>NC_140413.1:99602500-100852500 GCF_965140295.1 Lepidochelys olivacea | reverse complement strand
GTAGGTCTATATTTGAAAGTTTTTTGCACTTAAAGCATGGATTCAACCTCTGATTTATTAAGAATATAATGCGTCCTCCCCAGAATCAGAGTCCAGAGTGAGTTTTCTGAGATTTTACAAGTAAATACTTTCGTTTGTTTGAACTAAAATTCATTTGAGAATGTGTCCTTTAAGGAAGTTAGCACTTTGTGTTGAACTGTTTTTCCCCCAAATGATCTCCATATCAGAATAAAAGACTCTTCAAAATGTTCATATAGTTGATTCATTAAATCTCATGCACAAACTACATTTGAAAAAATCAGGTTATAATGAACCTAAGTTATTAACAATTGCTATGTTTAATTATGATTATACAGATGGGCTAGTTGACAGCTGAGGTCACTCTCAAGGGAAGCTATTTTGACATTAGAGAAAACTCAACCCTTCCTCTATAGCTAATCTGCATTCAACAATTCTGTTAGTTGAAATGAGCCAGTGACATGAGAGAAACTGGACTCGCATGTCAAAAGTTCTCAGTAGCAGATCACTTGACCCCATCTGTTACTACTGCAGGTTGCATGGTCACATGTGAGCTTAGGCATCCAGTACTCAGAAGGCTCCCCATGCTACTGCTGCCTTTGCTACAATAGGCACTGAGGTTGCAATACAAGCGAAGTCCTTACAGCACAGATCTCTTCTTCCCATAGTGACATTCTCTCTAATGTGGTTCATTTCCCCAAAAACAGTCCTCTCCCCACAACCCCCTATTGAGGCCTATGGAC
Source organism: Lepidochelys olivacea (assembly GCF_965140295.1). Taxonomy (NCBI): domain Eukaryota; kingdom Metazoa; phylum Chordata; order Testudines; family Cheloniidae; genus Lepidochelys; species Lepidochelys olivacea. The sequence continues at coordinate 100,851,739 of NC_140413.1, read as the reverse complement.
ATTTCTGCTTCCTTCTTCCCCAAATCCCCACTCTCTTCTCCTGACCCCTCAAAGGTTGATAGTACAAATCAACAATTTAAGATATAATACATTGCTGTAATTCTCCCCAAAACAAGCATTGCAAACGCAGAAAATACAAAATATTAAGGTTAAACAGTTTAAAAGTATACGGAAATACAAGTTAAGGTGCCCAAACAACCTTAACTCTGTCCTGTAATGAAATCATGAGGGGGGGAGGAAATAATAATAATAATAAAAAAATCTAATATGCCTTTCAAAATCTAACTTGGGATCATGAAAACTAAAATGCAGTAATAGCAATTGTATAGTTATTGCATGGTAGCATTACACTTCAAGGATGTGTTCACCAATTATGGGGATTTGTGGCCAGAATGGTTTTATTTCTTTTTGTTTTGGAGTAAATGCTGTTTGTTTTTGTATTTTTATATATAATAGATATTTAGAGCTTTCAATAACCATTTAAAAATTTTAAATAATTTGAAAAGAGATTAGGGCTTTTTCCATAATCTGACATAATATGTTACTAACATGGTCTGCTAAATGATAGGCTTAAAAAAAGAGCCACAAAATAAGTTTAATATTTATTTCAGGCATTTCTATTCTAAAATACATTGGAGTTAGATTTAGAAGAAGAAAAATAGTAGTGATATCTACACTCCAATCTGTTGAATTTCACGATGAACCCACAACTGCCAGGAAAACAATAAAATCATGCAGCTGCTAACACAATAATGTCGACACCTATACCTGACACTACTTCCAAGTAATTATTACCTTTTTATATTAAAAAAATAATGAATTTTATGTGCCTAGAATACTTTGCAGTAGGAACACCATCAACATTTTATGTTTGCCATAGCTGTTTTTATTTAAACTCAAATTCTGAGCACAGCACTCAGTCTGAGAAGCAGACTAGGTACCGCGCAGATACATGGGGCGGGGGGGCAGGGGAAGAATACTCACTCTACAATCTGCAGCATGGCTCCAAAGCTCCTCCATAGAGGCTACCTTCAGCTCAAAGGCTGAAACAGCTCTGTGGGACTGTTACAGGGTGTATGTGATGAGGTTAATGGACCGCACGGGGCTCAAGCAGCCCTACCACGCATACAAGGCATGTCAGGCCTGGAGAGAAGATGTAAAAGGGAGAAGCCTAGCTCCGCTGGTGTCAGACCTAGGAGGAGGACAGAGCCTTTGGATGGAGGTGTGGTTTGACCAAAAGCTGGTGTCAGACCAAAAGCTGTGTGAGTTCAGGGGGTGCCCCCGGAGACCAATACAGGGACTTTTACACACACCCCATGCCCACTTTGAGGCAGATTCTCAGGTCACACCCCTCTCCTGGTCTGCCCATGTCCCACTGGCTGGGGAACTTTCACACCCATGGGAAGAGGATCTGCATTTGACCTTTTATTTGTTGTTTGTTTCTAATCCAGTGGGATTAATTATGGATGATATAACCTCAATTACAGCAAGGGTAGGCTATAAGGATTTGATGGAATGGAGAACTTGGCTATAGACAGCAAAATGAAATTAAACAGACAAATGTAAGGTGCTACGGAGAATAAAAACCAAATGAACAAATACAGAAGGCGGGGGGAACTGGCTTGGCAGAAGCACTGTTGAGAAGGATCTGGGAGTTGTGGTGGATCACAATCTCAACGTGAGTTAGCAATGTGATGCTGTTACCATAAAAAGCAAATGCAATTTTAGATTGCACTAACAGAGGCATAGCATGCAAATCACGGGAGGTGATAGTACTGCTCTACTTGGCGCTGGTTAGGCTCAGCTGGAGCACTGGGTCCAATTTTGGTCACGAATGTACAGAAAGGACGTAGAAAAACTGGAAAGGATCCAGAAGTGAGTGACAAAGATGATCAAAGGGATGGAAGGCAAGCCGTATGAGCAAAGGCTGAAGGAACTAGGTATGTTGAGTTTGGAAAAGAGGTGATTAAGGGGGGGACATGATAGCAGCGTTTAAATATTTGAAAGGCTGTCATAAAAATAATGAAGAAAAGTTCTCTCTTGCCACAGAGAGCAGGACAAGAGGCAATGCGTTCAAACTACAGCATAAACAGATTTAGATTAAATCTCAGGAAAAACTTCCTAACTGTAATAACAGAATGACAATGGAACAGACTTCCTCGAGAGGTCATGGAAGCTCGGTCACTGGAAGTTTTCAAAAGGAGGCTGGATAGCCATCTGTCCTGAATGGTTTAGACACAATAAACATTTGGGAAGAGGGTTAGACTAGATGACCCTTGTGATCCCTTCTAATTGTATGGTTCTATGACCCAGGGTGAGAGAAGGAGTATTATTGCCTTGTCAGCCTTTTCAGGATGCTCCATGAGGTTTCAGGTATGAGCATGGAGAAGGAGGTGAATCAAGGGGGAAGCCATGGAGCTGCACTGTCTCAACACACCCAACCCCCGAAAATGTTGTAAGGAAGTTAATCCTGACTCAATCAACATTAATTTACATATCTTTCTCCTCCATGATGTAGATAACTTCCTTTAGGAGGGCGGTTCTAGGGCAGATAGTAAGCATGGATTTTGGGATGGACAGTACAAAGATGGGCCACGAACTACTGAAGAAGCAGAGGGCCTCCATGGAGCTCAAAAAAATCCATGCATTTTGTTGTCTGAAATGCCAGCCCTCCCAACAGAAGAATGTCTAAGCTCCAATTGTAATTTACTGCCCATTTAGTGGATAACAGTCCTATATTAGCAAGAGCTTAGAAGAGCATTCTGAGCACTTAGTAATTATATTAACAAATTTTACCTGATATCTCCGTAAGCATGGCTGTATGATCGCTCACTGCAAACTTCACAAATACAACTTCATTTCTAAAATGATCAATTCCTTGAAATGATAAATCCAAATGTTTTCCTTGTAGGAGTTCTTCTACTGCATCTTTGCTTTCTAAAAGAGCACCAACTGCTCTGTGAAGGGAAGAAAAATCTCTTTGATATAGTAATAATTTAATTTAATTTATCATGTCTTCCATTCAGGGATCTCAGAATTTTATTAATTAAGCCTTTCAACACCTTTGTGTTACCTTATACCAGTGGTATAGGTATAATTTGCCCCATTTTATAGAAAACTGAAACAGACTTGCCCCAAGGTCACAGAGCAAACATTTATTAAAGCCTCGAGTAGAGTATTTTGTTTTCTGAGTGTTTACCAATGTATCCACTTAGTGTTCATACACCTCCTGTCTAAACTCCCTATCAGAATATAGATGCTGTTGAGAAAATATTTATTTTACAGGAACATAAGGTTACGCTTAACCATACACTCTCCAGAAACATGGGTGTTACAGGTGTAACCTTCTGCCCAGTAGAGACTCAGCTAATTAGTCCAGGGTTGGGAACCAGGGAGAAGGAATCACACTTGTTAAAAATAAAAGGAGTACTTGTGGCATCTTAGAGACTAACCAATTTATTTGAGCATAAGCTTTCATCAGCTACAGCTCACTTCAAATTGGTTAGTCTCTAAGGTGCCACAAGTACTCCTTTTCTTTTTACGAATACAGACTAACACAGCTGTTACTCTGAAACTTGTTAAAAATGGATCTGTATCTAGGACACAGAACAGAGGCCTTTCTGAGACTGTCTGGAAGAAGCTAAGAACCCAGCATAGCTCTCTGGCAATCCCCGCGCTCTGAGCTATGTCAGATTACATCTGAGGATCTGGTCCCAGGCGATGGTACTGTTAATATGACTGACCACGGCCACACCTTGGGCTAGCCTGGCATCAGTACAGTGCAGTCCAGTCCCGTCCCAGACTGTTAAACAGAGATCTGATGTTGGGGAAGCATTGTAGGGGCAATGAGGTCTTTGATTGCTACACACAAGCAAAAACATTCTGCAAATGCATGTTGAGGGAACAACAAAGATATTAAAGAGCTGGTGAGAGTATGTGAGTCTCCTAACCAGTTTCTGAAACTCAACATATAACTTAGTTATGTAAAGATGCATACTGCATTGTTCTTTAAAGGCAATATCCTGATCTCATTGAAATCAATGGCAAATCTCCCACTGACTCTAATGGAACCAGGATTTGAGCATAAGTGTGCACCTAAAGAATTTAAAATTTTCAAATGCACATGTTCAGTACTCAGCCAACATTAATTCCTGTGGCAAAATCCAAGCATTGGGCACATCTTTAAGGAAGTCTCATTAACACTGGCTCCTTCTGTCTCTGTTCTTGCCCTACAGCTCTGCTCTTTGCTTTGAATTAACTGAGCCTGTGGCACTTATTAACAGTCGTCAGGACAGTTTCAATTTAATTACTTGCACCAATAGTAGGAAAATTTTCTGAATTTTAAGTGTGATTTTTTTTTTTAAGATTACAGTAACTGAACAATCAAAGGGAAAAAATTCTTTCAGTTTGCTTACTTTGTGTATTGTCATTTTCATTTGTTTCCTTTTGACTAATATGTCAGTTTTTCCATTTTTGTGTCTTTCACAGAGCAACAGAGGAGAGAATTTTATTTTTTAAATTAAAAAATATAAAACCACAAATTATTTGGGGGACATAATGGTAGGTGTAATACCATAGAATACTATTTAACTCATTTTTAAAAACAGACTAGATTTCAAATAGATGTCTTTTTAACTCCTGTGCATCACATCTAATAAGAATTGCTTACTGTTTTTATGCCGCTCTGCATTTTCAAACGTAAGTTTGTACTTTTAAAATGAGTATTTTTCAAATATGCACTGTTCATTTAAGTACCACAGTATGACCATGCTAAATCTGAAATTTCAAATGACAGTCATTTTTGAGGTACCCCACAAAAGATTGGGGTCCCCTGCCAGACTGCTGTTGGGAGGGGGGAATACTTTTGTTCAGTCTTTCAAGAGCTATTTTGCTCAAACATTCTAGAAATCTTCAGGGTACTGGCCAAATTCCAACTTTGCTACTTAACACTCTGCTTCCCTAATTTGTCTTGAAATTTCAACTGAATATGGTGTTTTACTTCACCTCCTAACCTAAACTATTGCATAAAATTACTGTGTTCTGTTAAACAGATGCTGCGTTTCACTTTAGTGGTACTTGAACAGATCCTTTGTAATAGTTTGCATATCCCTGTAATCAGTTTACAAAGCACTTAGGGATTTTTGGGATAGGAAGCACTATTACTGTCCTTACTTTATCTTGTTGATAGGAGAAAAGTAGCATGCAGGTATAAGAATAAATGTATGCTTTAGTTGACAAACAAGATCCATTAGCATTCTAATAACCATTTTCAACAGACCTTTTTGTATACGTGAAATAGTTGTCCTTGTCTTGAAATGACCTTCAGATTCAAGGAGGTAGAGATCAATGAGTACATTTTTAGTGCCACAAGGGCAATAAGACCTACAACTTGGTGATGGAAATTGTTTTGTAGGTAGTATTCCCCACCTACTGCAATGAAATTTTTCCTTAGTTATTGTCAATGAAATATTAACTTCACTGATGGGATGTTGACTTTATAGTCACTAGGTGGCAGTATTTACCTGCAAAATAGATATATTCTACTGGTGGCACTGCATACTTGTAGCTACACACTGCAGTAAAAAGCAGGCTGTGTCCACAAGGCAGTATGTAGCTACACACATCAGTGAAAGGCCCTCGCAGTGGGGAGACAGTAAGAAAAAGTTCTAGCAGCTCCACATTGTCTTACCCCGTCAGAGCTTTTTCCCACAGCTGGAGTCTTTCACTGTGGTAGAGAGAGAGAGCCTCTGGCAACTCCCTGCGGCAGGGAAAGGCTCCAGCAGCTGCGAGCTGATAGATCCTTTCCCCACTGCCTCTGCCCTACCAAAACCTTTCCTGTGCTGGAGTGTTCCCCTGTGGAGGGAAAAGGCTTCAGCAACTCCCAGAGGTGGGGAAGACTCCAGCAGCAGGTCACTATGCTGCTAAAAAGTATCCATGTAGAAGGGGGAGGCATTGCTTGGATGTATAAGGAGCCACATAGGGTATATACTTTAAGGATTCAGGCATGTCTTTACTCACCTAAGCAGTCCCTCACTGTCTACGTTGCTATTTGTACCCATGCTAAGGAGGCATGCAGTGTATGCACTCTATACCCTGATGTAAGGAGTCTGCAGTGTAGATGTACCCTTAGAGGCTCTGATAGATCAAAATAAATGTAGAGTCTATCTGTAGTATTTGGTTTAGATAATACTTAGTCATGCATGCCATGAGTGCAGAGGACTGGACTAGATGACATCTCAAGGTCCCTTCAAGCCCTATGATTCTTCTTATAAGCAAGCTACCACCATGGCAACTAAAAACTTTCGTATCCTATCAGGTATCGTAGGTTAGATCATTCGTTATGCCCACACATTCAATAACCTGCAATGGGGTGTGTACATTCTTATAATCTTATATGAATACACTCCCCTCTACTTTTCCAATGTCTCTGTGGTACTGAGGGCTTGGGTGAGAATTAGATGGTTGACTGAAACCTAGTTCAGGTAAAGTGATGTTGGCTGAATTAGGAAAACATCTGGGAGGTAATAGCAGATGTGATATGTTCTTTTCATTAGGGTATCCTTGCCAATTTTTAAAATGAAGTTTGCGACCTTCACCATATAAATAAAACCTGTAAGTTTCTGTATGCCCAGATAGGATCAATGGACAAACGTACTTTTACTCATCTGTGCTTCACAAAGGGGGTCTGACTGTTCCTTATGCGTGTACACCTCCCCAGACACTCAGGTCTTTTCTACCACCAGGCTGGATTACTACAATGTGCTCTACATGGAGCTATACATGAAGACGTCTCTCAAATTTCAGCAAGGGCAGATTCAGCTGCCTTTCTTTGAAGGGTATTACAAATGATGCATATTAGCCTACTGTTCCACAGACTACTAGTGGCTGCTAATTTTGTTTCAGGTCCTGGTTACCTTAGACATGGTTTTCCTCCGCGCCCCCCCGCCCTTTTTTTTGTGTGTGTGCATACAGCACACGCACGCGCACACACACACACACACAGTTGGCATCAACTGGGACATCAAGCTGACAGTTTCTAGCTTTTTCGATCTGGGAACTGGTAACGTATAAAAGGGCCTTTAACAGTGGTACTGGGTCCCCCATTAACTGAATATACCTCACAAGCCCATCTATTGACTCAGACTTTGCCTGATGGATGGGCTGTGAAGGATCAGTTTTGGATTAGAGCAGTGTCTTTTCAGTTTGGCTTTGTCTCGTTGAAGAATTAGTTGTCTGTGATTTTTATAATGTGTTGGTCTATAGAAAGATTTAATAAAGTGGCTTTCTATACAATTTCATACTTTTTTTTTCTGTATCCTAGCTTAACATTTTTATAGCACTCAGAATTGTTTTCTAAGTGTAGAGTGGGTGGGCCAAATCCTGGTCACTGTACCCAAGCAAATATTCCTAGACTCTTCAATATTAATATAAACGAACAAGCAAGATTTGACCCTATATTCCTATTTTTCCATTTATAAAGTGTCTCAAGTAGCATTTAAATATTACTTATTCTGACTGAAACAAGATTACCATTACGTGGTACTGTTATACATTTTTAAACTCAGTTCAACTAACATTCAGAGATAATGAGAGGGGAAATTTACAATGATCCCTAGATTTCAGAGCTGGATGAGGAAATAATAACAGGAACAAAACATCCTTCCAGAAATATGTAAAACTGATTTATAGGAGCTGTCCGTGTTTTTTCTGAATTATATAATCTAAACATTATGACATTTTAAGTATGGATCTCAGCTCTTTTAAATTAACAATTTAGAAAAGTCTGACAAAAATGAAGTTAATATAGGCAAAACAAATTAGAACCCTTTCAACTGTTCATATATGTGTGCTGAGGGGGTCAGATATGGGCTATATCTGTTTCTTTCTTTCTCTTTCCATGCTTTAATATTTAAGTTACCAGTTATTTGCTGTAACATTGAGATGTGAGAGCAACTTAGGGCCAAGATGTACCTTGCTGAAACCAAACTTGTTAAAACTTATTTAGCATTTTGTCTCCTTCTGTAAACCTAGTGGTGGTCTGTACCAGAAATTAGTGAAGTATATAAAATCAAAGAAAGCACAGTTCAAACTTTTCACTCTTTAATCTTTTGAAAGAATGGATTTGAACACATGCAGGAAAGAACTAAAAACCTTCATTCTCTACTGTAAGCAATCTAGAGCATTATTATTAAATGCCCACATCCCCACTCAGGATCAAGATCCCATTGTGTAGGACCTATATAACTATGTAAAAAAGATACATTCCTTGTCCAAAGAGACTACTGTGTAATTAGACAAAGTAAACTGAAAGACCGATAACATGTGAGCAACAGTCAAAGGTACTTCAGTTACATTTTTTAATTGTGGTTTCCTCAAGCCATATTCCCATTCTAGCCCCATATCCTTTTTTTTTCCTCTGCACAGACACATCAACCAATATGCTCCCCTATTGTTGAACCAACATGCCCTTCTTTCACCCCGGCCATCTCACAGAAACTTTTATTTTGCTTTTAATGCTTCCTCTTCTATTGTATTACTTTCATCTTTTGTTTTGTTTTAATGCCAGGTATCTCCGTTTTTCTCTGCATCTCTCTTCCAGGATCAATCTTTAATTAGAAGTCAACCCCATATTGCCCCCACTTCTCAAACTTTCACAGTTTAGCTCAATTAACAATTTTGCTGACTTCAGCAGGATGTGAAATCATCTGGAGTCATTTAGAGCATGCTTCTCTTACACTACAGCAGCTGTCCTAAGGCAGCAATGGCCTCCTTGGGCCATTGCCCAGGGCAGGAGGAAGCTCATGTGCTCCTGCCCTGGTATTTCAGGGGACAGAGGATTTGGGGAGATGAGGGTGCACAACAGGTCTAGACTGGCCTGCTCTCCCTGCTGCTCTTTCTGGATGGCTACCTCTGTACCTCTCCCATTAGGGGAGCAGGGCCTTATGCGTAAGGCTACGTTTATGTCACGGAGATCATGGAAGTCACAATCTGTAACTTCCAGAGACCTCTACGACATTCTCTGCTTCAGCCCCTGGAGAAGCAGAGAACACCTCCCTCAAGAAAAAAGGCGCGAAACGATTGTCTGCTGCTGCTTTCACGGAGGGAGGGAGGGAATGGGGGCCTGACGATATGTACCCAGAACCACCCGCGACAATGTTTTAGCCCCATCAGGCATTGGGATCTCAACCCAGAATTCCAATGGGCAGTGGAGACTGCAGGAACTGTGGGATAGCTACCCACAGTGCAACACTCTGGAAGTCGACGCTTGCCTCGGCACTGTGGAAGCACTCCGCCGAGTTAATGCACTTAATGCTCTTAGAGCATTTTCTGTGGGGACACACACACTTGAATATATAAAAACAATTTCTAAAAAAACGACTTCTATAAATTCGACCTAATTTCGTAGCGTAGACATACCCTAACAGACGTATTGGAGCATAAGCTTTCGTGGGTGAACACATGCATCCACTGAAGTGGGTATTCACCCATGAAAGCTTATGCTCTCATACGTCTGTTAGTCTATAAGGTGCCACAGGACTCTTTGCCGCTTTCATATATCCTTGTACTTTGTCTTCTAACAATGCCAACAAAAACAGTGACTGTTGTGTCTTATTCCTTAAACAGAACTCTCTTGAAGGAGATGAACATGTAAAGCGTTCCTCCCACAGAATTAAATAAGGATTTGATTCATTTTCTGTTAATGCATCCTGATTTATTTGCAGTGCCCTAGGTAAAACTCAAGATAATTTGGAGTAAAAGTTGAAAACCACTTGACAATTTAAATAAGAAGACCAGAAAAAACGAGGACATTCACATGCTACTATAATGTAGTAACTTTAAGGCTAATACAAAAATTGACTAAAGAAAGGAAACAAACAGCTAATGTTTAACTGCAATTGCCAAACAAAAAATGTAGTTTAAATTTAAATGAAGGTTTCTAAATTGTGCACCACTCATAAAAACAGCTTTGAAAAATGTTATACTAACAAACTTACACACAGTAAAGTTTGGAAAGTCTCAGTTAATTCTGTCAATGAATTCTTATTATTTTACTAAATTTACAAATTAACTATAAAGTCAAACAATCTTCAGAAGAGAACCTTAACCTTAGTTTTCTATCATACTACACTGTAGTTGTATGGATATGACTGTGTTCCATGGATTAATAAATGATATACTGTCCTCTCAGATGTCTCCACACCCTCTCACATTTGATCTAGTTGTCTTTGGTCTAACGTAATATTCATCTGCCTCTACTGTTGGAAAGGTTTGCTCACCCTTCTTCAAGGAGGCATGCAATTTAAGGGGACTGTTGGATCCCCAAGTGTTTCTGAAGTCCCAGGAGGGGTATTCATCAGTATTTTGCAAAATAAATGAAACTATTTTTCTTGTATGTGGACTGTCACAGTTCCCAAACCCTTTATGATTTCTAGATTGAAACTATAATGTGCAACTACGTTGGACTCCCACCAGAGATCATTCAAAGCTCATCTGTTGCAGAATGGAGCCTAACTGCTTAATGAAATTGGCTACTCCACAGACTATACTGGCTTCCTATTTGCTTCCAAGTGCAATTCAAAGTGTTGGTACTGATCTTTAAAGCTCTATATATAGCTACCTGAGACTGTGACATCACCTATCTCCTCATGCTCTGTTGAGGTAGCTAAAATCAACTAACTACCTAAGTTGGTTGACCTAGAGAAAAAAGAAAAAGCAGCTGTCAGCCAGCAGAGAGAAGCTACTACCTGTACTAATTCTCAGCAGAAAGAGAGATGAAAAACCAGGCCTAAGGAGCAGGTTCAGAACGGGACATGGATGGATAACTCTGCCTAAATAACAGGTTTCAGAGTAACAGCCGTGTTAGTCTGTATTCGCAAAAAGAAAAGGAGTACTTGTGGCACCTTAGAGACTAACCAATTTATTTGAGCATGAGCTTTCGTGAGCTACAGCTCACTTCATCGGATGCATGTGAGAAAACCTGGATTTGTGCTGGAAATGGCCCACCTTAATTATGCACATTGTAGGGAGAATGGTCACTTTGGATGAGCTATTACCAGCAGGATAGTGAGTTTGTGTGTGTGGTTTTTGGGAGGGGGGCGAGGGGGTGCGAGAACCTGGAATTGTGCAGGAAATGGCCCAACTTTATTATCATGCACATTGTGTAAAGAGTTGTCACTTTGGATGGGCTATCACCAGCAGGAGAGTGAATTTGTGTGGGGGGGTGGAGGGTGAGAAAACCTGGATTTGTGCTGGAAATGGCCCACCTGATGATCACTTTAGATAAGCTATTACCAGCTGGACAGTGGGGTGGGAGGAGGTATTTTTTCATATTCTCTGTGTATATATAAAGTCTGCTGCAGTTTCCACGGCATGCATCCGATGAAGTGAGCTGTAGCTCACGAAAGCTCATGCTCAAATAAATTGGTTAGTCTCTAAGGTGCCACAAGTACTCCTTTTCTTTCTGCCTAAATAAAGCATTATAAGGTGGTGAGAGAACTGAAACACTTTCATCTTCCACAGGGCACACTTTAGTTTCAACTCAGAATTAAAGGGTTAAGCATACACCATAGTATGTTGTACTGAACATTCCAAAGTCCAGGTATATAATCAGTCTTGGGAAATTTAGAATTGTTACCCTTTATACATGTACATTAAAATGGGATCCTCTTCCCTGAATTCCCCTACAACCAAAGAAATAGATTTTTAATGTACATAATTTAACAGCAAAACACTTACATGCCAACTTCTTCTTCGCTGGATAAATGCATCACTAACAGGGTGACATGTAAGGAGCCATAACGAACCATTGCTTGGGAAAACCTGTGATCCTTTTGTACTACTATGTCTTGGACAGCCTGAATACCTCTTGTAATCTAAGAGAGACGAAAAAATATACAAAAACACAACTAGTCATCATAGTTTTTTCTATCCCACAATACAAGCAAGAAAGAAAACAAACTCACTAAAATGCTGGTAATAGCTCACCTTAAGTGATCACTCTCGTTACAGTGTGTATGGTAACACCCATTGTTTCATGTTCTCTATGTATATAAATCTCCCCACTGTATTTTCCACTGAATGCATCTGATGAAGTGAGCTGTAGCTCACGAAAGCTTATGCTCAAATAAATTTGTTAGTCTCTAAGGTGCCACAAGTACTCCTTTTCTTTTTACATAAAACCTGTTCAAGCAGACACAAGTTTCATCATCTTCTTGACAGAGTTTTGTTAATCTGCCTGAGTAAACTCAAAGTGGGTAGGAAGTAATGGAGTTGCTATTGTACGGCTGGACATCCCAGAGTCAGGGTTCAGTAGCAGCTTGTCCTCTGAAGCATGATAATTCCCAGAACAGGTTTTAAGGCAGTAGCTCTCAACCTTTCCAGACTACTGTAATCTTTGCGGGTATCTGATTTGTCTTGCATACCCAAGTTTCATCTCACTTAAAAACTACTTGATTACAAAAACAGATGTAAAAATACAAGTGTCACTCACAGCACACTATTACTGAACAACTACTTTCTCATTTTTACCATTAATTAAAAAATTGGAATATAAATTACTTTTTAGTATATACAGCAGTATAAACAAGTCATTGTATGAAATTTTAGTTTGTACTGACTTTGCTAGTGCTTTTTATATAGCCTGTTGTAAAACTAGGCCAATATCTAGATGAGTTGATGTACCTCCCTGGAAGACTTCTACGTACCCCTGCTTGAGAACCATTGGTTTAAGGTGCTCCACTTTTTTCCCCCCATGCTATGCTGTCAATATCCTAAATTAGAGGCTTCTGCAAGAACTTCCTCCACCAGCCTATGATAAACCTCATCATACAGTAGGGGATGAGGGACTACAGCCAGCTTTTCCAGGATCTTATGTGTAGCACACAGATGAGAATTCAGTAAATAATGTGCTGGGCCATTTGAGTTACAACTCCTGAGTTTTCTATTTGAGGAGAAAGCTAGATAGTACCCATTCTTCAAATATATTTTTAGGAGTTGCTTTATACAGAATATTGATACATACGGTTGTTAAAATACTGTCAATCTGCTTGTTTTAAAAAAAAAATTAACAACTTTTCTTTCTATCAGGAACTACACATAAAAAAATGCTTGCATGATAAATTTTGTCCAACAGTCTTTACTGCATATGAAAATACAATCATCATGGTTATTACAAAAATTGCTACAAAGCCTAAATATAATATTAGTGAAAATCAAATCAAACATAGCTGATTTACTATAATCTTGAGTATTTGGTAAAATGAGTAATTTCTTGAATTATAAACAGATTATCATTATCAAACACTACAGCCAAGCGAACCTTTGTGCAAATCACCTAAAAGAACCAATTTAGAAGACCTCAAAATGACTTTGAAATCTATAAATTAAAGTTGTGTAAAATGGGGGTGCGTGTGTGTGTGTGTGTGCAGCTGAGTAGCCCAGAGTCAGGGCTCAGTACCAGCTTGTCCTCAGCAGAAGCATGATAATTCCTGGACTACACACACATGCCAAATTTTCATAACAGAAGAGTCTGCTTTTGGATTTAAAAAGAAAAACCCCTTCACATGCAAATCTTTGCCTTTCACTTTATATTAAAAACCTTATTGATGCTGAACACCCTCTCCCAAAGAAAACAATGAGAGTTGTGAGCGTTCAGCACCGTTCATGATCAGGGCCTTAGACAATCTCTGCTACATGAAAGCCTTGTCTTTACGTGCCATGTACTTCCTGTGGCACCATATAAATAAGTAACAAATTAGAACAGAAGGGGAGTGATGGCAAAGAAAGTGATCAGGGCCTTAGACAATCTCTGCTACATGAAAGCCTTGTCTTTACGTGCCATGTACTTCCTGTGGCACCATATAAATAAGTAACAAATTAGAACAGAAGGGGAGTGATGGCAAAGAAAGAAGGGAAAAAATAGCATGCCTAGTAAAGGAAGATGTCTAATGTCATCTGAAATTTTTTTTCGCAGTGTCTGAGCATAAATTACACTGCAGTAAGATTCTACTAGTATTTTATCTCTGTCACAATTTGGCACTTGCATTCCCCCAAATAAATGACACTTTCACTGAATTCTCAAAAGACATGAAATATGTAGCTTCACAGTTACACAAAATGTTGATGAACATGATCCCAGATAATTGCAATTTATTTACTGCACAGATAATACATAATGTCATAAACTGGAGAAAAGTGCAATTATCCCAATGGGGAAAAGTCCAAAGTATAAAAATGGAGTTTTTCAATTACCAGTTTACTCAGTTTCTGATTATAGTTTCCAGGAAAATTTTCAAGACAGAAAATAGTTTAATTTGTTCCTTCCTGAGAGACAGCAAAAGAAAAAAATGCAAGCTCAGTTATAACAATACAAGCCCTTCAGGATACAGAAGATATATGCTTACACAACTAGGAAGCTATTATCAAGACTGTCCTGGCTCCAAACAAACAAAACCCCAGATGTTTATTAGCGAACAAGGTCAATTTCAAAGATGGCAGACCACAGCTGGGTCCAGAGGCAAGCCACAGCTAACCTTACCATCAGAGAATGAGCAGGGAAGTAAGAATCGAGATGCCCCTCTGTTTCAAAGTCAGAAATGGGAAAGAACAGAGAGAGCAGCTATGAGGGTCAGCATTCTACACTAGTGGTTCTCAATCAGGGCTTCCTGTATCTTTGGAGGTACTCCGAGATCTTCCAGGGGGTATATCAACTCATCTAGATATTTGTCTAATGTTACAACAGACTACATAAAAAACACTAGTGAAGTCAGTCCAAACTAAAATTTCATATGGACAATGACTTGTTTATACTGTGATCTCTCTCCTGCCATCCATCTCCACCCTCTGACAAACAGAGGCTAGGGACACCATTCCTTACCCATCCTGGCTAATAGCCATTAATGGACTTAACCTCCATTAATTTATCCAGTTCTCTTTTAAACCCTGTTATAGTCCCGGCCTTCACAACCTCCTCAGGCAAGGAGTTCCATAGTTTGACTGTGTGCTGAGTGAAGAAAAACTTCCTTTTATTTCTTTTAAACCTGCTACCCATTCATTTCATTTGGTGGCCCCTAGTTCTTATACTATGGGAACAAGTAAATAACTTTTCCTTATTCACTTTCTCCACACCACTCATGATTTTATATACCTCTATCATATAACCCTTTAGTCTCCTCTCTTCCAAGCTGAAAAGTCCTAGCCTCTTTAATCTCTCCTCATATGGCACCTGTTCCAAACCCCGAATCATTTTAGTTGCCCTTTTCTGAACCTTTTCTAATGCTAGTATATCTTTTTTGAGATGAGGGGACCACATCTGTATGCAGTATTCAATATGTGGGGGTACCATGGATTTATATAAGGGCAATAAGATATTCTCCATCTTATTCTCTATCCCTTTTTTAATGATTCCTAACGTTCCGTTTGCTTTTTTGACTGCTGCTACACACTGTGTGGACATCTTTGGCAAACCATCCACGATGACTCCAAGACCTTTCTCCTGATTAGTTGTAGCTAAATTGGCCTCCATCATATTGTATGTATAGTTGGGGTTATTTTTTTCCAATGTGCATTACTTTACATTTATCTACATTAAATTTCATTTGCCATTTTGTTGCCTAATCATTTAGTTTTGTGAGATCTTTTTGAAGTTCTTCACAGTCTGCTTTGGTCTTAACTATCTTGAGCAGTTTAGTATCATCTGCAAACTTTGCCACCTCATTGTTTACCCCTTTCTCCAGATCATTTATGAATAGGTTGAATGGGATTGGTACTAGGACTGACCCTTGGGGAACACCACTTGTTACCCCTCTCCATTCTGAAAATTTATTCCTACCCTTTATTCCCTGTCTTTTAACCAGTTCTCAACCCATGAAAGGATCTTCCCTCTTATCCCATGACAACTTAATTTACACAAGAGCCTTTGGTAAGGGACCTTGTCAAAGGCTTTCTGGAAATCTAAGTACACTATGTCCACTGGATCCCCCAAACATGGTCCACATGTTTGTTGACCCCCCTCAAAACTCTAATAGATTAGTAAGACATGATCTCCCTTTACAGAAACCATGTTGACTTTTGCACAACAATTTATGTTCTTCTATGTGTCTGACAATTTTATTCTTTACTATTGTTTCAACTAATATGCCCAGTACTGATGTTAGACTTACCGGTCTGTAATTGCCAGGATCACCTCTAAAGCCCTTCTTAAATATTGGTGTTACATCAGCTATCTTCCAGTTATTGGGTACAGTAGCTGATTTAAAGGACAGGTTACAAACCATAGTTAATAGTTCCGCAATTTCACATTTGAGTTCCTTCAGAACTCTTGGGTGAATGCCATCTGGTCCTGGTGACTTGTTACTGTTAAGTTTCTCAATTAGTTCCAAAAACTCCTCTAGTGACACTTCAATCTGTGACAATTCCTCAGATTTGTCACCTACAAAAGACCGCTCAGGTTTGGGAATCTCGCTAACATCCTCAGCCGTGAAGACTGAAGCAAAGAATTCATTCAGTTTCTCTGCGATTACTTTATCGGCTTTAAGTGCTCCTTTTGTATCTTGATCATCCAGGGGCTCCACTGGTTGTCTAGCAGGCTTCCTGCTTCTGATGTACTTAAAAAACATTTTGTTATTACCTTTTGAGTTTTTGGCTAGCTGTTCTTCAAACTCCTTTTTGGCTTTTCTTATTACATTTTTACATTTAATTTGACAGTATTTATGCTCCTTTCTATTTACCTCACTAGGATTTGACTTCCACTTTTTAAAAGATGCCTTTTTGTCTCTCACTGCTTCTTTTGTATGGTTGTTAAGCCATGGTGGCTCTTGTTAAGTTCTTCTACTGTGTTTTTTGATTTGGGGTATACATTTAAGTTGAGCCTCTATTATGGTGTCTTTGAAAAATGTCCATGCAGCTTGCAGGGATTTCATTCTAGTCACTGTACCTTTTAATTTCTGTTTAATTCACCTCATTTTTGCATAGTTCTCCTTTCTGAAATTAAATGCTACACTGTTGGGCTGTTGAGGTGTTCTTCCCACCACAGGAATGTTAAATGTTGTTATATTATGGTCACTATTTCCAAGTGGTCCTGTTATAGTTACTTCTTGGACCAGATCCTGCGCTCCACTCAGGACTAGATCGAGAGTTGCCTCTCCCCTTGTGGGTTCCTGTACCAGCTGCTCTATACATTATACACTGAAATGTAAGTACAATATTTATATTCCAAATGATCTATTTTATAATTATATGGTTAAAAATGAGAAAGTAAGCAACTGTTCAATAATGGTGTGCTGTGATACTTTTGTATTTTTATGTCTGATTTTGTAAGCGAGTCATCTTTAAGTGAGGTAAAATTTGGGGGTACACAAGACCAATCAGACTCCTGAAGGGGTACAATACTCAGGAAAGGTTGAGAACCACTGTTCTGCATAATCTATACTATTCCAAAGGCAAAATATTGTTATACAGAAGTATGTTTGTGAGCCTCTGGGAGAAGTCCATCTCTAGCATGTCCCTCTTGAATTCAGGTAACCAAAATTAAATGCAACAAACAAGGTGCAGATGTGCGACCAATTTGCAGGCTTCCATTTTCAGGTTTTGTTTATTATTTCTGTTTTAATACAGCCAAGTATCTAAATTAACTCTTTTGAGCAGTGTGATACAGATATCCGATATTTTAATTAAGCTAAACAAGACTCCTCTTAGATCTCTCATATCTAGTGATGAACCCATTAATAGATATGAAATGTTTAAATTGTTTTTCCTATTGTACATTACCTTTCACTTTTCTACATGAAATTTCATCTGCCAATTTTGATGACAATTTAATTTAATTTAGATCCTTCCAGTCTTCTTCACAAACCTTGGTAGTTTTAATTCAGTAAAATAAATTGTTGAGTGCAGATTTCAACAACTCGCTATGTACCTCCTTCTCCAGATAATAAAGTGTTAAAAATAAATGTTTCAAAGGAGTCTAGTTCTGATCCCGTGATCATCCTCACCGTAACTATTTAGAATTATATATTGAAGTTATCAAATAACATTATTCTTACATGCAAGAATTTGGTTTTCTGGCATGCAAGAATAATGCTAAAAAGTTAATACAAAACTGATTACCTTTAGAGTTGTAACACATCAAGTATAATCAATTTAATTAAAATATAATCTTGAGGACCTAGAAACAGCATCTTCAGACACATAGCATGTCAGTTGAAATTTAACCTCATCCAAGCAGATTTACCAAAAGTGATGGAAACTATTATTATTCTTCATGTAACTATTTCTGTAAAATTTAACAGAGTATGAAGTTAAAATTTATGGAGCATCATATTTTTCTTCCAAAGATTCAAAACACCATTAAAATAACAGCAAGAGAAATCTCTCAGTCACAAGCAGGATAACTCACTAAATGTTTCCTGAAAAATCCCCCACTGCAAAACTGTTCCTGAATCACAGGGGTGTTTTTCACTGTAAAGCTAAAAAATGTAAGTAAAATCTTAATTCAGAAAGACTTGTACTATTGCCCAGAACACCTCAGAAGTAGTGAAATGAAATTCTCACAAAAGGAAGCTCTTTGTCCATCATCGTCTGAAATGGCAACACTAGTTAGAAGCTCCCCTCTAGCTTTACAAGATCCCATTTGTATTCGTTGGAATTTTTCCATTCAGGATAAAACTACCATTATAAAATCCAACCAGCACCTCCCACTTCCAGTTCAAACCCTACATCTAAGAAAGTTACAAACAGAACTTTGTAACATAAAAGCTCAGAATGACAAAGTAAATAAATAATAACCTCCATATCAAATGCTCTGAGACTTAGCACAGCTGCTATCCTCACAATTATTGTTAATGACAAATTAAGTCAAAAAAAGGAATTACCAACTTTAGGCATCATGAAAATGGCTGCAGAGTTTAGTCCTTTCTGCTTTAACAACAAAAATTATTCAAATCCTATCAGCAATGACAGGAGCACTTTTTTTTCTTCCAGTTATGCTGTATCAATTTATTCAACCACTACACTAGCCTGGCAACTGTTATATAATGGGAGCAAAAATGAGGAAGTGAAAGATTCCAAATTCAGATGGTGTAAGAGATCTCATTTCTTCATTATCTAGTAAAGGCTGCCTTGGAGTCTGTATAATTAGTCATTGCAATCTTCCTCCATACTGACACCTAAGAGTGGAACATTTCACCATAACTTGCATACCTAGTTTGGTTTTATTAAATTCATTTTCAGCCATTATTCAGAATTCCTCAATACCGAGGTCTGTGTGTGAGTATATAGCACAGATGCAATTCCACTCTCTGGGTGACCCTCAAAAACATCTGATGGTGTCTGCTAACAAATATTTTTAAAAATCTAGTTCAGACCCTGTATTCAAATACTGGTTTTGACAGTATGAGTTTTACACCTAACACTGTATCTTATTTTCCTTGCTGAAGCCACAACAGGTACTCAGAACAGCCATATCTAACAAAACTCCGTGTATATGTCAGCTAGTGAGAAGGAATCGTGCTCAGCTATTACTACCTTAACTAAGACAATGCATGCTAACCATGAGACAGACCAGGTGTGTGAGGTAATATCTTTTATCCCTATCTCACCCACTTTGTCTCTCTAATATCCTGGGACCAACACAGCTACAACAACATTCTAAACAACCATGAGATACATGTTCTTAAAGATCCTAATGTATGTCTTGAAACTGCTTGCACTGCATGAAACTCCAGCAATCTCTCAATTTAGTTAAGAACATGCATCAACATGCTTCTTAGAGACGTGAAACTAATAACTGCCTAACTGACTCTCAACCTATATATGTGAACTGGATGGATTTAGATTTTCAACTTTAACCATCATTGCTTGTCCCGGAGTTCTGAGCAGTAACAGAATTGTCCAGTTCTTCTTCAGACGGTCAGTTATCACAACACCCTGCCTTCTGGATGGAAGAAATCACTGAATGACCCCTTTTGGGGGAGGAAGAGAACCAACCAGTATTTCTTAGGTCCCAGTCCTGCAAACACATATGCATGCATGCAACTTTACTCACGAGTAGTCCAAATCAATGGGAATACTCATAAACATAAATTTAAGCATATATGAGTGTTTGCAGGATTGGTGGCACTAGATTGTAGCTGGAGTTTGTCTGACACACTGTATCAGTCTATTTTTAACTGAAACCTATCCACATTAAAAATCAAATCACACACACACCCCTATTGGGCGAGCTGCTTTTCTACTCAGGGCAAATCAGACTTTATTATTCCACCTAACCTAGAGTAAACAGTAAGTAATTATTTTTAAAAGCAAATTTCAGGATAAAAATAATTATTTAAGTAGCTCTGGTCCCCTAATGATATTTGACACATTGGCCCTGATCCTGCACCTGGCTCCACAAGGATGGAGTACCAATGACTTTAGTGAGGCTGTGCATGGATCAGAGGTCTATCTGTGCAGTCAGTTGCAGAATCAGAACCAAAAATGAGCATTGCTACTAGAACTGAAATATTAGTGAGATGATAGTAGGTATATGCAAAAATCACATAGTATGCCTATAAATGCCTCTTTTTAGACAATAATGACCCTGAAATATGTCCTTTACATAACAGGTTTACAGTTTTTGGATTGAGGTGATCTGTTCACCATGAATTATACAGCAAATTGGACAAATTCCACGTTATTAAAGGAAAACAGTCTAAATGAAATCTACTCAACCTCATAAAATGAGCTAAAGTAGTTTCATGTACACCTGTCCTCAGTCCTCCTACATTTTTGTGGATTCATAATGTACACTTTCCTATTTTTTAAAGTGTTCCTCTCCCCTGTTGCTGGGTGAATGACTTTCACAAACAATCTGAGTATACAGAGGGAAACAGTAAAACTACTTACACACAAACTACTGTCAAATCCACAAATCTAACAACTGGATAACAAGAGAAAAAATGGTCTCTAATATCTTTCAGTTAGAGTAATCCATTGCTATTTGTAATAATGGTTAGTAAAAAAAAAGTTTCAGACAGTGTGATTCTTAATTTGACACTGTTCCTTAAAGAATAATATAAAATAACTGGTTATACTTTAGGCCAGTGCTTCTCAAACTTGTTTGATCAGGCCCCCTTTCTTTGTGTCAGTAGTTGTTTATGCTATGCTCTCCCACCCCAAAGTCCACATACCACCATCCAGCTCTGAAGGCAGGGCAGAGAGCAACAAGAGTTTGCTGGGTGCCCAGCTCTGAAGGCAGTGCCATGCCAGCAGCAGCAAAGAAGTAAGGGTGGCAATGTGAAAAGTGATATTTGTCAATAACACTTTTCACAGAAGACTTAGCACCCCATTGCCACCCTTATTTCTGCGCTGCTGCTGCTGCACCCTAGGGCTGACAGACAGAGCTCCGCTGCCTCCAGGTGATGGATTGTGGGGGTGGGGAGGAGAGAAGAGCCTGAGCCTAAGCTGCATCCTGATGAGCAAAGGGTGGGGAAGGGGAGAAGAGGTGAGGGATTGGGTAGGGGAAGACAGTTCAAGTCGGGGGGGAGGGGGGGACTTTGGCTGTCCCCTTTATCTCTGCCTCCCAGGTGTGCACAGCCCTTCTCCATAAGCCCTAACCACCGGTGCTGACAGCCAGAGCTCTCTTCTTCTTTTATTTTTTTTTTTAAAAGGAATACTGCTCACACCTCCCTTGACACATTCCTACGCCTCCCATGGAAGGCACGCCCAATAGTTTGAAAACTACTCCTTTAGGGTAAATATTGCTTGCCTTATTTACTCCTGTTTGAAGTAATTTTGCCCATAGAAAAAGGGAATAATAGAAAAGAATACCACCTTTGGGTTTGTAATTGGAAGAGAGATGAAATAGTTTGGCTGATATTGCTTTTTCTTCTTTGTTTGATCATCTTCTTCAGCCCTCTTTCTAGTAGTTCTTTTTCTCCTCTTTTTAAAATACATTTCAAATGTACTAGTAACTGGGGGAAGAGAGGGAGAAGGCAAAACATTTATTTACAGATTAATAAAAAAACATACACAATAGGAAATACTACACCAATGTGAGTTGGTCTTGAGCCAGCAACATAAAGGTAAAAGGCACTACATCCCATTAAAAGGCCCTCATTCTTACTAAGTTTTCAAAAATAATATACCAATATAGCAGGGGTAGGCAAACTTTTTGGCCCGAGGGCCACATCTGGGTGGGGAAATTGCATGCAGGGCCATGAATGTAGGGCTGGGGCAGGGGGTTGGAGTACAGGAGGGAGTGCGGGGTGGGGTAGGGGGTGCGGTGTGGAGGAAGGGGCTCAGGGCAAGGGGTTGGGGTGGAGGAATGGTGTGGGGTGTACAAGGGGGCTCAGGGAAGGGGGTTGGGGTGCCGGAGGGGGTGTGGAGTGTGGGAGGGGGCTCAGGGCAGGGGGTTGGAGTGCAGGGTGTGGCAGGGGGCTGAGGGCAGGGGTTCGGGGTGCAGGAGGGATACGGGATGCAGCAGAGGGCTCAGGACAGGGGGTTGGGGTGCGGGCTCCGGCCTGGCGCCACTTACCTGGAGAGACTCCGGGGTGGCAATGGCACACATCGGGACCAAGGCAGGCTCCCTGCCTGCAATTGGCACTATGTCCCTGCAGCCCCTGGGGGAGAGGGGACAGAGGGCTCCATGTGCTGCCCTTGCCTGCGGGTACCTCCCCCGAAGCTCCCACTGGCCGCGGTTCCCTGCATGGGCCAACTATCAGATAAGAGCCTAAATGTTTGATCTACATATGTTTAAACCAGTGTTGTTGTTTTTTAAATATACTTACTGCCAAATTCATCTTTAATATCTGTACTGGCAAATGGCATTTCTGCCATTGAACAATCCATGGAGTCAGGAGGACTTTGTGACCCTTTTCTTCTTTTTGTTCTTTTCTTTTTCTTTGGAATGATTTTTTCCCCCTGCACATTTTCCAGCCCATCTGGAATATATTTAAAATAACACATTTAGTCTTAGATTTCTAATTTGAGACTATATATACAGTCTGTATTACTCTATCAGTAAGACCAAATTGCTCTTTCCCATTTTTTTCCTGCTTCAACATATCAGTAAATGTGCTTAATCAAAGTTGGACCTCAATCCTGACCTTACATTACATTGGAGTAAAGGAGTGTATCGGTCCATTTAGCCACATATGCTGGCTCCATATCATCTTGTCCAGTCCGAAGGAAAGGCAGACAGATGTAGAAGGGGTCACTACAGGCTTATCTAGACTGGCAAAATGAGCGATGCTCAAAAACATGTTGTTTAACATCTCTGTAAAAATCAACATGTTTTTAAACATTACTTAGTACCTAGTGTTAACAAAGTCAATGATGTTTAGAAACATGTGAGCTGGTCATGGTTAACAGGTTAAGTATCTCTCCATTGATCCTGGTCCCTCTTTTAAGATTGCAGTAACGTCTGTGGAGCCACCATTAGGTGGAATTCTGAGGTGACAATGTCCTCCTGTGATGGAGTGTCCAACTCACACAACGCCTGAAGGGGTAAATTAGGCCAATTAAACTATAGGCTGCACCCAAAGGAAAGCCAGGGTGTGCTAAGACCTAACTGCTGATCAAGTCCGGCTGGGGGGAACTGGGCCATCCCAACAGAAAGGGGCTGCCAGGAAATTGTCTGCAATTACTCCATGGGAGAGGGGAGACATGTTTGGGAGTTACAGTACCAAGCTGCTCCTTCGGAGGCGTGTGTTTGGGCTGATAAACCTAGAGAGGGGGGGAAGTCAGAATGTAGAGCTGAGAAGTAGGAAGGAGTCCAGGGCAAGAGTACCATAGTCTGGAATAAAGCAGGCTATTGTCGTTACAGATGCTGGACTGGAACCTGGAGTATAGGGTGGGCCTGGATTTCCCTACCAGCCACAGGAGGAGTGGTGTAGTCAGGGCAGAAAAGGGAATACTGCCATTTTTGTATGGAGGGACTTTGATACCTTGGAGGGCTGAGTCATGAAGAAGGACCACCCTGAGTCCCAGAGAAAGAAAAAGACAACGGGGTGAGGAACCAACAGAAGGGGGCATCAAACCTAGAATCATCTAATCCCCAAAGGAACCAGGAGGGGGTGCTCCAGCGGTGAGTGGACCCCATGATACCTCTCTAATACCATCCATTTCACTGAAGGGTGTTTCTTCAGTCCACTGATCCAACCCCCTCACCCAAAAATAACTCAGGGGAGGCAGATTGCCACTTTAAGCCACTGGGTAAAAATTCCTCCTTATCCCCCTTGTGAGTTTCTCTTGAACTCAGTGGGACTACTATTGTCAGTAAAGTTAAGCACAGTGAGCATCTGCAGCACTGGGGCCTTGGTATGTAACCCAATCCAAATGATCAGGCTGTACAAAAGGTTCATTACTCTTCTCAAATATGAAAAGCTGATTGGTGGGTAAGTCTTAATATTTAGTAACTGATATGTACCTTTGCAATCCCCTTTTTTATATAAGAGAAATAGTGATCAGTTGGTTGGTTGGTTCTTCTCTCATTCAGGAAGAGAACAGTTAAAGGTTCCCAGTAATAGTGGCGTATCCTTACTAGTCACAACTGTAACTTTATTTTTTCCACACTCACAGGAAAGTAGTTATGTTTTGTTTGTATTTCAATATATTTGTGAGGATGTGACTTATGTTCAAGAAAACTTTTTTTACTTTGAAATACAGAACTGCCAAAGTTTTGGGCAATTCCCAGACACTTTATGCAAAATATTTAAGTAAATATGTTGCATATTTTAATTCATTTGCATATAATCATAAACCCTAGCTATAAACAAAGTGGGTTTAGTGCTCATATACCTCCGCTGTCTGCTGCCCTGCTCATCTATAGGGCAACAACAAGGAAGGTTACCCTACCACCATAGCTCAGCTCTGATCTGGGGTGATTTCTAGAAACAAGAGGGCTAAGTCAGTCTCCAAGGCCCATACTGAGTCTGCCAATTAGTGCAAAGCATGGTAGTGATGACTTTATGATGCAGGAGCTGGAACTGACACTCACTAAACCCAACTCACAGAGGCCACCAAACATCCATTATTAGACATGAACAATCTGTATTTAATACCTGCTGAGTTGGATGCAGTCATACTTGTGACCTACAGGGACAAAAAGACTCTGAAGATCATTAACAATGTCACGAGGCATCTAATCCCCTGATAAGGGTTAACGTTACATCTTCACTCAATATACTTTGATTTTCATTTAAGAGAGCTAAGTTCAGTTTCTAAGCTTCTTTGTGAACTACAGGTGGCAGGATATCAAGTCAACACGATAATGAAAGGGTCAGCCTAACCAATGATTCATTCAAAATATTTTTTCTAAACTTACTAATGTAATAAACTAATGTAAGTTTACTCAGCTTTCCTTTTTGAACAAGCAAGTCTCTAGCCTTCATTGTTATAGAGGTTGCTGAGAAACACCTGGACCAAATTTCCAGGGTTATCCTAATGGCTCAAACAAGAGGGCAAATAAAAAGAATTCTCAAAATATATATTTTTAAAATGTTCTGATTTATAGCCAATCTCAAGACTTGAGGGGTCAGACTCATTATTTTCAAATACAAATGGTTAGCAATATTGCAGGCAGGATCTTCCTCTCTCTGTGCACGCACACACACACCCAACATCATCCACACACTGCTCTGTTTTCTTCAAAAAAAATGCCATAATATGTGCCCCCTACCCTGTTCTTAAAGGGAAAACACCCCTTAACCAAAGTACAAAGACTAAAAATAAAACAAATATCCAACTTCACCTCAATGTGACTTGCAATATGAAATATTCATCTATTCTAGGATCTGCACACTAACTTGCCTATATTTTTTCCTACGTGGGTCATAAACGAGAACTGAATCCATAGCCCTCCGACAGACACCATAGATGTCTACCACTTTCGCTACAGGAATGACTACATGAGATGTGCTGTTATCCTCTGTGACGAGCATCCCAGAGAGAGAGAAAACACACTGTTTAATAACTGGGTTACATAACTGTGAACTAGCAACTGTATGTTGGGCATGAGGATTCTATTCCTGGCTCTATGAGTAGAGTACGGTCTATAGGTTAAAGACATCATAGTGACTCCCCTGTTTGAGTAACTTGCAGTGACTAAACCTGGGATTGCTAATTCTAAAAACCTGAGCTTCTATCATTTGGGTTAAAGATCACTGTATATAGCAGTGGGGCAGCAATAGACACATAAATCTCTCTGGTCTAGTTGCTAAAGCAGGATAAAGATCGACACTGCATAATTTGGCCCATTATATCTGAAAGGCAGCATCGCAAGATGGGTGAAACTTGGGGCTGTTTGTACTAGCATTGCCTACAGTGCCTTATCCAACCTCTCTCATCTGTAAAATGGGTAAATGATTGCCTCACCTGAGGTAGAGGTCAGAGGCCTGGGTTAATAAAAATTGGGAAGTGCACAGAAGTATTAAGAATAGTCAGCAGAAGTGCTAAAATTAGAACCCATGGTGTCTTGTATACACCTTCCTCTATTAAATAATCTGTGGGGAAATGGTTTCTTTCTGAAATGTCTGACATTTTCCTATTTGTGCAGAAACATGTGACAGACTTTGAAAATGCATAAGTGTCACATGAAATACATGAGCTATGGCAAGTCTCTCTGAAGTTAACAGGTCATTCAAATATAATTAATAAGCAACAGGACAATTTAAAATTTCCTACAAATTGTCAATCATTACAGTATTTCCATCTACTAAGAGTTTTGAAAGCTGTAGATAGGGAGCCAACATAAATCACAATTCACTTGTCTCCACTCAGTATACTTTGATTTTCATTTAAGAGAGCTAAGTTCAGTTTCTAAGCTTCTTTGTGAACTACAGGTGGCAGGATATCAAGCCAACATGATAATGAAAGGGTCAGCCTAACCAATGATTCATTCAAAATGTTTTTTCTAAACTTACTAATTATGCAACATAAATTTATCCACAAGTCATCTGTTCCTACGTTTGCTTCAGACTCTTTCATTTTATTCTGACATTATACATATCCAATTATATCTTCTAAAAAATGTAAAGCTGAAACCTCCTTTTGCATCTCTCAACAACTGTGCACAAAAGCAAGCATCCAGCAGTATTCTCCTAGTAAAACTCTACATTACAATGGTGTTAGTGTACTGGAAAATAAACTTATGTCAGAATTGCAGTTTATCACAGGACACCTCATTACCACAGACAAGCACATTTTCAAAGCTCCACTGATAACTAATGCAGATATTCCAAATCTAACCCCAGGGGAAAATTTGGCAGTAAACATCCACATTATGTTCTTGTGGCATGCAAAGCAACCACTGATTTGACAAATGTAGTGTAACAAACCTGATCTGTGTTGTTAGGACCCTGTAGACTGTTTCTTGGATACCACATCCCTAGTGCTAGGGAAGACAAGACAACAGATTAAGTACTAATTGGCTTCAGCATAAAGTGGGGGAGGGGAAAATCACAAAGTAAACTGTGATCTGAGTACTGAGGCTACTCAGGAGCTGTTCCAGTTACTCAACTGGATATTAAATGACTAAAAAGACCTGAAGAAGAGTCCTGGGTAAGCATAAAAGTTTGTCCCCCTCACCACTGGTTGTCCAATAAAAGACTACCTCACCAACTTCCTCTCTTTCGAACGAAATAAGGTATTTAGGAGGGTTGCCTGCTCACTTAGTGGACACTAAGAAGCAGAGATACAAAAGTTTTTCTGTGAGCACTCTTTGAACAGTATTCTATTTATTATTATTATTTATTATTTAACTTAGACAGTGGTAGGTTCAGAGGCCAATCAAGCTGGGGTCCAAACCTATGCAAAATGATAATCCCTGCCTCAAGGAGATTACAACCTAAAGGACAAGACATAACCAATGAAGGAAACAAACAAGCAGGTCAGAGTGTTGAAGAGGGAGATGGGCTAACAAAAATAACAGGTTATGTGCAATTCTTAGACAATTGAGACCAATACTTGTATTTAATTTGAAATAGCAAAAGCTAAAGGAATTCCCTTAAGGACGATCTATGAGGCTGGCGTATTTTTATTGGCTCTAGGAACTGGTTGGGTGTATGCATGTGACCTTTTTTCTCCCTATCCTTCACAAACTAAGAATATGTTTGGACTAGATTCCATTGTGATAGTAGATGTTTTAGTCTTACTTTATACTAAAGCAGGGGTCTCAAACTCAGTTTACCTTAGGGCCAGTACCAGTCCTCAAATCCTCCAAGCGGGCCAGTGTCACTCATGCTGCCCAGAACCCGCCCCCCCACAACTCCACCCCCCACCTGCCTAAGGCTCTGGGAGTTTGGGTTGGGGAGGAGGTCTGGGGTAGGGGATTGGAGTCAGGCTCTGGGAGGGAGTTTGGGTGCAGAAGGGGTGAGAGGTTGGGCTCTGGGAGGAAGTTTGGGGGCTGGGGGGTGTGGGGAGGGGGTGCAGGCTCTGGGAGGGAGTTTCGGGGCAGGAGGAGGTATGTAGGGAGGGGTGGGGGTGCAGGCTCTGGGAGGGGGTCGGGGGTGCGGTGCTTACCTGGGACTCCAAGGAGAGGCAGGCGGGGGGGCTCCATGCGCTGCTGCCCCCAGGCACTGCCCCCGCAGCGTCCCATTGGCCGCAGGGGCGCTTGGGGCGGGGGCAGCACACAGAGGCACAGCCCCGCCCCGCTCCTGGGCCGCAGGGAGGGGCCGGCAGCCACTGGAGCGAGCAGGCAGATGCAGCTTAGCTCCACTGCCAGGGCCCCTGGCAGGGGAGCGCCCAGGGGCAGCAGGTGGGGCCAAGGGAGAGACCAACCCCAAAACTTCTGGAGCCCCGCAGGCCACACTGAGGAAGCTCGCAGGCTGCAGATGGCCCACAGGTCAGGATTTTGAGACCCCTTTATTAAAGCATGTTGCATAAGGTTCCTGCACCAGATTTCTCATTTACAGATGTATAATCAAAAATTGTCTCCTTATGTAACTAACTAGAGGAAGTAATATGTTCTTGGTGGCTTTTTATAATCCTTTTATTTTTATTGTCTTCTTTTCCTCTGCTTTTCATTTGTAAACCCTATATGTGAGATGCTAGATGATCAGACAATCTTAGTCATGTGTAAATAACAATGACAACTACATGTTACGGATGAAAGCCACTGTCAAGGTATACAGGCTTTGTTTAGTCTGACTTTAAAAATGCTTCCACTCACTTCAATCCTTTAAAATGTGAATCCTATATAGAAGTCCACATTTCCAGTTAAGCATCCAGAAGATAACTTGATTTGGGTTTCTTAGATCCCAGGCCTGCAATCGAGGCCTATCACCCACTGATTTGTGGGGCTCCATGTAAACACAGGGGTCTGTCCAGATGGAGTCAGTTGCAGGACTGAGGGCGGTATGCATGTTGGCATTTGTACAGTATGTTACTTCCTCCCTTTTCTCAGGCTGCTAAGAAAGCAGTGTGTTGAAAAACAAATGCCACTCTGAAAAATTGTGCCTGTTTACAATAACAGATGGGCAGAGCAGAGGAACAACTAGTCTTGACAATGTCCCTCTTTCAGTCACTGAGTGATGGATGTGCAATTGGCCTAAGTTGGCAAGCACCAAGAGTGTGCCTAAATCCTATAGGATGAGTTCCAAGTAAACAACTCCCTCCTTTCTCATTCACTGAAATGAGTTGGTCATTACTCAAATAAAATAGACTCTAAGCATTAAATCTAATGAAAGAGAAAAAGCTTTCTACTTTGGTTTTTAAAAGCCTTAAATTTAACAATAGTTTAAACTGACATCTTGCTAGTCTGATATTTATGTAATAGAGAATACAGTATGAATGAATGCCTTGACTATCAAAGGCTGTTAGAAGTTCAAAAAGAAAAGGAGTACTTGTGGCACCTTAGAGACGAACAAATATACTTGAGCTCACTTCATCGGATGCATGCAGTGGAAAATACAGTAGGGAGATTTTATATACACAGAGAACATGAAACAATGGGTTACCATACACACTGTAAGGAGAGTGATCAGGTAAGGTGAGCTATTACCAGCAGGAGAGGAAAAAAACCTTTTGTAGTGATAATCAAGGTGGGCCATTTCCAGCAGTTGACAAGAACGTGTGAGGAACAGTAGGAGGGAATTTTATTTTTTTTAAATTGACTTTAGTTACCTTAGCCAGATCTTTATAATTTTAATATGAAACTGCAATACTCTCTCATTTTTATTCACTCTAATGGATAACTGAATCTCTTTCAGTTACCAGAGTGAAACTTTTATTGGGGAAGTATCAGTAAAATGGTAGTC
Organism: Lepidochelys olivacea; assembly: GCF_965140295.1. Classification (NCBI taxonomy): domain Eukaryota; kingdom Metazoa; phylum Chordata; order Testudines; family Cheloniidae; genus Lepidochelys; species Lepidochelys olivacea. The sequence goes on along the minus strand of NC_140413.1, from coordinate 100,821,509 downwards.
CACTGACAGACATTCATAGTTAAGGAGATGGTGAAACTGATGGCTATTACTACTTTGAAAACTTTTGTGTGTGTGTGTGTATATATATATACACACACAATTTGTGTGTGATAGCATTCCTCATAGGCGCAGGGAATTGGGGGGTGCTGCAGCAGGGTCCTGGTCCCATGCCCAGGAGTCCTGGCTGCTGGCCCCACGCCTCTGCTTCAGGCCCTGTACACAGCCCGGCCCTGCACCTACACTTCTTGCCCCCAATGCTGCCACCAGTCCCATTCCTGAGGGTCCTGGCTGCTGGCCCCATGCCTCCGCTTCTGGCCCTGCATGCGGCTGCCAGCCCCGCGCCTGAGGGTCCCAGCTGCTGGCCCCGTGCTCACCCCCCGCTGTGGCCACAGCCTTGGCCCCCTTACCCTGTCCGAGTCCCCCTCCTCCCAGAGACGTGGCCTTGCTCCCGGCCCCAGCTCTGGGATTGGAGGGCGCAGACAGGCTAAGAGGGCCGGCTTTCAGCATGCCCACTATTAAAAATGTTCCAGTGCCACTGGCATTCCTTTAAATAGGCTGCAATTCTCTCATTCTCATTTTACCTCTCAACTGAAGTCTGTTTATGATAGGTCAAAAGTTAGGGATGCAAATGGAACTACCTTCTTAAGCACAAATCACCTTTTTCATAACCTGTTTGTGACTCGGCATGTCTCATCCAAATTTTCTAGTATAAAAATGAGAGCATCTTTCAGTAGGGGAAAGCAGCATATCTGAATTTAAAATAGGAAAGAGTTAAGAGTTCTGATCCCTACAATCATCTACAATACACTTTGTGATTTAACAAAAGGAATATAAGAAGAGAGGGATAGCTCTTATCTATTTAAACATATCTGACTGCATTCCTCTTCCCCTCCCTTTCAAGGTAAGACCTGCCCAAAATACCCTATAGTCCAGTGGGTTGGGCACCTTCCTGGGTGGAGGGGAGAGAACAAAGCTCAAGTTCCTGCTCAACTTCAAGCAGGAGCGGGAATTGAATTGTGGTCTCACATTTCCTGGGTGAGTGCTCTCAACGCTTGGACAAAGGTAATCGGGGGGAGGGGTTGCACCACTTCCTCCACTGGTGTTTCAAGAGGGGCCTGATCTGGTTGGTGTTCTCAAAAGCTGCCCACCATATTGGGCATCAAGGTAAGATAGGCAGGGGAACACCTAGTTTAAGGATTCTGCCAGAACTTAGGCATGAGTTAGGTGCCCAGGTGTCAGGACTGAGGCACTTGTGTGCATGCTAACTGGCAGATTTTTAGCTGCCTTTTGAGACTTTACCCGTGGAAATTTCAGCACCTAAGGACTTTGGATGCTGTGTTTGGTGGCAGCTGAACAAGGATTTTGAGGATCTAAATAAGGGGTCTCAAACTCCCAGCCCGCGAGCCTCCCCAATGTGGCCCGTGGGGCTCCGGCAGTTTTGGGGCCGGGTCTCTCCCTTGGCCCCACCTGCTGCCACCAGGCGCCCGGCAGCACAGTGGAGCTGAGGGGCATCTGCCTGCTTGCTCCAGTGGCTGCCGGCCCCTCCCTGCAGCCCAAAGAGGGGCTGGGCTGTGCCTCCATGCGCTGCCAGCACCCCTGCAGCCAATGGGACACTGCGGGGGCAGTGCCTGGGGGCAGCAGTGCACGGAGCCCCCCCCCCCCCGACCCAACCCGCCTTGGAGCCCCAGGTAAGTGCTGCACCCTCGATCCCCTTCCCAAGCCTGCACCCTCTCCCCTTACCCCACCAGCCCCCAAACTTCCTCCCAGAGCCCAACCTCTCACCCCTTCTGGACCCAAACTCCCTCCCAGAGTCTGCACCCCAATCCCCTACCCCAGACCTCCTCCCCCACCCAAACTCCCTCCCAGAGCCTTAGGCAGGTGGGGGGTGGAGTTTTGGGGGGCAGGTTCTGGGTGGCATGAGTGACATTATTGGCCCGCTTGGAGGATTTGAGGACTGGCACTGGCCCTAAGGTAAACTGAGTTTGAGAACCCCCTGATCTAAATGCTGGTGTTTAACTTGTCCCTTCCAAAGGAAAAGGAGGATGGAGGTGTATGTTAAAACTATACATAAGAGTTTAAGCATTTACAATTGGAAATGATTCTCTAACTATGGTTACTGTCCACACATTATTAACATTACTGTTAAACTGCAAAAGCTAGGAGTATTTTGCTTTGGCCATAAGATAGGCATAAAGAACAAGAAGTACTTGTGGCACCTTAGACTAACAAATTGATTTGGGCATAAGCTTTCGTGGGCGTTGGGCAACACCCATATTTTCATGTTCTCTGTGTATATATATCTTCCTACCGTATTTTCCACTGCATGCATCCGATGAAGTGGGTTTTAGCCCATGAAAGCTTATGCCCAAATAAATCTGTTAGTCTCTAAGGTGCCACAATGGCTCCTTGATCTTTTTGCTGATACAGACTAACACGGCTACCACTCTGAAACCTGTCACCAAGAAAGGCATAGGGTTTCCATTGTTGTTCTGCAACTAGCTGGTAATACTACTTTTGCAGTGTAGCTAGGATCCTAGCTATGTCTCTGTATAATTAGTACAGATGATCTTCCTTTCTCTCAGGTTGCCTGCGTGTAAGAATATATTAAAGTTCATATGCCCCACGTTGATGCTGCCACTCTGTGCAAATGTCCTCTGCACACCCCCTTCTTTACTAAGATACTATAGGAGGGGATACCTGCTCAGATTTTCCTAGACTGGTCTGACACCCTGGCTGCCTGAGTTGGTAGATGTTGATGCACCTAAAATATCTCAAACAACTTGATATTAAAAGCTGCTATGTGGACACAACCCTGTCTGTTGTAGTCAGTTAAATGAGTCATACACTAACTACAAAAACAGGGCTGTACTGATACCGTCTACGCAACCTTAGTCTCTTCCTACCCTCAAAGACAGGAAGGAGAGTGGACGTTGCTCCGCATGTTGCACTTTCTCCCTCCCTCCTGCTTTACAGGGAGGATGGTGTTGTGTTTATGGCTCGGAACTGGGACTCGGGGGAGGTGGGCTCACTCATTGCTCTGTCATCGCCTTCTGGGAATTACCTCACCTCACTTAAATCTCTTGTCAGTTCCCCCTCTGCAAACAGAGGGCTAAAAGTTTCTTTGGTTCTTGCCTATTTACAATGTGAGCTCCTTGGAGTGGAGACTGTTACTACAGTGCCGACCACGAGGGCGGTGGCTGTATGTGTTATCAACAGCCCAGCTCGGGCAAAAGGACTTGGCAGCGCCTTGACTCCTCCCTTCCCCCGGTGCAGGTAGAAAAGGGGGTTTCCGGCTGCGCACACGGTACCGGCCCATGTTAACTGGGACTGCTTCCAGGTGGGCCTGGGCCGGGACGCGGGAGCGCAGGGCGGCACCGCCAGTGGTGGCGTGGCTGGAGCCAGCACAGCAGCGCTGGGGGCGGGACACACACACACACACACACGCCCGCCTAGCACCGGGGGGTGGGGGGACAGGCGATGCGGAGAGGCGCGGCGGCCGGCTGGCCGCGGGGTGGGGCTGGTGCCTGCACTCGGCGGGCCGGGCTCGCAGCGGCGCGGTCTAGCCCCGCACTCGGCAGAGTTGGCTGCAAAGCAGGGGCCGGAGCTGGGGCGAGACCGGACCGGGGGCGGGGGGGTCAGAGCCTGGCTGCGCGCGGGACCCACCCCCGGGGGGGCTCTGAGGCCCGGGCCGCCCGGCCGCCTTCTCACCGTGTTCCAGGGACTCGCCGGCTCTGGGGGGCGGGTCCCCGGCGGCTGCCCCCGGCCCCTGCGCCTCCTCCGCGGCGGGTGAGGGCAGGGCGACGCCCCCGCACTGCGCCATGGAGCGCCCCGAGCCCAGCCGCCAAGCGGCCGCCGCTGCCCGCCGCTGCCCCCAGCCAGCCGGTGGCGCCCTGTGTCCCGGGGCGGGGAGCTCGGCAGCCGCCGCCAACAGCCGGGCGTGGTGGAATCGGAGAGTCGACAGCAGCCTCCGCATGACTGCGGGGGGCCCGAGATTCGTCCCACCGCTACGGGACGGGACAGGGGCCAAATTCAGTCACCGCGCCCCGGGGCGGAGGGGGCGAGCGCGCTTGGGAGAGAGAAGGGAAGGTGGCTCCCGGGGACTACGACTCCCAGCGTGCAGTGCTTGGGGACGGCGGGAGCGCTGTCCGCGCGCGTGTCGGTGCTCTCCGGTTCGGAGAAGTACGTGCCCGGCCCTGGCTCCGGCTCCGGCTCGCGCGCTGGGAGGGGCTGATCCCGCGGAGGGAGCTCGGGCGGAGTCCTGCCTCGGGCTGCGGCTGGTGGTGGCGGCTCGGGGCCGCTTAGCCCCAGGCCTGAAGGGGCGGGGTCCCCCCGCTCCTGGCACGCGGGCAGAGTTTGGGCATCGCCAGCGCAGTGAGACCTGGGCCGCTGGCTCGGCCCTTGTGGCTTTCAAGGGGAGGCTGTTCCCCGAGCGCACGGAGGCCAGTGCCCGTGACCCCCATGCGCTCCAAGTGGCAGGGGTCTGGAGTCCTATCCCGGGGAGGGGGTGAGCTCTGCCAGGGACCCCACTGAGTGGCCGGCTCCTGTCCCGCAGGGCTGGTCCAAATTCCTGCTCCGGGCAACGCGACCCACCGGGCGCATAGGGTGGCAGTTCCCCTCACAGAGGTTTGGCCTGGCCGCCCCTCCATCCGTAAATAAAGTGTCAGGTTGCACAAGCGTGGTTATTTTTTGTTTAGTTTCTCTGTGTGTTTGCTGTGAACTTAAACTCGTGGCCTCGCGCAAACGTCATTATGAAAATTTCTGTTTGCACAATGGCGATTTGGAGCTTCAGCTAAACAAATTTTTCTAGAGCATAAATGTACTACCTAGAGTGCAACAATCGGACAGGTGGATATTTAATGCCTTTCATAGTAGTTGTAGAAGTACACCATATATATTTAGGAGAACTAATATTGGATCTTACAGCTGCCCTCTGGGAATTGTGTCTGGGTTTCAAACTAACCCCTAGGAAGGGCCTGGGCTCCAGCTCCAACGGGAACGTTTACACTGCTATTTTTAGCTTTGTAGTGCACCCAAGTCAGTTGACACAGGCTCTGAAACTTGCTGTCACAGGGTGTGGGGGGGTTGTTTTGTTTTGTTGTTGCAGTGCAATTATACCCTTTATGGATACTAGCCGGGGCAAAGCAAGTCTGCCTTGGGATTTTCATTACCATTTAAGTTTAGAGTGCAGCAAGCCCTTTGTTCAGATTTTGGTGGCACAGACTTCATTAAAATAAGCCCAGCTTAACCTCAGAAAGGAGCAGTTGGGATGGAGAAAAGTTAACTCGCACAGAGTGAAAGTATGAGTTAAATTGTCAAGAAAAAGTAAGAACAAAGATGGCCACAGATGTGGTTTTTTTTCTGATGGAATGAAGAACAAAGCAAAGCTGACATTCTGGATTGGGGTGGGCAAACTTTTTGGCCTGAGGGCCACATTGGGGTTGCGAAACTGTATGGAGGACCGGGTAGGCAAGGCTGTGCCTCCCCAAACAGCCTGGCTCCTGCCCCCATCCTCCCCCTCCCACTTCCTGCCCCCGATTGCTCCCCTCAGAACTCCTGACCCATCCAACCCCCCAGTGCTCCTTGTCCCCTGACTGCCCCCCCCCCCGGGATTCCACCCTCTGTCCAACCCCACCCTGTCCCTTGACTGTCCTGACCCCTATTCACATCCCTGCCCCCTGACAGGCCCCATGGGACTCCTACGCTGATCCAACCCCCCCATTCCCTGTCCCCTGACACACACCACTGAACCAGGAGGCAGGTGGGAGGGGGAACACACACATACATGGTTTAAAGAAAGATGGCTACACTTCAAAAGCAGCAAATGGGCAGTTTTGTAACCTTACCTAGTCTCAAAAAATGGCCATTGCAAGTGCCATAACAAATTCTATTGTCAGTTGACAAATGTAACCGATACTTTAACCGATAATATTTCCCATGTAACATGTTTCCTTACCAGAATACATATAACAAAAATAATGTGTCAGTTAAAGTTGTGCTTTGATTGAAAAATGCATTTCTTTGTACTAGAGAAGAATAATGTACTTTGTTTATCATGTGGACAATGTAAGAATTGTAGATTTCTTAATAAGTATTTTCTTGCTTTTATGTTCTTTGGTTTTGTATGTGATGGATAGCTTTGTTAGCTAAGAACAATTTATATAACTATCTAGTTTTTTAAATGAAGGGCGTTGTTTTGTTTGGGTAATTGTACTTCTACCCAGGCCTTTTTCAGATGTGTAATCTCTTTAGAGACATTTTAATTTGTTTGACATCCTTTACACACACAATGTACAGTACTATGTACGCGAAAGGCAACAGATGTCTAACTTATGCTTCCAAAATACAGGATTTGGACACCACTACAGGATCTCGCAGTGTTCTGCAAAATATGAGTACAAAGCAGGAAACTTGTAAATGATTTAGAGAACTACATTTTTGTCTCTCTTGCTCTTGCCAAAGAAAACTTGTCTTTAAGCAAAAAGATTCACTTTCCAGAGAATACTGACAAATCTAGTCTGCAAAGCCAGGGTGTCATTGAACAGTTAAGTGTGGTAGAAAACTCTTGATACATTTTGGGACATGACACATCCTATACCAAAGGAAAAGTGTGTGCGTAATTTTTTTTAAAATGGTCTTTTTGGATCAAAGGGTGGGGAATTTGGATTTGATTGCTCCAGATTGTTGTGCAGTTTTATCTACTGTGATTTTCTGACCCAAATAGAGTTTTAAGAAAAATACAAGACTATAAAGTGTTTTATGTAGGAGAGAGAATCCATATAAGAGAATCCAGACTTAGCTTTAGAAAACCATTTTAATTTAAACTTTGTGAGCATGATGTGGCATTCAAGCAGCTATTTCCTTTCCAGCTGAGGGGGACAGATCCTGTATTCTGTGTACAAGAAACACTTTAAGTGACTTCATTGGGAGACTTAGGCAAGTAAGGAAGGCAGCACAGAGCCCAAAATTCAGTTACACCAGATGGGGAGGGGGAAGTACATAGTTACTGACTAGTCAAACATTTGTTAGTCTAAACTAATTGACAGAAATCTGGCTTCTTTAGAACCTCAGGTTTTGGAGTAACAGCCATGTTAGTCTGTATTCGCAAAAAGAAAAGGAGTACTTGTGGCACCTTAGAGACTAACCAATTTATTTGAGCATAAGCTTTCGTGAGCTACAACTCACTTCATCGGATGCATACTGTGGAAAATAAAGATGATGTTTTTATACACACAGACCATGAAAAAATGGGTGTTTATCACTACAAAAGGTTTTCTCTCCCCCCCACCCCACTCTCCTGCTGGTAATAGCTTATCTAAAGTGATCACTCTCCTTACAATGTGTATGATAATCAAGGTGGGCCATTTCCAGCACAAACAAACAGTCGGAGAACACTTCAATCTCTCTGGTCACTCGATTTCTGATCTCAAAGTGACTATCCTTCAGCAAAAAATACTTTGAAAACAGACTCCAACGAGAGACTGCTGAATTGGAATTAATTTGCAAATTGAATACAATTAACTTAGGCTTGAATAGAGACTGGGAATGGTTGATTCATTATAAAAAGTAACCTATTTCCCCTTGTTTATTCCTTCCCCTCCCCCCCCCTCCCCCCCCCCGTTCCTCAGACGTTCTTGTTAAACCTTGGATTTGTGCTGGAAATGGCTCACCTTGATTATCATACACATTGTAAGGAGAGTGATCACTTTAGATAAGCTATTATCACAGGAGAGTGGGTTGGGGGGAGAGAAAACCTTTTGTAGTGATAAACACCCATTTTTTCATGGTCTGTGTGTATAAAAACATCTGCTGTATTTTCCACAGTATGCATCTGATGAAGTGAGCTGTAGCTCACGAAAGCTTATGCTCAAATAAATTGCTTAGTCTCTAAGGTGCCACAAGTACTCTTTTTCTTTTTAGAACCTCAGCTTCTCAACTTCAGTTTTCCCTGTCTGTTGTGCTTCTTGCTTTCCCCTCCTTTCCTATGTTAGCCTCTTCCTCCCCCAGAAAACCTGGTTACTGAACTAACATGATATTATTATTTATTAGGACTATCAAGTGATTAAAAAAATTTAATCATGATTAATTTTTTTAATCATGCAATTAATCGAGATTAATCGCACTGTTAAACAATAATAGAATACCATTTATTTAAATATTTTTGATGTTTTCTACATTTTCAAATATATTGATTTCAATTACAACACAGAATACAAAGTGTACAGTGCTCACTTTATATTTTTATTACAAATATTTGCACTGTAAAAAAGAAATAGTATTTTTCAATACAAATACAGAATTATGTATAAAAAATAACTACATTCAAAAATAATACAATGTAAAACTTTAGAGCCTACAAGTCCACTCAGTCCTTCTTCAGCCAATCACTCAGACAAACAAGTTTGTTTACATTTGCAGAAAATAATGCTGCTCACTTCTTGTTTACAATGTCACCTGAAAGTGAGAATAGGCATTCTCATGGCACTGTTGTAGCCTGTGTTGCAAGATATTTACATGCCAGATGCGCTAAAGATTCATGTGTCCCTTCATGCTTCGACCACCATTCCAGAGGACATACATTCATGCTGATGATGGGTTCTGCTCAGCAGTGCAAGTAAGCTGGTAGGGTCTGGTATGCTGTATCAGTAAGCTATTTATAGCCACTATGGTGTACCAGAAAGACACTGTACCGCCCTCAGCCCTTCCACAGAGCTACCTCTCAGGAGAACAGGGCTGAGGAATAGGGGGAGCTGGGAGCGTTACGGCAGCCGGAGGAGCTGCCAGTGTTCTTCTCCTTTTCCCTCTGCCCCTCCCAGCAGAGAAAGGAGCAGAACCCCAGCCCCAGCCCCTGCCCTTCCAGGCACTGAGCAGATGCAGCTCCGTGGAAGGGCAGGGGGCAGGATTGGGAGTTCTGCTCCTTTGCCTGCTGGGAAGGGCAGTGGGGAAAGGAGCAGAACCCCCAGCCCCTACACTTCTGCATCTCTTCCAGCTCCATACATTTTCATCATCTGAGTCAGATGCCACCAGTAGAAGGTTTATTTTCTTTTTTGGTGATTCAGGTTCTGGGGCAGTGGGGCTTGGGTGGGCTCAGACTTTGGTCCCCTCTTGTGGGATTGTGTTGTAATTTTTGTTGTCAGAAGGGGGTTGTGGTTCAATGAAGGTTGAGAACCCCTGGCCTAGGGGATCTTAAATTTGCTGCATGAAGGCTGGGAGGAATAGGATGCAAGTACCATCAAAATGACCCAGAATATTATCCATCTAAGGGAATGCCTTAAAAGGCTGAGCATATTTTCTAGGGAAAACCTAGGGAAGGTGCAACAAACACAAGAACAAGCCTATAACCAAGGGGCCCATCTGCATATTTTCTAACCAGGAGACTGAGTCCTAGTATTATCATTAGGCGAATCTAAATTAATGGGTTGTTGGCAGAGTCCTTTTGAGGTAATCAGGCAAGTAAGACTGGTAGGTCATGAAATACGGTTACCAGGCGGAAGAAAACAGACCATAATCAATCTTGTGAATCTTCTTAAGCCATGGAAAATGTCGGAAGTTTGCTGATAACTCCTTTCCCTGCAAGCCCCAAATTAGGACCTCACATCCACATTTGCTAGGGGTGACACTTGTGAGGGTAGGTGCTGCACTCTCTTAGACAAAGAGCACAACTCCCCCAAATGACTGAGAGATTCGCTCATCTGTTCTTCTCAATACTCAGAAAAAACTCACTTAAGTCCACCACTACCTGGAAACAACACCTGGACAAAAAAGTTAGGGAGAATCCCTAACTCCTATTTTGGGACATAGTGTGGGACATAGTATGGAAGAAGTACAGGCAATGGTAAAAATGGGATTAATTGAAGAGTCCAAAAGTGAGTGGAGGAGCCCTATATTTCTGGTCCCCAAATCTGATAGTGGGATTCATTTTTGTATCCATTTCTGTAAAGTTAACACCAATTCAAAATTTGATGCTTATCAAATGCCATGGATAGATGAGCATAGATACGTTAGTACCATCAATCTCGCAAAGGGACATTGGCAAATCTCCTAATCCCTCTCATTATGAGAGAAGGGCACCTTTTTGACCCCCATTTGGGTACTTTAAATTAAAGGCCATGCCATTTGAACTAGGAACTACATGGGGCCACAGCAACTTTCAACAGCTCATGAATAAAGTTCTCAGGCCCCAAGATAAATATGCCATTGCCTACTTGGATGATATCCTCATCTATAGCTCCACATGGAAAGATCACTTACAACATATGAAGAGTGTATTAGGATTACTACAAGAAGCCAGTCTAACAGTGAACCTAACAAAATGTAAGTTAGCAATCATGGAGGTGACCTATCTAGGATATCATGTAGGAGATGGGCTCTTGAAGTCAGTCATCAACAAAGTGCAGGCTTTAACCATCTGTTCCATCCCCCAGTCAAAAAGGCAAGTGAGGCGCTCCCTGAGCCTGTCTGGATATTACTGGAGATTTGTTCCTAACTTACCTTCAATTGTGGCTCCTGTAACAGACCTTATAAAAGGCAGTAACTCCAGGAAGATCCGACAGGTTATAAACTGTGAGAACACTTTTAACACTTTGACAATACATCTTTGTCAGGCACTCGTCCTTTTCAATCCCAACTTTTCCCAAGATAATTTATATTGCATACGGACACCTCAAATGTCTGCCTAGGTGCTGTGCTTTCACAGCACATGAGGAGCACCCAGTTCTACATTTAAGTAGAAAATTGTTCCCCAGGGAGAATGCCTATTTGATTACTGAGAAAGAGGCACTGGCAATTAAATGGTTCACAGTGTCTCTCAGGTACTACCTGCTCTGCAATTGCTTCTCGTTGATCATTGATCCTGCTCCCTTATGTAGGTGGAATATCATGAAGGACATAAACCCCTGTATGATGCAGGGGTACCTGGCATTCCAATCATATAGGTCCAAAGTACAACATCACTGGGGGAAAGGTCATGCCAATGCTGATTTTTTTTTTCTTTCCCTAAGGGAAATTGGAGATATGGACACACACAACCAGGAACCCATTACCATCTTGAAGGGTGGGGTACATGATGGGGCACACCCGCATTCCAATCAGGAGAAGGCTAATGAGCTCCTCTGAGCTCAAACACTACCAAATAGGCACACCTGTAGAGCCTGGTATGGCTGGCGGAAGCAAGCTTAAAAGGGAGAAGCTTGTCACAGGAAAAGGCAGCAACCTGCTAGAAAGTGGCTGTGCTTCAGAAATAGCTGACTGGCTACAGAGCAACTGAGAGGGAGACCGATGACAAATCTCTGCCACGCACAGGGCAAACCAGAACTTTATAAGGAAACTTGTGCATTGGATGCCACCGCTTAAACAAGAGACCCACAGAGCAGAAAACCCAGAATGGCTGGAATAAAGTTCCCAAGCAGGAAAGTAGAATCCCAATCTAGCAGAGAAAGGTATAACATGATCCAATGGCTGGAAGTTGAAGCTAGACAAATTCACACTGGAAGTAACCCTAACCTTAACCCTATCAGGTTCAAGCTGTTGGGACAGGAAAGCAACAAGGGACAATGTTAACCTCTGTGCATGCAATGATGTTAGTAGGGAAATGCCCTGTGCAATTTCAGCTGGATAGCGGAGCCTCTTCTTTGACAGGTATATTCTAATAATGTACAACAAGAGCATAATGCAACCCAGAGGAAAATGTGACTTCAAAGTAACCAACCCCCAAAATAATACAATACCAACTGAAGCTTGTGGTAGTGGATGGTAAGCACAACAGACTCCTATTGGGGAGTACACCATATAAACCAAGGATCTGACCAGAATGCAGCATCAGAATTGTATAGCTGCAGTGCAAGGAGCAAAAGGAGAGTCCCACAAACAATGGAGCCAATATTGAAAGCATAGAGAAGTGTTTGAGTGCATCAAAGGAAAGCAGCAACTGGAAGTAGAGCCTACAGTGGAACCTGTGTGCTTACCATGAAGTAAAATTCCAGGGGTACTATGTAATCCAGTACACAAGGAGCTCAAAAGTTTGCAGAGCAGGCGTATCATGGATCCCGTAGAGGGCAGTACATCCTGGATAAGCAGCATGGTGGTGGTAAAGAGGTCATCAGGCAAATTACTCATCTGCAAAGACCCAAAGCCACTGAACGGGTATTGAAAAAATGCCACTATCCACTGCCCACAACTGATGACATCTTATCAGAACTTTCCAAAGCCAGAATCTTTATGGTCTGTGATGTGAGGAACAGGTTTTGGCACATAAGCCTGGATAAAGAGTCCAGCATGCTGACACCTTTTGCAACAACGTTTGGTGACTACAGACGGCTGCATGTGTCAGTGGGCATAAGCCCAGGGCCAGAAGTCTTCCAGAGAAGACTCACCCAAGCACCAGAAGGACTGCTTGGGATGGAAATAATTGCAGATAATATCTTCAGTGTAGGTGAAGGGAGCAATGATACAGAAGATGAATAAGACCATGACAGAAAATTACAAGCTTTTCCTCCACAATACAAAAACATAAAACTAAATCCCTCCAAAATGTGAGTCAAACAGCACAAGGTGACATGCATTGGAAATCTGCTCACAGCACAGGGACTGAAAGCAGATCCCAACAAGATTAAGGCAGTCAGAGACACGCCAGCGCAAGTGGATATGAAAGAGGTACTGCACTTCATAGGAATGATATATTTTCTGTCCACATCTGCCTGAGATAGTAGAACCCATACGTCTGCTAACAAGGCAGGATACTGAGTGGGACTGGGCAGCTCCCCAACACAAGCATTTGATGATATGTTGAAACAAATGACAATGGATGCCCTTGTCCTGAATATATTCACTATGTCCAGAGTATATATACACTGGTTCTGAGGTCCAAAAGGAGGTGAGAGGCAAACCTCTCTGGGTGAGGATAAAAGGGGGAAAATGGACAATGTGATAGTAGGCGTCTGCTATAGATCACCAAATCAGGAGGAGGAGAAGGTGGATGAGGCATTTCTAGAACAAATAACAGAAATATCCAAAACACAAGACATGGCAGTAAGGGGAGACTAACTCCTTAGGCAATGTTGGAAAATAATATGGCAAAACACAAATGTCCAACAAGTTCTTGGAATGTACTGGGGAGAGATTCATGTTTCAGAAGGTGGAGGAAATAACCAGGAGGACAGACCTGAGTCTGACTAACATAGAGGAACTGGTTGCAAATCTGAAGAGTGAAAGCAATTCAGGTGAAAGTGATCATGAAATGATAGATTTCATGACTCTAAAGAAAGGAAAGAGGAAGAACAGCAGAATAAGGACTATGGACTTCAAAAAAGCAGATTTTAACAAACTCAGAGAACTGGTAGGTAAGATCCCATGGAAAGAAAATGTAGGGGGAAAAGCAGTTCAGGAGAGCTGTTTTTCAAAGACACAATGTGAAAGGTGCACCGCAAAATATCCCAGTGTGAAGGAAAGATAAGAAACTGCAGAACTCCTAACAGAGCCATTCTGATGACCTGAAAATCAGAAAGGAATCCTACAAAAAGTGGAAACATGGATAAATTGCTAAGGAGGGGTACAGAATAATAGAACAACCATGTAAGGACAAAATCTGAAAGGCTAAAGCACAAAATGAGTTATACCTAGCAAGAGATACAAAAGTCAATACAAAGAGATTCTGTAAATACATTAGGATCAAGAGAAAGATGAAGGAAAGTGTAGGTCCTCTACTCAGCTAATAATGGATGACATGAAGAATGCTGAAGTGTGTAATGCCTATTTTGCTTCAGCCTTCACAAAAAAGGTAGTGGTGACCTGATACTCAATATAATATTAACAATGTGAGGCAAGAAATGCAAGCCAAAAGAGGGAAAGAACAGGCTAAAGAATATTTAGATAAGTTACATGTATTCCAGTCAGCAGGGCCTGATGACATCCATCCAAGGGTACTTAAAGAACTAGGTAAAGCAATCTCAGGACTGTTAGAAATTAGCCTGAGATTTCCTGGAGGACAGGCGAGGTCCCAGGAGACTGGACAAGGCTAACATAGTATCGATCTTTAAAAGGGGGAACAAACAGGGCCTGGGGAATTATAGACTAGTTGGCCTATAGCCAATACCTGGAAAGGTACTGGAACAAATTATTAAACAGTCAATTGGTAAGCACTTGGAGAATAATACGGTTATAAGGAATAGCCTGCATGGATTTGTCAAGAACAAATCATGCCAAACCAACCTGATTTCCTTCTTTGGGAGGGTAACTGGCCTCCTGGATGGAGGTGGAAGCAGTAGCTGTGATCTTGGTTTTTAGTAAGACTTTTGTCACAGTCCCACCTTATGTTCTCATAAGCAAATTAGGAAAATGGGGTCTAGGGGATATCAAAAGAATGACTGAGCCAGGAACCTGTTTCGTTTCCAAAGCCTTCTTGAAGTCTTTTATTTTGCAAATGGATGCATCTGAAGTTGGCCTTGGAGCTGTACTGTCCCAAGAAGTGGGGGGGGGGAAAGAGAAACATCCTGTCCTTTATCTTAGCAAAAAAATTGTTCTTCCAGAAAGTCACCTGTTTGGTGACTGAGAAGGAGGCTTTAGCAGTAAAGTGAACTGTAGATGCCTAGACTACTACCTGTGGGGTCACCCATTCTGGCCAGTGACTGACCACAGACCCCTCTGATCAGTACAGTGCATGAAGGACCACAAGTCCTGAATCATATGGTGGTATTTGTCTCTGCAATCATACTACTTTGAAATGCTACATCAAGCCAACAGAGATCATAAAACTGTGAACATCTCTTCACGAGGCAGCCAGGGGAGGCAGGGATAGTCCACCTCATGACTCTGGAGCTGAGGGGAATGAGGGTATGTAATGGGGTTTATGGATCCCAAACTAAACCAGAGCAAGGCATGGAGCAGTACTGGGACAGGGAGGTCCCACCACTCAGCAGCTGCAGGGCATGCTCCAGGTGGAGAGACAATTTAAAAGGGCACCGGTAGCCTAGCGGCAAGGAGTTACAGGCTGCATCAGGAAGTAACGCTGACACCTGGAGCTGTAGGAAAAGTGACTATAGCATTGATAAGGACATTCTGGAAGCAATGAGCTGTATTCCCTTCTATCCCCCCTTTTGAGTTGGGAACCCAAGAGAGGCCCTGAAGAACATGTTTTACCCCGGGCAGACTATACTGGTACTGTGAAGACTCAGACTACACCCCAGACAGAGGAGCCACAGCCTGGTAGGAAGTGACATAGGGTGGAGTGTAACTTGCGGTGGACCAACAAGTGATGACACTGCAACATCCCTTTAGCACCTTGGTAGTGACCTGGTGGAGAGGGAAGGTCCAGATCCCCCTCCCCAGCTCCTCTTCCCCTCTGTTGTGATAGAGTGCCTAGGAGAGAAGAAGACATACACCAGAAGGTGAGGCCATTGCTGTAAACAACCCGGCAATGCTCTCTTCTAGAAAACTGGAGCCACTGTCTGACCACTATGCCAGCTGGCTATCAGACTGACCCTTTACCAGGTCCCTTCCAGCCCTACATTTCTATCAGCCAGAAGAGCCACAGACACTCCAGTGTGATGCATCAGAGAAAGGATTTTGTATAGGTTTTTTGTAAGAGCAGCTGATCACTTGTGCCAGCAGAACCCTGCCAGAGACTGAACAGGGGTATGCACAAATAGCAAAAGAGTCTCTGGCTGTGGTATTTGGAATGAATCAATTTCATCAGTACACCGATGGCCACAAAGTAATAGTGCAATTAGATCACAAACCCTTAGAGACAATCACGGCAAAACCCCTTCTATGTGCTCCAGAAAGCTTGCAGCACAAAGAATCATAGAATATCAGGGTTGGAAGGGACCTCAGGAGGTCATCTAGTCCAACCCCCTGCTCAAAGCAGGACCAATCCCCAACTAAATCATCCCAGCCAGGGCTTTGTCAAGCCTGACCTTAAAAACCTCAAAGGAAGGAGATTCCACCACCTCCCTAGGTAACGCATTCCCGTGCTTCCCCACCCTCCTAGTGAAAAAGTTTTTCCTAATATCCAACCTAAACCTCCCCCACTGCAACTTGAGACCATTACTCCTTGTTCTGTCTTCTGCTACCACTGAGAACAGTCTAGATCCATCCTCTTTGGAACCCCCTTTCAGGTAGTTGAAAGCAGCTATCAAATCCCCCCTCATTCTTCTCTTCTGCAGACTAAACAATCCCAGTTCCCTCAGCCTTTCCTCATAACTCATGTGTTCCAGTCCCCTAATCATTTCTGTTGCCCTCTGCTGGACACTTCCCAATTTTTCCACATCCTTGTAGAGTGGGGCCCAAAACTGGACACAGTGCTCCAGATGAGGCCTCACCAATGTCAAATAGAGGGGAACGATCACATCCCTCGATCTGCTGGCAATGCCCCTAATTATACATCCCAAAATGCCATTGGCCTTCTTGGCAACAAGGGCACACTGTTGACTCATATCCAGCTTCTCGTCCACTGTAACCCCTAGGTCCTTTTCAGCAGAACTGCTGCCTAGCCATTCAGCCCCTCGTCTGTAGCGGTGCATGGGATTCTTCTGTCCTAAGTGCAGGACTCTGCACTTCAGATTTCTTTTGGCCCAATCCTCTAATTTGTCTAGGTCCCTCTGTGACCTATCCCTACTCTCCAGCGTATCTACCTCTCCTCCCAGTTTAGTGTCATCTGCAAACTTGCTGAAGGGTGCAGTCCACGCCATCCTCCAGATCATTAATGAAGATATTGAACAAAACCAGCCCCAGGACCGACCCTTGGGGCACTCCGCTTGATACCAGCTGCCAACTAGACATGGAGCCATTGATCACTACCCGTTGAGCCCGACGATCTAGCCAGCTTTCTATCCACCTTTATAGTCCATTCATCTAGCCCATACTTCTTTAACTTGCTGGCAAGTATAGTGTGGGAGACCATATCAAAAGCTTTTCTAAAGTCAAGGAATAACACGTCCACTGCTTTCCCCTCATCCACAGAGCCAGTTATCTTGTCATAGAAGGCAATTCGATTAGTCAGGCATGACTTGCCCTTGGTGAATCCATGCTGACTGTTCCTGATCACTTTCCTCTCCTCTAAATGCTTCAGAATTGATTCCTTGAGGACCTGCTCCATGATTTTTCCAGGGACTGAGGTGAGGCTGACTAGCCTGTAGTTCCCCAGATC
Organism: Lepidochelys olivacea; assembly: GCF_965140295.1. NCBI lineage: Eukaryota > Metazoa > Chordata > Testudines > Cheloniidae > Lepidochelys > Lepidochelys olivacea. The sequence continues at coordinate 100,804,372 of NC_140413.1, read as the reverse complement.
CTCCTCCTTCCCTTTTTAAAAGATGGGCACTACATTAGCCTTTTTCCAGTCGTCTGGGACCTTCCCCGATTGCCATGCGTTTTCAAAGATAATGGCCAATGGCTCTGCAATCACAGCTGCCAACTCCTTTAGCACTCTCGGATGCAGCGCATGCGGCCCCATGGACTTGTGCTCATCCAGCTTTTCTAAATAGTCCCAAACCACTTCTTTCTCCACAGAGGGCTGGTCACCTCCTCCCCATGCTGTGCTGCCCAGTGCAGTAGTCTGGGAGCTGACCTTGTTCGTGAAGACAGAGGCAAAAAAAGCATTACATACATTAGCTTTTTCCACATCCTTTGTCACTCTGTTGCTTCCCACATTCCGTAAGAGGCCCACGCTTTCCTTGACTTTCTTCTTGTTGCTAACATACCTGAAGAAACCCTTCTTGTTACTCTTAACATCTCTTGCTAACGGCAACTTCAAGTGTGATTTCGCCTTCCCGATTTTACTCCTGCATGCCTGAGCAATATTTTTATACTCTTCCCTGGTCCCAATCTTCCACTTCTTTTAAGCTTCTTTTTTGTGTTTAAGATCAGCAAGGATTTCACTGTTAAGTCAAACTGGTCGCCTGCCATATTTACTATTCTTTCTACACATCGGGATGGTTTGTCCCTGTAATCTCAATAAGGATTCTTTAAAATACAGCCAGCTCTCCTGGACTCCTTGCCCCCTCATGTTATTCTCCCAGGGGATCCTGCCCATCAGTTCCCTGAGAGAGTCAAAGTCTGCTTTTCTGAAGTCCAAGGTCTGTATTCTGCTGCTCTCCTTTCTTCTTTGTGTCAGGATCCTGATCTTGACCATCTCAGGTTCCCACCCACTTTTGCTTCCCCTACTAATTCTTCCCGGTTTGTGAGCAGCAGGTCAAGAAGAGCTCTGCCCCTAGTTGGTTCCTCCAGCACTTGCACCAGGAAATTGTCCCCTACACTTTCCAAAAACTTCGTGGATTATCTGTGCACCGCTGTATTGCTCTCCCAGCAGATATCAGGGTGATTGAAGTCTCCCATAAGAACCAGGGCCTGCGATCTAGTAACTTCCATTAGTTGCCAGAAGAAAGCCTCATCCACCTCATCCCTCTGGTCTGGTGGTCTGTAGCAGACTCCCACCATGACATCACCCTTGTTGCTCACACTTCTAAACTTAATCCAGAGACTCTCAGGTTTTTCTGCGGTTTCATACTGATGTACCTCCTGTGCTACAAGGCAGAGATCAGATATTGTCCAAGATATTGGTATAAGCTGACACCCTGAGCAGGGTATGTATACCCAGTATCAGAAAGTTGGGGGAAGGGGGTCAGAACATTGAATCTATTATCATACTGCACTATTTCCCAGTCTCAACAGTGAAGCTGATGCAAACCAAAGAGGTTATGAAAAAGGGCATCCAACTACAGGCCAGTCAAGAGAGTAATGCTATCAGGGTAGCCAGAAGACAAAAGCCAAGTACTGGTAGTCACAGAACCATATTTTTATATTAAAGATGAGCTGAGCGTGCAGGATGGAATTCTATTTCAAGGAGAGAGAGCTGTTATTCCTGCCTCATTCTGTAAAAATGTCATGCAAAAAATACACGGCTCATACCTGGACTTTGATAGCTGTCTTTGATGGACTTGAGATTGTATTTACTGGCTGGGAATGAATACACGAATCTTGATGTAAGGCTGTGACACCTGCTGGTTATGAGATAACCACCAGCAGAAAGAGACTATATTACCATGAGCTGCCCACCTGAGCATGGGAAAAGATGGGAGCAGATTTATTTACCTTCATGGAAAAGCAGTGATTACAGTGGACTACTACGCAAATTTTGGGAACATCCGTGCCTTTCCTGGTACAAGGAGCAAGTCAATGACTGGGAAATGGGGCGTCCACTTTGTGAGATGTGGCATTCCAGACACTGTATTCACCAACAGTGGACCCCAATTTGCCTCAGAATAATTCAACAAATTTGCACACAAATAGGAGTTTGACCACCACATGTCCTCCCCAGCACAGCACAGAATAATGTAATGGGTAATCAGCTGTAAAAACAGTTAGGAGACTATTACACAAGACTGTTTCTTCTGGTTCAGACCCCTTGTTAGCAGTTTTGGCACACAGGAATACCCCATTATAGCGGTGCCAGTACAGTCCAGTGCAGGCAGTGATGGGACAAAGGACCAAAACCTTGTTACTAGTGAGGAGAGACCCATTGCAGCTAGAAGGATGGAGACACTACTGAGTGGAGATGGCCAACAATCTGAGAAAGCAGGCCCTAGAGAACAACAGGTCAAATAAGGACCTACATCCCTGTAGACAGGCATTCCTGTGAGGATCCAGCCATTGCAGAGACACCAGAACGAGTGGGCAAAAGGAGTTGTGAGGGTTGCAGTGGTGTACGAAGGAACTACGCAAGAAGACAAGTGATCTGAAGGAAGGAGGAGACGGTTAGAGCAAGCAGACAACACTCAGAGAGAGCCTACAGAGATCATCACAGAATAGAGAGACAAAGAACCATCCAGAGGCGAAATCCACAGAGGGAGATGATTCCACAGAGAGAGAGAGTTTGCTAAACTAAGAGACAGTTGTCAGGGAGATAGAGATCGGTCACGCCCAGTGTTGTTGCCTGTTGAGGAGACTAAACTATCTCAAACACTGTGTAACCAGTTGAATCTTTCATACAGATGAGACTCCAACTCAGCTGTGTGCTGGCAACATGTGGCCGAAGGGGCACAGGGTGGGAGTCTGGGTCTCAATTATTTTTTTAATGTTTGTACCATGATCAGTGGAACTGGAGTAAGAGGGCCCATATTCCCAAGTGAACTGGGAGCATGTGGAGTTAAGCTGCAAGCAACTCACACAGGGACAGAGTAGTGCCTAGGGGTTAAGAAAGTTCTGCTTGTTCAACTTAAGCTCCATTCAGCTTCCCTTGTTGTTAATGCAACAGGACCTATCACCTGCTATGCAGCCTTTTGGCACTAACATAATTGCTGCAAAGGGGATACAGGGCAGAAATGAATTTTCCCCGTGGGGTCCAAAAGAACTGTAGGATACATATCACCAATTTAGTTCCTTCCTTAGAACTCACATTCATGTAGGCAAAACCACAACCGTCCTTGGATTTCAGTTAATGTCCAAATGATTTTCTATTTAAAAGTGACATCTGCCAGTTCATCTTCTATTTAAGAAAATCATCCCAAAACCAAGGAGAACTGAGGCTCAACTATCTGTTCTGAAACCAGCCAGCCACAGAGAAAGGAGCCTATGGATGCATTAAGAAACACACTTTCGAAACTTCCTTCTTTGGTGGAAGGAGGAGGGGACCTCCAAAATCTGAGTCTTCCTCTGCTATGTTCTTAAGGAATTCAGATTTGGTTCAAAATGCTGCAACATCAGATACACTCACATTAACTTTAACCTGTCCAAGAGATGGGATAGCTTTTTCTGTAACAATACATTATGAGAAAGCTGCCCTCTCTTATTTTATACTTGTTCTTAAGTTCTTAATTACCATAATTCTGGGCACAACAGATATACCAAATATCAAAAGAAGACAATGGTTATAAACTCTTAGTATTTTCTGATGTCATTCTGCCATTTGTACGAAATCCTAAAAAAGTAATACCTAAAATTCTTAGGCCTGTTTCTTCTATCTGGTCCATGGTATATGATTGACAGAAAGAGGGCAAGTTACATGTAATCTTCTCAAAAAGAGTGAAGTTACACCCAAAAATATTTTGCTTTATGCTTTTGGGGATCCTAAGAAGGGAATAATGTACTACCAAGGCTTGCTCAAATTTGAAGGATACTGCAGAAAATGGTGGTTGGTTGTCCTCCAAAAAAGCTTTGTGGCCAGGGCCCTATCCCCCATATGGTGTGAGTCCCCTTCACGAGCTGCATAAAAAAAAAGAGCAAGAAGGAAGCAAATAAAACCACACAAAGCAACTTAGGGGTGCACCTTTGTCAAATTAGCACATGGGTCTTCAGCAAAATATTGGTGCTGATGTGGGCTATTTGAAGGACTCCAGAGACTTGTGGGATGTACCAGCAATATGACTAACTTGTCATGCAGATTTTCATTAATATTCTATTAATAAGGGAGGAGATTTTCAAGGGCACAAAAGACATTTAGGTGCTCAACATGCCTTGAGTTTATTGATTGAATCAGATGCCTAACTGCCCTATTTGTGACTTTGAAAATAACCCCCTATGTCATATAATGGAACCGGTATGCTTTGGGATGTATGCTGTTTGGGGCCCAAGTTCATATGTAATTGAGTGGGGGGGCCTTGAGTCCATTAATTAGTATCTGAATGGGTCAGATGTATGTTGTGGATGTGATCCCAGTTCATTTTACTATGTTACTATATGTTTTGATTGACCCACTACATTTCTAGTAGCACGTTTATCATTATTTTCACACTATCCTATCCTGACAAGGGTGCAAGGACACAACACAAATATGCTGTATGTACAGCACTATTAGCCATGGTACTTAGTGCTGTCTCTACACATTCATATCCTCATCCGCTTCAACTGGAGCTTGTGTGCATTACAATTGCAAAATAGGTAGGGATTTGTCTGCATTTTCTGTTGTCAGCTTTGAACATGAGAATTTTCTGAGTGGCAGATGCTATCAGTTCAAACTTTGACAGAAAAAGCCACAGTCCTTTTTAAAAATTCTCAGTCTGAATCGCTGGCATAGACTGGGCTTGACATATCATCCCACTCCAGCAAGAACTGTAGGGAAAAAAATCCAATAACTCCAAATGTAACATCAGATGTAAGAATTTCTGCAAATGCATATTCTGAATTTTTTTTAGGCTAAGACTATTTGAAGAAAGTATTGTTTCTTCCAATCATATTTTCTAATATTGATTTCTGTACGACTCATCTCATCAGGTTCAGTTAGCAACGTTGTATGTGACTAGTGTTATACTCATGAGATGTAAGGAGAGATGACATATGCACTGCAGGTATATTAAGACTTGTTGCCTTTTAATTTTTAAAAATAAAATATTTGGAAAGAAATCATAATTCCCAAAGCATAAGATGCCTTTACATTTTTATACTTATTTTTATACTATTTGTAAAGATATTTGTTTAATTTTGTAATTCACAAACTGAATTTTACAAATAACTAACATATTGAAAAAGAAAATGTATATTTCACCCTCCGGTTTCTGAATACAGTAGTAATATGAAGTGGTATTTCTCAGACAAAGGGTAAGTGTTCAATGTGATTACGATGGACACAGATTTATCTGTGTGATTCTCCCACTGCTGGTAAAGAGCAGCTAAATCCCCATGCATCTTACTGAATATTCACTTGTAAGCCTACTAAAATGCTGAAAGGAGACCTGGCATATATGGAATACCAGGGCAGTTTCTGCCAAGAACACAGTCCCATTGGGACCAGGAAGAAACACTGTTGCTGTTATGCATTCCTGCATTCAGCCATGTACTATAAGTGTCTGGCAGTAAAACAACTGTTTAGTGCAAATGTATTTACCTGTTGTAGGTTCTTTGTCTTCTGGCTTAAATCTAAACATTTTCAACATAGCCAGGAAGTGCTAATTACTAAATATGTTGCTTTTAAAATTTCCTCATGTTATTTACTGATAACTCAGACAGGTATTTACATGCTGGTACTTACCCTGCATACTATGCATAAGCTTAATCTTGCATTCCTTACTCAGGCAATTAGGATTTTTGCCTGAATAAGAACTGTGGGATCAGATCCTGTGCAGTGTGTACCAGTAATGCACAAAGGGTTATTAGAAGCTGATGTGACTAGATCAGTATGCATAGATGCTTGTAATTTTTGTCCCTTTCAGTTTGGTGCTCTGCTAGCTTGCTTTCAAAAGAGAGTATGTGTACATTGATTGTCTGATCACATTCTTCTTTCTGGGATGTATAAGTATTTTGGGATGTATAAGTAGGGGCATAGCGAGCAGATCGAGGGACGTGATCGTTCCCCTGTATTCAACATTGGTGAGGCCTCATCTGGAGTACTGTGGGCCCCACGCTACAAGAAGGATGTGGATAAATTGGAGAGAGTCCAGCAAAGGGCAACAAAAATGATTAGGGGTCTGGAACACATGACTTATGAGGAGAGGCTGAGGGAGCTGGGATTGTTTAGCCTGCAGAAGAGAAGAATGAGGGGGGATTTGATAGCTGCTTTCAACTACCTGAAAGGGGGTTCCAAAGAGGATGGCTCTAGACTGTTCTCAATGGTAGCAGATGACAGAACGAGGAGTAATGGTCTCAAGTTGCAGTGGGGGAGGTTTAGATTGGATATTAGGAAAAACTTTTTCACTAAGAGGGTGGTGAAACACTGGAATGCGTTACCTAGGGAGGTGGTAGAATCTCCTTCCTTAGAGGTTTTTAAGGTCAGGCTTGACAAAGCCCTGGCTGGGATGATCTAACTGGGAATTGGTCCTGCTTCGAGCAGGGGGTTGGACTAGATGACCTTCTGGGGTCCCTTCCAACCCTGATATTCTATGATTCTATGATTCTAAAAATCACTTTTTAATATGGTCAAAATTTTAAATTCCTGTTTTTTAATATTCATCTGAAGTTTTGGAATGTCAACTTTATAGACAATGGACATATTCTGTACTCATTTACACTTGTAAAAACCTTTACAGTCAAATGAGAGCAGAATTTGTCCCAAAATATTTTAAAGGTAGTATAGAATGTGAATTAAATTTAGACACGCTGAAATTTAGTGCAGCCTCTGTCCCAAGGGATTTCAGAATAAGTCCTGACAACTAAATCTATAATAAATTATTCAGTTTATTGCCATGACCTGCAGAGATGCCCTCCATATTCATGACCAGGACTTTGGAACAGAAGAAAAGTGACTGCCCCTAAGAATCTTTCACAGGTTTTACACCGCGTCCAATGCAAGCTGAGCCAGGACTTTGGGACTTTAGTCAGTGTGTAGATGCTCAGGGTGAAATCCTGGGCTCATTTAGGTCAATGGAACTTTTGCCACTGATTTCAATGGGGCCAGGATTTCACTCTCAGACTATGCAGACATAGGTAGAAATTCTGTCCCATTGAAGTCAATGGAAAAATTCCCATTGACCTAAATGAGGCCAGGATTTCAACCTTAGTAAGAGGATCTATATGCAAAGGAGGGTGGGTGTGAACTGCTGTGCTTTCATTTGCTTCTTCCTGAGGTAAAAAGGAGACCTGAAAATAGGGAGGATGGGGTTGTTGTGGGTGTTTTTGTTTTGTTTTTACTCTAAAAATTTCACTTGTCTATCCTAGAAGACTCCAGATAACTAAAGAACTACTAGGATTATGCATCACAGATACCAAGAAAGTGAAATCTGATAAATTGAGATGGGAATTTTTTTTTATTGGTTGTTAACACACTAAATGCTAATACCCTACACACAGTTGAAAGGAAAGATGTCTTTGTCTCTGAGATCTCACTATATTCTTTGGCAAAACGAGAAAATAAGGTTTACTTTTGTGAGTTTTTAAAGGTAAAATCAAGCAAGAAACATTTATAGAGAAAGCTAAGTTTCAGAGTAACAGCCGTGTTAGTCTGTATTCGCAAAAAGAAAAGGAGTACTTGTGGCACCTTAGAGACTAACCAATTTATTTGAGCATGAGCTTTCGTGAGCTACAGCTCACTTCATCGGATGCATATTGTGGAAACTATTACCAGCAGGATAGTGAGTTTGTGTGTGTGTTTTTTGGAGGGGGGTGAAGGGGTGAGAGAACCTGGATTTGTGCAGGAAATGGCCCAACTTGATTATCATGCACATTGTGTAGAGAGTTGTCACTTTGGATGGGCTATTACCAGCAGGAGAGTGAATTTGTGTGTGGGGGGGTGGAGGGTGAGAAAACCTGGATTTGTGCTGGAAATGGCCCAACTTGATGATCACTTTAGATAAGCTATTACCAGCAGGACAGTGGGGTGGGAGGAGGTATTGTTTCATATTCTCTGTGTGTATATAAAGTCTGCTGCAGTTTCCACGATATGCATCCGATGAAGTGAGCTGTAGCTCACGAAAGCTCATGCTCAAATAAATTGGTTAGTCTCTAAGGTGCCACAAGTACTCCTTTTCTTTTTAGAGAAAGCTAAACATCCTAAAGGTAGAAAGACTTTTTTTAACCCTTTGCTGGTCACTTTCAAGGAATAGCCTGGGCCTTACCACCAACCAACAAATGTAACAAGATATTCAACATCTCTGCAAGTGGAGGAAGTAAAACTAACCAGTTTTGAATTGTCCTCTTTCCTTGCACATCTGCAGAACAGCCAAAAGCAGTGTTTGCAAAAAGAAATCTAGGTGCTCATAAGTACTATTTCATCAGATTTTAGCTTCTTCTGCATGGTTTTACTTTTCTCTTGCTGACTTTTGAATCTACCCTGATTTCCTCATCTGACACAGCATCTACATTGGACACAGAGAAAACAGGATAGGCTTTCACTTTTGTCTGCCAGTACAAGCTTGCATTCTGTGCTTCAGTGGCTCTTTATTCTGTGTAATGTTCCTGGAGTGGGGAAGCGTCTTTTGTTCTTCCTTATAAAGGGATATTTTTACATGCACGGATATACAGTGCACTGGGTTGCAAGAGTTTTTATGTTTTGCAGCACAGAGCCTTAACATTTAAATTTGTAACAGCTCTTTGATTTAACTTTTATCTGAAATTGTTTTACTTCAAAAAGCTTTAGAATCTGAATGAATCAAAGTGTAGAAATCCACTAGATACATCAACTAACTGTGGAGAGGTCAGAAATTGAACTAGTCTTTTAATTTAAGCAGATGGCTTAAATTAAGCACTTTAGTCTCCTCGCATGTTGAATATGCAGGCTGTCTATACGTGCTAAGCTGTATTATCTGGGTGTACATATGTATGGGTTAATAAACTCTCAAGTAATTAAAATGAAGAGGAACAGGAATATGCCTTCTTTGCAATCAGAAGGCACATTTTAAAATATATATCTTGATTTAAACTCGGCATGCACTTTTTGAATGTGTAATTGGAGTTTATGTCTAAAATACGGAAGAATGTATAATTCACTGGATTTCTTTAATAATGTTTCTATAGCAGACAGCCAGATGGTGTAGGGTGATAATGCTCTGCACTAATCACTTAGGAAGTCCATAGCGTAGTGCTTTGAGATTTAGACACACAGCTACTGTCATCACTGTTGGGATGGGAAACAGCAAATAATATAACAACCAACAGAATAGTTTTGAATATGCCAACATTGAATAAATTATGTAAACAGGAGAAAAAAACAGGACTTGACATTTAATACCAATGAAAAGAATTTTTGTCCAAAGGAAAAAATTACTTGTAAAACTCAGTCAATTAACAGGACATAAAACAATATTATTATATTGAGTCATATTTTTGGTTATAAAGACTTTGTTAGCTTCTTTGTAAATTTTATAAATAAGAGCCAGCTATGCATGGCTAAATAACAGTACAAAGAACAGAAAGGCCTCATAAGCAGAATAACTGAATGTATTCTATCCGGAGTGGTTGATTTTTAATTCTGTATTGATCTTTTATTCTATTTAGAGGTTTTTCCCACTTAAAAGATTTAATGGATACACCAATGGACACTCTTTCCTATGGGAATATCTATTTCTAGTAAATTTTACTTTTTGTGCTTATACTTGGCACATTTTGGTTTCCTCTCTTGACAATGTGTTACAAATCTACCTGACATATTTTACAAGAAAGTCAGACGTGCCTGTCCCTAATTTAATCAGATTGGAGATTTTTCATAGGCTTCTTTTAAGGTGTTTTTTGTTTTTGTTTATTGTAGAAAACATATTCCTTATCATATTTCTTTTTATTTTTTTTTCTAAGTCCTAATATATACTTACTGTGAAGCCCTTGTAATACCCTTTCCCTGTGAGGCACTCCAGGCAGGCAATTGGAAGATCCTGGGGACAGATTAATGCAGCACTAATCGGCCCTCAGATATAATAAGTAAGCAGACTAAACAAGTCCTACATGAGTGCTGCTTTGTTTTGATTTAGTAATGTACACTTAAAAGATAGTAGCGGTTGTCATTTCAACAGAGGAAAAAACACAATATGTGTCAGTATATTTGACTCTCTTTTTAATCATGGAAATTGCTATACTGTATGAAAAACCATAAATATGATAAACCAGAATGACTGATAAGCTGTATCCCAACATTGAGCTCATCTACCAAAATAATGTTCAAACAGTGGCACAGTTACTCATTTCTGAGATTACTGTGAGGAGTGTCTGCTGCTCTGGGGCGGGGTTCCGAGGGATGCTGCTGCTCCTGGGAGGGAAGGCGTGCTCCGGGGCCCCACTGCTGCTGGGTAGGGGAGCGGCCCAGGGCTCTGCTGCTGCTGGGATGGGGCCCTGCTGCTGCTCCAGGCCGGGGGTGGCGGCCCGGGGCGCTGCTGCTGCTCCTGGACCGCTGTTCCTGGGTCCGCCCGCCCCGGGACCCACCCTAGCTTCTTGGGCGGCCCCGGGGCCAGCTGAACCAGCCACTGCAGAAGTCCCAGAGGTCCCGGAAAGTCACGGAATCCGTGTCTCCGTGAAAGACTCGCAGCCTACCAATAGCTTAGTGCACTTATCTTAGATGTGGGGGACCCAGATTCAAATCCCTGCTCTGCCTGATTTGGAGCAAGGGATTGACTTCCAGGTTTCCTACATGCCATGTTGGTTGCCCTGACACTGGCCTGTTAGGTATGCTCAAGCTTGCCTGTTGGAGTTGTTCTATGTTGTTTAAATAATGAATTAGCCACTGAGAGAGAGCGAGACTCTGTAGACCAGTGGTTAGTGAGGTCATCTAAGGCATAGGATACTCAGGTTCAAGTCCCTGTTCCAATAATTATTTGTTCAAAGTGAAACAGCTCCAACAGAAGAGATTAAGTAAAACCTTCCCCAGGATAGTCAATAGCTAGGGAACTTGCCAGGGGGATGGGAGACTTGGGTTCAAATTCCTGCTCCAAATCAGGAAGAGCTGGGATTGGACCTGTGGTTCTTACATTTCAGGTGGGTGCCCTAACCACTACGCTATTCAGTATTCTGTAATCACACACTGTACCTAGCAGGTACTATGCTGCCCTCCCACCTCTCAGTGACCTACAGCCAGCCTTTCTGCTGTGGGGACTGTCAGGTTTTAGGCATGCTCAGAGCATACCTACAGGATTAAGGCCTGCTGGCAAGATCCATGTTTCCCTCTCTTGTTTGAGAATCCAGCTCTGGGAACATTGGGGTTTTGGCTTTTGGTTAGGGCTTCAAGCAACTCGTTAGCTGTATAGTGGTATCAGTGCTTAGGATGCTTTGTGAATGCTGTCTAGCGGAAACTTAGGCACCTATGGGGTTAGGCCAAAGGCGACAGGCCAGGAGAAGATGGGGGCCATGGCCCCATCTCTTTTAAAAGTGGAAGGGGTATGTCCTCCCACTTGGGACAGGAGGAAGGGTAGAGAGGAGCGAGCAGGGGGTGGGGAAGAGGCAGCATGGGAGTGGAACCTCGGGAGAATGGGGAGTATGAAGGTGGGGGCTCGGGGAGAAGGGGTGGCATGTGGGCGGGGCCTCACGAGGAAGGAGCCGTGCAGGGGATGGGGCCACAGTTCGCGTGCTGGTCCCCACTTTTAGGAAGCTTCCATCACCCCTGGGTTAGGCAGCATCTGAACTGTGATTTTTAAGAATACCAGTGGGGCCTAAATGTCAGACTTAGGTGCCTAAAGGGCCAGTTAGGCACTTAAATACCTTTGTAGATCTGGGCCCCAGACAGCAATGCAAAATTAATCTCTTTGACTGAGTTTTCTTGCACTCTCATGCACAAAAATAAGAAACAGACCAAAAAGGAAACATTTATTTCTTGCAGGTTAGAAAGGGAGATTAAGACATTGTTAGTGTTGGTGCAATTTTAAATATCTGTTCAGTATTCATACTATGGTGATAAGGGCCATATAAGTACCTGTGTAGATAGACATTTATTACATTGGAATAGCAATGATTTGTCAATAGTGAAATGGATTTTGGAGCCGTACATTTAAGGGCATCCATATTGCAATAGTAATTAGCTCACTGTCTGATATGTTGCTGTTTTCTTCCTTCCCATACTTTATCTGTATCAAAATCTCCCCCTTCTTCCAACATCCTGAGTCACTGCCTCAGCTATTATAACTCACCTCATTAGTTTATGATGAATTCTTTCTCTAAAATGTTTCGTAATAATGTGTATGAAGGTCATTGTGTAAAACTAAACTGTACAGTCTCAATTACTATGCATGACCTAGGTTACCCAAGGTCAATAGTTTATACTGTTCTTCTACAGCCTGCTGATCTTTCTTTACTTACACTCAATCAGTGTTCTAAGAAAATGTTAACAACAAAGTGCTGATTATTGTACTGTGATGGTGGCTGATTTCTGGTCCTATTGAATTCAGTGTCAAAACTTTTATTCACTTCAATGTCCCTAAATAAGTTCCATACTGCCTTTCAAATACACATCTTCCATTCCACTTCTTTCTGAACATACCTGTCTATTCTAACTTTAACAATGCAATCAGACATAATAGTGGCAAAAATAAATAAAGAGAGAAAGAATCATAGAATATCAGGGTTGGAAGGGACCTCAGGAGGTCATCCAGTCCAACCCCCTGCTCAAAGCAGGACCAATCCCCAACTAAATCATCCCAGCCAGGGCTTTGTCAAGCCTGACCTTAAAAACTTCTAAGGAAGGAGATACCACCACCTCCCTAGGTAACGCATTCCCGTGCTTCACCACCCTCCTAGTGAAAAAGAGAAATGGCTGAGGCAGTTAAGGATCAAAGCAAGTTGGTATTAGTCAATAGCAACACTTATTGCTAGCGCCTCAGCTGCTGGGCTCCAAATGTGAACAGAGCAGCTAAATTGAGTTAACAAGACTGGAGATGCTTCCATGTTAAATATTTTAGAAGTGAAGTCAAAGAGACATCAGAGAATAGTGGGACTGGCATTGTCAGTAGCATGAAAATGCTGGACAAAGGAATCTGTACCTTTTATTGAATGGACTAAACTAGGAATAAAAGGATTCCATTAGAACATAATACTTATCCAGAGATACTTGGGAAGATATGTGGCCAATTTTGAACGTTAATTTGATACATTTTCATTTGCTAATATGTTATTTATAATAAGGTTTATTATGCTGCAGTTCTTTGTAGGCTTTTTTATTCACATAAATATAAAATATTCATACTTACATGTTTTGTAAGATAAGTTTAAGAAAATGAATTAATTGAACACACACACATACAAGAGGGCTGGGTGGGTATGATGTGTGTGAAGCTGAAAGATGCCAGATCACCAGATCATCTTTCTCTGCAGGTCACTTGATGGTTTGAACTAGAGTAAATGGTGGATTCTCTGTAACTTGAAGTCTTTATATCAAGATTTGAGAACTTCAGTAACTCAGCCAGAGGTTATGGGTCTATTACAGGAATGGATGGGTGAGGTTCTGTGGCTTGCAATGTGCACGAGTTCAGACTAGATAATAATGGTCCCTTCTGGCCTTGAAGTCTGTGAGTCTAAGAAGCCTCAGAATTTCTTCTTTAATCATCGCTAGTTTATCCAAGTTTCAACCAGACAATCCTATTCTCTCAACATTAGATAAGGAAAAATCATGGGCATCATTGGATGTAGTTGCAGCCTGAGATCTTATTTTACTCGTTGACACCGATCAAAGTAATCAGTACAGAAGAAAAAGGTGGCACCTCTAGTTAGTTCCAAACCCAGCTGAAAGGTTGTATGATCCTAGTAGAAGGTCTTCTCACTACAACCCTAGTGAAGGGAGATAATCCCGACGATAAGAGTCCTAAACCTATTGAACAGGAGTCTTCACTGATGTCATTTGATAACCCAAAGGAATTACCTGCACAAAACCACACTCAAGGCCAGAAGATGACCAGATCCTGATAAATGTGGAAGGTAAGACAAGCTTCTTTAGGCAGGAGTATAACTTGTTAGGTAAGTTTAATTGCTAGAAAATGTATTATGATTTTGATTTATATGTAGCCATTTGTTTCCAATATTCATATTCACTATCACTTGACTCTCTGTTCTTTAATAATAACCTTATTCTTGTTTTCACTATAAATATATCTAAGTGCTGTGTGTTAAGCAAAGTGCTGGTCCTGAGCTGAATCTTGTAAGTTGGTGTTTACTGTTCCTTTGTCAACCACAGACCTGTTAATTCTGTGTGTGTTCTGGGGATAAAGGACTGGACATTACAGTGAACACTCAGAGGACTCGGAGGTTGGTGTGGGCCTATTGCTGACCTGTACAGAGAGAGCAAGGCTTGTGAAGGCCTGGAAGGCAGTGCTTGTGGTTTCAGGTGGTTTCAGGGAGCTGATTCACAGCAGGCACAGACAAGATTCAACCCTGGGTACCCTGGGGAGCATCACAGGGTGTGTGTGTTTGTAAGGGAGAGACTGGACTATTACGTGTTCCCTGGGGTGAACTGCAGCAGCCCTTTCCCCTTGTATAAGTAGTTCTTTCCAAAATACCTCTACATGACAATAGTGTGTTTTTATTTTTCTACTTGCACCAGGTGAAAAAGCTGAATAGGTTTATTGTTGATCCAACAGGCTACTGAGCAGTGCTCCCCATGAGCTAAATCCCCTATGCTCTGCAGAATATGCTGTATTATATAGTAAAACGTCACTAATCCACAGTAATGCAGAGAAGACTCAGTGCAGATTAGTGAGGCTTGTGGATTACTGACTGCCAGGGCATGGCAGGTAGAGTCAGTCATATTATATCTTTGCCCCACCTTGGCACTCAGCAGCACACTCAAACAGTTCTAAGGTACTTATAATTGGCCAAGAACACTGGTGTTGCATTCTCCTCAAAAGGACAATTTCAGTTAATGCCAATTTTCTTATTCCCCTTCTCCAAAAGTCATAGGAGTTCTCTAAATACAGAAGTTGCAATGATTTATCTGAATCCGTTGAAAAATCAATTTAGTGAAAATAGTGCAAACCTCTGTGTAGACAATATTTAGATCAGTTTAAAACTGGTTATATCTGTTTAGCTTGTGCCTGTAAATTTACTAGTGGGAAGTAACCTGATATTTACAATGTTTAAATCTATATACCTTTAGTTAAATTAGTGAGATTTTTAGATTGGGAGACCAGATGCAGGAGGCTGGCTTTGTAATGTAGAGAAGACGAGGAAAGTAAACAAATGTGTCAAAACCACTATCACCTGTATAAATTACAATTTACAATTACAATTTTAAAAAATCCCCTAATTCAAATGAATCTAAAATTATATGAAGGCCAAGCAATCAAGTGATGTCACTCATTACCCACACAAATTTTAAATGGTAAAGAAATATTTTCACTCCATGCATCTGAAGAAGTGGGGTTTTTTTACCCATGAAAGCTTATACCCAAATAAATCTGTTAGTTGTTAAGGTGCCACCGGATTCCTCATTGTTTTTGTGGATACAGACTAACACGGCTACCCCTCTCATACTATTTAGGTAAATCCAAACTACTTGCAAATTGTTATACAGGTTACAATCAAAATGATAGTCGTGGTGAAATATATGCCATTTTAGATAACACTTTATATCCTAACTGGATGCAAAATTATGAAAATGACAATCGCTACGTACTCAGTACCTCCATGTTTGTGATAAGTATCTTTCTTAATTAATTTTTCTTACTGAAGGAAAGAGATTAGCTCCTACTGAGGAAGGATGGCGCGCAGAGTTTTTAGGACATGTTATTTTTTAAATGATCCGAGAACTAAAAAAAAAAAAAGTTTAATTCAAAATGTTTCAATATTCTATTTAACAATTGAATTGTAGTAGCATCCTCAGCCAGGTCAGGGCTCTATTGTGGTAGGCTCTACTGTCTTTTAATTCAAAAGTGGCCTGAGTAAAAGTCATCACATTTAAGATGGTTGATTTTTAAGGGTGCAGTCCTCCACAATGCAGAAAATTCTCCATTCAGCACTTTTCAGGATCAAGTTATGAATCGGGCTGCATTTTGTGGACTTTTGTACATACTTTGGAGGTAGTAAAAGAAATTTAAAAAACCCCAACATTATGGTCATGCACCTGTTTGACATTCATACTTTTTCCTTGGAGTACTATTCAGAATATACATACATATAAAATGGCATGATTAATTGATTACAAAAAACATTCATTGCATCCCTATCTGAAAGTGAGGGACATTAAAATAACCCGTTTTAGGGGAAGGGAAGCAAAATTCAAATGAGTGCTTGGCAAGCTTCCTCAGACAGCAGTGCCCATTCAACCCGTTTCTGACCACTAACACCCCTGCTAGTCCTTCTATTTTGTGAACAGAGACTAGCAAGCATGCTAAACTGTATGGAGGCTTAGTGAGGTGGACGAATGTCCACAAGATCATGGGAGGAAATCACCATGCTAATTTTCACTGTGACATAACCAGAATTAAAGAGCGGTCAACATATGCAACTTTTTAGGATCCGATGAAGTGAGCTGTAGCTCACGAAAGCTTATGCTCAAATAAATTGGTTAGTCTCTAAGGTGCCACTAGTACTCCTTAACTTTTTAGGATGTTATTTCTTGGAAAATCTCTCTCTGAAGTTGTAATAATGATCATTAGCAATTATGTCTGATCTGTAGATCTTAAAGCAATCTGGTTTCAACACAATGTTTGATGAATGAACAGGAAAACTCACAGTTAGAGTTTCCTTTCAGTGATTTGGTCTGACAAGAATTCCTTAATATTAAAACTTACCAAAACTTTGGTGTTAGAAAATGACAGTCCTAGTCAGGGGCCTCCCCACCACTTCTTGGAATGACAGTTCGCTATCAATGACCCCTTTGGGGTGAGGAAAGGACCCCAACACCGACGACGTTTTCTCAAGGAGTTTTGAAATGAGAGATGCCTGAGACTAATTAGCTACTTAGGAAATCTCAAGTGGTGAAAAATTAGTCCTCTGTCATGCAAACAGTAAAGCTAAGCATGTATGTAAATGATGCTGGTCTGAGGTTTTAGGATTAAACATGTATCTGCTAAGGGTAGATCAACATAAACATTTAAGCTGTTTGGGAACTACTTGTCAATAACCAGGTTCCCAGAATGAATTGTAATTGTAGTTTACATGGAGGCCTCAGCAGCTTCTGAAACAGAGACTATTGAAAGCTTGGAAGCCGTTCAGCAATGGCACTAACACCATTATATAAACACCTAATCAATGCTGTAACTGACAGCTTTGTAAATGAGCTTAGCTTTTGGTCTGTTTATATGGCTAGCATAAAGTCCACAAATGTAAGTCACTTGAGTTATTCTGCCTTGATGGCTGGTTCACATCCTGGGAAATAAGGTGACTGATGTTCCAGATGTATTGGAAATGTAGCCCAGATCCATAAAGGAATTTAGGTGCCTGAGGTGTTTAAATCCCAATTTTAAGTTCTATACAACTCCTGCCAAAGCCTGTAGGAGCCTAAACTCATTCAACACCTACGTTTTCAGGGTAAAAGTTCCTCCCATGCCAATGTTCCCGCCTCTGGGCATGAACATTGCTGCCACTTTCTAGGCATCTGGGTGCCTATCTCCTGTCTGAGCTCCAGATTCACAAGCTGGGGGACGACAGGCATTTATCCACCTCAGTCATGTGCAGGGCTGGATCTAGTAGATGTGTTCAGAGGCCACCTACTGGATCAGGTCCTGTTCAAAATCCATCTGGAGGACGTGGCGCTGTCCGCCCTATAACTTTTAACCCAGTGGTTAGAGCTGTCACCTGGAGGGCCCAGGTTCAATTCCCCTCTTTCTGACAGAGGGGCAGAAAGGATTTGAACAGGGGTCTCCCACCTTTCAGGAATATGCGTGCTAACCACTGAGCCATGGGATATTCTGATGTAAGGGACTCCCTCCATCTCGCCTGTTGAAATTGGTCCACTGGGTTAACTGTTGAAAGACTGACTGGAACAGGGGGACTGGACCTGGACCTACCACCTCAGTGCCCTAACCACTGGACGTGTGTCCGTGTGTCCGTCCATCCATCTCTTCCAGTAGTTAGGAGACCCAGGGTCCAGTCCTCTAGTTAGCGCTCGCTCCTGAATGGTGGGAGACCCCTGTTCAAATCCTTTCCCCCACCCAGGTGTGTGCTCTGATCCCTGGCCTAAAATGTTTAAGTGGGGTGGTGCTGTAACTTCTCCTCCTCCTCTGGCCATTTTGTGAAGAACGAGGCAGGCACTTCACTTATTCCCACAAGCAGTGCCTAAGCCACTTAGAGTCATTTGTAGATTGCTATGTAGAGATAGGTGCCTCCATGCAGCTTGGAGTTGGGTGCCTACCTCCATGAGAGGTATGGGGCTTAGGACACACCTGTCTTGTCAGCATCTCCCATTGGCTACCTTAAGCAGCTCAATGCCTCGTGTGCCGGCTTTTGTGGATTGCATCCTGAGTTGCCTATCTCTCCCCAGTCATCGAATAGGAGGCTAGGCACTCAGCTTTATGGTTTGCAGTGCTATTCCTGTGATTTCTAGTCCACTAAAAGCTGTCACCATAATGCTTAGTCTTGCAATGCCTACATGTCATAGATACCACAGTAAATGCTTTCAGAAATAAACCTGATACTTGCCAGGTATGTGGAGCAGCTAAGAAGAAGGAGAGTACTGAATGGTAACTGCTTTATATCAAAGACTTGCATTTATTTAGAAGAAAATGGTTTTTAGTTCTATAATTAAAGAGTACCATTATCTAAAACAGTTTTTCAACATTTTTGTGTGACACACAGTTTGCACGCTGTGGCCCAGGCCTACTTTGCTTCTAATTTGAAATTGACTAA
Source organism: Lepidochelys olivacea (assembly GCF_965140295.1). Classification (NCBI taxonomy): domain Eukaryota; kingdom Metazoa; phylum Chordata; order Testudines; family Cheloniidae; genus Lepidochelys; species Lepidochelys olivacea. The sequence goes on along the minus strand of NC_140413.1, from coordinate 100,785,551 downwards.
GAGCAGTGGAAACTTGATGGTCAGTGCTTTTGGCATTTGGAGAAGTGTGACATTTTCATGTTTATTGTCTCTTAGTATAAGCTACATTTATTGGAAAGTATACTCTACTATTTTAGCAAGGTTTTACTTGTAAATATTGGTGTAGTCTGAAAAGTCATCAAATGCTGCCCTCTAATTTGCAGGTACATAGGGCCCACCTGTCTGCAAGAAGTTGGATCTGAGATGGCAGAGCTTGAGTAGCTTGAACAGTGGATGTGACTCTTGGAACCCAGTTCCACAGAGCCCTTCTATTGTCTCTGTGAACCATTATGCTGTAGTTGTTGGGGATAGGTTGGTAGTGAGGATCGGCCACTGTCTGGATCGATTGGCTGTTTTCCCCAACATAGCAAGAGGTGTAGGTGTTCCAGTGGCTTCTCTAGCCCTGTATCTGGAGTAGTGGCTGTAGAGTAGCTCTCTGCTCGTGGAAGAGTCTTTCTTCATCCCCCCAACAAGGCCCTAATGAAGTCCCCACTACTTAGTTTTTCTAATTGGATAGTGAGCTGGAGCTGAGACTTAAGCCATAGTCCATGAAGTTAATTTCAACTACTGGCTCCTTTGAATGAGCTAGGGAGTGGGGCTCAAATACACAAAAAGATTTAGGCACCTAACTCCCACTTTACTGGCCCTTACTGCAGATCTTTCTTTGAAATGAAGTCAATGGATGGTTTGCCACTAATTTTAGTGGGAGCAAGTTTGGGCTCAAGCCATCTTCCACAGATCTGAAAGAAGAACTGAAAGGAATTTTACCAAACTTTCCAAAGAAATGCTCCTTGAGAATCTTCTCCATACATGAAAACTTCAAGAATAAATTTGAGCTGAAATGGTAAACTTTTAGAATTATAAGACATTGATCATGAAAGCACAGGCTAATATTGAAAGACCTCTGTAAACAGATTTTTAAAATATGAGATAATGAGCTAAATTCTGGTTGCTGGTGGCATATAGGCTAACTGCTAGAAAAACTTTATTTATACTATTCTTCAGGATCTTTATGGATACACATACATTACTGGTGAAACAACATGATACTAACCTGCAGTGGGCCATCCCACAACTAAGTCATGAAGATTATTCCTGCTATGAGCACATGTAAGCTCCATTTGAAGATGTGACTAGTTGCCAGTGCAACTTAGTTCTGACTGAGTCACTGGCCACTGGTCATACAACAATGTATATAGTTCTCATGCTGTGGCAATGGCAACTAGTCAGATCTTCAAACGGAGATTACATGTTCTTATAGCAGGAATAATCATGAGAGAGCTGTGGGATGGCCCAATGCAGGTTAGTATAATGTTGTTTCATCAGTGTATGTGTATCCATTTGGGGGCAATTAAACCAGAAGGTAGACTTTGGCCCTTGACATCATTGCAGGATCAAGTGAACAAGAAAGCTGGATGGTGAAAGAGAAATTTCATTTGTATGGATAAAAATATTGTAATATTAGATGGAACAATTTGTTGCCAAAATGAATCATTTTCTGTGTACATCTTTTATTGTTTTTTCTTCACATTTTAAGTTGAGTAAAAGTCCTTCTTTAAACCCTGCGTTTTTAAATCCATTTCTAGGGAGGGGGTGGACACAGATTTTTAAAACAAACAAATCTTCAAAGTAAATCTTGATTATTTTTGGATCAAATCATAAATTTCTTTCTGTGTTGTCACTCAGCCAAACACCTAGTGCCTAAACTGAGTAAGGACCTATGAATTTGACCCGTAAAAATGCAAACATCTATGAGGTAGCTCTCCCTCTCCACAACTGGAAGGCAAGCTTCCTCTTTATAAGCCCTTTTTTATTTGATATAACCTTACAAACACTTACTACCCAGTATGGTGCTAACCATGAATAATCCTACTGACTTCAAAGATTTGCTCACAGAAAACACTTTTTCCAGAAGTAAATGTCTGTAGGACTGGACTCTTGGCTGTTTCTGACATTGTTAACATTTGCATTTATTTATTTGCTTTATAATAACCACAGAGGCTCCTGTCCCAAAGCTCTGTGCATCTGACTTAATTTAATTTCACAATAAAATTTCATATAACATGGATTTACCAAGGTGAAAAGGAAATACACAACAGTAGAAGAAATAACCCCTACAACAAACAACAAAATTTTCCCAATTCTCCTCATCTTCAAATGCCTGGGAGAAAAGTTGGGCCTTGCAGTGCACCCTGTGGGTTAACAGATTGGACTCTGGTGTGCAGGTGGGAAGAGACAGTGAATTCCAAATCTGAAGAAAAGCCCCTTCACAGAAAGCCCTATGCCAACAGTGTCTTTCCATTTATAAAAAAGGAAGCTGCAGCATGAGTACCTCCTCTAATCTCAGTTGGAGCAGTATAGTATGGAGAGAGAGGTGGTCTCTCATGGTTTTACAGGTTAAAACAACACTTTGAATTCCCCCTGGAAATGTATTAGCATCCAGTACTGCCAATGTCAATGCTAGAGAGACAGGATGGGTGAGGTAATATATTTTATCGGACCAACTTCTGTTGGTAAGAGAGACAAGCTTTTGAGCCACACAGAGCTCTTCCTCAGGTCTGGGAAACGTACTCCTAAAATGCAAGGGGAAACGGATGGTTTAGCATAAGTAGTTAGCACATATTGTAAAGGACCATTCAAGTTAGAGTGGTCCGTGGCTTGAAAGCTTGTCTCTCTCACCAACAGAAGTTTGTTCAACAAAAGATATTACCTCACCCACCTTGTCTCTCTATTAACCTAGGACCAACATGGCTACAGCTACACTACAATGTCAATGCTAAATGCTTAAGTTTTTTTTTACCTGCTGTCATAATAATTACAGTTATATGATGTACTATAAATCAGGTGGTTGTATTACTATTGTATTTACACATTAGCTGTTTTTTTTGTACACCCTGTTTTACACTTGTTGGGTAGAACTGTTCCTCTTTATTAAAAAATCTAATGTTAATTCTTTGAAAAAGAAAAAAGAAAGAAAAGGAGGCAGCTCATGTATTACTTTCTTCTTGTATTTTTTTTCTTTTACCATCAGGCAGTTTATAATTGGAGATATATATTTATTTCTTGTTATATCTGTCAAGAAAACTACTCTGTTGAAGGTCTGGGCCATCAGGATAACATGGTGCCGTTGCAGGAAATATGCTATAGCTGGGGAGTTTAATTTTATCCAAATGAGGGGATATAATGTCAACTTGCCAGAGCCCAAGGACTGTACCTACCTTGCATAAAATAAAGTGGATTGCAGCTAACCTCTTCTTGCATACAAAGATTCAACGTTCAGAGATTACAGATCACAGCATAATGCTCAAAGTTGAAAAATGGTGGCTGGAACTTGTATTTGCTGTATTTGGCTGGAACTTGTATTTGCTGGCACCGCTGTGTTAAATAGTGCCTTGTCTATCTTGGCAATTTTCAGGAAATCTCCCATCAGTGGTAGCAACAGCGTAGACCAGCTGCAGTTGTTCTTACTACCGTGGGATCTAGACCAAGTTTAGGTGGAAAAAGTGGACAAAGTGGAAAAAATGCTAGCAGTTGGTCCACTGGAGCTGCACTGGTGCTATTGCTATAGTGGGAAACTTCCTGAAAATTGCCTAATAGGGTGACTGAACCACACTACAGAATTTCATAGACCACATTTGGCCATCCACATGTAATAGCACATTTGGCCACTCATATGCTGTAGACCCTGTCTATACCCTGCATTCCTCAGAGCAAGTGTCTTCTTTTTCCCTTAGTGAAGGAACAAAAGAAAAACACAAACCAAAAATTGCATTATAGATTATGAACTTGTTGATGTTAAAGAAAGAGACAAGCAAACAGTAAGGCAGCAATGTTGACATTTAAATCAACAAAATTGACAGCTAGGTTATTTACTTTTCTACAGCAGTCCTCTTTTCAATTTATGTGCGTGTCACAGGGCAACAGTTCTTTCTGGAGACAAATGGCCTACAACTGTATGAGAAGAAATTTCAGAAGTAATAAATCTCTCTATGGGTATGAGATTCTGTGGATGTTGAGATAGACAATTGGCAGGAGAAAGAAGAGAGGAGTTGGAGCTGCTCCCTTTATACTCTCCTTTGACTTGTCTAATCCAGGGAAATGTTATAAAAAATTCTGACGATTGTTAACAATATTGGTAGCCCTACTGTAGATAAGGCTGCTACGGCCAGAGCTGCTTTTAGTTTTGTGCTGATTAAATCTTCTCAGACCAATGGTATTAAAAATGCTGGCAGCTGCACTGGTGCTAGCAATGCTAGGAAGTGTTTAGAAAATGTGGATGAAAGGAACTCAGGTAGCCTTAGGGAAGCAGGTGAGATTGAGAACCTCTCCTACTTCCTAAATAAAATAAGCCTTCATGAGGCAGCACAGGGTGAAGCAGGGAGCTGCTATTTCTGGAGAGGAAAACCAGCCTCTGAAGATAGGATATAATTTCCTTGGGGAGTTGGAGAAGATTGTTATGATTCTTGAACTCTTTGAGCTGGTGTAGGCCTAGGGGAAACTTGGGGAGCAAATTTGTAGGCAGGAATCCTGTAGGAATAAATAGTGTGTGATCTTGTAATTAGAGATTGTATGAGAATTCATATGAAAAAGGGTGCTGAATTAAGGTTTCACAGGCAACCTTAATTCTGGCATTTCCTATCTTGACTTGCAATCTTAATAATGTTCTTTTAACATAGTTTTTTTGTGTGTAATTTAAATTTCTTATTTCTTTGCTGGACAATAGGAAGGATCAGTACTAGAAAAGACCCTGCTTTCTCTCTCTCTCTGTCTCACTCACACACACCCTGCCAGTCCAAGCACTAGCTCCATTCCCTGTTCACAGCCTAGGATCTAAGGATGCAACTAATTTTCTCTTTGGTTTCACCTTCTACAGACCATGTAACCCACATGGTAGTTTTCCCACAGCCTTTTTTTTTGGATGTATGTGTGTGACAAAGTCAGACTTGTCAGCTATAAGAGAGGGATTGAAGGCAGGTATATTGGTCCTAGAATTGTGAAGACCCTTTTTCTTATTAACTGAAAAGAGGGGGCCTCAGGTTAATTGGAGACACCTGAGTACAACTGGTGGTCTTTAAAAGCCCATCTTCTGGTGAGGTGGGAGGGAGGAGAGATGAGAAACAAGTGGCAGAAAAGGCTCCTTCTAGGTAGATGGATGTTCCCCTCCTTACAGGGGAAATACTGAGTTTCCTCCTCTTTGGGGAAGGGCTGGTGACCAGAAGCCAGCATAAGTCAATGCTCTGGTGGGGGCAAGGAAATGTATAACTTTTGTGTTGTGGGTTTGTTTGCTCAAGAGAACTATGTGGGCCTATTCTGAGGCCCACCTTGTAAATAAACCAAAATTAAGAATTAAAAACCTTTAGACTGATTTACTCCACACACCCCCCCCCCCCCACCAGAGGGAGAAACGTTGAGTCTGGTGTCAGACTACAGAGGTGAGAGGGTAATAGGCTGTGAGGAGGTGGCCTAGTACCTATGTAGGTGGAGGTGGGAAACAAGCTGGAGAGGACCTCGTATAGGATACTTCATGTAAGGACTTGCCGATCTATATGCTTGCAACCTCTTCTATCTCCTGATGTAATGCCTTTTCTCCATGCTCCTCCTTCAAGTAACCCTCTTAAATCCATTATTCTATAAAGATAGGTCCTCACCTCAAAGAAGCAGTAACAAACTAGGCAGAAGGAAAACAAACAAGCTAAACAAAATCATTACTCTAGTGCATCTATTCTCTCATCTGTTTATTTAGACTGAAAGCTCTCCAAGGGAGGGAACTTTAGGCTTTTATCTATAGCATATTTTTCTGTATCTGAACACAGTGGTCAGCAATTGTGTTAATTGAACTAGGGCTGAAGGTGATTTTGCTGTGGGTATACAAAAACAAAATGTGTTCCAACATTATTTTTTCTACAGGTTTAATCCCAGTGAGCTAAAAGAGTATTGAACACAGATTGTCCTTGTCTACACATTAGGGTGACCAGATGTCCCGATTTTATAGGGACCATCCAGATTTTTTGATCCATCCCATCCCAATTTTTCACACTTGCTGTCTGCTCACCCTACTACACATACCACTAAACCAGTGCTTAATTTGTAAGAGGTGCCAGGGCTCAAGCAATTTTTTTTAACTTTCATAATTGATGCAGAAAGTCCAGAGGTACCTGGGCTATAAACTACCAAGCCTAGAATTGCCAGGGCTCAGCCCTGGCACAAATTAAGCACTCTTCTAAACTCTAAAGCTTAAACACAGCATTGTGTTCAACCCTAGTTCAGTTAACACACCTGCAGACAGCCATGTGCGGACATTAGTACAGACAAGGCCATGGGAGTGGGTGACTGGAAGTCTCTTTCCTGAATGAAAAGGAGTACTTGTGGCACCTTAGAGACTAACCAATTTATTTGAGCATAAGCTTTCATGAGCTACAGCTTATGCTCAAATAAATTGGTTAGTCTCTAAGGTGCCACAAGTACTCCTTTTCTTTTTGCGAATACAGACTAACACGGCTGCTACTCTGAAATCTTTCCTAAATAGGACTGCAGAAGCCACTGTTCTGCTAAGTTTCAGAGTAGCAGCCGTGTTAGTCTGTATTCGCAAAAAGAAAAGGAGGACTTGTAGCACCTTAGAGACTAACCAATTTATTAGAGCATATGCTCTAATAAATTGGTTAGTCTCTAAGGTGCCACAAGTCCTCCTGTTCTGCTAAGGCTCCTATAATACTTTGCCAGCCTGTATCCCCCAGTATCTCTCTTCTTTCTCCTTTGAGGCTAGACTGGGCCCCTCACTCCAGTGGGTACCTTCCCCAAGGCATTAAACTCAATGCAGTTTCAGACTGGAGAATAGGAAGGAAGGGGAGAAAAGGCGGAGCCAATTCTCATGACAGACATAGGACTCAGCCAATAGATTTGTAGAGGGTGGCCTTCGGCGCTGATGGTGGTCTCTGAGAGGTAGGGGCTTTGCGTGAGGGGGCGGGATTAATGGGGCGTGGCAAGCGTGGTCTGGGGTGAAGGACGGATGCTTGGCCGTGTGGAGGCGGGGCCTGAGGAGGAATGGGCGGGGCTAGGAAACGGGAGGGGTCGGGGGGGGGTTGGGTGGAGCGAGAGGCCCTGATTGAGGAGGAGGGGGAGGCGTGACCAGGGGTGGGCGGGGCCGCGCGGGGATTGGCCGGGGCGGGGTTTCGCTGGGGTTATGCTGACGGCTCCGGTCAGGGAATTTCAATTTCGGATGTGGCGGAGCTGAAGGCGGCAGCAGCAGGTAATAGCACTCGCGCGCGGGGGGGGTCTGTTCACCCTCCCCTCCGAGAGCTCCCGCTCGGGGCGGCGGGCGCGAGCTGGGCGCAGGAGTGACAGGGGCAGGTGCCGCGGGGCCCCGCCCTTGGGTTGGCGACCTGGTCCCTGGGCGGCCGGGGTCCCCGCGGCTCGCTGGTGTCCTTGCGCCCGGCGCGGGCTGGAGGGTCTGGGAGGACGCTGCCCCTGCAGGCCCGAGCTGGGTCGGCGCGGCCGTCAAAGCCCAACGGCAGCGGCGGGGGGGGCGGCTCTTCCCAGGGCGCTTGTCCGCCCCGCCAGGGCGCGGGGAAATCCGCTGGAGGGGGAGACGCTGTGGGCGGCGCTGTGCGGTGCGCCCGGCCTGCTCGCACGGAAACCCCCCGGCACTGGGACGGTGGGGGGGGGCTCGCCGCTCACGAAGTAGGGCGGCTGGCGTTAGCGTCCCTCCCTCCCACCGTCCCAGGGGGGCTGCTGCCGTGGCTCGGTGAGACGCGCACCATCCTCCTGTCCTTTAAATCTCCCTCGTGTAGATTCCCGCGGGCTGGGAGTCCCACGCACAGCAGAGACGCTTTACTCTGCCCCCCTTAGTCAAAAGCAGAAGAGCTGAAAGCCTGGAAACTGACCCCCTCATTGCTCTTCATCTGCATGGGGTGGTGACGACTTCCGTATTTAAGCCTAGGGGCCTTTCTCGACCTGTGAGCGTGTAGAGTATCGCCTGTGTTTGCAAACCTTGGTTTTTGTAGTTATAACAGCAAAACTGATTGAGAGACACTAGTTGCTTATTAGAAATCTCTGGCTGAGGTTTGCTATCCTATTCTAATTTCAGTACTTGTACATCTATCTGCACTGGTGGGTCTCAAACTTCCTGGTCTGATTTTTTTTTGGGAGGAAAACCAGATAATCCCAAACTAATGCAAACTGCCCTGAATCACTATGAAATTTTGCAAAAAGAAAAGGAGGACTTGTGGCACCTTAGACTAACAAATTTATTTGAGCATAAACTTTCGTGAGCTTATGCTCAAATCTGTTAGTCTCTAAGGTGCCACAAGTCCTCCTCTTCTTTTTGCAGATACAGACTAACAGGGCTGCTACTCTGAAACCTATGAAATTTTGGTAGTCTGTATCCTTGGCATGAATAATGTGGGACAGCAAAGTGGGAAGCAGGGAGATACTTTTGGACCACCACTCTTTCCATTTCAGCTGCTTCTTTCCACCCACTCCTTTTAACTCTTTTCTTTCTTTCAGGTTTGCAGGTAGAGAACTGTGACCCTCCACTGAAGCTGTGTGCCTCTGGTGCCTGCTGAGAATGCAACTGACTAGGATTGTACAGTCCTTATCAGTTTCATGCTCTATAGGCAAAACAATTCAATGCAGAGATCAGTGCCTCTCTTTGTCTACATGTCCTGAATATTTGACAAACAAAATTTTGGTAAATAAAAGGTAGTCCATTAGTCAAGGTGTGCTAGCCAGGTCTTGTCAGGTGGGAGCCAACTGGGGTTGATTTAGTGGCTCCCAGCTCCTTACCTGCTGGGTCTGGGTGTAACCCTCTTACTTCTGAGAAGCATGAACTTCCTTTGGTGAAGCAGGAGGTAATCCCAGAAATGGACATAACTCTCAATAATAAAGCAGTACTTTTATCTAAGCAGGGCAAACCTTCAGTCTGTATGATGGTTAATAGCATGAGGAGACCCCTATGGGAAGTTAAACATACACATTCCCCAGCAATAATACAGTGTCTCCTGTCCAATGCGTAAATATACAGATCAGTGCTCTCTGACCTGATTAAGCATTCCGTGATTCCTTGTCTGACTTCTGTCTCCAAGTTTTAGCTGCAGTCATTGATGCGAGTGTGTGCTGTGAGCTCATTTACGTCTGGACGCTCTGTTCCTGATGTTGCTGGGTTGGTCTGGACCTTCTGCCTCAGTCCAGCTGTTCTTGGGATCAAGCTCCTTCATTAAAGCTCCCAACTCAACTAAGCTGCTCTCTTTTTGCACCAAAACCTCTTAAAATGTTCTCACAGTGGTAGCATATTTTTTTAGCCTGTATCCTTCGGATCAGCTGATTGGCTCAAGGTCATTCCTCTCTCGGGCTTGGTGATACTAACAGTCCATCCCCCAATTCAATATATAACAAATAGAAGAAAGGAAAAATTGATAGTAATATGAATTGGAAGCTAGGCATTGTAGGAAATTGATAAGGGAAACGAAGGTGAAAGCTATGGCCAGCGGAGTTAAGTTTAGTAAGGAGTTTCCTAAAGTATATTAGGAACAAAAAAAATCTTACTAGAAGAAAGTGATAAAATTATGAACAATAATGAAGAAAAGGTAGAAGTGTTCAATAAGTATTTCTGTTCTGTATTTGGAAAAAAGCCAGATATTGTAGTCATATCGTATGATAATAATGAACACTTTACGTTCCAATAGTAACTGAGGAAGATGTTAAATCACGGTTACTAAAGTTAGACATTCTTAAATCAGCAGGTCCAGATAACTTACATCCAAGAGTTTTAAAAAAGCTGGCCGAGGAGCTTACTGGACTCTTAATGTTGATTTTCAATGAGTCTTGGCACACTCTGAAAGTTCTAGAATACTGGATGAAAGCTAATGTTCTCCTAATATTTAAAAAGGTTAAACAGGATGACCTGCCTAATTAAAGGTCTGTCAGTTTGACATTGACCCCAGGCAAGATAATGAAGCAGCTGATAAGGGACTTCATTAATCCAAGAATTAAAGGAGTGTTATGTGATTAATGCAAAGAACCATGGGTTTATGGATAATAGAGCCTGTCAAACTAACATGATATATATTTTTAATTTCATTTCATTTTTTTTATTTGGATGAGATTACAAGTTTGGTTGATAAAGGCAATAGTGTTGATATAATATGCTTAGACTTCTGTATGGTGTTTGACTTGGTACCAGATGAGATTTTTGATTTAAAAAAAAAACTAGAATGATATACAGCTAACATTGCATACAGTAAATGGTTTAAAAACTAGGTAACTGATAGGTCTCAAAATGTAATTGTAAAAGAGGAATTGTCATTGAGCAAGTATGTTTCTAGTGGGGTCCTGCTGGGATAGGCTCTTGACCCTATGCTATTTATGTGTGTGCTTCCAGATCATTGACAAAAATGTTAATCATCACTGATAAAGTTTGCAGATGACCAGAGGATGATAAACAATGTAGGGGACAGGTTACAGACATGGTGTGATCTGGATCGCTTGCTAAATTGGGTGCAAGCGAACAAGATGTGTTTTAATATGGCTAATTGTATATGTACGCATCTGGGAAAGAAGAATGTAGCCCATACTTATACGAGGACTCTATCCTAGAGAGGTTATTTTATCTCAGTGTTTGGCACTGATGTGATCAGGACAATACTGTGTCTAGTTCTGATGTCCACAATTCAAGAAGGTTGTAGATTAATCATTCTCATAGCTCTTCTCCAATTTAAGGAGTAGAGAACATGCATGTAGTGATTGACTCAAAGAGCTGAATCTATTTAGCTTAACAAAAAAATGTTAAGGGGTGACATGATCAGTATAAAGTCCCCATATAGGTGACAAATATTTGATAATGGGCTCTTTAGTCTCAGGGCATGTGTTCTCTAGCAACGTTAAAGCGCTGCCATGGCAGTGCTTTAACGTGGCTGTATACTGTAAAGTGCCCATGTAGACAAGCACTAACAGATACAGGTATAATGATCCAATGCATGGAAGCTAAAGCTAGACAAATTCACACTGGAAATAAGGCATCCCTTTTCACAGTAAGGGTAATTAATCATTGGAACAATTTACCAAGAGTCATGGTGGATTTTCCATCACTGGCAATTTTTAAACAAAGATTTCTTTTTTTTTGTTAGATATGCTGTAGTTCAAAAGGAATTATTTCAGGGCAATTCTATGGCCTGTGATACACAGGAGGTCAGATTAGATCTCTCCTGAAGTTACTGGCAGCCAATCCATTAAGGGTTTTTTGGTTGGGAATGACACTCTTTCCGATGAAAGTCTCTATCTGTTATCTATCTCCTGTGTCTATCCTGGCCTCTCAATAGGGGAGCGGAACCAGAAGGAACTCCACAGGAGAGTACCCTCCACCACTAGCTAATCACAACTTTTGGGGCGGGCCTTTGCCTCTTCACATTGAATTACACTTTGAGATCTCAGTATGTAGTAATGCCTAATTTATAAACTTGAGCGTGACCCCATCTGTCTCTTACATACTTAGTTTGAGGACTTCTGGCCTACAATATTGCAAAGCATATGCTACCTTAGCTCAACCATTGTTTTTAGACCATAAGTACTGTAATGCTTTTAACCATAAGTACTATACTACCAAAAGGTCAGATGGGGGAAGTTCAGAACAGAGGCCTGAGCCTACAGTTTTTCCACTGATGGAGCTCCCACTGAGTTGAAATTATTTCCTACTTATGCACACACAATAACTTATATTGACTTAAGTGTAGTAAGACTGGACTTAAAAGAGGATATTTTATTAAATCATAATCTTTGAGGACCTTTGAATGTCATAAGGCGCGATTGATATTTTTTTCTCGGCTCTGATGTGTAGTTGATGGACCATCATCAGCAAAGAGTAACTTCTGAAACAAAGTGAACAAACATTAGCAAGTTTGGTACATTTGGTTGGCCAAGGTGCTCAAACTTTATGGTGATGGGTGACAGAGAAGCTTATATCAGGAGTGGTGTTCATTTTGTGGATAATTTTTAATTATGGGCTGTGCTATAAACTTAGATATAGTTACAAGACAAACTTAGTGCCTGAATTAGGGTTGCTTCCCTGGTTGCCCAATACATATGCTACAAGACTTGAAAACAAAATGTCAGAAAACTAAAAATGCAAAATGAAGGTTGACCTTGAACAAAGCAGGTACAGACTACTTTGACTGTACTTGGGTAATGTTCTTTGCATAGAGAGTACAGTAAACTTGCACCACAGAACACTGACTTTATATTTCATATCGGAAAATTACCCCGTTACAGGGTGTAACTGAGTGTTGTGGTACTTTGCCCACCCCTGCTCTACCAGATGCTCAGTACAGTGAGCTGTTTTAAGCTGGCCCGCGAGCTCCCGCTGGGGAGCGGGGTCTGCGGCTTGCCCTGCTCCAGCCGGGGCGCTGGACTGGGGGGCGCTCTATGCAGCAACCGGAAGCTGTGGCATGGCCCCGTTCTGTCTCCTATGTGCTTCAATGGCCCCCTCCAGCACTCCAATGGGAGCTGCAGGGACGGTCCCTGCAGATGGGGCAGCGTGCAGAGCTGCCTGGCCGTGCCTCTGCGTAGAAGCTGGAGAAGAGACATGCCACTGCTTCTGGGAATCGCTTGAGGTAAGTGCTGCTTGGAGCCTGCACCCCGAAGCCTCTCCCCACGCCCCAACTCCCTGCCCCAGCCCTGATTTCTCCCTCCCCCCCGCTCTCCAAATCCCTCAGTCCCAGAGCACCCTCCTACACCCCAAACTCCTCATCTGGAGCTCCATCCCAGAGCCTGCACCCCCCCACACCAGAGCCCGCACCCCCCCCCCATACCCCATCCCCAATTTTGTGAGCATTCGTGGCCCGCCATATAATTTCTATTCCCAGATATGGCCCTCGGGCCAAAAAGTTTGCCCACCCTTGTGGTAGAGTGTTGGGTGTAACATGAGCTTGGAGGTAAGTCCTGTAGACATTCCAAACATTAGGCTTCACAGGTTATAGTCTTTGGCGGTTCCCATAAACGCCCACTGAGGCTGATAAAATGATAAAGGATTCCTTTATTTTGGCTGTCGGAAATAAAATTTGCGGTTACCCTTGGCATGATAGCTTTAAGTTTCAAACAAAAGATAAACCAGCTTTTCTTAAGTCAGTTTCTGAGGGCAGGCCAGTGCATGGATAATAGTCTCTTTTGGGCCTCCTCCTCTTGCATGTGGAATCTTACATATTGTACCTTCTGTTCCATTGGTAATTTGATAAGATCCTCTGGCAACTACAGTAAAGCAGTAAGAAATGTTAAGGTATTGCTAGCTTCTTTTAATGTGATTTAGCAGTTGGAAGCAAGAAGAGGCAGCTCCACATGACCTATTGACCACCAATAACTACTCTGTAGACCATTGGTGTTGCATGGACGGAACAGAGGGACATGGTGGAGTATAGGAATGGTAGTTCTGGTTTAGAGTGGTGATCATAACTGATAAAGTGGCATTGTTATAGAGAGCAAGTATATTATGGACCTGACCCAACTCCTTATTGACATAAAAAGGAAAGATGGATTGGACTATATAAATAAATTTTGTGCTTTTATATCTCTTGAGGAGACAGATACAATTGAAGTCTTATGGAAAGATAAGGTAGTTTGATTTTCTGTATTTCTTGTGAGCAGCTCTGCAGAGGCAGAGATGGGCTTGGTATCTTGTTTAAGTAGTACAACCTTAACTTTTTGTTTCCTGGTCTGATATTATTGTGAAGCACTTGTTGTGAAGCCAGTGTAATTAACTGCAGCCTGAATGCCAGCTTCACCTACAGGTGAAGAAGGTGCATGTCTATCCCACCATGTTACATAATCCAATGTTACTCCGTCCTGAACTGCTTATTTAAAAAAAAAAAGGGGGGGGAGATAGTGTGGTGGCACTTCCAGTGAGATTGTTGGATGTTGGGGAGAGTACATGCAAAAACAAAACAAATACGTTACTGATTTATAAAACAAGAAAACAGTTGTTCATTTCCCCCACCTGTGAGCTGGATTGCACCTCCACTTTTGTTAGCACAGGAGACTCAAATCTAGGGGATCTTTGTAAGCTCCCAGATGAGGGAGCCGCAGTTTTGCACCTTTTACCTTTAACATCAGATGCTCCCCCAGTGGTACCATGAGATTTTTTGGGGCTGGGATGATAGGGAAGGAACTTGTCTTAGCACAGTTGAACCCATCATCTCCTGTTGAGCCTGTTAATATCAATGCAGAAGTCTGAGAACTAGTGCTGTTTTGAAACGTCATTAATTTCCATTGGATCCTTCCATAGCTTCTGCTACAGCTCAGCCATAGAGGATTCTGTCAATAGTTGAAAGGGGTTCTTCAGAAGCCTTGCTGCCAAGGGCTGGGGTATAGTAACAGTGTGCAGGGACTCTCTGGGACTGCAGGTTCCTTTCGTTATGTATCCTAAGGATGGTTTGGGGTGACTATTTATTTATGGTACCTCGCTGCTCCACTTTGAAAAGACAACTTGACAGAAAATCCAGGGTGAGCTTCAGGAAGTTTCCTGTTCCTCTTGTCTTGCTCCTGGAATTATTTTTGCAGGAAGATTTGATTTGATCCTCTGACTTTAATTTACTCTGCTAATCTTAGGTAATGCAGCATTTTTGGTATGCAAGGTCATTATTTGGAGACTCATGCATTTCACAGATGCACAATAGGACGAATTAAGGGCACAGTTTGAAGGCAAACCCTGAATTGCCTTACTGCTACAGATTTAAGTCCGTTCCTTTGCCTGTCTAACATTGTTTCTGTGGCTTAGTGTTTGCAAGGCACCAGTTCTAGAGAAGTGTTCTTGTTGCAAAAGCTACCCTTTCACCAGAAAATAAAAATAGAATTTTAAAAACGAAGGAAATGTCTGTACTGCTTGAAAGATCAGTTTTGACTAAAATTACTTGCATTGATGACAAAGCAGAGTTTAACCAAAATATTTATTGTTCAAATTACTCTGTAATTAGTAATGTTGTAAGGCTAAATGTAACACTGGGTTTTACTCAAAATCACTATCATCTTATTACTGTGGCTTGAAAACTACAAAGAATAACCATGGCTTTCTTTACAAAGTGGCCTGGATTGAAAACTTGACTACAGTGTTTTAAGAATGTAGGTTTTTATATATTTTTAATAGTATTCTTCAGCATAATTTTAAAACACATGATGTGATCTCTTACCACAATGGAAAACTAGAGCAGTTTGTTTTCTTTTTTTTAATTGAAGTTGCCTGCACAGTACTCTTTTATTCTGTCTATGGTCTTTCAAAACTTGCAGCAAAAATATCTATATTTTATATATTGATAACATGCAGTGCTTTGAAATGTGAAGCTCTAGCAAAAATAAACTTGTCTTTTCATACAATACTTTAGACATCTCACACAAATATACAATATAATCTCCTTTTTGGTTTGAATTTTGATTTTATTTTTTTTAAGAATTGTGCAACAGCTAGCTATAACATTTTACAGTTTTTTACAAACAAAAGTGAACTTTGTTTTCCCTCTGTTGGGAGGAAGTTTGCCTTCAAGTCTTTCTACTCCTTCCTTGTTTTCTTCTCTCAAACACCCTATCTTGTGGTCACCCTTCTATTTTAAACAAACTTGTGTTTGCTTGCCAATTGCACAATTACTATTCCTGTAGGTGTTTACTACTTAAATTGAAGGAATGTATAATAATAATCAGCTGTTGAAGTTAATGGTCTGTAACCTCCAGATCGGTGTCCCATTTCCTAAATAGCTTCAGTGTATACCATTTTCAAATTCTCTGGTAGCGATGGAATTCCCCAAAACAATCACCAGTGCTTCATTAGTTCATTTAGTATACTGAAGTGACTTTCATATGACCTGACTAATAGTAATATGTTCTAGTTAACTATGTAGTGGTTAAAGTGTTCATTCATATAAACTGCCTAGGGAGGTTGTGGAATCTCCATCCTTGGAGATTTTTAAGAGCAGGTTAGACAAACACCTGTCAGGGATGATCTAGATAATACTTAGGCCTGCCATGAATGCGGGGGACTGGATTAGATCACCTCTCAAGGTCCCTTCCAATCCTATGATTCTATGATTTCTGATTCTGAGTTGCAATAACACTATCCTCACTATTTTTGACATATTTTTTTTCCTAAATGGTAGCTCAAGGCAAATAACAAATATCAGCCACATTATCACTAATCCTGTCCCTATTAGTGAACCTACACCTTTCTATGCCATCTTGCTTTTTGGATACTTTCTTTGGTTGGACATTGTCCCATTACAACATGCATCTGACATGAACTTAGTGCCTGTAACAGGGATAGTTAAAAACCTGGTGCCATAATCTTCATACTTAGATTAATGCCTAATCTTAAAACTGCTTTGGGTCCCCTTCTCAGAGGACTCCTCTCTTAAAGTGCCTACAGTGGCCAGGCTTTGATAGAGGAGGGCTTTATGATAAACTTAGTCATCTGTGTCACTTCTTTGTTCAGCCACAGTGATGGCAACCAACCAATGCATAATGCTCCTTTTTTGCCCAGGACTGAGCGTGCTGCTAACCTAGATTTCAAGTGACCTAACAGGAAAACAGTTTTTATACTTTTGGTACTCAAGGTTTAATTATTTCAAGTTTTTGTTAAGTATACTTAAAGTTATTTGCAGTGCTGTAGCCATGTTGGTTCCAGGATCTTGGCGAGACAAGGTGAATGAGGTAATATCTTTTATTGAACCAACTTCTGTTGCTGAAAGGGACAAGCTTTTACAGAGTTCTGTTTAAGCTTGAAAGCTTCTCTTGCACCAACGGAAGTTGGTCCAAAAAAAATATTACCTCCTCCACCTTATTCTCACATTTTACTAGTTGAACATTTGCACTTAATTGTAGAGAGATAGAAGCAACTAATTACTTCCCTTGGCTATATTTCATGGTAGGTTTTTCTGTGTTTTTTTTATATGTATTATAGGGATGGTGTGAGTGGTGTGAACAGATGACAATTTCTAGAGTTAGCTGAGATTTCTGTATTTCCAGGATTTTCTGATTGTGGTAATTACTTGCAACTTGAAAGACCATTTTATTTTTTCATTCGTGCCTATTAAATGTGAGCAGGACAAAATCCCTGAGGGTATCTCAATGTTTGCTTTCTAATTCTGTTCAATAAAGAACTCAACATCTGGTATGAAACATTAAAAAGCCAAAAGAACTCTTTACCATGGTTTGATTCATAGAGAAGTATCTTTTTTTTTTTTTTTTTTTTTTTTTTTTTTTTTTGGTGGTGAGTCTGGTTTCCTAACATCCTTCAGAGAATTAAAGGAGTTGATTTAAATTATGGGATAATTGCAAAATAGAATTTGGTTACACTACCTCTCATACTTGGATATTATAAAAAACGTTGCCAATAAAGTGCTGATAATACAGTGTCTATCATTCAAATGTAGTAAAGGTTAAGCTGTATGTAAGCTATTCCTGAGTTCACTGGCATTTTGAATCCTGCTCTGTGGAGTGAGAAAATCCTTGGGAAGGAGAATGGGGTAGCTTTTTAAAAATTGCTATAGAACCTTTACCTTACACAAGAGACTATCAGAAGGGACTTATTTCAGAGTGGTAGCCGTGTTAGTCTGTATCAGTAAAAACAACGAGGAGTCCTTGTGGAACTTTAGACTAACAAATTTTATTTGGGCATAAGCTTTCGTGGGCTATAGCCCACTTCATCAGATGCATGGAGTGGAAAATACAGTAAGCAGGTATAAATAAATATACAGCCCATGAAAAGATGCGAGTTACCTTACCAAGTGGGGGGTCAGTGCTAACGAGGCCAGTTCAATTAGGGTGGATGTGGCTCATTCCCAACAGTTGACAAGAAGGTGAGTATCAACAGAGGGAAAACTATTTTTTTATAGTGACTTAGGTTCTCCTTCTATCTTTATTTTCATTCCTTTGGATGAGATGTTTAACCCATTACTAAATATGGTAGCAAACCACAAGCTTTTGAGCTAAATAGGACATGGTCTGTGTGGTATTGAAAGTAGAAGCTAGAATATTGTCCTTAGGCTTTCAACCACAAATATTTTGGGTCCATACCCATTGATAACACTAATTGCAAACTCGCTCATAACATCTTGAAGACCCTCTGCTTTAACTTATGCTAGCATGGTGAATGTGTAGTAAATAGAGAAGTTAATGAGTGGTGGAAGAATGGCTTTTAATTTTATCAGTTCCTTGAGAGACATTTATTGTATGGTCCATGTGTGACAGACATCACTGTGCCTTCTAAATGTTTTTACAAAATAAATTCTCCATCTTATAAAATGCAAAACATAAGGAAATACTTGGTAATGTAGTTTCTTCTAAAGTGTCTCATTTTGGCTTAGCTTTTGGGATACACTGACTCATTTGCCACTTCCATTTTGAGTATGTGGTAAAATCTCATATCTTTCCTGAAGTGTGGAAATTCTGATATTAAACCCCTGTCATCTAAACCTATATTTAAGTGATCTAATGTTCTCATGGGGAAAGTGTGTTAATTACTGCCAAAATATTAACTGTTTTGTGTACTGGGAGTGGATGGTTCATGGGGTTTGCTTGTAGAAGACATAATACAAGCTGTAACTTCAAGATCACTGGTTTAAAAACCAGACCAGTCTGGTAGTGAACCAGTTAGTCATTACCATTTGATGGGCCAAATTATGTGTAATGGGTTGATGGAGTCAGTAAGTGGATGGGGGCGTTCACAGGAAAAACAACCATCATAACTGGAACTAATTCGTACTTTTATTTGCAGTCTTCACTAGAGGCCAGGGAGTAAATGCTACATGGAATAGCCTCTCACTTCAGGAGAAGATAGTCTAAAGTTTATTTCAACCCTGACATATAAAACATCAGTACTTCTTCATGTATACAAAAGACAAGACTTTTGTCTACAATGCTTTCATAAATGTTAAATTAAACTCTTTTTAAACGAAATACAAGTGTGTATATTAGGGTTTTTTTGTTGCGCTGACCCACTTGTTAGTCTTGTTTAATTTTTCTTGGCAAATCCATGAGCAAGGACTGATTGATCGAGTTGGGTCCTGGGCTAGCCAGGAAAAGCTTCCCACTTACTACTGGTGAGTGAGTTTTTAAAGCCCTGCATGTAACTACGCAAAGTCGAATACACTTATGCTGTTTCAGTAACTTCAAAGACATGCCCAAATTTCAGTTCTGGCAGACCAAAATAAGTTGTACGTTATATTTAGAAACAACTAGTGTGTAATAATTCCAGATTCATAGAATCATAGATTAGGATTGGAAAAGACCTCAGAAGGTCATCTAGTCCAACGCCCTGCTTAGAGCAGGACCAACCCCAACTAAATCATCCCAGCCAGGGCTTTATTAAAGACTTGTATATTGATATCTGAGTGCTGCTGGATTGTTGGGCCATGTGTCACTTTCAAAAAGTGCAGTTTCTCTACACCTCTAAGACTTGTCTATTCATAGGTTTCCTTATGTTTTAGACAGTCTTGATTTCACTATCTCAAAACTCAGACATCCCCCCACCCCCCAGGCAACTTGTACCATGAGGATGGTTGATTTACCATAATATTCCCCAGCTGTTGAAATAGTATACAGTATGATGAATATGTTGAAAATACAAGTCCTATACCATACGTACTGGTGTTTAGAACTTTTGGAACATGATCGGTTTTTAATGACTAAATTTCTCAGTCACTGCCATGACACCCTATATTTCTAGTTTCAACTTCTCTATGGCCCTAAACATTAATCTGTTGACTGCTATGGGGATATTCATTTGGCTGGTAGACTGAAAAATGCTACTATGCTGATCGTTGTAAATTCAGATCTCAATGAGAGAAAACTTGGTCCTCTCTAAAGGATGGTAGGAATCAGCTTGCTTCCATTTCTCATGTCTGAATTAGAGATGTTTGCTTTGTTTCCATAATGTCTCTTCTGTGTCTTTATACCAGTTAAAAATTGGATAACTTCTGTTCAGTGCTTCTGTAAGTATGTTGGGTATGACTGTTAAATCGAGATAACACAATTCAGATGTAAAGTAGGCAAATGGTTTTGGCAAATATTTTGAGCATCTATGTAAGTAAGTGCTTTTTAAAGTGACACACACCACTGGCAGAATACTTAAAGTCTGAGAGGTTTTTTTTTAATTGTGTTGGGAGCAGTGTAATGGAAGGATGATTGCATGAAAAATTAAAAACTAAACTAGGCAAAATACCACAAAATAGACTCCAGCGAATAGTGGCTAAGAGGCACTGAACACACCCGCCTACATTTTAAATGTTTATCATTTTGATTCTTCATTTGGAAAACTGTTGTGGATGATACGTGAGGATTCTTTATTCCATTGATTGGTTGATACATTTTAATTAATTAAGAATTAATTTTTAATTTTTTAATTAAGAATTTTTAATTCTTTAATTCAAGCATAGTTTCAGATAAAGTAGTAAATTTATAGAGAGATCTATAGATCAGTCTGTATGGCTATGAAGGCAAATCTGGTGTAAAGTTAAATTGACTGACTAATAATTTCATAAGCTCTATGAAAGTCTAATTTTAACAAAAGAGAGAACTTTACAGCAAAGGATAACATCTCTCAAAAAGAATGGATTAACAAACAGTCGTACAATTAAGATCAAATCTGTCATCCATAACTAATTATCTTAAGCAAAGATTCTACGCAACCCAGTAATACAGTGGATTAAATGTAGAACTACACTTTCTGAAACCTTGAGTCTTGTCTGGTGACACACAAGAGTTGTAATGGCCTTCACTGTGTGTACTGCCATCCATTAGAATAATGGAGCTAAAACAATTCTGAAAGAAGGCATTTTAATATAGAATACCTCAGGTCCATCCATAGTTCACTACAGGGTGTGGAACTGGGCAAACAAGTGGATTAAGATTAATGTATGAGTAAGAAATGTCTTTTAATAGGTGACTATTAAAATATAATTTTTTTTAGCTGTCAGCCTCTTCGGAGAACTGAAAGAGCTTGGCCATTTGGCTTTAAAACCCTGCTGACAAAAATCTAGAAACTATAGGGGTTTTTCATAAATAATCCAGAATTTGGCTGGGCATGAAAAGGTCATGCCCCCCCTTCTGTCTCTTAATCAGATCATTTAAAATGTATAACCTTTTTTGACCTGCCTCTGATGGAGCTAAAGCCACAGAAAAGAAATCTTGTGTTCTTGGTAGGTAGTTGCCCTGATGGCTGAATCTGCTTTCAGGATTTGCTCCTTTTCTGTCATTAGACAGACAAAATAATAGTGCTGCCTTTATTCTATATACTTGTTTCTACATGTAGGGAGCCTAAAACTTACTGATATATAAGTAGGAAACATTATTATTTTGCTTCCTTTTCTATATGGGATAACTTAGAGTTTCCAGTATTGGGAGTCCAGGCATTAATATCCAGATTTGCAAGAGTATGAACACTTCAAACCCTGACTCACCTCCCCCCCCCCCCCCCCGTTACTTCTAATTTTCTTTCTGGCAAAGAGTATTGTTTTGTAAAATCCCCTGTTAAAGTTTCCTTTGTAGTGTCCTTTGTTTCTTTAAGATCATATTCCAGGCGGTTTACTTGCTGCTCGTTCCTGGAAACTCTTGAATCTGAGGCTGATGGTTTCCCAGAAACTACTTTCTGTTCCTTAAGAGACAGGCCTTCTACAAAAAAGTTTATCTATATACCATTGTGGTGGGTCAGATAAGTCCTATACTGGCAATGAGGCTGTTAATTGGGCAGAGAGGCTCTACACTGGCAAGGAGAGGCTTGAGGAGATCCTGTGGACCCAGATGACCCTACCCGCTATATGTGCAGCCAATATCGGACATGGGGAAGGGCGTTAAAAGGAGGAGACATAGCCCAGTTGAGGGCTGACCAGAAAGGAGAGCAAAATTCTGCTACTTCCACAACAAGGGAAGCCTGGTCCCAGCCAAGAGTCTAAGGCAGCTTGCAACCTGGATGAGCCATTTGGTGGATGGGATAGCTAGACCCAGGAAGGTGGACAAGGAGGGACAAAAACCTTGAGCAGAAGTGTGGGTCCTGCTGACAAATCCTTGGATGAGCCTAATTTTTAGTTTTTTTTCCTTTTTGTTTTGGACTCCATGGCACTGGATCTGTGAGGGGTTGGGGACACCTGACTGGCAGGGATCTCCAGCAGGGGAGTTGTGAAGCCTGATGAGCCACAAAGAGATGCTGCATAGACAACCTAGTTGCATCTATGGAGGGCCAAAATAATTTATTGTAAAGACAGAGGGCTCAAGGCTCTTTAAATTAAGATTTAACCATGTGGTGTTGGATTTTGTTAGTTCAATCTAATACCCTCTAAAACTATAGTCAAGACAAGGTAAGCTGTACTTTAACGTGTATTAAGGTAGTCCTGTTGAAATCTAGGAAGATCATAGGCTTTAATGGGATCAGTTAGCATGTGTTAAGAATATACACTGCCTTGTCTACACTAGAGTTTTAGAACATGTTGGCTAACCCCTTCTAAACTCTCCTTCAAGGTTCACTCTTCCACTGCCTAGATTTCTGTAGTTTGAAACAATCAGTCCTGTCTGTTGTCCCCCTTACTCTTCCACACTTTCTACTTACCCCTCCTAAAGGTAGGCAGAGAAGATCCTTTTTCCACTTATTTGGAAAACGAAAAGTTTTTTGTGTATTTTTTTCAGTTGCTCTATCTGAAGCTGCTTCTCTACCTTCTCTTTAGCTGGCACCAGGCTCCACCTTTCTGCATGTGCTTTTTTGTGTTTGATTCAGTCACTCCCCCCCGCCCCCTTCAATCCCCTCTCAGACTAATGCTTGACATGTGCATGTTGGAGTGGGAATGTAAGGGAGAGCAGGACTGATACAGGATGCTGATTAGTTATTAGATTGTGCACAAATTCTTGAATGTGTATTACACAGCTATGATACAGAGATGCAATACCTTGGAAAAGAGAAGCAAAAAAGTTTCATACTAATTATAATCCTTTACCAGTGTGTAATACATCATTATGTTCCATATTTTTCAAGTATAAGTGCAGAGAATGCTTGACTTTGAACAGTTCTATTTTATTTTATTTTTTTTGCCCTAATGGATTCCATTACACTATTACTCTGTCATAGTTTGTTTAGAATGTAATTGGTATTTTAATAAGTATATTGAACTCCTTTGCTCAAGTTCCTTGCCCAGGATGTTGAACTAAGCTGACTCATTTTTCTACAAGGCAGAACAATGTCAATCTGGTATATGTACAAAGATAAGCAAAGTTACAGGTAGCTGTGCAATTCATATTCACTTCTTTATTTTCCTGGAAAGAGCATGAACATAATGCAATGTTGTTGTTGTTGTTATTATTTATTATTTAAAATGTGATACACACAGACATTTGTTGGAACAGGTAACAAAATGTTCTTAGTAAAATAGTAAATGCTACTGTAATGAAAAATCCCATAATATGCATTTCCCAATGCTCACATCAGGTGAGTTATTACACTTGATGTTCCTTTTTAGAAAAGGGGGAAAAAACTGTACTATGCCACATCACTTCAAATTTTCTAGCACTAAAGTCATAATGTACAACTCTCATTTTTTAAAACTGCTTCCCAAAACTTCTGTGCCAAGACTATTTTATGTAGTATTTTTGGAAAGCAAGCCACTAACTACTAGTCAATTGGGCTGGGCGGTTGGTGTAGTAGCAAAATATGCTACCACATGGTAGGGGATTGCAGCTACGGATCCTTGTGGTACATTTCATAAGTATGGCTCTGTATAAATAACAATAATGGTCCATTACTTTTAGTCTGGTAGAGTCCAGGAGTGAAGGGTAAGGTAATGTATTCAATTCCTAGGTCTAACCTTATTTACGTTGCAAATTATGTACATTTGAACAGCGAATTTGAGTACCTGGATTTTGGTGAAAAGCTAGGTTTGGAGATGGGAATCAGTCTGCAGTGATAAGTGAGTCAGTTTTAAGTTATGTGCGGTATTTTTAGCCATGGAGACTGTTAACTTGGGCATTTCATGTTTAAAGGTCCCGGTCGTGGAACTAGTGGTTAACAGGAGAATGTTCCGAGTCGGAGCTGGAAAAACAGCTCAGTAGGGGGCTCGCTTTAAGTTGAGTCCTTTGAGGCTAAAAAGTCCAGTTTGTGTGTCTCCTGCTGTAGATTGTCTACGCAATAGCAATATGTGATCTAAACTCACTCTAGTTGCAGTATGTATAGAATTTTTTTAGATTTATTTTCTCTAGAATTTGAGGCTAAGAATTGGACTTTGATCTCTTACAAATTATCTTCTTAACTTTATCCAGGCTAATTGCCACTTGCTCATTTCTTCCCTCCCCCATGCCGATGAAGCAGGAGAGAAAGAACAAGTTAAATTAGTATAGCTGTCATGATCATATATCCAAACTAGAATCATCAGGGGACACTGCTGGTATTTTTCCCACACCTATTCCTTCTACTTATGTTTACTATTCTGGGTTCCTGGGTGGCTTTTTTTTTTACTTAATGCATTTTTTTTTCCCCTGGTCTTTCCTCAGAGGACTTTTTTCCCTTTATTTTATATGATTTAGATAATGACAGAGAGTATGCTTAAGTTTGCGGATGATACCAAGCAGGGAGGGGTTGTATGTGCTTTGGTGGATAGGATTAAAATTCAAAATGATCTGGACGAACTGGAGAAATGGTCTGAAGTAAATAGGATAAAATTCAATAAGGACAAATGCAAAGTACTTCACTTGAGAAGGAACAATCATTTGCACGCATACAAAATGGGAAATGACTGCCTAGGAAGGAGTACTGCAGAAAGGGTCTGAAGGTTGTAGGGTCTGAAGCATAATGGATCACAAGCTAAATATGAGTCAACAGTGTAACACTTTTGCAGAAAAAGCAAACATCATTCTAGGATGTATTAGCAGGAGTGTTGTAAGCATGACATGAGAAATAATTCTTCTGCTCTCTCCACTCTGATTAGGCCTCAACTGGAGTATTGTGTCCAGTTCTGGGTACCACATTTTAGGAAAGATGTAGACAAATTGGAGAAAGTCCAGAGAAGAGCAACAAAAATGATTAAAGGTCTAGAAAGCATGACCTACGGGGGAAGATTGATGATAAAATGGGGTTTGTTTAGTCTGGAGAAGAGACGACTGAGAGGGGACATTAAAAGGTTCTTACAAGGAGGAGGGAGAAAAATACGTTCTCCTTAACCTCTGAGGCTAGGACAAGAAGCAATAGGCTTAAATTGTAGCTAGTGCGGTTTGGGTTGGACATTAGGAAAAACTTCCTGTCAGGGTAGTTAAGCACTGGAATAAATAGCCCAGGGAGGTTGTGGACTCTCCATCATTGGACATTTTTAAGAGCAGTTTAGACCATCACCTGTCTGGGATGATCTAGATAATACTCTAGCCCTACCATGAGTGCAGGGGACTGAACTAGATGACCTCTCGAGGTCCCTTCCTAAACCATCACGAAGTGCAGAAAGAATAGCAAATATGGCAGGCGACCGGCTTGGCTTAACAGTGAAATCTTTGGTGAGCTTAAACTCAAAAAGGAAGCTTACAAGAAGTGGAAATTTGGACAGATGACTAGGGAGGAGTATAAAAATATGGCTAGAGCATGCAGGGCTGTAATCAGAAAGGCCAAGGCACAACTGGAGTTGCAGCTAGCAAGAGATGTGAAGGGTAAGAAGAAGGGTTTCTACAGGTATGTTGGCAACAAGAAGGTGGTCACAGAAAGCGTGGGACCCTTACTGAATGGGGGAGGCACCTTAGTGACAGATGTGGAAAAAGCTGAAGTACTCGATGCTTTTTTTGTCTCGGTCTTCACAGACCAGGGCAGCTCCCAGACTTCTGCACTAGGCAACACAGTGTGGGGAGTAGGTGAGCAGCCCTCAGTGGTGAAAGAACAGGTTAAGGACTATTTAGAAAAGCTGGACATGAGCAAGTCCATGGGTCCAGATCTAATGCATCCAAGGGTGCTGAGGGAGTTGGCTGATGTGATTGCAGAGCCACTGGCCATTAACTTTGAAAATTCGTGGCGATCAGGGGAAGTCCAGGATGATTGGAAAAAGACAGATATAGTGCCCATATTTTTAAAAGGGGGGGAAAAAAGAGAACCTGGGGAGCTACAGATCGGTCAGCCTCACTTCAGTCCCTGGCAAAATCATGGAGCAGCTCCTCAAGGAATCCATTTTGAAGCACTTGGAGGAGAGGGAGGTGATCAGGAACAGTCAACATGGATTCACCAAGGGCAAGTCGTGCCTGACCAACCTGATTCCCCTCTATGATGAGAGAACTGGCTCTGTGGATGTGGGGAAAGCGGTGAATGTGATATATCTTGACTTTAGCAAAGCTTTTGATATAGTCTCCCACAGTATTCTTGCCAGCAAGTTTAAAAAAAAAAAAGTATGGATTGGATGAATGGACTACAAGGTGGATAGAAAGCTGGCTAGATTGTTGGGCTCAACAGGTAGTGATCAACGGCTTGATGTCTAGTTGGCAGCTGGTATCAAGCGGAGTGTCCCAAGGATCAGTCCTGGAACCAGTTTTGTTCAACATCTTCATTAATCTGGATGATGGGATTAATTGCACCTCTGCAAAGTCACAGATGACACTAAAATGCGGGAGAGATAGATACACTGAAGGGTAGGGATTGGGCCCAGAGTGACCTAGACAATTTGAAGATTGGACCAAAAGAAATCTGAGGTTCAACAAGGACAAGTGCAGAGTTCTGCACTTAGGAAGGAAGAATCCCATGCACTGCTACAGGCTGGGGACTGACTTGGCGAAGCAGCAGTTCTGCAGAAAAGGATCTGGGGATTAGAGTGGACAAGAAGCTGGATATGAGTCAGCAGTGTACCCTTGTTGCCAAGAAGGCCAGTGGCATATTGGGCTGTATTAGTAGGAGCATTGCAAGCAGATCGAGGGAAGTGATTATTTCCCTGTATTTGGCACTGGTGAGGCCACACCTGGAGTACTGCGTCTAGTTTTGATCCACCCCCACTACAGAAGGGATGTGGACAAATTGGAGAGTCCAGCGGAGGGCAATGAAAATGATTAGGGGGCTGGGGCACATGACTTACAAGGAGAGGCTGAGGGAACTGGGTTTATTTAGTCTGTAGAAGAGAAGAGTGAGGGGGTATTTGATATTTGCCTTCAGTTACCTGAAGGCAGGTTCCAAAGAGGATGGACCTCAGCTGTTCTCCATGGTGGCAGATGACAAAACAAGAAGCAGTGGCCTCAAGTTGCAGCGAGGGAGGTCTAGGTTGGGTATTAGGAAACACTATTTCACTAGGAGGGTAGTGAAGCACTGGAATGGGTTACCTAGGGAGGTGGTGGAATCTCCATCCTTAGGGGTTTTTAAGGCCTGGCTTGACAACACCTTGGCTGGGATGATTTAGTTGGTGTTGGCCCTGCTTTCAGCAGGGGATTGGACTAGATGACCTGCTGAGGTCTCTTCCAACCCTAATAGTCCTATGATTCTATTTTTCTCTTTTTCCCCTAGCGCATCAGTCTTTCCTTATTGCTTTCCTTCTGTGATTCTTCTTTGGCCTTTGCCTTGAGTCTACAGTTCAGCAGTGATACTAAGTTGAGTAGGAGCTAGATTTTCTCATGTCTTGCTCTAATTGAGAAGTGATCTTCACTGCTGTGCTAATCCTTTTAGAGGCATCCCATGCATATTGGGGTAAGAAGTAGCTGATGTAGGTGCTATGTGAAACACCTACTACCACAGTGTTCAATGTATATGCAGCACCTAGCAAAGTGGGGTCCTGCTCCATGACTAATGTTTCTAGGCATTATGGTAATACCGGTGATGCATAGGACACAATCTAGAAGATAGGGTCTCTGCTCCAAAGGGCTTACGTTGGAAGGGTATGCTTTTCATTCAGGAACTCCTAATAGCTGTCCTTTTATAGGCTGTCTGAAAAACAGAAGTCCTGAGCAGACAGTTCTGTAAACTGTTTCAGGACTAAGATCTTGAATGGGGTAAGTCTAAAGATCATGAGAGAGCTAAAGCCAAGTTTTTAAATCTTTTATTAGAATTCTTTTAAAAATGCATTGTAACAGAAACAGGACTTATTTATGAAATAACTTAAAACTAAGTAATTAACCTAATTTTACTAATCAATACCAGAGTGGCTGAAGTATTGTAATAGCAAACATATAGTTAAACATACACAGTGCTAGTTAATATTTGTAGTTCTACATTATTTATGAAGTGAAGACAGTTATATTGACAGTATTCAGTAGCAACATCCAGTTTTCACGTAGTTACTGAAGAGCTTTGGGAGTAGGAAGTACATTTTGATGGTGGGGCGGAAGCCTTGATTGATTATTCTTGTAGTGTACAATGGGAAGAACTTAATTTCTTCAGATCAAGAAATTAAAGGATTTTAGTCTTTGTATCCTAAATAATCCAAATCTGTGAAATCATGTACTATTTTGATGTATATTAGCTTTTATAAGTTTCAATAGAGGGTTGTGAACTGGTGAGCCAGTCAACTTTTTTTTATTTTTAGAAAAATTTTCATGTATCTCTATCTGGTGTTGCCATCTGTCTATTTAGCATTAGTGTCATGGTCTAAATTGCTGTTGAGTTTCCAAAACATCAGTCACTTAATTTTGGTAACAGAAATAATTATTTATGGTCTCACATGCAGTGAGACATAGCTTTTCAGCTAAAACAAGGTTGAAGAATCCAGGAATCCCTTTTTTTTTTTTTGCTTGAGCTCAAGCAGTACATTTTTGGTCTGGTGGCTTATTTTGACTGAGGGAACAATTGGATGTATATGGATTCTGTGCACATGGTGGTACGATGATGTCAGGGTTTATGCGTGTCCTAAAGTTCAATCGTCATAGAGTTTAAGGCCAGAAGGGACCAACGGATCATCTATTCTACTAGATGATCCTATTTATCACAGGCCACCAACACAACACAGCACCTGCACACTGTATCCAACAACTGAAGTTAGACCTAAATATTGCAGGCCAGAGAAGACTAAACTCTGCCTGTGGCACATCATAGAATAGGGGTACCAAGATGCATGAATGTCTGAGACCCCCTGCAATGACAGGGAAATGTTTATCTGGCTACTCCTCAGTTAAACCTGGCAAGTGACCTGCAGCCAAATGCTGCAGAGGAAAGTGGAAAAACCCCTAAGGTCGCTGCCAGTCTGACTTGTGGGAAAATTCCTTCCCTGCCCCACATATGGCAGTCAGTTATACCCTGAGCATGTGAGCAAGAACCAGCTAGCCCAGAACCTGAGAGAGTGTGCTTGGTGCCACCTCGGAGCACTTGCCCATCCTACATAGTGTCCTTTCTCCTGGTGTGGCATCTGTGATACTTCAGAGGAAGGCCACCACCCCTCCTGTGTTTCAGGCAGGAATGGAGGGGGAATCCCTTCCTGTCCCCTGCCAATGGCTGACTGAAGACTTGAAGAATGAGCTTTTAGGAACATAAGGCATAACCAGGAAGTGAGCCCTAGGGCTGCTGAGCCCTGCTCCCTCCCATCACAATCAACCCTGTCATAAAATTGCAATCATAAATTTGTACCGTTCTCTCTTAAAACTAATTAAGTTGTTTGCCTCACAATTCTCACTGGAAAAAGAAAAAGGAGTACTTGTAGCACTTTAGACTAACACACTTATTTGAGTTGCAACTCACGAAGCTTATGCTCAAATATGTTAGTCTCTAAGGTGCCACAAGTACTCCTTTTTCTTTTTGCGGATACAGACTAACACGGCTGCTACTCTGAAACAATTCTTAGGTTCTGGAATAGCCTCCCAGTTTCTCCTCTGATGGTGAAAAACCTCCTTTTTAATTTCCAGTCTGAGTGGCTCCAGAGCCAGTTTATACACATTTGTTCTTGTGCCGGTATTGTCCTTTAACTGAAATAGCTCTTCACCCTCTCTAGTGTTTATCCCCTGAAGTATTATAGAGAACAGTTCTATCCCATCTTACTTAGGGGTGCTGGGCATACAGGTGCGGCAGCACCCCTCGGCTTAAAGTGGTTTCTGTCATATATACAGGTTTTACAGTTCAATAGCTTTCAGCAACCCCCCTCTCACCTCCCCCAACACTATAAAAACTGTTCGAGCTTCACTGCTCTTACCCTTCTTTTTGTGAAATTAAATAAGCTGAGCTCTTCCAATGCATTGTACAATGGTGGTAATTCTTTATCTCTGTTGGAAATGCCTTTCCTGATACAGCCAAGTAGCCTATTTTGTGTGTGTTTTTGTGTGGTGTGTGTTTTTTGTTTTTTTTTTTAACCGCTGAATCACGTTGGTGTGGCTCATGGTCATACTACGATTGACCAACACACAGAGGTTTCTCTCCTCTGTCACTTCCAACTGATGAGCCCCCAGCTTGTAGCAGAAATTTAGATAATTAGACCCTAAATGCATGATCTTGCATTTTGTAGTATTGAATTTCATCGCATTTCTGTTACTCCAATCTTCAAGGTCGTCCAGATCTTCTTGTATGATAATCCAGTCCTCTTCTGTATTGATGTCTCCCAACTTTGTATCATTAGTCGGTTTCTTTAGTACACTCCTTTTTGTGCCAAGGTCATTAATAGAAATATTGAATAAAACTGGCTCTAAGACGGGTCCTTGAGGAACTCTGCTAGTAGTCTCCCTACAGTCCAATAGTTCATCTTTCCGCACAACCCACTGGCTTTGCTCTTTTAAGCAGTTTCTTATCCACCTTCCAATTCTTGTACTAATCCTCATCTTCTCTAATTTAACAAATAGTTTCCCATGTGGTACTGTGTCAAATGTTTTACCCAAGTCCAACTATATTAGATCTATTGCATTTCCCTTAAAAATCCGTTATTTTTTCAAAGAATGAAGAGTGGCTTGGTCTTTCAGAGGCTGGCAGACAGAATTTTTCTTCAGTGGCCTGGTATCTTACTGGAAAAAGCAGTTGTCATGTATATCTCGGACGTAGGGCTTGTCTACACTGCCCACCGGATCAGCGGGGGTTGACTTATAAATCGACCGCTGAGCACTCTCCTGTCGACTCCGGTACTCCACCAGAACTCTCGCGGAATCGACAGCAGAGCGTCAGCTGTTGACTTACCTCAGTGAAGACCCCGTGGTAAGTAGATGGAAGCATGTCGACTTCAGCTACACTGTTAATGTAGCTGCAGTTGCATATCTTAGATCAACCCCACATGGTAGTGTAGACAAGCCTATAGAGACCTCATTTTCTGGAATTTTCAGCCAAACAGCAGGAGGATTGGGACTAGTCCTTTCAGCTGAAAAAACTTAATGTCTGTACTGTATGGAAGATCTTTATTTTTGTGGCTGTCCCTTTGCTAGAATAATTTAGGATCTGGGATGGATCTATCAGATTCTAGGTAGTGCCACTTTGGGAATTGGAAGACCTGGTAAAACTCTGGGACTCTAGGTTAGTTCTTTCAGTGACTAGCCCTTATGGTTGGCACAACAAAGAACATTATAAATATTGTTCTAGTATTTTTGGTGGTTGCAAAAATCTTATCTAGTAGCCGAAGCTATTATATGTCCTTTTCAGTCCTCTTTCCTTTGAACTGCATTGGTGCTTAGGGGCCTGGAGATATACGGTGTTTTTGTTCTTTTTCCCCCCTCTTGTTGTTCAGACCATATGGTACTAATGGAAAAAGTTCACGCTAGAGTGATTTTTTTTTTTTTTCCAGTTTTTGTTTTGGTCTGGGCTGAAGAAGGGAGTAAAATCCCAGAGGGTATGAGATGATGTGTATGGGAGTCTCTTTGTGGCTCAGCTATTTGGGAGAACTTGTTTGGAAAACCTCCAGCATGTATCTTTCTGTTTCCTTTATCTTAACATCTCAAAACTTCCTTTTTAAAAAATATTTCTTGTGCCTTTTACTCAGTTGTCAAGGAAGATGGTTTGTGTTTCTCTCTTTAAAGCTCACTCTTTCCTCTAAATGAGGAGCTATTTCTACTGACCTCAGTTTCTGTGCTGGAAAAGCAATTCCACAGGCAGCATTTATTTCTCAAGAGGATGTGGCTGGTCACATGATAAAATTATCTTTGGTGCTGACAGCCCTAAAGAATTGGTTGCTATGCAAAAACTCTGCTCGAGTTCTTAGCAATTAGTGCTTTTTTTAATTGAAAGGCTTTCCTCCTTTTCAATTGAGATAACATTGGTATTTGCTACCTGGATTTCTACTATGGTACAGTTACTTGGATGTAGCTTCTTGTTTGAATGTGTTCAACTGCTTCTAAGTAGTTGTCTATCTGCTTTCCTTTTTTGTATAGTTACTGAAGTCCATTTGCCTATACGGGTATCGAAGGCTGTTTGTTTGAGGAACCAATCAGGTAAGAAAATACCTTTTCTCAAGTTCTGTTGTACAAGCCTAGACATTCGAACTGTGCATTTTGGTTTTTGTTTGTAGTGGAAGGAGAATACTATGTAAAAGAGTTCCTAGACAACACTGATTTAGTATTACAGGAATTCAACTTGTGAGGAGGCAGCAAGCTCCTTAGAAGGAGGAATGAGAGCTGGCAAACCCCGCATAATAGGGAATAATCTCACAGCAACTTTTTTGCTTTTGTTTGTTTTCCCCTGTCGGACAAGGAAAAGCACATCCTGGAATCTGGACTAGTATAGTATAACTGGGGGAAAAGCCTAATTTCCTAGATAATCCTCAAAAGAAGCTATAAAATGTATTAAATTCTGGATTTTTTTGGGCATGTCTTTTGATTTATCTAGCTTCCATCTCACTGCCTATATATTAACCATTAGAAATCCATTACAACCACACTATTTATTTTCTCCAAATAGTTATTCTTGTATCTAATTTTATACTATGCTATCGGAGGACGATAAACATTTTGTGTTCAAATTTACTTAGCAATGAGGGGAAAAATGAAAGAACATTCGTGTGTGGCAAAGTGTGTTGTAAATGCAAATATGCTGCTTCCCTGTTTCTATTCACAGCTGATGGTTTTTGGTGCTATTCTCCTAGTTTCATGTTAGATGTGAGATGTTCAAGGAAAACTTCAAGGCTGGCAAGCAGATACTTTCTGAATAACGTTATGAAGCATAAAAAATGCATCATTGCAGGAAACAAAGGGAGCTTGCATTCTAACCTTTGACTCCATACTCTACAGTATTATGGCTAAGTGCTGCACCAGACATTTGAGTCAACCTAGCAATGTATGATCAATAAGCTGCTGTTTTGTTTCCTGTAGATAGTTTTATATCCTCTTATTTGTGTAAGCTGTTTTAAACATTTTTAACTCTGTTTATAAAGCATAGTAAAGAAATGATAGAATACCCTTTACAAGGTTGCTCCAGCTGCAGTAACTGTTGACTTAAATATTTACACAAATGCATTATAAAAGTTTAGTATTGGCTTGCATGTATAAATCTGCCCTTTCCTCATACTTGTGCCTGACTGCACTCATTCCCAGTGACATCAGGCTTTTTTTAATTTCCCAGAATTGCTTGCAGTTAGTTATTAAAAATAAATAGCTTGGGCACATATCAAATGATAGGCAAAAATAAGAAATACTTCTTTATGGCAGATTAATTGTAATAGCCTTTAAAGTACAATGTTTTATCTTATTCCAAGAATATAAAGACTGAATGCTGAAGTAGTTATGTAGCTAGGTTTCAAAATATGATGAATGTTGTTTATTTTTTACAAATTCTATATCCATTTTTGAATTGTGAATACAGTACTGGGGTGATTCTTTTGGTCAGAAGTAATGTAATATTTATTTAATTTCAAAAATGAGAATGGCATTACAAGAGTTTTCGATGGTAGATGTAGCTAATTTACTGTAATAAGCTGTTTTTCTTCCTCAGTTTGAAGAAAAAGGGAGATTTGATTTTTACTTCATTTCCCTTTTCTCATCCTGTAAATGAAGCAACTATGAATTAAAGCAACCTAAATCGTATTTGAGTTGGAAATGTAAGAAAATTCTATGAGCAGATGTGTAGCAGAAACTCTTCAACAAAAATTGAAATTTCTGTTGGAAATTTGTTTGAGAAGTTTCAGAATGTTGTATGCATGAGTTCTGCGTCTTCAGCCTGTGGGAGCCCACAGTGCTTTATATATTGTCTATAAGAACGTTTTCATGCAAAGTATCATGCACTGGAAATCCTCTCTAGTGTTGCTCAGATTACAGCCAACTGGACAACTGTGCTAAACATTTTACACAACTATGGAGGAAGAGAATTTTTGGCTCAAGGGTCAGCAAAGGAAATCTGAGTAGGGCCATGGGGGATTTTTTGTTTTATGGGCATGCATGGGAGACTGACCTCTGTCTTTTAATCCAACAGATTTTCACCACACTTCAGATCATGTGTTATAGATAACTATCTGTGTGTGTGATGGTGCAAGGGCACTACCAACAAATTAATTCCAGCTCTGCTTTTCCCCTGTCCTTATTGTGAGGAATTGCTGCTGGTGAGAAGGCAGGGCTTGCCACAAAGGTCTGAAGGAATCTCAGAATGAAAAATATTTTTTGGTAACCAATTTTGATTTATGCTGGAAAATTTCTGTTGAGTCACCTCAGAGCTTTGTAATGTGGTATCTGTGGTAATTGGTGCTGCCAACAGAATGGTACTGGGATGATGATGATGATTCCCCAGGGTTTTTTAATGTTTTAGAAATATTTGAAATGCTGCTCTCCCTACATTTTCTCCCCCCTTTTCCCTTCTATCCCACTGAAATATTCAGTAGCACAAAAGCATGATGATGTTGGTATGAGACTGTTAAACATGCAGTAATGAGTGCCAAATGGCAGTGTGTGGAGTTGCTCTAGCCTTTCACCTCTGGAGACCCAAATTCACATGCTTGCTAAAGTCACAAGCTTAGTGTGTATTCAGTTTTTATATTGACTAGATTTCAGTTTCTTTGGCTATCATTGACTGAGCGGTACTACATCATTTTTCTTCTAATCACAATCAGACACATTTCAAGTTGACAACTGATCTTCAGTCCTGCAAAATTGAAGGGAAGAAAAAAAAAAAACTACCCTCAAAACACATCTATTGCTGAAGGACTACATGATTATATAGTCTTTATTCTCATCCTTTTGCTCCATAACTACTCCTGTTCTTATCTCAACTTTGTCTGTATGCTGTTTGGGTCAGAGACTCTGCTTCCTCCCCTTTTTTATTTTCTTTTTGTGCTCCTCTGAGGGTGTGGTTCTTCAGTTTAATTGTCACTAATGTGCCCAGGTCATAGTGGCTGGCAAGAAAACATAATGCCAAAAACTGGGGTACAGAAGGTCTGTGTACATCTAACGTCTGTGGGGGAGTTTTTTAGTGGCTCCCTCCTTTCCTTCCCATGGCTCTGTCATATATGCACTGTATGTATTAAAATTATTATTCTGTGACTCCTTACAAAAACATAGTGTTTATATTTGGTTCTAAGGTACAGCTCTCAGCCTCTTGTAAAGTGTCTCCTATGGTAGTAATAAGAGATGGAGGGTCATTTCAGAATTAATAACTATAGTTGCTGATTTTTAAAATTTGAAGATGGGTGTAGAAAACACTATTTGCTGACAGACGAAATTTATAGGGATCCTCATGATACAGGTTCAGTTCAACAAATATTGTTTATAGATTTCAAGGGTTAAAAATAAGAGCTGTTGTATAGATGAGTTTCTAAGGCTATGTCTACACTACACAGCTTTTAGGGACGTGGCTGTGTTGCTACAGCCGTGCCACCTAAAAGTCATGCAGTGTAGCTGCTGTTAAATTTCTACCCCCAACGAGTGGTATTTGCATTGTCGGCAGGAGAGCGCTCCTGCCAGCAAAGCACTGTTCATACCCACACTTGTTGCGGCAAAACTTTTTTCTTTCACGGGGGCTGGGTGAATACCTCTGAAAGACAAAAGTTTTGTCGTTCAATTGCCAGTGTAGCCATAGCCTAAATGGAAGGGAACAGGATTATTTCTTAATCTTCACCTTGATCATAGCCTTGTACAGGTAGCTATAGTATTTTCATTTAAAGCTTGTCTAGGATTCCACTTCTAAACCCACTTGTTGAATGGTAAGTACTGAAGAACCCTTTGTTGGAGGTTCTTCTGACTGCCAGGCTTGCATCAAGAGTTTACATAAGGAGTATCCTATGTGACTGTGAGGCAGTGGAAACTTTAGAAAGTGAACTATTGGGAGAGGAGAGATGGGTTCTTAACTGAAAAGGAACAGTTACTAAATCAATTTGTCCTACCAAGAGTGAACCGCAAAAGATGGGGAGGGGAAAGAAAAGACTGATCAGGGTCTTCCCAAAATTAGGTAACTTGTGAGATTCTGCAGTATCATCGGTTATTATGCAAATTCAGTCATTGCATACGTTTACTATCTGAGTCCCTCTAATTCCAAAAGCATGTTAGTTTTGCTTTATCCTTTGTGGGGTCTTAAGCTGACTTTGCTGAGTGTGTTTGTTTCATTCAGCAACTAAAATCTGTGTCAAAACTTATGTGGATGTGTCATTACACAAAGTAAAACTATTTCCCTCCCTCCCGCCCCGCCCCCCCACTGTTCCTCACATGTTCTTGTCCACTGCTGGAAATGGCCCACCTTGATTATCACTACAAAAGGTTTTTTTCCTCTCCTACTGGTAATAGCTCACCTTACCTGATCACTCTCCTTACAGTTTCAGAGTAGCAGCCGTGTTAGTCTGTAGTCGCAAAAAGAAAAGGAGTAATTGTGGCACCTTAGAGATGAACAAATTTATTTGAGCATAAGCTTTCGTGAGCAACAGCTCACTTCATCGAAAGCTTATGCTCAAATTAGTTAGTCTCTAAGGTGCCACAAGTACTCCTTTTCTTTCTCCTTACCGGGTGTATGGTAATACCCATTGATTCATGTTCTGTGTATAGAAAATCTCCCCACTGTATTTTCCACTGCATGCATCTGATGAAGTGAGCTGAAGCTCACGAAGGCTTTTGCTCAAATAAATTTGTTTAGTCTCTAAGGTGCCACAAGTCCTCCTTTTCTTTTTTGCGGATACAGACTAACACGGCTGCTACTCTGAAACTTACTAGATGACTCAAGTCTTACTTCCTCATGTTTTGCTGCAGATCAAAGTACTACTTTTTTTCTCCAAGTTACAGGATGGTTTTGGCAGTGAGGAATACAGCAATGACAGTTCTATAGTTACAATTTAATATGGATTCCATTTCAGAAAAAAGTTGTTTGGCATTCAGAGTTCAATATGTCAGCAAGTTCTATACTCTTTTAACAAAAAAGACCGATGACTTCTCTGCTGCTGTGGAAACTAGTTGCCAAATGAGAGCCTTTTAAAATTAGAAAGCATGGCATTTGACTGAAAATTGTCTTGACTTTTCTGATTCATTGTCTTATGTAGGGAGACCGTTTCTGTTGCTTGACACCTATTCATAACATTTGAGTTTCCATTTTCTTTCTCCTAGCGTATTAGGCAAGAAAATCAATTGACTGTTGAAATTTGGTGCTCTTCTTGGGTCACTCAGCTCGTGTCTGAGGCCGCGCAAAGCAGCTTTTTTTTAATCTTCCCAAACCATAACCTTTGTTGAAACTCTAGTGTTGGCGTGGATTTTTTTCAGAAATAATAGTGTCCATCTACTTTCTCTATTTTTGAAAAGTTAGTCTAGTAGGTTGTTCTGTTTTATTTTCAGCTTTCTTAATATTCAAAACTTGTAATACTTCTGTCTTATGGGTAAGGTATGACTCTGGACTACAGAAATTAAACTGTCCTAATTTTGGGGCTGAATTTGTAAAAAGTACCCATATGAGGATTCTACTATGAAGCAAGTTAAGTCAGTATGGAATTTTCAAAGAAGGTGATTTGGGTCTGAGTTAATCTGTGATTGGTGAAGAACTGATGCTAGCAAGTGTTCTGGGTTTTGTGGTTGGCATCTGTAGTCTGTTTTCAGAACTGCTTTGAGGTATATCCCAAGTTCCTCCGTAGCCTGAACTTGCCGCAACCACTGTTATAGTTGAGATCTGCTCTCCAGGGTATCCTGGGGAATGCGCATTTGAAAAGTTCTAGCTTGAACTTAGAGGAAGATCTTAGCTCTGACTTCAGTGGATACTATGATAGTTTTACACGGAGGATATCTGGCTGTTCTGGGCCATTCTGTAAAGCAGCTTGTGTGCAGATGAATCAATATTTAGCATTGTGAGATATGGCAGCAAGCATACCTCTCAACCTGCCAGGGCCCAGATGTGGAATGCAATCATAACAAGTACCTAGAGTGAAGGACGTAACAATAATTCATGTACAAAACTAAAAATGCTGTGGGTTTTGGTTCCGTTCTTCAGACATGTGAAACCCCTCCACAGGAGAGGGCTGAATTCTATGTGTAAGTATGGTCCATGATTTGGGTCGTAAATGCAGAACTGTATTCACCCCAAAATGCACAGTGGAATGCCCTCTGATATCTGGAGGCTTGCACAGAAATCAAGATGAGAATATGCTTCGTTCCTACACAACGGTAACTTAGTTATTTGTTGACTTGTCATATTCAGCATTAATCAATGAGAATCTGCTCCTCTTTGTCACCCCAATCTCTGCCCTCTTTCTTTTTTTCATCCTCCTTTGTTTTTCTGTGTTCCCTGTTTTTGTGAGTCTGCTCTGTTTTTTTTCTTTGCATTTCATAACCTAGAGTAACTGCCAACCTATATGCTTCACTCTGACCACCTACCCTGATTCATCCACCAATGTATCTAATTAAATAATATTGACATTAAATTCCAGTGATATCTTCAGAGTTGATGCTCCAGTCAGATTAATAGATGACAGTGGTGTTTTGCCCTTTTGTTTCAGACTGTTTGCACGTTCTGGCAGATGTCACTGCATTGGTTACTTTTGGAGTGTTGTCTGCTGCTCTGAGGTCTAGAAACTTACTACTTTTTAAAAATAAAAAACACTATTGAGGTCTAATCATCTGTAGTAATCTGGTAAGGCAGAAGCAGAAATTCTCATGGCTTGGTATGTCCACATCGCTCCAGATTTTTTTTTGTAAAGCTATGGCTAGTTCTCACCTCTTCCCCCTCACCAACATCCATAGCAACTATTGCTAAAATATCAAGAACCATGCTGCTTATTTTGATGCGTGTCTGGTGTTGTCAAGCAGTTCAGTTTAGAAATGACTGCCTTATCTATGGGTAAACACATACATACATTGTAAAAAGAATTTCCTGCACATTTTAAGTCAAGTAACACTTGCCTAGACTTGGGAATCCAGGAGTTAACTGCCTATCATCATTTCTGGTTTCTTGTACTTTGGCCTAATGTTGTGCAATCTGGAGCCCACTTTAGTTTGTTACAGCAGTGCAAAAAGTGACTGAGATGCCATATTTGCAGTTTCCCTGGAATTCTTTGTCTGTGGGGTATAAATTGGAACACACCAAAACAGAAGATTCAACATCTGGGAACAACATAGGTTTTTAATCTATAGAGCTGTCTGGGAGCCTGTTGAGAGCTTAAGTGGATGGGTTAAGTGGGGAAGCATCAGTTTCTGTTTGAAGCTTTCCTTCTGCAGTTGCTCTGCAAAAGGACATCACCCTTTTCCTTAGGGTATGTCTACACTACGGAATAAGGTCGAATTTATAGAAGTAGTTTTTTAGAAATCTGTTTTATATATTTGTGTGTGTCTCCCCACAGAAAATGCTCTAAGTGCATTAAGTGCATTAACTCGGCGGAGTGCTTCCACAGTACCTTGGCTAGAGTCGACTTTCGGAGTGTTGCACTGTGGGTAGCTATCCCACAGTACCCGCAGTCTCCGCTGCCCATTGGAATTCTGGGTTGAGATCCCAGTGCCTGATGGGGCTAAAACATTGTCGCGGGTGGTTCTGGGTACATATGGTCAGGCCCCCGTTCCCTCCCTCCTCCGTGACAGCAAGGGCAGACAATCGTTTCGCGCC
Source organism: Lepidochelys olivacea (assembly GCF_965140295.1). Taxonomy (NCBI): domain Eukaryota; kingdom Metazoa; phylum Chordata; order Testudines; family Cheloniidae; genus Lepidochelys; species Lepidochelys olivacea. Next base: position 100,745,713 of record NC_140413.1, on the reverse strand, counting down.
TTTTTTCCTGAGTTACCTGTGCAGACGCCATACCACTGCAAGCATGGAGCCCGCTCAGGTTACCGTCACCGTATGTCTCCTGGGTGCTGGCAGATGCGGTACTGCATTGCTACACAGTAGCTGCAACCCCTTGCCTTGTGGCAGCAGACGGTACAGTATGACTGGTAGCCGTCGTCGTCATGTCCGAGGTGCTCCTGGCCACATCGGCCACGAGTGCCTGGTCAGACATGGGTGCAGGGACTAAATTTGGAGCGACTTGAGCAGGTCATTCTCTTTAGTCCTGCAGTCAGTCCTATTGAACCGTCTTATGGTGAGCAGGCAGGCGATACGGATTGCTAGCAGTCCTATTGCACCATCTTCTGCCGAGCAGCCATGAGATGTGGATGGCATGCAGTCCTTCTGCACCGTCTGCTGCCAGCCAAAGATGTAAAAGATAGATGGAGTGGATCAAAACAAGAAATAGACCAGATTTGTGTTGTACTCATTTGCCTCCTCCGCGTCTAAGGGACTCATTCCTCTAGGTCACACTGCAGTCACAGGGAAGGTGCAGCGAGGTAAATCTAGCCATGTATCAATCAGAGGCCAGGCTAACCTCCTTGTTCCAGTAAGAACAATAACTTAAGTGCACCATTTCTTATTGGAACCCTCCGTGAAGTCCTGCCTGAAATACTCCTTGATGTAAAGCCACTCCCTTTGTTGATTTTTAGCTCCTGAAGTCAACCCTGTAAGCCGTGTCGTCTGTCGCCCCTCCCTCCGTCAGAGCAACGGCAGACAATCGTTCCGCGCCTTTTCTCTGTGCGGACGCCATACCAAGGCAAGCATGGAGGCTGCTCAGCTCACTTTGGAGCACACATTAGGAGCACATTAAACACCACACGCATTATCCAGCAGTATATGCAGCACCAGAACCTGGCAAAGCAATACCGGGCGAGGAGGTGACGTCAGCGCGGTCACGTGAGTGATCAGGACATAGACACAGATTTCTCTGAAAGCATGGGCCCTGCCAATGCATGCATCATGGTGCTAATGGGGCAGGTTCATGCTGTGGAACGCCGATTCTGGGCTCGGGAAACAAGCACAGACTGGTGGGACCGCATAGTGTTGCAGGTCTGGGACGATTCCCAGTGGCTGCGAAACTTTCGCATGCGTAAGGGCACTTTCATGGAGCTTTGTGACTTGCTTTCCCCTGACCTGAAGCGCATGAATACCAAGATGAGAGCAGCCCTCACAGTTGAGAAGCGAGTGGCGATAGCCCTGTGGAAGCTTGCAACGCCAGACAGTTACCGGTCAGTTGGGAATCAATTTGGAGTGGGCAAATCTACTGTTGGGGCTGCTGTGATGCAAGTAGCCCACGCAATCAAAGATCTGCTGATATCAAGGGTAGTGACCCTGGGAAATGTGCAGGTCCTAGTGGATGGCTTTGCTGCAATGGGATTCCCTAACTGTGGTGGGGCCATAGACAGAACTCATATCCCTATCTTGGCACCGGAGCACCAAGCCGCCGAGTACATAAACCGCAAGGGGTACTTTTCAATAGTGCTGCAAGCTCTGGTGGATCACAAGGGACGTTTCACCAACATCAACGTGGGATGGCCGGGAAAGGTACATGACGCTCGCATCTTCAGGAACTCTGGTCTGTTTCAAAAGCTGCAGGAAGGGACTTTATTCCCAGACCAGAAAATAACTGTTGGGGATGTTGAAATGCCTATATATATCCTTGGGGACCCAGCCTACCCCTTAATGCCATGGCTCATGAAGCCGTACACAGGCAGCTTGGACAGTAGTCAGGAGCTGTTCAACTACAGGCTGAGCAAGTGCAGAATGGTGGTAGAATGTGCATTTGGACGTTTAAAGGCGCGCTGGCGCAGTTTACTGACTCGCTTAGACCTCAGCGAAACCAATATTCCCACTGTTATTACTGCTTGCTGTGTGCTCCACAATATCTGTGAGAGTAAGGGGGAGACGTTTATGGCGGGGTGGGAGGTTGAGGCAAATAGCCTGGCTGCTGGTTACGCGCAGCCAGACACCAGGGCGGTTAGAAGAGCACAGGAGGGCGCGGTACACATCAGAGAAGCTTTGAAAACCAGTTTCATGACTGGCCAGGCTACGGTGTAAAAGTTCTGTTTGTTTCTCCTTGACGAAACCCCCCGCCCCTTGGTTCACTCTACTTCCCTGTAAGCTAACCACCCTCCCCTCCTCCCTTCGATCACCGCTTGCAGAGGCAATAAAGTCATTGTTGCATCACATTCATGCATTCTTTATTCATTCATCACACAAATAGGGGGATGACTACCAAGGTAGCCCAGGAGGGGTGGTGGAGGAGGGAAGGAAAATGCCACACAGCACTTTAAGCACAGCACTTTAAAAGTTTACAACTTTAAAATTTATTGAATGCCAGCCTTCTTTTTTTGGGCAATCCTCTATGGCGGAGTGGCTGGTTGGCCGGTGGCCCCCCACCGCATTCTTGGGCATCTGGGTGTGGAGGCTATGGAACTTGGGGAGGAGGGCGGTTGGTTATACAGGGGCTGTAGTGGCAGTCTGTGCTCCAGCTGCCTTTGCTGCAGCTCAACCATACACTGGAGCATACTGGTTTGGTCCTGCAGCAGCCTCAGCATTGAATCCTGCCTCCTCTCATCACGCTGCCACCACATTTGAGCTTCAGCCCTCTCTTCAGCCTGCCACCTCTCCTCCTGGTCATTTTGTGCTTTCCTGCAGTCTGACATTATTTGCCTCCACGCATTCGTCTGTGCTCTGTCAGTGCGGGAGGACAGCATGAGCTTGGAGAACATTTCATCTCGAGTGCGTGTCTTTTTTTCCTTCTAATCTTCACTAGCCTCTGGGAAGGAGAAGATCCTGTGATCATTGAAGCACATGCAGCTGATGGAGGGAAAAAAAAAAAAAGGGACAGCGGTATTTAAAAAGACACATTTTATAAAACAGTGGTTACACTCTTTCAGGGTAAACCTTGCTGTTAACATTACATACATAGCACATGTGCTTTCGTTACAAGGTCGCATTTTGCCTCCCCCCTCCCCGTGGCTAACAGCGGGGAACATTTCTGTTCAGCCACAGGCAAACAGCCGAGCAGGAACGGGCTCCTCTGAGTGTCCCCTGAAGAAAAGCACTCTATTTCAACCAGGTGACCATGAATTATCTCTCTCTCCTGAGGATAACACAGAGATAAAGAATGGATGTTGATTGAATGCCAGCAAACATACACTGCAGTGCTTTGTTGTACAATGATTTCCCGAGTACGTGTTACTGGCCTGGAGTGGTAGTGTCCTACCATGAAGGACTCAATAAGGCTGCCCTCCCCAGAAACTTTTAGCAAAGGTTTTGGGAGTACATCCAGGAGAGCCGCGAATGCCAGGGCAAAGTAATCCTTTCACGTGCTTGCTTTTAAACTATGTATAGTATTTTAAAAGGTACGCTCACCGGAGGTCCCTTCTCCACCTGTCGGGTCCAGGAAGCAGCCTTGGGTGGGTTCGGGGGTACTGGCTCCAGGTCCAGGGTGAGAAACAGTTCCTGGCTGTCGGGAAAACTGGTTTCTCCGCTTGATGATGATGATGATGAGGTTGTAGATAGCTCACAGCAAGCATCTTCTTCATCCCCAAAACCTGCTTCCGTATTGCCTCCATCTCCATTGAAGGAGTCAAACAACACGGCTGGGGTAGTGGTGGCTGAACCCCCTAAAATGGCATACAGCTCATCATAGAAGCGGCATGTTTGGGGCTCTGACCCAGAGCAGCTGTTCGCCTCTCTGGTTTTCTGGTAGGCTTGCCTCAGCTCCTTCAGTTTCACGTGGCACTGCTTCGGGTCCCTGTTATGGCCTCTGTCCTTCATGCCCTGGGAGATTTTCACAAAGGTTTTGGCATTTCGAAAACTGGAACGGAGTTCTGATAGCACGGATTCCTCTCCCCAAACAGCGATCAAATCCCGTACCTCCCATTCGGTCCATGCTGGAGCTCTTTTGCGATTCTGGGACTCCATCATGGTCACCTGTGCTGATGAGCTCTGCATGGTCACCTGCAGCTTGCCACGCTGGCCAAACAGGAAATGAGATTCAAAAGTTCGCGGTTCTTTTCCTGTCTACCTGGCCAGTGCATCTGAGTTGAGAGTGCTGTCCGGAGCGGTCACAATGGAGCACTCTTGGATAGCTCCCGGAGGCCAGTACTGTTGAATTGTGTCCACAGTACCCCAAATTTGAGCTGGCAAGGCCGATTTAAGCGCTAATCCACTTGTCAGGGGTGGAGTAAGGAAATCGATTTTAAGAGCCCTTTAAGTCGAAATAAAGGGCTTCATCGTGTGGACAGGTGCAGGTTTACATCGATTTAACGCTGCTAAATTCGACCTAAAGTCCTAGTGTAGACCAGGGCTTAGTAGCACAATCTTAACTCTCCAAAGGCAGCCAAGCAGTTCTTAGTTCAAGACTGAGCGTAAATTTAGATTAAAGCAGGCAAGGGTTGCTGAAGGGTAGAGAGAAACTACAGGTTCTTTGAGTTCAGGTGCATGTGAATCATACTACTGAGAGATCAGACTCCCCCACCCCCCTCTTGGAGCATCTGCTAGGGTTTGCACCTGTATTCCCTCAGGCTCTTGTGCTCCCCCTTCTAATAGCATAAGGGGCAGAGTGACCCCAACAGCCAACCAGTTCTTTCTGACTCTCCTGTGAGAGAGTTGGAACTTTTCAGTGTCCCTCCTTCACTTTTAATTTGTTTAGATCAACCTATCCTAATCTAAAACTAATTATTATAGTTTTTGTTTTGCATATATACCTTTGTTTCTTTTGGCCTGTTGGCACAAAAAAGAAAAAAGACGGAGTAGGTTAATTGTAAGCAGTCAATAACTCAACTGGGCTGTCTGTGATATGCCTCAGCCTCAGTCCTTAGCTTTGGATCATGTCTGCTGTGGAAGAGTGATCCCTCTAGAAGACTGACATAACTGTTTATACTGCCTCAGGAACAATCATTTCACAGTGAAGTGTGTGATTTGCAAAGCTTTTAAAAAACACACACAGAAGGCTAGAGAATCAAGACAAATTCTTTCTCACAGAAAAGACCTCGAGTGACTTCAGACACACAGCTTTGTGGGAACAGGAGACTTCTGTCCCCTCCTGTTCCAGTCATTCCTCCAGTGCTCCAGAGATGGCGATTATATTAAGAGACCTCCTAAATCACAACAGACTAGAATCCTGATAGAGCAGTCAGAGACCCTTGTTGCCTGTGGGAAGAAAAACAAACAATGCATGGGCCATTCAGCCCACTACTGTTCAATATCCCTGGTACCTACTAAGAAGAGGTCAGATAAGTGGATTCTAAAGGAGTTGTTGTTAACACCAAAGCATGCCTCTCACTGGGAACCCTTGTAAATTTAACTGCAGCACTCTGTCATCTAGCGCCCTTGTCAATTTTATTGCTGCTGGCTGCTGCAGCATTATGGAAACTCGGTAATTCATCAGTACTGGTGCTCGCAGCCTCAAGTGCCTCATGAACAATGCCCTCAACTGTGGTTGCTGAGCAGTGAGAACATATTTCAACTAATTGCTCAGCAGCAGGGGATTCAGTACCAAAGATCTAATTCAGAAGAATTTGGCTTGTTCCTTGGTATTGTCATCTGGAGGTGCATTTGTATCCTCCCAGGAGATCAGGGCTACTCCAGAGCTCAAATCCCTATTCTGCAGACCTCTCCTGCTTCTTTCTACCCAAAATATCTGGTACAACAAGATGATAGAATACCTATAATGAAAATTACTGTGTAACTTCCTGCTTCCAAGACTGGTCCTATCCATTCCTAAGAAAGTTATTGCACCTCCTGAGGTAGTCCAGCTGTCAGAATTTTTCTTTCCTCTTCAACTGAGTCTAGGAGGGAGCCACCTTCAGTACCTAATAAATTCAAGATTCATAAAAATTCATCTTTGAGCTACTCAGGCTGAGAATTCACCCTATGATTCTCTGTTACCTCTGTAGATGGTAGTACCTTAGTATGCTATGTCCTATCTGTATGAATATCAGTCCTGACCATACTTGGATGCTTTGGCACAATCCAAATCAACAGTTCCCTCCTTCCTCTAAGGATGCAGATGCCCACAGACTATAGTCTCCTCAGAAATCCCCAAACTTGGAAACAAAACAGCTTCTGCCCAAGCGCTACAAAAAGGAGATTCAGAATGATCGTTCCCCAGAAGGGCAGTTGGTATCTCCTCCTCCTGATATGGCTGTGGCTTCTTCTGTGCCCATGACAGTGTGCTTTTCAAGAGCTGTCAAACAAGATAGTAGAGACATTACAAATTCCTTTAGAACTTGTGTAAGAAAAAACACATAAATTATTTGATATCCTACAACTTTCTACCCAGAATAAATACCCATTAATGAGGCTATCCTTAAACTGGCAAAGGAATTGCAGGTGATACTATCTTCTATGCTGGTGACTTTCAAACAAGCAGATCAGAAATATAAAGTTCCTCCTAAAGGGTTTGAGTATTTTATACTACCCTGAATCCATCATTGCGAATGTAAAATCCAACAGTAATTACTAAAAGGCTTGGAGATCTGCACTAAAAGGGGGGGAGGGGGAGGGAGGACGACCCCCTAACTTAAGGTTTGTTTTTTTTAAAAAAACACTACTCCTGCCTCTCTTCAGGTTAGAATTTTCAACTATCAAGCAATGTTGGCCAAGTATAGTTACATTTAGTGTGACAGAGTTACCAGTTTTCAAGATAACTCTTTTCTCAATTCAGAGGAGAATTTACTTACTTATTCTCCTGAGGACTTGTTAATTGCTAAAGCCTCATAACAAGCAGCATATGATGCAGCGGATGCAGGAACATGTATGGCAATGAAGGGGAAACGGGTATTGTCATAAGGAGAGATTCTTGGCTGTCCGCATCAGGCCTACCTAAATAGGTTCAGAGTTTGGTACAGGACTTACCCTTTTGTAGGTCAGGATCTGTTTAGCTCCAAAACAGATGATCTTTAAGAATTTTGGGTCTCTAAGCTTCAGCTTTAAGAGAAAGTGGTGTAGACACCAAACTTTCACTAAATAAACGTGTCAATCTTATGCTTCTGGCTGCTTCTCCCGTCAGAGATCCTTCTTTTTGAGCAGAGTAGGCAGAGACCAAGATTCCAGAGGAGGAACTCCTCAAATTTATCCATTATACTTCCTTTCCTTCTCTCCCCCACCCCCACAACCCTGCCTTTCTTTTTTTCATGGATACTTGGTTTGGAATAACTACAGACCAGTGGATTGTTCCAATCATTTAGGATTGTTAGGCCATACAGTTCCAGACCATTTCTCTTCCCCACCGTTCTTCCTAGTTCCTTTTCAGGACCATTCTCATGAGGATAGAATGCAATAACAGAGATTCATTGTTACAGTGATGTATAATAGGAGTAATTCCTTCCCAGTTCATGGAGAGAAGATTTTATTCTCCATATTTCCTGATTGTCTCTAACCTTCCTTTTTCAGATTCTTGACCTCGGATTACTCAGTGCACACATTAATTGCAATAAATTTCACATAACCCTCGCTTCCATCATACCTTTTATAGATCATATGAACTGGTTCAGTACGCTTGACTTGAAAGATGCATATTTTCATATACAGATTCATTGAGCACTCAAGAAGTTCATCTTGTCTCGCCAGACAAGTGCTCCCATTCAATCTGTCCATGGCACATTGAGTCTTCACGAAATGCCTATTGGTTGTTGCTGCCCATATTTGTCATCAGGGCATGCATGTATATCCCTGCCTGGACATCTGGTTGATCTGGGGAACTTTGGAAGCTGAAGTCACAAACTCTCAGTTCAGATGGTCTTAAATCTTTTCTCTGAGTTGGGACTAATTGTCAATTTAAAGAAATCAAATCTAGTTTCGTGTCAAACTATCAAATTCATTGGATCTTTTCTGGATTCCAAAACAGCAGGTGCCTTTCTTCCTCAAGAGAGGTTTTTCAGCATCTGCCACTTAATTTCAGACCTGAAAGCTCATCCTCAAAATTCAGTGAGTCTTTCTATAACAGTTAGGCTGCATGACCTCTTGTACTTGTGTAACATCCTCCAGGAGTCTCAGAATCAGACTGCTTCAGTCTTGGATCAAATTGGCGTTCAGACAAATATCCCCTTTATGGGGGGGAAAAAGAATATGTACCCCTCAACTTAAGTTTCAGATGGAAACCAGGCCCTAGAAAATGGGAAAATGTATGTGCTTTATGTACAGAAAGAGAACTAAGTCGTCTTCTATGTGGGATAGAAGTGTGGGGGAGGGGAAAAACCACACCCTTAGACAAAATAGCTATGCTGAGGAAACCCCTGCTGTCGATGCCATTATGCTGACAGAGTGCTTTTGTCAACTTAACTAATATCATTCTGGGAGGTGGTGTAGCTGTTCCTGCAGAAGAATTCCTTCTGTTTTTAGGCTGTCTTTACTAGCAGACTCTGCTGGTATAGCTATACTGGCAAAGGCTCTGTAGCTTAGATAAGCCCTAAGGGTGTTTTTTGAGGAGCGTTAGTGCTCAACTTGTATTAGCTTTAAACAGGAGGTGGGTACCTAAGGGCTTGTCTAAACTGGCAATGTTAAAGCACTGCCGCATGCTCTTAAAAAAACAAAAACAAAAAAAACGAGGGGCGTAGCTTCCAGCACTGGGAACATACTGTCTATACTGGCAAGTTACACCGCTGAAACTTGCAGCACTCGAGGGTGTGTTTTTTCACACCCGAGTGAGAAAGTTGCAGCATTGTAAAGTGCCAGTGTAGACCATCACTAGCACTTCTGTGTGCCTTTTGAAAATCTTCCTTTAAATCATTACCTCCACACTAGTGACTCCTACTAGACTGTATTTTCCATTGTATGCATCCGATGAAGTGAGCTGTAGCTCACGAAAGCTTATGCTCAAATAAATGTTAGCCTCTAAGGTGCCACAAGTCCTCCTTTCCTTTATACTAGATCAAAGTAACGCTTTGACACTCGGAATGCTGTGAATGAGAGAGTTTAGATTAAAAGGTTTCAGAGTAACAGCCGTGTTAGTCTGTATTCGCAAAAAGAAAAGGAGTACTTGTGGCACCTTAGAGACTAACCAATTTATTTGAGCATAAGCTTTCGTGAGCTACAGCTCACTTCATCGGATGCATACTGTGAAAAGTGTAGAAGGTCTTTTTATATACACACAAAGCATGAAAAAAATACCTCCTCCCACCCCACTCTCCTGCTGGTAATAGCTTATCTAAAGTGATCACTCTCCTTACAATGTGTATGATGATCAAGTTGGGCCATTTCCAGCACAAATCCAGGGTTTAACAAGAACGTCTGGGGGGGGGGTAGGAAAAAACAAGGGGAAATAGGTTACCTTGCATAATGACTTATTTCCCCTTGTTTTTTCCTACCCCCCCCCCCCAAGACGTTCTTGTTAAACCCTGGATTTGTGCTGGAAATGGCCCAACTTGATCATCATACACGTTGTAAGGAGAGTGATCACTTTAGATAAGCTATTACCAGCAGGAGAGTGGGGTGGGAGGAGGAATTTTTTTCATGCTTTGTGTGTATATAAAAAGACCTTCTACACTTTCCACAGCATGCATCCGATGAAGTGAGCTGTAGCTCACGAAAGCTTATGCTCAAATAAATTGGTTAGTCTCTAAGGTGCCACAAGTACTCCTTTTCTTTTTTAGATTAAAACTCTTTTGTGTTCATAATTTAAGGAAAAGCTTAAGTAGTTCTGATAAACACTCAAAGTTTATATCCGTGTACAAGATATAGTCTTCCAGCGAGACTCTGTGGCACATACAGGAGAGAACTATGGACTTGTGTAAAATGCTTCTTTCAAAATCCTACTACTTCCAGAGGTGATTTAGTGTATGAAAAGTATACTCTAATATGTCTGGATTTCAGATTAAAGGATATTTTAGAAACATTCAAAGATACTTTTTTTTAATTTTGAGGGTGATGAACAATGTAGAACTGGAATACGAACATTACATACAGTTGGTTTGGTTTTAACTGTCAAATTATCCTTGATGGAACAATTAAAGATGTTTTCTCCCTGTTAGTTAAACTTTTGTTTTGTGATGCAGACTTTGAGGAAGCATATCTGCTGATTTCAAATATTAAATAATTATGTAGACTCTGGGATTTTGAACAGCATCTTCTGATGGTTTTGGAGGAGGAGGTGCTGGATGGATTTTTTTAAAATTTAGTATGCTGGTATGTGGCAATCCTTAAAATGTTCTGTAATGAAACCAGTCAGTTTGTCTGAAGATGGGTCTTGTTGTCTCCCCCTTTCATTCCACTATTGAAATCCAGGTTTTTGTTACTACAATGCTAAAGGAATTGAAGATTCCATCTGAAATGAAGGGGGACATTCTGTGTACTACTTCCAGTCTTCTCCTTTCTCCTATTAGCTTTGCAGCCTGGTATCGTTTTCTAGCTTTTCAAGCTAATGCCACCAACTTCAGTTTTAGTTAATTGGCTAGAGGGCCTGCTGATAATGAATTGTTGGCTCTATTTCCTCAGGAAAAAGTAATCGGATCTCCATTAATCTGGAATATGGTGTCTGGAATCTGATCTCAAATGTGGGTCTTTCAGTTTGCAGCAAGGAAAGAGTAATGGCCTTGATTGTATATATAAAAATTACTTTTTGTCTTCCAAAAAAGTGGACTAACAGGACAAATCGTTGTTACACTGCAGAATAGAAATGAAGTTGTGCCAACAGAAAAGAGTTCAGTTGTTCAAGCAGCCTGAAGAGAGGGAGTCCTAAAGAGAGTCCCAAAACTATAGCATTTAACAGATGTATAAGGTATTTGGTATCTCTTAGGTTTGACGATAAAGGGATTTTTCTGTTGCGTTTAGAATAGTTATTCCCTCACAGTTCTGTACCCAGACAATAGTTTTAAAATATCAGACTTCCTAGCAACAAGTCTTCGTGAGTAATAACTGTGTTGGTTTTTGATGGGGCAGGTGCTGTTGCAATGCACTCTTTAAAGAAGAGGCATTCTGTTCTCTCAGTTGTAAAATACTAACTAGTGATATATTTGTCTGTGTATATTCTGGGCAGAATATTGGATCTGTCAAAGTATATGCAACAACCCTCTAGGGGCTGGCTTGGAAAGGTAAGCCACAATACAATAGCTCATAAAGATTCTCCTTTACCTCAAATTGTAGATCTCTGTTGGAAGCAAAGGTCCTGTGTTTTATTCCTAAAACCTGGTGTAACTTCACTAGGGACTGTCCAGTCTGTTTTTGTAGTTATGGATGACTTTTATAAAATTAGTTGTTGTAATCTGGATGGGCTAGGTAGTAACATAGTCACTTATTAGATATCTGTTAATAGCAACAACAAAAAGTGTTCATGTTATTTCCTTGCCATTCAACCACTTCTTGTTTAATTTTAAAAATGTAGTGAAGTGCATATTTAGTGCATTGCACTGAAAAGTTGACAGACCACTATATCCTTGCAAATGACTTTGAATTAGAATTGTGCCTGTAATATGTAAATCCATGTTGCTGTAGTAGTCGTAGCTGAAGGAAGGTTTAGTCAGCTTGATGGCAGAGTGAAAATTAAGTAGTCTGACATTTACTACATAATCTTTTCAATAAGATTTATAATGCTTGTTCCTTTAGCAAGACTTTAGTTTAATTTTTTGGCAATTAATATCTAACCCTTCCTTTGCTGCTGATGTAATTCCACATTCAGAACCATGCAAGCCCTTTGGCCATGATGCTTGGCAGATTCAGGCACTGTTAATCACTACTAAATTGCTGCATTCGTTGTTGGAGCTTCTTTATTTGCCAGAAGTTTTGTCTTTGTGGCCTTGAGGTAATGGGTGGAGAACAGGCAGGAGGTGTTTATGTCCTAGCCAACAGTCAGTTGTGAATCTATTTGCAATATTCCAATGGTAACCTAAACGTCTCTCATTGGTGTATGTTGATAGTTCTTTTCAGTTGTCTGTCAGCTTTATTAAAAATGTCATCATTGGAGTCTCTCTACCTAATGCCTCAGGTTGTAATGTATTAGGTACAAAAAATAGTTTACTTTTTTCTAAGCTCTTTCAGGAAGGGTTCCCAAATATCCCTGGTGGTGACAGTTTGAGAGAAGCTGCTTTTTTGTTTTTAAAATGTTTAATAATAATAAAAAAGCTTAAATAACACCATACTCTTCATCTTACTACATGGCATTGTAAAGATTCCAAAATTCTTTGAATTAGCTTGCTTAATTGCTTCAAAATGGCTCTTTAATAATAATAAAAACCTATCTGTACAGTAGGCTAACCAGTTAATTGACATATGGCAATCTCTAAATATGTGAAGGAATTCTCATGGCATGCTAACAATGAACGGTGTTTGAAGTGTTCTGTTCAGAACCATAAGATCTACACGTTTACTAGTGCTTTCATTTTTATACATTTGAAGGGTATTGCAAAATCTTAGAGAAAATGGCTTTTATATATACTGATGTACCTCACTGGCCACATGTGGGTTTTGTAACCCTGTGGTCTGACATGAGTTGTATAAGTGGATAGATGCTGTAAATTACTTTGCCCCTCTGTCAAGCAGTAGCAGGCAGATTTTTTGGGCCTTGCAGATATGTTTCCTGTTTGGAATAGAAATTGGTGAAGCAGTCGGGTATTTTTTTTCATATTTATTTACAAAATGTACACATGTCCTGGTCCTTGACATAGGCTGCAAACTACATACAGGCAACCCTCACTAGTAGAAACTTCAGGCTTGGCATCTGCCATCACAAAGAAGCAGTTCTCTTGTGTTTTGCATTCCCCACTCTGAGAAGTGATTTGCACAGGCGTTTCCCATCTCTCAGCTGAGTGCCCTAGCCACTGGACTATGGGATATTCTGATTGGAGTGGGGGTCTCTGTTTCTTGTTGGAGCTGTTCTATTTCAACTAAATAATATTAATTGTGGCAGAGAGTGATAAACATTCCCTAGTCCATTGGCTAGGGTATTCACATGAAATGAGATCCTTGTTCAAATCCCTTTACGTGAGGCAGAGGGGGAATTGAACTGGAGTCACCCACCTCCCTGTTGAGTACTCTTACCACTGAATTAAAGATTATAAGGGAGTTGTTTTGTAGACTGATAAGCTGCCTTACTTCAGGAGGGGAATTCCAGGCTGTGGATTGTAAACAGGTATGGGTGCCTCCTTGCAGCCTCCTACCAAACTCAGAATAGCATGGTTTAGGACATACACCTCTTTTTGACTACTTTGGGTAGCTCACAGCTTAGCATGCTGGCTTTTGTGAATCGCACTCAGTCGCTTGTCTCCCTATTCATTGTGTAGAGAGTGTAGCTGCCTAACTCAGACTTTTTGGATCCTGTTTGTTGTTTCAGTGATTTCCTGAGGATGCATCCGATGAAGTGAGCTGTAGCGAACGAAAGCTTGTGCTCAAATAAATTGGTTAGTCTCTAAGGTGCCACAAGTACTCCTTTTTGTGAATACAGACTAATACGGCTGTTACTCTGAAACCTGTAATAACTACAAGCATTATCTATGGATCAAGAAAATGACTTCTCTCCCACCAGAGAGAGGGTCCTCTGAATGGGCCTATTCTTGGAAAGTAAGTTCTGAAAAGTACTGGAGATCCTTTATCTCCTTGGACTGAAAAGATGTAACTGATTAAAACGTACATCCTGTTAAGACACAAGATGCTGATGGTGAATTCCCCATTCTCTGCCTTAGAGGATTTTAAAGGTAATACAGGCAGAATGAGCAGAGAAAAAGGCAAAAGGGCAAATCCCCACAGAGCTTAATGGAAATCTTCCTCTTGCTTGGAGAGTCCTAAATCCCACAAGCACTTCAACACAGAAACTGAATACCTTGTTTAGGGCTTTTGACACTTCTAAGTGAAGGTAAGGGGCACAAGGGGAGAAATAACTGACCCCAGTTAAAAGCTCAAAGATATCAAGAAGGTGGTAGTCTTCTTCTAACTTGGATTGAAAGAGAAGTGATAAAGGAAGCCCAGGTAGCTACTGAAGGCAAAACACTCACTCTCTTCAAAAGGCTTGGTGGTCATACAGATTTCTGTGGTACAAAGTAGCATTCTGGGAACTGTGGAGTTCTTCTTTTCCTTAAACAAATTTCTTCAATGATCCAAAAGATTAAGGAACTAATCCCACCGTAAAGAAATTTTTCAATTTCTGGTCAAAAAGCTAGGAATAACCTTGGTGTATTGTTCTCTGCGAGGCTCCCTGATGTCCTAATCACAGGACTTTTCCAATGAAGTTGAACAAGATTCCAGAAAAGTTAGAAATAAACTGGATTTCAATATTATGGCAGGTGACTCTATATGCAGTACTTCTAGAGAACAGACTTAATGGTGTTTAAAAGTTATTTACTAATTTCTAGTGCAGATAGCTATAGCATCTAGGTGCTTTAATTAGAGAAAATGCAAAACAAGAACACAAGTTAATTGTATCCTGAAAGGTACTATACTCAAGTTCTGGACTGTTAAGGCTATCAAATTCCAAAGACTGGGTGATCTCCGCAACTGAGATCTGTTCTGTTACTCACATGGCCCCCTAGTTTCAAGATAATGTTAAAACACTCTGCTCTTCTCCTTTTAGCCCATCAGCCTGAACTTTTTCCTAGACTTTCGTATAAAGGAGTCTTCCTAATAGCAAAAATGTATACTAGAGTGGGGAAACTGACAGCTCTTGTGCAAGCCTTCCTTTTAATCTTGTATGAAGACAAGAGAATACCGTATACAGTCCTGGGAATTTCTCTGAGGTGGTTGTCATTAGTTACAACCAGGAGATCTTGTTTCCTCCATCTTTGGAGAAGTGAAGACATCTTCACAATCTCTAGATGTGTTTATGGTGATCAGGTTTTACCTATCTTGATCAAAATCCTTTTTAGGAAAAATGTCATTTTTGACTTTTTTCCCCCCCACTTCAATTAACCTATACATGATCTGAATCGTGGCAAACCACTCCTAAATTTGAGACTTTTAGGACTTTAAGTTGCTTTGCCTTTTAGCCATAAGATTCTACTTTGACCCATATCTCTGCCCAGTTCAGTCCTACCACAACAATTGGCTTTTCTGTTAGGTTTACTCTTAGGCCATGTCTACATTAGGAGTGCTAAACTGTTATAGGAATATCGGTATACTATACTGTCAGTGCTTCTCATTGTGTTCCAAAACTGTGCTTTGACTGTATAGCAAAACACCCCCATGAACAAAACCAGTTATCTGTGAAAGCAAAGCTTTGCTGGTATAGGTGCACCTACACTAGGGACTTCTGGCAGCATGGCTGTGTTGGTCAGGACTGTGAAGTGATCTGATCCCTGACCAGCACCAATGTGCCAATAGAAGTCTGTAGTGTAGACGTAGAATTTAGTATTGGGTTGAAGCTGGCGTGTGGTGGATCTCTTAGTTCAGGGGTTCTCAAATTTCATTGCACTGTGACCCTCTTCTGACGACAAATTACTACATGATCCCACAAGAAGCAGGATCAGACTTTGGTCCCCTGACCCCTCTGCCCCCCAAAGCCTAAGGGTTTCAGCCCCAGGTTGGGGGCCTGTAATCTGAGCCCTACCACCCAAGGCGGTGGGGCCCGGGCTCAGGCTGCAGCCCCAGCAACTATGGCTTGGTCTTCAGCTTCAGCCCCAGGCCCCAGCAAGTCTAATGCCAGCCCTGGCGACCCCATTAAAATGAGGTGGCGACCCACTTTGGGGTCCCGACCCACAGTTTGAGAACCGCTGTTTCTGTACCAAGTGAGTTTGAGATCCATGTCTACTGTCTTAGGCGTCCTACCAGAAAATGTCTTCCTTAATTTGGACTAGCATTTTTCCACTTGAGGCAATTTGGTAGGATTCATGTTGCAAACAGTTAGTGGAGACAGAAGAATAACCTTTGTACCCTGATAAGAAATATAATTTTGTTTTGGATTCATTGTTTCCTGGTTTCTTGTTTGTTTACTGAGGCTGTGGAATAAATATAGGGGAAGAATATCTACAGTAGTAGGTAAGACTACCCATAATGGTTCCTAAAGGATTGTTCTGATTGGTTTCTCCTCCCTTCAGATGCCGTGAGAGGGTGAAACGGTATTAGTCATGTAGTGCTATTGTGAGATAGTTAAAATATATATTTTATGTGGCCACAAATATGGCCCCATTAGTGCTCTCCCATGGCTGACTGAAAGATGGTTTTCCATAATAATATCAAAGATTAAGAGAGTCTGTAAATTGTAGATAGGACTTGCTTCCTCAAGCATGTTCCATGTTTCTCCCAGTTTCCCTTGATATTGTCAACAACCCAATTGTTTTAAATGGCATCTAAATAAAGTTGGTGTAAATGGTATGTAAATAAAGTGTGTGATAGTACATAGCAGTCCTTGGCTGCGAAAATGTAGAGGCTGGATTAAATAGATTTTTAAGATTGAGTTTCTTGCTGAAAAGTGCAGGTGAACAATAGCTTCCGAGACCAGTGGGAGGCTGTTACATTGAGTCTGAAGAGTGTAGGTGTTGAGTTTTTGGCAACATGTATTGACTAGCTTGAGGCTATGTAGAATGCAGGTAATTAATGGAATGAGTTCCACTAAATTAGGATTGAGTGTAGCTATAAAGGGAGTGGCAATACTAGAGAGAAGGGAATGCTTTCCAGACTATTTTTACAGTAATTCTGAGCTTAACTAAAGAAGACATCCTGAGGCACACCCAGATAGTTTTATTAAAATACATACTTCATAGTGAATCTAATTGTAGCAGAAAATGTAAGATACTTCTCATTCAGTTTGCCTTAGCAGTAACTCTACTGTGACTTTATAATGAACAGTTTTATGTTAATTTTAAAAACACAACACTGTTGTCTGAGCAGGTGGGAATGACTGCAGAAAAGTCTGTCAGCAGGTTCTTTTTTCAAGAGTTAATATTGTGACAAAGTAAAATAATTTATCATAACTAAAAAGTAAATAAACTCCCCAGATTGGGGCACAACTCAGCCTAGTCTGTTTGTTTGAAGCTATACCTTCCCAAAGGCACTTTCTTCATTGTTTCCCAAGCAGCCACTTTAGTAGACGGGGGTGGGGGGGGATTCTTTAGCCATTGAAGACAAGTGTGTCCCTGGACACTGCTCTTATGTATTTGCATTAGTAGTTGTGCACATACTATTTATCACTAGTAATCCCAGTTTGTCTTGTTTTACTTTCTATCTGACTTCATAGCTAATTTCTGCTGTGGTATATGTGGAGTGTTGTAAATAAAAAGGTAGCTAAGGTTATCCAAACAATATTTACCAAGGGTTTGCTTCAGAGGTGTCTAGTGAATTATTAAGAACATTAAGAAATATATGGAGGGGATAGGATGAAAGAGAAATGGGTCCTCTCAAAATGTGTTGTTCTCCCCCCCCCCGCCCATTTGGAATGGGTAGCTTAAGAATATTATCCAGAATTCATTTATTTGAGGACCTTTTGAATTTTGGGAGGGATTGTAATTACGGTGGACTTTATATAGTTTTCTAGTCTAGACCTGTATGTGATCGCAAACGTACGTTGTGATTTGACATTTGAATTGACAAAACTCATAAACTAGATCTTCAAGACTTCCAGTTTTGTATCTATAGGAGAAACCAGGGTCATGCCTGTCATGTGAGATTTCAGATACTATAGGCTCTACTTGGTAAGTTAACATAAATTGTATTCGCAAAAAGAGAAGCAGTACTTGTGGCACCTTAGAGACTAAGGTGCCACAAGTACTCCTTCTCTTTTTGCGAATACAGACTAACATGGCTGCTACTCTGAAACCTGTCATAAATTGTATTGGCAATCTGTTGTATTCATTGTGGTGTGTATTCCACTCCTCCCCCTGTCCATTGGTGGTGGGTAGGGGGTAAGGGATTGTTCGCACCATCACGCCCTCTTTGTTAAGACAACCTTGGAACTGTTAGTTGGGGCGGTTTTATTGGTGCACCTGGAGAAGGAACAGTGTGTCCTGGCCTCTGCAAGGGAGATAAAGGTGTGGGTAACTGCTTAGGTAAAAGGTCATGCTTGTAAAACAACTGGCACAGTGAGAGTCACTGTGGGCGTGGGGAGAGCCAGGCAATCTGAGGTACCAAACTGTGCTACATACCCTAGAGTTTTTGTTTTATTATCAATAGTGCTAAAAAAAAATCAGTATATAGCTCCTTTAAAGAATCAACATGGCAATGTAGGGCTGGAAGGGACCTTGAGTAGCCATCTAGTCCACTCACTTGGCTGAGGGCAGGATAAGTATACCTAGTTCTTCCCTGACATACGTGTGTGTGTGTAACCTGTTTAAAAATATCCAGTGACAGGGATTCTACAACCTCCCTTGGAAGCTGATTTCAGTGCTTAACTATCCTGATAGTTGGAAAGTTTTTTTTCCTAATTTATAACCTAATCAGATGACGATGAATGCAGATGAAGCCCATTGCTACTTGTCCTACCTTCAGTGGGCAATGGAAAGTAATTAATCACTATTCTCTTTAGAACAGCCCTTAACGTATTTGAGTTCAGATTTCCCCCTGCATCATTTTTTCTCAAGACTGAACAGGTTTAGGTTTTTTAACCTTTCCTTATAGCTCAGGTTTTCTAAACCTATTTTTTGTTGCTCTCCTCTGGACTCTCTCCAGTGTATCCACATCTTTCTTAAAATATGGTGTCCAGAACTGGACACAGTACTCCAGCTGAGGGCTCACCAGGGCTGAGCAGAGTTGGGACGGTTACCTGATGTCTGTCTTACAACACTCCTGGCAATAAACCCCGGAATGTTGACCTTTTTCACAACTGCATCACATTACTCATATTCAGTTTGTGATTCACTCTGTTCCCTGAGATCCTTCTCTGCAACACTACCACACCGTTTGCACTGCTACCATATGCAGTACCCCTTCTCCCTGTCCCCTGACTGCCAACACCCCCCTCCTTCCTGACTGCCCCCCTGGGACTCCTGCCCCCATTCAACCCCCCTGTTCCCTGCCCTCTGACCACCCCCCCGAATTCTCCATCCCTTCATCAAACACACAAACACCCCCCCCCCCACGCTGCCTGTGGCACCGGAGGCTGGCAGCGCTACAACCGTGCTGCCTGGCTGGAGCCAGCCACACACACAGCGCAGCTCGGAGCACTGGGTCAGGCCAAGCTGCATTGCCCCAGGAGCCTGCCGCCCAGAGCATTGTGCCGAGGGGAGGGGGAGGGGCCGGGGGCTAGCCTCCTGGGCTAGGAGCTCAGGGGCCGGGCAGGATGGTCCCATGGGCTGGATGTGGCCTGCTCGCTGTAGTTTGCCCACCTCTGAACTAAAGTAATCCCCATTCACCAAGTGTGTTCTGTGGAGCCTGTACTGGCAATCTGCAGAATGTAACATTGAGAACAAAATAGGAGGAGGAGGACTGGGTTATTGGGAAGGGTCAATAAGAAGAGTCCTTTTGTGTGGTGACCTGTAGAAGCCTATGTATCTATATCAATGCGTGCACTTGGACATGTGCAGAAAAGAATAAATATGAAGTCTCTGGAACACTTCATTTTTTTTATGTTCTAGAACAGAGATTCACAAACTGTGGGATGCGCCACCTTGGGGGGGTGGGGCCACAAGGTTATTGTTACTGGGGGAGGGGGCTCTGCCTGGGTGGTCCCAGCTGCTGGGACCAGGTTCCATGCCTGTCTCACTACCCCACTGCCTCAGCTACCAGCCAGCAGTTGGAAGCAGAGGAAGGTGGCGGGGACTCTACCAGCAGGGAGCTGAAGGCTGCACCTGGGAGTATTGATCCCTCTACCAGATAGAGCTGCCTGCCAACCCTACCCCTTTGGCATGGCCCCAAGGCACAGAGCCCTGTCTGCTTCCCCTGCCAGGCAGAGCCTGCAGGGATAGAAGCAGATGAAGTTGTGCTGAAGGGTCTGTGTCCAGCATAGGGGCCGGTACTCAGTGTAGTTTTCCATGACCCTCCTGACCCCAGCCCTTCTTGGCCCCACTTGCTGCCCCTTTGCTGTGAGGGAGTGAGGCTGGCAGGGAGCCGAGTCCCTCTATGAAGGCAGCATGCCAAGGATGTGAATTTCCTAAGGAGGGCTTAACAAAAAAACATTAACTTTTTAGCTTCAGAGACTTTGTGTGTGTGTTGTCAGATGGCTTATTAGCAAATCTGTAGTGCCACATATGGTGTTCATTCTTTAAACCTAATTCATTCTTGGATAAGTTCTCTCAAGAGTCCACCAATTGATAGCAAGACATAAACTTCTATTTATGGTTACCAAGGAATAGAGGTTAGGAGATGCAAGACTATTGGTCCTTGAGCTGTAACTTCCCATCAAGGTAATGTAGTCTCATTTCCTGCCATGCTAGATAAACTAAAGCCATCTGTTCCATATTTAACCTTCTTATAAAAACAGTCCTACTGGGTCAGACCAATGGTCCATCTTGCCCAGTATCTGTATTCTGACAGTGGCCAATGCCAGGTGCTTCAGAGGGAATGAACAGAACAGGAAATCCAAGTGATCCATCCTCTATCGCACATTTCCCAGCTTCTGGCAAACAGAGGCTAGGGACACTTCAGAGCATGGTTTTGCATCCCTGTCCATCCTGGCTAATAGCCATTGATGTACCTATCCTTCATGAACTTATCTAGTTCTTTTTTGAACCTGTTGTAGTTCTGGCCTTCACAACATCCTCTGGCAGAGTTCTACAGGTTGACTGTGCGTTGTGTGAGGAAATACTTCCTTTTGTTTGTGTTAAACCTGCTGCCTATTAATGTCACTAGTGACCCTTAGGTCTTGTGTTATGATAAGGAGTAAATAACACTTTCTTGTTTACTTTCTCCACACCAGTCATGATTTTATAGACCTCTATCATATCCCCCCTTAGTCTGGTCTCTTTTCCAAGCTGAAAAGTCCCAGTTTTATTAGTCTCTCCTCCTGTGCAAGCTGTTCCATACCCCTAACTATTTTTGTTGCCCTTTTCCAATTCCAGTATATCTTCTTTTGAGATGGGATGACCAGATGTAGGCGTACCTTATATAGAGGCAATCTGATTTTTTTTTTTGTCTTATTATCTTTCCTAATGATTCCCAACATTCTGCTAGCTTTTTTGACTGCCAGTTCACATTGAGTGGATGTTTTCAGAGAATGATCCACAGTGACTCCAAGATCTTTCTTGAGTTGTAACAGCTAATTTAGACCCCATGATTTGATGTGTATAGTTGGGATTATGTTTTCCAGTGTGCATTAATTTGCAATTATGGTTGATTTGCTAAGGAAAGATAGAAAAAACATTTAACTACATATTAATAATACCTTAGCACTATGGGACCCGATGGTGCTAGGTGCTGTACATAGAACTGTCTTCAATAGTTTGAAATTTTGATGTGCCTTTTCTGAAATATAGCCTGACAAAACTCTCTTTAAAGTACTATTTTTAAAAAGACTTTTGGAGAAAACTGTCAGGATACTGGTTTAAACAAGCTTTCAAGAAATGTGAGAATTCTTTAACTCAGTTGGGATAGTGAGATCAGAGCTGGTGAGTGGATCTCATTTTCTGGTTCTCAAGCTGTACCAATGCAGTGTTCTGAACATCAGTTGAGAATTATTTAAATAACACATGATTTTATAAAAAGTGTGCTCAAACTACTTGTTTAGATATCAGGATAAATTGGCATGGTGTAAAAACTTAAAAAGAAACCACTTTACTTCTAAGGACATGACCACACAGTTCATCTATTTACTGAGATTCTTAGTAGAGGTCATAAAGTTTAAGGCCAGAAGGGACTAGTAGATAATCTAGTCTGACCTCTTGTATATCACAGGCCACCAACACCATTCAACCCCTGCACAATCAATCCAATAACTGAAATTAGACCATAGTATTACAGCCCACAGGAGACTTATGTGGCATAGGAGGAGAATAGGAGGATCTAGGTGCACCTTTGCCCATGGCTCCTGCAATGGCAGCTAAATGATACTCAGATAATTCTGGCAAGTGAATTACACCCCCTTGCTGCAGAGGAAGGCAAACCCTGTCCTCCTTCCTCCCCGCCCTCCAAGGTCATGCCAGTTTGACCTGGGGGATAATTCGTGCCCAAACTTACATTAGTCCCTGAGTATATAAGCAAGAACCAGCCAGCTAAGCACTTGAGAGAGTAAATGCTCAGTGCCACTTCAGAGCCATGCGCCGCTACCCTCTCCAATGTCCCATCTCCATCCCTGATGCTTCAGAAGAAGGAGATAAAAGAAAAAAGTGAGGTGTAGATGTACTTCCCCTACAAAAGAATTAGTAAGAAAATAAACTGCTAGGTCAACGCAAGAATTTCTTGTTTTTTGTTCGTTGCACTTACAAATAAGAATGTAATATTCTTTGCTCTGAAAGGCTTGCAGTTGAAATGATACAAGACCAAATTTAGGAGAGGGAGGAAAGAAAAGCTTAGGAATGGAATGAGAGGTACACTGAGGTATCCCTATTGAATAGGTAGCTGAAGTTATTGAGGAACACTGGTCAGATTGTACATGCACATATTGCCATCTGAATGCCCATATTTTTATAGGCTATTTACAATATGGCTCTTTTTTCATTCTAAAACATCATTTTTGTTTTCATAGACGCCAAACAATTAATGTGGATAAATGTTTCTGTTCTATGGTATTAACAATAATTTCTGTATTTGGGGGTCATTCTCTGTATCCTCCTCATTTAATCTTACTGCTGTATAAAAAGGCAATCTGATGTCTCCATGAATTTAAAAAAAAATACATGATACAATAGTCACTGAAGCTGAGTAGCAATTTCCAGGCATAATACTGTGGTCATAAATGTTCACTGTGTATTTTACCTAACTGGTAATCTCCTTGACTCTGGATTCAGTTCTGTACGCCTTGTATAATGTAGTTTCTTTTCCTATTCCTGGTAACCAGGAGAGGTGAGTTTAGACTGTTTGTTTTTTCTGCACTCTTTAACCACTGGGCTATTGCATAAACCTTTTGCTTACAAGTGCTCTTAGGCTAGAAAACCGTATCTTTTTTTCTCTGAATTCCAGTGAAATTGGATGACTGAGCTGCTGTCAGCTGCCTGAAAAGGGACTGAAAAGACTGCACAGCAACTAGGTTTCTGACTGAGATACACCCCCAACGCTTCATTTGCCTGGGGTCATGTTACAAGTCTTAAAACTAATGCTGCCATAGTCTTTCACATAGTTGAACAAAGGAACACTCATGCTCTTAATGAAAATATTTCTATATTTCCCTTGCAGCAAAACCATAATGTAGCTAAAGATTTTTTCAGTGATCTGAACTGTTAAAGACCCTAAAAATAAACTAAAGGAAGCAGTTTTTCAGTAAAGATCTCTGAGTGAATGAACTTAACTCCTTTCCTTGTCCATCTGACCTTTTTCTTTTAATCTTCAGTTTGCAAGGTTGACACGTATTCAGATTCCCTTCCGTTTTTCCTGCCTCCTCACCCAACAATGGACATTCAGAACACAATCCTTATGGCTGAAGGGGCACCAGCATATTGCAACAAGCAAAGGGTGGGATTTTAATAAACACTTAGTGTTATTAAGCATTAGCCTACCTATGCCTCCATTCAAGTCCATAGGAGTTTTATGATCAACTTGAATGGGAGCAGTATCTTGAGGTTTACCCTTCCATTGCTGGGGCACCTCCTTGTGACAACTCTTAACCAGTCAGACACCCCCTTCTTTGGTTGCTCTGTCTCTCTCTCTCTCAACTTGATTGCTCCCTCTTTGTGTCTTGGCCCTCCAGCCAGGTCACTATAGACCCCTCTGCCCATTTTAGGATAATGAAGTCCCATTGGACAAACTGTCTCAGATGGACTTCTGACGTACTGCACGGTCTGCCATTTTCCCACTTGACAGAAGGACAACCTGGGCATGCCCTCTACTCTGGGTTCCAACCCGAGACCTTATGCCCAGCAACCATGGTCTGGTCAAGCTTGGACCTTATTGCTGTTTCCATAGGGTCTTTCCTACCTTTCTTCTCTACCTTCTGGCCCACCTTTGAGCTGCTTCTGCTCCCTGTGGCTACTTCACCCCCACTTAGGGCTGGTGTACAGTACAAAATTACTTCAGTTGCCTCTATATTACGTTGGTCGGGGTGTGAATAATCCATGGTCACGAATGATGTCATTATACAGACCTAAGCACTAGTGTAGACAGGGCTGTGTCAGCAGGAGAGCTTCTCCCACCAACATAGCTACTGTCTCTTGCGGAGGTGCAGTTATTAAACCGACAAGAGAGCTCTCTTGTAACTCTCCCATCGGCTTGGAGTGCCTTCCCTAGAGGCGCTACAGCGGTGCAGCTGTGTCTCTGTACATTTGTAATGTAGACCTGCTCTCAGGTTTTTGTAGCCTTTTCTATTCCAAGGCAGGATCCCGGGGCTTACTCTCCGCGTACATCATGTATATTGCTGATTCCCCTTTTCTCTCTGTAGTGTATGCAGAGCGCCTCCTGCAGCCCCTTCTTACTATCCACTCCTTTCTTGATAAGCATAGTCCAGCTCCTCCGCCAGGTGGGCTTCATCAGCTATTAGTTCTTATTAGTCCTTGGCTCCCCTTCAAGTGACGCTTATAGGTTAATTGGTCTATTATCTGTTCATGCCTTGTGTGGGGTGTACACCCATTACAAGCACCCCATTGTCCCACCACAATGTGGACACCCCATCACCACATTATTAGGCAAACTTTGAGTGCTTCTTAAAATCCCACCCATATATATTTATTAGGGCTGTCAAGCGATTTAAAAAAATTAATCGTGATTAATCACACTGTTAATAATAGAATACCATTTATTTAAATATTTTTGGATGTTTTCTACCTTTTTTAGATATATTGATTTCAATTACAACACAATACAAAGTATACAGTGCTCACTTTTTTATTTTTTGATTACAAGTATTTGCACTGTAAAAAAACAAATAGTATTTTCAATTCACCTAATAAAAGTACAGTAGTGCAATCTCTTTATCATGAACGTAGATCTTATGAATGTAGAAGAATGTAAAAAACCCTGCATTAAAAATTTAAAACAATGTAAAATTTTAGAGTTTGCAAGTCTACTCAGTCTTTCTCCTTGTTCAGCCAATTGCTCAAACAAGTTTGTAAACAAGAAATGGGCAGCATTATCTCCTGAAAATGTAAACAATGTCACCTGAAAGTGAGAACAGGTGTTCTCATGGCACTGTAGTAGCCGGCGTTGCAAGATCTTTGTCCCAGGTGCACTAAAGATTCACATGTCCCTTTGTGCTTCAGCCTGGGACATGTGAATCCAGGGGACATGCATCCATGCTGATGACTGGTTCTGCTCGATAACAATCCAAAGCAGTGCAGATTGATGCGTGTTCATCTTCATACCTGAGTCAGATGCCACCAGCAGGTTGATTTTTCTTTTTTGGTGGTTCGGGTTCTGTAGTTTCCGCATCAGTGTTGCTCTTTTAAGACTTCTAAAAGCATGCTCCACACCTCGTCCCTCTCAGATTTTGGAAGGCACTTCAGATTCTTAAACCTTGGATCAAGTTCTGTAGCTATCTTTAGAAATCTCACACTGGTACCTTCTTTGCATTTTGTGAAATCTGCAGTGAAAGTGTTCTTAATTAACAACATGTGCTGGGTCATCATCAGAGACTGCTATAACATGAAAGAAATGGTAGAAAGTGGGTAAGACAGAGCAGGGGACATACAATTCTCCGTCAAGGAGTTCAGTCGGATTTAATTAATCCATTATTTTTTTTTTTTAACAAATATCATCAGAATGGTGGCCAAAGAATGAAGGGGTATATCTGGCATGTAAATACCTTGCAATGCCAGTTACAAAAGTGCCATGCAAATGCCTGTTCTCACTTTCTGGTGACATTGTCAATAAGAAGAGAGCAGCATTATGTCCTATAAATGTAAACAACGTTGGTTGTTTTAGCGATTGGCTGGCCAAGAAGTAGGACTGAGTGAACTTGTAGGTTCTAAAGTTTTAAGGTGGTTTTATTTTTGAATGCAGGTTTTTTTGTAAATAATTCTACATTTGTAAGTTCAACTTTCTGATTTGCACTACAGTACTTGTATGAGGTGAATTGAAAAATACTATATCATTTTACAGTGCAAATATTTGGAATAAATATACACTTTGATTTCAATTACAACACAGAATACAATATATATGAAAATGTAGGAAAACATCCAAAATTTTTAATACATTTCAATTGGTATTCCAATGTTTAACAGTGCAATTAAAACTGCAATTACGATTAATTTTTTTAATCTCAATTAATTTGAGTTAATCGCGTGAGTTAACTGCAATTATGGACAGCCCTAATATGTATAAAAGGAGGCAAACCTGTGTCAGTTGAGCTGAACACCAGGTAGAATAGAACTTAGATGCAAAATCAGAGCTGTTGCTACTGTATAAACACTTAGTACTGCAAGGTTATCAGTATATGATGAGCCTAAAAATTAACTGGTTACATACCATGACCCCGATAGTCCTACGTGAAAGGTGTTGCATTTCTTTTACTAGGAGGGCTACCCTCCCAGCTTTTCTCCTGTCCCCAAACTTGCGCGTAAGCACTGGGCTAACGATCCTTATTTCAGTGTTACCTGTGATTTAACTGCACACAAGCCAGTCACTTGGTGACTTCAAATAGACTTGTGGCCAAATGTCAAACAACTCTTTGAAAATGTAGGCTTTTCTTTTTAAGTGGTACCTTTTATAGTGTGTATGCATAATACTTCTATTTTAATGGTAAATAGTGCAGTATTTTTTCTAATGGCATAAATTGGCTTTAAAAAGACCGTGAAAATATTTAATTGCAGTTCTTTCAGTCTGTGAGGTGTCATGCTCCTGGGACTGAAGGAGGAAAGATGGCTTGCAAAGGCATATGGCTTTATTCCTCCACTTAAAATGCATCAAGTTACAGATACCAGTTCACCTTAACACCCGGCCAGTCATATGACTTGATTTAGCACTCTGAATTGACTAAATTACCCAAACAGGTAAATTCACTGTCAGTCATAACCTGTATTATTTAGAATGAAATTATTTCAGTGAATAACTGATAAAAGAAACTGGTTAAATAAATGCATTTATTAAGCATGAAAGCCAAGTGTTTGGTGCAATTTGACATCCAAGTTTCAAAGAAGAACCCAAGCAAAACATTTTCACTGGTATGGTGGGAGGGTGAGAGTTTCCTGGCTTTGAAAAGATGGAAACAGTGGTGAAAATTGTGGCAGTGTTGAAAGCACCTTTTTGTAATGATCCCTAATGAAAGTGAATGCAGAACAGTCTGTCTGCTCCAAAAGATATCAATACATAATAACACTGCAAAAGCTTTTTCAGCACAAAATAAACATTTTCATTTGTAAAGGTTAGCCATTTTCTTATTCTTCAGTTGTCTTTGAGGGATTTAATGTTCATCTTGGAACCATCCATCTCCATCATACAGCTGGCTGTAAAGATAAACATTGCGTTCATTCATCCTTGGCTTGCTCAATATTTATTACTTTGGACATAAATCATGCATTATTTCTGGGATAATGAATTATAAAATAATGTATCATTGTCACTATTTCTTGTGGATTCATTACAATAAGAGATTTACTGGTCTCTCTTCTTAGTTTTGGTGTTTGTTAGGTTCCCTTTCAAATACTGTTGAGTTCTCAGCCTAGTTACAGAAACTATCCTTCGAAACTTGTCCCAAAATGTATTTTGCAAAAGTAGGCTTGTACAAAATCTAAGATAATATAAATGTTTACATTAAATTTTCCATTCCAATGGAAAGAATTCTTGTACATTCCTCTGCAGGGTTTGATGCACAAACATTGCTGCATTGTGCTAGTGCATGAGAACTGAAAGTGGAACAGCTTAGTCTTTTTTTCATTGTCTGCAATATAGATAAAACCACTTTCTTAAATATGCCTTAACCCGAATATTCCTTTAATAAAATATCTTTAAGGTAAAACTTCTTAGAAATACAGTTCCAAGAATCTCTTCCACTGATCTTGCACCTAACACACAATTGAATTTCTCTTGGTTTTCTAAAATGAGCAGTAAAAATGGCTTAGAACAGGGGTCTCAAACTCAAATGACCACGAGGGCCACATGAGGACTAGTACATTAGCCTGGGGGCCGCACCACTGACCACTCCACCCCTTCCCTGCCCCCATTCCAACCCCTTCTCTGGGAAGTGGCCGGGACCTGATGGGGGGCACAGGGGTCTGTGTGTTGCCCTGGTTGTGCCTCTAGATACCTCCCCTGAAGCCTCCATTGGCCGGGAACGGGGAACCGCAGCCAATGGGAGCTTCGGGGGAGGTACCTGGAGGAGCGGCCAGGGCAACACACAGACCCCTCTGCCCCTCCTCGCCCAGGTCCCGGCCGCTTCTTGGAGCGGCACGGGAGCAGGGCAGGCAGGCAGGGCAGGAGCCTGTCTTGTCCCCGGTGCGCCCAGGGCTGAAGCCACTCTAAGTAAATGCTGTGGGGGACAGGGGCTTTCGGGCCGGAGAAAATAACCCCAGGCCGCATGTTTGAGACCCCTGGTTTAGAAGAACTTTTGTTGAACTTGTATTGCGATTGCAATGAGGGGAAAGTGGAGCTGGATCAGCTGGTTTGATTTAAATAAGTGACTAGAATCTGTTTTCATCATGCTAATATCTACAGATGTATTACTATGAGTTCTCAGCCTGCTTGCATTGTGGGAGGGCAGAACCAGACCTGTCAGTCACTGAAGTTCCCACTAGTTTTTCTTGTGTCTCCACAGTGGCTGGTCACTCAAGCTCTACCTACTTGCTGCAGAGCTTTTTTTGAGGGAAAACTGAATTCCGTCTCAATCATATGTCTTAATTCCTGTCATATCCCAGGTCTGGTTTGCTTTAGGGAATTTTTCCCTTCAGCTCTCCTCCCTCCTCTGAGGTACTGCAGAGGTTGATGCCCCTGAAGATTTCAAGTAGAAAACTATATGGCATCTCTCGGGCATAAGGACAGATCTCTCTCCAGCTCCAGCCCTTCAAGTGTCTCATTGAGGAGCTCTGCTTTCTCTGTTAGAATGTGGTTTTTTCCCCCTCTCGGCCAAATCTGCGGTCAAGGTCTCATTGTCTGTTCTCCACGTCCTTAACTGCTATTTATAGAGAAACACTCTAGTAAACATTCCTTCTTCACCCATTAGTGAACCGGACACCACTATCATTGACAGATACCAGATATGAATGATGAGATGTGGAATTCTAATTCAAATCCTGATTCAATGCAGGGAATGATTAGCAGTAAAAGGACAGCATTAGTAGCTGGAAACTTGGTCTTGGAGCACGGTTCTATCAATAACAGGCTTGATATGGTTGTGATTGAGAAATCTGTCTGAGTCTCTCTCATAAACCAGGAAGAGTATGAACAGCCCTATGCCAAAGAGAAGCCTGGGCAGAGCAAAGCTTCCTGTTTGGTGTGCACTATATATCAAGAAGGAGGTAAACAGAAAGGTAGACGGGGTTTCGTGACAGAAGTTTGATGAAGCAGAACTGTGCATGCCCCCCAGAATTGTCTTGTCATTTATTAGTAGTAATCTGGTAGACTATTTGGTGGGTTGGTTGACTTCTTTGTATCTATAAACCACAACAAAAGACCTCATGGCCTCTCCACATTTTTGGGGCCTAGGATGCAGGAGGACCCTTTCAAAGCTGGCCAAGTTCTCTGCTATAGTAGGTGTTTCCACCCTCTCCACTGCTCCCTGGACCATGGAGAGGAGAGATTAGAAGTGATCCTCCAACCTGTAAGCATAATGGATCTGTGTATCTTATTCAAGAAGAGGAAACTTTCAGGTGAGCTCAGATAAACTTTCCTATTATCCATCCTTGCAATTGAACACTACATTTCTCTCTTACTTCTGAAATTCTGGTGCTTCCCCAGTAATAATGCCATGGAACTTCTGAAAAGTTCTGAATAACATGCAGTTTGGGACTTGTATCGCCCAGTGTCCTTTGAACTTGAACCTATTCCATATTATCAGAGAAATCCCAGAGGTGGACAATTCCAAAAGGTTTTATAATAGAAACTCAGTTGTAACTTTGGGGTCACTACTGTTGCTCTGTAATACATTAGCCTTCTCTATCTTGCCTTCTAGAGGTTTTTGCTCTGTGAAATCTTAATTCTGCTACTCATGATGTAGATTGTTTTGGATGGATCCCAAATATATGTACTTCAAATTAATGCGGAACTAAGTGTGACAAAGGAATACTATAGTTGACAGCATTTAGCTATTGGTGTACCGTGATGCGTGACCTAATTGGAAAGTAAATTCCACTTTTATCCTTAGCCTTTTTTGAAGTTCGGACAGATTTCAAAATTGAACACTGCTTGAGAAATTACCTCTGCATCATTACTGGATCTTTTTCAGGAATCCCCAGTAACCTTTGGAGACTGAAAAGCTTTTCTGTAAAATATTGCTTGGATTAATGATATATCAGTTCCTTTTATCAAGTAGTTGTGGTGCTGTTTCATTGCATTAGAGCTTTGGCATCTGAAAGCTGCACAGTCTGGTAGTTTGTAGCTTGCTAGGTAACTGTAAAGGTCTTTTGTTATACTGCTCTTTTTTGTTTGTAAATGACTCATCTGTGAAACTTCAGCTAAATGCAAAGCATTGTCACTGTTTCTTATAAAACTACATTTTATTTTGAGAAACTACATAAGCTCTTTAAAAAGGGGGAGTGAGACTTTGATAAATTGTCATGTACTTTAATTAAATATTGATAACAATACTTAAGTTTCCTTACACAGCTGTTCCAATGCACTTTAATGCTGACCTGTAAGGCCATTGAAGACTTTCAGTTCTTAATATGGATATTTCCAAAACAGAGTGACAAATTTCATGATGCACCTTCAGGGCAAGGATCGTGTCATTTCACATGCTTGTATATCATACAGCACAATGGGGCTGTAACCTGATTGTCTGGATGCTACTGCTGTGTATGTAGTGTTGTTTATTAATTATTTATTATTATTAAATCACCAACTTTTAAGTTCACACCTCATTGCATTGAACAGAATAAGTTCCATCCTCTGCTGGGGCAATGACTTGCTTGGAAATGGCTTTCTGCAAAGTAGGGTTAGTAGAGCAGTGTGTCGTCTTTGTGTATTGTGGTGGCTTTATCTGAATAATAGAAAGGTATAGCAATTGAAATTTTTATATTCTATAACTTGAAGAGTATATAGTAGCACAAATTGCAGGGACCTCTGAAATGATAGCATCCACAATTCTTTTGCAGCTTAATATTTTTCACTTATTTATTAAGAAATGCATTTTTAAGTTTTGGCAGAGCTTGCTGTGTTACAATAGACATGAACTCAGTGCATATTATCTGGGCATCAACTGGACAGAGAACATGCAAAAAGATGCCATGGAAAGATGGGTGGAGGGGGCTTCCTTAGCCTCTGTCAGAAATCCTAAATTTGCACCAAGTGTGTACAGAAGTGATTCTCCAATAACTACACTATTATTTAAAAGTTGGTTGTAGTCTTCCTCCTGATCTATCGATATGCAAGGCTGAAGTTTTAAATGTTTCAAATTCAGTCCCTTATTGTTCTGCGTAGTAAGTAGGGTTCCCCCCCCCCACAATGGAAAGGTTACCTTTTCATCCTCGTAGAACTTGGAAGAGAGGATTTTTGTCAGATGTTTAGAGGACTGGGTGAGAAAGTAGGGTTACATATGAAATTAGTGTACAACCTTTGCTATACCTGGTAGCAGTGCTTTGGAGGTTTTCAATGAAGATCTGGGCATGCACAATTAAATTGTCTTGATTCCAGTACTCCTATAGTGCCCTCAGAGCATGAGATATGACTTGTCATGCAGCAGACTGTTACGTTAGGTGCTATTGACTGGTATGATTTCATCCTACATACACATCTACCACATGCGGTGGGTCTTTTTTGCCACTGACATGCTCTTGGTTTTAATCTTCATGCTGGGGCTTAATTTGGGACTCATGTTTTTAACTGGGGTTTTGGTTAGCCACTTTTTATAAAGTGATTTAGTGGCTGTCTGCCCTAAACTTCATGGTTTGTTTCTTTCCTTCAGTCTTGGTGTCCAGACCATTAGCTTGCAATAATGGCTAATGTTCATAGAATCATAGAATATCAGGGTTGGAAGGGACCTCAGGAGGTCATCTAGTCCAACCCCCTGCTCAAAAGCAGGACCCATACCCAATTAAATCATCCCAGCCAGGGCTTTGTCAAGCCTGACCTTAAAAACTTCTAAGGAAGGAGATTCCAGCACCTCCCTAGGTAACGCATTCCAGTGTTTCACCCCCCTCCTAGTGAAAAAGTTTTTCCTAATATCCAACCTAAATCTCCCCCACTGCAACTTGAGACCATTACTCCTTGTCCTGTCCTCTTCCACCACTGAGAATAGTCTAGAACCATCCTCTCTGGAACTGCCTCTCAGGTAGTTGAAAGCAGCTATCAAATCCCCCCCTCATTCTTCTCTTCTGCAGACTAAACAATCCCAGTTCCCTCAGCCTCTCCTCATAACTCATGTGTTCCAGACCCCTAATCATTTTTGTTGCCCTTTGCTGGACTCTCTCCAATTTATCCACATCCTTCTTGTAGTGTGGGGCCCAAAACTGGACACAGTACTCCAGATGAGGCCTCACCAATGTCGAATAGAGGGGTATGATAACGTCCCTCGATCTGCTCGCTATGCCCCTACTTATACATCCCAAAATGCCATTGGCCTTCTTGGCAAGAAGGGCACACTGTTGACTCATATCCAGCTTCTCGTCCACTGTCACCCCTAGGTCCTTTTCCACAGAACTGCTGCCTAGCCATTCGGTCCCTAGTCTGTAGCTGTGCATTGGGTTCTTCCGTCCTAAGTGCAGGACCCTGCACGTATCCTTACTGAACCTCATCAGATTTCTTTTGGCCCAATCCTCCAATTTGTCTAGGTCCCTCTGTATCCTATCCCTGCCCTCCAGCGTATCTACCACTCCTCCCAGTTTAGTATTATCCGCAAATTTGCTGAGAGTGCAATCCACACCATCCTCCAGATCATTTATGAAGATATTGAACAAAACCGGCCCCAGGACCGACCCCTGGGGCACTCCACTTGACACCGGCTGCCAACTAGACATGGAGCCATTGATCACTACCCGTTGAGCCCGACAATCTAGCCAACTTTCTACCCACCTTATAGTGAATTCATCCAGCCCATACTTCCTTAACTTGCTGACAAGAATACTGTGGGAGACCGTGTCAAAAGCTTTGCTAAAGTCAAGAAACAATACATCCACTGCTTTCCCTTCATCCACAGAACCAGTAATCTCATCATAGAAGGCGATTAGATTAGTCAGGCATGACCTTCCCTTGGTGAATCCATGCTGACTGTTCCTGATCACTTTCCTCTCATGTAAGTGCTTCAGGATTGATTCTTTGAGGATCTGCTCCATGATTTTTCCGGGGACTGAAGTGAGGCTTACTGGCCTGTAGTTCCCCAGATCCTCCTTCTTCCCTTTTTTAAAGATGGGCACTACATTAGCCTTTTTCCAGTCGTCTGGGACCTTCCCCAATTGCCATGCGTTTTCAAAGATAATGGCCAATGGCTCTGCGATCACAGCTGCCAGTTCCTTTAGCACTCTCGGATGCAACTCATCCGGCCCCATGGACTTGTGCATGTCCAGTTTTTCTAAATAGTCCCTAACCACCTCTTTCTCCACAGAGGGCTGGCCATCTATTCCCCATGTTGTGATGCCCAGCGCAGCAGTCTGGGAGCTGACCTTGTTCGTGAAGACAGAGGCAAAAAAAGCATTGAGTACATTAGCTTTTTCCACATCCTCTGTCACTAGGTTGCCTCCCTCATTCATTAAGAGGCCCACACTTTCCTTGGCTTTCTTCTTGTTGCCAACATACCTGAAGAAACCCTTCTTGTTACTCTTAACATCTCTCGCTAGCTGCAGCTCCAGGTGCGATTTGGCCCTCCTAATTTCATTCCTACATGCCCGAGCAATATTTTTATACTCTTCCCTGGTCATATGTCCAACCTTCCACTTCTTGTAAGCTTCTTTTTTATGCTTAAGATCTGCTAGGATTTCACCGTTAAGCCAAGCTGGTCGCCTGCCATACTTACTATTCTTTCGACACATCGGGATGGTTTGTCCCTGTAACCTCAACAGGGATTCCTTGAAATACAGCCAGCTCTCCTGGACTCCTTTCCCCTTCATGTTAGTCCCCCAGGGGATCCTACCCATCCATTCCCTGAGGGAGTCAGTCTGCTTTCCTGAAGTCCAGGGTCCGTATCCTGCTGCTTACCTTTTCTTCCCTGCGTCAGGATCCTGAACTCAACCAACTCATGGTCCCTGCCTCCCAGATTCCCATCCACTTTTGCTTCCCCTACTAATTCTTCCCGGTTTGTGAGCAGCAGGTCAAGAAAAGCTCCCCCCCTAGTTGGCTCCTCTCGCACTTGCACCAGGAAATTGTCCCCTACGCTTTCCAAAAACTTCCTGGATAGTCTATGCACCGCTGTACTGCTCTCCCAGCAGATATCAGGAAAATTAAAGTCACCCATGAGAACCAGGGCATGCGATCTAGTAGCTTCTGCAAGCTGCCGGAAGAAAGCCTCATCCACCTCATCCCCCTGGTCCGGTGGTCTATAGCAGACTCCCACCACTACATCACTCCTGTTGCTCACACTTCTAAACTTAATCCAGAGACACTCAGGTTTTTCTGCAATATCGTACCGGAGCTCTGAGCAGTCATACTGCTCCCTTACATACAGTGCTACTCCCCACCTTTTCTGCCCTGCCTGTCCTTCCTGAACAGTTTATAACCATCCATGACAGTACTCCAGTCATGTGAGTTATCCCACCAAGTCTCTGTTGTTCCAATCACATCATAATTCCTTGACATCACCAGGACCTCCAGTTCTCCCTGCTTGTTTCCAAGACTTTGTGCATTTGTATATAAGCACTTGAGATAACCTGCTGATCGCCCCTCATTCTCAGTATGAGGCAGGAGCCCTCCCCTCACAGACATTCCTGCCTGTGCTTCCTCCCGGTATCCTGCTTTCCCACTTACCTCAGGGCTTTGGTCTCCTTCCCCCGGTGAACCTAGTTTAAAGCCCTCCTCACTAGGTTAGCCAGCCTGCTCGCAAAGATGCTCTTCCCTCCCTTCGTAAGGTGGAGCCCGTCTCTGCCCAGCACTCCTCCTTCATGGAACACCATCCCATGTTTACTCAGTTACTCTGATTTTTCTCCTCAGACCCCCAACTCAGGGGTGAGTCTTGACTAATCCCCTCAATTCTATCTCATAGTCGTTCCTGCTGTTTTGTGTAAGTATAACCTGCTAGCAAGTTGGCTGCATAGGTAGCACATGTGATGCACCACACTGGTGTTCTGACTAGTCACTGTTTTCTTATGACATTTGACCACGAGTCTCCCCTCCCATTGCACTTCCCTGTGTTTTTAAAGCTCTGAGCTTCTCTTTACAGGCCTGACCCTCTTCCACCCCCAGTGACTGCAGTACCGTCAACCTCTTTAGACATGAACCATGCTTTTTATGCTACTCATGGGCCTTTTAGTTCAGAGATGGGGCAGGGATAATAAAACAGACTATTTTCTTCTGTCTGCTCCTGGAC
The DNA here is from genome assembly GCF_965140295.1 of Lepidochelys olivacea. Lineage (NCBI taxonomy): Eukaryota > Metazoa > Chordata > Testudines > Cheloniidae > Lepidochelys > Lepidochelys olivacea. The sequence goes on along the minus strand of NC_140413.1, from coordinate 100,710,168 downwards.
TCACCCACGGACTCACTATAAAAACTCTGTAATGGTGATTAGTCAACTAGTTGTGCAGGCCTGTGTTGGAGTAAGCTCAGACCGATGTCTTAAATGCTTTTGTGTTGCTTTCCTCATGAAAGTAATATGCACAGCTGTTGGGACTCCTAGATTCAGCCTACAGATAGTCATGAGAAAAGCAACTTGTTTGTGAACAAAACCTGCCAGAAGCTCTGCAATGGGTCTTTCTCGTAGCCATGACATGTGACTGTGTTGCTCATAAATTGAACATGCTTGAGTGCTCTGATGCTAAAATAAATGAGCGAATTATATTTTGACAATAGACTGTTATGACTAACCATGATTAAATTATAGGGAATTGTGAAACACATTCTTTGAGTGGCCACAAAGGGAGTGACCCTGTTTTTAAAGCCCACAGAAAGTACTTTAGAAGAATACCATACAAAATGTAAAGGAGGAAAACGATGCATCCATAAGATACTGCACACTATTAACAGCAATAAAAGTTGACATTAACGTCTTTATTTACAGATTTGGTGAGGGTTGTAATATATGAATTTTTACGCCCATTAGCATTTCTGATAATGAAGTGATTTATCATTTGCCTTCCTACTATAGTATCACTTTACCAGTCCAGTTTCATCATGAAGGAATGTAAGAAATGTAAAAGCACTCTGGGTTTGATGATTTCCTTTGATTTGTAGTTGTAATACATGCTAGGAGTCAGCCATTCGCTTTCATTATATTGTAATAAGTGTACGGCAGGATTCGCAGATCCAGAGAATCTGACAGGGGTCATGACATGAATGTTTCTGTTATGGCCCTGAAGCCTGGGAAGGACGCAATGAAGCCGAAGGAGTTCAGGCCTATATTGCTCCTATGCCACCTCTACAAACTGTATAAGCGTCTCATTCTAAACTACCTATTACCGCTCATTGAAAAGCATTTAATCCCAGAGCAAGCAGGGTTACTCCAGGCAAATAATGCACTGGTTGAGTGCTGAACATCACTTAATATATCAAAGATGGCTTTAAAAAGGGTATGGTAACTGGTCAACAAACACAGCACCTATCAGCAGCATATGGCACAGTGAATCACTGAAGGCTCCTTTCTAAAATAAACAACATGATGAAAGATCACTATATAACTGATGGCTCTTTGAAGAGATTGCAATGTTTTTATGTTAAACTATGGAACGGAAGCCAATGGTGGCAACAGAAAAATGGCCTACCACAAGACAGCATATTCTCACCAATACTTTTCATAATTTATATGAATGATCAACTGATCCATCTCAGCACAAAAAGTTTTATATATGCTGATGACCTATGCCCAAGCCAAGGATTTCACCTAGATTGAAGCTACAAGAACATCAGCACTGTCTGGTCTCTGTCTATTACACCCAGAACCGACCCAGATATGTATTCTATTTCAGATACCACAGAATGATGGATATTCGTGAACACAATAGATCAGTGTTAAATAGTTGTGTGTGTGTGTGTGGTCTTAATTGACTTTCATTTGGTTAAATTCATGAATGGTATTGCCCTTTTTAATTTGTGTGATGTTTGGAGCAAATAGCTATCTCGTAGCTGCTCTTCCAACCACAAAATATTAAATCAAAGGTTTGTCAAAACTGGTATGCATTTACTTTAACTTACAGCTGCCTTTTTGTAATGGTGAACACTGTAGTTAATTCAAGTTTTATTACTATAACTTCTTGTCCTCAGGTTGTGGTAGGCTTTAAACTATGGGTGGCAGTGGGTGGCAGGCTATGTGGCTATGGGTGGCTGATTTATGGCAGGCTGTAATTTAGAATGAACTATGGATGGAACCCAAGATGCTTTCCCCCATCACACAAGGGTTTCCATAATACAAAACCAATGCTCTATACCACAACACTTACAAATGCACACTATCATCCACAGAAGCAGCAATAGCCAAGCTGTGGCCCAACAGTTGGGTAGTCCTCTAGTTTACCTAATGATTATATGGCATTAGCACAGTATTTAATACTTCAGTGTGTACAGTAACCATAGCTGGAGTACAGCCTCCATTTTTCTCCTTTTGCCATGGGTTAATGGAAAACAGGGCAAGAGAAGAGTCCAGCACAAAGCAAAAATAGTAGTACTCTGGGGCAAAGGGTCTGGAGGTTAAGAACTATGGTTTGATAGACAATTAAAAACCAGCTGCTTGATATGGCACCATAAGTATCATCCTCTTTCTTCTCTTTGCTTTTTTCCTACTGTTCTGCCTTTCAGCACATTTCCCACCCTAAAAATGTAAGCTTAGACGCAAGCTGTTCCAAGTGATCTTTTTATCACAGAGAATACCTTTCAGAGTGTTTCCACTCTTTTTTGGCAAAATTTCCAGAAGTTTCTTGTATAGCATGTATTCAAGTTCTTTCCATTGACTCTTGAAGTTACTATCTTATGGTGGCATTTTGTAGTCATTCCGCTTCTCATTTGTTTTTCTACATTCCACCTATTTGTTGAATGTATTCAGTTACTGGGTTTTATTTTTTTTATTTGGGTTTACATAAAATATGGGGCTGACTTAGGAAAAATTGGATTCATTTTTAGATGCCCTATGTTTCTCATGTAAATAATTTACAGTAATAATGCTACCAGAGTTTAGATTGTGGGAACTAACATGATAGAAAGGGTATTTGCGCAGTAAGACTAGATCCTTGTTCATGAGTAACTGTTACCTGTAATGATAGACTCTGTCCAACTTTAAACAATGTTCAGAATTCAGAGTCCATAGAAATCTGATTTTTATTGGTATAGTTGAGCGAAGACATTTTGTGAAAATACATTATTTCTATATTCTGAGTTTGGTTTCTATGTGGGGCTTTAAAAATGTTTAAGAACATAAGAACAGCCATACTGGGTCAGACCAAAGGTCCATCTAGCACAGTATCCTGTCTTCCGACAGTGTTCAATGCCAGGTGCCCCAGACGGAATGATCCGAACAGGTAATCATCAAGTGATCCATCCCCCGTCACCCATTCCCATCTTCTGGCAAAGAGGGTAGGGACACCATCCCTGCCCATCCTCGCTAATAGCCATTGATGAACCTATCCTCCATAACTTTATCTAGTTCTTTTTTGAACCCTGTTATATATAGTCTTGGCCTTCACAACATCCTCTGACAAAGAGGTCCACTGACTGCGTTGTGTGAAAAAATATTTCCTTTTGTTTGTCTTAAACCTGCTGCCTATTAACACAAGAACTAGGGGTCACCAAATGATATTGATTTATTTTCTACACACCAATCATGATTTCATAGACCTCAATCATATCCCCTCTTAGTTGTCTCTTTTTTCCAAGCTGGAAAATCCCAGTCTTATTAATCTCCCCTCATACAGAAGCCATTCAACATACCTAATAATTTTTGTTGCCCTTTTTCTGAACCCTTTTCAATTCCAATATCTTTTTTTTTTTTTTTTTTTTTTGAGATGGGGTGACCACATCTGCACGTAGTACTCAAGTACCATGGATTTATATAGGGGCAATATAATAATTTCTCTTATCTTATCCCTTCATGATTCCCAACATTCTGTTCACTTTTTTGACTGCTGGTGCGCATTGAGTGGACATCTTCAGATGTTTGTTACACATTTAAATATTCACAATTAGTAACCAGAATTATGCAAAAATAATCTGACGAAGGACCTTCCTTTCCACTGGTCATACGTTTTCTGTTGTAACGAGACACCATCCTAATATAGGTATCCTGGGCTTTTCTGATTTAGGAAGGGAAACCCTGATAAAAGTACTGAGAGCTTCTGCCACAGTACTACTGTGCTTGTGTAGACATGAACCATGAAAATGCTAGTATCACAGGGATGTGTATTCCATTTATTCAACCAATATTAATGCTGGTAGTACAGTAACCTGCTTATCTGTCTATTTGCTGAAGGAACAGGATTGGTGCTTTGTCTGTATAAACTGGTACAGGAACAGAAGCAGTCCAGTACTATAACATGTAGATATTTTAGGTGGGATTCTGCTGCCACACGCAAATTCCAGCAACTGCAGGGAAAGTCCTTCTCAGCCACTGCAGCCCTGGGCTGGGGCAAGCTCAATGAGGACAGAATTTGCAAAGAATTTAGCTGTGAAGCTCAAACAAATCTCTACTGAGCATGTGCAAACAGAAGTTTTTCAGAAGCTAATTTGGCCAATTCTGGGTGGATTTTTACAAGTACAGTAAAAGACCAATGCCTGACACAAAGGCCACCCCATCTGTCAAATTTTCAAGTCCTTGCCCCAAATCATGGAGGTACTAGACCTTTGCAAAGAAAAGATCACCAGAATTTGCCCAGAACATTGCAAAATAACATTCTCCCCCTTTCTCAGAATCATCTGAACTGATTTTAGTTAAAACTTTCCAAAAAATTCAGCCTGAGGCAGACACACAGCATAGAAGATTTCAGCCCAAACAATTAGAACTTTTGGTTAAGTTTTTTAATAAGCAACTCAAAACAGGGTCCGATAATGGGAAATGTCCCGCAATCTTAATAGGGAGAGTTACCCAATGCCACCAATAATAAAAATTAGTTACACTTGTTGATGATTTAGCTTAATTAAAACATAACCTCACATAGTGCTTGTGCAAAAAAATTTGGTTTTTACTACACAAAACATTTGACATGTCTGTGTTTCTGTTCATTCCCATCACAGAAAAGGCTGAGACAGTGGAAAGTCTGTGTTTAAAATCCATTTCTAACTGCATTGACCCAAAACTGTGTGTGTTTTAATGTGTGAAATGAACAAAACACCCCCCTCCAACCCATTCCAACCTACATGGTTTTTATACACAGTTGTGCATATATTTTTGGTATACATTCTTTTTTAATTAGAAAAGTTAAATTTGTATGCCCAATTCCAGGACCTCAGAAACTTGTTTTCAGCAGACATGTATTCTAACCAAAATCTTAATTTGTAGAGTACCATTTTCTGGTGGCTAATCCTGGGAAGAGGAAAGCTATTCCACCACACACACTTATGGTATTGGCATAATTATACCTCAAACATCCTAAGCCAAAAAAGCTTAATGGTTGCAATTTTATTTTGCATATATAGCAACATATCACTAAATGAAATTAATAGGCAGCATGTTTTAGAATAAAAGCAAGTATTTTTTTTCACACAATGCACAGTCAGTCTGTGGAACTCTGCCAGAGAATTTTGTGAAGGCCAAGACTATAACAGGGTTGAAAAAAGAACTAGATAAGTTCATGGAGGATAGGTCCATCAATTACTATTAGCTAGGCAGGGATGGTGTCCCTAGCCTCTGTTTGCCAGAAGCTGGGAATAGGCGACGGGATGGATCACTTGATGCTTACCTGTTCTGTTCATTCCCTCTGGGGCACCTGGCATTGGCAACTCTCTGAAGACAGAATACTGGGCTAGATGGACCTTTGGTCTGGTCCAGTATGACAGTTCTTATGTTCTTATAAATTTGTCACCGGTATAGATAATGTGTTCTTTCTGGGGTGTCTCTGGTTTCTCCTCATACTATGTGCATCCTCCTTTTACTTATCCAAGTATACAGCTGTTCAGCACATGACATTGGGCATTCTGTGTCTGACCAACTGACACCGCATGTATTGTTCCTCAGAGTTACTTCTCATCATCTTTCCGCAGACCGTGACTGCAGTAAGGACGAGGGGAAAAGTTTAAGGAAATGTCTCTGCTGGAGCTCTTGGGGGAATGAATCCTGGAGTCTAGTCTTGACTATAGTAATTTCCATTTAAAATATGCATGTTTACTGCACTGTGATAAGGTATTTGTAATATTCTGTGCACTTAAACTGGAAAATACCACAATGATTCTACTGCATACTGTAAATATTCCAATATTAGTGGCAGTCATTGTAAGTAACATGTTGTAATCCTCATTACCATCTTGCAACGTTGCTTATTCTTTTAGCTTGTCACACACTGGACATTATTTTAACTGTTGCAGGTTATCCACCATGAAGAAGTTAATTCCTAAAAAGACTGAATATTTAGGAAAGGCTTTCCCAGATCTTCCTGTATAACAAATCTTTAAATTCTCTCAGAAGGTCGTTTTGGGGAATGCTTGTGATAACTTCTTAAAACAGTCAGTCAGCTTTTGGAGCAATAAAATCTAAAACAATCCATGAAATAAGATATGGAAAATCATATGGCTAATGTATCCTAAGGTAAAACTTAGTAGCTTTTAAACTTATTAAAACTTTAATAGCCTTTGTCTATGACACTTCTTTAGAATAAGACCACAGAAGCAGAAATGAAGAAACACTGTTCAGAAACAAACTAAACAATATTTTGTTACAGTAGACTTCACCTATACTTATAAAATATGAACATTGGTATGCGAAATCCATCTTTGAATATTTTTTCTTAAGGTCTTTTTTGGCTTCTTGGATAATCAAACTGGTGAGCAACAGTGGAAAGAAACCATTGCTCTCCAACACAGATTGTTAGTTTCTTCTTTCCATTCCTTCTCCACTGTGCTTCCTGAAGGGATTAATCACTCACTCTAACAGGCTGTTGAAGTGTCCTTTCTTTTCCTCAGACCTATAATGCTGGGACTTAAGGAAAAGACACAAGGCACGTGACATGCTGCAGTTCTTCTTCTGTTGATAAATAGCTCTTATAACCACTTAATTCTCTATCGGTTCATTAGGGATTAGTTAGGGCTCAATAATGCTGAACTGATCTTGACATGGTTTCCGTGTCCAAGATAGAGAGAAACCCTGACATATTAAGCCAGAATCTCAGATCTCTTCCACCCCCCCGCCCTCCCCCCACACTAGTTCTTTTCAGGTACAGGCCCACTGGCTCCCCTCACTACTCCAGATAAAATGGCCTTTGTCTGAATCTGAGTCTGTTTTTCCTGGGACTTCTGAATGCATCCTGGAATTTCCTCAAAATAAAGGAGATAGGATACAAGTATAGTTAAGTCAAGGGGGATTTTTATTCATGTGCTGAGCAGATGCAGACTATAGCTCTCCTTGCATCTTAATTTGCAGACTGATTAACCCACCCTATACAGGACATTATCACACAGCATGTTGTTGAAGACCTGCCTCAGATTGAGGCATCATGAAATGGATTGGTGACTATGCTGTTTATCCCATCCATCCCAATTTAAAGAAGGTCAGCGCATGGTCTTTATCATTCAGATAGACTTTGACTTGGGTTTTCTGTTAGGCAAGCTCTTCCTTCAAGGATAGTATTTAGACATCAGTTTTTTACATATTACAGAAGGGATTCTGTGTCAAAGTAAGTCTAGTATGGAGTTGTGACACCCCCATTTCCCTCAACCTGAGAAAACAGATGTTTTCACCTACTAGGAATCCACGAGATACTCAAGTTAGCTGCATACCAAGTAATTCCTCTTCACTCTTCAGTCAAAACTTTTGACAAGAGAATACAAAAATAGGTGGTGTAACAATGAGTCTGTGACTAACACTATTCTTGGGAAGTATGTTTCTTTTGCCATTGGACTACTTCGTAGCTAGTGGGGGATACAGGTAGCAAGCAAGTATTATAGCTGGAGCAATATTCCTTCTGAAGAAAGCAATCATCTAGTGTTTTTTTGTTTTTAAGCCTATACCTTTATTTATCCTAAATATGTCTGTTATTTGATATTGAGCTGCTAGTCGTATCAAGCATAAAGGCTAACATTGGGACCCCAAAAGCAAAAGCTTTTAGCAATTGACATTTCTGAAACAGGCTTCGTGTGTCTTAAAAATTTGGCTGTGGTTCAATAATTAATAACTTGGTATTACTTGAATAACTTAAGTAGTTTTTTCTGATCAATATGTAGTGGTGACTATAAGTGTGTTCCAGCAATTTTGCAAGCAACTCATTTGACACATACTCTGTGGATGCTATCGATACCAACTAGCCTGCATATAAAATTGTTGCCTTTTTCTTCAAGCAAGATGATAGACTAATTTGCTTAGACATAAGTCAGGCTTTTGACACACTTTGGCATGCTGGCTTTCTAGCAATAGATACAGCATTAGCAGTGCATGGCACATTACCTAATCTTATTTACTTTTTTTAGACCCTTCCTGATTATCAATTAAGTAAAGGCACAATGGGGGCTGGTGGAGGAAGAAAAGCAGAAGCTGAAAGAGATTCATATAAAAGCATGATATGCAATGAGATCAGAGTTTGTGCATCTGTGCAAAAGGGTGAAACCCAAATAACATTGTATTAAAACAGCGGTGTTGTAGTAGTAGGATTTTGTTTGTATTTTATATAATGTAGAATAAAAATAATAATGTAGCGTGTATTAAATGTATTGGTGTATAATTTAATTATATTTTTTCCAGCCACTCTTTTCTTAAATAGCAAAAAGGAATGGCCTAATGGGCCATTGGTAAAGATGCATTAGCCAGAATGCGTGTCTGAGCTAATTTTAAGCCAGTAACAGACCTTTTAGGTAGTAACACCACTTTGTTGTAGTTTAGCATTTTAAAATAAGATTTTAAAAAAATGCAATAATTGTTTTGTATACAAATAAGAAATGTGTGTTAAAACAATAATCCAGTAAGTTTTGTTAAATCCACTATTAATAAAAATATAAATTAATATAAATTAAACTGAGGTAAGTGTGTCTAAATTAAAACCTAAATATTCACCCTACTCCCTTCCTATAATAACAGCATAAATAAAAACACATCAACTCTCCAATAGACCAGCAAAATCAAATTAATTTACACAAAACATTTAAACAAAAACATTAAATTGCAATGCAAAAATAGTGCTTTTTTAAAAATTATTTTAAAATGCTCAACATACAGGGAAATGGTGACCGTAAAAAGTCTGTTACTGCCTTAAAATTAGCTCAAACACACATTCTGGCTAATGCATCTTTACCAATGGCCCATTAGGCCATTCATTTTTGCTATTTAAAAAGAGTGGCTGCAAAAAATATAATTAAATTACACACCAATACATGCAACATTATTTTTTTTAAATTATATAAAATACAAACATAAAATCCTACTACTACAGTTTTGCACCTTGACACTGTTTTTCAGAGAAACTTTATTCTATTTATTTTTTTCTTATTTGCAGTTGTCTAAATCCTTTTCTTTAAATTAATTTACACCAAATAAAGTCAAATACCATAATAGATCTTTCTCCTGGATCTTTAGCTCCCAATTGTGATTGGGGACAGTAAATTAGGTAAATGCACATCTGAATATTGGCTAGAACAAATCGATACAATTATAGCCCCTTCTGAAGATAAGAATTTCAGTTAAGCTTTTCAATGTGAAGATTTTTTTGAAAGAATTTTGATTAGGCTATCCTATTTTGGACACTTAAGAAACAAGTGTAGTACAGTTTAATTTCCTAATAATCTCAAGAATGAAAAATTTGTCTTTTTATGTAAACGTCAAGGCTGAATTCCCCACTCTGGCACTTCGAGTGCAGAAGGTGGGGACCCGCAAGGATTTTAAAAATTAATACTTTCCATTCCATGCTTGTATTACACTCCCAAGGTTACAGCTTTTCTCTGACCTTGGCTTGGTAAACGCTACCACCACCCAACTGCAAAAAACCCAGGAAGGAGCACTTGGGACTCCTCCTTGTGGAGTACCCTCAAGCCCTTTCACCCCTCTCCAGAAAAGAGCTGAGAGAGAAGAAAAAGAAATTTTAATTAGCTGGTGGCAACAGCTAAACAACATATATGCACAAACCTCTTAGGACACCAAAAATTCAATTCTGTTTTTAAAAAAGGTACATTTTGATTAAAAACAAAAAGGAAGAAAATACATCTGGAACTTTAGGCTTTTGCTAGATTTTTAAAGGAGCAATTCCAAAAAATGGGGTTCAGCTTAAAGGTTACAAGCAAAGAAAAGTATTTGGGGTTAGCCCAGAGGAGATCCACAAGCCAAAATAAGAAATAAATCTGATAGTGTCTGTCTAAACATTTCCTATCCCAATGATTCCTTCTAGGTATGGAAGATAATTTACACAGCATTCCTGTTTATAGCATTGTTGCTCCGTGTCTCTGCAGCTCAGAGGGAACAACAGACAACAAAGGGAAGGTTTTTCCCAATTTTGGAAAGTTTTAGCCCTACCATTGGCTCTTTTGGTCAGGTACCCACGTTTTTTTAAATCTGTGCATGGAGGCTTTTTAACCCATTACAGGTAAAGCAAGAGAACAGCTACCAAGAGGGATTTTACAGCTAATTGGCTGGCTGGGTGTCCGTAAAAGGGAGATTTTTCTCTCCCCCCTCCCCCCCCTCAGCAAATTTATCACAGCAAATATTTGAGATTTTTCAAGTTTTTTAAAAAGTCACCTGTGCTGTATTGTATTCCAGCACTTTTTTTTAGAAAGGCATACCTTACACCTTTTTTCTTTTGTTTTCTCGCTGAAGATGGTTGCTTGTTTTAATCTTAAATTTGTGTCTTAATGCTTGGATTTTTTTAATAGATGTCTAGACTATTTATTTTCATCAGAATTGTTGTTGCCTTTAAGGGAGCCAAAGAAGTACTGTTGTAATTGGTATAAGAAATGTTGCACTTAAGATCTTACATACCTGAAAAATATGGCTGTCTGCATATTAGGGGTGGGTGTGTGTGTGTGTGTGTGTGTAATTATGGGCACGACATCTTAATGAAGTTGCAGGGAGTCAGTTGCTGACCGTGGTGTTGCTCATGTGATGAACTTAACAGTTCAGAGGATTCTCTCTTGACCTGATGCAGTTCATGTATGCATATTTCTAGTGAGCTGTATGGTTAGCTAGCAGAGTCTGTCTTAAACTTTACCTCAAATGTTAGCTAATACAAGTATTTATTTCTTAAACTTGGCTTGTTCAACAGGAAAATGTTCATTCAGCCTCTCATGAGAATAAACTTTTAAAAATTTATATCCTAGCTTTTGAGTGCTGGGAATTGTTCTGTTTGCTGAGATGACATTTACGATCTTGAATTTTAATGTTTATGTCCTAATTTCTGCATGTACAATGGCTGCTCAATATTCCTATTTTATGTAGCCTGCTGTGGACATTTTGTCAGTCTTTTTCACTGTCTTTTTGGCGGAGGATCTAATGAAGGGAAAATAAAGTAATGCAAAGAGAACTCCTCATTTCCTTGTTCCTCTTCGATAGTGAATCTTCATATTTTCAGTATGAAATAGAAGAGAACTAATCTAACACCTACCAAAAAAAAGTTTGAAAAATAATCCTAGAAAATGAACTGCTTTCATCACCCCTCCCAAGTGTGACAATTATTCTCTCTTAAATAATGGTGAATCTTGGTTTAAAATGAAAAGAAATTTTGCATTTCACCCTGTGCTGGATACTCTGTTGTTAGCGTGTGTGTGTGTGTGTGTGTGTGTGTGAGATAACTACACACACGTGCGCACACACAGACGATAACAATAGAATATCCAGCACACACACTTAAAAAAAAAATTGATTCCAAGGAAACAATTACTGGTAACCTTTGAAATATCAAGAGATATTTGAGTTAATCAGTTTACAGTTGAAGATGAAGCCAAAACTCAGAAATAGTAGAATCTAATCTTGACTATTCTGAGCTAAACTTGAAAACTGCTGAGCAGGAGGATATGTGAACATATATTAAAAAAAAACAAAAACAAAATCAACTACTGTAAATTCTTGGATAATGTCATCTAGTGTTTTGGAGCATATCTCAAATATTCCTTGAAATATTTCTCTTCAGGGCATCAGTCCATTAGACAATCTTAGTCGAAAGTTCACAATTAAAAAACCTTGAGCGTTTGACTACACGTGCAAGTGGCAGAGATACTCTAGTCAGTTGTGTCTCCACTCCAATATTATAAAATTCTTGCATGAGGTTAATTTAATAAGCATCAAGAAGCACTGAAACAAATTTAGTTTGTATTGCATACAATGGGAGGCATTAGATTATCTAGGTAAGCTGTTTCAGGCACTCAGTTACAATTCTTCTGCATGTTGAAATTTGTTGTTTAGGGATTACAGTGATTGGCTTCTGTGAGCTGTTTAGGGTATTTTATGCAGTCTTGTTGCAGTGTCTGTACCATGCATGTTAATTAAAAATATTCCTTTAAATATTTAAAGATTTGAACGATGCTGGATTCAGGACTTGAACAATTTACTGGATGCATACTGATGCAACGACTAATCCCTAATAGCCAGACTGAAATATCTGCATGGCCATGCCTCCCAAAGCTATTCCCCTAAAATTTACAGGAATAAAAGTTTTGTGTATTTTTTTATGCACAATATTAATTGTAACATTAACAATTTATTAGATAGAAAGTTGATGCAACTTGCTTTTATCACCTTTCCTGTTATCTTTGTCTCCCCTTTTGGCTTTATTGCAATCTTTCTTACACAGATCATGGTCATGGCCTAGCTCTTCCTGTTTTGTCTTCATTGTCTGTTTCCTGTTTTCCTTTCTCTACATGATGTTCACAACGTCTTGTCTTATATCTTCTCTTCTTACATCTCCCTCAAAATTGTTCAATAGAATACATACTTCTCTATCTTATCCTAACAATTGTACATGAGCAAGACTGGCTACATATCCCACCTATTCACATGGAGCTTGGAAATGTTATCAGACCCAGTAGCCAGAAGTTTTAAAAGTACTAGTCAATGACTGATGGAAAAGATGGGAGTCCTACTGTCCAGGTCCACTGCACTTATGAGAAATCAGTCCTCCACTGTAGCTGCTGGGAAAGGGGAGGGTCCTGGAATTCCTCCCAAAGTGCTGTCCCTTCTTTAGAGGCTTCATTTTGGTTATTAGCCTCTGCTTAGTAAGTTTCTAATTTAAATCTGAACCCACTTTTCTCAACCCCTTGTTGGTTGCAGGAATGGAAAAAAAAATTCTCTGTTTTGGATCATCCTTTAGCTGTGTGCATGCATGTGTGTATGCAGTTTGATGGAGATGTCACTGTTGTTCTTTCTACTTCTCCCCCCCCGCCCCTGAAAAAACAAAAAAACAAAACCATGACTATCTTGTAGCCCTCTGAACCTGTTGCTGGTCATACTTCTCCATCCCCAACCCTCCTGCTCCTCTGTGCAGTAGAATTGTGAAGCTGACCTGGTGGCTGTCATTTTCATATCTGCTCATATGGATCTCAGTGGCAACAGTGGAAAAATAAGACTGGCCAGTTTTACTGTGCTGCAGTTTAGAAAACTAGTGGCATAAGCTCTCTGTAACCTTACAAAGAAAGTATTAACCTTCTGAACATGAATATTTAACTGATATATCTTCACAATTATAAAGATGAGATCAAAATTTAAAACTTGTATTCAACAGAAGTTGGTGTCACTCATCTGGGAAAGCGTCTGTCTTGGGTGTAGGTGAATGGATGCTTCAGTCCCTGACTAGATTGATGTATTTGAAGGCAGTGGGTTGCACCATTCAGTACAGATAAATTCCTAGTCGGAAGAGTGCAATCCTGCTACTGTTACTCTCTTTAAAAGTCTGCAGGAAACCTGTCCTTCGTTGGGTTAATGAATGATAGCCATTGTACTTTTGGTAAAGGTAGAAGTTGTGGTGTGTGTGCAAAATTTTTCGAGCCTTTATGATCATAGAGAATTTTGCTGTGTCTTGGAAATGTTGCTGTGCTCCTTCTAAAGGGTCAGTTGTGGCTTTGCCACAAGGGGTGTATATGGGGTAGCAGACTGTCCCAATGTGCCTTTGTGGGTGGGAGGAGCTAGGAAAAAGGATCTTAGAATCATAGAATACCAGGGTTGGAAGGGACATCGGGAGGTCATCTAATCCAACCCCCCTGCTCAAAGCAGGACCAATCCCCAATTTTTGCCCCAGATCCCAACCAGCCTCCTCAAGGATTGAACTCACAACCGTGGGTTTAGCAGGCCAATGCTCAAACTGCTGAACTATCCCTCCCCGCCCACCGCAGCTATCCCTAGACCTTGATGCCTAACAGATCATAGATCCAGAGCACGGCTGTGCTGTCTCCCTTGTATGGTGCAAAGGTGGAACCAGGGTCCACTAATTTCCAGTCAACTGCATGTGTGGGGGATATATAGAACCCACATGGCGGTGGCTTTTTTTCCCATACTGTCAACCAATGTAACAGGTAGAACTGGTGCAAAAGGAGGTGAGGGGCACATTATGTCCCTGCACAGGCACCCAGGAAGAGCCAGTCTGTCATTAAATTTGCATACAGGTTGTTCCACTGCCACTGCCTCAACTCATTTTACTGGGGGGGGAAGGAAAACTGACCTGAATCTAATCAGTTTCCACAATTTCTCTTAAATGCAATATATCCATATAGCAGATCCAGGTCATACTGGACAGCTGAAAGGCTTTGTGTGTGATAAAGAATTCCAACATTAAACTACTGCCTTAAAGATAAATGGTATCAAAGTATAGCCATAATATGTGTATAATATATAATTTATGTAGAAAGTATAACGATTGGCAACTTGCATAGGAAGTATGAGTCTGGAAAGGTCTTTAGTGTGGAGGATGCCATTTGAAGAAAGGCTTATGACAATCGGGAGATGAGACAAAGTACAGTTTTACATTCTTGCATAGATATATTTCCCTAAAATGTATTATGCAGCACATGATGATTTCAGTTCAAAGGTACAACAGACATAGCTTTATTCTGCCAGTGTTCACTCTTGTAAGTGTGGACCAGATGATATGTCTGGGGCGAGAAAGCAGAAGGAGACTCCGCTGGTTGGAAGGCATGAGATGCGCTGTCCTGAGGTTGGGGGTTCCACGACCACCACCCCCAAGAGGAGAAGGCGGGTGGTGGTGGTCGGGGACTCTCTCCTCCGGGGGACTGAGTCATCTATCTGCCGCCCTGACCGGGAAAACCGAGAAGTCTGCTGCTTGCCAGGGGCTAAGATTCGTGATGTGACGGAGAGACTGCCGAGACTCATCAAGCCCTCGGATCGCTACCCCTTCCTGCTTCTCCACATGGGCACCAATGATACTGCCAAGAATGACCTTGAGCAGATCACTGCGGACTATGTGGCTCTAGGAAGAAGAATAAAGGAGTTGGAGGCGCAAGTGGTGTTCTCGTCCATCCTCCCCGTGGAAGGAAAAGGCCTAGGTAGGGAGCGTCGAATCGTGGAAGTCAACGAATGGCTACGCAGGTGGTGTCGGAGAGAAGGCTTTGGTTTCTTTGACCATGGGATGGTGTTCAATGAAGGAGGAGTGCTGGGCAGAGACGGGCTCCATCTTACAAAGAGAGGGAAGAGCATCTTTGCCAGCAGGCTGGCTAACCTAGTGAGGAGGGCTTTAAACTAGGTTCACCGGGGGAAGGAGACCAAAGCCCTGAGGTAAGTGGGAAAGCGGGATACCGGGAGGAAGCACAGGCAGGAATGTCTGTGAGGGGAGGGCTCCTGCCTCATACTGGCAATGAGGGGCGATCAACAGGTTATCTCAAGTGCTTATATACAAATGCACAAAGCCTTGGAAACAAGCAGGGAGAACTGGAGGTCCTGGTGATGTCAAGGAACTATGACGTGATCGGAATAACAGAGACTTGGTGGGATAACTCACATGACTGGAGTACTGTCATGGATGGTTATAAACTGTTCAGGAAGGACAGGCAGGGCAGAAAAGGTGGGGGAGTAGCACTGTATGTAAGGGAGCAGTATGACTGCTCAGAGCTCCGGTATGATATTGCAGAAAAACCTGAGTGTCTCTGGATTAAGTTTAGAAGTGTGAGCAACAGGAGTGATGTAGTGGTGGGAGTCTGCTATAGACCACCGGACCAGGGGGATGAGGTGGATGAGGCTTTCTTCCGGCAGCTCACGGAAGCTACTAGATCGCATGCCCTGATTCTCATGGGTGACTTTAATTTTCCTGATATCTGCTGGGAGAGCAATACAGCGGTGCATAGACAATCCAGGAAGTTTTTGGAAAGCGTAGGGGACAATTTCCTGGCGCAAGTGCTAGAGGAGCCAACTAGGGGGGCGCTTTTCTTGACCTGCTGCTCACAAACCGGGTAGAATTAGTGGGGGAAGCAAAAGTGGATGGGAATCTGGGAGGCAGTGACCATGAGTTGGTTGAGTTCAGGATCCTGACGCAGGGAAGAAAGGTAAGCAGCAGGATACGGACCCTGGACTTCAGGAAAGCAGACTTCGACTCCTTCAGGGAACGGATGGCCAGGATCCCCTGGGGGACTAACTTGAAGGGGAAAGGAGTCCAGGAGAGGTGGCTGTATTTCAAGGAATCCCTGTTGAGGTTACAGGGACAAACCATCCCGATGAGTCGAAAGAATAGTAAATATGGCAGGCGACCAGCTTGGCTTAACGGTGAAATCCTAGCGGATCTTAAACATAAAAAAGAAGCTTACAAGAAGTGGAAGGTTGGACATATGACCAGGGAAGAGTATAAAAATATTGCTCGGGCATGTAGGAATGTTATCAGGAGGGCCAAATCGCACCTGGAGCTGCAGCTAGCCAGAGATGTCAAGAGTAACAAGAAGGGTTTCTTCAGGTATGTTGGCAACAAGAAGGAAGCCAAGGAATGTGTGGGCCCCTTACTGAATGAGGGAGGCAACCTAGTGACAGAGGATGTGGAAAAAGCTAATGTACTCAATGCTTTTTTTGCCTCTGTTTTCACTAACAAGGTCAGCTCCCAGACTGCTGCGCTGGGCATCACAAAATGCGGAAGAGATGGCCAGCCCTCTGTGGAGATAGAGGCGGTTAGGGACTATTTAGAAAAGCTGGACGTGCACAAGTCCATGGGGCCGGACGAGTTGCATCCGAGAGTGCTGAAGGAATTGGCGGCTGTGATTGCAGAGCCACTGGCCATTATCTTTGAAAACTCGTGGCGAACCGGGGAAGTCCCGGATGACTGGAAAAAGGCTAATGTAGTGCCAATCTTTAAAAAAGGGAAGAAGGAAGATCCTGGGAACTACAGGCCAGTCAGCCTCACCTCAGTCCCTGGAAAAATCATGGAGCAGGTCCTCAAAGAATCAATCCTGAAGCACTTGCATGAGAGGAAAGTGATCAGGAACAGCCAGCATGGATTCACCAAGGGAAGGTCATGCCTGACTAATCTAATCGCCTTTTATGATGAGATTACTGGTTCTGTGGATGAAGGGAAAGCAGTGGATGTATTGTTTCTTGACTTTAGCAAAGCTTTTGACACGGTCTCCCATAGTATTCTTGTCAGCAAGTTAAGGAAGTATGGGCTGGATGAATGCACTATAAGGTGGGTAGAAAGCTGGCTAAATTGTCGGGCTCAACGGGTAGTGATCAATGGCTCCATGTCTAGTTGGCAGCCGGTATCAAGTGGAGTGCCCCAAGGGTCGGTCCTGGGGCCGGTTTTATTCAATATCTTCATAAATGATCTGGAGGATGGTGTGGATTGCACTCTCAGCAAATTTGCGGATGATACTAAACTGGGAGGAGTGGTAGATATGCTGGAGGGGAGGGATAGGATACAGAAGGACCTAGACCAATTGGAAGATTGGGCCAAAAGGAATCTGATGAGGTTCAATAAGGATAAGTGCAGGGTCCTGCACTTAGGACGGAAGAACCCAATGCACAGCTACAGACTAGGGACCGAATGGCTAGGCAGCAGTTCTGCGGAAAAGGACCTAGGGGTGACAGTGGACGAGAAGCTGGATATGAGTCAGCAGTGTGCCCTTGTTGCCAAGAAGTCCAATGGCATTTTGGGATGTATAAGTAGGGGCATAGCGAGCAGATCGAGGGACGTGATCGTTCCCCTCTATTCGACATTGGTGAGGCCTCATCTGGAGTACTGTGTCCAGTTTTGGGCCCCACACTTCAAGAAGGATGTGGATAAATTGGAGGGAGTCCAGCGAAGGGCAACAAAAATGATTAGGGGACTGGAACACATGAGTTATGAGGAGAGGCTGAGGGAACTGGGGATGTTTAGTCTGCAGAAGAGAAGAATGAGGGGGGATTTGATAGCTGCTTTCAACTACCTGAAAGGGGGTTCCAAAGAGGATGGCTCTAGACTGTTCTCAATGGTAGCAGATGACAGAACGAGGAGTAATGGTCTCAAGTTGCAGTGGGGGAGGTTTAGATTGGATATTAGGAAAAACTTTTTCACTAAGAGGGTGGTGAAACACTGGAATGAGTTACCTAGGGAGGTGGTAGAATCTCCTTCCTTAGAGGTTTTTAAGGTCAGGCTTGACAAAGCCCTGGCTGGGATGATTTAACTGGGAATTGGTCCTGCTTTGAGCAGGGGGTTGGACTAGATGACCTTCTGGGGTCCCTTCCAACCCTGATATTCTATGATTCTATGATAATATTATGGACAGATAAAGGATTTTTCTTGTGGATGGTTTGGGAATATGAGAAAGATGAGTGAGAAAGGTCAACTTGTTTCCTGAGTTACTGAATGCCAGTGAAACTCAGATCTCCATGATTCAGGAGCCAAATTAGCAAACAACGTTACTCAAAAGAGCCAGAGTAGTGTGAATTCATTGTTTCATTTACTATGCTACTATATATTCATATTTAAACAGTATGATGGGGGAAATAGTTATATTCTCACAGCGAAATGAGTGACCAAGTATTTATTATTTATTTATCAACTACACTTATTTAATAACTTAGTAAAAGCATCCTGATTGGTTAATAACTTTGGTTAATAATTAAATCAGTGTTTTAATATCATGTGCTGCAAAGAGCTGCAGGAGACATTAAAAAGCCACTTGCAGCTTGCGAACCTCAGGCTGAGTATCACTAATTTACACCTTGATTGAGCAAAGTACTTAAGCACATGCTTAACTATAATCATGTGCTGAAGTGCTTTGCTTGATTGTGCCTTAGTTTACTAATGTCTTTGAAAACATGTCATATTTAAGTACAGATGTAACTGATATGCACTTGATTCCACCTTTTTGTCTTGTATATGTGAACGAATAAAGCTGAAACTAAGAAAGGCATAAAAATAAATCAGTGTGCATTCTAGCAACCTGCTGACTTCAAAGTCCTCTTACTCAGACTGAAAGTCACGGCAGATGAGTGCTCGATGATGTAGGTGCATCTTTTTAATTGGCTACAGCTAGCCAGGAACTCATTGCTGTAGAAACATATCAATAGTGCACCAGGACAGCACTTGACTTATATAGATTTATCTGAATAATTTTGCTAATTTATGGTGGATTATTTGTAATTTTCATTTCTGGAAGTTATAGGCTTTTAAGAGCAATAGGGATTAAATTTGAACTGAGATTTATGGTGGGTTTAAATTTCTGACTCATTGTTATACATCCTGGAAAGTACAACACATGCTGCTAGGCTACAATCAAACTTGGCAAGGGGGAGAGAGGGAAAATGAATAACATTAATCTGCTTGTCTTTTGGCTTTCTTCAGTTATTTCAGCACATGAGTAAATGGCCCATTTCCAACAGTTGACAAGAAGGTGTGAGTAACAGTGGGGAGGGGGGAATAAGCATGGGGAAATAGTTTTACTTTGTGTAACTATTTCCCCATGCTTATTCCCCCCTCCCCACTGTTACTCACACCTTCTTGTCAACTGTTGGAAATGGGCCATCGTAATTATCACTACAAAAGGTTTTTTTTTCTCCTGTTGATAATAGCTCACCTTAATTGATCACTCTTGTTATAGTGTGTATGGCAACACCCACCCATTTTTTTCATGTTCTCTCTCTGTGTAGATGTGTATAATCTTCCTACTGTAATTTCCATTGCATGCATCCCATGAAGTGGGTTTTAGCCTATGAAAGCTCATGCTCAAATAAATTGGTTAGTCTCTAAGGTGCCACATGTACTCGTCCTTTTTGCTGATCCAGACTAACACAGCTACCACTCTGAAACCTGTCAGAATACACAATTACAGATACAGAGCACACAATATATCATAATCATAGAACAGTGATGAACATGGGGTACAGGATTGGGTATAAAGTGTCTCAGAGGTCCCTCCAGCAAAGGCGCTTAACCACAGTAAGCAGTCATGCAATAAGAGGGAAGATCCTCTCATGGATCAGTAACTAGCTAAAAGATAGGAAACAAAGGGTAGGAATAAATGGTCAGTTTCCACAATAGAAAGAGGTAAGTAATGAGGTCCTGCAAGGATGTGTACTGAGATCAGACCTGTTCAACATATTCATAAGTGATCTAGAAAAGGGGGTAAATAGTGAGGTGGCAAACTTTGCGGACAATACAAAATTACTCAAGATAGTTAAGTCCAAAACTGACTGAAGAGTTACAAAGAGATCTCACAAAACTGGGTGACTGGGCAACAAAATGGCAGATGAAATTCAATGTTTACAAGTGCAAAGTAATGCAAATTGAAAAAAATAATCCCAACTACAAATTAAAAATGATGAGGTCTAAATTAGCTGTTACCACTCAAGAAAAAGATCGTGGAGTCGTCATGGATAGTTCTCGGAAAACATCCACTAAATTTGTTGAAGCAATGTTTTTTAAACAAAAACAAACAAAAAAAAATTCCTAAGAATATTAGGAACTATGAGGAAAGGGATAAATAAATGTCATAATGCCATTATATAAATCTATGCCCACACCTTGAATACAGCGTACAATTCTGTCACCCCATCTCAAAGATATATTAGAATTGGAAAAGGTGCAGTGAAAGGCAAGAAAAATGATTAGGGGTTTGGAATAGCTTCCATATGAGGAGAGATTAAAACTGTTCATGTTAGAAAAGATGCAACTAAAGGGAAATTATGATAGAGGTGTATAAAATCATGAATAGTAAGGAGAAAGTGAAAAGGGAAGTGTGTTTACTCTCTCACATAACAAAAAGATAATAAAATCTAGGGGTCTCCTGATGAAATTAATAGGGAGCAAGTTTAAAACAAATAAAAGGAAGTACTTTACACAATGCAGTCAAGTTGTCCGGGAATGCTGTGAAGGCCAAAAGTATAATTGGGTTCAGAAAAGAATTAGATAAGTTCATGGAGGGGTAGGTTCATCAATGGGTATTAGAGAAGATGATCAGGGATGCAACCCTCAACCTCTGACTTCCTGAAGCTGGGACTGGATGACAGGATCACTTGAAATTGCCCTGTTATGTTCATTTCCTCTGAAGCACAAAAGACAGGATACCGGCTAGATGGACCATTGGTCTGACCCAGTATGGCTGCTCTTATGAGCACTGTTGGGTAGTCTCAAATATCCACTCAAGTAGGATTTAATTCTGCAGAACTTGTTTAAAGAAGTATTTATACACGGTTTTCTTGTTTTCAGTACTTTAGTTAACATGACTCTTAGCACCATTATTAGACACAAGCTTCAGTATGTGCAGTCCAAGAATTCATACTTAAGCTGTTCAGATCTTCTTCCTAGCAAAATGCGATGTGGCACAAGTTTGGAGTGAATTGATGCAAAAATACTTAAAGCAGCAGGTGTACTACTTTGAAGTCAAGGGTCTCTTAGGTTGTTATAGTAACATGTCCTTATTTCCCCAAGGATGTAACTTGGTGGTAATAAACTTGTGTTGAATTGAATTTAGCCACGGTGCAAGTAAGTATGCTTTGATGATTTAACTGGGAATTGGTCCTGCTTCGGGCAGGGGGTTGGACTAGATGACCTTCTGGGGTCCCTTCCAACCCTGATATTCTATGATTCTAAGTACTGCTCCATTGAATTTATCATGCACTATGTGTGAATATCCCCTGCAGTGTCTTGCTAAACAAGTTTTTTTAATAAAACCATTAGCTCAAATGATGAATGGTTGCCAATTTTGGTTTGAATTTCAAATATTTGTCCACTTAAGTCTATTCTAATGCTTTAAAATGTACTGCACATATGGATCAGAAGCAGAAAATGTGATTCAATAAGTCTGTGTAAATCCTCCATTTAATTTGAAATACAAACTTACTATAATGACTTTCCATCTACATTTTTGACACCCACGTTTCTTTGAAATGAGTTCGTTTTCTTTGGTAAATATGTATTTATACAGTAATAGTCTCCCAGTCATGTCTTGGTAAGCCATCACATTAATTTTCTCCAGGTCCCCCCTAGAGAGTCATTTTTATCCTGATGTCCATAAGTGAATTATACGTCTACATCCTCCCCCTTCTATCCCATTCTCTTCTCTCCCGCTGCCCTAAAAAAAATTGTCTCTTGATTTCTATGATTCTGAATGTGTCCTGTAATCAGTACCTTTACAACAGGATTCTCAGGCAGGGACTGTCTTTTTAAAGAGACAAACTAAAGAGCCAAGCACTCTGATTATCGGACATGGTTAGCTTTAATACCGTTGTCCTTGAGACTCCGCCTCCACTAGCAGATTTCTAAAAATTCCCTGTTGCATTACCAATTATGCAGCTCCACCAGTGGTAGACCCGTTTCTAGCTTTTTAGGCATTTTATGTAACCCAACTCGTGACCGTTCTGGGTGCTCAAGTGGCTAAAATAGTGGCAGCCCTTTGTGCGTTGACCACTTCAGTGCTGCAACCATAGCCACCACCAGTGGAGCTGCAGTGATGGAAAACATTTAGAAAAATGCTGTTGTTTGGAAAGACTTTGCTGTCAGCCCTGCAGAACAAACTGCAAGGTTCAGTGGAGTTCCATGGGAGCTTTGAAATTTTTATTGGCGTTTTGTTTGAGGAGTGCATCTCCTGTTGTGGCTTTTTGTAGTTGAGTTTTCACTTCAAGTAAGACTTTTTTTTTTTTTTAATTTCAACAGTTTGCTTCCTCAAAATAGTGGCTTGACAGTAAGTTTCTTGTGCTGTTTTGGTGCCTGACTCATGACTTCTGAAAACTTGGGTTTGGAAGTTGGACATACCGTGGTCCCACACAGACAATGAATACATACTTTCCAAAGAATGGTGATACTTCATGCACTCCCAAATGCATAGTTAGAGCATGCAGTAAATGTTAACGTACGAGACAGCGTGGTAGCACTTTACTTACAGGGAGCAGGATCTTGCAGTTGGTATGCATTGTAGTGAGCAAGGAGGCAGAAAACAATTAGAGAATCAGTCCTTTTCTCTTTATTAAACACTTGTACTGCAATAGCAGTTAGGTTGGGCCACATTATATTAGGCACTGTGCAAATATATTAAAAATGACCATCCCTACCCCAAAGAACTTACAAGATAAACACAAGGCTTAATGGTTGATGAAACAAAGGGGGTTGGGGCAATGACAAGGGAGACAGGATAAGAGAGAGGATGTGTGTACTATTTACTCTTTCAGGAGCAGTGTATGCAATTTGCTGTCTGCCTAGCCATTCTAGTTTGTCTGGTTAATTGATATTTGTTGTGCTGTTGGAGGAAATGGCAGAGTTTTGTTTCCTTGAATGTGTGACACAATTGCCTTTTCAGCTCCTGCTGTTCTTCTGATATCTGAAGAATCTTAACTAGTGGAAAAGGCACCTGAAATTTATCTGGAGAATCCGGAAGTATATCACTATACAGCTGCTAGTAGTTTTTGTCACCACCATGGATTTTAGATTGAGGTCATGACACAGAAAGAAGTCTTTTCAAAGTTTTAGTGTACAGCTCTCCTTTAAAGGAACATCAGAGTTCTTTACAAATTAGAGTTTCGTCTGAAGAATGTTTGCTTGCTGCTGTCACACAACACAGCTAAGATTACTGAAACTTGAAGTATTTGAGGGAAAAATCATTTCTGTATTTCACTTCCTTTTGTGCAGTGACAGCATTTTCTTTGGCAGTTCCCTGTACGGAGTCGGCTTTCATTGGCGAGTGGGGTTCTTGGGCATATCTGTGGATCTTTCACCCAGCAAGAGGGAAGAAAAAAAACTTAATATCAAAAAACAATAATAAAAAAAACCTGCCGAAAAGTGATTATAAAACCACAAAAATGGGCAGGAGAGACCTGAGCAGGAACTACTCAACTTAGAATTTTTTTTTTTTTTTAATCCCTAGATTTCAATGTGACCATATCCCTTTTACATTTTTATATCAGAATACATGATTTTCTTTGCTTTTATGGGCATGCGTAGCCCCGGAGCTGTTTAAACATTGTTTTGTCCAGTAAACTTTTGCTTCTATTCTTTGCTTGTACTTTATTCAGAGTAAGCAGTTATTTTGCATTTTTCACAATGGTGTCTGATCACTGTTCATAAATTGAGAAAGTCCTAGAAACCAAGACAGGTGTTCACTGAGAATGTGTCCAAAAATTAGTTCTGCAGTAGTACAGCACTCAGTCTAGCTGTATTGATAAAATACATTTTGAAGGTTGGATCCCTTCACAAAAGGAACTTACAATATCCTGCTTGTTGGACTCTAGCATGGTGATCATACCAAAAGCTAAGGGAGAAAATTAGTCATTTCCCAGTTCTCTCTGACCTTGAACCTTGCAGTTGCCTTTATTTCCTTATTTTGCAGGCTCCGGTACATGTTCTCCACTCATGAAATAGTAATTGGCAATATAACTTATTGATAATAGAGAGGCTTGGAAGAATTTAGATTTTTATTGGTAAACGTCAATAAATGTTGATTTCAACAAACTCTCTCTCTCTCTCTCACAAAAAATATTTCCATCAATAGTAGCTGAAATTTACAGATAGAGAAAATAAGAGATGCTGCCTGAGAAATTCGTAGAATTTGATTTAAGGATGGATACTTTGTATATTTTGACATATTGGCGACTTGCACTTAACTGTTCTAAAGCTTTAACTTTTCGAGTCTCAGCGTATGTCATTTAATAATTATTTTCTGACCCCTCCCCATCATGTCCCTCAAATATGAAAATTAAATCAATAAAAATAAAAATGTTTAAAATCCATAGTTTTGCACAACTGAAAGTAACTGTGTGTGCATGCGTGCGCGTACTCACTATACAAAATAGAGAAAGTTCTTTAAAATAAACATTTGATATTTGTCAATTATAAAAAAAAAAAAAAAAATTCTGCCAAGCTAAACAGAAAATGATGAATACTTGGTTGGGATATCAGGTGAACTTTATAGTACTTTTTGTGTTTCTCAATTTAAATTATGAATACATTATTCTTCAATCTGTGCTAGAAAAGGCTGTGGTAGTAACTGTGCTCTTAACTTTTAGGGCAATGGCATGTGAAAGAAGTAGAGTTAGCTTTAACTTCTCTATTTTTTTTATAAAGACAGCTAAAAACTCAACAAGAATTAACTGAATTTGTAATGAACTGTCAATGTATTGTAGCTTTGGAAGGTGACAGTCCAAAAAAACCCCAACCTTTTGCTTATTGCAAACTATAGAAGTAATGAAGGAAATCTCTATTAAAATCCTACAAAATAAGATGACATGTTAAATATACAGACCTGATCAGTGTTTTGTTTAGGTTTCTTTAATCAGAATCAGAAGTGAAATGTTTGCCTGTTCCAGCTGGATTATATGTAGAACATTAGCAATGTTGCATAAACAGAGCCAAAGTGTTTTGTGGTGGTTTTTTATTTTTATTTATTTATTTATTTTTAGTATGGGGGAGGAGTTGCTCAAAGGACAGAATAAATGATTGCATTATGGCTTATTTTTGTTTCTTTGTGGCTGCTACGAGAACTTTATTTGAAGAGCCAAAAATCTACCCCAAAACAAACAAGCAATCTTCTGCTGGGGCAGATTTCTTCTTTGAAAAGATTCTATAAGGATTTTCCCACACGAATTGTTTGTCTCTTGGTTTGTTGGACAGATACCAGGAAAACAGAGTTGTTGTTGTTTGACCCATGTGCATATTCTGGCTGCTGTAATGAAATGAGTTGGAACTGCAGCCTGGTTTTCCACTGAGCATGTCCTTCTCCAGCAATGTCAGGGCTTGGGTGGGGTCACTCTTGTTCATTAAGCTTTTCAAACAGACTGTTGGATTTCATCAGCTGACCACATTTATTTAATAACCGGGAACAACAGAGAACTGGCTTGATGTACAAAATAAAAATTACATATGTATGTATGTTTTTATATAGACTTTAAGTTGCTATACTTGAGATCTTGCATTAACATGTCAGGTATTGTAGCTTGTAAACAAAACACAAACTAGATTTCCATTGTCTCTGGCAAGGGAATCCGAATAGGTGGCATTGTTGTCAGGCTATTTGAAAGATGTGTATTTGCTTAAATTTCATCTCCGTTAGAAGGATATTCTGACCAGGACCCAGGATATGGAAGAGAATGGCACCTGGTAATGTGTAAAACTTTTAAAGGTACCCTTGTTTGTTTGGTTTGCTTTCAATCTGAACGTAGTTTCTTTTAAAATTTATGGGGTTTAATATTTGATTTTTTTTTAATCATAGGGTTGCTTTGAGACAAATGTTGTTTAGATGCTTTTTAATTTTCTTTCAAATTCTAATAAAACATGTATTTTATAGTACATGGACAACAGCAGCAAACAAATAATTTAAAAATATAAGTTTCAAGCAATTTCAATTATTTACTGAAATTCTTTTTCTGTACCTAATGTTTTATGGCAACATCTCTTTAAAGAATATATACAGTATATCTGAAAAGAGAAAATTAAGTTCTGTGCATCTTAGTATAAAAGTGTAAGTAATATCTGTACAGCAGTGGCTCTGAGTCAGTTTCTAGACAAAAGATACTGATTTGCAAAATGACCAACTGTGCAAGTAATGGTCAGAGGCATTTGGATAATTCAGAACGTGTTTTCAAGTATCAGTTTTTTAATGTCATGTTGACAATATTCATATTTGCGAATTGTTTTGACTTTAAAATGAGGGGACACTGCTTTCTGAAGTAGCTTTCTACAGCTGGTTTACAGATAACTTTCAGTGTATTAGCACTGTTGTGATAGCATCCTGTTTTGATTGCAGCAATTCCTTTTCCAGTTTTATTAAAAAGTAGCTTTTTTGTGTATGCTACAGCATTTTTACTGCCACCTGGGCTCTTAGGTATTTGTTTGTCTCTACCTTGATCTTCAACATTAAACGTGATTATTACAGCAAATATCATTTTGTGCTATGGGAGCTGGTGTTCAGTCCTCACCTTTTCTATAGGGACTTGTCAGCTCAAATTAGTGATGACTCTCATGTGTTTTGGGAAGTGTAAATAGAGAGTGATGTCATGTGTACACCAGCTTTATAAACAAGCAGGGAATTCAGTTTTACAGAATTAATGTTGTATACCTATTTGCACATATCACTAAAATAATATATTATTGGAAATGGAGGTGGATTATTGTGACTGGGGGAAAAATATTGTGTGCCTCAACACTCAGCTGCTTGATGGGCAGCAAACAGGTAAATATAATAACAAAAGATAATAAATATTGTAACTAGGGCTGTCGATCCATCGCAGTTAACTCACGTAATTAACTCAAAAAAAATGAATTGCGATTAATCACACTTTAAACAATAGAATACCAGTTGAAATGTATTAAATATTTTTGGAAGTTTTGTACATTTTCAAATATTTCAATTACAACACAACACAGTGTACAGTGTTCACTTTATTTTATTTTTATTACAAATATATGCACTGCAAAAATAAATAATATTTTTCAATTCACCTCCTACAAATACTGTAGTGCAATCTCTTTATCGTGAAAGTGCAATTTACAAATGTAAATTAAGGGTTAATTAAATTTGTGACTGAACTCTTTGGGAGACAATTGTATGTTTCCTGCTCTTTGTATGTTAGCTCGCATTGTATGTTTGTATTGTATGTTTACTTGTATTCTGCCATATATTTCATGTTATAGCAATCTCGGATAACTACCCAGCACACGTTCTTCATTTTAAGAACACTTTCACAGCAGAGTTGACAACACGCAAAGAAGGTACCAATGTGAGATTTCTAAAGGTAACTACAACACTTGACTCAAGGTTTTAGAATCTGAAGTGCTTCCAAAATCTGAGAGGGATGAGGTTTGGATCATGCTTTCAGAGGTCTTAAAAGAGCAACACTCCGATGTGGAAACTACAGAACTGAACCACCAAAAAAGATAATCAACCTTCCGCTGGTGGCATCTGACTCGTATGATGAAAACTAATATGCATTGGTCCACGCTGCTTTGGATTGTTGTCGAGCCGAACCAGTCATCTGCATGGAAGAGTAGTTGAAGCATGAAGGGACATATGAATCTTCAGTGCATCTGGCACCTAAATATCTTGCAAGGTTGGCTACAACAGTGCCATGCAATCACCTGTTGTCACTTTCAGGTAACATTGTAAACTAGAATCGGGCAGCATTATCCCCTGCAAGTGTAAACAAACTTGTTTGATTTAGCGATTGGCTGAACAAGGGGGAGGACTGAGTGGACTTCTAGGCTTTAAAGTTTTACATTATTGTGTTTTTGAGCACAGTTCTTTTTTTGTACATAATTCTACATTTTGTAAGCTCAACTTTCATGAGATTGTACTACGTTATTTATATTAGGGGAATTGAAAAATACTATATATATTTACTGTGCAAATATTTGTAATAAAAATAATATAAAATGAGCACTGCACACTTTGTACTCTGTGTTGTAATTGAAATCAATATATTTGAAATGTAGAAAACATCCAAAATATTTAAATAAATGTAATTTTTTAATCGCAATTAATGTTTTTAATCTCTTGACAGCCCTAATTGTAACTAGTGACTTTCACCATCTGGGAAGGACTGATGCCTAGAAGTACCTTCCTCAAAAGCGTTATGTCTGGGTAAATTTGCCAGCCTGCATACCATATTTGTTTTTGGAACAATGGTTCTGTGGGAAATACTATTTTTATAGAAACCATACCTTCAGAGGAGGTATTAAATCTGGCCTCACAATACTTAATGTACACTTGGTTGACTGGATATTTTCTGGCATTATGTTAAAGTATTTCAGTCCATGTTTGGCTCTATTTATATAAAAATCTTTTTTTTAAAAAATGTGGTTTAAAACAAAATGGTGTGTAACAATGTGAACAGGGAGAGCTTACTTTTGCCATACGTTTGGGTGTCTGACTTTGGCTGGGGAAATCATTGCTGTAATGAGTTTGGTCTGTGGAATTGCTAATTTGTAGCACTATTCTAGCACCATCTGCTGATCAACCTGTGGCATGGCAATGACATTTTGATCTGCTTACGTGTTTGCTTAGCTCGAAGTGTACTCACAACTTAGCATCAAGAGGAAAGAAACAGAACCATAGGCTAGTCAGTTTATAAGTGTTTGGAAATAAGATTCTGACAGTAAGGAAAATGAAAGGATCTGTGTACTATAATGTAGTTTGAGTTGTCCAGTTGCCTAGGCTGTCACAAAAGACTCCACTACGGCTGTAGACCCTTAAAAGAAACCAAATTTTGTTGATTTGGTTCCATGTGTTAAATCACTGTGGTATTTGTGCCCATCAATACTGTAGTTTCTAAGCTTGCAGAGAAGAGGATTTGACAGCATGAGATCAGTTCAGGCCCTAGATCTGGTAGGATTGTCATAGTAGTATGGGAAGCTGATTGGCTCTGACAGGCTTTTGTCATATGACTGCTTTTCAAACAAACTAAAGTTGAGTCTGCTGTCTTCCTATTTAGTCTGTGCACCTTGAGTGGGATTTAGTACGATTATGTTGTCATAAGCACTGTTTGGGCTGCTTTTTCCCAGCTTTAGTATGTAAATATTTATATTTAGGTTTATTGGTATACATAATTAGCTTCCCTGTTTAAACAAAAAGAAAAGGAGTACTTGTGGCACCTTAGAGACTAACCAATTTATCTGAGCATAAGCTTTTGTGAGCTACAGCTCACTTCATCGGATGTCAGTTCCATCGGATGCATCCGATGAAGTGAGCTGTAGCTCACGAAAGCTTATGCTCAGATAAATTGGTTAGTCTCTAAGGTGCCAGAAGTACTCCTTTTTCTTTTTGCGAATACAGACTAACACGGCTGCTACTCTAAAACCTGTTTAAACAGTTGTTAATGTAAATAGAATAGCTATATAGTCTGAGAAGTATTTGATGTAGGTGTCTCTTAATTAAAACTTTTTGTTTTTAAATTTCACTGAACTATCATGCTAAAGTTTTTAAAATATAGTCTGTCTTGGTTTTGTCCATTTTTAAAGAGTCTATCATTGTTAAAATGAAGATTGGGACCAGTGCAAGTTTAATCAATTTCTTTTGCCTATAGGAAGCTAAATTTTTCAAAAATTAGATATCATGCCTAATTTGAATTTAATTTTGGAGCTATTACTGGGAAACAAACCAGTAGTGGGTAAACTGGTAGCGATACAATTAAGATAAATAAAGTGAAACTGGCTTACTTTAATTACTGGATAAACCTAATTTGCAGGCTTTTTTTTCTTGGCTTGTATCTCAAGGATCCTGAAATTGGAAACCACATCCGTTGTGTTAGTAATTTGTTTCCCAGAGTTTGCAAAGCCTATCTTAATTCCTACTGTAGTAGATTGTCATCTTTCACAACTGAAGAGCAAATTTGGATTTCCTGTCCACTTAGTTTGCTAACAAGACATTCTGAATGCTATAAACTGATATGCATCTTTAATATTTTTGAACTGGCTCTTTATATTTGGATTACTCTTTAGCATGCCTTTTCAGAAAATGATCTCTACTACACACAACCATACAGTACAAGAACTCTTTTTTCCATTAGTATTAGGTGGTAAAATATAATTTTTTTTAAAATGTAGAATTGATAGCAAAAACTATAGACAGAACTATTTTCTAGATGTACTCCTCCTGATTCTGATCTTCTTTATACTGGTGTAACAGAGACTGTACTCAAGTCAGTGGAGTTATGCTAGTGAGAAATCTGTATGAGATGCATCAGGCCCTTCAAGTATTGGTGGTTAAAGCAGATATTTTCACAAAGAGTGTGAATTCCTGATTGGCTCTTCCAAGGAGGATTTTACTTTTGGGACTGTCAAAATATAAATGTTTTCTGTATGGATCTGTGGTGAAATCTACAACTGTTACTCCTGGTGGAGTTCTGCGCCAAAAAATTGTGTGCACAATATTTTAAAATTCTGCATATTTTATTTGTCAAAATAACACCATATAATCACACCCGTTTCAATTATTTTTGGTCATTTATTTCAAAATACCTGTCAAAGTATGTCTTTAACAATATAGCCAACAAAAAAAGAGTCAGGAAATGTTTTTTGACAAATAGATTCCTTACTAGGCAAGTTAATACAGAACTGAGTAATTTATTTAAACTACAATACAGAACCGTATTTCCCACACCCTTCAGAAGCAGTGCAAAGGCTTTTGGGAGTTGGGGGTAACAGAGGAGCTGAGGGATAGAGAAGTAAATTGCTTGGAAGGAGCCTGGGTGTGAACTTGGAGGGTTGTTGGGTATGGATGGGAAAAGTATGGAACAGGTTTTGGGGAGGGGGGGGAAAGGGATTGTTAGGGAGCTTCCCCCATGCAGATCCTGTCTGACGCCTAGCCTCTTCCATTCAGTCAGGCACATCCGCCCCTGTTCCTGTGTGTCTGTGCCCCCACCCAACCCTCCCTGTCCCCCCTTCTCCTGTCCCCAGGTGTCTGTGCCCCCACCCAGCCACTCCCTTGTCCCCATGTCTCTGCACCTCCCTCCCCCTGTGGCCTTGTGCCTCCACTCCCATTCAGCCCCTGCCCCAGTCTGTCCTCCCCCACTATACCTTATGAGGCCCTGTCTAACCCCCCAATACCCCATGCTGTCTGTCTCCCCATAGCCCCGGTCTCCTGACCTGGCCTGACAAGCTCTGCAAAGAAGTCAGCTCTCTCTCTTCCCCTGCTGGCCGTGAGCTGCAGCTTTGTTCTATCGCCACAGCACCCTCTGGTGAGCAAAACGCAGAACTGCAGCAACATTGCTGCAGCAGCTTTTTTCTGCACAAAAAATTAGAAATCCATGGGGCTCATTAATTATGCACGCACACACAGTAGCACATAATTCTCCCAGGAGTAAATTGTATTGTTAGCAGATGGTCTGCACTAAAGAAGGATAAAGTGCAAAAAGCCAGTTTTCTGCTTCTAAATAAATTGTTTTTAATTTGGTAATGAAAGAAGAATTAATAGAAAATGCTTTATTTCTTCCACTGTAAAAAGATAGACTGAGAGTGCTCACAAATGAGCACTGAAACCCTAAAGTGCCTTTGACCATGTTTCAATTACTGTGATTCTGGTCAGTGATCAAACATAAAAAAAAATGTACGTTTTAAAAGCAAAACAGTATACAAAATCTCTTTCAAAGTAAGAGTAATTTTTATCGATCAGTCTCTAGTACTATCTCATGCTGTTCACAATTTCTCATTTGAACCATTGAGCTAGAATAGCATTTTGTAAACTAATGGTAGTTTCAATTAATCCTTCACCAAGAAACTGATTTAATTTAAAACAAAACAAAAACAACCTAAAGTCACCTGCCCCCTTTTATTCTCTTGCCTAACAAATGCTTAGTCTTTGAAGAGCAGGCATGAAATGAGTCTATCTTCATGTACCTTGTGCCTCTGGAGACAAATGACTGATTCTGCTATCCATTTGAAATTGCATGATCACACAGTAGACAAAAGAATTTTAATATATTGCACAGCTTGTTTAAAAATAAACCTTCGGTTGCTTTTGTTTGGCTTATTTGCTTTAGGAAAATACAACTTGATTTTTACCCAGTACAGAAGTCACTAGTTTCCTGTTACCTTAGTTCCTAATAGCTACTACAGATTCTTGATCATTCTTAGTCATGTGTTCTCAAATACATGTTTCCAAGAACTGGCTATTATGTTTTATTACTATTATTGTATTAGTGTAGTGCCTAGGAGCCACAGTCCTGGATTAGGACCCCATTGTGCTCAGTGATGTACAAAACAAAGATACATACCTTAAAGAGCTTACAATCTAAGTAAAAGTAGTAATTCTGTTTGAGTTCCTGAATAATATATAGGAATATTTGTATCAATGAAACTTCAATTAAATTTGTCAGGACTGGTTTCTTTCAGGTTGTCATTAATGTAAGTAGGCTTCTCCTGTTGCAGAGATGAAGTAATGAAGTCTGTTCTATAAGGCAATTATCTATTCCTCATGTAAGGCAGTTTCCTGTTTAAAAGTGTAGTGAACAAACAGATCTCAGGCTTGCTAGGTAATCCTTTGTCACTGTCACTCCTTTTCATGCACTATTCTTAAGGCAGTATTTAGCCTTAAATGGAGTTTACCGCCAGCTTTGGGCTGCATTCCCAAGCAATCAGACTTCAAGATGACCTAGTCCCGGCACACTGGGGGGCTGCTGCCGGCCTCACACCATCCACAGGCTGCGTGGACCCCACCCATTTACCTCTTAACGGTTTCCTGGCACACCGGGGTCGGGTTGCTTGGAAATGCAGCCTAAAGCTGGTGGTATACTCCATCTAAGGCTAAATAATGGCATGAGACCAATAGTCAACAAGTACCGTAAGGGAAAGTTGAAAAGAACTATTCTTGAGGGTTACTGTGGGCAGGTTAGTCATACTATGAGAATTGTTTTCTCTGCAATAAACCAATACGGTGGTGACCAGAATGAACAGCACTAAGGTAACCAGAATATTAGATTTTACTGTGTTCTGTACTTAAAGGTATTAATGCCAGAGGGTAATAGTTACTCATGCTTCTGTGAACAGTTAAACCTGGTATGAAATTTACATATCATAAATGGTAATGAGCAAGGGAATTTTTTTAAGTAGCTGAACTTGGCTCTCAAGTAGAACAGTTAGCTGGTCATAAATACGAGTGATACAAAATATCTAGTCTAATTTATTTATCTCCAGTTAAAGAAATAATGTTCACTTCATCCAGCTCTAGTCCTGAAGCTCTCAACTGAGTCAGTCTCACGTCTTCTGTTTATAATTGCATTGCCCCAATGGAAAGGTATTGAAGGACATTACCATATATTCCTTTTTCAGATACTAATTTTTCTATAATGTATTCAAAGATTGTATTCTTTACAGTAATTTCTAATGTGGAATTCCTCTTGCTTTCCATTTGCAGTCATTAAGATGGCTGCTTAGACTTGTGAAGCTTAAATTTGATGATACAGATCCTCAAGGGAAGCAAGCTCTTTATCCTATTTCTACCCTCAGTGAATCAAGGGAAAGCAGTGCTGGTCCTATTTGAAATATCTAAAGTCCCTGAAGGAGGCTTGTCTACACAACACCTCATTTTACCACCCTCAGACAATTCTTACATTCTGCAATTGGCTGGCAGCCTTTTTCCTTATCCATCTTCAGTCATCATTTGATCTTACATATGCTTCCAGGGTGTTTCTCCAGGATCATGCTTGCAATAATGTTGGCTTTAGGGAAGAAGGAAAGTCATTTCTCTTTCCAGACAATTTTTCTGATCCGGATTCTATGTAAAAAGAAAGCTGAAGCAAAAACTCAGCGATGCAGTTCCTGAAGCACCTTGGATTCAGTACAAACACAAGACACATGATACTCGGGAAGTCTATCATAAGCTTGGACTGAAGATGAATGCTGTCAGGTACAAGTTTTCATCTCAGAAAAATGTTAACAGAAGAGGGAGATGGCCATAATGAAATACAGATGTCTCAGAAACAAACATCTAATTTTTATTGGAACCCATTGGGAATTCTGATCTCCGACACAGGCATTTTTCGACTATTATCATTCATGTGATATCTCTCTTCAGTAATCCGGAGTATCCCCCTCCACAGCTCACCCTATGTCATCCATTAGCGTAGCTCTAGCTCCAGCTGTGTGTTCTCTAATCCATCAATTGGTGAATGTAGAGAATCAGATTTTTATTATGAAGGAATCTTCCCCCATTGAGTTCAGGGAATGGCTACCAGAAAAAGCACAGTATCCACTAGCTGGAAACTTTGATTCATTGAGGTCTCACACACAACGCTACTCCTTCCATAGCTAACATACCTGTTCTGGTCACGACAACCAAGGTGTCTGATAGGGTTTTCATAGTAGCAAGGAAGGACAACCCCTACTCCTGTCCTGGCAGAGCAAGTTCATATCTCTCTGTGCAC
The DNA here is from genome assembly GCF_965140295.1 of Lepidochelys olivacea. Lineage (NCBI taxonomy): Eukaryota > Metazoa > Chordata > Testudines > Cheloniidae > Lepidochelys > Lepidochelys olivacea. The sequence continues at coordinate 100,675,353 of NC_140413.1, read as the reverse complement.
CTCCCACCAAGAAGGAAAGGAACATGAAGACTTGCTTGTCAGAAGTCCAGATTAGCAGAGTGATTCCTATACCCCAAAATATCTCACTCAACATAAGTCAACTTGGTGGGCTGTTGATCTACCTCTTTGCATCTGGAAACCATAATAAAATGTCCTGCAGCCTGTGTGTGCCAGGACCCAGAATGTGAGGTGGTAATGACATCTTGCAAAGATGGAAGGGTCCCTTCTGTACATTTTCCTACCTTTTCCACTGTACAGAAGATAGGATGAGAGAGTGTTAGTGATTCTGTTTGTCTTTCTGGCTGAAGAGGCTATGGTCCTCAGGCCTGATTAACCTATTGTTGGATCTTCAGTTGCCTTTACCTCCCTGAGGAGGTCTGCTATTGTGTGGGCCTAGATGGATGGATGGTCTTGCAAGTTGCAATGAATGGTTGGATTATTACTCTCATGGACCCCAAAAGAGAAGTCAACAAATAGAACTTATTGTACTGACTGGTGGAAAGTCCATTGTTTAATACGTTAAACCAGTAAAACACAGCTTTGAGGGCTTTTTATTGTGGGCGTATGAGTGCCCTAACAAAAGAGTCAATAATATTATACCACAGAGACTTGACATATTCAAGAGCAGGAAGTTTTGTACAAATCCAACATTAAATGTTTCCTTAAGGCATCAACATTATTTCAAAGCTGCAAGATCACAGATCATAACCTTAGAACCTCACTCTGCTCATTACAGCATATTCAAATTGATCCCCTGTAGAAGGCATTGTTATACTTCCTGTCCATTAGAGAGGGCCTCCCAATGGCTACTATTTCCAATCAGAATTAATTTATTTGACGTTTAGAACTTTCTCTAATAAGGCCCATTAATATACTTTTTAATTCAGAGAGGTATTGTCATAGCATTCGTTCCTTTAAGTAAACGGAAGAAAAATTCCTCCTTCACTTAAGCCTCAATCTCAGGGCAGTGTAATCATGTGTCCTGTATTGAGATTTGCTAGACTGCCATTAGTTCAAGATCTTCGTATTGGTTATCCAAGTTTAGTCAATACCATTTTCTTTCTTTGGGCAGAAATCTTCTCCTCCAGACCTTCGAGCCTAAGGGAAGATGGAGGAGATATTCTAGCTCATTTTGGATGTCCCTATTTAAAGGATGATCATGCTTCCCACCCTACAGTCACATTTTCTATAAAAATCTCATTGCAATAGATCTGTGGACCTGAACACATGCTTACCTGGAAACTTCCTTTCATCAAGCATAGGCCATCTGGGGACAAATGGAGCATCTAGAATAGATGGAAATTGACATCCAAGGATTTACGTTCATTTTTTTGGTGGAATTTACATTCTCTCTAATAGAAGTACTTTTTCTTCAAATTGTATTTAACACAATCTGATTTGGATTATCCTGGCTGTGGAAGTTACCTTTATCATAGGGAGTTTAGGAGATGGGGCATTCCTCTGCTGCCAGTGACCGAAAGGTCTGGGTTCTGTCCGCCCCAAACTGAAAGCAGGCTGAAGTACCCATGGAAACGAATCTTTGGACCTTATTAGTTGAAAAAGAGAAACTTTTATGTTCTCATAGATGCATTTTTTCTCTTCCTCTATATTTAGTAGAGATATCACAAAATCACTCTTGTGAATCAGTATCTTCTTCTGCATCTCAGCTGTATCTCTCTCATAGGATACTGCAATATCCTCTTTCTTGAGATTACCAGCTCAGATACAGGATCAAAGGAAGCACAGTGATTTCTAAACTTCTGGTGGCTGCACAATGAACTATAGGAACCTCTTGGAAAAAGACAGACCAACCTGGCATAGGCTGGATGACCAGGATATATTACACACGTATAATGGAGAAATTGATGTACTATACTTGAAACAAAAATAAAAAGGTGACTGTTTTAAAGTTTGGCTTCCATTCTAGTAATGTTTGGATAAAGAATACTTCAAAACTTACAGGCAAATAACTGATGTCACCACCGCATACATTTTTCCCAAGGGCAACCATCTCCCAAGGCCCCTCTTTTAATACTTGTGTATTTAGCTGAAAGAAACAGCCCACTGTCTGATTTTTCCAGTAAGTTTATCTTCCCTAAAGTATTACTCTTCTTGTTGGTTGATTTTGATTTTTGTGGCTTGTTTATCTTGGGGAGGTGTGGGAGAATTGAAAAGAAAACTGGCACAATCTGGTCTAGTCCTGTTTTCTGGATGGACACTAGTTTGTTTGAGGTGATTCCACCACTGAATTCCATCTGCCGCTAAGCCCCTCAGCTCTGGGTAGTGACTGAACACTGCTCCTACCTCTGGGTGTCTGAGGCGCACTCGTCGGGTGCAGATCCCATGTCTGGAGCCCCTCTTGGCATTGGAACCCTGCTGTCCAGACCCTGGAACTGGGGCCTCGATTTTACAGAACTTCCAAGTTACTCAGATGTGTTTCCTGCAGACATGCTCACCTGACTGAGTGAGTTCTTGTTTCTCTAGTTACACCTTTCAGGGACCATGTAACAGCGAAAGCAAGAAACATGCATGTGCACACATCTATGGAAAAACAACGTAAACCTGAGCACAATTGCATCCTCGTCTGAATTCCCCCCTCTATCTGCGTCTGAGCTATGTCCGTGTTTAAGTTAGGTGGAGAGTGCTGTTTCCCCTGCAGCAGGTTTCTCTTGCTGCTGCCAGCAGTCAGTCCCTGTACACAGAAGTCCTTGTGGTTATAAACATTGTTTTAGTCATGATTTCCCGAGTGTGAAAGCTCATGACCCAGTCATGCTGAGTTCATGTGCACAGTATGCCTTGTTACATAGGGGGAGGAAAGGGAAAGCGGACAAGAATCCCTAACAAGTCAATAGTTAAAAGCTGGCTGGATGACACTTTCTGTGTTAGCACTTCACAAGGTGAGGAAACACTCCCTCCTCCTCCAGCTATGTTATACATCTGAAGCAGGCTATTCATATACCATCTTAAACGATCTTTTCATACAAGAGACAAAGTAGGATCAAATACAAAATAGAGGTTCTAGTCCACAAAGCACGGTACAAGCATAAATGATATTCACAAAAAATGAGATTCATAAATGAATAAAATGACATAAAAATATTCCCCAAACTGTCTCAAAAACACACATTTTGTTTTTGAATGTTGAATTCCCATAATAGGTAGCACAGGCATAACTCAAATCAATAAATTTGTTATTAAATCTAAAATAAAGTGCCTTTTTGCCAAATACCAGCGATTTTAGTCACACCATAGTAAAATTCAATACATTGTGATGGGCATTTTAGAATTGATTAGCTAACTCGGGAAAAATAGAGCATTATGAGGGACCGCTCAAAATGCTGGAAGTATGAAACTTAAAACACTCTAAAGCGGAAGCAATTTTAAATTTTATGAAGTCTTATTCGAGGCTTTTGGGGAAAAGACTGGATGCTGAATAGAATATTGCTTCCTTCTTAAACTGGAAAGCTATTTGGTTACTGAACTATCTTTTTAAAATAAAATAGACTTTAGCCTTTCACCAGAAAGGATTCCTGTAGTGCCCACAATGTGCACTACAACTTGTATGGTCCGTGCTCTCGGAAGAGACGATGATAGCCTCCAAAAGGTTTGGTTTGTCTACACCAACACTTCAGTTCTGGCAAGCTGGGGTATGAATCTCCTTCACACTAGCCTGCTGCAGACTAGCTGTCCATGTAGACTTTGCTCATGTACATTAATAGTTTGTTAATGAGCTTTGATTTAGTCCCCTGTCAGCCAAGTCCACCTGGACAGGTAGTCCGCAGCAGGCTAGCACCCCAGCTTTGCTGTGAACTAAATGTTTGTGTACGCATACCCCTTATAATGATAGGGAGGAGGATGCAGTTTATATAGATACACAAATATTGTTTTAGGGTGGTAGATGGAACAATAAATATGTGAATATGTGCTCTCAAATAGAAGATGCCACTTTGCAGTTCACTTAATTTTTTTCATAAGGCTAGATTACCATTTCCTAGCTAACCAGTTTCAATTGGCACTGCACAGTTAACACTGAAGCTTACAATTTGATTATACTATACTTACAAAAGAATGCCTAATAGATCAGTTTTCTTTGGCAAGCAGATATTTGTGGATTGTTTCCCAGAAAAGCTAATTTCTAGCTCTGGTAGCAGTGTTGGGATGGATATGTGCATGCGAGAGAAATAAAACAGTAATTTGGTAGTGCTAATGAGTAGAAAGTAGAAATACGTTGCTACTCGTCAAATTACATTTTGCTATTTAAGTAAGTATGTCACTTTTAGGAAGTATAAACAGACTCAAAAAATCCTTGCCATGTAAATGTAAAACAAAACAATCATTACAACAGTGAATTTTTGTTTAGAGATATACAGTAATGTAATCATCAGACCTCTCTGCAGTGTTACCATATTACAGAGTGAACAAAATTACAATACCGATGACATTGTTTCTAGTTTTTTATTAAATTGAGTGAAATCTCTAATTATACATATTTCACAAAGGCGGCATGTCTATCAATTTTTAATAATAAAAAAATGAACAGGTATGCTGTTTTTTGCTAGTGAATGTACTTTTAATATTCGATATTTGGTTGCTATTTATTAAAGTATATAATTCTCAACCTATTTTTTTCTGGGTATGTAATTGGTGTGTTAATTTTTCTATAACAACCTCCCCTATATATATATATATATTTAACTATTCCTCTATTGTTGGACTATTTTTCTTTTTCCAGTGAGAGGTAGCCTAGCAGATGAGAAATAATTCATTTCCTTTTGTGTGACAATTTTTCTGCTAGGAAGCCCTAGGAGGATTACTAAAAGGTTATTTAGTCGTAAATATTTAACAACTGGGGATAGTTTCCTAATTGACCAGATTCCATTGCTTCTATTAAAGTTAGTTTTCTGTATAAAACAGTTTTAGAAAGTTGAGAAACATAGTGTCTAACTTGACAGTACGGGTACCACAGGAGAGTGGGTCAGTTAAAGTTAGTTTTGATGTCTAAATTTTTAGAAAAGATTCTTTACTGATTAGCTGGACAACCATATGTATTCCATGGCTCTTCTGGTCTTTATAGCTCTCTGGTTCATGGTTTAGGTTAAGATCAGGATTATTTCCAATGGGTGTCATTGGTGAAGGGAAAGAATTTATTTTATCTTCAGTTCTACCGCAAGCCCATAGAATAGCCTTTGCTAAAAGGAAATGTATAATTTCTGGAGAGTGATTTTTTTATTTCTTAAATTAATTGGTAGCCAAGGAATGTTTACACTGCCACAGTTTTCGTGTTCCGTAAAGACCTGGGTTGGGCTGGGACAGAGTGCTCAATGTTCCCTACTGCTTTGCACGCTAGCTGGCTTGCAAGTACCATTGAACATTTGGAACGGCTAGTCCATCCCGTTCAATGGGTTTGTACAAAGTGTCTGCACTCACTCTTGGGTTTTTTTCTTATTCCATATAAATTCTAAAGACATCCTCTGTGTTCCTGCCAGAGTTTTATCTGGGATGATTACAGAAAGATTTTGAAATAAGAAAGATGTATCTTTGGCAAAATGTTCATTTTTGACTGTGGCTGGTCTTTCCCAACCAAGAAATTGCATATTTCCCCCAACGCTCCAGATCTTTTTCTGTTTGCTGAAGTAGTGGTTTGATATTTAAATCGTAAAACTCTTCTAGGTTGGTTGAGATTTGAATTCCCAGATTTCTTATAGAATTTGTTGTCCATTTGTACCCAAATGTTTTCTGAAGGAATGATTTCTCAGAATCTGGCAAATTTATAGCTAGCATTTCAGATTTGGCATAATTTACATTAAATCCAGGCGTTTCCTGAAATCATAGATTTATTTAGAAGCTAGTTTTAGGGAAATATTTGGACAGTCCATATTTTAAATCACAAATTAAATTCTGCTTTAATCTTGAAATTAGGCAGTTATTTAAAAGCAGCATTCAGTGCCACTAGAAATCTATTAAACATGACAAAAGTTCTTTCCTTCAATTTTTATAACCACTTAGGGAAAATAACAAGTATAAACTTGAGTATTTAAATGTGAGCTTAAATCAAATCTCTGCGTTATGAGACTGTAGGACTCAAATATTATCTGTTAACATGCTTGTAACTTCACTTACTACAGTATCTTATTCCAGGAAGTGTCCTTTAATTATTTGGTTCTACTTTTGGTGGCGGAGGTGGATTGTAGCCCCAAACATGCAATGCTTTGACTGACCTCCATTCTCTTGCTGCTGGTCATGCCTGGTTGCACAGCACAACTGTAATAATGAGTAGTTGATTTTAAACTGTGCCTTGTGTATCTGTCAAGACTCTTGGTGAAAATGAGTTATGTTAACTGTGTTAAATAAAGGCACCATATGCTGTTTTTGATTGTCCAAGCATCAGTAGTGGCAGTTTCCATTTGACAAAAAGGTTTGACCTCTTAGGTGGATGCAGCTCTCATTTGTTATCCATATCTTTGTAACTTCAGTCTGGCTTACTGTATTCATTCCATTTGTGGTTAGACGTGAAGTCCATTTGGAAACATTAGCTACTACAGAAGCTGGGAGCCCACTTGGTGGTGCTCCCTGCCGGGAATAAAATACCCCAATTTTTCCAGTTGGTTTCTGAGTGCAATTTAAGATGGCATGTATGACTTAAAATCGCTAAATTAATTAATGTAGAAACTACCTCTGTCCTTGCATGATTTAGCATCTGTGGAGATCAGTAGGGGCCCTGAACTAATAATCTACTGTTTTTAAAGGCATATTTCAGTGGGGTGCCCTGTTGGTGTCAGTGGTTAGAATGAATTCTGTTGCAATCTGCTGACTTTCAGGCCATCTAGCTATGCCAATAGTTTATCCTAAACTTTTAAGAAAGGGTTGGGCAAAGATGTATGGGGATTAAAAGTATCATGTTCTGGTGCTTTATGTCAACTTCTGACTCAGAGACCAGACTTGATTCAAGGTCTGTTGAAGGCATTCTGCATTAAATAGGGATGCACTCCACTTTCTCTGTCCCTGAGTTCAAGTTGTTTTAGGGAATTAGAGGTGGGTTTTTTGTGGTTTTTTTTTAATTCTCATCCTGCCAAATTCATGAAACAAATTTGATTTTTAGATTAAAATAAAAAATTTACAAAAATTCTGTCCATTAACAGCTGATAGTATGCAGCAGTGAAACATGTGGGCTTGATTGCTAGCATTCTACATGTTGGTACAGAGAAAGGAAGACACAACTAAATTTATTTTTTAACAAGGAGACCATGTAGCTATTCCAATTAAAATAGCCTTTAATATTTTGATTAAAGTTAATTAGAATGCTGGGTGTGAATGGTGATGGGATTGGAAATGTACTCCTGAAAAGCACAAAAGAGGGGAGAGAACTTTTCATTTGAATAATTTCCCCCTACGCACTGTGTTTATCAAGTTGGAAATGTACAAAAATGCAGTAAACACTATGGATTAAACTTTTTTATGATTTGAAGTAAACGGTAAAACTTCCATTGACTTAAATGAGGCCAGGATGTCAGTGTATGGCTGGGATCTTCAGACAAGCCCAGGAGAGTTAGGTGCCCAAATTTCCTCCTGAAATTTTGAGCTCCATTAGACTGCTTTGAAAAGCCTGCAGGAAAAGAGTGAAAGTTACATACTGAACAATTCTTATGTTTAGTCTGTCTTTAACATTAAGAGCACCCTATTGTAGCAAGTGTATTTCCGTGTTAATTCTAGGAACCATGAAGCACTCCCACCACTTTTCCAAGAGGAAAGCAGTGGTGCATTGAAGCATCATGTATCTCTTTAGCATAAGCATTTTTGAAAATTCCAGATGTCCAATATGGCAGCAGATTTTGGTCTGCTGCTACTTTTATTTTTGGTTGAAGATCTTTAAATAGGATGGATTAAAACAGCTCTTTAATCCTAACAAAATTGATCTGTGGTGCCTTAATTTTTAGATAATTCCTATGAATGGTGTTGAGAGCCAAAAAGTATAATGTTGAAACAATGCATAATAATATTTTATTGTTGGATTTCTAGCATAACCTGTGACCATGACGACTGAAGTTGGCCCAGAGACTGAAGTAAAGAAGGAATCTGAGCTGTTGGGGGCAGATGCAGTCAACGAAAAACATGAGGAAGCAATAGAGAGTCAGGAAAATCAAAAGTCTGAAAAGATACTCTCTGAAGAGGCACAAAGTACTCCTTCTTCCCCAGCACTAGCTACCCAAAGCAGCCCAAGCAGTCAGAAGAAGGAAAAAGATCCACCTGAAGGCAAGGGGATCTCTCGCTTTATCCCCCCATGGCTTAAGAAACAAAAATCCTATAACTTGGTGGAGCCCAAAGATGAAGCCAAGAAAAAACCTGTAGAGGAGAGACAGGCAGCGGAGGAGAGGGAAAGTCAACTTCCAGAGGACATGACTCAGCCAAAGGGAAATTTGGAAGAAGCAACAATTGAGAGTCAACACGAGACTAAAGAAGATGACAAGGAGGAGGAGAAGCATTCTGTGAGCAGTGCTGACACACAGGTGTGGAAAGATAATAAATTAATGAAAATATTAACGGCTAGTCAGTGAACCAGATTTATTGCTGCTGTAACTCCTCTGAATTCCATGTCATGTATTGAAATTATACCAGGGATTAATATGGCTCATTGTTTGTACTTTTGTGCAGGTTTTTCTGCTTGGGCTGACTTTAGTGATGTGCTACTGAGGGTATGTCTACATAGCCACCAAAAAAAAAAAAAAGGCCAGGCAGTTCTTCAGACATGGATTTGCACTATGATGTTTTGGCTCAGGCTAGAGCCCAAGCTTCAGCCTGAGCCAGGATGTGCACATACAGCTATTTTTAGCACTGTAATACAAACCCTGTGAGCCCAAGTCTGTTGAACTGGGCTGTGAAACTTGCTGCTGCGGGTTTTTTGTTTTGTTTTTTTTCTGTGTAGACATAACCTTAGTGACTGAAGCAATCCATTTATTATCTGCTGTAGTTATTTTTGAGCCCTGAGGATCTCAGTTATTTTATTCCACGCTTTACTCTTCCATTCTCTCAGACTGTGCATTGTGGATACGGTCTTTATTTCTTGCTGCCTGGAGGTTGGTGTTCAGATGCTGGTGGCTATGGTGTTGAAATGTGAGGCACTATGCCATACATGTGCCTCTCCTCTGTAGTGCTCCAAAGTCTTGCCTTCAGATGTCAGTCCTTAAATACAAACCTGTGTCACTTATGGCTTGAGTTTTTCTTAAATGTGGTCTTGTTCAATGCAATTTCTCATTATATTTTGAGTTGCTTTTAAGAAAAAAGTGTAACTTTTATTTTGACTTCTATAGGGAGACTGGTTGCCTCTGCTAGAATTTTAACCGCAAGATAGTGGCCTTTAGGATAGAAAAATAGTTTTTCAGTAACTTTGAGAAAAGGGGAAACCTTAAAAACTATATATTATGCATCCAAACACCACCAGCTGGGAGCACAACCTTAATGGATAGTTATAAGAATAATTAATTATTGATGTACAGAAAAGAAGAATTTTCTTTCAACTTCATCCTGAAAGGGTTGGACTCGTTGTATTAAACTACATCTTTCTTACAGCCTGCTAAAGAAGACAATAAAGAGATTGAAGTAGAGAAAGTTGCCAATGAGCAAGAAGAAAAACAAAAAGTAGAAGAAAAGAGGGAAACCAAAGAGGTACAGACAGCCGAAATCAAAATGGAAAAAGCGCCTCAGAAAGCTCCCAAGAAGATTAAAACTGTGCCATGCAAAGTGATGCTCCTGGATGGCACCGAATACAGCTGTGACCTAGAGGTAAGGCAGCAAGCCTTATATAAAGAGATCTTTCTCTGTAGAAAGACAGCAATGAGTACAGTATGCTTTCACTGCAGTGTGAGTTAACGAATGCATGTTTGTTTTTGATAAATGGAATGAGTTCTTTCCGTTGTCACATTCACATTGCTGTAGTTAAGAGTGAGTTAATATTTCCATTTTAAAACCCTATCGTTAAGACTTCTCAGTTAAGCCATAAAAAGGTACTCTGAGCAGCAATTTCACAAAAACGATACAAATTCAACAACAACAACAAAATTCTTTGGGTAAATTGATGTCTTTTGGTAACTGAACCTGCCTCCTCCCCAAAAGAGTAAAGATTTCCCTCAAGGCACTGTCTTCTGTTGTTTGTACTTAAAACAGTATTTTATTTTAAAATAAGTGTTTAACTACAAACTAGAAAGTTGGGCTTAATTTGATTTTTAGAATTATTTCATAGGTGTAATGAAGAACTCTAGACAGTGCGTTAACTGGTTTAACTGTGTGATTTAATGCAGATCACTACTGATTTAATTTCCATATTTGTGCCAAATCTTAATCCTCCCTGTAGCCTCATGCTTTATTTTTTCACATCTTAAATCTTTTAGATTTTCTAAAAATTTTGTGCTTATTTCCGTATTTAAAATTGGCCTTAAGAAACTGACAAAAGCAGGAAATGCTAAGGTGAAAAAAAAAAGGTAGATGCTCATTTTTCTAATACTTGAGCATTCGTTTGCATATTTACTGCCAAGTTGAGTAAAAATGGTGTCTACATTAAATACAGCAGAAATAAATTTAGATTTTCAGTTGTAGTTAAATGTACATTTAAATTTTGTCTTTTAGTTAATGTAATGTAAATGGGATTCTGGCCTTGAGGAATTACATTCTTAACAAAAGTCAGACCACAGTGGGAATTGAATAAACAGCTTTACACCACAAGCTTACAGGACTTTAAACTGAGGGAGATAGGACTGGGTATGTGCTTACTGTGTTTATTTTTTTATTTTTTTGTTCACAGGCTGCTTTATATTTTGAAATGGTAAATGTTAAAATGTTTCTAGTCCTTATGCAATCTCTTAATGCATTTCTCAGCTTATCCTCTTTCCACAAAACTCAGTTATTAGCTCTGTTTACCTCGAGAAGTTAATATAGGTTAGGTATGGAAAATGCTATGTGTATACATGTTTCAGAAAAGTGCACAACTGATCTTCGAGTGATTTTTCACACGTCCATTGCACTGTAGGTGTGCGTGCATTCCAGTGTACAGTTGTCAGTTTTCCCCTTAGTGGTACCAATCGTGGCAGCACGAGCCCTCTCTGCTGCCTCATGCAGGTATAAAAGGTGGAGCTGCCCCTAACCTCCCACTCAGTTTCTTCCCCAGCGCCCTCCACCCTGTCTGTGGCCCTTTCCGCCCGAGGCCCCACCCTGTCCCTGGCCAAACCAGAAGCTGGAGTGGTCCGGCAGCCATGGACCCTCTACTTGCTGGGGGGCGGGGAGACCCATGGTAAAAAAGTGGATGGACCAGGCCTGTCCACTTCCAAAAAGTGGGAAGGCCCTGGCCTCCCAGTTCCAGTGCCCTTGGTTGAGAGCTATTGATTTATCCTGCATGGCATTCCTTCCACATATTGGAAAAGAGGCATGTTGGTGCTGACTGACAATCCAATGGCCATGTTTTATGTAAACAAACAGGGTGGGAGCTGGTCCTCATTAGCCTGCTGGGAAACAATTCTGTTTTGAGACTTCATCAGCAACTTTTGAAAGCGGCCTGCCTCCCAAGTCTCAGAATATGCTGGCCAATTACCTGAGCAGGTTGTTAATCATGATGAGTGGTTCCTCAGCCCAGACATGGCCCAGACCATTTGAGGGAAGCTCCTCAAATGATATGTTTGCAGGAAAGACAACAGGAAATGTCCATCAGTTTTGCTCCTAGGCAGGCCACATTCCGGGTTCATTGATGGATGCTTTCCTGCTGCTGTGGTCAGTGTCTCTCCTGTATGCTTTTCCCCATATATCTCTTCTGCCCAGAGTTCTATGCAAGGTCAAGCAGGACAAGGCCCATGTTATACTGATTGCCCTGGCATGGCCTGGTCAATGCTGGTTTTCAGAGCTCTAAGACCTATCAGTCAGTCCCCCTCCGTCACACTCGCTTCATGCCACCTTCTCCCATCCCCCGCAATCTTCAGGCTTTTCACCTGAAGTCTTCATGGTTAACATTGGTGGAGGAGTCCTGCTCTAGAGAAGTTCAGGATGTGCTGCTGAATAGTAGAAAACCGTCAGCTAGAACTACTTATCTGGCTAAACGAAAGAGGTTTTTCCATTTGGTCCTAACTGAAAGGGGTTTCCCCAGTCCCCACTTCTATTCAGTGTGTGCTGAATAATCTTCTGTCCCTGAAACATCAAGGATTGGCAATTAGCTCAATCAGAGTACACTTAGCAGCTATATTGGTGTTCCAGCTACCTATTGATAACGGCTCTTTTTTCCAAACCCAATGTCTAAGACTTCTAAAGAGATTGGACAGGCTATTTCTGCACATACAGAACCCTGTTCCCCCCCCCCCCCTCTCTCCACCCCCCCGCAGCCTGAATCTTGTCTTAACAAATGCCACCCCTGCTTCCCTTCTCCCCCCCCGCCCTCCCCTTGAGCCTCTAGCAACCTGCTGTTTGTTGCACCTTTCAATGAATATAGCATTTTTAGTAGCCATCAGCCAGGAGATTCGGGGAGTTGAGCGCACTAGTATCAGACCCTCTGTAAACAGTTTTGTATACAAAGTCTTCTTTAGTCATCACCCAAAGTTTCTTACAGTAGGTGGATAACACTTTATATTAACCAAGCAATTTTCTTACCAACCTTCTTTCCAAAGCCTCGTGGTAATAATGGTTAGGAGAGACTTCACACTCCGGACGTTAAAAGAGCTTTAGAGTTTTATCTGGAACAGACTAAATCTTTCAGGTTTTCTACTCAATTGTCCGCAAATACAATGAACAGAATGAGAGGAAGTCCTTTTCCACTCAAAGAATATCATTTTTGAGATCTAGTTGTATTTGCCTATGTTACCAGTTGGCTAATGTGAAGCCACCAGATAGGTCATCATGTTACATGTTTGCCTCTCACTATGCGCTTGCTGTCTCGCTCTCGTGCTCGCTCAACAATCTAGAGACGATGTTAAATTTGGACAAGTAGTTCAAATAAACCTCAAACCCACCTCCCAGTTTGGGTTGCTTGTGAGTTACCCACTGTAAGCATCAGAGTAGCAGCCGTGTTAGTCTGTATTCGCAAAAAGAAAAGGAGTACTTGTGGCACCTTAGAAACTCACAAATTTGAGCATAAACTATGCTCAAATAAATGTTAGTCTCTAAGGTGCCCCAAGTACTCCTTTTCTTTCCACTGTAAGTAGTTCGAGATACTTTGTATGTGTCCATTCCACAACCTCCCCTCATTTTCTGTCTTTTGGACTATTCCGATAGGAAGGAACTTAGTGGGATCAGTGGTGACTCCATCCTTTATGCCTGCGTGCAGGGTGCGAGGCAAGAGAGGATGCTCATGCCATCCCAACAGGTACTGCTATGGGGAAAAACTCTCCAACTGTGCACTGGAGCGTGTGCACGTACACAAACACACACACAGAGTCAGTGTACGAGCAACAGTTATGGAAAGGTTGGTAACTTACTTCTGAAAGTGTTCCTAGTCCTCTTCACCAAAGCATAAGCGTAGACTATTGGGGATTGATTATTCATCATTTTAATCTATGCTGGTGTAAATCAGGAATAATTCCTTTGATGTTTGTGGACTTAAACCAATGTAAAACTTGTGTAAGAATGCAAAACTGGCATCTGAATCACGTATACAAAGCAGTTGTCCTGGCGAGATTAGTTAAACTAGTTATATTCTGCCTACATAAAATGCTTCCTGTTGCTCTGTTAGTTATTTCCCTGTTTAAACTTGAGTATTGCTAGTCCAAAATAATTACTACTTTCTATTCCAAAGTTGAATTGCCTATTTATAAACTATACAGTGTGAAAGCTACACTAGGATGTTAGTCTAAGGAATTGGAAATTGAATACTTAAATTTATATTTTAAGTCCTCGTGTTGTTTGGAGTCAGAAAACCTACTTTCTGGTGTGACTGGTCAAGATGAAACTTAACGTTTAGCTTGACTTCAACTTTTTTTTTCAAAACAGAATGCTAAACTTGCTATAGTCTAGCTATATTGGGCAGTTATTTTAGATCCAGCTTCACTTGGTTGTGTTGCTGTTTGTCAGTATGTGGTATCTAATGCTCACATTCCTTGTCTGTCTTTGTTTCCTTTCCTCTCTCCCAGTTTCTTTTCTGCTTCCATGTGTTGTGTTTTTGGTGGAATATTACAATAGCACTGTATGCTTCCGTTGTGGTGCACCATTATCACAACATATCAGCTTTTCAGCACATTTGTTGTTGTTTCCCATACAGTAAAGAAAAACAGAGCGAACAATTCGCTAGGTTTTCAGTGCTTGCTAGCATTGGTACAGTCAGCATATCATGGAATTAGGCAAAGCAGCACTAATCACTCACTCTTTAGACAGGAAAGCATTTTGAGAAATATTGGTATTTTTAAAGCATCATTGTGTAGCTCTGGTGTTTGTAGTTAAGTGTACTATATATGGATAAGAGTCAAATCCATGGCTAGCAAAGAAGCAGTAGGGAAGTGAAAAAATGACCCAAAGATTATTTCCTGGAAAACTTCATAAAGAGAAGCAATTTTCTTAGAGGAGTGGAAAACATTTCAAGACAGTTTGTTAGAAAAAGTAATCCCAGTTATTTACCCAATACAGAATTTTAGCTAAATTGCCAGTGGGAGAAATTAGACACTGATAAAACATTGTGAGCATGCACCAAACCAAACAAAAGGATAGGGTCAAAGCAGCTTTCTATTTCACGGTAGCTAGGTACTTTGTAACATAAATAGGAGAGGTTTACTCCCAGATAGGAACCACTTGCTCAGTTAAATCCAAAGCCATTCTGTCAGAATCATGGCGGATTCATGGTCCAAGAAATGAACTCTGGACAGAAACTTGCAACATTTTTATGTGACTAAGTGTTCATCAAACATAAATTAAACCTCTTCTGCCAGTGTGATTTTTGAGCATTGAAGCCTTTTTTTTATTGTTATACAAACATGTTGAGCTAGTCAGAATCATGTCTGGGCACAGTTTACAGACATTAACTGTGTAAATAAAATGGGGTATGTGGTACAGTCCCCCTTTGTCTGTTTTTAGAACCTCTAAATTTTCAAGGGTCCAGTTCTGTTTGATTCATAAGAAATGCCTGCCCAGTGAGAGGTTTTACACCATATCCTGATGTTTCAAGGGACTCTCCAGTACACTGTGCCCAGGTGCTTCAGGCAGGGGACAAGGACATAGATTTTTTTTTTTTTTTGAAGAGCTTCCAGCTGTGGAACCACATCCACCTTCAGAATAATATGTAAGCTGTGTCCTTGATCAGACATTTCATAACGCAGGTTTACTCAATCTCCTGAGGTATTAAAATCTCTAGTTTAGAAATAATATTCATTGCCAACTTTAAAATGTGTTTTGGGGGACAGGAACAGATGGTCCTTAACAGATGGAGACCAGGTGTTCTCCAGTTCAGGACCCAGCTGCAGTATCTGAAACTTCCTCCTAGAGAAAAAGAAGCTTTAACTACATTATAAAGAATATTGTTCCCTAGAGCAGTGGTCTCCAAACTTTTTGGCTCGTGCACCCCCAAGGTGACCTGCCGCAGGCGTGCCACCAAAGCAAGAAGACCGGAAGACCTGCTGCAGGCGTGCCGCCGGAGGAGATCACCAGCTGTGGACGTGCAGAGCTGCTGCCGAAGGAAAAAAACTGCCCAGTGCCGTCTGGGGGCACTACTGCTGCCGCGCACCCCCGGGATCATCTCGTGCACCCCCTGGGGTGCGCGGACCCCTGAATGGAGACCACTGCCCTAGAGAGCTGTTCTTGAAACTATCTTGTGCAACTGAAATGGACGTGCTCTTATGCTACACTCATCTAAAAGTGCTCCCACGCATTTAGCAACACTCTATTTAATGGAAAATTCATACTGTATCTCAAAGCTGAAATTATTTCTCTACAAAACCACTAGAAGACTATTGGCCTATGTCAACCATGTACTTGAACAATCTGGCATATTTACTCGGGGTGGGGTGGGAGGTGGGAAATACTGTCAAAAGGTAGATTATACAAACATACTTCTTGCCAGAAGCTCGGATTGGGCGACAGGACCTGGATCCCATGACTACCTGTTCTGTTCATTCTTCTCAGGCACCTGGCATTGGCCACTGTTGGAAGACAGGATACTGGCAAGATAGACCTTTGGTCTGACCCAGTGTGACGGGTTGGATCACAGAAACCCCCTTGGGACTGCCATCTGATGTGCCAAGACTACTTCTGCCCCTGCTTTCCCTGCCAGCTTGAGACTCGAGCACCCTGTGTTGCTGAGCCAGACACTCCTGTCTGCTCCAACACAGACCCAGGGTCTGAACCACATGCCCCAAAGCTGCTGACTTAGCTGAAAGCAACTTAAGAAGTGTTCCTGCCTTTAATGTTCAGATGCCCAACTCCCAATGGGGTCCAAACCCCAAATAAATCCGTTTTACCCTGTATAAAGCTTATACAGGCTAAACTCATAAATTGTTCACCCTCTATAACACTGATAGAGAGAGATGCACAGCTCTCCCCCCAACCCACCGGTACTAATACATATTCTGGGTTAATAAGTAAAAAGTGATTTTATTAAATACAGAAAGTAGGATTTAAGTGATTCTAAATAGTAACAGACAGAACAAAGTGAATTACCAAGCAAAATAAAATAAAACATGCAAGTCTAAGTCTAGTACAGTAACAAAACTGAATACAGATAAAATCTCACCCTCAGAGATGTTTCAATAAATTTCTTTCACAGTCTGGACGCCTTCCTCGGGCACAATCCTTTCCCCTGGTACAGCCCTTGTTCCAGCTCAGGTGGTAGCTCAGGGATTTCTCATGATTCTCCCTTTTGTTCTGTTCCACCCACATATATCTTTTGCATAAGGCGGGAATCCTTTGTCCCTCTGGGTTGCCACCCCTCTTCTCAATGGAAAAGCACCATCTTAAAGATGGATTCCAGTTCAGGTGACATGATCACATGTCACTGTAAGACTTCATTACCCACTTGCCAGCCCACAGGTATACAGGAAGACTTACAAGTAAAACAGAGCCATTTACAGACAATTGTCCTGATTAATGGGAACCATCAAGATTCCAAACCACCATTAATGGCCCACACTTTGCATAACTACAATAGGACCTCAGGGTTCATATTTCTGGTTTCAGATACAAGAGCGATACATTTATACAAATAGGATGATCACACTCAGTAGATTATAAGCTTTGTAATGGTACCTTACAAGAGACCTTTTGCATGAAGCATATTCCAGTTACGTTATATTCACACTCATTAGCATATTTTTATAAAATCATATAGAGTGCAACGTCACACCCAGTATGGCCGTTTTTATGTTCTAATTTATGTGTAGCCTGATCGGGTTTTTGTTTTCTGCATCCCTCCTAACTGGGGTGGGGGGGGAAATCGACCACAAACACAACTACTGCTTTGATCACATTATTAGAAAATTGTTTCCCAAAACGTTCATTAGAATCTCATACTGGATGATCTTTATGGCTCTAATAGCTGCTCCTTCTTTTGTTTCATGGCACTGTCAAATAAGTGGAAATAGCACCGTTATTATGAAATTCAAAATACAGAAGCAATCAATGTGAAGATAACGCTGTACAAAGGCTACTCCTTTTAAAAACAGCTACTAAGCTTTTTTTGTCTTTAATTGGAATATAATTTTGAATTTAGCTTTTTCAATGACTTTGTGCTTTCTGCAGCAATAGGTTCACTGAATCTATCAGTATTTGCTGGAAATCCTGGCGCTTGGTTGCACTTAAATACGTAAGTGAAGAGCGCACATAGTGAGCAAATTTATTTTCGGTTTGTTTCGTAATTCCACATGGAGCGACCGAGCTGTCGATAAAGATACTGTTACTATTATAAAGTGTAATTTCACATTTAAAAAAAGTAATTGATATTGTACAAGTCTGACACCTTCATTTATTCAAAGTGTTTCTGTCTACACCAACATATTGCCACTATTTTTCTTGGTATTTTTATGTCCGTATGTATGGGTCCCCCTGGGTTCCATAATCTCCTGGTGCTAGATACTTTCTACAAACAATCTCATTTTGTAATTTCGGTTTCTTTAACCACTTCTACCTTTTAAATAGACCTCTTTTCTTGGCCACCTTACTTTCAGACTCTTACCAATTGTCTAACACTGTAGAGTCTTCCTTCTTGCCTCTTTTCCTCTTCATACTGGAAAAATAAGCACTAGCTCTCTCCTGCCTGCAGGGAAATGGAATGCAGGCATCCTTTCTAAAGAGCAACAGCTACTTCTTCTGACTGCTGCTGTCCCCAGACTCTCTGGCTTGGAGGCATACTCTCTATATGCGTGCATTCGGCAATGTTTTTTTATTTCCATGCCTGTGTATACTTCCACACAAGCAGCAACAGCAGCAATGTTTGTAAAAGAAATACTAATAGGAACCTTTTATATTATGTTGTGCTTCCTGTTTTTGCAAAATGAAAAGCCATATTCAGTTTAATTCAGGGTTTGCTTCTAACTGTATTTTTAAGAGTAGTTGCTTACCCAACATCTGGGAAAGGCTTTACTACTTATTCTTTTCTAATGCAGGACACATGCCAAGGGAGCTGACAGTATTAGGCCAATCTTGGTTTCATTTCTCTATCTATGCTCCCTGAGGCCTTCCATATTGTCAGTCACATATATTGCACTTCTAACATGATTGGAAGAGTAAGATATGGTCAGCTTCCTGCAAAACTGACAACAATGATGTTCTTTGGGATGGCTTTTAGAAATGCTGTGGAGCAACAAAACTGCCATCTTTTCCTCCCACTCCCCTGCAATGGAGAATTTTCTGCATGGTGCTTTGTTAGCTCAGAAAGAGGACGTCTAGTGTTTCCATTAGGTTTCCATTAGCACAGTGTATTGGAGGTATTGCTGATCTACTATGCCAGCAAATACTTATTTGAATTATATTCTGGAGAATTGACACTTTTTTTATGTAAATGGATATGGCCATTGAGTTTTCAATATTTTTATTTTGTAACTACATTTGTTTCTTTTAATGAGGGCTTCTTTTGAAGCCTTTGGCAGTTGAAAATATGCAAAGTTCCTGTTAGATGTAAAATCTCAAGTGCAGTGGATATTTCTTACAGTATGTCAGGGATCTTTTTCTGCCAGTGTCAATTTTATACAATTGCATTTAGGTATAAAACAGAACTAGTTCAGCTATACAGATGTATAATCAAGCTTCCACTTGATGTTGGTTTAAATCCTTCACAAAAAGCAATTTTTTATGGCAGGGTAAATAGAAGTATTCACAGAAGAAATGTCCCATGAAGGGGCATAATATATTTTTATCCTTCCAAAACATACTGTTTAGGGCCAATATACACTGGTGCTTAAATACTAGGGTAATGCTGTAGTTATGTTCCTGAAAAATGCGACTTTAAGCGAAATGATAAGTGAATCCAATTTCCCCATAAGAATGAATGTAAATGGGGGGTTAGGTTACAGGGAAATTTTTTTTGCCAGACAAAAGGCATTATATACATGTTAAACAATTTTAAATAAGGAATTTAATATATGTATTAAACAGGCTGGCAGCCCCCATCAGTTCCCCTACGTGGGCCTCCCCCACGCCTCCTGCCCGCTGGCAGACCCCATGGATCGCCGCCTTCCCCGTGCTCCACCTGCCTCCTGCCCGCGGCAATCAGCTGGTTTGCTGCATTCAGGAGGTAAGGGGGGAGGCTGCGTACCGTGTACTTGCTCCTCCCCCAAGCCTCCTGAACGCCGCAGGCCAGCTGATTGCTGCTGGTAGGTGGCAGGGGAGGGAGGTGGGAGGCTGCGCTCCGCATCCTCGCTCCATCTCCCTAGCCTACTGAACACCTCAAGACAGCTGATTCCTGCTGGCAGGGGGATCAGGGGGAAGGCGCTGATCTGTGGGGACCGCCAGTGGGCGGGAGGCTCTCGGGAGGGGTGCGTAGGAGGGCTGCCAGCCATGGACAAAGCAGGCAGCCAAACGACGTTATAGAGGAGCATTGCACAACTTTAAACAAGCAGGTTCTGTAATGGAGCAGAGACATAAAATTGAAACATTAAGTGAGAGAACGTTAAGTGGGGAGTTACTGTACTATGAATTTGCTGCACAGTGTGATTAATTTACATTTGTACAAAACGTGATTAATAGGTTTACAGAAACACATTGTAATAAGAATTTACTTAATCATGTGATGAAGACCCATAACAGTGCTTCTTGGTGATTTCTCCAAAATATTAGTTAGAACCATGAAAAAAATGGAGCAGTGCTAAAGCAGAATCTTATTTCCATGTAGGCAGTGTACATTGAAATCTGAAGATGTATGGGTATGTAAATAAATGTCATTTAGATTTAAGGTAATGCAGAATGACGTTTCCATGAACACTAGGTTTTGAGTTTATAAATGGATTAGTTCTGTAATGTGTTAATTTAAAATATCTTGCTTTTTGCAGTTAGGCTGGGACATGCATTTATAGTTGGGATTTTCATATCTGCAACATCTTCATCCTAACACAATTAAATTAGAAATGTTTAAAACTTGAGCAGAACCAAATTAATTTTTGATTAAAAATATCAACTATAATTGCCATGGCAATGTTATATAATTGCAGTTATAGTGAATTAAGAGCTACCTTGAGGAATAGAAGCAGAAATTAATGAAAACAGAACATCAGCAGAGATCAACATAGATATTCAAATAAGAATGTCAATTACTATAGCCATACCTGTTACAAAAAATATAAAAATGTGGGACATTAGCAGGCAACACTGACTACTATAAACCCATTTCAGCCTATCTCAATTTATTTTTGCACTTAAAAGTATATAAAATATTCTACATACTGTACTATTACCACAACGATGGTAGTAAAAGCCTTTTGAAAGTTACTTCACAAGGTAACTGACGTTTAAGAAGCAGCTATCTTCAAAGGGTTTTAATACTTCTAGGTACTAGTTCTTTGAGTCCTTAATATTTCATATTTGACTAAATTATGTTTTGAGCAAATTTTCATGTTATTGGAAACTGTCATTTTTTGCAGTTCTTACTGTACACTTTAGCATCTCTATTGTAATTTTTTTTTGTTTTTACATTAAGATACTATTTGTATAAATAAATATTCCTTACTGGTAGAGAAATAAAGATGAGCAATAATTTGTGAAATTAATTACTGTAGTAAAAGAATAATGACCTGATTTTTTGAATGTGAGTTTTTAAATCACACACACTTATACATTAAAACAAATAAGCAAACAAAAACCCTCTTTAGATTCAGGATGTGGCTTTATTAATACATTACTGTTTTTCTGCTCTTTTCTTGGTTTGGATTAGAAATCTTTTCATTTCCACCCATTTAATTTAAATCTGGGTTTGTGTTAACTTTGCCTGGAACAAGGGAGAGAACAAAAATGATCAGAAATCGTAAAATTCATTAAATTCAAGCTTCATTTGTTTTAATGATACAGATACTTTCTCCCTCCCCACTTCTGTTAGCTAATTATCACCACCATAACCAGAAGATTAAGATGAAATAAGAGTTTGCTTGCTGAGATGACAGCAACTCTCTGCTTGCTAATGTGAAATGATACATTTCTTAGGCTGCTGCAGCATTCACTTCTATGTGGCTGGCTGGTATCCTATTTTCTGACAGTGTTATTTAGTTGATAAAGAGCTGCATAATCGCAATGAAAATATGAAATTTAGGCTCAGTTATGTACCATTTTGTTGTTGGAATTGTGGTTAAAGTCAGCAGTGGATTGTATACTAGTTGATGAATGTTTGCTAGACCAGTGTCCATTCCTTTCAGAGTTAGTTAAAAATAAATAAATTTAAATATTGGTGCGTTACTGTTGATCTATAATCCTTTTATAGTCCTAAAAGCTTTTTACTTTCCCAGCTTGATCCAGTGCTCATCAGTGAATGGTTGGTGGAATCTGTTTGCTCTAGCATGAGAAAAGCCTGGGGATGTGGGTAGGGAAAAGCATGGAAACAACCTACCAGAATAAAGCTGCAACCAGCTATTGTAGTTTGTATGAATGATTCTATATTGCATTACTCTGTGGATGTGTTGATAATTTAATTTGGATTTTATATTTATAGTGTATAATATATGGCGGTCACTTCTGTAAATTAGCCACTAGTTTCGCCTTCACATACATATCAAATTGCTAAAAATGATGAAATGGGACAGAATGTGACAATAGTTTTAAAAGTATATTTTTTGCTATATGAGTTGGTAACAGTAGTATTAACTCGCAAAATTAATGCTATTTCTGGGTAACGAGTAAATTTTAGATGCAAAAACTAGTTAATTCGAAAATGTGAATTAATATTTTTATAAACTTGGGAAAGAATTTAGTTCAGGAGAAAAATTTAAAATGGTCTTTTATTAGGTAGTTGTGTGATGTTTATGTAAACATTGGTGGTATACTGAGAATTGTATATATAACTGAATTTAGTATAGAGATAATCTGTTTTATTTCAGATTGTATTTTTTTAAAAAACGAATTAAATATAAAAGCAATTAAATTTAAATCTGCTGCAGAGTTTCCATTCTGCCTCAACAGAATGCTGAAGGACTCAGGGATGATTTGTAGTAAGTGCCATGCAAAAGCAATGCAATTATGATTGGTCAAGCTTGCAAGGCCATACTGTCAACTCAAGGGCATTTCTTTGTCTGTATGTAACACAGTAACTTTTGAATGTCTCATCTGATCAATTCTAAAACTTCAGGGAATGTTCTGAGCATCAATGGACAAAAGCCTATTGATTTCGGGTGGGGGGGGGGGCAGGAATCGGAAAGCTGAAAAGGAGGAAATGGGAGACACATGATGTCCCTGGCATCTAATTAGCACAGCCACAGCTTCAAGTACCTCTGCAAATGTCTATAGACCAAACTGGTTGATGGCAACTGTTAACTCCTTTCAGCATAACAATACTTCTATTTCAGCTCTGATAATCCTCATAATTGTTTAACATGTTAACACCCTGAATGACTTATTTCCAGGTCAGAAGAATTATGGTGGTGGTGATGAGCCAGTGAGAGCCTACACAACAGCCACTGATGTGGGTGGAATTGTGGGATTCTTGTATTGGGAAAAGGGGGTAATGAGCCCCTGCAATTGAAGGGAAGGTGAGGAAGGGAGGATTAGGAGCAGGCACATAATCTCTGGTGTGGGGGGGAAGGGTACCCTGTGTGGGAGAATGGGACATACAAAACCCCAGTCTGTAGGAAGATTGGGAGATGCTAGTATGGAGGAAGGGGTAGAGAGTTCCTACACAAAGAGCCACTGGCATAAGGGGTAGGGGGAATGGCTAACACAGAAGCTATGGTTGGGAGGAGGGGTCCAGGTATGGGGTAATATGAGAGATGGACACACAGAACCCCTGGCAGGGGAAAGTGGGAGACCCTGGAATAGTTGAATGGGTGGGGGCACATGGAACCCATGGTGGTAAGGAAGATAGCAACACAGACCCCTTGCATTGGGGGAAGTGGGAGTGGGGGTGCACACTGAGCCTGGAAGGGAGAAGAATGGTGGACCCTGATATGGGAGGAGAGCAGAGACTGGTTATACACAACACTTCTGGCAGTGGGAGACTGGGGGCACACAGCCCTCCTGGTGGAGGGGAATTGCAGGGAGTCCCTGAAATAGAGGGGGATGGGAGGGTAGTGAGGGAATGGAGGGATACAGGGAGCCCATGATGTGTGCAATGTTGGTTGGTTTACAGAAGCAACAAAGTGTGTGATCCCTTAGTTAAGGCATTTTGGAGTTTATGGTCCCAAACTAGATAAAACTAATTTTTAAAGAGAGATTAGATTTAAAAAACCCTCTCCCACATTGTGTGTTTACAGAGCAGAGTTAAGATCATCTTAACTTGTGCACTTCCATACCCTAACATGATTTCTGTTAACCTTAACCTTATTCAAAATTTCCTGGTTTTTCAGTGGTTGGTTTTAAGTCAATTACAACATTCCTGCAGTGTTGTTTTTTCCTTTGTTGCTTATATGTATGCTCAACTTTAACTTGACTTTAGTGTAGATTTTTGTTTTGATTTGGAATTTTCTTGTTTTTCAAAATTATTAAAAATGTTATACTAAATAAAATATCACACAGTAGCATTCTAGATATTTTTAATGATTTAAAAAATAGGTAGTAGTTGTGACAGATATGGCATATCCTGTAATATCCTGGGAAGGCCTTATTGTATTAAGTTTATGTATTATTGTGGGCTGGGATTGTATGTAATCTCTTTAGTGGGGAGATGTGATAGGTGTAAGACCTGAGAGTTCAGAAGACTATACTGAAAATGTGCCAAAGTAGTATGAACTTTTGAGACAATAAATATGAAGTGGATTTCCTGGGAAATCCCTAGGGAGAGGTTTAATGCAATTCCCCAACTCCTATTATGCAAAAACCCAGCCTTTTGAAGCTATGCCCTGAGTGGAGGGTTACTGTCTGCTGATTACCTGTTACAAAAGGCCAAGATCAGAGGCCCAAGCTATGTAAAGAAATGGCTGATCTGCCCATAGTTCTGGATGTGGCATGGATGAACTTGTAAACATGGAGGAAAATCTTGTGGCTTTTGAACGACTAAAACCTACCAGAGCCCAAGGTTGGGGTTGGGGTAACTTCTGGTAAGCTTTCTAGCATGCGTGTAGGTTCTTTTTAATGTTTTCCTCTGTAATGCTTTTACTTTAAGTATAAATGGGGTTGCTTAGAAGGAGCTGTGTGGTAACTTGTAGCTGCGGGCAATACACTGGGCATAGACCTTGGAGAGAAAGCAAAGCGAAGGTGCTGGCCAGTTAGACAGTCTGGTATTCTGGGGGATATTGCTGTGTAAGGCAGGGAGCTGTGCAACTTTAAAACCCCTGATCAGAAGGGAATGAGATGTGGGCCTCTGTCCAGAAAAGGTAACGGCTGGGAGCCAGAAACCTCTAAATGAGTGCTCTTGAGGGACCCCAGAGGAGGAAATACAAGTGCAGTTACCCTGAAACTGACAGTAGCAACATAAATTCTTTCTAGAAATTTAATATTTAAAGGTGCTCCCCTCCAGCAGTCCCCCGTTCTCGTGTCTTCCGTCCTCCCTCCCCACCCCCCGCCAAGATTTAGTCAGGGGTATGGACAGGTCATGGGCTGTGAATTTTTGTTTACTGCCCATGACCTGTCCATGAGTTTTACTAAAATACCTGTGACTAAATCATAGCCTTAATTATAACCAATAGAGTTGTTGCATGCAAATTAACTCTAGAGGAAGAGTAGTGATCAGTTGAGTTAATTCTGTGGCCTGCATTAGAGGATTGCCTTAACCTCTTGTAGCCTGTATAATCCTAAGAAGAAACATTTGTTAATAACTAAGCTTAATTACAACCTTATTTCTTGAAATATAGCGTATGTACAAGACTATATTAAAATTCTTGAAGTCTGTGTTCAGATATTAAGATCATTTGGGATGAAGACTGAAACAGATGTTATACTACTTAAATTCACTTTAATCTTATAAACGAATTAATGGATTTACTTGTAAATTCTCATATATATTATATAGCACTTACTCTGACTACAGGTTTGTACCTTAAGTATGGAGCTGTGACCGGAGATTCCACAATGCAAATAATATTACACATAAGCTACAGTGAAAATACAATTTTAAGATTGCAAATCAAGCATTCAGATGTTAGGAAGTGTAAGAATTAAGGCTGTGTGTGCAACCTTAATGCAAATGCATTATGATACAGTCTTTGATTACATATTCATAAGTCACTGGATGGAGTTACTCTGGGGATGAATTGGGGCTGAGTAATGAAGATGTCCGTAATCTTTGTGACCCCTGCTTCTTACTGTTGCAGAAGTTGGAAGGTCTGTACTGAACAAGGCAGGGGATCGCAGGAAGAGATAGGACAGTCTTATGGTTAAGGCAGTTGACTGCTGCCCTGGAAAATCGGATTTTACCCCTGCCTCTGCAATTGAGTTCCTAAATGATGCTTGGCAAATCACTTAAACCAAACTTTTCAAAGGTGGTCACTAATCACATGTGCCTTATTTTCTGGGTGCCTGATGAGAGACCCTATGATCTGATTTGCAGAAGTGCTGAGCACTCACAGCTGAAACTGAAGAGAATGGGAGCTGTGCTTTGAACATGTGAAATACTATATAATGTGAAGTACTTGAAAAATAATGTCCTGGGTATCTCAAATTGGGCAGCTGGAATTAGTGGACACTTTGGATCTTAATTCTGTGTGAATTAGCTGCCACACTGTAAAAAGGGGACGATGATACCACTACCTCATCTCAAAGGAGAGTTGTGCATAGAAATTAATTTTCATGAAGAATTCAGATACTGTAGTGGTGAGCACTATATAGGAAAGCCTATGAGGAAATTAATAATTGTCTTCATAGCAGGATTTGAATAGTGTGAACAGTAAATGAAGTCTGGGGCCATCCATTAAATAATGAGGAGAGAACAAAATATTGAACAGCTGCTTATTAATTGAGAACAATCTGTTCTGGGCTCTGAATGAGGCAGGGGTGCTGTGGAAAAATGGTATGTGATCATGTAATTAAAGACTGCACAAGCAACCTTTATTTTGTCATTTCCTAATTTGTTAGTTAGTGCTTGACTTTATAACCTTTAATGTTTTAATGAAAGTTTGCGTGTAATTTGGTAGGCTGTTAAAGACAGAAATTCCATTAGGTGGCATCATATTATAGAATCATAGAAATGTAGGGCTGAAAGGGACCTCGAGGCCAAGTCAAGCCCCCTGTGCTTAAGCAGGGCCATGTAATCCTAGACTAGGTGTTTTGTCCAGCCAGTTCCTAAGTACCTCAATGATGGGAATTGCACAACCTCCTTTGGAAGCCTGTTTCAGAGCTTAACTACCCTTATAGTTAAGAAATTTTTCCTAGTATCTAACCTAAATCTCCTTTGATGCAGATTAAGCCCATTACTTCTTGACCTACCTTATTGGGCTTGGAGAACAATTGATCATCATCCTTTTTAGAACATTTTTGAAGACTATTATGAGATGCCCTCTTCAGTCTTTTCTCAAGACTAAACATGTCCAGTATTTTTAACCTTTCCTCATAACTCAGGTTTTCTAAATCTTGTATCATTTTTGTTGCGCTCTTCTTGATTTTCTCCAGTTTGTCCACATCTTTCCTAAAATTTAGTGCCCAAAATTGGACACGACTCCATCTGAGGTCTCACCAGGGCTGAGTAGAACAGGATTATAACCTTCTGTGTTAGCAGCTCTTGTCAAGCCTGACATACTCACTCCACCTAACACACTATTGTTGTAATCAGTATACTCTGAACAGTTAATTTCCTTGGTTTTTAATAAATAAATCCTCAGAATCCCCATGTACCACATCCTAGCTCTCCACCTACACTTCTTCTGGCTCTTCGGCAATAATTGTCCCACTCATAGAATGAATTGACTGAATGTTAGTCCCTTCACTATCTTTTCATCATCTCTCATCATTTTGCCTGCAGCAGAGCCCCAATCTCCCTCCGTGTGGTCCTCCTCATGAGGAGGCAGGTGTCTGTCTGGGGTCTGCATGTTGAGGAGCTGGGGAGAGGATGCAGGAACAGTACAGGGACTATCATGATATTAGGGGGAACAGATATGGGGGATCATGGATGTTTTTTGGGAGCAGAGCTGAAGCCCCCCAAACATCTCCCACTGCACAGCTGACTCCCTCCTTTCCAACCCACTCTTTCCTGCATGCCCCAACACCCTGCCACATTTCCCCTCACTGCTCCAGCACCCCCGTGTTCCCCACTACTAAGACTCCCTCCACGTCCCACTGGTCCAGCTTCTTTCATATTCTTTCCAACAGACCTAGTACTCTGATCTAACCCCTCACATGTAAACCAGCTGCCACCTTTTCCATGCTCCTCTCAGGCTGGAGATGGGAAAGTTGTGCAGCTGTGAGAAATGCATGTACTCACTGGAGGCAGGAGTGTGGAGTTGCAGAGTCCCTACCTCAAATCTGGGCCTACTAGTGTACGGGAAAGGGGCTTTACACCACATCAGTCTGCAGTATAGGAGGCCCAGAGAGGTTTGAAGTTGGGCATTCATCGCAGTGATATGTTTTCAGTTGAATAACCAGACCCCCTGGATCTGAATATAACCTGAAACCGTAGTTCTGAAAGGTGTAAACTGTTCCATTCATCTCAGAGGGTGTTTTCATCCCCTCTCATGGCTTCAGTGCAAATGGGCCTGCGCCACACAGAGAGTGCACCTTCTCAGTTCTTCACCCTGGCTTCAGCACTGTATGCCTGTGCCATGCTCTGAATATGATCATTCCCAGCACTCAGTTCTGGTCTCAGTAGTGTTGCCAACCCTCCTGGATTGGCTGCGAGTCTACTGGAATCAGCATCGATCTCCCGATGGCTATTGAAAGCAATCTGGGAGATTTTAATACGCCGCTAAGTCTGGTCGGTGGTGCAGCAGGGCTAAGGCAGGGTCCCTGCGGCTCCTGGAAGCGGCTGGCATGTCTGACTCCTAGGCACGGGGCGGCCAGGGGGTCTCAGCCCCTGCCCCAAACGCCAGCTCCGCAGCTCCCATTGGCTGGGAACCGCAGCCAGTGGGACTTGCAGGGACGGTGCCTGCAGGCTGGGGCAGCGTACAGAGCTGCCTGGCCACCCTTGAGCCTAAGAGCCAGACATGCCGGTCGCTTCTGGGAGCTGCCTGAGGTAAGCGCTGCCCAGACGGAGCTCTCACTCTCTCTTGCACCCCAACCCGGAGCCCTCTCCCACACTCTGAACCCCTTGGTCCCACCCTGAGGCTATGTGTAGACTAGAGGAGCATTTCTCAAATGTGGCCACTGTTGCTGCATGTGGCCACCAGGGGCTTTTCTTCCAGCCACAGCCTCCTGGGCAATGATGGGAGAGGAGGGCAAAACAGTGTCTCCTCCCCCAAGGCCGCCAGAAGGGGTTGGGTCCTACCCCCCTCTGTGGGGATACATGCTGGAGGAGTAGGCTTCTAGTGGGTTCCCCACTTTCCCTGGTGTGGTGGGCAACCAGCTCCGGCCCTGGGCTCACCCCCGTCCATTCTCCCCCAGACCCTCCTGCCTTCCCCGGCCCCCCATTCATTCTCCCCATCACCTCTGGCCCCCACTGCCTCCCTACCCACCTCCCCATCCAGGGATTAATTTGTCCCTGGGCTTGCCAGGGCTGAGTAAGTCTGCTGCTGTGAAAAGTAATATTTGTATGTATGTTTGTTAATATCATTTTTCACAGCAGCAGACTTACTCAGCCCTGGCAAGTCTTTTTTTTTAAAAAAAAAAAAAAAAAAAAGCAAAATCAACAACAAAAGACAAGAATGTGCAAAGCACCTTATTTGTGTTTTTATCCTGTTTAGGTACAGTAAAGAATAGAGACAAGTGTACATTATTTTTATTATTGAGTCTTTAAAAAATCCCAACATAAATGGCAATGATTTGGACATACATATGTGCATATTTATTTGTCTTTCCTAAACTTAATTAGGAATTTTTTAATTAAAATTGTAACTAGCCACCAGCAAGAGTGTGGCCACCAAAAAATTTGTTGTGAGAATTCCTGCACTAGAGCTTGAAGTGGTACAGCTGTGCCACTGTAAGATCTCTTGTATATTTGCTCTATGCTGACGGGGGAAGAGTTCTCCCATTGGCATAATTCAGCCACCCCTAACGAGCAGCAGTAGCTATGTTGGTTGGAGAAGCTGTCCGTCGACACAGCGCTGTGCATGCTACCACTTATGCTGGGATAATTTGTCCCTTGGGGGTGGAATATTCACACCCCTGAGTGACATAAGTTTTGCTGACATAAGTGGGATGTAGACATGGCCTCAGGCATTTAGATGTCTGTTTATACCTTTGGTGGATTTTTGGATTTCACATCTATATGTTAAGGTAAAAATAACATTTGAGTTGAGGATTCATAGTTTTGTCGTTAAGATGTAGATTTGCAATGACCAAATCTCATACAAGTTAGTGAATGCAGCTACTGTCCTGCCAATCCATGACATTATTTCCTTCTGGATATCTCTGCTGACTTGCATGGTGGCAAGGTCTCTGAATTGACTCACATCTTGTATTAGATGCTGGATGGCTAACAACCACAGACAAATCTTGCTTTTTAGCAGTCCAAGACATCTTCGCTTGCATTAGAAAAGACTCCACTAGAAAAATTTATGCAGCAAATGGGAAAAGGTTCAAGTACTACCTTTTGGAGTCTCCAGTAGTCATCCTAGATTACTCACTAATCCTGATTAGTTCCAGAAGAGTACATCTGGCAGGTGTCTCTGCTTATCCTCCTCCTGTGGAGGGATACAGTGCCTTCTCTCACCCAACAGGCTTGATTTCTCAAAGGGATTATTCTTGTCTTCCCACCAGCCAGGAGGACAACACAGTTTTAACAGAAGTGATTGGACCTCCTTTTGAACTCTTAGCAATCTGATCTTTATGCCACCTATCTATGAAGAATGCTTTCTTTGGCAGCTGTAAACTTTATAGGGGAGATCCAGCCCTTGTGGCAGGACCTCCCTATATAGTATTCTACAAGGACAAGGTGATGTTGAAACCTCACCTGAACTTCTTACCTGAAGTGGTTTTGAGTTGCATCCTAACCTTATGATCCCCTACTGGTTTTCTTTCCCAAACCTCACACTTCTTGAGAAGAGGCCAAACATCACACTTCGGATGTTGTTAGCTGTTTGGATAGAACCAAACCGTTTGGAAATTCTCCTAGACGTCTCTAGCACTGCTAAAAGGATGAAGGATTAACCAGTCTCCACCCAAGAATTTCTAAATGGATCCTGGCAGCATCTGAACATGCTCTATAGTAGTCCTCTTGGACACACCTGGACTTGCTAGGGCCCATTCCAGTAGATCACAAACAACTTCTCTACAGATTTTCGAAGATCTGTAAAGCAGATACCTGCAGTTCAGTCACACCTCACTCAGCTCTACTCCTTAGTATTAGGCTCCA
The DNA here is from genome assembly GCF_965140295.1 of Lepidochelys olivacea. Lineage (NCBI taxonomy): Eukaryota > Metazoa > Chordata > Testudines > Cheloniidae > Lepidochelys > Lepidochelys olivacea. The sequence continues at coordinate 100,644,407 of NC_140413.1, read as the reverse complement.
GATTTAATGCCCACTTTGGTAGAGCTGCCTGCTGTCATTATTTCGGTAGAATCTGGGCACCCATCTCTGGGTCATTAATTACTGCTTATGAGTCACCAAAGTGGAATATTAGGAGAGAGAACATTTACTTACATATACCATATGTTATCCATGTGTATTCCATGGTCCACCCTCTGTCCCCATTACTACAGAGTCCTGGTCATATGGATTCCATTTTGGCAAAGGAACTGGAGAGCAGTTGCATCCATCCAACCCTTTTATCCTTGGCTGTGGAGGACCTGAGGCATGCAGGGCACAGAAATGACCCAAAGAGACACTGCTATTCAAAAAGATTCTGATTTCATGCACCTGGAGCACATGCACACCCAGAAGTGGAATATATGTGAATGACACAGCTCAAAAAAACAGTTACTGTAGGGTAACTTTATCTTTACTTTATGGGTATCTTTGTGTGGAAATAGTGTTCCAATAATTATGAGCCCTGGTACCAGGCACATTTCTTTTAGTCTTTCACCATTCTGATTTGGAAAACCAAAAGTACCTTTTGCCATTTTGCCTGGGGATTCTTCTGAGCAAAAACCACCAGTTTGACAAGACAGTGGTGGCTTTTACAATGTGCTTTCAGGAACAGATAATGCAAGTCTCTCCCACAAGGGTTTCACAACCTAAATTTGCCTGGCAAATAAGGCTGTCAGGGGAAGGAAGGACAAGGGCTCCAAATAGGAAGGTTTAGTTTTGGCTCTGCATCTTGATGTTTCTGTCAAACTTGTAACCTAATGAATTAACTCTGTGGTTGTAGGTGACATGGTAATTTTAGTTTTTAGGAGGTATTTGACAGTCTTCCAAACCCTCTTTACTAAGAAAACGCCTATTCCATGCAAAGGGAGTGGGATGCAATGGAACAAAGAGGAATGAAGGCACACCAAGGCCCAACTTATTAGCAGAATAGAGGGTGGGTTGCGGGTGGGGAAGCACTGAGTGATAAGGTAAGAAGATGTAGACAGGAGAAGGGTGTAAGGCTCTGAAAGTGAGAACAAGAAGTTTGAAATTGTTATACAGGGTAGGAGTGAAACAAAGGAGGAATTCAGAGGGGGTGATATGGTTTTTGCAGGAGAGGAAGACTTAAACAGTAGCATTTCGGACAGACTGGAGTAAAACCATGTGGGTATCAAGATAAAGTGATTGCAGTATTTGAGGCTAGAGATGATTCGGGCGTGGGTAGATGACTTAAATATTCAAGTATTATCTACTTTACCAAAAAAGGACACTAAAGTTCAAAGACTGTTAGAACAGGAGAAGGGTTGTATGCAGAGAAAATGTTAGTACTGTAGATTAATGTTTTAACCTTAAAACTACTATACCTGTTAATGACAATATCCATATGTTCTTAATTCCTCACAGTAATATGGAGAGAAAGAGGGGAGGGGAGAAAAAAACTGTCTCCTAATAGTTCAACTTCTGGAGAAATAGGAGTCGAAACAACCTTCAGATATTATACACCTTAAAATGGTCACAAAGTTTCATTGAAAGCAATTTTTCAGTTCATTTATAGGAATAACAATGCAAAATTTAACAAAAAAAGTCTTCAAAATGGTGGTGAAAGATTTTAATAACAATTGCCAAGTGTTTTAAACAGATAATTGCGCCCATGTGCTTACATGTGTAATGAAATTTTAAAAAAAAAATGTTAAAGGAATGAAACAATTTAGTTACAGTCAAGTATTTGTAATACTTGGGAGATGTGAATGTAGAGCCATTGGCTTTTAATAGTTTTGGGATATGAACAAGGGGGAGAGGAATCTTAAAATGCATGAGGTAACGTCTATGAACCAGAATTGAAACTGTTCATTTGAAGCATTGTGAAAACTATCTTATTTTGACCAACACCCTCCTTGGTAATTTAATTGTGTGAGCTCAAGTGTAAATCCATGTTCTTTTTTAGGATGATGCAAATGTCATTCTTGCTCTGAGAATAGAAACCTTGCTCCTTGTAGTACTGCAGTCTCTAGGGCAGGAGAAGGCAATGCCTTATTGCAGATGAAAATAATTTTGCGAGGTTTTATTTGTTTTGAGTCTAATTTGTCTACACTCTAGTAGAGGATAGGATAATTTCAATATGCTATAAAGTGTTGGCTATATAATAGCTGTTAATTTGAAGCAAATGAAGATTGAGTAAAAATGTGCTTTTTTTCCCTCTCTGCCCTAGGAAGGTCTAAATTTTAAAAAATGCTGAATCTACCAAAAAAAAAAAATCTCTCTGAACTGAATTTGACAAAGCTTAAAATTAGTTTGAAAAATATCACCTATCAGACTAGGGAAACAGCAGAAAGGAACACTGTAGTATAGTTAAGAATATGCTAACTTTATCTTTAAAGGTCTTTATTTATAATGACTTGAACTAGGATCTAGCTCATATATTTTGAGCATGCATTACAGCTACTTAGCTGAGGTTATTACAAGAATAGACATGCTTGTTCAAACTAAGAGCATTTTCATAAAAATAATTTTGTTCTTTTGAGTGCTTGCATACACACTTATCATGTAATAGACATATACACATCTTGTTTCGGAGAGTTTTCCCTAGGGGTGTCTGTACGGATGGCCCTGCGCATTGCCGAACTCCTCGTGCTCCAGAGCAAGAGTATAAAAGCTGAAACTACCCCTCCATCGGTGGTCTTACATTTTTGTTCACAGGGAACACAAATGCTATCTACTTGGTTATACCTAGTGATACTCTTTTTCATTGCTTGATGCTTAGACATCTGTATTTTGTTTCTTCAGTTTTTATTTTATTTCAAATGTTACTATTTGATCTTTTTTCTGTTCAGCTGGGCCTTTGGGCCCTGCATGGCACTGGGGGACCCTAATTCGGATTATTCATATACTCACTGACATAATACAGCAGTGTTTTATGTGAGCAAGCAAGGGGGTGCCAGTTCAGACAGTCTCTGTCCGTCCGGAGACAGTCAAATTGTGGAATTTCTGTGTTCAGCGCTGTCACCTTCAGGGTGTCACACTTGCCAAGGGTTCAGAATGCGCATCCTTGAATTTAGACTAGGATGGTCAAGCGATTTAAAAAACAAAATAATTAAATACATGGCATTCTATTATTGTTTAACAGCACGATTAATAGTCATTAATTTTTTTGTTTTCTACATTTTCAAATATATTGATTTCAGTTACAACACAGAATACAAAGTTTACTGTGTTCACTTTATATTTTTGATTACAAATACTTGCACTGTAAAAAACAAAAAAATAGTATTTTTCAATTCACCTAATACAAGTACTGTAGTGCAATTTCTTTATCGTGAAAGTTGAACTTACAAGTGTAGAATTAAGTACAAAAAATAACTGCATTCGAAAACAAAACAATGCAAAACTTTAGAACCTATAAGTTCACTTAGTCCTATTTCTTGTTCAGCAATCGCTCAGACAAACAAGTTTTGTTTACGTTTGCAGGAGATAATGCTGCCTTCTTGTTCACAATATCACCTGAAAGTGAAAACAGGCATTAACCTGGTACTGTTGTAGCTGGTGTTGGAAGATATTTACGTGCCAGATGTGCTGACTATTCATATGTCCCTTCATGCTTCAGCCACCATTCCAGAGGACGTGTCCATCCTGATGACAGGTTCTGCTCGATAACAATCCAAAGCAGTGCGGCCCAATGCATGTTCATTTTCATCATCGGAGTCGGTTGCCACCAACAGAAGGTTGATTTTCTTTTTTGGTGGTTCAGGTTCTGTAGTTTCCACATTGCAGTATTGCTCTTTTAAGACTCCTAAAAGCACCTCATCCCTCTCAGATTTTGGAAGGCACTTCAGATTCTTAAACCTTGGGTTGAGTGTTGTATCTATTTTTAGAAGTCTCACATTGGTACCTTCTTTGCATTTTGTCAGATCTGCAGTGAAAGCGTTCTTAAATCAAACATGCTGGGTCATCAACCGAGACTCTCTCATAACACAAAATGTATTGCAGAATGTGAGTAAAACAGAGTAGGAGGCCTACAGTTTTCCCCAAGGAGTTCAGTCACAAATTTAATTAATGCATTATTTTTTAACGAGCATCATTAGAATGGTGGCCAAAACATGAAGGGGCATATGAATGTTTAGCATATCTTATAATGCCAGCTACAAAAGTGCTATGCAAATGCCTGTTCTCACTTTCTGGTGACATTGTACGTAAGAAGCGGGCATGTTATTGTTAGAGAGCTTATTCCTTCACTCTCCCACTTCTCTGGTCCTTCTCGCATGAACAGAGAGCAACAATACCCGAAGTCCGAAGGTGCAAACAATTCGATCTTTATTGGGGTGAACTTGCAGCAAGCTTAAATCCAAGTTCCTTTTTCCTTATTTTCAAATCCCAACTTACTTCCTGTTTGCCCCTAATTTATATAGTAATATTCTTAGCTATACCTTAACCAATCGTTCTACTGAAATTTAACTAACCAATCCTAACATATTGTAACATGATTAGCTAACCAGTTATATCCCACCACCTTAATTAGTTTACACCCAGCAAACAGTGTGATTAACAGACAGCCCTAATTTAGACCACAGATGGTCTCTCAGTATAAACATTCTAGCTTAGGTGTTGCTCATAGGGGGTTTTCTGTTGGAGGATCTACATGTGACTCAGGTCCCCAGTTCCGTTCCGGGATGGGTCACAACCCCAGATCAACAGCAGATCGTTTCCTGTTCCTGTGAGACAGAGGTCTGCTGTATGTATACCCACCAGTATCCTGATTTCCCAGGGTCATCCTCAAGCTCAAGCAAGATCATAGCAGAATGATCCTCCTCCTTTGAATGCTGGTCCTTTATGTGTATTCCATTGTGGGTATACATGCGCCTGGAGCCAGAGAATTTTGAAAGCCGTGTATGCTTGTCCACATTTGCGACCTGGCTTGCTTGGTGCCTCTGACGGAGGAGATAAAGAGGAGGGCAGACTGCCTGCCTCTCAAGTTCCTTCTCACTGCCACATGGTCAAAGCCTGAACTTCCAGTGTCCAAAGCTTCAGCTGTCTTCATCTGGAGTATATTTAGAGATCTATACATAGTTTTTATAGTTCTAGAGTTTAAAAGATTTTATCTCCTAGCTTTAGGATTTTGTTTTCCCTGACCTGGGGAGCACTACCCCATGCTGCACTTGGACTATGCCCAGGACTCCAGGCTTCAAAAACTGTGCTTCCTGCCCACAATTCTTGGTCACCAATGACCACTAATACTGCTTGTACTGCCTTGGGGAAGCTCACATCGTGACAAGGTTCAGTATCTGCCATTCATTCCCCAGCCATACCCAGGAAGTGCAAGAACTTTGCCTTATGTTGCACCTAATGGAAAAGGCCATGAGGCCACAATCGGACCCAGGCTGGGGGACCCCTCTGTATATCAGCCTGACTCTGCAAGGAGCGTGCTTCCTGCCTCAAGGTCTGACTGAGGAGTGAGAGAGTCTGTCCCCACAGACCCCTTGACTAGGTGTTTTTGGGAGAGCAGGGAGTATTTGCTTAAGCATGAGGCTAAGTCTTTTTCCAAAACCACTTCGAAGAAGTTGGATTCAAGCCCTGCCTTTGCCGAGTAATTTTATAAGTTCATCACAAGAGAACTTAGTATGTCCTAAGTCTCAGAGGCATTACAAGAAAGCCAGAAGACTAGAGCTCCATTGGCAATGGATCGCAATCTGGCAGCACTGGTGCCTCAAACCCAAAGCTGGGGATCTGCGGGCACTGACAGACTGATCACTGAGAGCACTGGTTACCTGCAGTACTGTCTTTGTCTTCAGTGGCTGTAGCATAGACTGTTTCTACAGTGCCTTCAGTGGTTCAGGCAAACGAGGCCCCTCTCTCTCTGTCTCTCCTGAAAGATCCGAGACCTACACTTCTCCTGAGGCCATCTTCGCTTTCCTGGATATGAAGTTCCCACTCCATCAGGTCCCTCTTTCTTGAATGAGGTTACGACTTCACCAGAGGAGCTGGCCTTTGAGAGGAGTCTGTCTCTCACTGCTTCTTTGGGCTGTGATTTCCCTCCAGTGCCATGGGTGGTACCGCCATCAGAACTGGAATCATATTTCTTCTCATTGGGAGAGTCTGAACGACACAATGAACCATTATTCCCTCCTCCATTACATACCTTCCCGGTCAGAAAACCAAGACCAGCTTGGGACCATCCTCAGCCTCATCACCTACCTTGGAACTCTTGGTACCCATGCCATAGGAACCTCTGCAACCCCCATTCAATCCGTCTTGTTGGTCACACTGGGAGCCATGGGACTAGTACCATCCTACAGAGTTGGGTCAGTCGCCCCTTCCCTCTCCTCTAAGAGGGCAACCAGAGCTGCCCCCCAGATCCTGTTGAGGAGGAGTGCATGTCAGATCCGGTGGTTGCACTGGAACTGATGAAATTGCAGTCTTTGTCTCCCGATGAAGCAATGGCTCCTATGTCTCCATTCCTGCCACCCATTGACTACAAGCATTTTCAGGAGCTTCTTCACAGAGTTGCCGGGAAGTTGCAGATGCCTCTTGAGGACATTCAGGATCTTCAGCACAAGCTCTTGGGCATCCTTTAGTCCTCAAGCTCTAGTCAAATTAACAGCCATCCTGTAGCGCGCTAGAGTGGTCTGGGATATCCTAGCTACCTGTGCCCCTACTCCCAGGAGGCCAAAGAACTGGTACTGTGTCCCAGCCAAAGGGGAGGAATTTCTGTTCTGTTCCCCCTGCTCCTAAAATTTAGTGGTCTAGGCCACTGCGGGGAGATCTAGGCAGCAACACCCCCAATCTACTCCGACTGATAGGAAAGGCAAGTGTCTCAACTTCTTGGGAAGGAAGGTCTATTCTTCTAGCCTCCAGTTCAGGACAGCCAACTACCAAGCACTAATGGCTAAGTACGACTCCCTGAACTAGTCAAAATTCATGACAGTTTCTCCCAGTAGGACAGCGCTTGTTTCCAGGCTCTCACGAAGGAAAGCAAAATGATTGCCAGGACTGCTCTACAATTAGCAGTAGATATGGCTAATGTGTCTTCCAGGGCAATGGTTACTGCCATTGTAACCACAAGCAATGCCTATGGCATCACATCAAGCCCGTGCCACTACTTGACATCTGCAAGGCAGCTACGTGGAACTCCATCCACATGTTTGCAAGACACTATGCCTTGATAGAGCTCCTCTGCTGATGCATCTTTTGAAGTCAGTCCTTTGTTCAGCTCTGCCACCTACAGTCTCTTACCCTTTTCCTATTTGAGTACTACTTGTCACTCGCCTACAGTGGAATACACATAGGAACCAGCACTCAGAGAAGAAGAAATTTACTTACCTGATCCTGATAGCAGTGGTTCTCAGCCAGGGGTATGCATACTCCTGGGGATACGCAGAGGTCTTCCAGGGGGTACATCAACTCATCTAGATATTTGCCTAGTTTTACAACAGGCTACATAAAAACACTAGCAAAGTCAATAAAAACTGAAATTTCATACAGACAAAATGAGAAAGTAAGCAGTTTTTTAGTAATAGTGTGCAGTGACACTTCTGTATTTTTGTCTGATTTTGTAAGCGAACAGTTTTAAAATGAGGTGAAACTTGAGATATGCAAGCAAATCAGACTCTTGAAAGGAGTACAGTAACCTGGAAAGATTGAGAGCAACTACCTTATAGTAACTGGAGGTTCTTCGATGTGTGGTCCCTATGTGTATTGCACTACCCGCCCTCCTTCCTCTTTGCTTTGGATCTTCTATGATTTGTTGTCAGAGGCACAAGGTGAGCCAAAGACACTGCTTTCAAAATTCGCCATGTTCATGGAGTGTACTAGTAACCGCAGTGGAATACTGATAGGGACCACTTATCTCATAGAGCCTCCAATTACTATAAGGTAAATAACTTCATCTTATAGCTCGAGCCTGACCGAGACAGACTTAGTATTCAGATCTTCACAAACTGTCCACTCAGACCCCTTGCTGTTACCAATAACCAGAGACCTCATAACGCAGAACCATGGTGGGTGTTGCACCTGAATCCTGAAGTGTTACATCTCATGGCATGGTTCATTAGTAGTTGAATGCAGAAGGAGGCACATAGCTCAGTGGCAGTCCAGAATGTTTTCCTTCACTGCAGAAAACCTCCCACAAGAACTATTTATCTGAGTAAGTAGAATTTCTCTCTCAACAGCCTCCCATAATGTGCCCCTGGTTCAGTCTAAGATTCATACAATGTCTGGACTTTCATCTTAAGGAATGAGGTCTATCCATCAGCTCCATTATGATGTCTCTGGCGGCCGACTCTGTGTTTATCTTTAGATGGTAAGACTATTTTCACACACCCTATCACAAACAGATACCTGAAAGGTCTCGATAGGGAATCAACTCCTATCAGGGAATCAACTCCTTGGGATCTGAATTTAGTGTTGTCCGCTGTGATGGGCCCTCTTATTGAGCCTTTAGCACTGGCTTCACTCTTGCACCTGACAATGAAGGTAGCTTTTAGTGACCATCACCTCCGCTAGGAGAATGGGAAAAACTGAATGTATTAGTCACTGATCTGCCATACACAGATTTCTACAAGGCCCAGGGTCAGCTTAGAACCACATCGTAAGTTTCTTTCAAAAGTGGTATGCGATTTCCATCTGAATCAGTCTACATACCTTCTGGTTTTCTTCCGAAAGCCACATTCTCACAAGGACGTTTCACACACTGGATGTTTTTTGAGCCCTTTCAAGTTTCTTCCCAGCTTTTTCTTTCTTATGCAGAACATATGAGAGATCAACCAATCCCAATGCAGAGACTCTTGAAATGGGTCACCAGGTGCATCACAATGTGTTACGATGTCCAAGGGGTAACACAATAACACCTCCTGACAAACTCTTGGCACTTTCAATCAGAGGACATTCGGCCTCAGTAGTATTTGTGGCTCATGTCCCAATTACGGATATCTGCAGGGCCTTGATGTGGTCTTCCATTCATATATTCACCAGATGTACGTCCTCAAAGGAAGATGGAAATGTAGGAAGAGCAGTCCTATAGTCCCTCTCCCGATGGAGCTTGGGAGTCAGTGTCAGGGTAACATATGTACGCAAGCACTCGAAGAAAAAACAGTTCTCTTTCTTGTAACTTTTTCTTCAAGATGTGTGGCATATATCCATTACACTATCCACCTTCCTTTCCCGATACATCAGAGTCTACTGTAGGCTTCTGATGTGAAGGAAATGAAGAAGAGGTGGGGCAGCTCCACCCTTTATACCCTCGCTTTAGAGCAGGAGGCTCTTGATGGTTGGCGGGGCTGTTCCTGTGGGTACTGCTAGGGAAAATGCTCCAGAACCAGGGCATGGGACACTCACACACCTACAGTGTAATGGATGTATGGAATACATCTCAAAGAATAACAGTTATGAGAAGGTGGGTAACCATTTTTAATGCACATCATAATTTTTCAAAATATGCCACAGAACAGACTATGTTGTGAATGTGTTGCGTTTTAAGGCATGAATAACGTTGGTGCCATTATCTTTAAAGTTGGATCCTCATTTTGTGATAAGACTGCACTGATCTGGAAAATGAAAAAAAACAAACCTTTAGTCTTGGGAAAACAGAAACCTTTGAATAGTCACTAAGTGGGTTTTTGTTTGTTTCCTTGAAAATCTGATTCTTGGAGTTGTAAAATCTGGAGCCTGGTGTACGAATACAAGTAACTGCTCTGTTCAGTAGAGCTGAGTGAAATTTTTCAGCTGAAACTTTTTTTTCACCAAAAAATGCAAATTTGGGTTGACTGAAACATTTCATGAATTGTATAGAATCATTCTCTCTCTCTCTCTCACTCACTTTGGCCCAATGGTTATTCAAGTATTTTATACAAAAGTGGAGTTTCAACTGGAGAGATTTAAAGAGATCTATCTTTCTTACAACTACAATACCCACCTGCAGAAGTAAAGAAACAGATTGATAGAGCCAGAAGAGTTCCCAGAAGTTACTTACTACAGGACAGGCCTAACAAAGAAAATAACAGAACGCCACTAGCCGTCACCTTCAGCCCCCAACTAAAACCCCTCCAACGCATTATTAAGGATCTACAACCTATCCTAAAGGATGACCCAGCACTCTCACAAATCTTGGGAGACAGGCCAGTCCTTGCCTACAGACAGCCCCGCAACCTGAAGCAAATACTCACCAACAACCACATACCACACAACAGAACCACTAACCCAGGAACTTATCCTTGAAACAAAGCCCGTTGCCAATTGTGTCCACATATCTATTCAGGGGACACCATCACAGGGCCTAATAACATCAGCCACACTATCAGAGGCTCGTTCACCTGCACATCCACCAATGTGATATATGCCATCATGTGCCAGCAATGCCCCTCTGCCATGTACATTGGTCAAACTGGACAGTCTCTACGTAAAAGAATAAATGGACACAAATCAGATGTCAAGAATTATAACATTCATAAACCAGTCGGAGAACACTTCAATCTCTCTGGTCACACAATCACAGACATGAAGGTCGCTATCTTAAAACAAAAAAACTTCAAATCCAGACTCCAGCGAGAAACTGCTGAATTGGAATTCATTTGCAAATTGGATACTATTTATTTAGGCTTAAATAGAGACTGGGAGTGGCTAAGTTATTATGCAAGGTAGCCTGTGTCCTCTTGTTTTTTCCTACCCCCCCCCCCCCAGATGTTCTGGTTTAACTTGGATTTAAACTTGGAGAGTGGTCAGTTTGGATGAGCTATTACCAGCAGGAGAGTGAGTTTGTGTGTGTATGGGGGTGGGGGAATGTGAGAGAACCTGGATTTGTGCAGGAAATAGCCCAACTTGATTGTCATGCACATTGTGTAAAGAGTTGTCACTTTGGATGGGCTATCACCAGCAGGAGAGTGAATTTGTGTGGGGGGGTGGAGGGTGAGAAAACCTGGATTTGTGCTGGAAATGGCCCACCTGATGATCACTTTAGATAAGCTATTACCAGCAGGACAGTAGGGTGGGAGGAGGTATTGTTTCATATTCTCTGTGTATATATAAAGTCTGCTGCAGTTTCCACGGTATGCATCCGATGAAGTGAGCTGTAGCTCACGAAAGCTTATGCTCAAATAAATTGGTTAGTCTCTAGGGTGCCACAAGTACTCCTTTTCTTTTTGCGAATACAGGCTAACACGGCTGTTACTCTGAAACCTATCATAGAATATGCTATAGCCTGGTGGGTATTGTGCTCACTTGAGATGTACTCCAGCACTGGGATTTGAACCTGGGTATCCCATATCCCAGTTGAGTATGCAGTAACCTAAACATCAGAGGGACACTTCCTCCTCTATTTTATGAATCTAGACCTTCATTTCCTTTGCTTTCTGTTAAAAATACCTGAAACAAAATGTTTTGTTTGAAACAAAATTTTTCTGATGCTTTGGATTTCAAAAATGTTGGTTTTGGTTCTACCCAGACCAAACAATTTTTTTACAATCTTTTTTGGAACGGACAGCAAAATAAAGTTATTTTCACAGCTCTATTAGTGGGATACCACATTTTCTAAAATTGTAATAGTGTTAAATTTGGTACACTTTGCTGGATTGAGTCCAGTATTTTTAAATACTCATGAGGAATTCTTTTGTGTCGACTTACATAGGAATAGACTACTCATGCAAGCAAAAGTATACAGGACCCCTTAATTGCAATCTCTTCACAATAGGTTATAAGTGGCAAAGGTAGCAACACCCCTCCACTCTGGGAACATTAGCATCTGGGGAGTGCCTCTTTTCCCCCACTCCGCAGTGTGACTTTTGGGGAAAACTGCAGAGGAGCCAGTAGGAGTACAAGGAGCCAAAGCAGTGACATTCAGCAAACTGTCTACAATTTTTACTTGGACTTTCTTTGCCCTATACTGATTTGCTGTTTTCTTCAAATCTCTCCCTTGCCTTCCATCACAGTCTGTTCACCTCAGCTTCATGTCACACCTGCCCTCTGACTCCCTTCTCTTCTGTCCTGTCCCCTTCACCCACTCCCCTTCCCTTTTCTTTCCATTTAGCTTATCCCCTGTTAAATATTCACTCCCCTCCAAAAAAAAAAAAAAAATCATGAAACTAACATAACAGTTGTTGCCATCAATAGTCACTCTGTGTTAAATCCCTTCTCCCATCCTGCCTCTGTCTTATCTATTTAGACTGTAAACTCTTTGAGGCAGGGACTGTCTACTACTGTTTTTAAAGTGCCTAGCAAAGTGGGGCCTCGTATTTAATTGAAGAGCATATTGTACTATTTTCTATGTAAAGTTTTTGACTCTGATGTGAAAAGTTATACTACTAGCAAATGATGCACATGATTTAATTATCTATGGCATGTGATGCACTGTCCTAGGGTTGGGGGTTCCACCACCACCGCTCCCAAGAGAAGGAGGCGGGTGGTGATGGTCGGGGACTCTCTCCTCAGGGGGACTGAGTCATCTATCTGCTGCCCCGACCGGGAAAACTGAGAAGTCTGCTGCTTGCCAGGAGCTAAGATTCGCGAGACTGCCGAGACTCATCAAGCCCTCGGATCGCTACCCCTTCCTGCTTCTCCACGTGGGCACCAATGATACTGCCAAGAATGACCTTGAGAGGATCACTGCAGACTACATGGCTCTGGGAAGAAGGATAAAGGAGTTTGAGGCGCAGGTGGTGGTCTCGTCCATCCTCCCCGTGGAAGGAAAAGGCCTGGGTAGAGACCCTCGAATCGTGGAAGTAAACGAATGGCTACGCAGGTGATGTCGGAGAGAAGGCTTTGGATTATTTGACCATGGGATGGTGCTCCAAGAAGGAGGAGTGCTAGGCAGAGACGGGCTCCACCTAACGAAGAGAGGGAAGAGCATCTTCGCAAGCAGGCTGGCTAACCTAGTGAGGAGGGCTTTAAACTAGGTTCACTGGGGGAAGGAGACCAAAGTCTTCGGAAGTGGGATACCGGGAGGAAGCAGAAGCACGTGAGAGGGGAGGGCTCCTGCCTCATACTGAGAGAGAAGGGCGATCAGCGGGTTATCTCAAGTGCCTATACACAAATGCACGAAGCCTGGGAAACAAGCAGGGAGAACTGGAAGTCCTGGCACAGTCAAGGAATTTTGATGTGATTGGAATAACAGAGACTTGGTGGAATAACTCCCATGATTGGAGTACTGTCATGGATGGATATAAGCTGTTCAGGAAGGACAGGCAGGGCAGAAAAGGTGGGGGAGTTGCACTATATGTAAGAGATCAGTATGACTGCTCAGAGCTCCGGTATGAAACAGTAGAAAAACCTGAGAGTCTCTGGATTAAGTTTAGAAGTGTGAGCAACAAGGGTGATGTCGTGGTGGGAGTCTACTATAGACAACCGGACCAGGTGGATGAGGCTTTCTTCCGGCAACTTGCAGAAGTTACTAGATTGCACGCCCTGGTTCTCATGGGAGACTTCAGTCACCCGGATATCTGCTGGGAGAGCAATATGGCGGTGCACAGACAATCCAGGAAGTTTTTGGAAAGTGTAGGGGACAATTTCCTGGTGCAAGTGCTAGAGGAGCTCTTCTTGACCTGCTGCTCACAAACCGGGAGGGATTAGTAGGGGAAGCAAAAGTGGATGGGAACCTGAGATGGTCGAGATCAGGATCCTGACACAAAGAAGAAAGGAGAGCAGCAGAATACAGACCTTGGACTTCAGAAAAGCAGACTTTGACTCCCTCAGGGAACTGATGGGCAGGATCCCCTGGGAGAATAACATGAGGGGGAAAGGAGTCCAGGAGAGCTGGCTGTATTTTAAAGAATCCTTATTGAGATTACAGGGACAAACCATCCCGATGTGTAGAAAGAATAGTAAATATGGCAGGTGACCAGCTTGGCTTAACAGTGAAATCCTTGCTGATCTTAAACACAAAAAAGAAGCTTACAAGAAGTGGAAGATTGGGACCAGGGAAGAGTATAAAAATATTGCTCAGGCATGCAGGAGTGAAATCGGGAAGGCAAATCACACTTGGAGTTGCCGTTAGCAAGAGATGTTAAGAGTAACAAGAAGGGTTTCTTCAGGTATGTTAGCAACAAGAAGGTGGTCAAGGAAAGTGTGGGCCTGTTACGGAATGTGGGAAGCAACAGAGTGACAAAGGATGTGGAAAAAGCTAATGTATGTAATGCTTTTTTTGCCTCTGTCTTCACGAAGAAGGTCAGCTCCCAGACTACTGCACTGGGCAGCACAGCATGGGGAGGAGGTGACCAGCCCTCTGTGGAGAAAGAAGTGGTTTGGGACTATTTAGAAAAGCTGGATGAGCACAAGTCCATGGGGCCGGATGCGTTGCATCCAAGAGTGCTAAAGGAGTTGGCAGATGTGATTGCAGAGCCATTGGCCGTTATCTTTGAAAACTCATGGCGATCGGGGGAAGTCCCAGACGACTAGAAAAAGGCTAATGTAGTGCCCATCTTTAAAAAAGGGAAGGAGGAGGATCTGGGGAACTACAGGCTAGTCAGCCTCACCTCAGTCCCTGGAAAAATCATGGAGCAGGTCCTCAAGGAATCAATTCTGAAGCATTTAGAGGAGAGGAAAGTGATCAGGAACAGTCAGCATGGATTCACCAAGGGCAAGTCATGCCTGACTAATCGAATTGCCTTCTATGACGAGATAACTGGCTCTGTGGATGAAGGGAAAGCAGTGGACGTGTTGTTCCTTGACTTTAGCAAAGCTTTTGACACGGTCTCCCACAGTATTCTTGCCAGCAAGTTAAGGAAGTATGGGCTGGATGAATGGACTATAAGGTGGATAGAAAGCTGGCTAGATCGTCGGGCTCAACGGGTAGTGATCAATGGCTCCATGTCTAGTTGGCAGCCGGTATCAAGCGGAGTGCCCCAAGGGTTGGTCCTGGGGCTGGTTTTGTTCAATATCTTCATAAATGATCTGGAGGATGGTGTAGATTGCACTCTCAGCAAGTTTGCAGATGACACTAAACTGGGAGGAGAGGTAGATACGCTGGAGGGTAGGGATAGGATATAGAGGGACCTAGACAAATTGGAGGTTTGGGCCAAAAGAAATCTGATGAGGTTCAACAAGGACAAGTGCAGAGTTCTGCACTTAAGACGGAAGAATCCAATGCACCGCTACAGACTAGGGACCGAATGGCTTGGCAGCAGTTCTGCAGAAAAGGACCTAGGGGTTACAGTGGACAAGAAGCTGGATATGAGTCAACAGTGTGCCCTTGTTGCCAAGAAGGCCAGTGGCATTTTGGGATGTGTGAGTAGGGGCATTGCCAGCAGATCGAGGGACGTGATCGTTCCCCTCTATTTGACACTGGTGAGGCCTCATCTGGAGTAGTGTGTCCAGTTTTGGGCCCCACGCTACAAGAAGGATGTGGAAAAATTGGAAAGAGTCCAGCGGAGGGCAACAAAAATGATTATGGCACTGGAACACATGAGTTATGAGGAGAGGCTGAGGGAACTGGGGATGTTTAGTCTGCAGAAGAGAAGAATGAGGGGGGATTTGATAGCTGCTTTCAACTACCTGAAAGGGGGTTCCAAAGAGGATGGCTCTAGACTGTTCTCAGTGGTAGCAGATGACAGAACAAGGAGTAATGGTCTCAAGTTGCAGTGGGGGAGATTTAGGTTGGATATTAAGAAAAACTTTTTCACTAGGAGGGTGGTGAAACACTGGAATGCGTTACCTAGGGAGGTGGTGGAATCTCCTTCCTTAGAAGTTTTTAAGGTCAGGCTTGACAAAGCCCTGGCTGGGATGATTTAATTAGGGATCGGTCCTGCTTTGAGCAGGGGTTGGACTAGATGACCTCCTGAGGTCCCTTCCAACCCTGATATTCTATGAAGTAACCAAGAGGAGTTCTTTTGATATGCAACTTACATGTAGTACAGTTTTGTCAGTTAAGATCAGAGATTATCGTTGTTTCCTCTGTGTTCTTTATAAAGCAGGATAAGACACTTCAAAAACCTCTCTACTATGAACCGTTGACAGATTTTACAAGAGATCCTTCTCCCTCCTCTAAATATGTTTGTCAGAATCAGTTGTATATGTTGGAGAGGATGCAATCTGGAAGAAAGTATACTTGAATAAGTAAATTTGAGGATAAACTAGGAAAATTAGTTATTGCTTCAAATTGGTGAGGAAATGGTTCTCTCGGTCTTTAAGGATCAAGGCTAAAAAATTCAGCAGCACCTAAGTCTCAAGTCATATTTGAAAATGGATCTTAAACTCGTAGGGTACTTTTTTAAAGTTTTTACTCTAGCTAAGTTTAAAGTCCCTGATGTCAACTAAACAATGCAGTCCTGAATTAATATGCTTTGATTTCTTGGGGAGGGGGGCAAAAACAATGCCTTCACTATTTTTGTTTGTTCTCTGCATACCTTTCTTTCATTGGCATTTGTATTTGTATAGTGTAATTGTACAAAAACTATAGTGAAATACATAGCTCAAGGAGAACATATTGTGAGCTTTCTATCACTGTCTGCTAGACACAATAACTTCAGTGTCACAAGAGCCTACACATATACAGCTGATGGCGTTTCTGTGGAATTGCAGTGGTGTATGGTGTCTACTGAAATCTGCAGGATAAGCAAATGCAAAAATTCCTTTAAACTGCCAGGCCTCCAAAAATGCCATGTTTTGGCTCCATTGATAAATGCCACAAATAGCAGAACAGGCATGTAGGATTCAGTTAAAAAAATGTAAGGCTGCATGCCGCTCATGTACAGTTGTGCCAGCAACAGATTGTATTTAGCTTTTGAAAGAGAGTTTCCAAAAGCTGAATGCCTAATCTCCCCACCCCTGTTTATATATTGTAAGCAAACTAGTCTGAACCTCTTTGTTTTGTCTCGTGTCTGCTGCTGTCTCCAGTGCAACGAATCCTGTGCCAAAAATCTGGTACCCAGCAAGTAGAACATAGCTCTGCTTTTAATTATCAACTATAAAAGCTTAAGGAAGTACCTTGTTTGTACTGCCAGTCACTGGTATAGGGAAAAACTGATAAAGCTGTAGTCATTTGCACAGATTGTAGTATTTTGATTCTGTGGAAAGAAACTATTTTAGGAGTGCCTGTCTGGTCAAATGACACACATTCTCAGATTACTGTGTACACAGTATCTGACAGAAATCTTGAAATTAATAAAATTATCTAAATTCTTATTTTCATTTAACCACTGAAAAAAATTATTTCTATACAGGCTAAACTGTTCAGAGATTTGTTTTGTCACCTGGGAAGGGAAACCACTTTAATGACTCTGAAGGATGATCATCTCCTGCTGTCAATGGACAGAGGACTTTCATCTGTTTTCCTGAACCTCTAGTCAGCACTGACACTGACTATTAGATATCACTGTCCTGCATAACACATGTGGCAAGGATCCAGAAAAATACTGAAATGTTTTTAAGTCCTTTGTGGCAGGATGTATCACAGTTCCTGCGTTAAATGCACCTCTGACCTTCTTGGGGCTGTCTGAAGGGCACCCTACTTAGGTCTCAGAGTAACAGCCATGTTAGTCTGTATTCGCAAAAAGAAAAGGAGTACTTGTGGCACCTTAGCGACTAACCAGTTTATTTGAGCATAAGCTTAGTGATCTGTAGCTCACGAAAGCTTATGCTCAAATAAATTGGTTAGTCTCTAAGGTGCCACAAGTATTCCTACTTAGGTCTGACCTCCAGTCATCACCTTTTTCTAAGTGGAATTCTGCAGTCTTCTTCCTCCAGGTCAGGGTCTTAGGCTGCAATTCACTGTGACTGTGTCAGCAGGTCTGACTTCAGTTCAGCACCTACAGTTCTTCTTTCCTTAGGGTGAATGACACGTTTTCTCTTAAATTATAATTTATCTGAAAATAATAAATAGCTTATATGCATGCCTGGCTTTCCAGGAGTCACCCATCTTCCTTAAGGAGACCCTGGCAGATCTGAAGTGTTTGAAGTCCTCTCACAGGACTTGATGCTGTTGGACACAGTCTCATGCCTGTCAGTTTTTGGCTGGTATCTGTGAAACTCTTCCCATGTCAGGGCTGTTGTTTTATACAGTTTCAAGTCCTTTCTCTCCCAAGGCCCCAAGGCACACCAATCTGCTAGTACCAACCTGAAGCAAAACTTCAAGAGGGCTTGTTACTTGCATTGTGTCTATATTGGGGCAATTTGCGTTAGTTACCCTCCATTGAGTTTAGTTCCTTCTGGAAACATTTTTACCTTACTCAATTACTTTACTCAATTTATTTTTACTAACTAGCCCATAAAGGTACATATAATATTTATAAAACTAAAGCTGTAGTCTTAGAATATTCCATGATAGTACTGCATCTGTAATAGCTCAGTACTGTAGTCTTTTAATAGTCCATATTTCCATAGCATCGCATCTGACAGAGGATGTGCCTGAAAAATAGTAATGGGAAACTGTACCTCAGCTAGTAGACTCTTCACTTGTAGAATCACACAAGGATCGATTCTCTCTCCAGTCCTTTTCACCACCTACATGCAGCCATTTAGGTGAACTGGTAGGATGACAGGTATTCAAGTGCCAGCAATATGGAGATCACCCACAACTCTACTTATTCTTCACTATACAAAACAATACCACTGCTATTAAGATGAGTGAGTGCTTGGATGAGATCAGCTCATGGATGAAGAATAGGTGATTGAAGATGAACCCGAGGAAGACACAGGTTATGCTGGTGGCCAGAGGAAAATATTTGAGGAATTTGCAGCTATGGTGCAACCTCTTTTGATTGAAGGTATATACTCAGCCAGTTAGTCCCTAATTTAGGAATACTTCTAGATTCCTCACTGACAGTGGCATCCCCAAGTAGCCTTCCTAACTGGAGATGGTAGAAAGTGTAACTGTCATCCATGTTAGTGGATGGTGACCTGGCTTCAATTATACGTGTGTGACTGGGTGTCTCAGTGGCCCTTGCTAAGAATCCCACACTCTGGGCAGACTGCAAGAAATAGGGCATGCAATCCCCCAAAACTGGTGGTTTGATCTATGATAGTAACCGAACCAGTATCAAAAGAGCTTCTGTATTACCACGCTGGTTAACAGGAAGCCAAACCCAGTCCCTTTAGCCATTCCAGTCCTTGGCTCTCATCTAAGCAAGCAAGTCTAATATAAAGAAAAGGAGTCCTTGTGGCACCTTAGAGACTAACAAATTTTATTTGAGCACAAGCTTTCGTGAGCTATAGCTGTTAGTTTCTAAGGAGCCATAAGTACTCCTTTTTCTTTTTGCGAATACAGACTAACACAGCTGCTACTCTGAAACAAGTCTAATATAGTGATTGGTGAATAGGGTTTTCAGTAACCCTACTTAAAATTTTACCAATCCGAAAAGATCACACACTTACTCTCAGGTCAACATAATCTATCTATAAAATTTGCAATCTTATGCAAACTTACTAAAGATTTATTAATAAAACACAAGAAGAGAGTCTTTTGAATGGTTAAGGAATCCTATACATGCAAGTGACTTCACTTTAGAGTTATTCCAACAGGTTAGAACCCAAAGGCAGATTAGATATAAAGTCTTTCCTTGCATTTTCCAGGGTATTCTAAATAACTACTTGGAAGATCTCAGTTCCGTATCTTAAACTTTCCCTGTTTAAAGTTCAGAAGACTAGAGATAAAAGGATCATGCCCAAGGTCCAGTATTTATAGCTCTCCAGCAGGCTGACAAACCTCCTCACAGAGGTTAAATTAGGGCTTTCCTCCCAGGAAGAATAGGCAATGCAGATAA
This sequence comes from Lepidochelys olivacea, assembly GCF_965140295.1. Lineage (NCBI taxonomy): Eukaryota > Metazoa > Chordata > Testudines > Cheloniidae > Lepidochelys > Lepidochelys olivacea. The sequence continues at coordinate 100,624,740 of NC_140413.1, read as the reverse complement.
TTTGTGGACTTTTGCTTTGAAGTTAATCTTCTATTTCCTATGCACACAAGTAAACTAGTTACATTCATTTACATAGCAATTACCCGGTCTGCCATTATAAGAGAGAGAGAGAGAGAGGTAAGCTGAGACAATGTAGATGATATTAGTTTCCTGCAGTGTCTCACATCTTTGATCTTAAAAAGAAAAGGAGTACTTGTGGCACCTTAGAGACTAACCAATTTATTTGAGCATAAGCTTTCATACTCTAATAAATTGGTTAGTCTCTAAGGTGCCACAAGTACTCCTTTTCTTTTTGCGAATACAGACTAACACGGCTGTTACTCTGAAACCTGTCATCTTTGATCTTGTGGTTAACTACATAGTCACATGCATAATGTAAGGCAATTAAGACACCTAAAGGCTTTAGCATCTAAAAGCCAATTGGGTTCAGGGCCGTCCCTAGATATTGTCCCCACAGACCATGGGGAACTTCTGGTTGAATATCAAGCAGCCATTGGTTAGTTTAAAAAACATAAATGCAGCTCAGCTAGGCAAAGTACTGTTTTGCTCTGCTGACCTATTGCATTTCTACCCCATTTGCTGAATTTAAGGTAGTGAAGTAAAAAAAAATAGTTCTTAAATTACTAGTTTGCAAAGAGAGTCTTCAAACTTTCTCTGGGTTGAGTAAGTGAAAGCAGATGTTGGTAAAGAGGTACAGCATGAGACAGAATTGTATCATGGTATGATGTGACAACAGCACAGCAAGATTAAAAACCGCTAAGATTGGGGCAATCCTAATCATTTTGCCTATTCAGGATCACGTTGAATAGTACCTTTTGAATGGCAGAAAATAACCTATTCTCAGTTTGTGAATGTTTTCGTATGTACAGATTGAAACTCTTTCTGATAAAAGAATAAGAGCACTGCTGTTTGAACTCTTACTATGATACTCTATACCGTAGCCTTGAAATCTACCATTATTTCTGAACACACCTCTTTCAGGAATTGGTTGTTAAGTGTGTTAAATGAAAACAAGTTCAGTTTTATTACTATTTATAGCACCCATTTTTAAGTGACTATTTTTGATAATCTTGTCTGCGAAGCTTTCAAGGTGAAATTTTTAGAAGCGAAAACTGTTTTCAATTTTTTATCAATGTTTTTGAAATATTTATAGCAGTCTAAGATTCTGAATAAGAGGTAATAAACTGTTAGGAAACATAATTTTTTTTTCAATATTCAGTTTATACAGGTACAGTATATTTAGAATCTTCCTAACTAGAATTGTGTAACTATAATTACTTTCATTAAGCTAACCAGCCATTTGTGGGTTTTTTTAAATTTTTCAGAAAAGAGCTAAAGGCCAGGTACTATTTGACAAGGTGTGCGAACAGCTCAATTTACTGGAAAAGGACTATTTTGGCCTGTTGCTTCAAGATAACTCAGATCAGAAGGTAAGCACTAAGAGTTGTTTCATGTTACTAGAATGTTAGATCGGGGCTGGCAAACTTTTTGGCCTGAGGGCCACATTGGGTTTCCAAAATTGTATGGAGGGCCAGTTGGGGGTGGCTGTGCCTCCCTGAACAGCCAGACGTGGCCTGGTCCCCACCCCCCCCCATCCCATTTTCCCTGCCCCATCCATCCCTCCCTGTCCCCTGACTGCCCCTGGAACCCCTGACCCTGACTGCCTCCCACTGCCCCATACAACCCCTCCTCTCATTCCTGACTTCCCCCCCAGGATCCCTGCCCCCATTCAATCCCTCGCCCCCAACCACCACCGTGAACTCCCCTGCTCTCTATCCAACCCTCCCTGCCCCCTTACCGTGCCGCCTGGAGCACCGGTGGCTGGCGGCGCTACAGCCGCGCCACCCAGAGCACCAGGACAGGCAGCCGCACCGCCCGGCTGGAGCCAGCCACGCCACCACGCAGCTCAGAGCCAGCGGTGCAGTGAGCTGAGGCTGTGCGGGAGGGGGAACAGCGGGGGAGGGGCTGGGGGCTAGCCTCACGTGCCAGGCAGGAGGGTCCCGCGGGCTGGATGTGGCACTGCCCACCTCTGTGTTAGATTCTTTTTTAGCATAACTTCATTAACAAACTTGGAGAGTTTGGCTTGTTTACCCTAACCAAAAGAAGACTGAGGGGAGATATAATTGCTCTCTATAAATACATCAGAGGGATAAATATTAGGGAGGGAGAGGAGTTAAGTGTTAATGTGGATGCAAGAACAAATGGATATAAACTGGCTATCAACGTATTGATTTCTAAACATCAGAGGAGTGAAGTTCTGGAACAACTTTCCAAGGGGAGCAGAGGGTGCCAAAAACCTAACTGGCTTCATGTTTGAGTTTGATAAGTTTATGGAGGGGATGATATGATGAGATTGCCTACAGTGGCAGGTAGCCGATCTGGGACTGCTAGTAGCAAATATCCCCAATAGCTGGTGATTGGACGCGAGATGGGGAGAGCTCTGAGTTACTACAGAGAAATATTTCATAGGTGTCTGGCTGATGGGTCTTGCTGAAATGCTCAGGGTTCAATAATCACCATATTCGGGGTCAGGAAGAAATTTTCCCCAAGGTCATATTGGCAGAGACCTTGGGTTTTTTTCTCCTTCCTCTGCAGCATGGGGCACAGGTAACTTGCAGGTTTAAACTAAAGTAAATAGTGGATTCTCTATAACTTGAACTCTTAATCATGATTTGAGAACTTCAGTATCTCAGCCAGAGGTTATGGGTATATTACAGGACTAGGTGGGTGAGCTTCTGTGGCCTGTGGTGTGCAGGAGGTCAGACTAGATGATCATGATGGTCCCTTCTGGCCTTAAAGTCTGAGTCTAAACTGTGAGACCTAAATCATGCTGGAAATAATCTTGGTATGAAGCCCATAAAATGTGAATTAATTTTAATCTGCTGGAAATTGGCTAAAGTTCTATTGTGACATATTGGCTCATAAGGTGAAATGCCGGATGAGATGTTATGTTACTTTAGGATTTTGAGAGGTTATTTTTAAATCTTTATGTATATAAACCTGTATGTGGGGGTGATATTTTAATATATAAGCATGTCATTTCTTTCTGTGAAGGCACATCATTTTTAGTAATGGGCAAACCTTAGCAAACTTTGGGTGAACCACCGAAGCTGGGAAGTTTAGTCGATCTTTGAGTTTCTCTTCTTTTCCATGCCTTCTGTACTACTTTAATCTCCCAACCAAATCAGAGCTTTATCCCCATTTTCAAATGGCTTCTTTGCATTTCCTGATATCTTTAGTAATATTTTGTAATTCAGTAGTAATTTGAGGATCCCAGGCCTAACACTTCAACTGTTAGGCTCTAGTTTTCAAATGTAATGAATTCTAGCACTTCTCCAAAATGTGTTTCTTTGCTTCCAAATCTTGCTCTTGAAGGAAGTCTCAACAGTTGTAAAGACGAGACTGCAGCTAGTTCCCCAGTGCTGGAGTTTTGGTCTATGGGGAGAGGTTTTTTAATGATTCCACCTAAAATCAGAAATTGTTGGGTTTTTTTGTTTGTTGTTTTGGTATTTTTTTGGAAACATGATGATTTTCCCCTAGCCTTCTTCAGTATTACCTTCATCTGCTTACAGGATGGGGTGGGATGCATATGTAGATTGGAGAATTTATTAAAAAAAAAAACCAAAAACACTTGGATAAAAACTTTCGGTTGACCAATCTCTTAATTACCAGTTGCTGACTTATCTTTCTAGCAGTGTTTGAATATTTATGAAACAGCTGTCTAAAACTCTGCTCACAAATAAGTTATGTACTACATGCAACGCACTCTGGTTTTTTCCCTAAAGGAATGGTAAATAGAAACTTCTTTGTATTTTTAATTTTCAAACCTCTCTTTTTAGATACTGCAACTAGCTTACATAACATCTCTTCTCTCCCTATTCCCCTCAGTCCACTTCCCGCCTCCCCACGAAATAGTCAGATGTGTTTCAAGTAACTAATATAGAAACCTCTGCAGTTCCATTCAGATAAGGTTGCAGGTCTCCTGGTACTAGATGAGCTTTTGGTTGCAACAGTTTCAGTGCCCCAACAAAATGAATGAGGATGGTCTTATTGTCAAGGCTGTTGAGACTCGGAAGTATGGATTTCATTCTTTCCTCTACCACAAACTTTGTGTGTGACACTGGGCAAATCAATCTATCCCTCTGTTCCAAAGCTTCCCATCTGTAAAATGGGGATCACACTCCCTTGCTTGTACCCTTCATCTGTTTTATCTACTTAGCGCTTTGGTGAAGAGATGGTCTTTATATAGTTCGTATGTACACACCGCTCTGCCAGTTCACTTGAGATATTGAATACATTTGTTCTAGGCTACAAACATTTGTTGTTTTATGATTAACTTGATGTACAGAATTCTAAGGAAGACAGGCACTCAGAAGAGCAGTGGTTATGGTTGTGCAATGTCTGAGTGTGGCTACCTGCTGCTTGCCACAGTCCCTGTCTCTGTGCAGAGACAGATTTAGTCTATCTGCTCCTCGGGGCTGCCTCTAGGTGTCTGTACTCTCTGTTCAGAACCACATAAACTCTACGCTGAGGTGAAAACCCAGCTCAATCCAGCCAAAACTGGACTGTTATAAAGTGTGACACTGCCTGGTCCTATAACCCTTACTTAGGTATAACTGCCATTGACTGCAATGAGAGTTTTGTCTTAATAAACATGCAGAGTTGGCCCCCAAGTAAGACATGGTTTAACATAGGGAGTTAATAAGAGAAACTATTTAAGTTATTCAGAGCTTGTCTTAAATGGAGAGCTGGGGAGAGGAGAACAGAAGGGAAACCTGACCACTTTTCAATTCTATGCTTTACAATATTATCTCTTCAGTACAATGTTTAGAGAGAGAGTTCGTGAGTTGAGGAAACTTCCTTCCATTCGTGTTTCCCTACTAATTTGAATGTTTATAAATAGTCATGGAAATAGTTGGTTTGAGAGATTGAGGCACACTGATTGACAGGCAGAAATGTGACCACTTTCAAGCACATTTAGTGTTCTTATTCATTTGTGACATGAACTGTTAAGCTTTTTTTAGACTACACCAGAGGCTTCTAGCTGCAACTTGTTAAAAAGAAGAAAAAGAGTCAGAGTTCATTGTTTCACTGAAACCCTTTTGTGATCAAAACACAAGAAGACAATCGCAACAGGGTTAGACCAAAGTTTCATGTATATTACAAACCAGTTACTTGAAAATAATGTTTTGGGTTTTTTTAGCACTAACACTTCAAATTGTAATACCTACAAGGAGACAATGGCTTGTAACTGTTCAGAGCTTACAGCTGCTATCTGGCATAGTTCAATAGGGTACCGGCTTGGTAGGCATTTACTGTTCTTGGAGTAGGCCCTGTAAAATTTATTGGCAGTGTTTTCCTATACCCTGGAGCTAAGGGCAGCAGCCTATTTCTATGAGAGAGAATATGTTCATTTTTAAAATGCAAGCATAATTTCTGTACGATTGCCTATGCCATATGGCCCTTATTAAATACTCATTTTGTTTAGAACTAAATTTAAAAAATTGACATTAAAACGATACAGGGATGCCTTAATCTCAATGACTTTGCACTTACTGTTTTAAGGGTGTTACTTTACTCACCTAAGTTATGCTTGCCATTCACAGCATTTCTCAGATTTAGTAGTCTTTATACAGTCATATTGCTATAATTCGGCTGAACAAGGTGAGCGAAGGTCAGAGTTTTCCACTGTTTCCACTGACAAATTTTCAAGTGAGAACCATTTCAGTACATTCAGTACTGGGTATAAAAAACAACCCTATTGACATAGTATTGTTCTGAAGACTGAATGCCACCTCGTAAAATAGTTTCTGAAACATTATTGTAAAAAATTTGAATAAAAATGAATGGATATTGAACCTTTTCATATTCTGCATATAATTTACACTGTGCACTATGAAATACTGAACGCTTGCTTCCCTTTAGTGATTGCTGGACAGTGGTGTCTCCTGCTGTGGAGGAAACCACAGTTGCTGCAGTTTCTAATAGGACTCTCTGTATTGGCACTCCAGCTTTATGTAAGTGGATAGTTGCATACAGTAATGCCTTCATTATTGGGAATTCAAAGTTGAACAATTACTACTTTAGCTGCTATTAATATCAGTATTGGTTTCTTTGTATTATGGTATGTACATTTGTATATACTTTTTCTTCGCCCTTCCTCACCTTTCTGCTGTCTTTTTATATTGTCAGTCACATTCTCCTCATTGCCATCCCATCTTCCCTGGAGTTTTGCAGCCTTGTCCTTCCTTAGTAGTTCTTCTACTGCTCTTTCAACATCTGCCTTAGCTGTGGTTCCACTTCCTCTCTGTGGCGATTCCAGTTAGCTGTGTCTTTGCTCCCCTGTACCTTAAGCCACTTAAGGAATGAAAAAAGGACATGAGCGATTTTAAAATAAAATTGCTTTCAAGTCTTAAACTTTTTGCTTGTCAGTAGTTAGAAACTCTGCTGGAAGCCCATGTAAACACATCCATCCAACCCCTTAACCCTCTGACTTCCCCACATTTGTTACTGCCTATCTCCCACTTCCCAAGACTCCTGCACATATTGTTGGCTCCCTGCCACACAGAGGAAAAATGTTGCAGTACTTAATATTAAATAAAACTGTTAGGAAAGAAAAACTATATGATCTAACTTGGAACTAAGGGCATGGCTACATTTGCAAATGTAGAGCGCTGTGAGTTAAACCCACCTTCGGAGAGCACAGCAGGGAAGGTGCTGCAGTCTGTCCACACTGACAGTTGCAAGCGCACTGGTGTGGCCACATTTGCGGCACTTGCAGCGGCATTGGAAGCGGTGCATTATGGGCAGCTATCCCACAGAGCACCTCTTCCCATTCTGGCACTGTGGCTTGTGGGAAGGGGGTGGGGAGTGCAGGGCATTCTGGGTCCTGTCCCAATGCCCCGTGATGCATCGGTTCACATCCCAGCATTCCCTTTGCTTCTATCCACATTTGGCGCCATCTTTCAACGTTTTTTGTACTGCACGCACTGTCTTCCCTTTCAGTCTGAGGGAATGGAGCCCAAAGTGCTGAGGAGTATCCTGACAAGTCGCACCAGCACATCACTTTGGCAGTCGAGTTATTCCTTATGATCCAAAGTGACAGTGAGAACTCGGATGATATCGACTCAAGTAACACATATGACACGAGTTTGCTTTTGGCATTCATGGACATGCTCACCACCATGGAATGCCGCTTTTGGGCTCGGGAAACAAGCACTGAATAGTGGGATCACGTTGTCATGCAAGTCTGGGATGACGAGCAGTGGCTCCAGAACTTTCGGATGAGAAAAGCCACTTTCATGGGACTGTGTGAGGAGCTCGCCCCCACCCTGAGGTGCAAGGACATGAGATTGAAAGCTGCCCTGATGGTGGAGAAGTGGGTGGCTATTGCAGTCTGGAAGCTGGCAACTCCAGACAGCTACCAATCAGTCGCTAACCAGTGTGGAGTGGGGAAGTCGACCATTGGAATCATGTTGATGCAAGTTTGCAGGGCCATTAATCGCATCCTGCTCAGAAGAACTATGACTCTGGGTAATGTGCATGACATTGTGGCGGGCTTCGCACAAATGGGTTTCCCTAGCTGCGGAGGGGCGATAGACGGCATGCATATTCCAATTCTGGCACCAGCCCACCTAGCCTCAGGGTATGTTAATCGGAAGGGGTATTTCTCGATGGTTCTCCAGGCGCTTGTGGATCACCGTGGGCATTTCATTGACATTAATGCAGGCTGGCCTGGAAAGGTGCCTAACGCATGCATCTTTCGGAACACTGGCCTTTTCAGGAAGCTGCAAGCCGGGACTTTTTGCCAGACCAGAAGATCACCGTAGGGGAAGTCGAAATGCCCATTGTGATCCTTGGAGACCCCACTTACCCTTTAATGCCGTGGCTCATGAAACCCTACACAGGGAGCCTTGACAGCAGCAAGGAGCAGTTCAACAACAGGCTGAGCCGGTGCAGAATGACACTGAAGTGTGCTTTTGGCCATTTAAAGGGCCGCTGGCACTCTCTGTATGGGAAGCTGGCCCTGGCCCATGACAGCATGCCTGTGGTTATATCTGCATGCTGTACCCTCCATAACATTTGTGAAGGGAAGGGTGAATGATTCACTCAAGCATGGAACTCGGAGGTTCAACACCTGGAGGCTGAATTTGAGCAGCCAGAGAGCAGGACTATTAGAGGGGCCCAGCGTGGGGCTGCAAGGATTAGGGGTGCCTTGAGGGAGCAATTTGGGGCTGAAAGCCACCAGTAATGTCTGATGCCCTGCACGGGAGTGAAGTGCAGTGGTTCCAGTGTTAGTAGGAATCTCTGTTTGCTACACTGACTTGCAGTGTCTGTTTCTTTCCTGGGCTAAGGTATCTCTAACTTTATGCAATGATAAAGAATGTTTTCAAAGCTGAAAAAATCCATTTATTGAAAAGAAATACAACTACTTGGGAAACAGACAGGGCAAGGGGGTGGGGAACGGTACAATCACAGATTTGCGTATGTCCTGTCTGGAGTACTGTGCAATGAGGGCTGCACTTCAGCATGGCTATACTGCATGGTGATGGGGGGTGAATGCAGTGGGTAAGGGTTGTAGTTTTCAGGGCAGGATAGTGAAGCTACAGGTGTTGGAGGCAGCTGGTGGTGGTAAGAACCTGGATGTTGCGGAAAGTGAGTTGGAGGTGACACGGGGGCACAAGGGAAAGAGTTTTGGGACAAAGGCTGCAGGGGTGGGGGGTGCGGTAGTGCTCCACCTGCATTGCTACGAGCGCCTGGATTGAGTCTGCTTGGTGCTCCATGATGCTTAGCAGCTGCTCCGTACTTTGGTGCTGGTGATCCGCATTCTGCTGGCGGACCCTCCTTTCACTCTCCCACCACTCCTGCACTTCTTGATTTTCATTACTTGAATGCTATATTACTTCATGCAACATGTCCTCCTTGCTTCTATGTGGCCTCTTTCTGATTCTTTGGAGTCTTTCAGCCGGTGATAACACGGACAGCTGAGATCTCAAGGTTGCATCTGTGAAGGCAAAATGCAACGTTTAACAGAGGCAGCATTGTTCACGCCAGACAGAGCAATGATTCCCCCATACTTAAGGGCAAGCACCGTCTACACAATAGCATAATTTCCCCGTCACAAAGCGAGCGCACATAACCCATGGGAGCCCCGAAATGGTGAGTAAGCACAGGGTGAAGCGTGACTGATTGTTTCACGACTGTACTGTCCTCTGGGTTTCTGTGCCTTGGGAAGAGCCAACAGCAGCAGGAGGCCCCTATACTGAACGCTGTCCCCACGTTTTCCACAGGAGTTTGTCCTGGAAGATATCTCGCTGCTGAGGGTGACCTGGGAAGCAAGGGAGGGTCTTCTACTGTAATGCGGCTTCCGTCCTGGCCCATGTGCAGCCTGCCTGTGTGCAGCAATGGTCCCCCCCACCTCTCACAGTACAGTGGTATGGACAAGTTAGCCTACCTGGGACAAGGACGACAGTGGCTCTCCCGAGAAACCTGCGCAAGCGCGTTGCCCAAGTTCTGGATGAGACCTTTGAAGAGATCACTGAGGCCGATTACCGTGATGTGAGAGAGCACATCAATGCCCTATTCTGCATCTAGGCATGCATGCAGCCCTAACCCCCTCGCCCCAAGAACCCACACAAAATAACTTCCTTTCCAAAATAAAAGCCGCTTACCGGGGAACCTCCTCTGGTGTTTTTCCCCAAGCACCGGTCGCCGCAACTGGCTACCTTCCTCCTGGCTTGAGAACAGCTCCTGGCTGCATGCATCTAGGGATTCTGGGGTGTCTTCCTCCGCCTCAGCACCCTCGCTCCTGCTTTGGTCCTCCTCCTCCTCCTGCCTTGTTGCACTGGGCTCTGAAGTGTCCATGATGGTCCCCCGAGTGGAGCTGGGGTCGCCCCCAAGTATCACATCCAGCTGTTTGCAGCAGGTCGCGGGGGCAGCACTGGAGCGGCTGTTTGCCTCGCAGGCTTTGTGTTAGGCATTCCGCAGCTTTAATCCTGCACTGCGGTGCGTCCCAGTCATGGCCCCTTTCCATCATGTCCCTTGATATCTGCCCGAAGGTATCATAATTCCTACAGCTGGAGCGCAGCTGGGACTGGACAGCTTCCTCCCCCCAGCCACTGATGAGGTCCAGCAACTCGCCATTGCTCCATACTGGGGATTGCCTGGGGCGGGGAGGCATGGTCACCTGGAAAGATTTGCTGAGAGCACTCCACGCCTGGCTGAGCAAAGAAGAAGGGATTTTTCAAAATTCCCAGAGAATTTAAAGGGCGGGTCTGACAGTTGGTCACCTGAGGGCAGGGCAGTAGAGTTCAAAGAGATGACCAGAATGGCTGGAACAGTCATTGTGGGACACTTCTGGAGGCTGATCAGATCCCACAAACACACCAGGGCATCCACGCTGGTGCTGCGATGCTCCAGCGGGGGCACAGCAAACATTATTCCACTTGTCAAGGTGGAGTAACAGGCGTGTTCGAGCTGCGGAGTCAGCGCGCGCTACGTGCCTTGCCAGCGTGGACGGGTAGTGGGCTAGTGTGCCCAGGGCTCCTTTATTGTGCTGTAACTCACAAGTGTAGCCAAGGCCTAAGAAAGGTCCTTAGGTCAGGTTTGAGGTGCTTTGACATAGCTGTGCGTGACAGCTTGATTTTTTTCTTATTTTTTTTTTTAAACTGCATCTCACTGTGTTTTAAGTCTGTTACTTTTATGAGCACTAGCATTCATTTAATGCATTAATGTTGTAAAGGAAGAAGATAAATTTGAGGCAAAAACAGTCTTTTGTGTTTGTCTTGTAGAACAGATTAGAAGATGTTGTTTACTTAGCTGGCTTCTGCTGGATTCATTTGTAACTGTTCTTTCACAATAAAATCTGAAGCAAGACACAAATGATGCCTTCAACCATCTTATGTATGAGATCTCATGGTACCTTGACAGTTTGATATTAATTGTTCAGTATGACTGAAGCAAGAGTGTTTGGCATCTCTCTACGCAGAAGCAGAGGCGGTAATCTCTTGTTGTTAGGTATTCACTCTAGAACATTTCAATCTTGCCAGTATTCACCTTCAAAGACCAGTCTGTTTGAGAGGCTTGTTTGTTTAATACTTGTTAACCACTGAATGCTAAATACATGAGTCCATAATAGAGACTGTAAAGTCAGCTTTAAATAAACTCTAAATAATGCTCCCTAGTCCCCCAAAATGTGTGTACTTTTAAAGCTTAACAATAGCAAGAAGGGCAGGAACTCCAGTCTCTTCTAGCAAAGAATGCCACTGAACTCATGCCACTAGGTAGGAGTGGAAAGGTTTTTTTATTCCTTGTATTTTCTGATATCCTTAGTGATGACAGGCCCATCCTGAATCTTGACATACCTAGTGAAATAAATTTAAATGGTGTCTCTGAATAATTATGCCCTTTCTAGATGAGGATGGCTGGCTGGGCGTGTGCTGTGAATCTTATACATACTTTCTGCCTTTGTCTGAGACTGAGGGGCATTTATTTCTGTTTTTTATTAGGGCAACACTACCAGTTCCATGTAGTGTTTTTTTTTCAGACTTGCATCCATGGTGCAGGTTCACAAAATACTTGGTGGTTGCGACTGTGTAGATATACAGAGTGGGACTACGTAAAATAGGTGGACTCAGATTTTTATCATTTGAAAAGTTATCTGTTCTAGTCATAGTCTCACATATATATATGGAAATATTTCATATTTGTAGTTTTCAGAATGGTAAAAACTGTATGTTCCTCTTTGCTGTGTAAAGCTTAAGGTCTTTTGCACATATCTGGGTTTTAGGGAAAGACCATATGCTTGAAATTCTCCATCTCCTATTACATTCCTATCTACTCTTTTGCATAACTCTTTTCCTTTGTTTCAAAATGGTCATCTCGCTTCTTGAATTAATTGATCCAGAAAAAACAAAACACTGTTACTAGCTCCTTTGAGCCACAGATTTAAAATAAAAACAGAGGGTTGGAAGCTTCAGTTTTTATGTGCTGGTCTTTTTTTCTTATTCCCCCTTTCTGTATTAAGATTCTGAAGATTGGATTGTTTCCTCATTTTGGCACCAGCTCCTTCTGATCCATTTTTTCCTGCTGTGGCTGTTGCCTCCTTAGATTAAAATGCCACAAATCTCTGACCTCTAGCCCAGTCAGTGCTAAATGCTGAATGATGTGTTTTTCCCATTCTTGTGCACTCATCACAGCCACTCATTTGTGAGCCAGCTGTCATGCTAGACCGCAGCTGTGGGGTGTGGAAACTGAATGCCAGGCACTCTTCTGAGTGGAGAATTAGAGCTGTTCCCTAATGCAACATCAGGAGTGCGAATAGAGGGGATCCTATTGATTTTTTCCATGTCAGTGTTCTGTGCAGCTGGGAGAGATGTATCGTAACTTAAAACTAGACCTCATTAGCATTTATTAAACTTAATAAAAAACCTGTTATAAAGTAAAATTACACTTTTCTCTGAAATTTTAGAGTTTGTAGAAACATTAAAGTTGTTTGCTAAAAGTTTAGATGGCATGTAGGGTAATGAAATCAACAGGGAGTTCATGAATGCTCCATTAATACTTGTTTTGTGCTCTTATGATGATCTGTATCACAGCTGGAAATGCTGCTCTTCTGGATTTGTACAAAAACACTTTTTGTATTTTGTAATGGTGGAGAATATTTTGACATTCTCTGACAATTCATTACTCTGTCTACTTCTCTAACCCTACCATTTACAAATGTAACAGAATGATCTTGTTTTGCCTACTGGATCAAATTTAACGTGCACGCATTTAAATCTTCTATGCTAAAGTACTGTCCTTTCCTTTTCACAATAAGCCAAAGCAAAATGGTCCATATCAGGATAGACTGTTTAGATAGATTTACAATACTCTAGCCAAAATGAAGGGTACAGAAAAAAAATATTCTTACATGGATGTAAAATGTATTAATTTACAGAACTATTCCTATATATTATAGCCAAGGTACCATATATTATGTAGAACACTAGACCTGCGTTATGCAGCGAGGACCACTGATTTTATCTGGCAGAGCTGCCCTGAAATCAGTGGCAAAGTTATGCAACATAAAGTTAATTAACAAATTTAGAAAATTGCTGCTCAAACTACAAACCACTTCCAGGTTTAGAAATCAGAAAAAGTGAACCTAGTATCTTTTACAAAACAAAAGGCTGCCTTTTTCATTTTAAAACTTTTTCTTGTTATTATGTTCCCATTTTCCACCAATATAGTTTAAAGAACGTTGCTCTTTATAAGCAGATGTCACTGTTAAGTATACTACTGCATCATAGTATTTTGTAATGGTAATACCAAAATATTATGTAAAAAGTGGTACATATATGAAATTGTGTTTTGCATAATTTTGACTGAGTTTTAAACCATTATCACTGTATTTGAAAGAACATTATGACAAACATGAGCTTGCTTATTTACAAACTTAATGTGGGAAACCTCTGGGGGAAAGCTACTGACTTAGCCTGTAAATCATTGTTGTCGATGTAAAATAGCATAAAACTCGTCCTTGCTCATTTGAAGAATTGTGTTAATGCTAGAACTGAAAGCCTAGCTAGACATACAGAAGGTTTCAAAATGAGGCCAGGATTTCACCAATTGCAAAACTTCCATTAACTTCAGTTGGACTAGGATTTCACCTGGAAAGTCTTTTCCACTAGATGGCAGTTGGGTGGTTTATGAAGAGTAAGTGATGTCCAGGTTTTTGGTTTTTTGTTTCAAAAAAACAAGAAGATCTAAAACTATTATACAAATTGCAGTAGACTTGAACAAATTTGTAATAGCCAATGCAGAAGCAGGCTGACTTAGTCCTTCTCCTATAAGCAATCTTGAATGATTTTCATAATTTTAAGAAATTTTATAGAGAAGGAAATTTATAATCACTTCTACTTATAAAAGTTAAAATATAGTTGCTTATATTATAGAATGCTATTGAAAAATCTTTAGTGCTCACACCAAAATAATGAGATCTTATTCATAGGAAATTTCTTGGAGCTCTGGGATTTAGTTTTGTTTTTCTCAGGTGAAGGGAAACACGGTTAACTAAAAATCCCAAAGCAGTAGCTATATGTGTACAAATAAGTTAAAGTATAAAACAAGAGTGGAAATCTTTTTCATCTTATGTTCTGATCATGTTTTTCTTGAAGGTGCTGTCATTAGTTTTTAAAGCAGTTTAAGGGCTTTTCTGGACAAGAGAAATTTACACGAGTGTAACCAAGTGGATATAGTTTATAACCATGCAAACCCCATTGTAGATACACTGCACTGGTGCAAAAAAAACCCCCACACTTGCACCAGTGTGGTTCAGCCCAGGAAGTTTGTGGGGGTAAGTCACACTGGTGTAAGGCATCTCTGTGTTAAAGGATTCCACTAGAGTGAAAATATCGATGTGGTTACTTTGGTGCAAATTTCCCTGCTCCACACAAGCCCAAAGGAACTGCAGCTTAGTGCCTTTGGTGTTACTGAGCTAAATTTACCTAAGGCAAGAAAAGACTCTGGTACAGACCTTGGGAGCATGTAAGCACAGCCCCAAAAGTGGGCTGCATTGGAAGAAAGAGCATGTAGCTAGGTCAGGCAACAAATGCAATGATACAGATATTCTCTCAACAGTCTTGGCAGTATAGCACCTCTGGAATCCCTGGGAGATTTTAAAGCAGACACCTGTGAAGTGGATGTTGGAGGTGAAATTATTTCCTGTCTTGCCCTTAAAGGTTCAGTCTCTCTCTCTTTCCTCACCCCCACTCTTAAAATGCATTAAACCTGACTTAGAGTATGTATGCAGAATTTTTATACTACGTTCATTACCATGATGTTTGAATGCAATGGTTTCAAACAATCATAGAATCATAGAATATCAGGGTTGGAAGGGACCTCAGGAGGTCATCTAGTCCAACCCCCTGCTCAAAAGCAGGACCCATCCCCAATTAAATCATCCCAGCCAGGGCTTTGTCAAGCCTGACCTTAAAAACTTCTAAGGAAGGAGATTCCAGCACCTCCCTAGGTAACGCATTCCAGTGTTTCACCACCCTCCTAGTGAAAAAGTTTTTCCTAATATCCAACCTAAACCTCCCCCACTGCAACTTGAGACTATTACTCCTTGTCCTGTCCTCTTCCACCACTGAGAATAGTCTAGAACCATCCTCTCTGGAACCACCTCTCAGGTAGTTGAAAGCAGCTATCAAATCCCCCCTCATTCTTCTTCCGCATCAATCTCTATTTGATTAGTGCCAATAAACAAAAGGCTCTGTTACAAGTCACTTAAACTGTGCAGGCCTCTTTTACATAACGTCTGTGGATAAGATTAGCAATCTGGATAATTCCAGTTACTAATAATTACATTTTATGTCTTTCTCAATTCCCCTCCTCTGGAAATACTTCTGGATCATCAGTCACAGGGTTAAATGCCTAGTTACATCAATTTCAAGCATTGTGTGCTGCCTAGTGGATTACACAGATTGTACTGGGATGCTTTCTGCTTTGAAGGTGGTACATCCTTTGTTAGCTAGGCTCCTAATTCTGAAAAACAAGCAAGTTTCATCTTGGTGCTTAAATATGGATATGGATACTTGTGCTTGAACATTTTGGCCAGTGCTTTTAATGCCATACTTGGTTCACAATGACCCTTTGAAGGGGGGAAATACAGAAAAAAGTGAGCTCTGTGAATAGGTCTTTTCCAACACTTCCTAATGTTGCCAGAGCTAGTGTTCGGGTGAAGTTGAGAGAAGAAAAACAATATTTTACTTTGTAGAAAATGGGAGAGAAGTATCTTCAGTAACTTTGGTTTGTAGGAAGGAGTGTGTAGAAATTACACATAGAGATCTGCTTTCTGTCAATAAAAGGAATAAATGAAAGGAAATTACTTGGTGATTTGTGAGGTATAATTTCTTTGAAAATACTCATTAGAAGACTCTCTAAAATATCATTTAATTTCCAGAATTATAAGATCTTGTCTAAGAGAATGAAGTTAAAAGGGTTGCATAATAAGCTCTGTGTGTGGGGGGGGGGCGTTGGAGGGTGAAGAAAATCAAAGCACAGTTCTTGATGGAAAGTTACAAGTTAACTCAAAAATTCTTCAGGGTACTTTCAAAGTAGAATATCAGAAGAATGTACTGTACAAGTGTTTATTTAAATTCATGAAATTATATCACACTTTCGTTCGTCTGAATTATTTCCTTATGTACTGATGTTCTTCCTTTTTTAGAACTGGTTAGATTCTTCAAAGGAAATCAAGAGGCAAATTCGAAGTAAGTACTCCTGTACTGATGTTAAATTCTTGAACTCAATTTCTAATACAGAAATATATTTTCTTAAAGTTAAACTATTTAAAGCAAAACCTTGGATATGGCAGGAAACTTGTCATGAAGGTTTTAAAAACGTGATTTCTACTGACTCCCCTGTCCCATCTACAGATAGTTCAGGAGCTATGTGAATGCACAGTTGTCTACAATGCGTTGTGGTGTCCATGGTAGATTTTTATTAGCAGTTTGGATAGGATTATTCAGGTCTGTATATGTTTTAGGCCTGGATTAAAACATCGCTCACTAACCTAATTAGTCAACAGTGTGTTGTGATGACACTGGAATTAAATGTTTTTTAACATGCAATCCCCTACTGTGGTGAAGAACTGTGCACTATCGCAGTTGAACCTTTTGCCTGGTTATTGGATGGGTTTGGATAGTTTACCAGAGAGCTAATGTTATTAGCCTGTTTCAAAACTGTCATATTTAACTTGTTAATTGACTTTGTAAATTTTACAGTTACCAATCAGGTAACTTTGGTATTTGCAGTATTCAGAGTGCTTCCTATCAAGGGAATCCTAGTTACTTTAGTAATCACGTCCTTTACTTAGGCAAAGCTTTTCAGTACTAATGCTGAGTTTAGAGCTCTTTTCTCCAGCTCACCTGGAGTTGCAATTCTGTGGGGTAACTGTCTTGATAACTTCAGGAAAACTGTTTGATTTAGGGAGTCATGTATGTATGTTTACCTGTTTGCATGATCTTATTAACCTGATTCCTGTCATCTTGATTTCCATGCTTAATCTAAAGAAATCACAGAAACAATGATTAATTGTTCTAGAAGGATATTGAACTATAGAAAGGGTTTTTTTCAATGTCAGAGTTGTTTCTACTTCGTTTTAAGACCTGGTGTTTTATGCATATGTGCAAAATGCAGCCTACCTGGTAAACAGAGGAGTAGTCATTCCAGTATATGGAATTCTCAGTGAATTTCTCCCAGTTCCCTCATACAATAAAAAGAAAAGGCAATAAAAGGATCCCTTATTATGAAATATCTGGCCTTTTCCAAAATTATTGTAATTAAGTTTCAATAATTTTTAAACCCTTAAATTGTTGAAGGGGTTGAAACAAAGTAGTGTTAGTAAAATTGAAGAAAAGATGGATATAGATTTTCATTGTTGTCTGTACTTACAATTTTCTTTCCAGTTTATTCTTGACTCAGCTGAGATGTCACGTGGTCATAAGTACTCTGTAATTACTGTACATGATACTGCCTAAAGTGATGATTAGGGGTTAATCAGTAAAATGGGTATCTGAACTTTTCCGTGTCTGTTAAATGTTAGTTGTGTTAAAATGTGGTCTTCAGTGACTGTTGGGAGACATTTTATGTAACTCATTAAATTAAATGTCTCTTATGAGCATCTTGTGTATCAAATATGATTATTATGATGCTTTCTTGTTTATATCAGCCTTTGAAATAACTTTTTTTTTTAACACCCAGGAACTCTTTAAAGACTCCCAATGCTTTTAGCCACTGTTTTCTGGTAGAGGTGGTTTTTCTTCATGCTAAAGTCCACGAATTTATACTTCAGCCTGCTTTGCATCTGGGGGCAGAACTAGACCTGTTAGTCACTGGCAGCACTGAAATTCCCTTTAGGTTTTTTTTCTGCCCCCACTAGACCTCCCTGCTGCAGAGCTTTTCTGAGGAAAATTCTGAACTTTCACATTTTTAGACTAGCAATCAGTTTTTAAAAAGTGGGATTAAAATCTGGCTCATATAGATATGAGGCTTTGGGATCAGATGCTCACACAAATCCATTACCAGTGATACAATTGGGAACTTTATGAGAAGCTGTGGCTATTCAGAGTTTTCAGAAAAGTAATCTTGTAATCCTAGTTTCTGACACTCTACAGAAAGGCAGTCATGTGACAAGATCAAGCAGTCTGGAAAGTACAAGAAGAGAAAATACCTCTTTGCAAGTAGTAGCTAAAACAAATGCAGGGTCAATAACTACCCTCTTTTGCTTTAGTTATCTGCAGTTCTCCCAACCAGCCCTGTTTGGAGCTAGAACCCCAACTGGTGCCAGGCTCTGTCAGTTTGGCAGAAAATGGGCTATCTATAGCGTTGATTAAATGAGGTCAGCAGAAATTGTCTAGAGAGAGTACCCTGTGGAATTGTTCAAGAATTCCAGGAACAGCTTTGTCCCATTCCCAATCTCAGCAACCAGGTGAAAGGCCATGGCATGAATTAAATCATCTATAAAGTAATCTATTTCTATTTCAGGTTGGAGTATTACAGCTCCTATTTCTTCCTCCGGATAATCTGGGGGACACAGCACAGGGCCCTCTCTGAAATCTCTAAAGAAGTTCCTAAAAGAAGCTTGCCTTCAAAACATTCCCATTTTACCATCCTCAGACAATGTTTATGTTCTGCAAAAGGCTGGAAGCCTTTTTCTTTTCTCTTTTTCGAGCATTACCATTTCATCTTTACATAGCTCCCAGGGAGTAGCAATAATATTGGCTTTAGGGAAGAAGGCAAATTACTTTACTTTTCTCTTCAGACAGTTTTTCTGATCAGGATTCTGTGCAGATAGAAAGCTGAAGCAAACGCACAGTGATATGGTTGCAGAATTCAGTACAAACAAAAACATGTGGTGCCAGGGAAGTAAGCCATAGGCTTGAACTGAAGATGAATACTATCAGGTACAAGGTCTCATCTCAGAAGAATGTTAACACAAGAGGAAGATGGCCATAATGAAAAACACGTGTCACAGAAACATCCAATTCTTATTGGAACCCATTTTGAATTCTGAACTCCTATGTAGGTACACTTCAGCAATCCAGAGTTCATATGATACCTACTCAGTAATCTTGTATATCCCCTCCGCAGATCACCCTATCTCTTCAATTGACAGAGATCTAGCTCTAGTTGTATATTCTCTAATCCCCCATTGTTCTTATTTTGAAGGGATTTTACCCTCTCCGTTCAGGGAATGGTTACCAGAAAGAGAGAGTACAGTGTCCACCAACTGGAACAGATTGAGTTATTAAGGTCTCAGGACACTGGTCCGTCCTTTGAAAACAGATGTGTTCTGATCATGACAGTCAATGTGTCTGATTGTGTTCTTCCCAGTTCTTATGAAAACCCTATCAGCTGTACCCCAGAGTGAGATTAGTCTGTCCTGGGTGGAGCAAAATGCTCACCAAGGGGGAAATAAACACCAAGACTTGCATGTCAGAAATCAAACTGGCAGAGTTGCTCCTACACCCAGAGGTATCTGAATCATTGTAAGTAAAATTGGAAGGCTAGTGATCAACCTTTGTATCTAAAACCAGTAAATAAAATGTCCTATAGCACCTCTGTGTGCCGGGACCAGAATGTGAGGTGGCAGTGACATCTTGCAAAACTGAGCAAGGGTCTCCTCTTTTATATGTCTTTCCAGCTTGACCATTTTTCCCAAGCCAACACAAAAAGTAGGAATGAGAGTAGCAGTGAAACTGTTCATGCTTTTCTGGCTGAAGAGGTTATGATTCTGAGACCTGAATAATCTAGCATTGGATTTTCAGAGGTCTGCTATTGCAAGACTGGTCCTCCAGCTGGGACTAGATGGTTTCAAATGAACACTTGATTGAAGTAAGTATTGCTCTGATGGACCCAAAAGAGAAGTCAAACCAATAGAACTTATTCTACAGGCTGGTACAAAGTCCACAGTTTAATTATCATGTTAAAACTAGCAAAACATATCCTTGACAGAGGTGCCAGAACAATTTGTATAGTGGGGGTGCTGAGAGCCATTGAATCAACCTGTAAACCCTGTATATGATGGAAACCACTTTAAGTAAGGGGATGTGGCAGCACCTCCAGCCCCCCTACTTCCAACACCTGTGATCCTTGAGTTCCCCCAGGAATCCTTTATTGTGGATGTATAAGAGTGTCCATGCAAAAAGGTCATATCTCTTTAGTATAATATTCTTGACATGTTCAAGAAGAGGAAGTTTTGTACAAGTCCCCATATTAAATACTGCCTTTGGGTATAACTTCATTCAAACCCCACAAGGTCGTAGAGTTCCTCTTTACAGCCATACTTGGATTGGACCTCTGAAGGAGATCCATTAGATCCTGTCCATTAGAGTAGGACTGACAGGGGCTCCAATCAGGAGTTTATTTGAAGTTGGAAAACCCGGTATCGTACTTTTAATTCAGACAAGTAGTCCTCACAACTGCCATGGCATTCATTCCTTAAGTAAATTCAAGAAAATTCCCTCCTTCGATTAAGTGTCAGTGTCGGGGCAGAGTAGTCATGTCTGTCTGTCTGAGATCTGCTTGATATCCACTAGTTCACCGAGTTCTGCTTATTGGTCATTCATTCTTACTCAGTGCCATTTCCTTTCTTTTGACAGAAGTCTCCTCCATACCTTAGTGCCCAAGGGGAGATTGATTACATACAATCTACCTCATTTTGGATGTCCATGTTTAAAGGAAAGGAGTACTTGTGGCACCTTAGAGACCAACACATTTATTTAAAGGATGATCATGCTTCCCTCCCTGGAGGCACACTGCTATGAAAAACCTACTTTAACAGATCTGTGGACCTTAGCAGGAAGAGGAATAGAATATTTTATGTGCTTTCCTGACCGTTTCCTTCCTTATAGTAATAAGGTCCACAGATCCAACCCACGCGGAAAAGAAATGGATCATTAAGATCAGAGAGAGGATTTCTGTTAATTGTTGTTTGATGTAATATGTCATTTTCTCCAGTAGGAGAAATTGTTGTACTTTTCCCTTAAAGTATCTTTAATAGTCTGTCATTTAGAAAGTAAATTTGAATTATCCTGATTGCGGAAGTTATCTCAACTGGATGGAACTTGAAGAGGTGGAGCATTCGCCTGCTGTGAGTGGATAACAGGTCTGGCTCTGCCCTCAACCTGCAAGCAGGCTGAAGTATCCATTATAATAAATTTGTGGACCTTAATTACTTGAAAGGATAAATTTTACTAAATGTGGAATCTCCAGATATTAGGTCGCTCTTCACTGCCAGTATTATTGCATCATTCTTAGACATACCATGTTGTGGTAGTTCAGAGTCTAATGTAAAACGCATACCACCTTTATTTCAAGGGTAATACTAATAAGAGCTTCATCATGCTTCTTCTTAAGTCATGATAAAATTCCTATTGTACTAGCACCTCAGGAAGCATAATGGTGTACTCTTGCCAGTATTTTCATTGTCTTCGGCTTGGAATGTTCCCAATTTACTGAACTCATTTTTATTAAGATTGAAAATGGTGATAGCAACTTGAGAATAAAATATACTAGTAAGTAAAAGTATATTATATACAGACTCATGTCACTTACTACAGATCCATTAATGCTATACAAGTAGAACAAAATTACGTTTAGTTAAAATAATTTAGTGTGTTTGTAGTGTTGCATAAAATGTCACTCTAATGTGCATATGGGATAATGTAGATTTTAAGGGGAGATATGCTAGTCAAGAATAAGATTTCCATTTCTGTACTTGAAACACAAGAGCATTGTAAATTATTCCGGGGGCTCACCTGTGTAATCTTTTCACTACATGTCACCAAGTGAAAGCACCTGTAATTGAGAGGAACAGTGTGTTCATCACAACTGAAGTGGAAGGTTCTTTGTTAAACCTACACTTTTTTAATTCTGATCTTTCTCCAAAAGCTTTACATTTGCACTAATCATTTTTGCTACGGATTTCATTAATTCCAAATGCCCTATAATTACGTTTAAGAAAACTTGGCTCATTTTCTACTGAAGGAATGAAAATTACAATTGATTCTCTACAGACCATGTAGTTTCATTTCCTGTGGTGAATAGATTATGCTGAAAATATAGCTGAAGTACAGTCATTTGTGTAAATAGATTAGTCTGATTAAAATGGCAGATGCATTAATTTATCTACATATTTATATACAATATGTAATTAACCTTCCACCTACTAAGAAAATGATTCATATTATATTTTTCTTCAAGTAATTGCACATGGCTATTTCACTATGTGCATTCCCAGTGCTTCAGACTAGGAGGTTTTTCCCTTAGCAGTACCCATTCGAGCATCACATGTACCCTCTGCTCCTTGTGCTACTGCACAAAGGTGTAAAGGGCAGAGCCCTTCGTGAGCTACAGCTCACTTCATCGGATGCATGCAGTGGAAAATACAGTGGGGAGATTTATATACACAGAGAACATGAAACAATGGGTGTTACCATACAGACTGTAATGAGTGATCAGGTAAGGTGAGCTATTATCAGCAGGAGAGCGGGGGGTAAAAAACCTTTTGTAGTGATAATCAAGGTGGGCCATTTCCAGCAGTTTACAAAAACGTCTGAGGAACGGGGGTTGGGTGGGGGGGGAGAGAAATAAACATGGGGAAATAGTTTTACTTTGTGTAATGACACATCCACTCCCAGTCTTTATTAAAGCCTAAGTTAATTGTATCCAGTTTGCAAATTAATTCCAATTCAGCAGTCTCTCGTTGGAGTCTGTTTTTGAAGTTTTTTTGTTGAAGAGTTGGCACTTTTAGGTCTGTAATCGAGTGACCAGAGAGATTGAAGTGTTCTCCGACTGGTTTTTGAATATTATAATTCTTGACGTCTGATTTGTGTCCATTTATTCTTTTACGTAGAGACTGTCCAATTTGGCCAATGTACATGGCAGAGGGACATTGCTGGCACATGATGGTATATCTCACATTGGTAGATGTGCAGGTGAATGAGCCTCTGATAGTGTGGCTGATGTGATTAGGCCCTATGATGGTGTCCCCTGAATAGATATGTGGACAGAGTTGGCAACGGGCTTTGTTGCAAGGGTAGGTTCCTGGGTTAGTGGTTCTGTTGTGTGGTGTATGGTTGCTGGTGAGTATTTGCTTCAGGTTGGGGGGCTGTCTGTAGGCAAGGACTGGCCTGTCTCCCAAGATCTGTGAGAGTGATGGGTCATCCTTCAGGATAGGTTGTAGATCCTTGATGATGCTTTGGAGAGGTTTTAGTTGGGGGCTGAAGGTGACGGCTAGTGGCGTTCTGTTATTTTCTTTGTTGGGCCTGTCCTATAGTGGGTAACTTCTGGGTACTCTTCTGGCTCTGTCAATCTGTTTCTTCACTTCAGCAGGTGGGTATTGTAGTTGTAAGAATTTTGTTTGAGTTGTTTTTCATAGTTTATTGGAGTGTCTGTTCCCACTTGTTCTGGGTGCCAACACATGGTACTGGGGAATGCCTTGGTTTCCGGGCTTTAAATGTTGCATCAGCAGAAAGAAATCCATTCTAGGTGTCTGAAGTACCTCAGCAAGGGTCACATCCAGAACAGGTGTCAGATCTAAAAAGTATAGGGAGGTGAGGCTCTGCCACCTTCTCATGGAGTCAGCCCTGCGTCCACCATCAGAGCCTTCCTGCTTCTACTTCAGTCAGAAGTGCTCCTTTAGACATTGCTGCATCTTAGTGCCGCTCTCCTTCCCCAGTACCTCAAAGAAAGCGTCAAAGGACTCATCCTCCAAGAGATCAAGGAGCCTGGTACCATCCACCAATAAACAAGCTGGAAAAGAGGGTAGCGTGTCCTCTGAGAAGAGGCACTCCCAGATGCTGTGACAGCATCTTATGTGGGGTCATCAATTCTGGCACTGGTGGTGCCTATGCTGTTGAGACTGATCCCTGCTGATGTACCAACCCCTTCAGTGTAACAACAGCGGTGTCAGGGGACCTTCTTGATACCACAGTTTGGGGACCACTGGATTACCGTCTTTGCGGATTGTGGATCGGATTCGGATCCACCTTTTTGTATCCCAACAGGGCTCTACCAGTCGGGTGACTCAGGCTCTTCTTCAGAATCAGAGATTGACTTATATGAGGCATATGCTGTGGCACAGGATCTTGCTACTGGTAGAGATCAACTTCTGGTACCGTGGCCAGCATCAGACCCTCTTTCGCCTCCTTGCCCTGTGCTGTCCAGAGGCAAGGCCAATATGCTCCCTTCTATACCATCATCTCCGGTCTGAACAGTGGTCCTCGGCACTTGGGAGTACCACAGTCCCAGTTGGTAGAGCCCTGCAAATCTGTAGATGTAAAGATCTCTGCGGATACGGTTGTACTTTTTACCACAATGGTGCCCAAACTTTTTCTGTCACTACCCCACCCCCCTTACCAGTCATTGGAATCTGTCCATGTTCCCACCTCCATTACTACATAGTTAGCTCTGCTTTCAGCACAAGCTCCTCCGCTGAGCCAGGGGCTGAACTGGGGATGGGGGAAGAGCTGGGGCTGGCTTGGGGCTAAAGAGGAAACAAATGCAGAGCTGGACTGGGGCGGAGCCAGGGGCAGAATGGAACCATGGCTGGGCTGAGGGTGGAGCAGGGCCCGGAGCAGAGCTGGCTGGGGCCGGAGCTAGGCTGGGATCAGAGTGCGGCTGGGTGATGCTCTCTGCCTGCCCCTTCTCTCCCCCACATGGGGGCTGGCCTGAGGCTCTCTGCATGCCCCCTCTGAATGTTCCTCTGCACCCTCCTACGGGAGTGCACCCCACAGTTTTGAGAGCACTGGTTTACCAATGTGGATCAGATGCAGATCTAAATTTTTGTATCCGTGCAGGGCTCTACGGGTTGGGTGACTCAGGCTGTTCTTCAGAGTCAGAGACTCAATCATATGTGTCTTGGTCCCAAGATAGGAGGTGTCACTCTCAATCATTGAGGGGTTTTTGTCCTTGGTATCCAGCAGAGGTTCCATGTTGATCAAGGGACAAAGAGGTTGTGGTCCAATGCCCTACCAATTGCCATATTTGAGCCCAGGGGGTTTCTTCTCACCACCAGATCTTCCCTGCACCCTTCTCCTTCCAGGTCTCCTAGTAGATGCCAGGATAGTTTGTGTGAAGAGGCTCGGGAAGTTATCCCTAGTACCGAGTAGGGTGCTGAGCAGGCCCAGCAGAATCTCTTTTGGATGAGTTATAAGAGGCTCCACTCAACCTGCTTTGTGTTCTTCCTCGTCATTGCCCAATGAGGCGGTAGTGTCTTGAGTGTCTTTGCTTTTTCAAAATGATTACAGGGCCTGTCAGGACTTGTTCAAGAGGATTCCTTCCTCCCTGGGCATACAGGTGGAGGTAATTCAGGAGAGCTCCTACAGTTGATGGATGTTTTGAGATCAGAAGGGATATACTAAATAGCTCTCCTTATAAATGAGACCATTCTGGAACCCATTAGGATTTTGTGAGAAATGCTATCTTCTCTGTCGCCAACAGTCAAAAGGCCTGAGTGGTTTCCAGTTTTGTATCTTGAACCAGCAATCCTAGCTGGGTAGATACAATTTCTACCTCTGGGACAATGATCTCAAGTTTGAAAACAGGTTACCAGGGGATGTCAGGCAAGAGGTTCGGGCAGTAGTGGAAGAGGGTAAACTGCAGGCTAGGACCTCTCTCCAGGCTTCATTGCATGGAGCAGACTCTGTAGCTAGGGCTATGGCATCTGTGATAACAATATGTAGGTGTTCAAGGCTTCAATCATCAGGTATTCCACAGGAGGCCCTATAGACTGCTCAGGATCTCCCTTTTGAGGAACAGACCCTCTTTTCTCAGCAGACTGACAAGATTCACAGTCTCAAGGACTTGCAGGCTACATTGAAGTTTTTGGGGATTTAGAGTCCACTCCCTAAAAAGAAGTAATTCCTCCCTCAGTCATTCCACTGTTACCAGTCCTTTATGCCTAGGTAGCATGACCAGTCTAGGAGGAAAAAGGAGAGTCATAGAAGGTGACCACTAGCGCCTCACTTTTCATCTTCAGCAAGCTCATGTAGACAGCCTGGAAGTACCAAGCAGTCTGTTTGACTGTCTTGTCAGATAGCTTACCAGTTTGCTTTATGACAGCTTCTCCTATCCCATTTTTTTCCACTAGGTTATCCCACTTTCTGCATATTTGGACCCACATATTAGCACAGATCAGTGGGTCCTAATGGAGAAATTGGGATACACCCTTCAGTTTGTTAGCATCCCTCTCCGCAACCCCTTTTCCCGTCCCTCTTCAGGGACCCCTCTCATGGGCACAGTGGAATGATCCCCTGCCAGTTTCCCCACTTCATCTGGAAGAAATTTGGGGTTAAACTTCAGAGTGAAGCAAGGTGGAAGGGTGGGAATTGCAAAACACTTCTAATACTCGATAGTCCTATTTAAATGTGGATGAGCATAATCTGATTTTCACATTATAGTTTACAGAATGGTTCTGATTTACAAATGGTGAAGACTTGTCTACTGAACTGAAGGAACTGTGAAAGGAGTTTGTTTCTTTAATGAATTGATATATTGAGTGACATTACTTTCTGTAACTAATGTAGAGCAACAATGGCTAGAGCCCTTCAAACCTTCGTGCTTTCAGAAATAAGGATAGAAATGGTATCAAGTAGCATGAGGCTGGGCAAAGCAATGCCAAAAAGACATCTCTTCTACTTCTAGTTTCTACTGGCTCCACTTTCTTGGTACATGCTGAACGTTATTAACTTTTCTATACAGGTTTGCACTGGAGATGAACTACTTCAGTGACCCACAGTGAGCATTTTTTAGTTGTCGAACTGTACCAGATAGAGGCTATTCTTGTTGTGTAGATGTTTTTAGAATTTATCTAAATTGGGTTTGTACCATGAACACATCTTACGGTTAAGACATTTGATTTTGTTGTTATTAGCACTGTAGATGTCCATGATGCATAAAGATAAAAGCCCGAATATTCAATAGTGTCCACTGATTATGGGTTCCTCAGTTTTGGGGTGCCCAACTTTAGACCCCTTAAAAGGGGTCTGATTTTTGGAAAGTGCTGAGCACCCACATTTTATGTTAGAAAATCAAGGCCTGTTTAAGGTTTCCTAAATTTGGCAGTCAGAATCACTGTACTTTTTTGAAAATTTAGGCCATGGTCCTTGCCTTTTGGAAATAACTTTGGAAGTAAAATCCAGACCCAATAGACCTCATGGGTAAGGGTTGGGCAGGAAAACAGTGTAAACACAATTTTTGAATAGTGGTCATGATGAAACTTGCTTACTTTGATTTACACCATTGTGCTTGTTGTTAATGCAAGTCTCCAAATGTTAGTATGCACTGTTAAAAGTGTTGGTAGGTGGGTGGCTGGATGCCCACGTGGTGAATTAGATTGGTTTCAGCCTTAACTCTAAACTTTTTTTTTTCCTGGAAGAGTATATCAACCCTTTTTTGTGGAATGTGATTTGAACATAGTTTCTTTTAGATGCATATAATTCAGATAGTGTGTTCAAGTGTTTGAAGCTAGAGGTATTGCTTCCCTTTTACTCACATAACACTGACCTTCTGACTCCTCTGTCAAAGTATCCTGACTAGAACCCATTTCAACTTGATTTGGAAAATTAGCTGTGTAAGAGAATTTATTCTTACAGAAAAATTTTATGTCAAACTACTTTTAAAACAGCCACCATGAACCAGATATTACCGGGCCTGGTTTTGTCTACAGATCTGTGCACAAGTCTGTGTAACTGAGAATTGAATTGGGCACACAATGTCCAGTCAGTGCCGTTCAGTATTAATAACAATGGAAAGAGGTTCACTCTTGCTCTTTGATCCTCAGTTTCTTTATCCACTTAGTTATAGATGGGTGATGGGATTGCAGGGGTGTGAAGGTACAAGCTCTCTGCTGATGTGAATTTAGGGAGCCAAAGCCCTTAAATTTCTTCCCCATAAGTGTGGAAAACCCACATAGGTAAGAGTCTGGCTCATAATTAGGCTCATAATTAGGCTATCTTCACATAAACTTTGAGGCCATCTTGTCAAGGGCAATCTGAGTATATTCACATCATTAAAGTAAACATAACCATATTGCAGACTTCATTTGATGTAGGCTCTGGGAGACGGTTAACAGTCAAATTAACAAATGGGGCGAACAGCTCTCTGTCTTGCATCATCCTCTAGATCAAGAGTTTTTAGCAAAACACTAAAGGAGGTGTTATAAGTTTTGTGGCAGACACCTCTATCTGACAGGATGTTGATTTGTACAGTAAGAAAGCAGCATAGACTGAACCCTTGTCTTGTATTTATTAATTATTCCAAACCAGGTAGGATGCTGTCTGGATACTCCAGTAACTTTAAAAATAAGTAGATCACTTTTTAACTCTTTTGGGAGGCAAAGGCTTATTGCTGGAAAGGTTCTTGAAGTATGAGACCTTGATTGGTAATAGCACATTTATATCCTGAGCTGTTAACAACCCGAGGGGTGAGTAGTGGAAAATAGTAAAGGTACTTCGCCCTTAATAAACTGGGTTGCTCACAGAATGCTAATGCCTGGAAACATACGTGATTCTGACACATGCTAGAAGAGAAGCTGAAGGGAGCTGGAGCCTAATGCAGGAGAACAAGAGGGTTTCTTGGCAAGCCAGATTCTTGTGTGAAGCAAAGTCAAGCCTGCCCCCTTGAAAGTTCTGTGATCACAAGCCTGCACCAGTGTGCGTCTCAGCACCCTGCTACTTGTTCTTGACTCAATTTCAGGCTGGGAATCGGTGGAGGAGACATGTTGCTCAAAAGCACATCTCTGGTATCAGGGAGGGAAACCAATGCAGATGGCACTGGTGGCTTGGCAGCTCTTAAAACCATTACCCTCCCATGTCTCTGTCCACTTGGACTTCATGCTGCAAGGTGACGAACACCCAAGTCTCAATCCAACAAAGCATTTTAAACATCTTAGGAGAAACTTCCTAATTTAGGAAAAACTTCCCAATTGTCAGAGTAGTTAAGCACTGGAATAAAGTGGCTAGAGTGATTGTGGAATCTCGGTTGTTGGAGGTTTTTTAAGAACAGGTTAGACAAACGCCTGTCAGGAATTGTCTAGTTATGACTTAATCCTGAATTGAGAGCAGAGGACTGGACTAGATGACCTCTTGAGGTCACTTCCAACCCTACACTTCTGTGATTCTGTGTGCTTAACTTGAAACGTGAGTAGTCTTATTGAATTCAATGAAATTACTCACATGCTTAATGTTAGGCACATGTTTAAATGTTTTGCTGGATTGGGGCCAGAGTTCATGGCATCTTGCAGAATGATTCAAGCATTTGAACTGGTAGTGGCAAAATGGATCAGGGAGCATCTAGAGAGCTGAGAGTAGAGGGTGGTAACAAGCGGACAAATACATATGTGAGTGGCTTCAGCAGCCAGATAGTTCCCTTCCCTCCACCACCCCTTGCCCTCTTTCATGGCAGTCACAGGAATTTCCTGCAGCACAGGAGGAAATTTGGAAACTTTCCTTTTGCCCTGCTGTTTTTCTCTTCCTTCCCCTCTGCCAAAACTCCATTGGCCAATAAGAGGCAAGAGTGGGTGGCAGCCTTTGAAATCTGACTTCGCCTTTTCAGGGTCCCCAGAACTTTGGTCCCTTGGTAGTGCTGGGACATGATTTACATATACACCCAGCAACTAGATACAAGTTCAGAATTGTAAAAGGGGTGAAGACTATGGAGATGGGCAGGACTCCTTTCTTTTGTGGCGTGAAGGGTTGGGGGATAAGATTGACTGGCTGGGAACTGAAAATGAATGTATTCATTTGTAAATGCAGTTTGAGTATGGAAAAATTCTACCTTGGTTCTGTAAGGGTGAATTACAATAGTGTTAGTAGGCATACTGTAATGTAGGCTAATCTCCTTGCTGCTCAGAAATGATGATGGATAAGAAAGGGTAATGCCATGATTAATTAGGTGAACTTCCAAATCAAATCAAACATCAGATCAAATGATGTTTACTTCACAAATAAAATCTTAAGTAATGCTAGTATAATAGGTAGTCCATGAGTTTTTTTGCAAGACTTTATATTACTTAGTGTTGCTGGTATATAAATGTTTCAATTTAAACTCGTCTGTAGCAGATTTTCATTTTATGAGAACTGTATGGCTAAGGGCCTGTGCATCAAGTTGTATACAAAGAAATTTTGCTTTATATAACCTCTTTCCTATAAACTTTATCTCAAAGGCTTTGTAATGTTAAATGGAGTTGAAATGAATTGGTGTGAAAAGGAAAAGAAGATTTTAAGAGGTATAGACAATGGGAAAACCTCTGCATTTGAGAGATTAATTCAGATGGAGTGACAGATAAGATTAATCTAAAGACAGGAGAAGTTGCTGAAGAGTTGCTTTTTTCATCATCTGTTGAGACTGTGAATAGAGAGACTGAGGTGCGGGGAAGAGACAGGGTCCATGACATGGGCTGGACAAAGTACGTGGAGGGTTTTCAGAAGGAGGACTGATCATAGATTATCTTGAATCCCTAGTTTAATTTCAGGTGCAATACACTGCAGAGGGAAAATAATTCCCTTAATTTTTTTACAGTTGACTGTGTGCAATTAATTTATTTGTTCTTGCCACACTACCACAGAACTATTTGTTGAACCATAAAAATAGCATATTCACCACCAGTAAAAGATACAAGAATGCCTTTATTGGGATAAAACACTGATTCTCCAGTATAGATGGGATGAATCGTTAATTGTGCACTGTTGGTTATTACATTCTTTTCCTTGAAGAATGTGTCTAATGTTGCTTCTGAAGCATTTTTGAGGTAGCAAGTTGGCTAGACAAATTCTTGACATTTCAGTAGGCCATATTATTAAGCACCAATAAACAGAGAGCACTAGTACAGACAAAATTCTAAATATCATTTAAATATCAACATTTTTTACCTTGCCCAGCAGTTTGTAATGTCAGTATCACAGTATAAAGTTTTATACAGACAATCAAGTTTTTGTATGCTTTTGTCACATGAGCTATACCCGTAGACTAAGTCAGAAGTACAGAAACAGGCTGTACACAAGCAGTTTAATACATTTAGTTTATGTTCAAAGGAGAAACAGTTTCCCATTACCATTTAAAATATAAGGCAGCCAGTAATTCATACTGTGACCAGTGCAAAATTGTTAATTTGTCAGTTTCAGACAGCTTTACTGAATTTTGTTTGTGGCTGTAATAATAGTATAAATTGTGGTAATTCAGCATGTGTACTGAACATGTATACACCTGGAGGGCAAATCGCTGTAGGACATAGCGAGAACCAATTGTTGGCATAGGTACTGGGGGTGCCACACCCCTTGGCTTGAAGTGCTTTCCATTATGTACAGGGTTTAAAGTTTGGTTCAATGGCTCTTAGTACCCCCTCTATACCAATTGTCCCAGCATTCCTGATTGTTGGTGGTTCACAGAGTGCTTGCAAATGGTGGAGTGCTGCTTTTGGGCATGAGAAATGAGGACTGACTGATGAGATCACGCTGTAATGCAGGGTTGAGATGACAAGTTCTACAGAACTTTTGGATGTGCAAGACCACATTCCTGGAACTGTGCACTGAGCTTGCCCCAGCCCTCCAGCATCTGGACACTAGAGTGAGAGCTTCACTGACAGCGGAGAAGTGAGTATCAATCATACTGTGGAAATTTGCAAAGACAGATTGCTACTGGTCAGTGGGAAATCATTCTAGAGTTGGAAAAATCCAGTATGCAGGCCATTGTCATGCAAATGTGCAGGGCCCTTAATCGTTTCCTGCTACACAGGACTGTTGCTCTGTGCAACTTGCAGGATATAATGGATGGATTTGCAACTATCGGATTCGTGAACTGCGGTGAAGTGATAAACAGCACACACACCCCTATTTTGGCACCAGACCACCTTGCCCCAGAATACATCAGCAGAAAGGACTATTTTTCTATGCTTATGCAAGTGCTGGTGGATCATTGGGGATACTTCACTGACATCAGTATTGGCTGGTCAGGGAAGGTGCCTGACACTAACATCTTTAAGAACACA
Source organism: Lepidochelys olivacea (assembly GCF_965140295.1). Classification (NCBI taxonomy): domain Eukaryota; kingdom Metazoa; phylum Chordata; order Testudines; family Cheloniidae; genus Lepidochelys; species Lepidochelys olivacea. The sequence continues at coordinate 100,592,705 of NC_140413.1, read as the reverse complement.
GGACTGTTCAAAAAGCTGCAAGTAGGGACTTTCTTTCCTGACTTACCGGATTTATCGTTGGCAATGCCAAAATGCCAGTAGTGATCCTGGGAAACCCGGCCTACCCCTTACTCTACAGCTCATGAAGCTGTACATTGGCCACCTCAACAGCACCAAGGAACGATTCAACACTACTGGTTCAACAGGTGCAGAGTGGCAGTTGAATGTGCTTTTAGTCATTTGAAGGGGTGGTGACGTTTACTCACAAGACTGGATCTCACTGAGAAAAATATCCCAGTGATTATAGCTGCCTGCAGTGTCCTGCGTAGTATCTGTGAAGCAAAGGGAGAAAAGTTGTCTCTGGGTGGAGGGTAAAGGTGGAACGTCTGTCTGCTGAGTTTGAACAGCCAGATACAAGGGTTATCAGAAGAGCTCAGCCAGGAGCTGTATGGCTCAGGAAGGCTTTGAAAGAGCATTTTAACAGTGAGCCATAGTAACGTGTTGTGGTGTGCTATGCTCTACCTGGCCCTGCAGTTTGGGGGCCTACTAGGAACTGTGTGGTGCTTGGTGCAAATTTATGAATAGAACACTGACAGTGTGTCTGTTCATTTTGTGGTGCTTGCTTTATGATTGACACTATTTGTCACAATCCTATGAGTTGTGTCAGTGTTCAATGACAACTAAGTGGGTGCTTTCAGTACCGCCAGGCATTTGGCAGCATATGCTGGGAACTAGTAATTATTTTCCAAACAATATTGTTTTATTGAGTAATGAAAACACTTTAAAAAATTCTGTACAAATTAAAAACAAGAACATTTAAAAACTTAATAAATTCCTGGATCAAAGTTTAAAGAAGAAGGAGGGACATCAATGTCCACTTATGTCTTCCAACATGATATGTTACCTTTGTTTTGATAGCAATAACATTTTAAGCAAATTAGCAATTCTGTGAAAAAGGAGAATTGGCAAAACCACATTTACGCCAGCAATGACTTGGCCTAAGTGTTGTGTTTTTTATCTGTACTCATTCACTGTACACAGTTATAAATCATTAAAACTATAGCTATCAAAGTGCTTAATCTCACTATTTACAATTACTCATTTTGTATTTCAATGTTATAAGTCAGTATATGAGGGAGAGTTATGGGAAATATGATTCTTTAATGTCAACATTTCCCACCTTCTTTAAACATGAGTTTTTTCGCTCAAAGTCCAGTTTTATTTGTGAGAAATTTTCCTGTGAATGCGTTTTGAGTGGTGTCTCTATTTTAGGGTCTTGATAGTTGCTTTTAATGATACCCCAACAATGTCCACTGATGGCAGGGTAAGAAGTAATGGGCTTCATCTGCAGCAAGGGAGATTTAGGTGGGATATTAGCTTTCTGACTACAAGGGTAGTTAAGCATTGGAATAGGGTTCTAGGGGAGCTTGTGAAATCCCCATAATTGGAGGTTTTTCAGAAGAGGTTGGAGAAACACCTTCCAGGGATGGTCTAGGTTTACTTGGTCCTGCTTCAGTGCAAGGGGTTAGACGTGATGACCTTTTGAGAGCCCTTCCAGTCTTGCATGTCTATGATTCTAATATATGAGAAACTGTAATATGTATGTGGTTTTATATATTTAATGAGAGCAGCCATTTTTTTGGCTACAGTATTTGCTAGAAAATAAAGTGCTTTACAACTTCACTATTTCTACTTCATGCTTTAGTGTATGCATCACAAATCTTAGTTCTTTCAGATTTTCTTCCCCATGAGTGATTCTACAGTCTCCCAAATTAAAAGGAATTTGTTTTATGAGCTTATCTCAACAGGGGAGAGAGACTTGCCCTGGAAGAAGCTGGAAAACATTGGTTATATTAGTTCACAATCAATGCAAAAGAAAAAAAAAGTTGCTCAGGGTTGAAACCCTCTAAAATGCTTGTTTGAACAAAAGATACCTTTAAAGCTGCTAAATCGAATTATCATGGTTGCCTGAGAATTCAAAACTCTAAATACTTTTGTAGATGTTTTCATAAATTATGATAAGAAAAACATTGTAACAAATTCTTCAGAAATGTAAATAAATTATCTTAATCTGTTGGTCTGATCTTTCAGTTTACAAGTGTAACTATCTGGCATTGAAGAGAACCCACTCTTCTGTTAATTTTCCCTCTATTTACCATATAATTTCTTAAATTTCTTGCATTTTAAATTTGACTTCTATTGATTTATTGACTTAATTGCTGAAATGCTAGTCACAAGTGTTTTAAATCTTCCAATAAGAAATTTTTGTTTGTTTTTTGGTTGCTCGTTAAAGTTCTGTGGAGTAATAATCAGACATTTCCCATTTGTAGGTTTACCCTGGCTATTCACCTTTAATGTGAAGTTTTATCCTCCTGATCCTTCACAATTGACTGAAGACATTACCAGGTATGCATATTTTAATATAAAACTTGATAATCAGTGTTTTTTATATTGTACACTCTACAAGTCAACAACTTGTTTCCTATGTTTTAAATTCACATTGCAGATTTTCTCTCTCCCCACTCTCTCCCTCATAGAATAAGGGAACATAGAGGCCCTAGGTATGGGAGGAAACTGGGATAGTTATCCTGGGCACAGCCTCCAGTGTAGCCTGGAAGTTTAAATATTCTGTCTGTTGCTACAGCACAGTTTGACTATACTGTGCTATGCTGCTGCTTTTTGTAGCCAGTAGGGAGTGAGTGGGAGTTGGCGACTGCATGATGATACCACACAGCTTTTCTTGCTCCAGTTCACAGTATGAGCAGTCCTGAGCTGGGGTGAGACCTGGGACTCAGTGGATCTGATAAGGCCTCCAGGAAAGCTCCCAGATGAGGGGGGAAAGCTAGTTGAAATGGTGAGAGGTGCTAATGAAGGGGTCCAGAAGGAAGAGGGGAAAAAGTAAAAATTATAGCAAGAGACCAGAGGATGAGGATAGAAATGGGATAGAGTGGAATAGCAGGAAGGAGACCAGAAAAGGGAATGAACCTCTTAAGGGTCAGAGGCGTGGAGCCAGTGGATGTTGAGAGGCTGCCACTATGTTGGGATGTAAGCAGTAGGGTAACTTGTGTTGATAGGAGTACTGAGCTCAAAGATGTTAAGGTGCTTTATATGCTAACTCTATATTAAACTGAATTGCTGAGAATACATTTTCATAGATAGGTATTAGAGATGGTAACACACACACAAATAAGATAGTACAACAGAATTATTATCCTTTATTGTTTCTTCATGATAGCACCCATGTGCTACATGCTTTTCAGACAACCAAGGAGGAAGAATCTAAGAACAGAGAAAAGTAGAAAGAGTTTAAAGAAAATGGGAAATATTTTTTTCTTCAAGTGTTATCTTGGTTTACTGTTACAAACCACAATTAACTGTTCAATGTTGCAACTTGCTTAAGTGTTTTGAGGGGGATACGGAAATAGTCCAGATAATTTATTTTTAATTGTCAAACATTTATCAAATAGAATTTGTTAAATACAGTATGTAGCAAACACAGTGGTATATAAAGGATTTATTGGTACTCATTTAAAATTATTTACGTAACTCACCACCTAGTAGCTTTCCCATTTGGGAGAAAAATGACCACTCCAAACATATGATATACAAAACAAACTAGATATACAGTCTATAATTGTGTCTCATTCTACATGTAGTAGAAAAGCTAATTGTATTAGTGTTCAGTTGATCTAAAACTAGCTTTAGGTGTCCATGCATGCTATAAAACTATTTTCAGGAAATTAAGTTGGGTTTTTAGATTGTGTTCAGTTAAAGTAAATAGTGTTATCCTTGATTTATTTTTGAAATTTTCTAAATCCCCAATAATTTGAACTTCACTATGAATTCAAAATAAACAAGTAAAAAATAAAATTTACTTTTGTTTAGTATGTCATGTAAGATTACTTTGTGTATGCACAGCACAAGGCTTTATGGACAAGAGTTGCAAGGTACAAGATAAATGTAATTACTCACATGGATACGACCTGTCTGAGGGATGCAAGTGTTCACTGGTTATTGATATAGTATGCATTCCTATGTTGTATGGCATGACTGGCTGGATTACATGGTGCAAAACAATTTAGATATTACTGAAGTTTTAAAACCAAACCCTAGATTTTAAGGGAAAATAGATCATCCATTTTTAAATGGATTGTACCAAGCCTGACTATGAACATGACAGAGTTGGTAAGCAAGTTTATTATGTAAAACTGGACACATACAGCTCATTTGTACTGGGAGCCAGAATATTTCTAATTCAACTGATTTACAAAGGATATATTGATTCTTATATTAAAACTGTGTAACTCCAAATCCTTTGTTTTTAGTTGACAAGATCTATCAGAAATGGAACTTTGTCTCTGTGTATTGGTTCTATCAGTGCATTGGGTTTTTTAAAACAGACTATTGGCACTATGTTTGGACAGATTTTACTCAGCTTTGTGCATGTATGCTCTCACAAATATCCTGCAGGAATATTTCTGTTTACCATAAGTAACTTTTTTTTCTTTTTGCAGATATTTCCTGTGCCTACAGCTTCGTCAGGATATTGCTTCTGGCCGACTGCCATGTTCTTTTGTGACTCATGCCCTCCTTGGTTCATATACTCTGCAGGCCGAGCTAGGCGACTATGATTCAGAGGAACACAATAACCATTACATCAGTGAATTCCAATTTGCACCCAATCAAACAAAAGAGATGGAGGACAAAGTAGTAGAACTGCACAAAACACACAGGTGTGTCTGACCTGGTGGGAATAAAATATGTTGATATGGTCTTGGTTACATCTGTCATTTCTCTTGATCTTAAAGATATGTATAATACTGTATTAGATTGAAGAAGTTTATCACTACTATAATAGTCTTACATCAATTACATAGCTACAACATTTTTCTTATATGTATTTAAATGGAACTTGTCTTTAGTTTGACTTTCCTGTCATCTTTTTTTCTTCTGTTTATTACAGCTCCTTAGTAGGATTTCCATCAAAAAAGTCAATTATGGATTGCTTCTTGCTTTAGCCAGTAAAAATAGCAATAAACATTTCAGCTAAGAAAGTTTTGAAGCTATATTTCATGATACAGGCTTTTTTACTTGCTGTGTAAGAACAATAGTCTGAATTTATTTCATTCAGAGATGTTTTGAACAATATGAAGAAAGCATTCAGAATCTGAAATTTTTCATTTAAATGGGCCACAAATATTCAGTCTCTAAACTAGCTACCTTTGGTTCATTAAAAATACATTGTAATCTGATTATGAGGAGCCATTTTATGACTGACGTGTAGATAGAATTAAAATCCCAAAGTCTCATTACCCGAAAAATATAAGTACATAGGCAATTGCTTTCAGTCAGCAAAATAGATCATACATTTCTTTGCATTGCCCAACGGTCAGAGCCCACTGCCCTGAACTATACACTCTTTGTAGTGTTGTTTTTTTTACCTTAAATAAACCATGGTCACTGTTTTAGTTTTGTTGACAATAGGAAAAACTATTCTTGTTCCCCTCATACTGACGGAAGGAAGGTCATCTTTTGTTAGATAAATGCTATATTATGAAGGTAGAGTCTAAGCTTCATGACCAAGTCTAAGCTTCAGTAGAGTCTAAGCTTCTTGGGGCAGGCACCGTCTTTTTGTTCAGTTTGTACAGGATCTAGCACAATGGGGTCTTTGTCCATGACTAGGCATTACCACAATACAAATAATAATAATGAATGAAATTCTGAGCTATATTGGGAGCAAAACCACCACTGTCTTCAATGGGCCACAATTTTGGCATATATTGCTCTGTAGATACTGTACTGTTAAAAGCAAAGTGTGTACAGTCTAGGTCAGAAAAGGTTAACCTTTCTGTGTTGGACATTTGATAAAATAAACATACCTTATTTACTGATCTTGGCATTTTAAAGGATACCAGTGAAATTCTGAAATTCATACATCAGCAAGGCTTGGGGGAGGATAGATTCCTACCTTTGTTAGTGGTACTGTTTGACCTGGACACAGTTTTCTGCAAGGATGGCTTACCAGGGAAGCAAAGCATTTTAAATGTTTATGGATCTGTCCTGGCAGCTGAAAAGGGTCAATATTTTTTAAATGAAAGACTAGAATATGGAATATTCCAGAATGTAGTAAAAATTGTGTAGAACCCATAAAGCACTGAGATCCATGATGGTCATGCTCATGACTTTCTCTTTTCCTGATAAGTTAGTGAATGTGTCTTTAGGAGAGTGGTACTTTTTTGTTTGTTTGTTTGTTTGTTTAAGATATTTAGAATTGAAAACAAAACAGTGCTAGCCACAGCCCTTCTGTCAGGGCAGTTAGGGAGAACATCTACTCCAGTGTCACAGAGGACTGGGGAAACTCAGCAGATGACTGTTTGAAAAGTCACTTTGGATCATGTTAATCTCATAACTTCATAAATACTGATCGAGTTATAGCGAGTCATGGAAGATATCCTTGATTGTGTTTTGGGGGAGAGGAAGTGAGGGCAAAATGGAAGCCAGTTCTTTGAAGTGAAAAAAGTGTTTGGGGCGGGGCAGTGTTTGAGTAGGTTATAATTAAAACTGTTTTGCAACACTAAAGGTAGTAAATGCTACTAAGTAAATATAATATACCGTTAATGAGAATATACATACCTACGATTTTGGGGCGAGAACTACAGAAGTGCAAAAGTACTCAGATTTAGACTCTTCTAATCTGAAATATTTTAACGTACCCTAAATGTAGCTACTTTCACTTGGTTTTATTATCTTGATATTTATTTTTGACAGTAAACTGAAGGTATCTTTTAATGGTTCTAGGGGCTTGACTCCAGCACAGGCAGATTCTCATTTCTTAGAAAACGCCAAGAGGCTTTCCATGTATGGAGTGGATTTACATCATGCCAAGGTATTGAACTAATTTCTCTGAAAAATACTTACCGCTACAGAGCACAATAAAGGTGGACCACTCAACCTGAAGATACATGTACGCTTAAGGGTACTTAAATGCAAGCCCTTCAACTGCTATACTATCTGGCAGTCATGTTAATTATTCAGTTTACAGGTATAGGGACTCTGAGAGTTTGTCTTCAGTCAAGGATTATTTAGCCCATGTGGCTCCATACTTACAGGTTGGGAAAATATTCTTTATTCTTAGGAGCAACTAAGTTTGTTTTAAATGTCAAATGTTTATTCCAGTGATAGGCTTGGAGAGGCAAATTGGAGCCTAAAATGTCTATAGTGTTTTTTTGTACCAGTGGGCATTAAGTACAGATTTTTACTCTAGATGGTTGGAAAGTAACTTCCATTTCTATCGATATTTTAATTTTTAAAAGTAAACAGAAATTAGTATAATCCAATTTAAAAAGATCAATGTTCTCAGAAAATCAGTAGCAAAATTCATTTAATGGATTAAGAATGAATAATCCAATATTTAAAAAGAGACGCTAAAGCCAAATTTTTTGAATAGTGTAAAAATACTAGAGAAACCTTCTGTTTTATTCAGTGGAACTTGGAAAGGTAGTTGGGTCTTGTCAAATTCTTTTGTAATTTTATTAATGGCCTTTCCCAGTTGGTCTTGGAAACATTTGATGTAGGTAGTCTTGTATTTACTGGAGGTGTATGGTAAATACATCTGCAACCTTATTTCTGCCACTAGTAGAAGTTCATAATGCCAGCTCACTCTTGTCTTGAATGGCTTTAAGAATTTTCACTCTCAGTGGTTCTAATGCTTGCAATTACTCCACAGCGATTTCTCATGGCAAGTAAAAGCTCTGACAAGAACTCTATTTTATGAGAACAGTTTGCAGCCCTTAAGAATTCTGCCAGTCAGTCTAGAATTTAGTGACAACTGGATGTCAGCACTTCGTATTATTGCCAGTTGGTTGGGAGCATGTTGGTATTTGTTGTGCTATTACATGGGGAAGTCTCTTCTTAGATTTGCATTACATGCAAGTCCTATCAGTAAGTATTTGCTTCTGTAAACTGAGATCAGACATTGTCACTGGGCCAAAATGATTAAAATGCTATCTGCCAGCACCTTGACTGAAGTGGCTAAGCTGACATTGTCAGCCAAATATCCACTTTTCTCCATCTTAATTGAAGTAATAGTTATATATAACTGCACAATATGATATAACAACCTGCTGTATTTTTGATAAAAACTGTAAAGTTTACAAGGCCTTTCATTTTTTCTTCTTCCTTTAATGCTTACTGAAATGTTTGCTAATATCCATCACATCTCTACTGCTGATAAATTTCTGATTTAGATTTTTATATGCCTCCCCCTCACCATAATATTGGTATGTTTTTCCAAAATTGCAGCATGTGAACACAGATGTGTCTGGTCACTGCAGACTGGACTGATGAATGCTAAACCATTGCAGGAGTCCCAACCTTGTTTCTAAGATTAATAAATGCAGATTTTTCCTGCTGTTGTGTACCTTTTCTTTGCAAACCCATTTGGCATTACTGTAATTTCAGCATGAAACCAGTGTAATAGACATCCCTCCTCCCAAGTGTATTAACATAATGAACTCCATAAAATATCATTATTTAAATTTTGTCTAAAATTCTCATTTGCGGTAGGATTCTGAAGGTGTAGACATCATGCTGGGTGTATGCGCTAATGGGCTACTCATTTACAAGGATAGACTCCGAATCAACCGTTTTGCTTGGCCCAAAATTTTGAAAATCTCTTATAAACGTAGTAACTTCTACATAAAAGTCAGGCCAGCAGAGGTAAGTAGGGCTTTTATTCATTTCTTGCAGTTCTGTTCATAAACAGTTTGAGATGTTTTATAGAAAATATTGGCCAACCTTTCTGCTGCTGTTCAAGAGTGAAAGCTAAAGTTCAGCCCACCAGCAAGATAATGTTTTCCAAACTTCCCCAGGTGTTCTGACAGAGTTCAAATGTGGGATTTATATCCGCACCTGTTTGAGAATAAGGGATCTCTGAATCCTCTTCATAGGCGACCAGTCATACCCAAAACTTATATGTGGTATTCTAATTAATGAATCCTTATTAACTAGCTAGTTCCTTTTATTTACTTACTTGAAGTCAATTAAAAATATAAGTAGCTTTTCATTAAATGCTGTGAACTGTTAGCAGAGCTAATGGAGATTGCTATATTTCAATAGATGATGTGATTAATATGAAATCTTAATTTGAAAAAGATATCTCTCCCTCTTTACATGTCTTGTGATTCATCTTAGACATAGGTGTATTGTCCATTCACGTGTACATCTTGTACTTGCATTTACATAACATTTTTGGATTAGAAATTGTGACAAACTTAATAGCTTGAACACTGCCTAGTACAGTATTTAGTGGACTAAGGGGAGAAAGTGTGCATGGCTGCTGCTACAATTCTCAGTACAATTGGCTTTTTGCAGTGTTTTTTTTTTTAAATTCTGGGCAGCTAGTCATGAAATTTGCTGACAAAACTAAGACACTGTTGGCTTTTCCCAAAGAAGAGTCATTAGTAAATACAGATAGGAAGTGATTATTACCCTGCATGAGTAGTCCACCTGGTGCAATTAGAAGTATGGAAAATTTGAGACATTTTTGAGCATCAGGAAAGGAGAATTAGTGCTTGTCACGGTAATGGAAATGTCTGAACTCACTCGTTCTGCTAACCTGGCCAGCTTTCAGGAAATGTGTTAATTTATTTTGTGGCTCCTTTCCAGCTGGAACAGTTTGAAAGCACCATTGGGTTCAAATTGCCAAACCATCGGGCTGCTAAAAGGTTATGGAAGGTTTGTGTGGAGCACCATACTTTCTACAGGTAAATACTCAGGAAGTCTTATCCTCCTTCTCCTAAAAGTCAAAACTATTTTTATTTTTCTCAGAAAAGTGTGTGAGGGAGACTATATTTTCTCCACTTGTTTTAGCTCCATCCAGTTCTAGCTCCCATTGAAACATGTGAAAAATACACATAGATCACTGATCCTGGACTATTAATTTGTAATATCTTACATAAAAGGTTAATTACATTCAACTTTATAGCTCAATTCCTAATTTACCATCCAGATCTGCATGAGTAAGAGTGTAGCTCTCTAAGATTTCAGTTTGTGCAGCAGCTGAACACCTAACAGGAAACCAAAACTTGCAAGAACCCAGCTACTGTTTGGATATGAGGCCTTGTTAAGCATCAGGTCCTCTTATCACTGAGCGCTATATGCAGTAGTAGGTGGGACCATGTGCTGCCATCTATTCAGTGTGTACTGGCTAAAGACTGCTCTCATCGTTGGAGCAGGGACTTGAACTTGGGTCTCTCTTATCCTACGTGAGTGCTCTAACGAGCAGGCTATGGAGTAATTCTCGCGCTCTTTCCTTGCCCAATGGTTATCAATTGTCATTCATAATGGCAATTCTTAGTCATTAGAGCAGGGAATGAGAGTGAAAATGGCTCTATAGTTGGCTACTTAGAGCACTCACCTATGATGTCAGAGATGCAGGTTCAAGCCCCGGCTCCAAATGCTATTTATAAAAAGTAGAACAGGCTCAATAGTAGAGAATGAGAAAACCTCATGCCAGAATATCCCATCGCCCAGTAGCAAGGCCATTCTCCTGCAGTTTAGGAGACGGAAGTTCAAATCCCTTTTCCTCATGAGGCAAAAGGGGGAATTGAATTGGTCTCCCATGTCCTGGGAGACCAATTCAAACTAGTCTTGGAACAAACTATAACTACATTAAGAATATAACCACTTTTCTATGGGAATATATGCACTTGCTAATTGTATTGAGATATCTTGTTTGCCCTCCCATACTTTCAAAGAATGATTTATTTTCAAATGTACTGTCAGATTTCTCCTGAAAACCAGAAATCTTGCTGTACATGATTAAACTGTATACTTGCATTTACACTGTAGCACCCCGGAATCTATCAAGGGAAAGGACAGCTTGTATTTTTGTGCAGTATTTATCACAACGAGTGAACAAGTTGCCCTTGTTAATGCTTTCTTCAGAAAAAATATACACCAACAATTCACTGTGCTGTATTTCAGAAAATAAACCTGCTCACAAATAAATTTAGTTGAGATATATTGCAATTGTTGTTTAGCCTCCTATGAACAGACATGTTCCTCTAATATTTTTCAGCTCCTTCTACCTTTTGGAATATTTGAAAGTGGGTAATGTGAGATTACTCCAGATTGACAGTATGCAGTCTCATAAACCTTGTAGTGAACATAAAAGCAGTTAAATAATAGAGCCATCTTGCTAGACAGCTTTTTGTGGCAGATGTATATTTTCTAATGGGAACAATGTGGTTATAGTGGATCGCAAATTAAATGAGTCAACAAGGTAATACTGTTGTGAAAAAAGCAAGCATCATTCTGGATGTATTAGCAGGAGTGTTTGTGAGCAAGACACAAGATGTAATTATTCCACTCTACTCAGTGCTGTTAAGGCCTCAGCTGGAGTATTGTGTCCAGTTCTGGGCAGCACACTTTGGGAAAGACTTGGACAAATTGGAGAAAGTCCAGAGGAGAGCAGTAAAATTTATTAAAAGTCAGAAAACATGACTTATGAGGAAAGATTGAAAAAACTGGGTATGTTTAGTCTGGAGAAGACTGAGGGGGGAACATAATAATATTCAAGTATGTAGAAGGTTGTACAAAAAGAAGAGTGATAAATTGTTCTCCTTATCCTCTGAGGGCAGGATAAGAAATAATGGGCATAAATTGCAACAAAGGAAATTTAGGTTAGACCTTAAGAAAACCCTTTTAACTATACGTGTAGTTAAGCACTGGAACAAATTACTTAGGGAAGTTGTGGAATCTCCCCCACTGGAGGTTTTTAAGAAGAGATTAGACAAACACTTGTCTAGGTGTTCCTGTCTCAGTGCAGGGGAATGGAGTAGATGACTTATGGAGGTCCCTTCCAGGTCTAAATTTCTCTGATTCTAATATTTGTGTGGCTTTGGGCCAATTATATTAATTGGCAGTAGAAATTGGAATTTCTCTTCTCTCAGCCATACCTCCTCTAGTTTTTTTTAAAGAAAATCCTGGTTTGCCATTTGCACTGTTAAGTTTCAGCTGTGAATCACTCATTAAATACATAATTTAGAAAACATTCCTGTTTGAAATCAGTTCATAGAGCGTCACACCTGTCTCACAAAATTTTACATTTGACACTATAAACCTTACAAGCATATAAGGCATGGAAGGTTGTCTAATTAATAAAAATGCACTGTTGATATGTGATTTTCTCAAACTGAATATGAAGTTAAGAAAATCTAATCATTTGGTGAGTGCAATCTATGACCAGAAGTGATATGTAGCACAAGCCACTCTGCTGCGTGGCTGGGATAAATCAGTGTTCTTGAAATGATTCATACCGTTGCAATAGTTACTTTGAAATTTGCTTGATAATTTATATTTTGTCATTATTAAATTAGTATGTAGTCCAAAATAGGAAAGAATCCTTGATTGAGCTACATCTATAGTAGCTGATCAGCTTAGATTTTTAAAAGGTAATTTACAACTGTAAATGTTTTCAGTGACATTTTATATTTATCAGAAAATCTTTCTACAGAAATAGAACAGAATTTAATTGGGTTTCATTCCAACCAGAAATAGATTTTTCTAGTCAGGGATGGTATTATAACAAGTACTAAGCTTCAAATACTCTCACCATCATGTACTTCCACTGATGTCATCAGGCAGAAAATCCCTAGAACCTCTCCATCAGGATTTTAAAATAATAAAATCCTGATCTCTTTTCTCTCATTGAATGCCAGAAATAAACAGGATCACAACTGTTACAGCCCAAAATTTTTTAATGTTTTTCTCTGCTCGTGCCACGTGTTCTGTGCATTCTACATGACAGTGAATTTTGCATGTAATTCACACATACAATTCAACTTCCAGGTTTAAGGAAAACTCTTTTCATAAGGTTAGTAATTCCTTTTAGATAACTGAAGATGTGTGTTAACATAAGCTTTGTATATTGGATGGTATCCCTTTTAGTTTAAAAGATGACTCTCCAAACTTCGTACATACACTATTAAATATGAAAACAGGCCAATCTGTGCCTTTCTTTTATAATATTTATGGAAATTCAAACGATATAGAATTCCAGTTACATTCTAGTAAGTAACAATCCACTTTAAGAGCTGCTGTCAAACTGGGTATCTACTCTGCTCTTCGCAGGTGGTCTTAGTCTTCAGCCTTGAACCTTATCATATACAGAAAGACTGCGTGTATACCCATGTATAAATTAATGCATATAGTACTTGTGATGTTGTATTAGAAATTTTTATTTTTTTCAGTGTCTTCCCAGAACTTCTTGCGCTGCTATAACCATAACTTTGTCGGTTATTACATGTAATTAAGCTTGAAATATAAAATATCCTTTAAAATACCCTTAATCAGGAAGTAATTAGCTCCCTTGTTTTTTCCTTATTAAAAGTTTATCTCAGCAGGGTAGAGGATAAAAATGGAAGTTAATGCTGTAGCCTTGCCAACATTTGAAAACAAAGAACAGTAACAGTAACACCCTGGGAATGTATTCTCTGCCTTCTTTCTCCTCATTCCGTAATAGACTTACTTTAGGAAACACTGTATTGTCAATGAGAATTTACAGAAATTATTCAGACAGGATTGTGGTATAAGGCTGTCCTCACAGTCAAAGAAGGAAGACACGATGTTTAGTAGTTCTGCTGTACAAGCATCCTAAAATAGGAGGGTGTGCAAATTAACCTTTCATTAAAATGGCCACCATTTTTGCCTACTTACCTGAGGAGGGAATCCCTTCAATCAATGGAAGATCTTAAAAATATATTTTAAACTCAGATGCTTCCTGAGGAATTTGCAAAAGCTACAGGGAATGCTCAGATGCTTTATCTAAATTCACAGAGGACTTCTAAAGGTTTCAAATACTGCAGTAGGGGAGTCTCTAAAAGGGACCAGATTGGAAATGGCAGCAGCAAGAACCTTTGTAGATAGATGTGGATTCTGTGCTGCAGTATTCAGGAATTTGAGACAGCATTGTTTCTTTGATTTCAGGTTATCCCAAACTTAGTGCAGTGTGGACCACAGCTTAGCAGAGTAGATTGTCCACAAGGAAATTTCTTTTCATACTAGTCCTTGCATAATAGCCATATGGCATCTAAAGCAGTTGCTTGCATGAGAAAGTATTCAGGAACATACTTCTACTCTTTATCTCCCTCTCCCCTGGGGTTTTGTTTTGTTTTTTGTTTTTTCTTTTTTGGATTCCCTGTTGCATTTATGGTCTGTCCCGCATACTTTGCCTATGCCTAGGCATCTGGTTCTCTCATCCCCCTGCTTCTCTGGACATTCCTTCCTTGCTGTGCCACCAGTTCCAGTCCTTTTGGTGGTCACCTCCTGTTTCTTCTCTTCTAATATGTAACAGTGACAACTAGGCTGGCTGCTCCTCATCCAACTACTTCAAGTAATAGATCTCTCTCTTTTGCAATAAAGATCCTGGATATAAAAAGAAGTAGCTAGAAACAAAGACTCGGTATCCCATGACCAGCCAGTTCTTCATAGACCACAGTTTTGGAACTGTCAGAGTTTGCAACATGAGAAACCTTAAAGTTGGTATAGGCATTGAATGCTAAAGCTGTGGGCACCAAACAAATAATGTAAGATCTATATCCGTTGAGATGCTTTGAGTAATTTTCCAAGGATTTAGCATGTTATCATTTTTGTATGTTGCTGGACCATTACTGGCTTTTTCCCTCTGCCTTGCTCAAACAGAACTTTTAATCTTTTTCAATTCAGTATCTTAAATGAAAACACCAATCTTCTAATTTCTAGAGCATTGATCTTTTAGCCAGATGCTATTAACTGCTGTTAGTGTCACTAATTTCTATTATTGAAATACAGTAGAACCTTGCTAATTCTCAGTGATATCTGGCAGACCAATAGCAAATTTCTGAATATCATGATTAGCAATTAAAGCGAAAAAAAAAAATTAAAACAGTAAGTGTAATCCACTGCAAAATTTATAAAATTCAGTTATTTTGATACTTGTAGCTTAATTTTCTTTGTACTTTTTTGCAAGATAAGATCAACTTTTACCAACTTTTAACGATCTTATATGCTATTTTTATCTGAAGCTTGAATTTTAACATTAAACAATTTTCCTTTCCAAATTAACTCATAGTATGATGAGCAGTTACGAAGTGCTGTGCTAAAGCATTTACTAAAACTAGCGAAATGACTTTTAATCTAATATTTGTTTTTTAGACTTGTATCACCAGAACAGCCTCCTAAGGCGAAATTCCTGACCTTGGGTTCCAAGTTCCGCTACAGTGGCCGTACTCAAGCACAGACACAGCAGGCTAGCAACCTTATAGACAGACCAGCTCCGTACTTTGAGCGCACCTCAAGCAAACGTGTCTCCAGGAGTCTTGATGGGGGTAAGAGATTCTGATAAGGAGATATCATGTATTACGTGACTGTTTCATTGCATCTTGCTGCTTTCTAAGTTCAGTTTATAACTTTAGAAAATCCTAACATCTGCATGCCTAGAACGTTAATAATCAGACTTTATGAAATTTGCAACTCAGTTCTACAGATTTATGTGTGTTGAGTGCCAACTATATTACACCTATTCCCAGGTGCTTTGTAAAAGCATTTTCTGCAATTCCTAACGTGTTGCTATTTTTGTGTTTTCTTGGGGGGGGGTGAATAACCTTTTTTAGCAGTGATACTATCACTGCGCTAACATCGTGAGCTGTAAATCTTTTTGAAGAAGCTTTGTAGAGTAAATACAAATTTTGCTAAGCCAGACCTTTTTTTCAAAGGGTTACTGCACACATTACAAGTAATTATTGTGGATATTTAAAAATAACATTGGTATGTCTACTTGCCCATCGCTTAATGAAGAAATCTTAAGCATGGAATTAGACTAAAACACAGGACTTCTGGGAGCCAGCAGGGGAAAATGGATGTCTAGATCTGGAGTTCCTGCTCAGGCCCACAAAAATCCACCGACATCCACTATATTAAGGTCACAGTTTTTTTGTCTCTGGGTGGTTCGTTCTGTTCTTTAACATCCTAGTAGCAAATTGACCTGGTTTTTAACCCCTCTCTCTCCCCGGGTTCCCCACAAATCACAAAGAAACAGAGGATCTCTTTCAGCCCTGTGCAGGGCAGCATGACAGCACTCAAGGAGGAGTGCCTAGTAGGCCTGGATCAAGTCTACAAAATTCGAAAGCAGATATCCAAAGAACAGATCCTGCTTTAAGGAAATACCAAGGATATCTCTGAAATTAAAGTTGCGACTGCACCACACCAGCTGAGTTTTCAGAGGCTATCCTCCAGCACTGGGAGGCAAAAACTAGAACCTCTATTTTAGAAGACCGTGTGGGCTCTGTTAGGATCACTAGAGACAAACAATGTCTGATCCAAAAGCTACATGATGAAATCAGTGACCTGGAGGGCCGGTCCAGAAGATTTGAGAGTGGCTGGCTACCCTGTGGAAGTAGAAAAGGACAAGCTAGTAGAATTTTTGTCCAAGATACTTTCCTTACACCTTGATACAAAACTGATCCTCGAAAGAGCCTGTTGCTCCCCAGCCCCCAAGCCCTCAACTAATGCTAAGCCCCTCTAGCTTCTCTTCTGTCTCAACTCATGAATTCCCCTAGATACACTTCACCCTACCCATAGCCCTGAGTTTTGGTGGGCACAGCAGAAAATGTTTGCTGGGACGCTTCCCGCCTTGAGTACCTGTGGCTAATTTACTTACATGTGTTTCTTGGAACATAAAAGGAATCTGTCACCCTCTGAAAGGGGTTAAAAGGTGTCTCACTTAAGAAACTTGAAAGCTGATTTTCTATTTCTCCATGAAGCACACTGCATTGAGTCTGAGGCTGAAAAGCTTAAAGACTGGATTGGTGACAGTATTTGTAGTAATTACTCAGCCAAGTCTAAGAGTGGAGATGTCAATCCTGTTCCATAAAAAACTGAGCACACAAATCCTATCAACTGACACAGACGTGGAGGGAAGATTTGTAATTGTTAAAAGTTAAAGTAATTGTTAAAGTTTTGAACAGTTTGAACAAACTAGTCTTGGTGCCTTGAGTCATGAAAAACTCCCTCGACTGGTGTAAGGACCCTGGCAGTGTTTGTGCAGGGGTCTCCTTTGCTCAACCATCTCCAACATCAGTAATAACAACAGATGCATACCTTTTGGGCTGGGGAGCCTACAACAAGGAGATTTCTCCAGGGACTGGAGAACCGCTTCCCAGAAGTCAGATACCCTACACTGGCATGGGATCTCAACTTGGTGCTCAGATTCCATACAAGGCCCCCTCCCCCACTTTGAACCTCTGGCTACTTGCTCCCTTCTATACTCGTCTATGAAAACAATCTATCTTGTAACCGGTTTCAGAGTAACAGCCGTGTTAGTCTGTATTCGCAAAAAGAAACTGAGTACTTTTGGCACCTTAGAGACTAACCAATTTATTTGAGCATGAGATTTCGTGAGCTACTCCGAAGGCAAGGGACACTCACCTGAAACTTTTCATATAAAACCAATCCATGAGATATCATTTTGATCCAGGCACTAAGGACCCTCTCAGAATAGAGTAGTCTTCTTCCAAGAGTGCTCTGGTGAGTATTACCCCGGAATTGAGGGGTGTGTACCATAGAACTTAATCAAGCTAATTGCAACCATATTGTGTGCATTCAGCCATCATGAATTAATAAAAAGAACACCACATAGTTAAGGGTTAATTTGGACAAGCTAGGCTTTTGGAGGCAAGGTCAAATAGTAGCTGCAGGCTTGCAGTTTCTGCTAATGAGAATGGAAGGAGGGGAGAAAAGTCAGCAAATTATGAGATTGAAAGAAAAGTGCATGGAGACCTTGAGTTTGGGTGCCTTTTGATGAAGAAGCTTATTATGGCTAAGATTGTTAAAGTGTTTTGTTGATTGAAGTTAGGAGAAGTGATGACCCAGTAGGGGTCAGTATGAGCTGTGTTTTGTAAAAAAATAGTTATAAAAAGACTAGATAATAGAGTGCTTTGGAGCAGTTCTCTTAAGCTATCCTGAGAGACATTTTTCTGACCCCGTACGCCACAGCTGGGAAGCGATCAGCCATCATAGAATATCAGGGTTGGAAGGGACCTCAGGAGATCTAGTCTAACCCCCTGCCTAAAGCAGGACCAATCCCCAGTTTTTGCCCCAGATTTCTAAATGGCCCCCTCAAGGATTGAACTCCCAACCCTGGGTTTAGCAGGCCAATGCTCAAACCACTGACCTATCTCTCCCCCCCATCGCTGGCCTGCTACTAATTACTCAATACCATCTCAGATTTTAGGTATTTATTGGATGTTCTAAACCTATTGTTTAAGTCTGTGTGTGCTTAAATCTAATCAATAGTAGTTTTAGATAAGATCATGCTTGCTTGTACCAATCTTTCATCAGTAGGAAGTGCTGTGTTCCCATTGATTTAAACCTGACATCGCCTGGAGTGAAACAGTTAAGTTACCACAGGTTTGGGTTCTGAAAACCATGGGTAACAGTGAGCTCTGACTCTGCTGTAAACTCCCAAGCATCTTCTTTGTAAAAGACGCTTTCTGCTATTCCTGCTCTCAAGTCTTTGTGACTGGCTTCTGAGAGGTGTAGGTCACAGCGTTGCTCTGCAAAAGAGCACAGGCATAAATCACTTTCCCAGGGACCTGATAAAATAAGGAGTTTAAATTCTCACTGACTGTCAAAGGCACAAATATCAGTTAGGTGCCTAATTTGCCATTAAAAATCTCCCCTTGTAATGTACACTCCAAGGCATTCTCTTGGTTTACACTAAGTCAGTAAAACTTTCTTGAGTAATTATTTTGCAACTTCGAGCCAAACAAATGTTTAAAATCAGATGTTTACATATAGGTATTGTTCTTGGTACAGTGTCAATTCCATATCTGCTCATACTGCCCCAGATATGAGATTTTAATAGTTTACCATCATCTTCTAGGGTAATTAGATTCTATTTTTTCCCAGTAAAAGTGTGGTTATCTTTGTAGATTATTGTAATATTAAAGTGATTCATCCATACCCATACAGCTGCTTCTTCTGCTTTCAAGTTCCTGTGGGCATCTCTCTGTGGTGTGCTACTGTCATGGTTATACAGGTCCAATGCTCTGAAACAGTCCCTGGGAGGACCCCTTCAGTGTGCCAGACCCACTTTAGGGTCACATCTCACTAGAATAAGTCAGTTGGCTTCACTGACTCCTTAGATCAAACCTTGGCGCATTCAGCACCCTTGCTTCACACCATGAGCTCCCTCCAGCGAGTCCACATGAGTACACCCAAAGGGAGCAATGCACTCTCCCATCTTAACCTGCAGTGACTCTCGGCCATCGTTGTAAAAGCAGAAGGGTTTATTAGCAGTCTGGAACGCAGGGTAGAAAGTCCTTGGTTAACATAGACAGCATAATCAATCTTGGTCTGTCTCAGAGCCATCTGACCCCTTGTTAGTCCCAGTCCTGGAGCATCCTCTTCCAGCAGCCAACACTTAACACCCCCACCTGGCACCTCCTCAGTCCTTTGTTCTTGTTCCCAGGCAAACATTGTCACCATGCCCTCCGCAACCCTTTTCCAGCTGGTCAAACCTGGCTGGCTTCCTAAGTAGGGTGGATCATCCATTGTCATTAATTGCTAGGTGCCAAATGTCTGGGCAATTGGAGTGGCCATTGTCTTCTCAGACTTTCCATGGTCATGGGGGCACACGCCACAGGCCGCTAGGAGTCAGTCAAACGTATCTCTGCATCTCTACAAAGAAAAACAACTTTTCCCCACCACCTAGTTAACCAGGCCTCACGCAAGGGAAACTGAGGCATGCACAATAGTCATACAAAATATTATAAAAATTTCCCACTCTGTCACACCTACCATTTCTGTTAGCTTTCTTGACTTGTGTAATCCTGTCAGAATTCTTCACTCATGTATATTTATTCTTCTGCCCACTTTTCACTGCTTCTTGCATCTCTTCTCAAAGGTGTACTTATTTTAGGGTGACCAGATATACCGATTTTGTAGGGAGGATCCCAATGTTTGGGGCTTTGTTTTATATAGGCACCTATTATCCCTCACCCAGTCCTGATTTTTCACACTTGCTGTCTGGTCACCATAACTTATTTAAACATTTTTAATTTCAGGTTGAATGTCTGCTGCATTATTGCCAGTGTTTTGGCTGAGCCAGCTGGTCTTAGAGCTCCTCCTGCTGGTTAATACTATTATAGTGATTCTAGCTGTCAGAATAAAATTGATTCAATAGCTGTCTTTTGTATTCATGCATGCAACTGAAGTGAGCTGTAGTTCACGAAAGCTTATGCTCAAATGTGTTTAGTCTATAAGGTGCCACAAGTCCTCCTTTTCTTTTTTGCAAATACAGACTAACACGGCTGTTACTCTGAAATCTGTCTTTTGTGTTACATGATTCATCAAATATACATATTAGGTATTGCCAATAATTAGCTAACAGGGATGGGTAAACCAAGCTGAATAAAAGAAAAAACAACTCAAGTTTCTCTCTGGATACAGAGAGAATCTTGAAAAAGTGTAGCTTTTTTATATTGAACTTTGTGTGTTTCTACAGTGCCTGATGTCTGGGTTCAGAAGTAGAAATACTTTGAGAGATTTATATATGCATGGTGTATTAGCTGCTGTATTAGCTGAAAACAGAATGTACTGAAAATATCAAATTTGTGCAAGATGGTTTATATCATGGGGATATGATGACATGTGCAGCCTACATGTTCTTTGTTCTTGTGGTTTCTGTTGTCACCAGAAATATGGTGGTTTTTAAAATGGCTACTTGACTATAGTGTTTTCTCTGTATAGTACATACACATCACAATTAAGAACAGTTATCCATTGCAGGTTGTATAAATGCAGTTAGAACCATACACTTGGGATGTTATCATAACTTCATTTACTGTTCCGTTCGCAGTGTTCCCCTGCATTATTCTTATCCCTGAATGGCTAAGCCATTGTAAAACAGAGTATTTTATGTTCAGAAGTCCCAAAAATAAAACTTCCAGCATACCCAGAATAACCAAAATTTTCGGTTCTCTAATAGCTCCTGTGGGTATCACAGACCAAAGTCTGCTAAGGGACTTTTCTGCTGCCACAGTGGGACCTGCTGGTGATATGGTCTTTGCTGGTGAAGCTGTTGGCCAGACCAAGTTAAAAAACGGCGAAGGTAGAGATGAGGATGGAAGCCCAACTAAAATTCCACAACTGGAATTAACCCAGGATGAAAAGGTATGATGGATTGTAACAACAAAAACAACTCTTAACAAACATTTAAAGTGGAGTTGTATGTCTCTTAAAAATAACAAGCAACATACTAGAAGATATTGTTAATAAATTATTTCAAACTACTCTGTTTAACCATATATGTACACACAAAGTATTTTATATAACCAAAAGGAAGGAACAAATTGCAAATTTGCATGTGTGACATTCAATCTTGTGAATTTTTTCCTTTTAATTATTGCTACAAGTTAATTTTAATTTGTCATAATTAGGCACTACTTAAACACTTGCGGTATATAATTGTTCAAACTGAACTTTCTCTTAGCTAAATGTGGCTCAAAGTAAGTTAGTTTATACAATTTTTACTCTGAACAAACTTCCAAAAATTGTGCTGTCATACACAACCTGTTTGGTTGTATATATTTTCTTTTTTGAGTAAACTTCAGTGCTTAACATGGTGCTTGCTTTATTTGCCAACTGCAAAAATCTTTTAAGCTGTCCTTTTATACGTCAGTATCTGTTATAGAAACACATTGACTTATTAAAATAATTTCCAAGTAGAACTGAAAGACAGCTTTCCAGGGAAAGTTCGGTTTGTTGATGATGGAGAAATTCTAATGCAAGTGGCAATTTACTTGTCTTATTTATTGGAGTTAGCAAGGAAGCAGATCATAAACTTTAATTTGGATTAGTTTTATGTGCTTTCACATCAAGATTTGAGGCAACACCTCTTTCCTAAATGTAAGCTCAAGCTTTGGAGTTCAGACGTAATAGTCTGTGTATCTTCTCTGACATGTATTCCTGTTTTTCCTGGGAGACATCCAGGAATTTTCCTTGCTATTGGGTTTTAAAAACAAACCTTAAGGAATTTTCATTTTGAAAACTGCATTTTTGTGAGTTAGGGTACCCAATTCACTGCCCAGGGGACAACATTTGGGCTGCTGAGTCTCCCAATGCAGCTGACAGCCCAGCCCACCTCATCCTATAACTGCCATGTGAGACCAAATATGAACAGCCTCATGTTTTTATTGCCAAAAAACTTAAACAACTAACTTCTAGTCAATCAAGGAAGACACACACAGTTCTATATTTGATGAAAACATGTATTTAGGTAAATTAATATGCAAATTTTGGCTCCTGGCAAGATGCCAGTGTGGTCCCTCAGAGTCACAAAGCTGGGGCACCCTAGGACAGATTAGGTAACCAAGAAAAATTCCTCAGCCATGGGATGGAAAAGCTAAATGGTTTGGGAAGGGCTTGCATGTTTTATGAAGCTATTCGGTGTAGCTTGCTACATGTACCAGCTCTGCAAACAGCATTTTCTATTTTTGCTGTTTTTAAATTCCAGAGGAAATGGTAGTAAATCCTAGGATCAAAGTGCCTGCTTGTCTTGTTACGTCCTGCTGTATACCATGAACTTTCTGCCAAAGCTTTGAATGTTTGCTCCCATCTGTAGTAAGTGACTGCACTTACTACCGTTCAAAAGTGCAAAGTTTGTCACAACCTTAAAACAAAAAATCTGTAGTGAATTCAGATTCAGAATTCTTAAAACTGGACAAGTGGGCTAATTTTAAAAATACATGGGGCTTTTCAATTTTTATTTGGCTTTTATATTGCATTGGTAGTGCTAGCTCTACTTCTGAGTAAAAGGTTTCACTAACTAACAATTTCTTTTTTCCCCCCTCTTCTTGTGCATTCTTTCTGCCTACAAACTTACATTTTGTTGTGTTTTCATATTCAACTGTGGCTGGACTTTTTTTTTTTTTCAGTCCCTTCACATGTATCCACCATCACCACACCTTCACTGTGTTTCATCCTGTCCCACAAACCTGCCAACTGTCCCTGAGATGGACATGCTTTTGGACATTTCAGAGGAAGATCCCTTTTGGGACTATGTCCATAGCCCCTCGGACTGCTGGGAGTGCAGTCCCACGAGAGTAATACCAACTCACAGTGGAAATGAAGTGACATTGCCTAATAATATCTTGGAGCCTATGAGACTCCCAGTTAGTCGCCCTTCTTCTCCTGCAATAGAGGGAAAGCCCCATAAAACAGTTGACTACAAAGATACTGAGTTTAGGTTTTCATTAAGCTTTAGCAAACTCTTTGCTTTTAATTTCCTTTCACTGCTTGATGAGGATGGTTACATCAGTTTTCCGAGCCTCCCTGAGGTTTGCATCTCCTATCTCCCACCTGGCCTTCAACACTATGTTCCTATCACCTCTCCCTCATTCATTCCCTCTTTTCTCCTTATCTTTGTGCTGCTTCTCTCTGCTTTTCAATCTGTTCCTTTCTCGCTCACATTTTCCCTTCCTCTCGCTCTGTCCCTCTGCTACCTGGAGCCTAAGGCGACTTCATTGAGCGCCTCTTATGACAATGACCTGAATGACAAAGCAGAGGAAGAGGAGGTGTGTAACTTTGTCACTTAAATGCTGCCACCTGCACTTGGACTTTGCATCTGCACACTGAGAAGCACTCAACCTTGCACACATCCTAGTGTACATTTAGTTGTTATTTATTAGATATATTTTGGAATAAGATTAAATAATCAGTAAAGTTGTTGAGCAACATTCCTCTGTTAGACTAATCGTTAAATCAGTCCTAACCTATTGCCCTTCTCAGTCCATTAACTTTGAAATGCAGACATGGAGCTGAATCTTAGAGGTTCTGTTTAAATCTGTAAAATAAAAATCTCTAAAAGTCTGTCTCTTATTTTAGTTCAGCAAACTGTGAAAGCTGTAAACAGTGTTCTTTCTTATAATAGTATCCCTGTGGATGCTCCCCTTCAGGTGGTGCGCATATGCCTCTTGATCCCTGGATCATAGATTTCTAGCTAGCACTGTCCAGTCAGCCCATGCATGTGCCCTATGCCTTTTCATGGGAGACACCCTGCTATACAGGGGTGCACAGACGAATAGCCCTTAGTTTCTCCTCTAATGCCTTGGCCCGAGACAGAACATTGTCCTCCTACAGCATTCTTGGACTTTTCTCTTAAAGTTAGTTACTTTATAGTTGTAGGTTTCTGTTTAGAGTTCAGTATAGTTGGTTAGTTTTAGCTGAGAAGACTGTTTGTTTTTTCCCTCCCTTTTATCCCGGGACATTTGTCTTCTCCTGGTGGGGTACGCCTGGTTTGTCATGCTTCAAACATTACCACTCTTACTGGGAGGCTAAAGTGGTAAACAGCAGGCATTCCATGTGCATCCGTTGCCTGGGGGAGTCCCACATCTCTCAGAAGTGTTCCTTCTGTTTGGCCCTGAAGTCCAGGGCTTGGAAGAACAGGGAGATAGAACTCAGACCGTTGGCTATGGAACATTCCAGGCAACTGCTCTGTAAGCCAGGTCAGGAGACACACCCCCACCTGCCCGTACATCTGTCCCCAGAGAGATCCAGTACCCCATCAGCTTCAGAGCATGCTTCCCCTAAGGAAGGGAAATCTTTGGATGCTGGAAAGACTCCCAAAAAGAGAAGCGCAGACTTTATCTCTAATGAACCAGCTTCAAAAAAGACTGTCAAGACTGTCCCTGTCAAGGTCTTCAGTGTCCAATGTTACTGTTGAGGCCAAGGACTCTTTCTTGGGTACTGCCAAGTCTTGGAGCTCTAAGGACAGGAGGCATAGCTCTGTTAGGGCACCTGTACCCTCCACAAGGATGGTAAGCCATCGGCACCAAAGCATTCTAATGAGCTTCTGGTGTTGTGCATCTTAATCCAGCCATTGGTACCAATGCAAACAGCTCAGCAGGGGGTGGCTATACAAGCGGTACCCTCTGTACCGAGCAAGCGTCAGTGCCTGACATCTACAACATCTGAGTTCACCCATCACTGTTAACGCTGTCACCTCCAGCTATGGCATCCAGTACCATAGGCGTTCTGATACCTGAGGGACCTCTCAGTGGACAAACCAGAATCCCTTTTGTTGTCTGGTACCGAGTGTGTCTCAGAGACCTCAGTCTTTGTGTGGCCTTTCTGTGTCACAGGACTCTCCTCCATCTACATTGGCTGTCCCCCATGGGAGGATGCAGAGGATGACTCCCCGCAATCGGTATCCTCAGTTTCTCCCAGGAGTTCTTATGTACTCCTTTGGGAAACCGCCCGTGCACAGAGTGGACCTTGTGTGACACCAAGGATGGTGGAACCAACCTTGTATGCCACCCTCATTCCTTATGGATCCCTGCAGTGGCCATATTTTGATGTGTGGCCTGCCTATCACCAGCAATTTAACAGTCCACCAATACCTTCTCTCAGGGAGACCAGGATTTCGTGTTGTCCTCTACCCATTTATGACAGGAGGAGATGTTTGAAGAGTAGGAGGCTAGGGCAAATGAGGAAGTTACCCCTGAGATTCCCATTTCACTGTCATCGCCAAATGAAGCAGTTGTGTCTCCACCACCTTCCCTGGCTGACGTCAGACAATTTCAGGACTTAATTAAAAGGGTAGTTGACAGCTTCCAGATCCCTCTGGAGGAGGTCAAAAATCCACAGCACAAGCTGCTAGATATTTTGCAGTCAGCAACACTCTCCAGATCAGCACTACCTGTTAATGAGGCTCTACTGGTTCCAGCTAAAATGGTATGGCAGACGCTGTTTCACCAATGTGCAAAAAGGCAGATAGGAAATACTATTTTCCCCTGAAGGATTCAGACTTTTATTTTCCTGTCCCCCACCTAACTCAGTCATGGCCAAATACAATGTTACTAATTACAAGATGTTCACAGCATTTATTGAGTATCTGCCACACAACTGCAGGGAGAAATTCCAGTCCATAGTTGTAGAGAGTGAACTATTGGCCAGAACAGCTCTCCAAGAGTCCCTAGACTCTCAGACACTGCTGCCAGATCCATCTCCTTAGCAGTAGCTGTGCACAGGACATCATGACTCCAACTTTCAGGGTTTCTGATAGAGGTTCAGAACATTGTAGGGGATCTCACCTTTGATGTTTATAAGCTCTTCTCAGACACCACAAATAACTCCCTGCACACGCTGAAGAAATCCAGGGTTACCCTTTGTTCCTTGGGCATTTACATACGTTATGAGCAAGAAACGTTTTAATAGGGCACAAATTGCTCAGACATCATGCTATGCTCAGTTCTTGGGGTACCACAGACCTGCAGAACTCCCCAGGAAGAGACAGGTTTCAGAGGAAAAGGGCCACCCAACCACCCTTCATCACCACTCAAGCATAATCTAAATAGTAGTTTTGATGAGTTGGTTGAGAGTTCGAATCCTCCCACTTCTCTGATTTTACAGTTGTGTCCTTTAACCTTCTCTTTGGAGACTGTCTTGTCCATTTCCACCAGGCTTTGGAGCGAATCACCAGTGGCTCTTGGAGGTCATACACTATGCTATGCAGTTTCTGGCACTCCTTCCCTTCCACCCTCTTCAGGGACCCCTCTCACAACTTCTACTAAGGCAAGAGGTGGAGATCCTCTTCGGACTAGGAGCAATGGAAGTGGTCCCTTCCCTTACAGGGGCAGGGAGTTCTACTCAAAATACTTCCTAGTACCAAAGAAGGAAGGAAGTTGGAGGCCGATCTTAGATCTGAGACAGCTGAACAACTTTGTGACAAAAGTTCAGGGTGTTGACTCCAGCAATCCTTCACTAGAGGAAGGGGATTGGTTTTCATCCCTTGGCCAACAAGATGCCTACTTCCATATAACTATACGCTAATCACACAGCAGAGATGACCCATGCCTGCTGATGGGGGGAGGGGGCAGAGTGAGGGCAGCTGGCTTCAGCAGTGCTACTGAGCATGCTTAGTCCATGTGAGCATGCTCAGTACAAGCCAAGCAGCAAATCGGGGGGGGGGGGGAGAGGAGGAGAGGGATGTGACCCTGTATACCCAGTATTCCCCCCTTCCCCGAAGTGTGTCACCTTTGTCGCACAGGAAATACCTACGATTCACTGTAGTCCAAGATCATTTCCAGTATGGAGTGCATCCCTTCAGCCTACCCTCAGCTCCAATGGGGTTTTCAAAGGTTCTGGTGATAGTGGTGGCTTACCCTTGTCAGGAATTGATTCTTGTCATCCCATACCTTGATGACTGGCTACGCAAGGGCCATTCTTTCAAGGCAGAGTTATCGTCCACCCAGAAGGTGCTTGCTCTGTTCAAAGAGTTGGGCCTACAACTGAATATAAAGAAATCCACACTAGTACCAGTACAAAGGATACAGATTATAGGGGTGTTCTTGGACTCAGTGACAGCAAAAGCGTACTGGTCTTTACAGATGTCTGGCCATGTCAAGACTGTCAGGGACAATTCAGGGAAGATCACAACCACAATAAGGAACTGTTGTCAACTCTTGGGCCATATGGCAACTTTCACCTTGTGACCAATCATGCAAGGTTATGCTTCCATTGCTTCCAGGGTTGGCTAAGAGCTGCCTCTTCTCCAACCAGGTACATCTTGGACGGGAGGGTAACAATCTCCTTGCACATAAAGAACTCTCTAAACTGGTGGAAAGAGCAACCTGTGTAGGCATCCCTTTGTCACCCAACCCCATCAGTGACTCTAACAACCAGGTCATCCATGTTAAGATTCCTGTTGGGGAGCCAACTTCAACAACCTCACAGTTCAGGGTAGGTGGACAGTCCATGAAACAAATCTCCATCAACCTGTTGGAGCTCAGGGTGGTCAGGAACACTTGTCTCTATTTCCTGCCATCATCAGAAGCAAAAACGATGAGGGTCATGACGGACATGTCCTGCATGTTTTACATCAACAAGCAGGGAGGAGCAAGATCCACCTCCTTGTGCAGTGAAGTTATAAAACTCTGGAACTGGTGCATAACCACCCATATCGAGGTTTCAGCAGCCTGCTTGCTAGGCATCTGGAACACCATAGCAATGCCCTCAGCAGACACTTCTCCCAGGATTACGAAAGGGAGCTGGATGCTCAAGTTCTCCGTGGCATATTCCAGAAAAAGGGTCAAGGCAGGGGAGCTGGATCACCGCTCCCTGGGGGACACCTTCCTTCTACCAGGGAAGAAGTGTCGGTTCTATGCCTTTTCCCCAATGTCCCTAATTCTAAGGGTGCTGAACGAGATCAAGCAGCACAAGGCCAGAGTTATACTCGTAGTACCGACTTGACAGAGACTTGCTTCAGCTCTTTGTCCAACCATCAATCAAGCTCCCAACTATTCCTCATCTCCTGTCTCAAGGTGGGGAGTTCCGTGCTCCACCCCTGTCTGGCAGTTCTGCACCTCAGGGTGTGGCTCATGCATGGTTCTCAGGAATAGATGTTTCCTACTCTACGAAGGTACAGCAGGTGTTATCTAAACAATAGTTTGGATTGATGTTTTTTTCTATCTGCAGAAATGGAAGAGATTCATCCAGTGGTGTGGTCTTTGCTACCTCCAGCTGGAATCAGTTCCCTATTCTAGATTACCTGCCAGATCTGAAAACATCCAGGGTATCCATCAGTTCAGTCAAGATATACCTGGCCATCACATCAGCCTTTCTTCCCGCTGTTGAGGGATTCTCCATTTTTGCTAACCTGGTATCATACAGATTGAGTCTGGCCAATCTTTTCCCACACACTAGACATCCCATATCCTGTCTTGGGACCTCATCCTGGTTCTCAACCACTTCAGGAGACCTACATTCGAACCAATGGCGACCTGTTCTCTTCTTTTATCTGCAAAGATGGCCCTCTTAGTTGCCATCATGTTGGCCCATAGGGTCAGGGAAATTGTAGCCTTGATGGCAGATACCCTCTTTATCATGTGTTTTTTTAATAATAAGATGTCTTTACATCCGCATCCTAAATTCCTCCCAAAAGTTGTATCAGATTATCTGTCATCTTAACCAATATATCCATCTGCCAGTGTTTTTTTCCAAAATCTCCTAGTTCTCAACAGGAATCCTATTTCCATACCCTGGAATTAGAAGGGCCTTGGCCTTCTGCATAGGGATGACTAAGCAGTTTATGAAATCACCTAGACTCTTCATATCCTTCTCAGATAGGTCTAAGGGGGCTCCTATTTCTGCTTACAGGCTTTCAGAATGGATATTGAGTTGTATCTCTGCCTGTTATGAATCTTCAGGTTCTCAGCAGCGCGCGCGCACACACACACGGGGTGAGTGTATTCAGCCAGATTGCAGGCAACATCTACTATATTTTTGAAGAATATCCCAGTATATGAGATTTGTAGAGCTGCTACATTAACTTCAATCCATATGTTTTCAAAGCATTATTCCCTGCTCTGTGCCATCAGATCCGATGCGACACATAAGAACGGCCATACTGGGTCAGACCAAAAGTCCATTTAGCCCAGTATCCTGTCTTCCGACAGTGGTCAATGCCAGGTGCCCCAGAGGGAACAAACAGAAAAGGTAATCATCAAGTGATCCATCTGCTGTCGCCCAGTCCCAACTTCTGGCAAACAGAGGCAAGGGACAACATCCGTGCCCATCCTGGCTAATAGCCATTGCGCGGCATGAGGAGCACCGCTGAAGGAGCACTGCCGCAGTTGGGAGACTCCCGGCATAGGGCATACACGTGAGTTAAATGGACAGTGCTAGCTAGAAATCACCAATCAAGGGCTTGAGGCACATGAGCACCTGAAGTGGAGCACCCATATGGGGACACATCTCAAAGAACTACAGTTACTGCACAGGGGTGAGTAACATTTCCTTTCTTTTTTTGTAAATCCTGTCTTCAAAGAGGGCACTAGAATTATGACTTTCTGCTTTACATGGGTGTGTGCAAAGTTGAGTGTCTGCCCAAGGTTCTCCCTGGCTTTTAGCATGTTTAGTCATATTTAGCAATAGTTAAGGTGAAGAATAGTTTCTTTTATTCAACTGGATTGCTGATTAAGTAGCTGACTTTAATCATCAACATGTGAAAATTTGAGAAATGTTAAAGTATGTAATTTTAAAGTTGCTATGCAAAAGCATCAGTCTCATTAAGTGTGTGCACTCTGAACATCTGATCTGGCTGATGATAAAGTGCTGCTCTCCATATGCTTGCTGCTGCATGTCATAGCAAATACACCATGCACTGTAAAAGGGGGGAGTTTACTATGAACTTCACTGGTAATATGAAGCAAAATACTATAGCCTTATAACTGAGAGCCTTGAAAAGAGTGAGCACAGCATTTATTTCAAATTTTGTAGTAATAAATAACTCTCTGAGACAGTGTTGTATACAGCAGAGTACTTTCTCTTAGATATGTGACATGACATCTGTAAAAGACATACATATAGTAAAAGAAGTCTAAAATGGTGTAAATAAACACCACTAAAGATTTTCTCTGTCCATAATATAGTTCAACATACTTTTTGATGTGAAATTGCAACGAGTGCACTAACCTCAAATAAGTGGAAGTTGAAGGAAATTGTGATAAACTAAGGAAAAAATGACATACAATGTGATGTACTCCCTCACACAAAATTTGGAATTAAGCAATATATGTAATAAAAGTAAACCCCTTATCCAATACTTGCGATCTTGCACAGTGATCCTTTGAAAACCTGGCAATTGATGTTTGTACCTCAGGGTATTTTCAGAAAATAATTTCTCTCCTTAAAGTTGCATTCAGAATACTTATAAGTAGGATGTAAATTTTTTAAGTTCTCATATTTTGCATTAAAAAAAGCAAAAACCTACATGTATACCACACATTATCAGGCATTTACAGTAATCATTTGCCATTTTACCAAAACCAATTCATAGTATAAACTCCACTTTAAATGCTTTTATAAAGTTCCTCCGTAGTTTAATTTGACATTAAGATTTGGGGCAATATGGCTTTTCTCCTTCTCTTCTATCTTAATTTTCCACCCATCAGTGGGGAAAGCATGAAAAATGCAGGAACAAAGAGATGTGGGGGGAGAGAGAGAGAGAAACTTTCATTTTCCATTTCACATATTACTTCAGCCATTTCTACAACACTGTAGCTGGAGGAAGACCAAAGAGACTTAATAATTTCAGCAGCATCTGTGGCCGAAACAATAAAGGTATATAAACATAGCATGTGGTTTGCAGCTTTTACAAATAAAGGAAGCCCCTCTGTTGCCCCCGTAGATCACACTAACAACTCCTTTCTTTTTAATGATTTGCCATGTGCCTTCATATAGGTGGAGACCGGAGAGGAAGAAACGCAGCAGCAGGTGGATGCTATTTTTCAGTTAAATCTGGTTGTTGCCTGCCATTTAGTGTTTCAAAGCTTCTGTAGGTTTTGTCTGAATAGTGACTTTTGTTCTTATCATTTATCCCCCTGTTTATTTTTTAAAGTCGGTTATCGATCTGAGGGTCCTTTTTGGTTACTTGCTGATACATTTTATGTTCATTTTGCTTTCTTTTGTGTGTGTGTGTGGTTTAATTTCACAGAACAATTCCTTGAGAGTAAACGGGGAAAATATTTATGTCAGACATAGCAATTTAATGTTGGAGGTTTGTATAACATAAGGAACACTTTCTGTTTCCATGGGCTGCCAGGCTGCATGGGTTGGGAGGTCACTTGCAGGCTGTTAAGGACACAGTGCATGAAATGCATGGGGAAATGCAACTTGGAGATGCATGTTGTAAATTCTAGTTTTTCCATAAAGGAACAGCTTGTAAGCGTGAATCTACTAGAAGTTTTCAAAGTGGCAACTGGGAATAATAGCCCTGTTTAGGTAATAAATCAAATTCATTGGTCTGTTAATTACCATAAAATGGAATTTTTACTTGCCACACAAACCTACTACTTAATGGGTACCCCATGTAAGCTGTAGTTTAAGGCTCTCACTTAATATTTTTCATTTTATTTTCTGACACATGTATACTTGAAATGTGAGCTGGTGTGCTCTGGAGGAATAAGCATAGGTTCATAGATTCCAAGGCCAGATGGGAACATTGTGATCAACTAGTCTGACTTCCTATATAAGACCTGCCATGGAACCTCCCCAACATAATTCCTAGATTATAGCTTTTAGAAAAATATTTGATGCTTGATTTAAAAATTGTCCATGATAGAGAATCCACCACAACGCAGGGTAAAATGTTCCAGTGCTTAACTACCCTCGCTGTTAGAAGTCCCATAATCTTGAATTTCTAATCCTGGCTCTGCCAGTGACCTGCTGTGTGGCTTTAGGCAAATCACTTAGTGTTCCTGTTTTAGTATTCCCGTTTTTGAAATGTGAATAATTCTTATTTCCTAGAGAATTAATTCTTAGTGAGGATTAATGTTTGTAAATGGCTTTGAATCTGGAGTACTATTTAAGTACTGTTATTATTTATTATTGGAGTAGAGACATTTTGTTTTAAATAAATAGTTTTACAGTTCATTAAAGTGGAATTTAGTATGGCAGTACCTCTTGTTGCAGTCAGTGTAGTTTGTATGGTGATGAATAACTGAAAGTAAACTAACAAAACGTGCACAAAATATATAGAAAAATCCTATCCTATGTCTATTTAGCCTTGCCCGTAAAATGGGGCTATCAGGAATTCCCTCTGTCACGAAAGAGCTTATCTCTTATTTAATGACTGTTGTATTTATACAGTAATATGCAGATTTGTAGATTACAGTAACTTGACTAATCTGTTGTTGCTTTTGGCAGCTTTTGATAACTGTTCAAAATTTACTTTTGCATAATTTACTAAAACAATGAAAGCATGTTCTTCATAATCTTGCTTTGAACAAGTCCAAGAAATGTGCCTGGTCTCTCAAGCCACAATAATTGTTTACAACAACCCATTAAAATATGTCATTGGCTTCAGTTGTTTAATATCACTGCAGTTCTATGGAATTGCTATGGTATAACCTGTTTTTTATATTCCACCAATAATTAAGAAAACTTCTTTTTGTTTAAATCAAACAGCTTTTTAAAAAATCTCAAAATAGATATTTAAAGGTTGTATTTGTACTAAAAATTAATTTTAGATGAAAACTTAGGCCCTGGTCCCGCAAAGACTTGTGGATGGTGAGTGGACCTATGGACTTCCGTGGGGCTATTTATAGTGTGTAAAGTTAAGCACATGCGTCCAGGATCCAGGCCTAAATTTTTAGTATCAAATTTATTTTTTACAGGTTTACTTCAGAATTGACAATGAAATGAAGTAGAAGCTGATTAGTCAGTATCACTTTCTGATTTTCATGCACTAGTACAGTTCTGTGTTGTTTATGTTGTAACACTGCAGAGGAACAACAAGGAGTCTGGTGGCACCTTGAAGACTAACAGATTTATTTGGGCATAAGCTTTCGTGGGTAAAAACCCCAGTTCTTCAGATGCATGGGGTGAAAATTATAGAAAAAAGGGTAACTTCCTTCTCTTTGTGACAATATATATTTATGCCTGTTTCTGTAATTTTCACTCCATGCATCTGAAGAAGTGGGGTTTTTATCCACGAAAGCTTATGCCCAAATAAATCTGTTAGTTGTTAAGGTGCCACCAGACTCCTCATTGTTTTTGTGGATACAGAGTTACATGGTTACCCCCTGTTACTGCAGAGGAACACTTTAAAATCGTAGCCAAAATGTTTTAATAAAAATTCAGACACGTTTTGTATGTAGCCTCTTTTTATGAAAACTAAATCTTGGGCCTAAATTATTAAATATTATGAAAAGTCCAAATACTTTTCTTAGTTACTGTAGGTACTTTGATTTCATAGTACACTTATTTTGGGGTCTCAATTCTAAACTTAATCGCTGGCGGTTGCACTGTACCTCTTGTAAAGTCAACTACTCTGATGTCTGTGTTTGCATACACAGCATAGTTTTTTCACAAGATGAGGAATGGTATGAAGTGAAAGATTATGCTTGCAGTGTGTAATTTACTCCTCCTGCATAAAGCCTAAGTGTGAAGTTTCAGAAATGTTGGGGAGCTGAAATCTACTTCCCAAACAAGGGCTATTGAGGAGGTTGCTGCATAGTCCCAATCCCCATGCCTGTTCCTCTATCTTGTAGCCTGGAAGAGCAGCTATAGCCCTTTGATCCAAGTTGCACAATGTTAGGGTCAATGGATCCTTGTAAAAATGAAATTTGTTACTTATTTATTGCTCATTGTCCCCTCCTGTGCTAATCTGCATGGGCTAGCTCAGAGACCCTTTTTGGTATGTAGATGTGCACAGGCTTATCTCTCCATGGTGGTTCCATCTGCCATCCCACCCTTCAATACACAGCAGGTTATTAGCAATCTTAAACCCTGATCCTGCACATAGTTATGTTCCTGCTTAACTTTATAAGCAATGAGTAGCCCCTTGACTTTAATGGGACTATTCGTGTGTGTAAAGTTGAAGCATATGCATAGCCGTTTGCATGATTTGGACTTAATACAATATCTGTATTTATAAGTACTTTATTTTTGGCTTAAAGTTTCTTATTAAGAAACATACTTGCATGTCTATGACCATTCTTGTGCTGAGCACTACTTACGTCCATTAGCATTATTGAGGGTTACCTATGTTGATCTTGGTATTCTTGCTTCAATTTCTTTAACTTTCAAGTAAAAGCCAGCAACCTTTGAAAATAATTATTGCAAAAATGTAGTGTCTTCATATTGAGATAAAAATAGTCCTCTGTTTACTGATCATAAAAAGTTATTTTTTTCCTGTACATACAGTTGTGACAGGAACAGTATAGTGTGGCCTTGTTCCTAAAAGGTAATACAAATCTGAGTCTTTTATGGTCTTAATCTTTTTTTAAAAATGTACCACAGTAGAATGGCTCTTGAGACACAAGGTACTTTTCTTGCTTTGACTTTTTTCAGGATAAGTTTGCTTTTGCTGTTGTGTTTTGTCCTACTGTTTTTTACATTGCACATTGGTAGGACCTGGATAAGACCCAGGACAACTTACTGAAACATCAGGCTAGCATTAGTGAACTCAAGCGCAATTTCATGGAATCCACACCTGAGCCACGCCCCAATGAATGGGAAAAGCGGCGTATCACACCTCTGTCTCTACAGACACAAGGGGTATGTCATTGCAGACGCTTGTCAGCATGCATTTCCATACAACTGTTTAGAAAATATAATAAATGTAAATTGCCCTCCTATATTTTCTTTTGTGTGAACGTAACATTTTCTTTTGTGTGAATGTAACATTTTTCTTTATACTAAATACTCATTAACATTTTGTTACTTACTTTTGGTCCAGACTTTAAATAATTTGTTTGAGTTTCAGTATGAGAGAGTAACTCAGAACAAAGCAATTGAAACAAGGATTGTGCTTTATTCTGGTTTAGGACTGCTATTCTTACAAATTGGTTTTACAGTGGCTGTAAAATTGTGAGAAAGACGTTTCCGTCCTTAACTCTGCTTAGGCAGTTGCATGTAAACCGCTCTCAAGCTCATGTTTAAACTTGGTTCAGTAACAACATTCATGATAAAATATTTGATAATGTCAAGTGTTTTTCAGGCAGTAGTATGGCATAGCTCAAGGATCAGCAAACTTTGGCACGTGGCCTGCCAGGGTAAGCCCCCTATCAGGCCAGGCCGGTTTTTTATCTGCCACGTCCACAGGTTCAGCTGCTCTCAGCTCCCACTGGCCGCGGTTCGCCTCTCCAGGCTAATGAGGGCTGCAGGAAGCAGCATGGGCTGAGGGATGTGCTGGTCGCCGCTTCCCGCAGCCCCCATTGGCCTGGAGCGTCGAACCACGGCCAGTGGGAGCTGCACTTGGCCAAACTTGCAGACGCGGCAGGTAAACAAACTGGCCTGGCCCGGCAGGGGGCTTACCCTGGCGGGCTGCCTGCCAAAAGTTGCTGATCCCTGGATAGCTCTTAAGCTGTATTCGCTTTTTAAAAGCACTTGGGCTTATGGCTAACTTTTTTTTTATAAGACTATAAAAAGATTGAGAAGGTTTTCAGTTTCTCATGTCTCTTGATAAACAGCAGCTTGAACTAGCAATTTTGAAAGCATTGTTTCCAAAATCTACTCCATGTTTTTGGTCAGAACTAGACGCACACATTGCTGTCACAGTTCAAAAATGCTTAGTGA
The DNA here is from genome assembly GCF_965140295.1 of Lepidochelys olivacea. Classification (NCBI taxonomy): domain Eukaryota; kingdom Metazoa; phylum Chordata; order Testudines; family Cheloniidae; genus Lepidochelys; species Lepidochelys olivacea. The sequence continues at coordinate 100,556,606 of NC_140413.1, read as the reverse complement.
TTTTTACAATACTTTAAATCTACTTGTGGTTTTATACAGACAAAATAGCTCTCACAAGTATGTTCTGCTTTAGCATCTATCTGTCTGTCTCTGGACCTAGCCTCATTTTCCCTCTGATAAGTAAGTGTGCTGTCTTGATTATTGCTCCAGGAAGTTTAACGGTTCTTGAGACTACAAGATATGGGGATCTTTTTAAAATCCCTACATGTTAAATTTGCTAAACACTGTCAAACAATTTTTTTCCTTATTAAGGCCCCAGCTCAGGAAGGTACTAAGCATTTTGAACTTTAAGCACATGAGAAGTCCTGGTAAAACCAGTGGACTACTATGATTAACTATCTTGCTGATTTGGGTCCTTGGTGGCTCACTTGTAAAAAATCTCCAAAAGATCATTAGCCAATTTCTTAACTGAATTTTTTTAAATTGTTGGTCTACATGGTCACTTCCAGGATATGTTTCAGAGTAGCAGCCGTGTTAGTCTGTATCCGCAAAAAGAAAAGGAGTACTTGTGGCACCTTAGAGACTAACAAATTTATTTGAGCATAAGCTTTCGTGAGCTACAGCTCACTTCATCGGATGCATTCAGTGGAAAATTCCATTCCAGGATATGATTACTTAGACTTTGCAACCATCACAGTATGTTTGTAAAAAGAAATTATATCCTCCTTTATGATATTCCGGAAATGTGGATGGATTTATTGTCCATATTTTGCTGATAAATATACTTGCTCCAATATAAAAGGGACTACATATAATAAATCCTAGTGGTTTATTTTATTTTGTGTATGTGTTTTTGTGTTGAATTAATTTATATTGAGGAGGGGGTAAATCCAGGTATTACGTTTCCCTCTATCTGCATAGTCCTGCTACCTGGTATGCTTGTGCTGCTTTCAGGCCAATTTGTTTTCATGTTTTGTATGATGTATGTCTGTCTGTCTCATTTGTTGATTTATGTTGGTTTTATAAAACCAAAAACTTAAAAAAAAAAACTTAATAGAAAAAAGGAGACCACATTTTCCAATGGAAAAAACTGCCTGTGAAGGAGAAGCAATGGACTGCAGTGACATGGATTACTGAGGCAAAAACAGAAGAAACTAACCAGGTGGCGGTGTTTTGTTTTGGTTTAGTTTGGTTTGGGGGGGGTGGTTGTTTTTTTTAAACAATGTTGTGTGACCTGAGTTAACCAGATTATTTTTTAAAAAGTGATGTGTTTAAACCAATAAAACCCCAACTTTGAGAGGATGTTTAAGATCTCCACATAGATCAGTGTTGGTTAAACAAAGGTGTTGATCTCTGCTATCAAACCGGCTTTGAAGTTCTGAATAATACTTTTTAAAAGGCAACAAGAAATTCAGTATATTATATTCTATCACTGAAAACATCGTGGTATCTTTATTTGTTTAGGATGACAGATAAACATGCATTTCCATACCAAAATGCACTTCTGTAATTGTTCAACACTCTACAGGGAATAAATCACAGTTATGTGACTACTGCAGCTGTTCTGCAAATCAATAATGCTGGGGAAATAGATTCATTCTGAATACTCCCCTAGATCTAAATGTGTGTTCACCTCTCTGCCTCTTTCCCCATCTGTAAAATGAGAAAATTGATTCTTCCTTTGCTAAGCGCATTGAGATCTATTGATAAAAAGTGCTATATAAGAGCTGAGTATTATTTATTATTATGAAGTAGCAATTGCCAAGCTACTAATCAGATCACCTTTGACTTGTTTTTAGCTAGAAATTTAGAATCAGATTAAAAACAAAGAACAAATGCTGTAAACGTTATTTCAGTAACACGCAGTGTATAAAATATTTTGCTGTGTTGCCAATTGTCAAGCAGGGAGTGGGGCATAGGAAAATTTCCAACCTTCTAATAATAATGGGACCTGCTTTGAGCCCTAAAATAAGCAAATAGTAGTGCCTTTTTATGGAGTAATAAAATACTCATTTCCACCACACCATGCCCCCTTCCATTTTTTCATCCTTATGGTATTAGGATGGCCAGCAGATTGCTAAATCTTGTTCCAGGTATGATAAATTTCCATAGCAATTTTGCAAACTGGCATTAAGCATGTGTGTATATACCGTTAAGTCTAAGGAGCGCACTGCCATTTTCCTTATTGTTACCTACTTCTTCTCCCCCACTGCTGCATTGAAAGTTCATACTAATTAACTGTATTCTCTGTGAGGGAGAAATTTTACATTTGGTTAACACTATTTGTACCACCATCCTTTTGATTGCACAGCATCTGTGACTTAATATTTATGAAGGAAAACTATGGTTATAACCCTCTTATGTCTTGAATGTCCAGTACCATCACAGTCACACCCCATTTTTAACCAAAACAAATATAAAATAAAATCCCCTTATGCTTTTATACATTAATTCATATTGGTTTATGTTTTGTACACTTAACCCAAAGGATTGTTTGATGCTAACACACAGTATCTACAGTGGATAACTGTTGTACAGTTTTTATATTTTGATGAAGGCTTCCAATTTTAGGGATATACTGATAATAGTAGAAGTCTGCCAACCTCCTTACCAGCCAACTGGTCACAGTAGAGAACCTCAGTTTTAGCACAAATGTCAATCCACTTGCTTTCATAAAGTATGTCTACACAGCCAAGCTGTGCATGGGCTAGCCTACTCAAGCTTGCTTCAATATAGCTAGCACCTGTGATAACAGTGTACACAGCATGGGTCTGTGTGCAGCTAGTACAAGCCTGGCACAAACCCTGGGCACGTATTTGGCGCTCTAGCCTGTATTGAAGCATGTGCTGCACTGTTTGCACTAGTATTGTTAGCTGGATTCCAGATTGCTCGGGTAGGTTAGCCTGTGCACAGCTTTGGTGTATAGACGTTCACATACAACCACAAAGGTTAGACGGGCTAAAAAATTGGTGGTAGTAAACTGCAAACAAATGGTGTGCATATTTATGTATACACAGACAAAACTACAGCCAGAGTGTGTGTGTCAACTCTGATTCGCTGAAATAACAGCATGCTGTAGGACTACAGTTTAGGGATTAACCAGATGACCAAGAGCCTGCTTGCCTGCACACAGGCTGAAGTCAAAAGTTCTTAACATCTTGTATATATGAACTTTTGTCAAAAGTAGCCACAAAAAAAAGAAAAAAATTAGTTATCCCCTGTGAATGTCAAACACGCTATTAGGGTAAAATTAATCAACTCCCATCCAAATTTGCCTTGACTGCCTTGAAAGTATGCTGTAATTTTACTATAGGATGAATATAGGAGTGTCTTTCTTCCTCTTGCCATATATGTAGTATGTGCAGCTCCACAGTCTACTGTATAAGTGTTCAGAGTCTATAACACAAGTTCTTTGTGTCCAGAGTTTATAATAAAATATGTGCTTAAAATACAACTTTGTCCTAAAGTGTACTTTGGGTTAATCTTGCAGCATACAAGGTCCTGAGCTAGAAATAAATTTGCTGTAGTCAATACCAAATTTATTCAGCTGCTAAGTTACACCAGTATAAAAATATTAATTATTGTACTGTTCTCAAGCTTATAAAGCACAGTCATATTTTAAAAATAAAATTTAGCTTTTAACGGGATATATCATCTTGGGGGGGGGGTTGTGGGTTTTTTTGTTTTGGAAGGTGGAACTGAAACAAATGAAAGATTCAGCTTTAAAAGACAGCTGCTGTGCATACATTGTAATATTTTTCAAATGTGTAGTTCACTATTTTTATTATGTATCTAAATACAGATTCATAGCATTATGTGGCAAGAACTATAGGCTTTCTATAAATATCCTTAGTACTTTAAAAGAAGTATTTGGATAAATATGTATTTGCCCAATAGGTGGGAGCAGCTCTAAATTTTTTAATGCTGAATTCTTGGATAAATACACATTTGATTCCTGATTAAAGTAATTGTTTTTAAAAACAGCCCTTTTGAAGTTAAGGTGAACACAATCTATTTAAATAACCATCAAAAGTAGAAATCTGCAGTTATGCTTCGACCTCTGTTCAGGGCTAATGCCACAAGGGGAAACAGGGAAAGTATTAAGAATGAATTTAAAAATATTCTTAATATTGAATCTGAAATTCCATCTAAAAGAAAACTGTAGTCTTGTTCTGACAGTTATGGGAGGGTCTTATTAATCCTCCTTTTGTTTTTATATATATATATAATATTTACAATCTGAAATAATGTGTAAGACAGTAACTGAAGTGGGGATATATCATATTCTGGCATGGCGAACTATTGTCGTTTCTTTGGTACACAGCAAGTTTTTGTCATTAAAGCTTGTCATATTGTCATATTTTTCCTTTTAAGGGGGACATTTTAGTTTTTCCTTTGATCTTGTAGAATTATTTCAGAAGCAAATCCTTGTGTGTGTGCTATGTTTTCTTTCTTGCCTAACCTCTCCTTTCTTCTGTAGATCATTACTGTTGTGTCTCCCACTATTTTAATTCTTTGCTTTCCATTTTATAACTTGTCTAGAGCCTAGAAGAGGAAATAACGTCAATTTTATTTAGTAAAGAGGGCTTTTCCACTAGCATGAAATCTACCTTCACTTCATCCACCACACGGACAGCAGAGGGCACTGTTGTGAAAGATAATGTACCTTCTGAAATGCTTTCTGCCTCACCTTTCTTACAACTGCCTGAGGTGCTTTTTTGCTTTATTTCTCCACTATGTCAACATATACCGAAATGAATATTCACTAACATGTCAGATAAAATTTGATGCATACATTTTTATCATCTATTAAACAGGCTGCCCTATTCGATGCCATGTGTCCCTAAGAAAATATATATATATTATAATATTTAATATAAAAGACAATAGAGGAGAAGGATTAACCACAAATACAAACTAGGTTAAATTTAATGTTGAAATTTAGACATGGACCCACAAAACCAAAAATCTACATGAAGGTAACTTTTTATTCAATCCCATTGTGTCAAAGCAGTTCAGCAAATCTTAACTTCTATTAGGGTGAGGGAGTATCACTTGGTAAACTACAGGCTTAATCCTCTATTCTTTGCATTTACAAAATATCACTTGACTCCCATTTTTGATTCCCCGGGAGAGCTGGATCAGGCCCTGTTCATACTGCAGTTGGTAAACAAAACAGGATTAAGTCACAGATGGTGTGCTGGTTTTAATGATATTTTTGCTTTTGTGCATTTGATCCTGAACATTGTTTTAGTGTTTTTTTGTTTGTTTGTTTGTTTAATTTTCATGGCTATTTAAATCTGATAAAAATTATTTTTACATAGTATGACAATACATGCATACCCATCACAAATTGTTTTGTTATGGCACAAATGCTAATAGAATTTCTTTAATCTCATGTTTTGGGATATCAATAGGCTCTTGGTAATCTTGAAACATGGTCCCTTTGACATTCTCACATCAGAGTATTCTAAACGTTCTTGTTGTGATATTCTATTGCAATTTATAAAATTATTGAAATGATCTGCCAAATTCCTTAAAGCAACAGACCAAATAAAGTCCAGTCATCAAAACATTTAAAAATACAACTGGGGTGTGGGGGGTGGGAAGAGGGGGAATAAATTGACATTGGAATAGTGTATGAAGACTTTTTCTTTCCATATATATAGTAATTTTGTTTGACTGATTTTAACTATTTTAGCAGTAAATAATTGATTGCCCCAGTAGGAAGCAGCCTTGGCTGATGTTTATGCTTCTGTTCCAAATCTTTTTGGTAAAGATCTTACATGATTCCAGTGGTATCCAAAATCTTAAATAGGTATTTTACAAACTAGATTAAAGAATTGCTTGTAGAAAACAAACATAACTGTAAATTCTGTATGGATCGTGAATCAAACATAGTTATACCCACAGAGTTTTCAGAATGCATACATTTTAAATCTTTTTATGCAGACAGTACTGTGTCATCAATAAGAGTTAATGAAAGTGTTGCTGCATGTTTTGTCTACGAGATGTTAAATGTTTGTGTCATCTGGTGTTTAAAACACATATTGATTTGTGTCCTCTGGTTGCCTTTTGTTTCACAGAAACTTGCTTCCAAAGCAGAAGGGCCTTGCACTGGAGCCAGCGATGCTGATAAGGTTCTACTGATTTTTCCATAGTTAACTCGGGTCTGACATTTCTGATCCACCTTCATTCTTTCTTTCCTTTTTTCAGTTAACCATCACAGTCACCTTTGTTCTCTACATGACATGAACCAACCATCAGTTCATTTTGTTTTCATCGTTTTGATTTATTCATATACTATACTTTTGTTTTTCCTCATCCGTGTTTTTTGTGCAGAGTTCACATGAGACTCTGAACGTAGTGGAGGAGAAGCAGCAGGCAGAGGTTGGGATAGAAGAGACTGTAGTCATAGATGAAATCAACAGAGGGAAAATGCAAGCGGTCACTGATGCTGGGGAGACCCGTAAGGTGGAACACCTGTCAAAAAAGGACTCTTCTTCACTGTCATCAGATAGCAGCAGCAGTAGTGAGAGTGAGGATGAAGTGGTGGGAGAGTATCAGCCCCACCACAGAGCGGCTGAGGACATCATAAGGGAAGAACAAGAAGAAAATGAAGATGCTAAAAGAAAGGAGGAGTGTACAACAAAAGTAATACAGAGTGTGGAAGCTGTACAAGAAGGCAGTAAAGTAACAGTTGAGCACACGCAAGTTACAGCAAAGGCTTTGGCCCAGGAAAATGCAGTTGCCATAAAAACTGGAGAGAAGAATGTAGTGGAAGAGGGGAAGCAAGACCTGAGAGCAGAAGATGAGGAAGAACAGCTCAGAATAAACGGAGATGTGTCTCATGTTGACATTGATGTTGTGCCACAAATAATTTGTTGTTCTGAGGTAAATGGTAGCACAGCTTGAGAACTAGATTATATAGAGATGTTACGTTCCTTGGGGTGGAAATATACCTGCCTTTCTTCTTCTCCTGTTCTCCCAGCTCTTCAGGTGTTCACCAAGATTCAAATCTTATGGAAGGGGGAAACCACTGATGAGCAGGGAAACTCTGCTTACTTCAGTCATGGTTTCTGGCTTTTTGCTGAAACAGATAGTAATTGCCCAGTAAAGCAAACCTTCCTACGACTGTACCATCTCCTTTTTTCCTTACTACATAATTTTTACTTTTATTTGAATGTCTTTAGTGTTTTCAAGTCTTGTCTTGTCTGTTTTGTTGGCTGTTTTTGACACACTCATGACTTGTAGGTGTAGTTGGAAAGTTATTTAAATCATGTATGCTAAAAACAATTTTTCACACCTTTTTTCCATTTTTTTTCTTGCTATCCACAGATTTTTCTTTCTCTAAATCTTTTTATTATGAAAGCACTGCCTGGAATCTATATAGATACAAATTTCTGGGGGTGTTAAGAGTACCTACAGTTAAGGCAGGTTAAGCAGTAAGAGGATGGCACATCTATCATTGTAGCCTCCTCTAGTACCAGTAGATACTTGTGGAAGCATGAATTGGCTCCAGAAGGAATCATGGCCATCTGTTTTAGTACAGAAACAGGTTTAATGGGTTAATCATGAGATGGCCCTTTGAAGGGGGGAGGAGTAAAGTGGAATGTAGAGGACCATGTACAGTTGGTAAACTCTGTGAAGTTTTGGCCACTGGGGGAATTTTTTGTGGCATCACCCTTCAGTCCTTTAAGGTTTTTCCTCATTGTACTTGGCTCCAGTTCAAGACCAGTTCAGAAATTGTCCTAAAGATGTCCCATACTTTTCTTAAGACCACCTTATTTCCCTCTTCTATGTGAATAGCCCCAATTGTTCCTGTAGTTGAGAATGTGAGTAAACTAGCTTCTCCAAGGTTATATTGGGCTCCACATATGCTTTCTAAGAATATAAGCAAAACAGGCCAGATCTTTAAGGGTATTAAGGCACTTAAAGCTGCACATAGATACTTAGTGGGATTTTTCAGAAGCACTTTGGTGCCTAACTCTCATTGATTTTAATGAGAGTTAGGTATCTAGGTTCTTTTGAAAATCTGACTAGGTCATGAAAATCTGGTCCATCATGTCTAAGACCATTATAGTTTCTACTGACTTGCAGAGTTCTAGTTTGTCATCACTTTTTGGTTCCCAAGCAGAGAACAGTACTGAAAAAAATATCTCCTACAACAAGGGCTAAAATGGCTTTTAAAGTTTGTTTTCAGAGGAAAATAGTTGGCACCTAAACCTGATTCTAGACATGTAGTTTAGCTATATGCTATTTAAAATCCATAGACAGTAGTTTTGTCTACTCCAGAAGCTGCTTACATTAAAAAATAAAATTAAACTTTAGAAATGCTTAGAAAACATTGCAAGTTTTTATCCACTGTTGGGGATGTGTGTCAAATATTGTAGTAACTTCATTCTCCATTTTTAATGCACTGCTTATTTTATGTAACACTGGCAACATTTGTCTGATGGAAGAAACTGTAGCTGAACTAAAATTCTCCCACTGATGGTCCTTCACATATTTTAAATAGACATCTGAAGAAGTATTGAAGTGATGATGATCTGGTTTCAGTGCCTACTACTGGCTAAGACGTTAAACTTAGATCTCCTATGATTCTTGTAGAGAGGGTATTAAAGGGCTGGTGTGCTATTTGTTTTATCATCTTTATTCTTCTCATCGTGGCTTTTGTGTGCGTATGTGGGAGACATTCTTAATATATATTATATCACTACTGTATTTTGTGTTTTTGTTCTATTTCATCTTACCCCACTATGCAAATCTTTGTTTTACGTCCCTTGGATTAATTGTACCCTATCTCTTCCACCACAGCCTCCAGTAGTAAAGACAGAGATGGTGACCATTTCAGATGCCACACAGAGAACAGAAATCTCCACCAAGGAAGTCCCAATTGTTCAAACAGAGACTAAAACTATCACATATGAATCTCCACAGGTACAGGATGTGGATTTGGAATATCATTTATAATGCTGTTTACAAGTTGGCCTTTATGATCAACTCCAAATTCAAGCGAGATGATAGCATGGTAATGTTTTTTTACAAATCAACACTTCCCTATAGTGGCACTGATTATTTTGTTAACATGGAACAATTTAAAAATGACTCTAAGTAGACAGAAGAGCAAGTATCATTCTAACATTAAAGGTTTGGTGGTGTTTTTTTTAATCAAATAGTATAGGATCTGGTTGTCTAAAAATTTATGGGTTCAGAGATCTGACTTAACTCACCTCTGAGCTCCCAAAAGGGAAGAGTAACTTTGATTATAATTTTGTCCACAAAGGACATGTTAAAATGGTTGATGTGATTCAGCAAACCAGTTAGCTTTTATTCTAGAGTGTTAATGTGTATCAAACCTGTGTTTGTCTTCATATGGTCATTCTGTTTGCCAGCGAAACCATAGACATTTCTGTTCCAAAAGCACTTTTCCGCCTGAGCTAAAGGAGAATTATGTAGGTATTAGTAGTGAATGTTGCATTAACTGTGTTCTGTTAACACACAAGTTTTAAATCGTTAGGCATGAAAATGCAACTTTTGTTTTTCTTTTCCCAACGGTCTACAGTTTGATGGCAGCTCAGGTGGTGATGCTGGTTTGCTGTTGAGTGCACAGACTATCACGTCTGAATCAGTTTCTACAACTACAACCACACACATCACTAAGGTAAAACCGACAACTTCTCTGTGCATTAAAAATGACCCTGTCAAAATGTACATTGGTTCCTTCAAAATGATTACTCTGAACAAATTGGATATTTAAAATGGATCGTGCCATTCCCAGTTCTGGGCTTTAATTGACTTCCCTAAACCAAGTCTTAATGCAATATCATAGATGAAATCAGGAGGGAGAACTGGAGAAGAGAGAGAAATATAATCTGAGTTTTTGCTGTACCTGCAGCTGGTGTTACTTCTGGCTTTTGTGGGTTTTGGGGACACAGCTTGGCACCCAGCCTTTGCTATCTCTGTTCATCTCACTTCTTGATGACCTTTGCTGGGGGTTCTGCCAGGGGAAGGGGTAATTAATGTGATTGAGCTCTGTGGTGGCCCCACTAATGGAGTCAACTCAGGGGATATGCTGAAACAACATATCTCCTGGCTTCAGTCCTCTTTACTCAGCCTCTCCTGGGACTGCATTGATCTATTTTTGTAATCTTTCTGAGCAGATTCTGCTACTGGGGACTTTGTGGCTTGGATTACTTTAGAAATTGGCATATGCCAGGGCTGAATCAAGTCCTGAGTGTTCAGCATTCAGAGTCAGTCGAGAAGCTCAAAGTCAGCAAGAATGGGGTCTATTTCCATTTCTGTCCTATGTGACACTTTTCTGTGTCTCCCCTTCCAGCTGGGAAATGTTATTTTTCCTGAATGGTGAATAAACATGTTTTTGTTTTTAAAAGAGGCATGCAAACAACAGAGTTACTGAATTCTGATGATTTTCTAGAAGTTCTAGAAGGAAAAACTCAAGAAGGACTCCAGTTTATGGTGAAACAAAAAGGAAGAGGGGAAGTGAAAGGTGCACAGTAAATCTTATTTCAAGACAAGAATCTTAATTTTATTGGATAGTAATTCAGTGCTCATGGAATTAAGTTCATAATGGAATATCCTAAAGAGAGCAAAATATATTCACAGAATAGGTCCGGAGAGAAGGATGTTGGAAATTGTACAGTGAAAGTCACCAAAAAATAAACTCTGAACTCAGAATTTAAAACGAAGTGTCTCAACAGAAAGTTCAGTGAACAGCTCCTTTTCAACTTCCTCTTGCTTTTCGAATCCTTCAGCACCATCAGAATCTTGAAAAAGACTCTGTGGAATAAAATGCCACCTGTGTTCCAACAGAAAAAATAATTCTCTTATCAAATGTACATGGAGCTAAAATAACTGTTAGAGTATATTGTCTCATTGAAAGGAGCTATATTTTTAAAATGAAATTAGATGATGCTTTGTCAACCAGGAGGTCAAAGAGAAGTATGGAAGATCCATCTGACAGCAAATTTGCTACTTTGCCATTAACAGCCTCTCTATAAATACAGTAAATTTATGGTCTTGGATTCCAAATATTCTAGCCACTTACCAGTGTCCAAATTTTGCATCCAGAATTTTTCATTCATCTGTTTGAAATACAGAAACTGTCAAGATGATTTGAATTCCGATGGAATTCTCGAAGTACTCATACTGGAAATAATTCCAGAGTTGTTTTATAACTCATTTCTCTTGATTAATGCAAAATAAAGTGGCTTAAAACTTTGTACCTCCAATCGCAATGTTGTTCTTGATTGCTGTATGGAAGTCTTTTGTAACTGTCTTCAGAGAACTATCCGTTTATAATATTCTCTAAGGAAGAACTTAATCTCATCTCTGGCCAAATACTTATGATAAAATAGCATTGTATTTTATATCTGTATTATTTTCCTTACAAACTTTTTCCCAAAATGCCTTAAGCATTAAATAGAGACGAAAAATGAAGTTTTCATTTGAGATTTGAAATTAAATGGTTAATTGATGAGGCAGAAAGATGCACAAAGGTCAGAACTGCAGATGAGAGAGAACCTTACTGATAGTTGTGAGATTTTGTAGAGAACAGATGAGCTGACACACAGTAGTTAAGGAAGTTTCAGGAAACTTGTCACTTACCAAGACCCAAATGATGACAAAGAAGACTGGAACCCTGATGTATCAGCCCCATTTCCATATCTGTCCAGACCTGACCTCAGATAATGTCTTAGGGCCTTCTCTGCAGGTTGGTCTTCTTGGGCAACTTCCTCTTGGACATCACTGCTATACAGTTAACCATAAGCAGGAAAGGATGATTAGATGTAGGACCAAGAATCTGTATCACTAACTGCAACCCTTTCGTACCAACTCTCAGTTCCCACTTGTGCACTGGAGAGTAGGAGTAGACGTTCTCTGATTTCCCCTCCTTACCTATATGGAATCATTTTAAAGATGAATTTCTTTGTTTTGTGCTATCTGTAGACAGTAAAAGGTGGAGTATCAGAAACAAGGATTGAGAAGCGCATTGTCATCACTGGAGATGCAGATATTGACCATGACCAGGTGAGTACATATGCAGTTCCCTTTTACAGTACGCTGTCTATGTCCCTCTAAGATCTGTGCAATACAGAAAAGGAAGAGATCAGCAGAATTCATAGGAGCAAGTAGATTCTGAGAATGTCAATTCCATCAACTAATTATGCTATCATATGTGCTTCCTGGGCAGATCCTCAGTTTTCTGAGTGATGTTGCAAGTTTTGATGAATATTAGGACACCAAGATCTTTCCTTTAATATCAAGAAAACCAATGTTTCATAGTGTGTTAATGTATATTAGCAATAAATGAAGCATAGTACTCAATTGTGGATCCCTTTGGTATCTTGCACAGATAAGTTAATCTTTATTAGCACTAGGTACCCAAAACCAAGCACAATTTTTTCATGCTCACAAGAGAGAGCGGGCTTAGAATATTTCACCTGTCCCATACCAAAAAAAAAAAAGACTTTGAAAAGTGGAGAACGGGAAAATCAGAAAAATGCAATTATTTTTCCCTTAAGGTCGCTCAGATTATTTGCATAACTTTTCATTTAAGAGGTAATGGTGACAAAGCTGAAACAAAAAATCATTATCGTTGCGTTATTTAGTCAAGAAAGTCTGCACTTTCCATGACGTTGCAGTGGAGGCAGTTTCTAAGTTGTATACAAATCAACAAATAGGAATTTAATTTTCACTTTTTAATGGTAATGTACTGAGGGCTCTGAGTAAATTTAATTTCAGATTTTGATGTGCCTGTAGTAAGTGGCTCATGACAAGTTCAATCTCTCCTTGAAGCTTGTAATTAAATGCCAGAGCTGTTTAGCATTAGGCATGGGTTATGTCTACCCTGAAATGTATTTAATACATTTGGGACATCTGAAAAGGTCAGACAGTACCTTTGCTTTAATAAAACTCCATTTATTCCCTCCACTGTTCTATAAGTCCTCCTCTTATACTGAAATAAACAGTATGAAGCAGAAAAATAAGTTGTAAGTGTTGACTACACAGTACACTTTTGTACTAAAGTTCACCATGATATTTAGCTTATGACAAATTATACCACTGACTCTGCAAAGCATCTATAAAGTTCATAATACTAACAAACTATACCACAGAGATTGAGTCCTTGACTGTTGGCACTGTACATCACTGCTGTGGAGAATGAGGAAGTTGTGCCTTAACATGATTTGGAACCAGGGCGGCTGCAGCCAAGAGATTCATTGAGCGATTGGACTTCAAGGTTCTATCAAAGTGAGGTGTAGGAAGCCAAACCTGTTCCCTAAGGCACTAGTTCTCAACAAGGGATACGTGTACCCCAGCGGTACGCAGAGGTCTTCCAGGGGGTACAACTACTCTTTTTTAGATATTTGTCTGGTTTTACAACAGGCTACATAAAAAGGATTAGTGAAATCATTACAAACTAAAATTTCATACAGAAAATGGCTTGTTTATACTGCACTATATACTATACACTGAAATGTAAGTACAATATTTATATTCCAATTGATTTATTTTATAATTGTGGTAAAAATGAGAAAGTAAGAAATTTCAGTAATTCAGTAAAAGATTAACTTTTGTATTTTTATGTACAATTTTGTAACCAAGAAGTTTTTAAGTGAGGTGAAACTTGGGGTATGCAAGACCGATCAGACTCCTGAAAGGGGTACAGTAGCCTGGAAAGGTTGAGAGCCACTGCCCTAAGGGGTACACTCGAGAGGGACTAAAAGGATCTAAGGTGTAGTTTGCCCTGTAGCCATGACAATCACCTAAAACATTTTAGAAGTATCATATGCCCCTCGGGTTATCTGTTTGAAATAAAATGGCCTAACATCCTAGGGACAGTTAGCTGCGCTAAGAGGAACTTATAAAAGCTATCAAAAAAAGTTTTGGGGTGTAAGTAAACCTTGTGTGTGTAGGCCTTTGATTGTTTTTACCTTCTGTTCTACTTGTGTTGTACCTTTGAGGAATGAGTACATAATATTTTGTGTCAAGGTACTGTTCCTGAGTCAGGGCAAACTTTTACTCTCACGGGCTCCCAAAGGGTAACTATTAGAGGTGCCAAAAGCAAATTGAATCATGTCATTAACATGATTGTGAACCGGGGGGGCTGCAGCCCAGAGATCCACTCTGTGTGATTGGACTTCAAGGTTCCACCAAAGTGAGGTGTAGGAAGCCATGCCTGTTCCCTAAGGGGTACAGTCAGGAGGGATTAACGGGATCTAAGGTGCTTTGCCTTGTAGCCATGACAATTACCTAAACAGGCTGGTCCCTTAAATACTAGTACATGGTGCTGCTTAAAATGCAAACTAGAAATAAAATTGTCAGGTTTAAGAGATGACAGCAAGCACCAAGCTGTATTAATGAAGTATTCCCTTTTGGGTCCACAAGTTTTCTTAATAAGACTCCGTACTCTTTATCCTTAATCAGTACATCTCCTTTCTAACCTTGGCATTTTTTCTTAGCCTTTGAATTTCCCTTCACAGTTCTGATTATTTCCTCTCCCCCATTACCCTATTAGTTCAAGAAATGGCACTCTTCAACTCCCTGCCCTCCAAGCTAAGATGCTTATTTTGTAGCACCCTGTATTCTTTTTAGGGTTCAGTAGAGTTTTAGGCTGTTTTGTCATTAAAACTATATGGATTTATTACTGTTATGAAACACTATCTCCAACTCTTGCCTCCTACTTGGTTCTTTGGCATCTTCCCTTGTGTTCACTCACTGCATAGCTTCATAGCAACACAACTCAGTGACGTAGTACATCCTTGCCCATGACTCTTGACTGAGATCAAGTATGGCATGTAGATTCCAAAGACACTTTTGCTCGGTGTATGTTTCCTTTGAGGTTGCAGGTGCATTTCTCCTCTGAAACTGAGTGAGTGCAAGGCTCACCTGCAGCAGTACATCTCTTAATAAAACAAGATTTATTAAAAACAGAGAAAATGGAGTAAAAAGAAACCATTTACTTAACATCTAGAATTACGTTTCATCGTAGCTAAACTAGTTAAGGTAATTTCAGCCTAGTTACAGAAAAAGAAGAGAATCTTATATGTCCAAAGACAGCAAAGCACATCTCCCTACAGTTTCACTTGTTTTTCAAGCCTTTGGTATTTGGAATTAATTATCATATTACGTAAGGATCACCTTCCTTCCCAAAAGGTATTTTCCCTCACACCTGACCCCATTTCAGTTGGAGTCTCCCTCTTCATAAGCCACACGTCTGGCACTTTCATGGGTTGGTATGCAAGTTTCTGCCCAATCCATCGAGTTAATTTGGTCTTTGTTGAGACTATCCATTGTTCTTGGGCAAAAGTTGTTCAGTATATCTGAGAGCAGCTTTTCTTCATTTAACACACCTTCCTTGTCCCTTAGTTATGATATATCAATTTATTGACAAACTACGTTGTTTGTCACAGTTACTTTAAAACACCTTTCATGAAGGAGTGAGAGTAATATGGCCTTCTAGGTTTCATTTAATATCATTTGATACTATCCGCTTCCTTTGTTGCATGCTATCCCATTTCAAATGGTTTTCCCCCTAACATAACACCAAAGTCACTGGTAGTGTGGCAGTATTTTCCCAAGATTATGGGGAGGTGAGGACCCTCAAAACAGGAAAATTTGGTAAACCGAAGGAAATGTATTTTAATATTTTCATTATTTCTGTAGATTAAAGGTGGGGGGTAAGATTTTGTGGAAAGGAATGTATGGGTGTTGAAAACAAGTTTGGTCCAGTTACCATGTGATAAAACTTCAAGGAGGACCCCGAGGGAAGCTTATTTTTTAGCACTGTGTGCATCCCCACTTTATTCTGCAAAAACCTCTTCCAACAGTCAAGAACTGATCATTTTCTGTGACTATTTGCTTTTTGAAGCCTTGCTAAAATATTAGTGCCTTTCTTGCAGAATCGCTATATACTACAGCGATTCTATACTACAGTGTACCCAGAAACTTCTAATTTGAGGCTCTTTGAATGGGGATAGGAGGAAGTACTCCCAGTGTATCACTAACAAGGGATTTCCCTGCTGGTTTTCCCAGTGTACCGACAGCTAAAGGCATATGTCATGGTGACTGTCCTGTCATGCTAGCTTTCCAGTGTGAATATTGATGTAAAGTACAGACCCATTTTAGGCTCGCTGCATTAAAGGTATTCCCTAATTAAAAACTATTTGGAATTTAGTAAGTGCCCCTGATTATCTTTTTTGTACGCTTGAATTGTCCCTTTTATCTAATGGTTTGGGACTCCCCAATATGATAGTGAAGGCCATTAAGTGATGGCAAATAAGGAAATAATCACTAATGAATCTAAGCAATTAGTACTCAAATGAGACAGAACAATACTAGAAATTTCATGCCTGAAAATATTATTTTTCACAAAGAAACCAATATAGGGGTATAACCTCATTGTCTACTCTGTGGTTTCAGAGTAGCAGCCGTGTTAGTCTGTATCCGCAAAAAGAAAAGGAGTACTTATGGCACCTTAGAGACTAATACATTTATTTGAGCATAAGCTTTCTTGAGCTACAGCTCACTTCGTCGGATGCATTCAGTGGCATCCGATGAAATGAGCTGTAGCTCACGAAAGCTTATGCTCAAATTTGTTAGTCTCTAAGGTGCCACGAGTACTCCTTTTCTTTTTGTCTACTCTCTGTAATCTTTGGAAATCTGCAAAATCATATCACAAATTTCAGAAGTGGGGAAATTCTATGTAATAAGATTCCCATATTGTGCATTGTATTAGGCAAACATGTGAGGCTGCTTTCTATTGCTAGTCTGCAGCAGGTCAAAAGCTTACAGTCTCTTATTTCCTTTTTCTGCTGCTCTCAATCTTTTCTTTCCTCAGAATCATGAGGTCATCACTTCATGATCACTTTCACCCAAGTGCTCTTTCACTTCCAGATTCACAAACAATTCCTCCCAGTTAGAATCAAGTCTAAAATGGCTGTTCCTTGAATTATTTCCTCCACCTTCTGAAACAAGAAGTTGTCCCCATTACCTTCCAAGAATGTGTTTTTTTCCATATTATATTTCCAACAGATATATGGGTAGTTAAAGTCCCCCATTACTACCAGATCTTGTGTGTGGGATATTTCTATTCTAGAAATGCCTCATCCCCTGCCTCCTCCTGATATGCTCTACCATGATGTTGATCCTGTTTTTTCCCCTTTTATCTTCCTCAGTGTGGGGGAATGGACTAGACGAACTCTCAAGGTCCCTTTCAGCCCTACACTTGTATGCTTCTCTGAACCAGCATGTAAATCAGTTGTTGGATGGATGGAGGGTATTTTTTATGTAGTTTCTAGCACTGGACAGAAGAAGAGAGTTTCTAGGGCTCCTCTTCAGTTTCCTTTCCTGATTCCCCTTTAGACTCAGGAGCTTTTGTCCTGAATAACTGTGTGATTAAATGGTATCATAATGTGTTGTCATTAGCCCACCACTCCAGTGCAGTTTTTAATTTCACTCTGCCGTTGTTCAACTAAATCTTTCCAATATTTTGTAGGCACTGGCACAGGCAATCAAAGAAGCCAAAGAGCAGCACCCTGACATGTCTGTCACAAGGGTAGTGGTGCATAAAGAAACTGAACTTGCTGAGGAAGGCGAGGAGTAAGGTCAAGGTAAGGAAGCGTGCAACATCAAGAAAAATAGTACAACTAGGGCTGAGATATAAGGCCATCTTTATTGGTCTTTATTCCTCACAATTTTCCTTTAAATAGAGTATAGTTTGAAAGTTGCTTCATCTTTCTTTAATACACCCATACTTGAATTTTGTAATAGATGCTCCTTTTCTTATCTATAGTGTGTATCACTGAAAACTGGCACATGTGAGCAATCATTTATAATCCCAAGTGTACGGTGCGGTTTTATCTAAAGTCCAATCTGAAACTCATTCTCAATTTTAATTTCAAGTATCCTGTAAAAATATCCACCAATTTTGTCTCAAAGTCCTGTTATGGCATTTACTTTGATATCCCATCATGTTACTTTAGTACATTGCCTGAGTTGTTTCCTGCAAAGTATGAAATATGAAGCAAACTCCCTACTCACCTGTATATTTGCACACTTATACCTGCCGTATGTTTAGAGTTCCATTGTTTGAATAGTCATTGTATTGGTATGGAGACCATACACAGTCCTGCAGTCATGAAGGGGTTCTACTCTGCTCCTGAATCAATGCAGTCAATTATTTCACCATCTTAACGTTCTGAAATGTTTAACCTTTCCTCCCCACTCCAGGATGGAATTAAATCAAGTTTTGTAGACTGATCAATTATTGCAATTATAAAATAATTTATTGGGATGCAACGTGCCCTTTTCACAGATAACATGTTCTTTATTTAGGCAGCTTAATTAAGGAGATGAAATTGGTAAAACACAAACTTTGAGCTTTAGTTGATGCAAACAACTATAATTGGAATTATAGAAGAATCAATTATGTCAGAATAAAAATAAGACAAGTGCAGGAAAGTGGTTTCCTGCATTGTTCATACTTAGAATCTTACATTGTCCATACTTACAACTTCCTGGAGACCATTAGTGACAAAGATAAGGGGAAAAAAGGGTAAGCGGCGTATATCCGGAAGTTGGTCCCAGATCAACCAATGTGCTGTTCTACAACTGGATGCTTCCCAAGGAAGCAAGGAAAGTTCCAAATCTTTAATTCCCTTAGGTTGTTCGGCTAACTCGGACATAGGCATCATCAGCTCACCTTTTCCTACATTGGTCAGCAACGTCAGCCCACCTTTTTCCATATTAGGTTCATTCAGTTACCTAATATTTATGCTTCCAGTAACTATGCAATTTACGAGAGTTAATCACATGCATCAATATAATCTAACTGCTTAGCAACAAAATTTATAAAAAGTCCCGAAATTCCTTATATTAAAATTTCAAAGCTTGCAGTGTACCTGTTAACTTGAGGTCAATTGTTTGTTCTCTCATCATGAGTTGGCAAAAATATGCAATCAAGGGTCACCACCTGCACCCTACTTTGTTAGACCACAAACTACCTGTAATCCTCACATAGGATATAATCCTAACAACCCTATTATTTCTGTTTTCCTACTTGCTGTTACAGCTTCAATAACTTCCATTATTATTCCTGTAAGCATGCTTGGCAAATAGATTATATTTTACCCAAAACTATAAACAATCCAAGATTAGGTCAGGGGTCAACAATTTGGAGGCTAAAGTATTTAAGCCACTTATTCATTGAGTGAAGTATTTTAAGGAATCCTGATTTGTTTTGTCCTCATTTCAGAATGTCTCTGTGTAGATGGGAAATTACTGTATATCCTGGTGTTAGGACATTTGGGATTAGAGTATGTTCCTGTTGTGGTAAGAAAACTTGGAAAAATTCACATCCCTGTTGAATTTTTAAAACTAGAAAATCTGTTACTACTGTGATAAAAGAACTAAATGACCTGTACCATTATGGGCCAAAAGCAGAAGTTACTGTTTTAAATGAGAATGTGTTATTCTTACATTCTCCCTATTTACCCAGGGGTTATCTAGTGTTAATAGTGAAATAATGGGCTATTTAAAACAGTAGCTATATTAGATTCTTTAAATTTAATTTAGTCATACTAACTGTTCAACAAAGACAAGTCCTGCACTTAGGACAGAAGAATCCCATGCACTGCTACAGACTAGGGACTGAATGGCTAGGCAGCAGTTCTACAGAAAAAGACCTAGGGGTTACAGTGGACGAGAAACTGGATATGAGTCAACAGTATACCCTTGTTGCCAAGAAAGCTAACAGCATTTTGGGCAGTATAAATAGGGCCATTGCCAGCAGATCGAGGGACGTGATCATTCCCCTCTATTTGACATTGGTGAGGCCTCATCTGGAGTACTGTGTCCCGTTTTGGGCCCCACACTACAAGAAAGATGTGGAAAAATTGGACAGAGTCCAGCGGAGGGCAACAAAAATGATTAGGGGACTGAAACACATGACATATGAGGAGAGGCTGAGGGAACTGGGATTGTTTAGTCTGCAGAAGAGAAGAATGAGGGGAGATTTGATAGCTGCTTTCAACTACTTGAAAGGGGGTTCCAAAGAAGATGGATCTAGACTGTTCTCAGTGGTATCAGATGACAGAACAAGGAGTAATGGTCTCAAGTTGCAGTGGGGGAGGTTTAGGTTGGATATTAGGAAAAACTTTCACTAGGAGGGTGGTGAAGCACTGGAATGGGTTACCTAGGGAGGTGTGGAATCTCCTTCCTTTGAGGTTTTTAAGGTCAGGCTTGACAGAGCCCTGGCTGGGATGATTTAGTTGGGAATTGGTCCTGCTTTGAGCAGGGGGTTGGACTAGATGACCTCCTGAAATCCCTTCCAACCCTGATATTCTATGATTCTATGAATTATTGTTGACTACATGTAGGATTGATTGAAGAACGGAATATATAGAATGCTTTCTTTATTTTGATTGAATTTCATATTGTTATAATAACCATGATAATATCTTACTGGATGCTCCAATGTTTTAATTTACAGTCCCAACGTGTTTTTGTGCCATTCAAAATACATGTGAGGTACAAGACGAAATGTGGTACTACGTGTTCTGTTCTTGTTAAGGAGTGAAGCAATGTGGGCCAAAACCAGGTGGATTAGTCGATAATCCTGGGCAAAGATGAGGGCCATTTACACCACTCAGTAACTAATTCATGATAAATGGTCTTGCTCAAGGCCAGAATTGCTTAGAAGATAACCAGCTTATTTTCATAAGGCCTGGAGAGGGACACTTTGTCCTTCTCACTGTTGCTTTAGAGCATTGTGAGTATGATGAGATAGTATAGGCAATTAAATGTTAGTATTGATGTACTGAGAATTTGTAGGCAATTAGTTGCTAATACAGTTACAGTAATACAGTAATTAGTTGCTAATACAGTGCTTCAGTTTGTGGTGGGACAATGAGAAGAGGGACTGAAAGGTGAATGCGGAGAGCCAGAACGAAGCCACGGAGCAACTCTTAAACATTATGGAGCGCCGAGTGGACATACTAGCTACTAGCACTGCAAACTGAGCAGCTCCATGCCCACCCTCCCCTGCAGCCGCTGTCACAAAACTCTTTCCCATGTGCCCCCCAGACACTGCCAGCACACTCTTATCAATCTCCTGGCTCCAGTCTGTACCCGCAGCATTCCATTCCTCCCCCATCACAGTCCAGCCCTGCGAACTCCCAGTACCCACTGCACTCAACACCCATCACTCTGCAGTTTAGCCCTGATGAAGTACGGTACCCGCTGCATTGTACTCCAGAGGAGAAGGTTGGATATGATACCTGGACATACACAAATCTTTAACCATCCCGGGACCCCACCACCTCCTGGGACCCTCCCTTCCCTCATCCCCCTCAGTGCTGTGGTTTTTTGTTTCTCTCTCTCTCTCCTCTGGTTGGTGTTTTTTAATAAAATAATTGTTTTGGTCTGCAAGCAAACTTTATTCCATTAATTGAAAGCAAACAGAGCCCTGCAAAGGAACAGGTAATTTCCTTAAACCTTCTTAGTGCATTATTTGCACCAATCACAGTCCCCTCCGAGCATTACAAGCACTGCACTCCTGAGCATAGCAACAAATATTCAGCTTCAAATTGCTGCTTCAAGACATCCCTGATCCTTATGGCCCTGCACTGCGCCCCTCTAATAGCCCTGGTCTCTGGCTCTTCATATTCAGCCTCCTGGCGCTAAATTCAACTGTCCAGCCCTGGGTGAAGCATTTACCCTTCCCTTCACAAATATTATGGAATGTACGGCACACGGCTATAAACATAGGAATATTGTCATCGGCCAGGTCCCGCCTCCTATAGGCAGCGCCAGCAGGCTTTTAAACAGCCAAATGCACACTCCACAGTCATTCTGCACTTGCTCAGCCTGATGTCGATCCGCTCCTTGCTGCTTTCAAGGTGCCCCTTGTATGGCTTCATAAGCCACGGCACTTAAGGGTAGGCAGGGCCTCCCAGGATCACAGTGGGCATTTTGAGTTCCCCTACGGTGATCTTCTGGTCCGGGAAGAAAGTCTCTGCTTGCAGCTTCCTGAACAGGCCAGTGTTCCAAAAGATGCGTGCGTCATGCCTGTGTTAATGTCCGTGAAATGCCCACAGTGATCCACAAGCGCCTGGAAAACCCTTGAGAAATACCCCTTCCGATTAATGTACTTTGTGGCTAGGTGGTCTGGTGCCAGAATTGGAATATGCGTGCCCTCTATCACCCCTCCACAGTTAGGGAAGCCCATTTGTGGAAAAAGCCATCCACAGTGTCATGCACATTGCCCAGAGTCAGTCTTTTGGAGCAGGATGCGATTAATGGCCCTGCATGCTTCCATCAACACGAGTCCAACGGTCAATTTTTCCCACTCCAAACTGGTTAGCGACCGATCGGTAGCAATCTGGAGTAGCCAGCTTCCACAGTGCAATTGCCACATGCTTCTCCAATGGCAGGGCAGCTCTCTTCTCATGTCCTTGCACCACAGGGCTGGGGCAAGCTCATCACACAGTCCCATGAATGTGGCTTTCTTCATCCGAAAGTTCTGCAGCCACTGCTCTTCATCCCAGACGTCCATGATGATGTGATCCCACCACTCAGTGCTAGTTTCCTGAGCCCAAAAGCGGCGTTCCACTGTGGTCAGCACCTCTGTGAATGCCACAAGCAATCTAGTGTTGTAGCTAGTATGCATGGCGATATCAATGTCAAACTGCTCTTGCCTTTATAGTTTAAGGAATAACTTCACTGCCACTCGTGATGTGTGAGTGAGAGCAAGCAGCATATTGGTCAACAGTGCAGGATCCATTCCTGCAGACCAAAGAGGCAGAGTGTGCAGTACACAAACCGTTGAAAGATTGTGTCAAATGTGGACAGAAGCACAGGGGTTGCTGGGATGTGAAGCAATGCATCATGGGGCATTGGGACAGGACTCAGGATGCCCTGCAACCCCCTCTGCCTTCCCACAACTCTTAGTGGCAGAAGAGGAAGAGATTCTCTGAGATAGCTGCCCAGAGTGCACCACTCTGAATACCACTGCAAGTGTCGCAAGTATGAACACACTATTGCGCCGGCAGCTGACTGTGTGAAAACACAACAGCGGTTTCCCTTCAGCACACTCTGAGCGGTGCTGTAACTCTGCCAGTATAGAGATACCCTCAGATGTTTACTTGTCTGTCAACTTTTCCCATTCTGACTAGCAGAAACGGTAGCTAGTTTCGACCTTGCTTTGAAAGCCTATCTTCAAATTAATCCTTAACTATGTGATGTTTTATTTCATTAATTCAGGGTAGCTGAATGCACATAATATGGTTGTAATTAGCTTAATCACATTCAAATCCAGGGCAGCAATATAACTAATGTAAATCCAAAATAACTTCAGAAGAGGTACTCTTGATTCACCTAAGTGTGTCAGATACAAAATTTAGTCTTGCATCTCAGTAGCCTACTCCCCTTATCAACTGTGGTAATGGGAAAGTGATGGAAAACATGGCCCCACTCACATTTGTCTGTATGTGTATATGTAGTTAGTCTTCGAAAAGAATCTACCATTTTATGATCTTTTATTAATGGGGAATCAACTTCTGTTGTAAAAAGTTTGCTCTAATAACCAGGAAGAGCCACACTGGTGCAAAGGTGCTCACTGTTCATATTTGTAAGGGCAGACAGTACATTTGTAGTGTCCATTCATTTCCTAATGTATAGAGATGTCACAAAAGCCACCAATATACTTGGCAGTTTCAGCAGAAATGCTAGAATGAGGACTGAGTTGAACGTGCTATCTGATCAATTCTGTGTCAGGGTTGAGACACCATAGCAGATTGGGGTGCAGGAAGCTTGCCACACTGGCTGATCTAATAGGACTGTGATTTTTACTGCTGTTAATTTGATATCTTTCGGTAGCTCTAAATTCAGTTCAGAGGAAAAGCTATTGATTGGGCTGGTCAAACAGTAACAGAACAGATCTAAAAATTGGTATCAGTTTGTGTTTACATTTATTTCCCTTAGCAGTTAAAGGAAGCCAGTGAGCCGTATTATATTTCTTTTGCATGAAAGAATGCTAGTTTGAGTTGCGGTGGCATTTCTTTGTTGTAGGAATACAGTTTTAATTATCTGGATTTTAACCATATCCTGTCCCCTTTTCTAACAGTTAAGCATAAGAAATATTACCTCTTTCAGTTCGAAAGGATATTGCTTTTTATGTTCTTTCTTAAGCCTCTGGGTGGAAACTGTTACAGACTTGCTGTGAGTAGAAATGTATAGCTAAATCTGAGTAGAACAGTGGTTCTCAACCTATTTACCATTGTGGGCTGCATGTGCAACTTTGTGTGTTATGTGAGCTTCATCCACACAATATATATACTATCTCTATGGCCCTGAAGATGTCGCATAGGCCACAGCTGTGTGCAAACAGGCCAGGGGTTGAGAACCACTAGAGTAGAAGGACAAGAGGTGGCAGGTGTTAGACCACCTACATTGCACAAACACTGAATTCAAAAGGTGAGGTATTCCCCAAGTAATCTGATCCACATGGAAACTACGGTTTTCTAGCCCCTTGCCAAGTTTATCGAGTGATTTTATTATTGTTTGTTTTATGTTGTCTGTGTAGATGTAAAGGTCTTTGGGGCAAGGACTGCAACTTTTGATGTGTTCAAACAGTTTTTAGCAAGTGTTGGGTGTTACCAAAATCCGAGCAATATACCTTGCCAATGAATGACCCAGCATAAGAAGAAAAAGTAACAGTTTTCCTTGTGAGATTCTCCTGGGTATGCGTTGTGGAAAGAGGAAATTATCTTGACGTGAGGGGGCTGCGCTGTGATTCCACTGAAAGGAAGTGAAGTGGTGACCAGCTGTGAAATTGATTTTCATTGAGAAGAGAAAGTAGTAAAATCTTTTGTCAAAGTTCAGCATAAAGGAAGAGAAAATCCTGCAAGCAAATCAGCAGAGTCCTTTGTGCCTATTAAGATCACTATGAATTTTGGAAAGGGGTGACATACATTGTGCATGTATAAAACTGTCACTGGTAGTTACAAAGTAGTGTTTTGCAACGTTTCAGAGGGTGCTTGCATGCTACAGAATGAGTTCAGCAATTCCATCATAGCTGTTGCTCTGAAAGGATTATATGGGAGTCGGATGGGACCAATGTGAAGGAGTTCTAAATAAGTCATCTTCCCAGCTTTCATTTTTACATATTTCCATGCATAGATTTTAAGGCTAGAAGGGACTATTAGATCATTTATTCTGACTTCCTATATATCACTGGCCATTTATTTTCACCTAGTTACCACTCTACGATCCCAGTAACTTGTGTTTAACTAAAGCATACCTTGCAGAAAGGCATCCAGTCTTGATTATTTGTACCTAGACCAGTCAAGGCTCTGTCCTGGCTATGATTGGAGAAGAATTATACTCTTGCATTTGCTGATAGAGATGCAAAACACCACACCTGGATAACTAGAACTTATTCATTGAAAACATAAATTTGTCTAGTAAATTGTAGAATAAAAATTTCAGCAGACTTTTAAAAGCACTATTAAATGTCACAAAGAGAGAAAATACTATGAGCTGCAACAGACTGAGGTCCAGTCTATGCTTACCGGTAGATCGGTGCTGCTGCAATTGATGTAGCGGGTGTTGATTAAGCAGGTCTAGTGAAGACCTGCTAAATTGATCGCAGAGCGCTCTTCGGTCAACTCCAGTAATCTATCAGTCCCAGAAGAGTAAGGGAAGTCAATGGGAGAGCATCTCCCATCAAGGCAGCGCAGTGTAGACACCGCAGTAAGTAAATCTAAGCTATGTCAACTCAGCAAAGTAGCGGAACTTAGGTTGACTTTCCGCAGTAGTATAGACAGGCCCTGAGAGACAAACTATTAAACCTCAAGGGAATTGGTGGAGGGATTTGCAGGAAACAGCAAGTGTAGTGCAGCAAGATATGACCACACACTAAACAATTTATCCCATGATTGGGGAGGAGGGCGCTCTTGTATCACTCATGAAGTTTTGCTGAAATGAAAGATCTGCATGGGAAAACAACCTCTGGACTCTCCTACCCTCTGTTTGCCAGAAGCTGGGAATGGGCAACAGGGGATGGATGACTTGATGATTACCTGTTCTGTTCATTCCCTCTGAAGCACATCGCACTGGCCAGTGTCAGAAGACAAGATACTGGGCTGGATGGATCTTTGGTCTGACCCAGTATGGCCGTTCTTATAGGTGATACTGTATTTTAAGACTGTCTTCTTCATGAATATTTACATAAACTTACTTTCTTTTTTTAGAGGGGGAAAAAAAACCCACCCACTTCATGACCACGAAGAACTTTGACCATTCCAGGTTGGTGACACCACCACTACTGCATTGAATTCACCAGGTCTAGCAACAGTGACCAGACACTCAAGGTTGAAATGCCAACGCCAAACACTACCTTAACTACCCTGGTCTATATAGTTCCCTTACATCTTTCTTGTTTATTTTTATTACCACTTCTTAACATTCTTAACTTTTTTGAGGTTTTAGGGGGGTTGATTTATTTGCACAACTACCTGCCATTTTTATAAATGATTCTTGATCATATGCGAGTGAACAAAAAGTATTCTGATAGCACTGTTCACT
The DNA here is from genome assembly GCF_965140295.1 of Lepidochelys olivacea. Lineage (NCBI taxonomy): Eukaryota > Metazoa > Chordata > Testudines > Cheloniidae > Lepidochelys > Lepidochelys olivacea. The sequence goes on along the minus strand of NC_140413.1, from coordinate 100,530,056 downwards.
GGAATAGGTGAAGTTGTGCAGAAAGGAGAATCTTTGACGGATTTAGAAGTAGTTTTTTCCAAATATTTCAACTCAAGTCTGTTACTGGAGTAATTTACAGATTTTTCTCAGCTTATTCAGGTTTATCAGATAACATAAAAATAGGGAGGGAGGTTGGTAAAAACAAAACATTTCATACAATTTGAAAAAAAAAATGAGAATTTTGCTTTGACTGGATGGATTTTTTTTTTCTAACACCTTATAACTCTTTCTATTCTGAGGGTGGTCTCCTTTCTGTGGGGCACAGGTGCTGGTAGTCTATAGAAGAGCAAGAGTTATAAATGGGTTTCTTCTGACTGAGCACTGTGTTTTAGATACCTTTGCACTGCAGTGCCAATGCTCAGCTCTTTCACAGACATTTTGCTGTCTACAACATTCCAGATAAGGAAGGATGGAAAAAAATGCTTTCTCCCCTTCCAATAAAAGGTGACCCAGGCAGCTTAAAAATTAGTGCTTTTTTCTTAACATTTCCAGACTTCAGCACTTCCCTATCACGTACGTGTGTAGAATGCTTGCTTTCTATTAAACCTCATTGTCTACATGTTAGAACTGACGTTTCTGATGTTGAGCAGGTGTGTTTCAGATAGTTTAATGATCAATACAGGTTTTTAGGATACTAAGGGAAAGGTGTGGGTCCATTCTTGTAGGTAATAAAAAAGCAACGCCATTTGTTGAGGCTGCCACTGGGGAAAACCTATATAGAAACCTGTTAACTATGTCAATTTCTTTGCTGTTGACACTGTGTATAGTTAAGATGCCAAATTAGATTTATAGCAGCTTGAAGTTGTATTAAGTGATATTTTGCTTTCTGTAATACTGTTATAAAATAAAGTTTGTTTATTCTCTACATGTCATTTTTCTTATTTTTGTTATAAAATGCACAGTATTTGTGGCACTTAGTTGGACATACAAACACTTGGAAGATGCTGGCTGTTTTAAAGTGAGCAAACCAACTGGGAAATATCTGGAACTCTTGAGACCTTATTAGGTATAAAAAATAGGGAGCCTTCAAAAGTAATTAGTTGGAGGCTTCATTGCTGTCTGACTTGAGACCATATTACTCAATATTCCAGCTTTTCTTCCTTCTATTACAGTGCCAGTGACTTTCATGTCTTTAACTGGCACCTCTCTGATGTGTTGGGGTTTAAACCCAGACCAGTAAGCAGTTGTATCACTGCCTGCCCTGCAACTTTGGGTGCCTTAAATGCTGTGCTGCTGTCGCTTACAGCCCTGACACCAACAGCCAGCAGACAAGTATGCAGGTCATACCCTTGCTTCACCTGCCCAGTTACTTTTTGGAAAGTGACCCCCACACCATCCCATTCCCAAATTTCCCCTAAATCACCTGTCAATGTGACAGTCTGCTGAGGTTCCCAGAATAGTGAGCTACTGTTACCCCTCTCAGCCACAACAAATGAGAATTTTGCTACTGCTAAGCTGTGTGACAACTCCCTGACACGCCAGCTTGTTTATCTTTCCAGCAAACTCTTCAGGACTCTGCCAGTCCAAACCTTGCTTTGGTTCCCCAGAGATGAGTCCTGGAACATTCACAGAAGTGAAGTTCATTGTTCCTTTAAAAAGACAATACACTGCAGCTCATTAATTTAATTTGGGTTTGACAAAGACAGGCTTCAAAATTTTGGTCAATCCATCACGTTTTCACCTCAAGTTGTCTGTGAAAATTCTTATCACTGCTAAGTATTTATATTACTAGAGTTCCGACAATGTGGCAACACTAAAAGAACAAAATAAGTAGGGAGGGAGAGTTTGAAGGGTCTTGGAATATGACAAAAAGCTTGTACTTTGATATGATTAAGGGTGTGGCCCCTATCCTTGCACTATGCCCCTCCCCCCTCAACAGTAACCTTGGCTCAAAGCAGTGGAACAAAACAATGCCCTGATGTGCACCTAGGATGTAGTATTCCCCATGTGGACTCATGGCCAACTAGTGTCCCACCCATCTCCAGTGGGACCACAGCATTTCCACTGCTTTTGGGGCTCATTGTTGGTAGAGAATATGGTGGTGGGGGAATGAGGCAGGATCAGTCCTTACCTATTACAAGCTGGATAATGTAAGTCACCAATAACTGGTACGTTAACTTATATTTTAACATCAAACAATATAAAGCACTTAAGTGTTTTTAATTACTTGTCACAATATGCTGAAAACTGGCAAACTATCTAATATCTCCCTTTCCTGCAAAGATAATGGAGATACTCTGTCACTTAAATAATAGAAAAGACTTTTCATTAACTGCAGCCCAGGATGGAATAGAAGAAATGAGCATAATAAACTGGAAAGGCTTGTCAGCCAAGAAGCAGCAAGGTGAGCTGAAAAGTGGGTCAAAATGGAGAGGTTTGCATTTAAGGGAAGTCTTTGAGGATTTTACGTGCAAACAATAAGTTGGAAGAGGGGTTTTTCTGAAGCACCTGTGGTTTTTCACTAGATTTGTGAGGTTTGCATGATAAAAGATCCCAAAATGTGGAACTCGTAACACCCCCACTCCAAAAACTGTTTCAGCACCACTGCCACAGCCCCAGGGCTGGAAGAGCTCTTGCTCCCACCACAGCCCCAGAGCTTTTCCAGTCTTGGGGCTTCAGCGAGGGGAAGCGGGGAGGAAGCAGCAGGGGGCAGGGCCTCAGAGGGAAGAGATGGAGTGGGGGTGGAATGGGGTGGGGCCATGGGTGTGGTCATAGGTGGAAGGGGCAGAACGGGGAAGGGGCTCCAAGCTCCAGCCGGGGCAGAGAGCTCTGCTGTGCTCCCAGATGAGGCTGAGAGCTCAACCACAACTGGGGCCGAGCTCTCAGCTCCCCTATGGCCCCGACTGAGCTTTCAGCCCCCCCCCCCCCGGCCAGGGCCGCGGGGGGCTGGGAGCAGTAAGTGGGGGTGGGGCCTCTGCCAGAAGAGGCGAGGCAGGGGACTAGCCTACCCAAGGGGAAGCTTCACCCTCTGCCCATGGTCCCAGAGCCCGAGCTCCAGCCCAAGCCCAAATAATTAAACAGCCACCCAACCCCGCGAGCCTGAATCAGCTGGAAAGGGCCAGCCATGAGCATCAATTTGCAATGTAATCATCCCCTAAGATAAGTTCCAAGCCCATTCAGTTGCCAGAGAAATCTGTAGCTCCATCACTGCCTCCTCTGTCTCTCATTCTAACTTAAATTCTTCAGGAGTTTCAAGATGCTCTGTCTGGACTTAATAAAAACATGCCAGACGTGCCTTGTCAACATGCTGCCTTCATAAGGATCAGTATAATTCTTTACCACTAATTTTATACAGGATATACGTTTGTTCATCAAGGTAACAGCTAGATTTCGACTTGGAAGAATTAGATTCTTCTTGATAAACAGTCAATAAACATCGATTTCACTGTGCACATGGACGGCCCAAGTAAGACCGAGCTAGGCCAAGTAAGAAAAACGTTGCTTGAAAACTTTAACTAGAGTTTGATTTAAGGGTATTTACTTTGTATGTTTTGACATGCGATGTTGACAGTTTGATTTTTAATGGTGATAAAAACTGTTTTTGAAATGGGTGTCTACTGACATGAAATAATTATTGTCTCACCTGCCTCCTCTGAGTCTGACCTCTCCTCCTCCCCTTGGTGGGATGGTGGAAATGGGGCCAGTAGGAGATTGCGCTGTAGGGCAAAGTATGGTGGTGAGCTTTGTTCTCTGGGATGCTATGGTAGCCAGGAAGGCTTACAGGGATTCATTCCAAAACACCCAGGCTAATGGAGCTCTGGCTGGGTGGACCAGGCTTGTCAGCCTGGGTAATTGGCCTAAGAGACCATTACTCTGAAAATAAAGCTGCAGCCAGCAAGTCCTTCAATTGTGTTGGTTTACCTTGCTACTGGAAATGGTCTTGTTGACCAAGAGAGTGTGCAAGTTGGTGCTCATCCACTTTAAACAAATTCTCATGCACCCTTCAACATTCTAATTTGGTCTGTGGAGTTGTGTGAAGACTCGTTAGTACAAACTATGATTGTCCATGTTGTCCTCAAATTCAAGGGGACCAGAATCACCATTACTCTCTGATCAGCCCTGTTGTCTGATCTCCCCACAATAATTTCCCACAACTTTGAAAATTTAAATAAATAAAAATTGGGGGGGGGGGGAATGCTTAAAAGCTGTGATTTTGTGCAATTGTGAAAATTATTTAAATTGGTAATAAAAAAAGAGGGCGGGTAACCTTAAAAATAAACATCAATATTATCCGTTGAAGTCGTATATAAAAAAATTAATTCCTCCAAGCCTAGCTATAGCTAATGAAAGCTCACTTAGCTTTTGCAAATCTTACCCTTCGTATCTATCAGCATTGGTCTAACCCTGCTCCCACTGAGCCAATAGTCCTGCCCTAAATGGTTACATGTTAATACTAAGCATGACCTATGGAAATACTGGTGCTTCACTGAAAATCTGCAATATCTACTGGAGGTTACTGGGGTGAGGAGGATGTACATTTTCAGGATTTTTTTCACAGCCTCTATCACCATGCAAAATATTTAAGGTGTATTAAACAGGCATCAGAGAATTCCATTATTTAACCATATGATGTGTTTACCAGAAACACATAACCAGAAATGTGTTTACAAATATTTATGCGATGTGCAGATGGGGGCCAATTTATCTTGTACACAATATGAGAACCATTTAACATAACTCTGTGTTAACCAGTAAAATTATTTTATTAACTGAATGAAGAAATTGCATATTAAATTGGTAGAGTTTACAAAAAAGTAACATGAAGTTTGGATTCTCTACAGTTACACAAAGATTGTTTGACATTCAATGGATCTAGTCCACATTCTACTGAGACTATAAAAGTAAATAGCCTGTTCTGAAATAAAGCTGGATAAACTTCTTGCATTTTATCAGGTTTACAAGACATTAGAAAATGTATCAATATATGTAGTCGCCACTCGTAATATTCCACTTTTGAGGCTTGATCTGAATAGTGATATAATTCTTGCTTCAGTCCCAATTTAAATTCCCAAACAAAAAAAACCCTTTATTTAATATTAGTTATGGTTATTTTCAATACAAAGTTAAGAATTAAAAGGTTACAAAGTCGAACGTGCCCAAGTTAGGAAATGCCAGTATGAACATTGCCTATGCAGCCTTAATTCAGCCCCCGTCTGCATATGCACTATGATACAACTGTGTGCAAATGTAAAATAATGCCATTTGTCATGAATTTGAAGCAAGAGGAATGAGATTAAATTCTAATACCAAGAAGACTTTGCGCATGGTAAAGTTGAGTGCTATTTGGCTTCTTGTTGCTTTCTTCTAATAATGGCCACTGGTACATTCTTGTAAGGTGATCTGTTTCAGACACATGGCAATGAAGCCATATTTATAATTTGTTTCCAACTAATGAAAAAACATGGAGAAAGAATTTCACAACATTATTACACCTGTTAGTTTAAAAAATCATTCCCTTATTTAAGTATTATAAGAGGAGTTCTGTGTGTTTCCAAACTAAAATAACTCAGACCCTTTAAAAATATATTTGTTGCTTCTTTCCATGGTTTGGTATTTGGTTTGGTGGCAGATGTACCAACTTGAATACTCTGCCTCACAAACAGAATATAATACAGTATGAACTGGAGGTGAGTTTAATAAAATATGAAATAGGAAAAATAAATGAAGAAATCCTTTTTTTTCCTTCCATCACTTTTGTCTTTCACTTTTCAAGTTTTTCTGTAGTTTCTCATCAGTTCAGAGAGCATGCTTTTGTCAATATTTATGTTTAAAAAAAAATTTAATTCATGTTAACCTGCTGTTCGTACACCTGTGACTCAGCAAGACTGCTGCTGATTCATAGACCTACGTAGTCTTCTGCTGTCACATGAAGACTCCTAGAGCTATTTCGACTTTATATAAGCACTTAAGGAATAGTGAGCAATGAGGTTTTTTCCCAAATGCCTGGTCTCAGAAACCAGCCGATAAAGTACATTGCATTAAGTCACAGGTGCTGACGAGTTCAGGAAAGTGTTGCTTACTAGGTATCATATAGAGATAGCAAAACTGTTACAAGGCCTTTTAAGATGGTTTCATTTGTACAGTCCTGCACTAACTTCCCACCATTTTGTTTCCCCCATGACTTTTATAATACAGCAGGTTATTTTTAAACCTCCTGAGTTGCTTGCTAGTGTCGAACTTGTTTTCTGAGGCGAACGTCCGTTAAACGTCATTATGTTCTTTTGGTTAATCTCTTTCTTTCAGATCTCAGTTTCTGGTACCGGATGTGGAAGTTCAGGATGGCATCTGTGGGATCATTGCCCATGGCCAATTCCTCATTAACTGAAAAGCAGAAACAGTCGTGTTAATTAGCAGCTCTGAACTTGTTACACAGAAAAGGTAACAGTAGGGTAAGCTTATCAACATTGTTGGAGGAACCTCTTCTGGGCATTAGAAGGTAGTTAAGACTACATGCCCATTGAAGGCCTGATACAAAACTTAATGAAGTAAAAGGAAAGTCTCCTATTTACTTTACTGGGCTTTAGATCAGTCTCTGAGTCCTTGGCCAGTTGTGCTAATGGTGATATTTTATTTTGTGTTTTGATAGTACCTAGGGGCCCCAATCACTGGCCAGAGCCCTATTATGCTAGGTGCTGTATAAGCACAGAACAAAAAGACAGTCCCTTCCCCATGGAGCCTACAATCCAGTCTAAGGGAAGATCCAATAGAGGGCTACAGCTGACAAACAGGGAGAACAAAGTAACAATGAGACAAAACTGATTAGCATAAAAAACTGGTCACAGCGCACAAGCTGCCTAACCATTGCTGAGTTTTCTGAGGCCTCGCACAAAGGAGACCTTAAAGGGGGAATTAGAAGGAGGACAATGAGGCCTTCTTGTGCTTGAAGGGCAGTGTGGAAGAAAGTGCAAGACAGTGTTCGAAAATTGAATAAGTAGACACTGGTTTTGGTATCGTGGATGGTGTTTTCAAAGGGGTCTCAACGAATGAGGCACCCGGCTCCTCCTGAATGCCTGAGGCCCTGTCACTGGTTGGACTGGTCCTTCAAAAGAGTTGTGCTTAGTTCTGCCTGTGCCTACTTATCCAGCCCCCAAGTGATGGACTTGTGCTGGTGGCTGGATCATCAAGCTCACACAATGATAGCCTGGAGGTAGGGCCTTCTATAAGTGGAAGCCTATTCAGAAGTACCTGTTGGGAGCAGGAAGGCTCTCTTGCCGTAAGCCAGGGGTACATAGTCCTTCGGAGTCTCTCTGTGAAGAGCTGAGAAGGAGAGTCTAGGAGTGCTGGTAAACCCAGAGCTGGAACCCTGATATGAATGTAATTGATAAGCCATGAGGAAAAGGGATTGACTGGATTTGAGAAGCCCTGTGAAGGGGTTATTAGAGAGCTGAGCAAGGGGCTGTGAGAAAGATTTAGAGACAGGCCTAGATTAGAAGTGGCCAGCAAAGTGAAGCACTGGGTCTGAGTTGGTGGAACTTCTCTGATTACTACTGAGTCCCTGGACTGGAACCCCAGGCACGGGAAAGCCCTACAAGGCCACTGAAAAGTGCAGTATGAAAACCCCCTGACACGAGAGGCAGAAGGCCTCTTGAGCCTGGAGTCAGGCTGAAGATTCAGTATGAGGTTGATGGAAGTTTTGAGGTTTTTTGGACTTCTTGTTTTTTCCCAGAGGGAGAGGAGTAGTCTTTATGATTTGGTAAGAGAACTAAATAATTTGAAGAGTTGAGAATTGGCTTGCATGCAGGAAATGGAGGTGTCTAGCGCCTGGAGATGGGAAACCGAGGCACAGAGAACTGGGTGCCAAAATGCGGTAAGGTGATCTGGTAACAGGCCCTTTTGAAAATGGCACCATATACATGTGTCTGCTTGAAACTGAACTGAATTTTTCACCTAACATTTGATGGCCCCGTGGTTTTTAGTCACAACAATCTTTCTTGGATTTGAATTTGCAATATATAATAAAAGGTTCTAGATCCCTTTGGCGAACTCCTCTGCCAATTAGTCCACTGATTAGTCTTGTGTGGCTCTGAGTGACGTTAGGAAGCATCAGTTGCCTTAACAAAATCCAAACATAAAGGTGAACAAAATCCTAAACTTTAATAGTACATTTAAACATCTGGTTCTACATAAAGACATTCATAGATGTGATCATCCCAAAGCACTCTCAGAGTAATGATACTGGTACCGTAACGACTGGCTAGGGCAGCAAGAACAAGTCTGCCTTCAGCAACCAGTCACACAGCCTTGAACATCACGTCTTTCTCCCCCCTCCTCCCCCCAAGAGAAAAAATGTTACTTAAAAAAACACAATGGCATGGACTCAGCCTAGGAGGGGTTGTGATCATCCTGCCCTTCCCATATTGATAAATGGGAGGGGCAATCCTGGCTACATCCCAGCTACATGTCAAAGGAGGGTGTCCCAGTATGGAAAAAGGTATTGTGCTATTGGAAACCGCTGCACTAGGTTTACCTTAATAGTATTTCATCACTGCTAAGGTATATTTAATACACAGGCAGTCCTTGAGATGGCTCTTTACTAAAAGAGAGAGCCTTTGTTTGTATTTCAAGAAAAGTCTAATGTAAATGTTCACTTTCACAATAATTGGACTTCATTGGCCATCTCCTGTTCTCCCATTACATCAGCTCTCTGTGGTAATATTGGGTGTTTCTAATAGCACCTCAACACTTCAGCTTCCTCATGTTTTGATAGATACTGTATAGTGTCATGTTTTGGTACCACAGTGTGTGTTTGGTTTTCTGTGTGTATATAGGTTATCGGTAGCTATAAATTATTCTTAGTCAGAGAGAGGCAAAGACCAACCTGATTTTAAGCAAGGAGACTGGGCTTCACTGGTATGGTCAATGTCTGAAAAGTGCATGTTGAACAAGGGGCTGCTTGAGTAAGTGTTTTAGCAACTTGGCAGGTAACACAGTTCGTGCATTTACACAGACACACACACACACACACATATAACACTTGTTAAGGCCGAAAGTTCAGAAACCTGGAGATGTTAAGCAAATGGTATATGTCCCTATTTTGCATCTTTGAATATGTCTCACCTTATTTACATACTGACTACAACAAACATCCTGATTACCAGAACTTAAGCCTGAAACACTGCTACAGCATGGAACAAGCTTTGGAAACAGAGGAATTGCTGTGCCCCGGTGGGCTCTGGCATCTACTTGGACTGGCATCCAGATAACTCAGGAGACTCTACCCTGGCTGCTCCTCGTCCTGGACTGGTCGGGGAATTGTAGCTGAGTTGGTGGCCCCTGCTGCTGACTGGGAAATCTGGCTGCTTCCTGCTGGGGATGTTCTGGCTGGGTTGATAGGGCTAAATCCATAAAGGGACTCAGGGTTGCAGCGCTCAACATTGCGGTAGCTAGTCACTCAGTGGACTCCACAAACCCTGAGTGAGGTGCCTAGGCTTCCTGTACAATGCCTGGGGCAAGACAGGCGCCTGCGAATGGGATCCACAAAAGCCAGCATACTTAGTGGGCAGGTGCGTAAGTTAGCCAAGAGCAGATGCTGAGGATAGGGTGCGTCCTAAGCCCTGCCCCTGTCAGGGAGTTAGTGCCCGAGTCCAGGATAGAGAGAGGTGCCTATATCTGCCTGGGATCTACAGCTGTGAATCCTCTGCTGGAGTCTGGCATTGAAACCGTTCCTTGCAAGTAAGGTGGTAGCACTTCAGCTTAACTCCACACAAAAGGGCCGGGGGGAGGAGGGAGGGAAATGACATTTAGCTTATAACATTTAGCCTAGTGGTTAGGGGACTCACATGTGAGACCCTGGTTCAATTCTCCCGTCTACCTGATATAAAGCAGGGATTTGAACTGGGAGTCTCCCTGCTCTCATGGGAGTGCCTTAACAACGGAGCTATGGGATATTCTGACATGGCTCACTTTCAATGTCTCCTGTTAAAGCAGTTCTACTGTGTATGAAATACTTAAACAATTAAGTGTTAGTTGGTCCAGAGAGACCATAAGAATGACTCTCTAGCCCAGTAGTTAGAGATCCACCTGAGAGGTAAGAAACCCTAGTTCAAATCCCTTCTCCACATCAGGCAGAGGGAGGAGTTGAATCAGGGTCTCTCACATCTTGGATGAGTAGCTGGACCCCTGGCCTGAAGTTTATAAGGGAGGCCACCATCTCACTCCCTCCCAGCCATGTTGTGAGGAGTTAGGCATGCTCAAAGCCCCACAGGTGAGAGAGGTGGTGGCTCACCTCGTCTGAGCATCTAGCTGGTGCTTAGGGGTGAGTTAGGCATTGAGCTGCTGGGAGAGGTCAGGATTGAGGCAACTATGCACATGCCCAGCCAGCAAGACAAAGGCACCTAGGGCAGTTCAGTAGCAAAAATCTAGACTCGGGGACTTTGGGCACCAGTGCAGTAGGGTGGCAGTTGAGCAAAGATTTTGAGGATCTCCGTGGCAACCAAAATGTTGGACTTAGGAGCCTATCATGGCAGTTAGGCATCTAAGCCCTTTTGTGGTTCTAGCCCAGGGTCTCTAGTGGGGTGCCCAGCTCTGGCAGTTGGTGCCTCTTGCTCCCTGGAAGGGGCGGCGAGGATATGAGGCTCCAGTTGCAGCACCCCAGTTACAGCACTCAGAGCCTTGTGGTCAGGGGTGCTGGCCATGTCACTCTGAGTCTATGGCCATAGGTGGGTTGGGCGGTGGCGGGTACTATGCTCTGAGCTGCAGCTCTGTGGTTGTTGACACGGAGTGCCCTAGAGGATGCTAATTGTACTGAGTCTGCGTCGAATGCCCTATCCTGAGAGGTGAGGCCTAGTGTATCATCACATCTCTCCATGTGAGGACTAGGTTTAAGCTCCTCTAGAGGAGTGGTGCTGAAAGCAGCTAAAGTGAGGAGCCGCCTGGCCTGACAGCCTCATGAGGAGGTCTGAGAAGGACTGTGCCACAGCAGACAAACTAGCTTTTCTTTGAGCCCTAATTCATTCAGATACACAGAATTGACAGCACTTCTGATGGTGCCACCTGGCATCTCCCATGCAGTCGAAGGCAGCTGATATCAGTTACATCAAAACTCAATTAATTAAAAAAAAAAACCCCATTCTAGGCAGAAGAGATGGCATCAGATACAGTTACTCCGTAGTGATGATTTTAGCGCTTTGTCAAGAAGATTTGATCTGTTTAATGTGGAGTTGTGCATGTGCTAATGGGATTAATGTGTTCAAAACAAACTGCACAGTGCTAGTAACTGTCTGGATAATTCCTCTAGTGTCCTTCTATGCACCGAGTCAATGAGCGCTGCCTGTGGTAGGTTTGTCTGATGTTCACTGGCACTTCTAAGACTGTGTGTGGAGCGGGTTCCTAATCTGGCATTGCTATTTTGACTGCTTCAGGGTTTCTCTTTCAGTTGTACTTAGCCACCCTTTACAATTAACACATCCTCCTGATCAGATTCAAGGTGCTCTCTCATTCTGCCTCAAATAATGAACACAGACTTTTCAAGTACAGCAGTAGCTGAATTCTAACATGCCTTATACAGCCTAATCGAACAAGGAAGAACCAAAGCAAAACAGTTGGTCAGTTTTGATAGCAGCAGCAAAAGTGTTATTGGACAATTTTGGTGAGTAAGTGTTGGCATACATTGTGCCCAAAAAACAGCATCCTATAGAGTCTAGACACTGGAATCCAATGGAATCTGTGGTCTCTGAGAACTCCCTGTGAAGCAACCAAGGAGTTTACTCTTTTCTGTTTGCTAAGGGCCTGATCCAAAGCCCACAGAAATCAAGGAGTTTCTGTCCATTGGCCTGAATGTGCTTTGGATCAGGCCCGAACAGCTTTGGCTTGAGCCTGGCAGTTTGAAGTGCAAGCAGCACTGCACTAGTCTGCCACTACGGCTCAGTCGTGACCTGCAGCCTTGATCTGAGCTGAGAAGGAATGCAGCGCAGGTCTCCTTGTATGGATAATTTGTCAGAATGACACACGAGAGGGTGGGAGGTCCCTTTTTAAAATGTTTATCATTCAAGCTTTTACTACAACAGTCCTGCTGTCCCGTGGCCTTTCTTGCACAAGGGCCATTTGATTGTTCTAGCACTCGGGAGCCTCATTTACAATATGTGGATATACGCACATTTGTGGGCGCACTCTCACGCACAGTCTTTGGTATCTGAGTTAGGGGTTAAAAAAAATCTGAATGTAGATCTCTAATTGATTTATGGACCAGCTAAAGCTGTGACACCCAGATGAGGAGCTTGACCAATGCACTCAGTAAAAAGGGCAGGTACCCTCCTCTTAATTTTATTTCAGGAGTGCAGACATTCAACTTAATGAGCAAATAGACATAAGACTCAATCACTATTAACCTCACACTGAAGCTTGAGCAGCAAAGGTGCAGAGGAACCTGATTTGTAGTTTAGCCGCACTATATTTTCTCCTGTATGGTTACTTCTAATACAAATGAGTGTAGTTCTTTCCTGCTTCTGTTCACGCAGTCAGTAAAACTGTGGGGCTTAAACGTAGTTTCAGTCCAAGTCCTGAACTGTGGCTATAAGCCATCTTCTGGTTGGAGAAACAGTTTAAATGTGGCACAACAGCTTCAAAAGGCTTGGCAAGTTTTGCTTTTTACATAAGAATGGCCATACCGGGTCAGACCAAAGGTCCATCTAGCCCAGTATTTTGTCTTCCAACAGTGGCCAACGCCAGCTGCCCTAGAGGGAATGAACAGAGCAGGAAAGCATCAAGTGATCCATCCCCTGCCACCCGTTCCCAGCTTCCGCTATTCACTGAAGGTTAGTTGTTTAGTATATGCAAAATGTATTTGATTATACAAGGAGGTTTGTCTATCCACCCCATGTCATCCCCGGGGTCTCACTCACCCTCTATCAGCTTGATCCTGAAGTAGGCAATGAGCAACAATAGGAGCAAAACCACCGGCAGGAAGATCCCAGTGAAGATAATCCAGGCAGGCAGCTCCTTTGCAAATGCTGACAGCGTATAACCCATGGCCAGTCTCATTGGCAACATTCTTGCTGAAAGAGAATGTTTTTCCCCCCTCTCCCCACACATATACGCTTTCTGCCCTTTGCTCCGAGCATTATTGCTTTGTTTGGACTTTGCTCTGTTTGTTCAGGCCTGAGATTTCTAATAGGATTGTAACGGGGTTACAAAGTTCCTGAAGTGCACATTGGCATGACACAATCCGCCTTGTGACTGGAAGGTTTGGATTTGTTGTTGTTCGCTTGCATTTTTAGCAGTTTTCTTTGCCAGCCAGCTTTTTGCAGGAAAATTGATATGTTTTTGAACACTTAGCATTTTTACTCAGTATTATTTATTTATTATTTGTATTACACTAGCACCTAAAGGCCCTAACCAAGATTGTTGTGTTAGGCACTACACACACACACACACACAACGACAATCCCTGCCCCAAAGAGCTTGCCGTCTAAATAGACAAGACAGACCAAAGATGGGAGAAAGGGAATATTATTTTCCTCATTTTACAGATGAGGAATTGAGGCCCAGAGAGATTAAGGGCCAGTTTTTCAACAGGGCTCAGAACCCACAATTGGGCCCAGACTTTCCAAAGAGCTCAGCTCCCATTTAAGCAATCAAATAAGTGGCTAGATTTCAACAGCTCAGCATGCAGTGTGCTGAGCTCTTTGGAAAATCTGGCCCCAGGTCACACCGGAAGTCTGTGGCAGAATGTAAATAGAACACTGATCCTGAGTCAAGTCCAGCGCTTTAAGCAAAGACCTTCATTCTGTATGTCTCTAGAGACTTTCCCCAAACTTTCCACAGTACTAGAAATAATTTAAAGGTGTTAGACTGACAGACTTGGCAACTCTTAAGTTGTCTTAATACCCACAGGATGGGTGTGAGGCTTCTCAGGGGTACCCAGGTTTGTGAGGCACCTCGCTACCATCTGCCTTTAGCATGAAGTAGCTTTGTCTGCGCCTGCTGTGGGTCAGCTCCCTGTCTCTAGCAGTCACTGGCAACACCAGCACTCCTATCCAGGCCCTGCTCTCTCTCTACAGTTCATGATAGGCACACTCCAACCCCCAAACCTTCTGAGAGTCTCCCTGGAGTGTGCCGCCCCTGTTCCAGTGGACACTTGCAATATTCACAGATCAGTACACCCCGGCTTACCAGTTATACCTCAGATCAATGCCCAGCTTCACACACCACAGCACTTAGACAAGTAAAAGTTTAACACAATATAGAGATTCTAATAATAGCAAGTAGAAATATTGGCAACAAGTGGTTACATATAAAAACATAACACACATCCTAGAACCTAGACATACTTAACTAGACGCTTCATGTCTTATAGAACAAAAGCTCACCCAAAAAACAGCAGTTACTGAAGTTAAACATTTTAATATCAGTGGGTCCAGATAACTTGCATCCAAGAGTTTTAAAAGAGCTGGATGAGACTCTCACTGGACCATTAATGTTGATTTTCAATAAGTCTTGAAAATATCAGGAAAATTCCATGAATTGGAAGAAAGCTAATGTGCCAATATTTTAAAAAAGGAAAATAGGTAATTATAGGCCTATCTAGCATTGATCTCAGGCAAGATAATGAAGCAGCAGATAGAGGAATTGATTAATAAAGAACAAGAGGAGGGTAATTAATTATAATTAATGGCAATCAACATAGGTTAATGGAAAATAGATCCTCTCAAACTAACTTGGTATCTTTTTTTGATGAGATTGCAAATTTGGTAGATAAAGGTAATAGTGTTGATGTAATAGACTTCAGTAAAGTGTTTTACTTCATACTCCACAACATTTTGATTAAAAAGCTAGAACAATATAAAATTAGCATAGCACACATTAAATGGATAAAAAGCTGGCTAACTGGTAGGTCTCAATGAAAAACAGGAAAATCATTATCGAGTTTTTGTTTGTAGGGGATCCTGCAGGGATTGGTTCTTGGCCCTAGACTATTTAATATTTTTATCATTGACTTGGAAGAAAACATAAAATCATCATTGATAAAATTTGCAGATGACATAAAAATTTGGGAAATAATGACAAGGACAGGTTACTGACACAGCAATCTGAATTGCTTGGTACGCTGGGTTCAAGCAAATAATATGCATTTTAATACGGTTAAATGTAAATATATATACCCCCTTCTAGTCCATCAGGGGCACTCGCTGAAAGGTTTGCAGCTCCCACCCATCATCTCTTCTGGACAGAGACCCGTTTCCCCACTCCCTTCTGACCAGGGGTTTTAAGACTGCATAGTTCTCTGCTTATGCTGTGATATTCCCAGCAAGCCAGACTGCCTAAACAGGCTAATATGTGCTTTACTTTCTCTCCAGTGGCTATGAACAGTATAATGGCCTGCAGTTATAAGTTACCACACAGCTCTTTATAAACAAGCATATTTATTCTTAAGGTGACAGCATTACAATGAAAATGTATTAAAAACAATAAAATAACGTACAAACATGCTAAGAATCTTACCAGACTCCAACCTTGGGCTCTGGTAGGTGTCAGTCATTCAAAACCCACAACTGGGTTTTCCCCTTGGTTACAAGTTCATAGCTGGCTAAGATTCACAACCAGAACCCCAGCTTGGCAGTTCAGCCATTTCTTTACACAGCTCAGGCCTTTGGGCTCAAGTTTCTGGGAACAGGTAATTAGTAGCCTGATCCACTGCTCAGGATATAGCTTCAAAAGGCTGGGTTTTTGCATACTCAGTTGTGGGGAATTTGCATTAACCTCTCCCTAGGTATTCCCCAGGAAATGCACTTCAAATTTAATTGTCCAAAAGTCCATTCTTGTCTGACACATTTTCAATTCAGTCCTTGAACTCCCAGGTCTCCCAGCACATCCTCCCTCCTAGAGAGATAACATACTATCCACAATAATACATAAACTTTGCATGTAATGCAATGGACCCAAATATACTTAAGCATAATTCAATAAGGTCTTCGGAGGATATGCAGGAAATAGCCTGCCAGTGCTGACAGGGTCAATTCAATCAGGGTGGATGTAGTCCACTCCCAATAATTGATGAGGAGATCTCTATTCCAGGAGAGGGAAAGTTGCTTTTGTAGTGAGCCAGCCAGTCCCCATTCAAGCCCAAATTAATGATATTAAATTTGCAAATGAATTTTCGTTCTGCAGTTTCTCTTTGAAGTCTGTTTCTGAAGTTTTTTTTGTTGAAGGATGGCCACTGTTATAGAATGTCCAGGAAGATTGAAGTGTTCTCCTACTGGCTTTTGTATGTTACCGTTCCTGATGTCTGATTTGTGTCCATTTATTCTTTTACATAGAGACTGTCCAGTTTGGCCAATGTATATGGCAGAGGGGCATACTAAAATGATATATGCCATCATCTGCCAGCAATGGGCTTGAATAGGGACTAGGAGTGGCTGGCTCACTACAAAAGCAACTTTCCCACTCCGGGAATTGACACCTCCTCATCAATTATTGGGAATGGACTACATCCACCCTGATTTAATTGGCCCTGTCAACACTGGTTCTCCACTTGTGAGGTCACTCTCTTCTCTTCATGTGTCAGTATAATGCCTGCATCTGTAATTTTCAGTCCATTCATCTGAAGAAGTGGGTTTTTTACCCACGAAAGCTTATGCCCAAATAAATCTGTTAGTCTTTAAGGTGCCACCGGACTCCTTGTTGTTTATAACAGTGAGAGAGAGTAACCGTTAGAACACTTTACCAAGGGTCGTGATGGATTCTCCATCACTGGCAATTTTAAAATCAAGAATGGAGGTTTTTCTGAAAGATCTGCTATAGGAATTTATTTTGGAGAAGTTCTATGGCCTGTGTTATACTGGAGGTTAGAGGAGATGATCATAACATGCATCTACATACAAAACAATAACTTAGACTTTTTGGTTTGATTTGTTCATGTATTTGAGCAAAGATGAGAAATTATGTTCAGAAGAGGATAACATATATCTTTACCTTTCCTAGTCACACTTCATAATTTTAGGGATAGACAGTTGATGGATTATAGAACAGGTACTTGTTGACTGGTTGGTTTCTGACTGGAAAGGAATTAAGAAAATTCTCCATCCTCCACACTGGTATGATCTGGTTGTCAAATGAAAAGTGAAACGTTTGGAAGACAAGTTGCTGTCAATATTGTTGAAAATTATCCTGTCAGTTCCATCTGTTTGTCTAAACAGCAATTACTCTATCTGTAAAATCAACAACCCTGCTTCAAAAATTGTAGTGATCTCAGATCAATTGTTTGGGATGCATGGCTGTCTTTACAATATGGGTGACAAAGGGAACAGGTACCCTGTCAGAGCAATGACATTTTGTTTTTCAGAAAGCACTGTTACAGCTCTCACGCAAGTAAATCTAAAGTATCATACTTGTATAATCAGTTTTAAAATGTGCAATGTGATTACACTTTTTTAGTTTTTATGTTTCTGTGTTTTCCTGAGCAGGGGTTCATAAGAGCCAGAAGAAAATCAGATAAACTGATCTACATCTAGTAGAAATTAAGAGGAATACCTAATGCCCTGAATGATCTGTAGAACTTGATAGTAACTTGGGAAAGAAGTTGATATGCCTGTTTTGATGCCACTGTTTGTAAAAAGACTGAACAAGAAGTCCTTTTGGTTGCCATCTAACTAGTGTTACCAATATTGACATTTGATGGTATAGCTTTGAAAGAGGCAGGAAATAGTGCAGGTCAAAACTCACAATTTCCATTTTGCAGGCAATTCCAATGTTTTAAACCCCCCCGCCCTTCTGTCCAGCATCAGAACAAAGGCAACATTTTAAAATTTCCTGTCAAATAAAATTTTAAAAAAGTTTTGGAACTATCAAAACAAGTTTATTGAAGCAGAGTAAACAAGAGAGTTATTCCAGGTGTTTGAGAGCATTTTGAATAGTAATCAAAACATAACAGTCTATTAATATGACATGCCCAAGTGTGAGTCAGACAAATGACAGCTGAACTGACAGTCTGGATTGCTCTTCCTCAGAGCAAATACTGAAGAAAATCTGCTATGAGATTGGGACTGAGCTACTTTAATTTGGTATACTTGTTAAAATCGATTTTACTGAAATTATAGTGGAAAGGGGAGGCTTGCTCAGGAGCTTGGTAATGACAGAGCCTTACAGCTCTAGGTCATTGGCTCAAATTTGGCAGTGGCCAAAATTAATAATCTCTCAGCTTCTAGGGAGTTATGTGATATGAATTTGGTGTCCAAATTCTGATGGACAAGTGATCAATGTCACAGCTGGCCCTAATGATGTCAGTCACAGCAATGAGACCAAGGACTGAATAAGCATTAAGACTGAACTATTATTTGCTCCTGAACATGGGATGAGATCCTGGTCCCACTGAAATGAAGGAAGCAAATGGGACCAAGATTTCACCTACAGTTCTCAATTGAGGCATATCGGCACTCTGGTGTGGCTAAACTGGGTCTATCATTGAGGATGCACCTCTTTGTGTGGATGGACAAAGGACCTGAGTCTCCTAGACTGTCAAGCTAGTACATGTCCAGAACACTGCATAATTTTATTAAAACTGAAGTTTAAGTTTGGACACTAAAAATGTTATTCCTACTGATGGCCGCCCATGTCTTTCTACTGGAACACAATAACCTTGGCATTTTTATTCATAGATTAAGGCCAGAAGGGACCATTAAATCATCTAGTTTGATCTCCTGTATATCATAGTCCATTAAAGTTCATTCAGTTATTCTTGTATTGAGCCCAGTAGTTTGTGTTAGGCTAAACCATATCTTCCAGAAAGACATCCAATCTTGACTTGACATCAAGAGATGGAGAGTCCACCACTTCCCTTATAGTTTGTTCCAGTGATTAATTACCCTCACTGTCAAAAATGTGTGTCTAATTTGAATTTGTCTGGCTTCAGCTTCCAGCCATTGGTTCTTGTTATGAGTTTCTCCACAAGATTAGAAAGCCCTTTATTTAGTACCTGGCATTTCTCACTGTAGAGGCACTTATACGCTGTAATCAAGTCATTGCTCAATTTTTTTTAGTAAACTAAACAGATTAAGCTCTTCGAGTCCTTCACTGTAAGGCATTTTCTCCAGCCCTTGAGTAATTTTTGTGGCTGTTTTCTGCACTTTTCCAATTATTCAACATCCTTTTAAAAATGTGGGTGCCAGAACTGTATGCAGTATTTTAGTATCAGTTTCACCAATGTCATATACAGAGGTAAAATCTACCTCCCTGCTCACAGCTCCTCTGTTTATACATCCAAGGATCTCATTATCCCCTATGCCACAGTGTCACACTGGGAGCTTGTGTTGAGTTGTTTATCAGCTATGGCCCCTAAATCCTTTTCAGAGTGACAGTATTCTAGGATACAATCCTTCCTCCCCCCCCCAACACACCCCATTCTGTAGGTATAGCCTGTATTCTTTGTTCCCAAATTTATGACCTTGCATTTAACTGTATTAAAACACTGTTTGTTTGAATGGTCCCAGCTTAACTAGTGATCCAGGTTCTAAAAAAAGGACTAGATAAGTTCACGGAGGATAGGTTTATCAATGGCTATTAGCTAGGATGGGCAGGGATGCAACACGATGCTCTGAAGTGTCCATAGCCTCTATTTGCCAGAAGCTGGGAATGGGTGATAGGGGATGGATCACTTAGCAATTGCCTGTTCTGTTCATTCCCTCTGAAGTGTTTGGAATTGGCCACTGTGGGAAGACAGAATACTGGGCTATATAGATCAATGGTCTGATCCAGTATGGCCGTTCTTATGTGACCTGACCTGCAAAACCCCAGCTATTTCAGTGCTGGCCCTTATCTGCACAGAGGCAGCTAACTGTAGCAAACTGTGTGCTGTTTGCTGTATTGGACAAATGTTCACTACTGCCCCTTTTGACTGAGCAGCTAATCGAAGTTTATGTGGGTGTTCCAGTTGGGAGTAGAAATTCGTGGTAATCAGTTATTTCTTTTATGCAGTTTTGTTTATGTACGAAGTCCTGTGTTTCTGAACACAGACGGAATCGAATAGCAGGAAACAACTCATTTTGTTCACAGCACCAAGCACTCTCTTCAGCCTGCACCCAAACCCCTCTCCCCACGTTTCTTCCCCGGTCAGCCACCGTGCTTTCAGTTGCTCCCTTGTCTGTCTGTCTCTCTCTCTCTCTTTTTTGTATGTTCTCAGTTTCTTTGTGTTCTGCCTCCTCATCTCTCTAGCCAAAACAATACTCAGCAAAAGTTTCTGGGCAGGTTCACACACTCCCTTTGTCTAAGGTGACGTTTATGCTTACAGTTATGTTAACTGACGGGTGAGTTCACACCCATCAACCTCAATCCCATAACAAGGTTTCACGCAGTTCATAAGAGTATTACAAATCACGGTGCCTCATAGGCCATGGGAGTACCTTTTAAAATCTATTTACAATACAAGCCATTTAAAAAGTACAAATCATTATTGGCCTTACTTTCAAAAGTGACTGGTGATTTTGGGGTGCCTCACTTTTTGGGTGTTCAACTTAACACCTTTAAAGGGGCCTGACTTTCATAGAGTGGGGGCTCATCACTTCTGAAAAATCAGCTATTAAGGCATCTCAATCACTAGTCACTTAAAAATAGACCATTGTTTGTGCAGTACCCAAAGCGTGCAAGGCATTTTAGATAGCTTTTACCTGAGAAGTAACTATCCAATTGAAAAAGTCCAAAAGCAAGTGAATTGAGCGGCAGCCTGACTGCAGCATCTTCTGTAAGAACCTTTGTTAATAAATTAGATGCAGTCTGATATCCCCTTTGTAAATAATTTTTCTTTTAAGCAGCCAGGCATCAGGGAAGGAAGTTGGTAGTTAGTGAGATCTAGAAAGCAGCCAGACATTAAACCTTTTTGTTTCTGCCTTAAGTGACAACACAAGCTAAAGAGAACTACATTAGGGTTGAAAATACCAGTGTTTAATCCTGACTGCATAAGCAATCGGGATCTGGTTTAAGTTTAAATTAATCATGTTGAGGCATAATGTAGTTAAAATTAAGATATCATTTACAATAAAATAAGGTAATTTCCATCAGAAGTAATTATATATCAATATTCAAGGGTCTATGTTCATGCATGATTGTGCTCAGTCTATAACTGCAACTTCTGGTACAGTATTTGCAAGAAAATAATAAACAGTTGTTTATGCGAGAAGAGGCACTTAGCTCATCTGTTGATGTTAACACAGGCCACAGTGAGTTTAACACATTTTGTCAGTTATCCAGGACAGGTTTAATATGACATGAAATAAAATAGCAACAGCACACATCATTCCCTGCCACTCATTCTTAGTGAATGATGATTAATTTGCTATCGTCTCAACCTCAGTGCTGTAGTTCCACACAGTAATGAGTTACAGCCATCTGCCAGTTCAGTATTATCCTTCTCTCTTATCCTGAAAGGACTGAGAAATGCAGACCTTCATGCCCTGCTTGATATGATAACCTATCCAAAAAAATAATAATCCCACTCCTGTGCTTTTCTCTGATAACTTGGAATTTATTAATGCTAAGGTATTCTAGATTCTTTCTGTGACCAAGATTCAGCATGTAGGGCCATGGTTGAATGATGCGTGCAGTGTAAGGCTTTTTATCAATTCAAGTGTTAAAGCAAATGCAATCAAAATTTAATTAAAATAGAACACATTAGTAAGCAGTCAGAAACCTGTTGATAAGCAGCAAGTTCTCTGCTATGGGTTTCTTGGTGCATGACAGCCTCGGATACATGTGTGATTGTGGCACAATGGAGGTACAACTCCAAAGGTCACAGTTTGGGGCGGAGGGGGAGACTCGGATAAGAAAAGATTTCTATTTGAAAAAGCAATGCTACAAGGTGGGTCACTTACAGCGTGGTTTCTCAACGTTTTGAGGTTGGTGACCCCTTATTTGAAATGAAAATGAAAAATTTTCACAACCCTTTCGGGGTTAATTAAAAGTATAGTAACAATTATTAATAAAAGTGACAATGATAGCCCTATTTAATTTGTGCGCGTTTGAATAGGTTGGCAGCGAATACTTAACTCTGAAGAAGGTTAGACTAGAATAGATGATCACAGTTGTCCCTTCTGACCATAAAGTCTAAAAGGGTGTGCAGGGAGTGAGATTTTCTTTGCATTAGATTGTAAAACAATTTTCAGTCCCTCAAGACTCTGCCCCCATACATTGCCATTCAAGACGCTTCCCCGCTCCCCTCCCCGGGATCATGTCCCTCTGAATGAGAAACATTGACTTACTGCATCTGGTGTAGTAAATCCTTCTCAAAACCCTACCATGTCCTTTGAACAATATTGACACGCTCTGGGCTTCAGTCTCTACTAACCTCACCCAATACTGATGTGATGAATCATAACTTGTTATTTCAATCAATTCCTTTATTTGTTCACATATTAATATTCTGTTGACACAAGTGGTAAGCAAGTATCTGCTAGAACATCTGTCTAGTTTTTAATATCATGCCCATCATCATAGTATCTAATCACCTTGCAGATATTTAAATAATCTGTGAATGGCCTACTCAGAAACCTTATATTCTCCTGTCCAGAGGAAGGTAGGATTTTACAGAATTTCATTGATCTCTTCTTTTTCTTTCTTTCCCCTTTGAGAGTGTTCCTTCTCCAAGACTCAATACAAAAACTTTTTGCCTGAAGTGTTTTTGTGTTCATGTAAATGTCACTAGCACTAGGTTTTCTGGAATATGTCATCCCAGTGAATGGTTTTAAAATTCAGTAGTGTCATTTTTAAAAGGAACACATCATTGTGAAGGATGCATCCCAGTGAAGGGATGTGTTGTCTGTCTGGAAACTGTTCCAAAGTCCATTGAAGACAGCGGAAGACTTTTCTTTGACCTCAATGGACTTTGGATCATGCACTTGAAGGATTGCTTTTACACCAGTAATGCTGAGCAAATTCTGATTTTCTATAACTTTATGCACACTATAGCTCTGTTTCTTAGACCTAGTTAATGTGAGAACAATGTGGAAATGAACACCTGCTTTTAAGTGGTCTGTATGAAATGAATTATAGATTAAGGCCAGAAGGGCCCATTATGATATTCTAGTCTGACTTCCTGCATAATACCGATAATAGAATTTCACCCAGTAACTGTTGCATCAAGCCTGTATCTTGAGGATGAACTAGAGCAGATCTTTTAGACTTTCAGTCTTGACTTAAAGACGTGAAGTGATGGAAAATGCACCACGCCCCCTAGCTAAATTGTTAAGATCTTTTGTCTTAGTCCAATTATCAGTAAACATGCGCCCCATCTCACAAATACACCCCAATCACCATGATTAGCACCTTTGTTGGCATCTCAGCAAACAAGTACTGTCTGAGCATAGACACTGAATTCTTCTCTCAGCCTCCTGAAGGTGGACCATCACGGTCAGGATAGGGAAGCTTCTGATATTGTACATAGGATTCAGTTTCCAGGGTTGTTAATCCAGCATTTATTACTATATTTGCTAATTTTAATAAAATAAGAATGACTTGCCTCTGATTCAAAGCCTGGATACATATGGGTAAAAGTAGCATCAACTGGAAAGGGAGCAGATGTTGAAGTAGTTCTTTCTCACTGTCCTAGGAAACCCACTTCTTCTTGACAATGCTTTTTAATGGGTGTCTGTTTTCTGTGACTGTGTGAATTCACTTGTGTGGAGTCATTTCTGCCTATAGCTAGGGTTGCCAACTTTCTAATTGCACAAAACTTAACACCACCCTAGCCCCGCCCCTTCCCCGAAGCCCCACCTCCCACTCACTACATTCTGACTCCCTCCATCGCTCACTCTCCCTCACCCTGACTCACTTTCACTGGACTGGGGTGGGGGTTGAGGTGCGGGAGGGGGTGTGGGCTCTGGGGTGGGGCCAGGAATGGGGGGTTTAGAGTGTGGGAGTTCAGGTTCTGGGCTGGGGCAGAGTTGGGGTGCAGGAGGGGGTGAGGGGTCCAGCTGGGGGTGGGGGCTCTGGGGTGGGGCTGGGGATGAGGGGTTTGGGGTGCAGGAGGGGGCTCCAGTCTCTGGGGTGGGCCAAGGGATTCAAAGTGCGGGAGAGGGCTGCAGGTTGAGGCAGGGGGTTGGGGTGCTGGAGGGGGGTGAGGCCAGAGATGAGGGCTTCAGGGTGTGGGAGGGGGCTCTGGGCTGGGGCAGGGGTTAGGGAGCAGGGGAGGTTGAGGGCTCTGGGCTGGGGGTGTGTGCTCTTGGGTGGGGCCAGGGATGAGGGGTTTGGAGTGCAGTAGGGTGCTCTGGGTTTGTGGAGGGCTCAGGGTTGGGGCCTGGGCTTACCTTGGGTGACTCCCGGTCAGCGGCACAGCAGGACTAAGGCAGGCTCCCTGCCTGTCCTGGCACTGCGCTGTGCCCCAGAAGGGGCCAGCAGGTCTGGGTCCTAGGCTGGGGCGTCAGGAGGCTCCACCCACAGGCACCGTCCCCCCCGATTCCACTGGGTGGTTCCCAGCCAACGGGAGTGCGGAGCTGGTGCTCGGGGTGGGGTCAGTGCGTGGAGCCCCGTGGCCCCCTGCCTAGGAGCCAGAGCTGCTGGCTGCTTCCTGGGCACAGTAGGGACTATCCTGCCTTAGCCCCGCAGCTCCGCCAACCTGACTTTTAATGGCCCGGGCAGTGGTGCTGACCAGAGCTGCCAGGATCTCTTTTCGACCGGGTGTTCCGGTCAAAAACCAGACAGCTGGTCACCCTACCTATAGCTGAAGCACATATTCAAGTATGTGGTCATCCGGGCCTCATTCAGGTGCCTGACTGCCTGCTGTCAAGTAGATTTGAATTTCCAGCTGAGGAATGTTGTGCTAAGTCAATGTAACTAGGGGAGAAATTACATAAAAAAGAGGTGCCCACGTAAATGAGAGGTTTTGTCTGAAGTGGCCTAGGTGAGAGTTGCCAGGGTAGAGGAAGACCTTTGCTGTTGTGCTGAGGGTTAGTTGCATGTTTCAGTAGGATAAGAACCAAATAATACTTAATTGAAGAGTGGGCACCAGCATTACCAGCATAGGCACATACATAAATATCCTAGCTACCAATGTGGGTCAGTGTCTGCTGTTCAATAACAAGAGGCTGACTAATCTGACTGCTTTGGCTCCTGAAGATGGTATAAATGTCACAGGTGTCAGCAAGGCCAAATAAAAGACACGTCAGGAAGAGGCTGCAGAAATGAGCACAACACACGCTACTTTGAGTCTGTTAGTTGAACAGATGGATGGCTCAGAATCCTCGGATTGCTTGTAACTAAAGTTTATTGTTGACTATGTTCCGAGACTGTTGTTTATCAGTCTAGCCTGACTGGGCACTTCTGTTGTTTACAACAGCAAACTACATGGTATCTGTAGACCTAAAATTAGTAACAAGGATAATTACTGCATGTTCTCAATTGTAGATTGAACAGCAAGAAGGAAATGAACGCAAAATGTAATTTTTTTTATTTTTAAACTGGTCTAAATTGTGATGGGTTTCTGAATCACATTTCCCTCAGAACTTGTGCTGGTCTTTCTTCCCACATACTGTTCCTGGTTCTTTTCCTTCCTGCTGCGTTTTCTTTTTTGTAGCATTGTCTTTCTTCTTATTGTAGCATTGCATGGCAGCAACCTGCTGAATGTTCAATGGCTTCCAACAGCATTTCTTCTCCAGCACTCTTCTTCAATCAGTGGCACTTCAAAGGCCCGGAAGGCTCAGGGGTGCTTAGATAATGAGTTACAATCAAAGACATTAGAAATCTCTGCTCTGCAATGTTTTTGTGGCGTGTGTTTGTGCCGCTGGCTTTAAAGGCAAAGTGTCTCATAATATTAAAATTTTGCCTTTTAATGGTGCCTTCCATTCAAGGATCACCAAACAAATTAATGAATTAAGCCCCTCAGCATTCTTTGGGAATTAAGCCACCACACTCAAGAGAGATACCTAATTCGCTTCATTTTACAGATAAAGGACTGAGACACTGAAGTGTGTTTTCCTGGTGTGGGGACACTTTGAATTGTGTCTTATCCAAGGTCACACCGCATGCCTATTGCAGAACAGAAAACAGAATCCCTATCTTCTGGCTTCCTTACATTAACCACAAAAGTCCATTTCTGAGCCATCCAAATTGTACTGTTATGTTGGAGTTGGGTGGTTTCCAGCAAGTATGTCTTTGATCCATGGACAGTCACAAACCTCACTGAAGCTGGTGGGGATGATAGCCACCTTCCACTGAATCTGAATGAGGGAGCAATTAAATATCCCTTTAAGTAATAGCTAAGGAACAGAAGCCACCACCCATATCACTAAATCTGTTAGTCTTTAAGGTGCCACCGGACTCCTTGTTGTTTTCACCCATGTCACAGGCTAGTATGATAAGGCTGGAGTAGGATTTGAGCCATACAGTCAAATGGGCTTTCCCTGGGTTCTGAATTCAAATTCAAATGGGTATCATTTGGAGCTGTGTGTGTCTGAATGAATGAGATGCAGACAGAGAAGGCAACAAGAAAGCCAAGAAAAGAGGCGCTTATGAAGCTCTGAGAGAAAGCCGAGAAAGAGAGCTTTTTGGGTTGAGCGTTGGTTGGAAAGAGGCTTGGACCTGTGAGCAAAGAAACTGTCTCCTTTACTTTGATTCCTGCTGTGTTCAGGGGGACCAAACGTGTACGTTCCTTGTCAAGAACAACAGCAACAGGCTTGCATCAAAGAAACACCTGACACTATCATTATTTTCTCTCCCTAACAGAAACAACATTCAAGGCCCCAAATATTGGCTAACAAAGGGCTAACTATATGATTCCCCAGGCATGGGTAGTTTATTGTGGTAAAGAGCACAAGAGCTGCCTGTACTAAATTTCCTCTGTCTGAGTTAATAAGAAAATCCAAGTTTAAACACCTTGATTTACTGAAGAGATTAAAATGAATTACTGTTGCAAGTTTCCAAATACTCATCCTACATTATTTTATATATGAATTGATGTGACTAGGATGGCAAATATTAAAAATACTGTAAGTGGGCTACTATTTCCCTAATGTAAGCAGTATCCTCTGGTACCTAGTAAAAACAGCTAGGCCAGCAAGTTTTCTGTTTGTATGGATTATTCTGTGTTGTGAAAAATCAAATTAGCATCCCTAATGTCAAAAAAGACGTTTTTAAAGTAATTAGCTGTTCCTAAAAAAGCAATCATCATGGCTATGTTATGAGGCTTCAATTCAAGCTATGTATTTTATGGCAACATCTTAGGAAAAAAGCAGGTCTAACAAATGCTCTTAAAAGACACTACTTTTTTGTATGATTCATCCCTATCAGGGCATGGTTTCTTAAAGAATGTGTTTAGAAGTTGAAATGTTCTCCATTTATAAATTAAGAAAATTAAGACTTTGCTCTTCTCTTTTGCACAAATGGACAGATCAGGGGTTTGGTTTTTTTTCAAACTACAAAGCATCTTGTATTGGCTACTGCTTGAAGGAGGAGGAAGGTGGGTAATTGGCTTCTTCAGGAATACAATTCCCACAATTGCTGTGATCTGGATTTCCACTCCTGTTCCCCTCAGTCATGGCCATCAGTTAATGATATTAAAATAGAGTGAAAAACTTTCTTTGCCCTTCCATTCCCATGCCTACATGGTGCCACCATGTTTTCTCACCCCTTAGGTACAGTTTCCAGAAGGCTATAATTCTAGGAAGGACATCGCTCATAGCGATCAGTGTTTACAAATTATATTATGTCATGTTGGGAGGCTCTGCTTTCAAAGTTGGAAATTCAGGAATTTTGGAAGCCAAGATCATGGAGCACTCTGGTGGGTAGATGATCAGAAGCTTTTCGATCTTTCTCTCTTTAGATGGATCCAGTTCAGAAATCACCTTTGTGGATTAATCTCTACTCAAACACATGCACTGCTCTGAATTACAACATATTTTCTGAAGGCCTGAGACATATCCCACTGAAATTAATGGCAGAGTAAAGCACTTTGAGATCTGCTGATGAAAAGTGCTATATGAAATCTAGGTGGTATTATTATTTCCATTGCCTTTAACTGGAGTTGGAGAGGAACCTAAATGACCATAACCAAAAGCAGTTTGAAAGTATGTTTCCATGTCATCAGGGAAGAATAATTCAGCTCAACAATTACTACATCATAATATAAAATCTACAATCTCTGAACCTTGCAGCTCAAGTCTCATATTTAGCATGTATTAAGTCATTAGTAATTATTATAACTTACAGTAACTGGCGTGGATTTACGGAAATCTCATCCATGACATTTTAACAGTAGTAGTAATGGGGATGTAGATGGATGCACAACAGTTCTTTCTGAATAAATCATATGGTGGGATTTGTCAGAGCTCTGAACTCCTATCCAACTATCTGAACAACTATCCAGCTCATTTTCATGATCACTTTTTAATTTCACCTTTTTCATTGCACTTTCTTTTGTTTTTCCTCATTTCTTAATAATTTTTTTTGGCTTGTGGCCCAGATCCTCTGCTTGGCACAGTGGGGATGGTGGGCATCAGGAATCAAATGAATGGCTCGCTGATCCTGGTTGTCATTTTATGCCATCCCCAACAGTGTTTAGAGAAGCCTGGGACCTGCTCTAAACTGTGCCAGCTGGGGAGGGCTAGAGCATAGCACGTTACCCTTGACATATTCCTTGCATGGGAGGCTGTATGAAAGTGGTGCAAGAGCCAGCTATGCCAGTTGTGTACCTGCTGAGCAGGTGCAGCCAGTTGTCACCCACTTTGTGCCACGTAAGTGGCCCAAAGGGCATAGAGCAGGCACCAAGATCTAACCTGTGATCACTAGGGAGTGCTTAAACTTCATCTGTGCAATAGAGAAAAGTGCAACCAAGCAGACTGAAATATGCAATTTTGCACTAAGGTCGGTTTTTCCTGCTACCTGGTCTCATTCTGAGATAAAACACAAATCTCACTGTGTGTGTATCTGACATATAATTTCATCCTGAGTCTAAGAGGTAAATGTCAGGAAGCTTGTGAGATTTTCCAGGCAAGATTTAAAGGAAGATATTTTCTAGAGTAGACCTACATCCTTGGCAAACAGCACGCAGCTGCTTATGGTATCTTTTTCATGTTACTATTTTTCTCCTGATGGGCTGTGCAGCCATTATGCCTTTCTGCAAAATGTTTATTCTGCATCTGTAATCGCATCTGTTAGAAAGGACATTGCCCAGAAGACAATATTTTTGATGGCACATATGGCTGTCTTTAATTAAATGTAAATATTCATCTAAGCCTGCAGTACTCTCTAGTTTTAAGCTTTTTCCTATGCCCCAGTGCTCCTCTTATCCGTACGCATGTATCCTCACAAAGTCTACATATAGACAAATAAATCTGCAAGTACAGTAGTAAAGCTACTTGTGTAATTTTCTAAAGTTCAGTGTCTCTAAAAATTACTAGTACCAACTTGATTTTCATAGCAATTTAAGGGATCTGTCAAGTGCTGCAAAAGGGACAGAGCACCTGTTTCTTTTTATTAAGAAACCAATATGAGAACAGCTGTGACCTGAATCATGGCCATGATGTCTGGCATGAGGTAAATTTGTCAGTAACTGAGTAACTCTCCCACTTTGGTTCTTTTTTGCTATAGTTAGTTCCTTTCCCTAGCATGCAGTCTGGCCCCCTTTCCCCTCATTCTCACCCTAACTTGAAATGTTGAATGTGTTCTCTGTGGGAAATGGAGTATGTGGTGCTGATCACTAAATGACAAAGTGATGAACTGCTGAAAAATAACAATGCTCTTAGTTTCTGTAAGATTTTGTGACTAAAAGACACTATTTTCCCATACCAAATCCTATAAAATACAGTACATTTTGTTAGCTGAAAACATCATGTCCCCTTTCACTCTAATAGTACATACACATTGATGGCTCCCTTATTAGATTTTCCTGGCTTAAAGTGAAGATTTTCAGCTGTCTGAGTAATCTTCTGTGGTTTAAATTGCTGTCACTGGAGAGTGCATTAAGGGCAGGAAGAGCTCGCAGTGTTAGGTTTATAATTTGCTCTCAAAGCATAAATAGGCTGATTCTTCCTAGTTTTAAAGAAGTTTTTATACTTACCCTTTAATCCTAACCCTGTTTGCTGTAAACATCAGTATAAATGAAACTGGTCAAAAAAACTGTCAACAAAAAGTTGGAGGGAAGGGTTGGTTGAAATATGTGGTTTTGTCAAAAGCAAATTTTTTTTACAGAAAATCTCATTTTTGACAATGTTTTGATTTTTTTGAACAACAAAAGGATTTGGGGGTGGTGGGGGTTTTTTTTTTGCATTTTTGATATTTTTCATTTTGATATTGTAAGAAAATGCCAACCTTTTCTAGGTTCCCAAGTAAAAGTGAAATTGCTTTGTTTTTTTCTTCTGAAGGAAACTTTTATAATATTTTCTTATTGGCAAAAATTAGAAAACAATCAAAATGAGGAAATGTTGGAGTTTTTTTCTTCACTGTCTAAATTTTTTTTTTTTTGGCTTTTGCTGAGGAAAAACTGTGATTTCTTGATGGTACAATATCATATGGAAATTGTTCCTGTGAGAAATTCTGAAGGAAACTCCCATTTTTCTGGCCAGTTCTAATGGCAAATTATATCAAAATGCCCCTTAAGAGCAAGTTAAGGGCACTGTTGCGAGCCTAAAAACTCAAATGTCAAAAATTGACTGTGAAGATGGCACATACAACCTTAGCGCCACTTCCTTTTGTGTCTGTATATTAGAGTCTTTAATATTTTAATATTATTTCTCACATAATTAAATAGTACTGCACACAATGATGTCTGCAAGCTTAGATATATATGTAGCATCTTCTACTCATTTTTATTACACAGCATTCATTATTAAATGTCTCTGAATATTTCTCTTGACTTAAGGCAACATTTTCAAAAGTGATTTAGGCACTTGGGATGACTTTCAATGAGACTTAAACTCTTAAGGGCCTGCCATTTTTGAAAATGTGCCTAAATTACGTACATACTTTTGAAAATTTGACCCTTAGATTCCTTATATGACAATAGCCCGTCTCTCTCATTATTATTTTAATATTTTTGTCAGGACCCAGGTAATGTATACTTTCTTTTCAACCATCAGCACATAAGAATGGCCATACTGGCTCAGACCAAATGTTTATCTTGCCTAAGTATCCTGTCTTCCAACAGTGGCCAATGCCAGGTGCCCCAGAAGGAATGAACAGAACAGGTAACCATCAAGTGATCCATGCCCTGTCACCCATTCCCAGCTTCTGGCAACCAGAGGCCAGGGACCCCATCCCTGCCCATCCTGGCTAATTGCTATTGATGGGCCTATCCTCCATGAACTTATCTAGTTCTTTTTTGAACCCTGTTATGGTCTTGGCCTTCACAACATCCTCAGGCAAAGAGTTCCACAGACTGTGCGTTGTGTGAAGAAATACTTCCTTTTGTATGTTTTAAACCTGCTGCCCATTAATTTCATTGGGTGACCCCTAGTTCCTGTGTTATGAGGAGGACTAAATAACACTTCCTTATTTACTTTCTCTACATCAGTCGTGATTTTATAGATATTTATCATATCCCTTCTTAGTAGTCTCTTTTCCAAGCTGAAAAGTTCCAGTCTTATTATACGGTAGCCATTCCATACCCCTTATCATTTTTGTTGACCTTTTCTGAACCTTTTTCAATTCCAATATATCTTTTTTGAGATGGGATGACTAGATCTGCATGCAGTATTCAAAATGTGGGCATACCGTGGATTTATATAGAGGCAATTACAACATTTTCTGTCTTATTATCTATCCCTTTCTTAATGATTCCCAGCATTCTGTTTGTTTTTTGATTGCTGCTGCACATTGAGTGGATGTTTTCAGAGAACTATCCACAATGACTCCAAGATCACTTTCTTGAGTGGTAACAGCTAATCTTGAGTGGTAACAGCACAGATCTCCATTGTTGCATTTCAGGGTAGTTGGCAATAAACCACAAGTTTTGGACAGCATGTGCTTTTCTTTCTTGTCAGCGCCTTCAGCATCTTGTTTCATGAGTTCTCATAATGGAAAATGCACCATGGCTAACGTAGGAATTAGTTTTGGCATGTGCAATTGGTAATGAGATCTGGGAAATTTTCTTTGTAATCTGTCTATTTTTTTTATCTGGTAAATTCTATTGAAAAAATTGTTTTAAGGCTTAGGCTTTTTTTAAAAAATATATATTTTCCTCTAGACTTGCATTGATCTTATCTTTTCTGACTTTGAATTTTTGGAATGGAGATATACCCAGCCTCAGATTTTGAATAAGGGGAGGATAATAACCTATTTTAGGAGTTTAAACACATATTCCTGTTTTGTGGTATCCCAAACCAAAATATCAACTTATCTCTCTCTCTCTGTATTTGAACAGCTACTGTTATCATAGTTCCTAGTGGTGAAACACTTTGCGATCTGCGAAACTGTTCTGACGAGTAACCTTTATCTGTAAAATCAAGGAGCTTTGTGAAAAATAAGCCTGCTGCTATGCTCATCTAATTCACTCCTAATTTTTGCCTTCAGAATGCTAACATACTTGGTACAGTTTCAGTAAACCTTGGTAGGATCTCAATGAATGTGGGAAATTGGATGTAGTTCTTTTTTAACTGCTGTATTCACATTTCTAACAATCAGGACAATCTTTGGACTCCTCTACCTGTTCCGCTATAACCACTGTCATGCCCTTCTGTAACAAAACTGAGGCTGTATGTATGAAGACATCAGGAATGAAGGCTAGTTGTTCAAATCTGTATAAGCTTCACTTTGTTGTAGTGTCCCTTACCTCTTCAAATAGTCGAGCTCCACTTTAACTTGTGACTATAGGTGAAATACTTCATTAAAATGTGAACACAATGTTATTTCTCTCAATACCTATTCCGTTGCACATATCCCCTCTTTTGTTCCCATTTCTTCAGTCACTGCTCATTTTTTGCTTTGTGTACAATCCATTTCAGAACTGGTTAGTGACAGTACAATTCCAGCTGACCTTTCCCTTGGAGTCATTATCTTACAATAGAAAGACACCACCTTAATCTACTGCTGTTCTCCACAGCATGTTAGCACTTTTGCTTTAGAAAACAGGAAGTAAATTCAATTCTTAAAATTACTGGCGAACCCTTTTGCAATAAGCATACTTTTTAAATTGTATATATCTTTCTTAAACCTCTATTCATAGGGTTTTATGAAATATTCTTCTTTTCCCAAATGTATCTTCAAGTTTGTCATTTTCTTAAGGAACAAATTACTTAAGTGATGAGGAAGGGGATGTTTTGTAGTATGCAGCTCTATTTATTAATTTTGTTTATATTTCAGTAATCTCTACCAGCCCCAGCAGAGATAGGGGACTCACAGTCCCCTGCCCTGAAGAGTTTACAAACTAAATGGACAATACCAAGGATGGGTGAAAGGAAGAATTGTTACGCCCATTTTATATACGGTGAACTGACCCATAGAGAAGCTAAATGACTTACCAAAGATCACACAGATAGCCTTTGGCTCAGCCAAGAATATCACCCTTATCTCTTGAGCCCCAACCCAGTACCTTTATCACATGACCATCCTTGCTCTTTCATCTCTGTGATTACAGATGTCTAAGAAACGGATTAATACGTGGAAACCTCAGCTGTTCTGGTTTAGATATTTATTTGTACTTCTGAATGTTTACCTGAGCCTAATACTAAATCTCAGACTTTCTTGAATCTGTAAACCCAGAGTGGGTATCTCACAAGAACAGACTTTTAGCAAAAAGAAAAGGAGTACTTGTGGCACCTTAGAGACTAACCAATTTATTTGAGCATGAGCTTTCGTGAGCTACAGCTCACTTCTGTGTTTCCACTTGCAGATGGAGGCAAATGTAAAGAAGCATGAGAATGAAAAATAATGCCAAGGGAAAAGTTAACTGAAATGTTCCTAGCCACCCAAAAGTCTGGTTTGGGTTTTTGCTGAAGGTCAGGTTGATTATATTAGCCAAATTATTTTTCCACCCTTTGATCCAGCTGCACCGACTAGCACTAGAATTAAAACACTAAAATAATACTTATCAGTTTGTATATAGAGAACCTCTGGTAAACTGTGCAGTAGAAAAATGTCTGAGAGTGATCATAGCTCCTGTTTGTGAATGTCATATAGGGTAATGTGTAAATCGGTGTGTTTATTTTTTAAATCCATGTGCAATACTCAGTAAGTGCTGAGTAGTCAGATTTGGCAGGAGAAAAGGCATAGCACTTTCATTAACAGCACAGATACTTAGTTCACTGAGTTGGCTCTGGCTTCTGGAAATATTTAGTTTACACTGGGCATGCTCAGATGTTCAGTGCAGGTATTTGTAGTTACTGACATGGTTATACACTATTATTAAACTTGCCTGACACCTCTCATTAGAAGACCCTTTCCAGTTGCTTATAACTTTGCCAAACTTTAATTGTTCTGGCTGAAATTTTCCATGCTGGATGTCTGCCTCAGGCTGAACTTTGTTTGTTTATTTATTTATTGATAATTTCAGCCAAAACAGTTAAGCTATTTCTGAAAATGAAGCTAGGGAAGGGGAGACTAGGATCGTTTGGGCAAGAAGACTGGGATGAGAAGCCTGAGGAGCAGAGATTAGGTCTATGTAGGCAAGGACTGATACCAGAAGCCAAGGGACTGGAAACAGGGACAGGTTGGAGGGGAGAGAGGACAAGGGGTCAAGGCTTGGGGGGGCGGGGGGAGTGAGCAGAAAGATCTGTGACCACTAGAGCACATTCCCTTCCATTGTCTGGAATTGAACCCAGAATATAAGATTTGAGTCTTAAAATTCCTCTGATGTCATCAAGTATCTGTGAAACTGACTGGCAAAGTGCGTGCCTCATCGCCATCTAATACTAATCCAAATAGAGGATGATGACCTACTACTGCTATCAGTTCTTGTTACCTCAAATGGTAGAGATCTGTGTGTTGCATCTAAAGGTTCGAAGCCTGCTGATGAATCGTGGGTGTGGATACAATGCCACATGATGGAATTAATTTTTTTCAGTTTGTTTTTCCTAAAAACCTAGGAAATTACACACAAAAACTAGGTTAAGAGAACACTATTTAAGTTACAAAATGGAATTATTGGGGTTATTCTGTATCCCAAACTCCTAAGGTGCCAATAGTGTGCCTGGTGCATTGTGTTTTGAAGGCAAGCACTGCAAGCAGCTAAGCCTCGTAGGCAGCTAGCCCTGATGGATTCCACTAACCACTCAGTCACATGGCTAAGGGACAGGTTTTTACTAGGGCTGGCAGGAAAGGGGAAAGTGTGCAAATACCACAGGTACAGAGGCTTAAACAGTTATAGCTCAAAGTGAGCAATAGCGATTCTTGTTCATCTGCCTGGGCACTCCAACTGAGAGTCAGGGCTTTTCAGGCCTAGTGCCTAGGATACCCTCTCTAGTCCTGTCTCTATTCAAGTAAATAAGCATTTGCAGTTTTCTAAACTAGGCCAAGTTAGGGTGTGTCTACACTGCAAAGTAAGCCCAGGGTTTAATAGAACTCAAGCTAGCAGACCCTAGGATTGTTAACCTAGTACTTGAGCATCTACACTCACTTGTAAGCTCACATTAGGAATCGTTGAACATGGGTCCTAACCTGAGGTGCCAGCGTCTATACTGCATTATGCAGGTCCAAGTATTCCATATCCCAGATTTCCACATGCTCTCCCACTCTACCTCTTGGCTCCTGGTGCAGTGTGGAAAATCTGGACTGTCCACCAAACTAGACTGTTCAGAGGACAAAGAAAGTTGACCTGTGGGCTTGTGGGATACTTTTGGCAGATTCCCAGAACCTGAGTCCAGTGGGCTCTGACTACACTGCAAAGCATTTGAGCTTGAACCCTGGGTCCCAGCTTGAGTCAGGCGTGGATCCTCCATTCCCATGGGATCCTGGCACCCTGAGTTAGAACGATTTGTGTGTAGCTGGAAGGGAGGTTAGGCTTGAGCCTGAGATCGAACCCTGGGCTAACAGTGCAGTGTAGACCTACCCTCATTGAGTCTGGCTTCGAAACCCGCAAATGCAGGGTCCAGAGCTCAGGCTCCAGCCTGAGCCTGAACATCTACGCTGCAGATAAACAGCTCCGTAACCCGAGCCCCATGAGCCTGAGTCAGCGGACATGGGCCAGCCAATTTAATTGTAGTGTAGACATACCATTAGTGTCTCTTATTGAAGTCCCTCTGCACTGGTTTCCTGCCCAGTTGCTGCTGCTCCCCCATTAATCCAGCACAGACCTGAACCCAGCTGTGCGGCAGCCTGTTCCACATGTGGCTCTGTCCACAGTGTCTGGGGTTTCTCTGCGGCTTCCACCTGCCGTATGGCTCCCACTCCCAAAAGAGCCCAGCTACTTCCTGGTTCTGGACCTTTCTCCCTACCTGGGAAAGGGAAGTAAAGCGGGGAGGAGGGTGATGGAAAACACAGCCCGTGCTTAGCCAGGAGGAAGGGGATGTACAGTGGGGAAAGGGCTGGTGGCAGCTGTAGTCCCCTGCTTTGCAGATCTGTCACAAATGTCAAGCACTCAGAAGTTAGGAAATGCCAGCATAAAAGTTGCCCGTTCAAATCTTAGTTTGGCTCCCTTGTGCATACGTAATATGATTAAGGCTGTAAGAAAGTTGATTTTTTTTAACAGTTTATAAAAGTTTGGGTTTTGGTGGGTCAGTTCAAGTACCATTATAAATGTTTAAAACCAAACAAAAATCCATACCCTGCCCCCCACTGCAATTTGAGTGAGGGTGTTGCAATCTAGTGCCTGGAGTCACAACACCACTCACATTTGTGGCAACCATAGAAAATTGTGGTACGTGTTAAAAGTTGCAGTTTCCACAACAAAATTGCAGCCTGCGATTTCCTTACAGCCCTTTATTATGATAGTCTTCTGCAGACACCGCCAGAGTACCATGAAAGGGATGCCTGAGTTTGGGGGCAGCTACCTAATGCTGGAGCTGCAGGCTGGGAGCTGCTGGGGTGAGGTCAGGCAGCTTGGAAGCCGAGGCTGAGAGCCAGGCTAGGAAGCTTCTTGTTACTGGCAGAGGCCAACTTTGGCAGTTAATCACCGAATTTTGGCTGAGGTTGGAGCCAGTCTGGTGATGAGGGAAGAAGTTCCAGCCCTCATGCAAATTTGAGCCCAGCGTGTAGGGAAAACCCCTCTGATTGGCTGCCTGCCCCCCTAGCTGTTTAAAGGCTGTATGCCAACGCTCACAGCATGGGCTGCCCTCCTCTGGACCGGCTGCCACACCTTGTAAACTGAGGCAGGGAGCGCCTGCAATACCATGTCCTGAAACAAGTAACAGCGGTGAGAGAAACTGCTTATGCCAATAAATTTGGAAGAATGGATAACGTAATTGTCCCATGACTCTGCAGATGGGTAGGGGGAGATCAAAAATTAAAAGACCAACTCCAAACCCCAATGTAATCTTTTAAAAAAAATCATTTTTGGGGGGGTCTGACTCATAATTTTTGATCTCTTGAGGTTGGCAATACAGTGTACTGGGATACTCGGCAAGGGCTGTGTGATGGGGTCTGAACAAGGGGGACACAGGGACTGAACTCTGAGTGGGCAATTTGCAGGCCAACGCTGATTGCCTCTGGGAGAGGGGTGGTCCGGCTCGAGGTACACCGCCCTCAAACCCCTGTGCTGCTACACTCAGCCTGTGCAGCTGAATTAAGAATTGTTGGGCCATCTTTTGTTTGTAACCAAAAGCCACTGTGCCGACAATAATAATTTATTTTCTGGCAACCCGATTAAAGCAATCCTTTGTTATGCATCAAACTCTGAGTGTTTACAGGAACCCACCATGGGCTAGAAGCTGAAGGGCCTGGCGCTGGGAGTGCCTACAGTACTTGCCTCCGTGTAAGCTACACCCAGCATACTACCAAACTTCTACAGGTCATGTGTACCACAGCACCTCCCAACAGCGTGGTCAGTTACACTACTGTCTGCCCCTTCTTCCCAGTAAAAATCGCTGTACAGTAGTGCCAGACAGGAAATAGTCCATGGTAACTAATTAGCCCCAAGACATTGTGTTAGCTCCCAGACACAAAGCACTTGCTAGAGATATGAATGGCCTACTGCCTTAACTGCTGAGTCTCATCCCCCACCAGCCTGTCCACTTTCAGGCACCCCTTTTGTGGTTGTTTCCTGTGAACATTTAATGGATCAAGATTTACTCTCATGAATTCTCACTCCCTCGTGTACACGGTTCGTTCTCATGCTTCCATATATAGGGTTTAGCTTCAGAGTCCACGGTACGTGGGGCACCGAAGCCTGTTTATGGCCACGCTGGAAGAAAGACAGGAGGCAATGGATGTGGTGTAATTAGGCTACAACTTTATTCACTTAAAGTAGCTGAGAGAACCTAGCAACAAATTCTACAGTGCAGGTCGTCATCCTTTCCTGAATCATTTCCACATAAACTCCAACCCGGTCCTAGCTATTTCACTGTTTGGACCCCACTTCCCTCCCCTTGTATGAAGCGAAAGAGGGCTATAAAAGAAGGGACGGGTTGACTCCCTGCTGCTCCAGATGTAGGAGACCCAACCTCCCTTTATCAGTTTCCTTAAAAGGGGCTAGGAAAAGGAGGGAGGTTGGGTCCCTGCTGTATGAGATGCAGGACCCCAAAACTCCCTTACTCAGATCCCCTAAGTGATGCTTTCCTTTAAATCCTTTTCCAATCCATTTTATCCAATAACTGTATCCTTTCCATATGGAGTACCTGCACTGGCCAACCACCACAAGTTTTACATCCTAAATTACACCATTATAACCTAACTCCCCTACCCCACCCCACTGAGCTGCTATGGGGAAGGTGAAAAAACCCACCCCACCTCAACCAATCTGGCTGTGAAGGAAAAATGCCTTTGCAGACCCCCAAGGAAAAGAGCAACTAGTGTAATACCCACAGCATGGTAAGAGAAAACCTGAACCTTTTGCCAAGTTCTTGGGTAGGTGGGTAGGTTCGTGGGTGCTGTAGCCTCAACCTGAAATAGGGCCTCTCAGAGTCTGCATGGGGTGTAAATAGCCATGCCCCTTTTCTTCTAGCTAGCTGGACAAAGACCCTCCCCAACCCTAACCCCCGCATGAAGGTTGTGGTGAGCACGTTCTGAACACTAAGAAGCTGCCTCCATGCCTGGAATCTAGGATGAGAGTGAGGAGTTGCAGGTCTGGTATGTGGCAAGTCATTACAAAACACAAGTATCTCATACGTCACTGTACTTGCTCACTTTGAGCAATAAAATAGCTTCACTGTGAGCAGAATGAGTTCCCTTCAGTTGCATTGAAGCAATTTGGGAATTTCATTTCACTTCAGTATAATAAGATTTTCACTATGTGCAGGTTCATTTTCCATTGATTAAGTTGTACTACACACAGCATTTAAAATAGCTTGCCCATGAATGGTATAATAAGCTAAAACAGCCCCAGTTTTTTATTTTAGGAAAAAGTCATTGCAATTGATTGGGTTTTTTCAAACATTGTAGAATATTTTAATATGATGCCAAGATCTCTGAAATCTATTTTCAAGGTCTCTTGCCAGAGTATTCATTATTCTTATTATTAGTATAACTTATAGGCTAGTCAGTTTATGCCAAAATTGTATCTTAATGCTTTTGATGTCGATGCCCACTTCCGTTTTCTCTCTGCTTCAAAACTAAATAAATTATTTTATGTACTGCCCTTGTCATCCATAATTTCCACCTTCTGAAAAAACATAGATTTGGGGGCTTCTCTTCCTCTGAAAATTCAGTCCAGAAAAAATATGAGCCATTCTGCTCTGTGTAATTAGTGACTGAAAGCAGAATTTAGTCCCATGGTTCCAACTAGCAAAGTCTCTCATTTAAATTGTTGCATTTTTAGTTCTGTATAAGAGTGTGTTTCTATAATATACGTGGAATTAGCAGATGCAATTTCTTATAACATCTCTTATGAACGTAGATATACCATGGTCACCTTTAAAATTTACTGGTGTGATCTTAGATAAACAGATATAGTTTCACTAGTATTTGCAACATTCCTTATAATTGCGGCTATGATTTAGTCACAGGTATTTTTAGTAAGTCATGGACAGGTCCCGGGCAATAAACAAAAATTCATGGCCTGTGACCTGTCAATGACTTACATTAAAAATACCTGTGATTAAATCGCTGGGGGGGGGTCCACTGGGGCTGCTGCTGGTGGTGAGGACATCTCGGAGGAGATGTTCCGGGGGGGGCGCCCAAGGCCAGCGGCATCAGCTGCCCGGGCTAGCAGACTGCGGCTGCCCTTGCCAGCCCGGGACAGTTTCCCAGGCCAGCGGACTGCGGCTGCTCCAGCCAGCTGGGGATTGCAGCAGCTGGTGTGGCTGTTCCCCAGGCTGCTCCAGCAGTGGCTGGTGTGGCTCTCCCGGGGGCCACCTTAGCAGCTGGCCCTGGGATCAGCCACACTGGCCCCTGCAGGTTCTGATTAAATAAGTCAGCATTTGCAAGCAATGCCATACGTTTATCACAGTTATTACCTATTCTAAGCAAAGGAGGAAAATGTGGGGTGTCAGATTCCACTGTAGGGTTATGTAGCAGTTGCTGACTTTTTAATGGAGATCACTGTATATCTCATAGTATAGATATAAATATAATCCTTCTGATAGCTGCAGAGACACATCAGAGACCAGAGGAAAATGGAACTCCTGTGGGGGAATTATTTATTAGCATCTGAAGAAAATCTGTTTTATATTACAATACAAGCTTTCCTGCAGAGATGGACATGGGGAATCTTACAGAAAGTGTTGCACTTTTCAACATTCAATGTAGTTGACAGCAGCTCTCCATATATAACCTTGAGTAAACATCTTTGCTGTTAACTCCGTTACAGGTCTGGGAAACCTTGATAGGCTCACCATACAGGTTCCTCTAGCTTCCTTTTAAATCAAGCCAGAGAAGTATAGGTTAAGCTAGCTTGGATGTAAAAATGCAATTTCATAAGGCCTTGTCTACACTACACAGTTTTGTCGACAAAAGTCAGGTTTCATTCACAAAATGGTGGAGGTGTACACCCAACAATGCTCCTCATGTTGATTTAACTCTCCTACCATGCCAACATAATAAAACTATTTAGATGAGCTGCATAGAGCTTTTTGCCACAAAGTTAGAGTGACACAGTATCAGTGTAGACAGTGCGCTTGTTTACGTCACCCTAAGTGGCCTCCAGGAGGTGTCCCACAATGTTTATCATGACTGTTCCGGTAAGCAGTTTCTACTCCACTGCCCTTAGCCAGGTACACAGGCATGTGCCCCTCCCCCTTTAAAGCTCTGGGAATTTTTGAAATTCCACTTCCTCTTTGCTCCACATGGACAGCTCACATCACATCTTCCCAGCTGACCATGCTGGCTTTCCACAGCAAACGCATTCCCACCTGCAGTGCACTGGAGTTGCTGGATCTGTTGAGTGTGTGGGGCGAGGAGGCTGTGCAGTTGCAGCGCTGATCTAGCCTTAGGAACTTGTACACCTATGAGCAGATAGCTCGTGGCATGGAAGAGAAGGTGCAGGAAAGGGACATGCAGCAATGCTGTGCTAAGATCAAGGGGCTGAGGCAGGCAAGGGAGGCCAACCATTGCTCTGGTGCCAAAAACATGCTGCTTCTACAAGTAGCTGCACGCCATTTTTGGCGGCAACCCCACCTCCACTACCAAGAGTCCCAGGGATACTTCAGAGAGGACTGGAGGCAGCAGCCAGCAGAGTCAACCCCAAGGGCGAAGTGGTGGACAAGGAGGTCGAGTTGGAGGAGGATGTGGGACAGGCGACAGGTTTGTCTGGTGATGTGTCAAGCCAGGACCTCTTTTTGATTCTGGAGGGGTCTAGCTGGTCCCAGCAGTCTGGATCTGGTGTGCCTGAGGCAGCAGAGGGGAGCTCTGTTAAGTACTCATTTTGCTTTGATACTGCACAGTTACATGAGGTAGAGGTGTCCTTTATTTTGTTAGATGGCGCACATGGGAGAAGGGATCAAAACTGACAACACTAGGTACTCTTTGCATCTGCTTCTCATTCTCCTGTGCAGCTACATAGTAGGGAGCCCTGCAAAAAAGTTCGTTAATGCACACTGGGGTCTTCCAGGAATCCTCCACAGAGATCTCTATGAAACTTTCCTGCAGATACTCTGCAATTAGGTTTCAGAGTTGCAGCCGTGTTAGTCTGTATCCACAAAAAGAAAAGGAGTACTTGTGGTACCTTAGAGACTAACCAATTTATTTGAGCATAAGCTTTTGTGAGCTACAGCTCACTTCATCAGATGCATTCAGCAATTGTTGTTCCTTAGCAGAACTGCTTTGTTTCTTCCTCCACTGTAGGAAACTTTGCCTCATCAATCGGCAATTATTTCTGCAGAAACCCAAGTAGCACCCAGGCAAGCACCATGTACACACACAGGAGATGCACCCTTGAATCTTTGGTTACCCTTAGTAGTGAGATATCCGCTTCAGTCACTCCTGCCTGTGGAAAATGAGGTCAGTATTCAGAATAGTGTCCATAGGTGCATGTACTGATCCCCCTGTGAAACCACCCAGACCCTTTATCCCATCTTGCAGAACCCCACGCCCAGGCTGAACTCACCATATTTAGTGTTCTGGCCATGCTGCGTGCTTGCCAAGGGAAAGTGAGAGAGAGCGGTGTGTAACTTTTATGATTCTAAACTAGGAGTGCACACACAATACTGACTTTCTGTGTTGTTTCTTTTATTTCTGTAGCTGTGCCCTTGAGGGCCAGCTCCTACACACCAGCAGAAAGCCTCCATCAGATAAGGAGGCGAATGAGGAGGAGTAAGGAGGACATGTTTTGTGAAGTGCTGCAATCATCAGATCAGCCAATAGTGAACACAGAGCCTGGAGAGAGCCAATAAATGAAAAACTAGAAATGGAGATGGGCAGGAGCCAATAATAGAGGGTCAGGAGTGGATGATAAAGCTCGTGGAGGACCAATCAGAGATGCTCAAGTCCCTGTTTGCGCTGCAAGTGGAACATCTACATGCTCAAATCCCCCTGCAGCCCGTACAGAACCGCCTTCCTTGCTCTCCCCAAACTCCTGCCACACAGTCTTCTCATGTTCCCAGCCCATCCCAGTACCCCTTGCACTCCACCCCAGGGATATTTACCGTAACAGCTGGACTTACACACAGCTGTGAGATCTTCACTTCAGAGAGTGCTGCTCACTGTCACATCCCTTGTAAGAATGATAATCTTTGGGTGGGTGTTTAATAAAAATTTAGTCTTACAAAGACAGTGATTCTTTATTTGTGACCTACACAGTGTGGTTGTAGCAGAAATTCATACACAGTGACAGCTAGCACGTTTGCAGACTACAATTAACACTCAGGCAGGAATCATTTCAGGGGTCATTTAAGGTGGCAAGTAAACAGTGCCTGGCTGACTGCATTACCAAAAGACGCATTACTGGGGCTCATTGTCAAAATGCTTCTTCAAAGCCTCACTGATTCGAATAGTCCCCCTCTAATAGCCCTAGTGTCTGGCTGCTCAAAATCAGCTGCCAGGAGATCCACCTCAGTGCTCCACACCTGGGGAAACTTTTCCCCCTTGACTTCACAGATGTTATGCAGAGCGCAGCAGGCTGCTAGGACTATGGGAATATTTTCCTCATTGAGGTCTAACCTGCCAAAACGGCAGTACCAATGACCCTTAATCTGCCAAATTCACATATTATGGTCATTTTGCACCTACTGAGCCTGTTGTTGAAGCGCTCCTTGCTGCGTCCAGGTTTCCGGTGTCAGGCTTCATGAGCCATGGGAGTAAGGAGTAGGCTGGGTCTCTCAGGATCAGTATGGGCATTTCCACATCCCCTATTGAAATCTTCTGGTCTGGAAAGAAAGTGCCTGCTTGCAACTTTCTGTACAGGCCTATATTCCTGAAGATGTGTGCGTCATGTACCTTCCCTGACCTCTCCGCGTTGATGTCAGTGAAATGACCACAGTGATCCATCAGTGCCTTCACTATAATTGTGAAATAGCCCTTTCTGTTGATGTACTCCTTCACAAGATGGTCTGAGGCCAAAATTGGAATATGCATTCCATCTATCGCCCCGCCACAGTTAGGGAATTCCATTGCCGCAAAGCCATCTACTATTTCCCACACATTGCCCAGAGTCACAGTCCTTCGTAGCACATCACAGCCCCCACGGTGGACTTCCCAGCTCGAAACTGATTCACAACTGACTGGTAGCAGTTTAGAATTGCCAGTTTCCACAAAGCAATCACCACATGCATGTCCACCATTAGGGCAGCTTTTGGTGTCCTTGAGCCGCAGGGCGGGAACAACTTCCACACAGAGTTCAAGGAAGGTGGCTTTGCACATACAAAAGTTCTGCAGACACTGCTAGTCATCTCATACCTGCATCACAATCTGATCCCACCAGTGCTTGTTTCAGTGCTCTGATCCAGTGCTTGTTTCCTGAGCCCAATAGCAATGGTCCACTGTGTGCTGCTGCTCCATCGAATGCCAACATCAGTCTTGAATTGTTTCTTTGCATGGCACACAGCAAGGCAGGCACCACGGATTCCTGTTCAGATTCATAGCTCATGAAATACTGGCGGATAAGCTGCATTGTGTTCATAACACTTATGACCAGTGCAGGATCCGTGCTTTCAGGCAGAGATGGAGGATGAAAAGTTTACAGGGGCAGTAGAAAAATAGCATGAAAAGCATTTGGAAGGCCTTGGAATTATGGGACAGAGAAAACTGCATCACGGGGTGGTGA
Source organism: Lepidochelys olivacea (assembly GCF_965140295.1). Classification (NCBI taxonomy): domain Eukaryota; kingdom Metazoa; phylum Chordata; order Testudines; family Cheloniidae; genus Lepidochelys; species Lepidochelys olivacea. Next base: position 100,485,406 of record NC_140413.1, on the reverse strand, counting down.
TCCCACCCCCATAATGTACTGTAATCCATTCCCAGAAATCCTAGTGGGAGAAGGTGGCAATTTGCACAGTAGGATATTTACCCAGCGTGCACTGCTCTGTCAGCACTAGACCACCAACTGTGGACGTGCTCCACCGACACAAGAAGTGTTGTGTGAACATGCGCAAGCAATGTAATTACAGCAGTTTCTGAGCGTCAACATAGCTAAAGTCAACTTAATGCTGTAGTGTAGACATGGCCTCTGTGTGCATATGAGTGAGAGATCTAACATACAGTAGAGTCTTTTACTGAATATATGGTTGCAGGATGATTAATCCTCTAGCTATTCAACACTCACAGATCTTACATAATACAGCACCTCCATTTGTATGAAGAACAGAGTTTGCCTTTTCAATGAGAGAGCATATAATGCCACAATAGATCGGAGGAACTCAAAGCCATTTACCGTAATGAGGTGGGATTGCTCACAGTGTAACATTCAAAGAATCTCTGTGTCCTGTAAAACCAACCAAAAGAGGCAGATAATGTTAACTTCTTTGATTCAGAGTGTTTGAATATTTTGCAGAACTTTAGAAAGAGTTTTTGGCCTGCTTAAGCTATTTCTCCCAAAGAGCTATTGCCAGGGCTACAAAAGAGTTCCATTATAAAAGTGTGTGTGTGTGTGTGTGTGTGTGAGTGTGAGAGAGAGAGAGAGAAACAAGTGTTTTGATCAGTTTAAAAGTTTAGCTGTGTCTTAGGCTATGTCTACACTAGTACTTACTGCAGTATAACTTATGTCGCTCTGGGGTGTGAATAAATCACCCCCCAAGTGACATAAATTACACAGACATAAGTGCCAGTTTGGACAGTGCTGTTTTGTCAGGAGAGCTTCTCTCGACATAGCTTCTGCTGCTCATGGGGGCTGGAGCTCTTAAGCCGATGGGAGAGCTCTCTCCTATTGGCTTAGAGCAGCTACATTACAGAGCTTATTGTTGCACACTGCTGTAAACTCTCTGGTGTAGCCCTGCCCTCAAGTTTCTACAGTACTGGTTCCTCCCACCCCACATCAATTTTGGCCTCCAAAGGATTGGATTTATTTCAGCATGAAAAAGAAAGCCATGCTGATGCTTAATTAGCTGTCATTCTTCAGAAGCTTGATTGATTAGAAACCTTTAAACATTTCTGGAGCTTTTTTTGGTGCATCCAAAATGGTTTGGACGACTGCAAGAATTAGTGGGGCTTGCAAAGATTACATCTTAACATAACATTAAGGAAGAGGAATGCATAAATTAGAGGGAAATCTTATTCCAATTTAAGTTCATCTGGAAAATATTTGTTGTACTTCACAGGCTGATGCACATGCACGGAAATCCTTGAAGAAAGTGTTTCATTTACATGTGTGTGTGACTGAAATTTCACTCAAAGCATTTGTTCCTGAATACAGCCTGAGTATATTCAGCAGTAATCTGTGTGACCAAAGACTTGTACCTGTCTAAGGGTCATTAACCAGTAGTATTAAAAACAAACAAAACCCTTACCCCAAATCTTTAACCCATTCAATTCCTATCTTTTCTTTAGCACTTCTAGGTATTTACCTTGGGTTGTGGTGACTAGTCCTTATACCAGTGTACAGTAGGAAGGAATAATGACTTACCCTCCCCACTAGCCCGGGCAACATAAGGACTAACCCAAATCAGAGCCCTCGTGCTGGGACTGCTATCAAACTGCTGCCCACAAGAGCAGCCAAGTGGGTGGAGCCATGGCCAGAAGAGCATTCAGCTGGTGGGGGATGGGGATTGTGCTACCCTCCTTGAAGCAATGTATTAAATAGTAATATTCCCCCTTTAAAGCAGCCAGCGAGCTCCTGCTCCCCCTCTCCTAGGGTTATGCCTCTTTACAAGCTGTACCTAGGAGGCCCAATTTAGGTCTGGATTGGAGGGAGTTAAGTCTAGAAAATGCAATTTAGTTTTGACAAGGTGGTCCTTCCTATTCAGGACAATCCACGCCCAACTGTAGCATAACGAGACAGTGCAAGAGAAAATAACTCTGTCTTTGTCAGTTCTTTTGAGCATCAAAATCCTCCCTTTGGGGGTTTGCTATTTCAACTGGGTCTTACACCAAAGAGACAGGGGCTGGCTCTGTGTAACATGGAATAGAGTAGAAATGGGCTGATTACTCTCATCCAAGATGGCTTGTCAGTTTTTTTTCTATCGCTCCTTCCAGGGAAAACTCAGACAGGCTATTCTGACAGCTAGTAACTAGACCCTTTCTGTAAGATGTAACAGTCAGAAACTACTTGTTTTCACATGATTCGACCATTTTGGTGTTTAAAAAACTGCAGGTGGGAAAGCTCCATTCACTGGCGGGCTAATTCCTACCATGCTTGAGAGCTTTAGCTCACGCACCCCCACTCTTGCTCTCCACACATCCTCACCATCCTGCTGAGAATTAGAAATGTGATGCTAGCAAATTCTGGATGCTAATGCAAAAGCAAAGGTCGCTTTCCTGGGGTGGGGGATCAGATGAAGGGGAAAGAGCCAATTATGATCAACATTGCACAGATGAGCCGTTGTGTATCTGGGATCAATTGTGAAATTCACTCTAAAGTATAGCAAAACCTGCTGAGTCAAAATACAAGAAGCACATCACCCTTCCAATTCGATCCCCTTTAGCTGATTTGTCACTTCTATGCTACAGTCAGAGCTGATGGAACCCCTGTGAGAGGGAGGCTGAGGGTGGGAGCACTTGCCCACCTTCTCCCAGGGAAAATAAACAATACTAATGATGCTTTGCATTTCTTTGTGATGTTGGAGGTGAAAATAGCCAAAGCATTTACAGCTCTTTTCCCTCCAACCCCAAATGTTTTGTCTGCTTGACCTGTAATAGGTAAGGGAGGCAGCATGGGTCCCTGGACAGGGAGGATACTAGCCTGGGACTCAGGTGACTGCGTTCTATTCCCAGCTCTGGCTTTGACTTTTTTGTGACCTTGGCAAGTCACTTCACTTCTCTGTGTCTTGGTTTCCCCATCAGTAAAACAAGAACAAAAATACCCTCTTCTATTAAGCCTTTTGAGTTCTATGAATGAAAAAATGTTTTACAAAATGTAAGCATTATTATTAATACAGTACAGTATGTTAATACTCTTTAAATTATTCAGTTAAATGAAAAAAGCATTTCTCTGGTACCTTTACACTTAGACTTTACACTTTAGAAAAACTGGACGTACACAAGTCCATGGGGCCGGATGCGTTGCATCCGAGAGTGCTGAAGGAATTGACGGATGTGATTGCAGAGCCATTGGCCACTATCTTTGAAAACTCGTGGCAATCGGGGGAAGTCCAGAAGACTGGAAAAAGGCTAATGTAGCCCATCTTTAAAAAAGGGAAGAAAGATGATCCTGGGAACTACAGGCCAGTCAGCCTCACCTCAGTCCCTGGAAAAATCATGGAGCAGGTCCTCAAGGAATCAATTCTGAAGCTCTTAGAGGAGAGGAAAGTGATCAGGAACAGTCAGCATGGATTCACCAAGGGCAAGTCATGCCTGACCAATCGAATTGCCTTCTGTGATGAGATAACTGGTTCTGTGGATGAAGGGAAAGCAGTGGACGTGTTATTCCTCGACTTTAGCAAAGCTTTTGACACGGTCTCCCACAGTATTCTTGTCAGCAAGTTAAAGAAGTATGGGCTGGATGGATGCACTACAAGGTGGGTAGAAAGTTGGCTAGATTGTCGGGCTCACCGGGTAGTGATCAATGGTTCTATGTCTAGTTGGCAGCCGGTATCTAGCGGAGTGCCCCAAGGGTCGGTCCTGGGGCCAGTTTTGTTCAATATCTTCATTAATGATCTGGAGGATGGTGTGGATTGCACCCTCAGCAAGTTTGCGGATGACACTAAACTGGGAGGAGTGGTAGGGATAGGATACAGAGGGACCTAGACAAATTGGAGGATTGGGCCAAAAGAAATCTGATGAGGTTCAACAAGGACAAGTGCAGAGTTCTGCACTTAGGACGGAAGAATCCAATGCACCGCTACAGACTAGGGACCGAATGGCTAGGCAGCAGTTATTCAGAAGAGGACCTAGGGGTTACAGTGGACAAGAAGTTGGATATGAGTCAACAGCGTGCCCTTGTTGCCAAGAAGGCCAATGGCATTTTGGGGTGTATAAGCAGGGACATTGCCAGCAGATCGAGGGATGTGATCGTTCCCCTCTATTCGACATTGGTGAGGCCTCATCTGGAGTACTGTGTCCAGTTTTGGGCCCCACACTACAAGAAGGATGTGGAAAAATTGGAACACTTCCAGCGGAGGTCAACAAAAATGATTAGGGGACTGGAACACATGAGTTATGAGGAGAGGCTGAGGGAACTGGGATTGTTTAGTCTGCGGAAGAGAAGAATGAGGGGGGATTTGATAGCTGCTTTTAACTACCTGAAAGGTGGATCCAAAGAGGATGGATCTAGACTATTCTCAGTGACAGCAGATGACAGGACAAGGAGTAATGGTCTCAAGTTGCAGTGGGGGAGGTTTAGGTTGGATATTAGGAAAAACTTTTTCACTAGGAGGGTGGTGAAACACTGGAATGCGTTACCTAGGGAGGTGGTGGAATCCCCTTCCTTAGAAGTTTTTAAGGTCAGGCTTGACAAAGCCCTGGCTGGGATGATTTAGTTGGGATTGGTCCTGCTCTGGGCGGGGGTTGGACTAGATGACCTCCTGAGGTCCCTTCCAACCCTGATATTCTATGATTCTATGACTATCACCCTTACCATATCCTTGCTATGTTGGAAGCTTCTCAGGGCAGTGTACTCTTTCTTTGGTTGTAAAATGCCATACAAATCAGTTGTACTATATAGAAATTGTGTTATTCACAGATGAAATAGAAATACAACTCTGACTGCTGCTGAATTTTTTTTTACCTGTGCTTTAGGAAGACTTCATAACTTTTTTTTAACACACACAAGATTATATTTTTATTGCTTAATTAAAGTTCTTTACTACAGACTATCTAGATTTATGCAAATAGAATATCTCATTTTCTAGTAAATCTTCTGGAGAACAAGTAAGGTTATTCACATATAATTGAATTGTCAAGGAATAAAGTTTGCTTTATAAAGCAATTTCTTTTGGTTAATAGGTTTTGACAATGCAGCAGCTTTATGAATTGGTAAATAGTCCCTTTTGCTTTTTACGGCAGCTAAAGCTGAAGCCCATCCACTCTAGATAAGTCATAGGCCTGCAGAGATCTGTTCAAGTGAAAAGTCTGAAATTAAAGTATAAAATTCCTTTACAGGTTACTGTACAGGTGTTGTCTTATCCAAGAGATAAACTCTCTCCATTCTTTGATCTAAGAGCTGCCATTTGAGCTCTTCCGAAAGTAAATCTTTAGTTGTGAAATCTGGTGCCTTGGCAGGTCTTTCTGATACAAATGAGGTAAAGTTTTTAACACTATGTTGTCAGTGAGTGGTTTGTTGTGTCCATGTCTGCAATAGTAATACATGGCCTACATTTCTGGTTTGTCCTTTTGGAAATTTCATCAATATCTGAAAGGCACTCTGGGTTTCTGTCGTGTAGTGGTTATCACATTCGCCTCACACATGAAAGGTCACCAGTTCAACCCCAGGTGGAAACATCCTGCCAGGATTTTGTGGGGGAGGGATAGCTCAGTGGTTTGAGCATTGGCCTGCTAAACCCAGGGTTGTGAGTTCAATCCTTGAGGGGGCCATTTAGGGGTTTGGGACAAAAATTGGGGATTGGTCCTGCTTTGAGCAGAGGGTTGGACCAGATGACCTCCTTCCAACCCTGATATTCTATGATTCTATGAAAAATGCAGGATAAATATTCAGTACAAGATGTAAAGAACTTTTGGGATGGTGTCATGGAATAAGTTTGTCTTATGAGTTATATGCTGTGAATGGTAAATATGATTTTCATATTTAGATTAGGTCTGTCAAAAGATTAAAAAACTGCAATTTTAAAAAATGAGTTGTGATTAATCACATTGTTAAACAATAATAGACTACCATTTATTTAAATATTTTTGGGTGTTTTCTACATTTTCAAATATATTGATTTCAATTACAACAGAGAACACAAAGTGTACAATGCTCACTTTATATTTATTTTTATTACAAATATTTGAACTGTAAAAAAACAAAAGAAATAGTATATTTCAATTCACCTAATACAAATACTGTAGTGTAATCTCTTTACCATGAAAGTTGAACTTACAAATGTAGATTTATGTACAAAAAAAACTGCATTCAAAAATAAAACAATGTAAAACTTCAGAGCCTGTAAGTCCACTCCATCCTACTTCAGCCAATTGGTCAGACGAACAAATTTGGTTACAATCTGCAGGAGATGATGCTGCCCACGTCTTGTTTACAATGTCACCTGAAAGTGAGAACAGGCGTTCACATGGCACCGTTGTAGCCGGCATTGCAAGATATCTACATTCCAGATGCACTAAAGATTCATATGTCCCTTCATACTTCAACCACCATTCCAGAGGACATGCATCCATACTGATGATGGGTTCTGCTTGATAACGATCCAAAGCAGAGCAGACCAATGCATGTTCATTTTCATCAGCTGAGTTAGATGCCACAAGTAGATGGTTGATTTTCTTTTTTGGTGGTTCAGGTTTTGTAGTTTCTGAATTGGAGTGTTGCTCCTTTAAGACATCTGAAAGCGTTCTCCATGCCTCATCCCTCTCACATTTTGGAAGGCACTTCAGATTCTTAAACCTTGGGTCAAGTGCTGTATCTATCTTTAGAAATCTCACATTGGTACCTTTTTTGCGTTTTGCCAAATCTGCAGTGAAAGTGTTCTTAAAATGAACATGTGCTGGGTCATCATCCAAGACTGCTATAACATGAAATATATGGCAGAATATGGGTAAAATAGAACAGGAGACATACAATTCTCCCCCAAGGACTTCAGTCACACATTTAATAAACACATGTTTTTTTTAAAAGCATCATCAGCATGGAAGCATGTCCTCTGGAATGGTGGCCAAAGCATGAAGAAGCATAAAAATGTTTAGCATATCTGGCATGTAAATACCTCGCAATGCTGGCTACAAAAGTGCCATGTGAATTCCTGTTCTTGCTTTCAGGTGACATTGTAAATAAGAAGCAGTCAACAGTCCCGTAAATGTAAACAAACTTGTTTGTCTTAGCAATTGGCTGAACAAGAAGTAGGACTGAGTGGACTTGTAGGCTCTAAAGTTTTGCATTGTTTTGTTTTTGAGTAAAGTTATGTAACAAAAAAAATCTACATTTGTTAATTACACTTTCACGATAGAGATTGCACTACCATACTTGTATGAGGTGAATTGAAAAATACTATTTCTTTTATCATTTTTACAGTGAAAATATTTGTAATAAAAATAATATAAAGTGAGCAGTGTACACTTTGTATTCTGTGTTGTAATAAAAATCAATATATTTGAAAATGTAGAAAAACAGCCAAAAATATTTAATAAATTTCAATTGGTATTCTATTGTTTAACATAGCGATTAATCGCAATTAATTTTTTTAATCACAGTTAATTTTTTGAGTTAATCGTGTGAGTTAACTGAGATTAATCGACAGCCCTAATTTAGATCATATTAATTAAATGCATATTACCACTTCTTAAATTCACTACAAATATATATCAACACTATATGGCAAAGGTGTGTGTAGAGACAAGGTGGGTGAGGTAATATCTTTTATTGGACCAACTTCTGTTGCTGAGAGAGACAAGCTTTCAGGCTTACACAGAGCTCTTCTTCAGGTCTGGGAAACTAACTCAAAATGTCACTGCTAACTGCATGTGTCACCCACCTTGTCTCTCTAATATCCTGAGACCAATACGGCTACAACAACATTGCATACAAAAGTATGTGTAGTTAAGTTAGTGCCATACATATGAAGGTACAAGGCAATTTGGGTGAAAATGATCATAAAATGATAGATTTCATGCTTCTAAAGAAAGGAAGGAGTGAGAGAAGCAGAATAAGGATGACTAAAAAAAATATTAGACTTTAACATGAAAAACCCCTCGCCCACTTACCACACTAATGATCTCTGAGCCCCATGCCAAGCTTTCTAATGACCAGCTTCAAGGGGATAGATTCATAGATACTAAGGTCAGAAGGGACTATTATGATCATCTAGTCTGACCTCCTGCACAATGCAGGCCACAGAATTTCACCCACCCACTCCTGCGAAAAACCTCTCACCTATGTCTGAGCTATTGAAATCCTCAAATCGTGGTTTAAAGACTTCAAGGAGCAGAGAATCCTCCAGCAAGTGACCCATGCCCCATGCAACAGAGGAAGGCGAAAAACCTCTAGGGCCTCTTCCAATCTGCCCTGGAGGAAAAGTTGCTTATAGTGTAGGGTTGCCAGGTTTCAATAGCAGCATTGTAAAAACATAAACTGAAACACCCAGCGCAGTGCAATGTAAATAAATTATTCATTCATTCATTAGCACTTTAACGACACTTCCATTCATAGGAACTTCTTTGAAACCTCCTGGATCCTCCTCTCTCAGCTCTGCTACCCCTGAGATGTCAGTTTAGTGCAGAAATAGCAGCTCTTAATTTACCTGTTTTTTACTTTGGTTCACCAACCAATCAGCAGCTTTTAAAATAACATTCTCTTCAGACTGCAGATATGTTGTATGTGTGTGAGGGGGAGAAGCTCTGAATTATTTATTTTATCTACACTCCTAAAAAGCCCATTACACCAGTCTCTGGGCATTTTCTATGGAAGCATTTGTGCATGCATATAAGCAATAACTCTCCCTTCCTCTTTTAGAACCTCTTACTTAAAAAGGATCAGATTCCATTAGATGTCACAACAATCTTGCCAATCCATTAGGATAATGCCTTAGTGAAGAGATGAGTCTTATCCTTTGCTCTGAAGGTCAAGGAAGGTGAATCCATCACATTACTGCCTCTCACCTCGGGTACTGAAAATAGAAATGGACATTTGAGCTGGGGAGGACAACACTCTCTTTCCAGCTATTTTCTTACAGAATGAGGGCATGTCTTAAAGCTATTGTACATTTCTGATGTGCTTCTTGTATTTTGACTCAGCAGGTTTTGCTATACTTTAGAGTGAATTTCACAGATATTCCAAGTGTAGTGGGGCTACAGTAACCTGAAGGTTTTTGTATAATTTGTGACTATTAAGTGCTATAATGAAATAGCTACAACATGGCTAAAATATTCTTACTTTCCTTACAGTGGTCACCTTGCAAAAGTTTCCAGTTTTGATTTAAAGTTCTACAAAATATTATTTATTATCCCACAATCTCTCTCCCCTACAAATCTTACGAATGAAATTGTATCAGGCAAAGTGAAATAGCTGTACCAGGCAAAATCCTCTTCTGCGCTGAGTTCTAAGCCATCTTCTTCTTCTTCTCCCAATCCTGGAGATGCCAGAGCCAAACCAGCCCCTGTCATAATTAAATTACACCATGTTTAACCATGCTGAGAATCTGCTGAAGTGCTGAGCCCTCCATCCTTTCCTCCTCTGCACCTTCTATATAGAAGTGAGGGTGTGGAGAGGATGGCTATACCAACTTCATGCCAGCTGATTATTCCCAAAGATGTGGCAACTTTCTGGATGCTTTGAGCTGCTTCAGTAGTCCTTATCAACTAGTTTAGTGTAAAGGATCTGGCCCAATAAGCCCAAATCATCTGTACTGTAACTCCAATGAAGTCAGTTGAATTACATCAGGTATGAATTTGGTCAAGGAACCACAAAATATCTTAAAAGCTGTACTTTCCTAATCATCAAGATACCATAATTTGACAGAAACTGTCTGAAGACTCTGGAACATTAATCTTCTAAACATCCTCAAATACCAATATCGGTGAAGAAGCAAACAACATCTTAAAACTAGCACAAATCCCACAGCTAAGAGCTAAACTAAGCTAAGCTATTTGGGTTAAACACACACAGCCTCTTATTCTGGTTGTGATCCCATTAATGCAGTGTCTGGGGAAAAGAGTATTCAGAACATAAAACTATTTAAATAATAATGTAGTTTTTTTCTATGGCCCTCATATACAAGAGTGTCTGGATACTTAACAAAAAACAAACATTGCCCAGAGATCTCAGTATTAATTAAAAGATAAACACTTCCCAAGGTTATACTTCTAGTTAACAAAATCTTCAAAAGTCCACAGAGGTCAGGGCTATATGGGGTCTCAGGAAATGCACAGCACTAGCTGCAGAAACAATAAAGCCTATTTTCATCATTAGATCTCAAAGCACTTCACAATAGTTTAATGTATCTGACCTCACAACACCCCTGTGAAGTAGGAAGGCATTATTACTACCGATTTACAGATGGGGATCTGAAGCTTTGAGAGATAAAGTGACTTGACCAGGGTCACAAAGGAAGTCCATAGGAATTGAACCCAGATTTCCTACATTATAAGCTAGTGCCCTAACCAGTGGGCAATCCTTCCTGACTTATACTGTGTTTAAACACACAATACATACTGTATAATGACCCTTGAGGACAGAAATCCCATATTTTCAGGTAACTGATTCTAATTACTTTTCTTGAAAGTAGGACTGGTGTCAAGGTTCCTTCCCCACTCTGAACTCTAGGGCAAAGATGTGGGGACCTGCATGAAAATCTCCTAAGCTTACTTTTACCAGCTTAGGTTAAAACTTCCCCAAGGTACAAACTATTTTACCCTTTGCCCTTGGACTTTTGCTGCCACCACCAAACGTCTAACACTGGTATTATTATTATTAGGAAAGAGCCCGTTTGGAAACGTCTTTCCCCCCAAAATCCTCCCTTACCTTTACACCCCCTTTCCTGGGGAAGGCTTGATAAAAATTCTCACCAATTTGCATAGGTGACCACAGACCCAAACCCTTGGATCTTAAGAACAATGAAAAAAAGCATTCAGTTTCTTAAAAGAAGAATTTTAATAGAAGAAAAAGTAAAAAAGAATCACCTCTTTAAAATCAGGATGGTAAATACCTTACAGGGTAATTAGATTCAAAACACAGAGAATCCCTCTAGGCAAAACCTTAAGTTACAAAAAGACACAAAAACAGGAATATACATTCCATTCAGCACAGCTTATTTTCTCAGCCATTTAAACAAACAGAATCTAACGCATACCCAGCTAGATTACTTACTAAGTTCTAAGACTCCATGCCTTTCTGTCCCTGGCAAAAGCATCACACAGACAGACCCAGACCCTTTGTTTCTCCCTCCTCCAGCTTTGAAAGTATCTTGTCTCCTCATTGGTCATTGTGGTCAGGTGCCAGAAAGGTTATCCTAGTTTCTTAACCCTTTAGAGGTGAAAGGGTTTTTCCTCTGGCCAGGGGGGATTTTAAAGGTGTTTACCCTTCCTTTTATATTTATGACAGCTGGCAAGCGATTAAAAAAATAACTGTGATTAACTGCACGATTAAAAAGATTAATCACAATTAATCGTGCTGTTAATAATAGAATGCCATATATTTAAATATGTTTGGATGTTTTCTACATTTTCAGATATACTGATTTCAATTACAACACAGAACACAGTGTACAGTGCTCACTTTATATTTTTATTACAAATATTTGCACTGTAAAAAAGAAAAGAAATAGTATTTTTCGATTCACCTAATACAAGTACTGTAGTGCAATCTCTTTATCATGAAAGTTGAACTTACAAATATAGAATTATGTAAAAAAAACTGCATTCAAAAACAAAACAAAGTAAAACTTTTAGAGCCTACAAGTCCACTCAGTCCTACTTCAGCCAATTGCACCGACAAATGAGTTTGTTTACATTTGCAGGAGATAGTGCTGCCTGCTTCTTATTTACAATGTCACCTGAAGGTGAGAACAGGCTTTTGCATGGCACTGTTGTAGCTGGCGTCGCAAGATATTTACGTGCCAGATGCGCTAAAGATTCATATGCGTCTTCATGCTTCAGCCACCATTCCAAAGGACATGCTTCTATGCTGATGACCAGAGCCATCCCTTGGGTAGGGCAAATAGGAGCAACCGCTCCAGGCCATGGACTTTGGAGGTCCCCGCAGCCCAGCGCAATTGGCCTGCACGATCAGAAGAGACGAATCCATCACTGCCGCCCTGCTGATTACTGGTTCTACTCGATAATGATTCAAAGCAGAGCAGACCGATGCATGTTCATTTTCATCGTCTGAGTCAGATGCCACCAGCAGCAGGTTGATTTTCTTATTTGGCGGTTTGGGTTCTGTAGTTTCCGCATTGGAGTGTTGCTCTTTTAAGACTTCTGAAAGCATGCCCTACACCTCATCCCTCTCAGATTTTGGAAGGCACTTCAGATTGTTAAACCTTGGGTTAAGTGCTGTATCTAAACTTAGAAATCTCACATTGGTACCTGCTTTGCATTTTGTCAAATGTGCTGTGAAAATGTTCATAAAACGAACATGTGCTGGGTCATCACCCAAGCCTGCTATAACATGATATATATGGCAGAATGCAGGTAAAACAGAACAGGAGACATACAATTCCCCCCCAAGGAATTTCAGTCTCAAATTTAATTAACAATTTTTTTTAACGAGCATTATCAGCATGGAAGCATGTCCTCTGGAATGGTGGCCGAAGCATGAAGGGGCATATGAATGTCTAGCATATCTGGCGCACAAATACCTTGCAACGCTGGCTACAAAAGTGCCATGTGAATGCCTGTTCTCATTTTCAGGTGATACTATAAATAAGAAGAGGCAGCAATATCTCCCATAAATTTAACAAACTTGTTTGTCTTAGCAATTGGCTGAACAAGTAGTAGGACTGAGTGGACTTATATGCGCTGAAGTTTTACATTGTTTTGTTTTTGAATGCAGTTATGTAACAAAAAAATCTATATTTGTAAGTAACACTTTCATGATAAAGAGATGGTACTACAGTACTCATGAGGTGAATTGAAGAATACTATTTCCTTTGTTTTTCATCTTTACAATGCAAATATTTGTAATAAAAACAATCATATGAAGTGAGCACTGTACACTTTGTATTCTGTGCTGTTGTAATAAAAATCAATATATTTGAAAATGTAGAAAAACATCCAAAATATTTAATAAATGTCAATTGGTATTCTATTGTTTAACAGTGTGATAAATCATGATAAATTTTTAAATCACAATTAATTTTTTTGAGTTAATCACGAGTTAACTGCGATTAATTGACAGCCTTACTTGAAAGCCATATTTCAGTTTACACTTATATAGATTTCTAACTGCTTGAAGATATTCTGAAATATTCAAATAGAAGTATAATCAGTCTCTAAAGCCATCTCAGAAACAACACAGAAAAAGACACAGATACCTGGGGTATTATCTTTTATTATCTTTTCAGATATGAAGCTTTTGTTGCCTCTGGTCTCTAAATGTAAAGAAAATTTTTCCCTGTGACCAAAGTGCCTTAAACTGTAAATGTGCTCTTCTGACACTTATTTCACTGGAGAAGTAATCTTTGAAATACTTTCGATGTTTCTTTTTCTCTGTTTTGAGAAACTCACTAGTAAAGGAAATACTCACCAGAGGAAATGAAATGACCATATGGCTACATTCTAATTAAATAAACTTTTCACTTGTATGTGACAAGGTAACAGTGACATGGTTTAGTAAGTGAAGACTCTGACTCCCTTTTAAAGATTGTGGGCCCATTTTTGATGATGAGATATATGATGGTCATGGCTGTGCGTACTGAAAATAAGGCCAACTGAGATTGACCAGACTTTGAGTCAAATAATCTCCATATACAATACTTGGTTGTGCATGCTTCTGAATGCAGGGGAAAGCACTTCTGGCTGTACAGGACACGAAAAGGGGCTGAGCCTGGGTGTAGAGAAGCCATCTCCTCACTCCAGCACCCTTACAGCTCACTCCCTGTCAGGCAGCTGTAGTACCTAGGTAAGTGACATGGAGAAATCATGCGCAATGTTTGGCTGTCTCCAGAACCACTCCCATAAGAAATGGGAGAGAGAGGTGAAAACTAATCATGGCTTTCCATCATCTTATCTATGCATTGAGACTCTGCAGTTTTGCCTGCCTTACTGGCCCTGTGCATGGAACTGGAAACATTTTTAGAGAATACTACCTTGGAGGTCCTGGACTTAAATCTCTTTCTTAGCAGCCTAAATTTGGCCTCCAGGACCTTTCTCCTACCTTTCACTACATCATTGGTACCTACATGTACCACAATCACTGGTTTCTCCCCAACACTATCTGGATGTCTTGTGAGATCCACTACCTTCATACCTGGCATGGAATTCACCATGCAGTTCTCCTGGTCAATACAAATCCATCTATATTTCTAATAATTGAGTCCTCCACTACTGTCACCTGAATCTCTCTAATACCTGGAGTCCCTGCCCCCAGAAGGATATCTTCCATGTGCAAAGATATCATGACATCATCTGAAAGGTGGGTCCCAACTATGGGATTGTTTCCCTCCAATCCATCTTGATGATCTCCTACCTCAAGGCTTTCTTCCTCCTTAACAGTATGGGGGCTGTTGGACAAGAGGTGGGACTGCTCTGTCCATGAAGATCTCCTCTGTGCACCTCTCTGTCTCCCTTTGCTCATCCAATTCAGCCACTCTGGCCCCAAGAGCCCATACTCTGTTTTGAGGGCTGTGAGTTGCTTGGACGAGGTACACGCGTATACTATATGCCCACATGGCAGGTAATTATGCATGTTGCACTCAGTGAAATAAATTTGGTAACCCCCCACCCTGCTGGTGGCCTTCTGCCTGCATTTTTTTTTATGCTTATGGCTTTTCTTTGTAGCCTAAATTTAGGGTTTGTTTGTTAGGTGTAATGGTCTTTTTTTTTTCTTTTCTGTTAGTTACTTTTCTTGGGAACTCAATGCCTTTCTAATGGTTATAATCCCTCAACTTCTTCCTCCTACTGACTGTGAGAAGTTACAGGGGAATCTCAAAAAACTGGGTGACTCTGCAGCAAAATGGCAGATGAAATGGCAACTCTTATGTTCATTGATAAATGCAAAGTAATGCACACTGGAAAAAATAATCCCAACTATACAGATACAATGATGAGTTCTAAATTAGCTGACACCACCCAATAAAGCAATCTTGGAGTCATTGTGGATAGTTCTATGAGAACTTCTGCTCGGTGTGCTGCAGCAGTCAAAAAGGCTAACAGAATATTAGGAACTATTGGGAAAGGGATAAAAAGAGAGAAATATCATAATGCCACAATATAAATCCATGGTGAGCCCACACCTTGAATACTGTGTCCTGTTCTGGTTGCCCTGTCTCAAAAAGGATACAGTGAAATTGGAAAAGTTTCAGAGAAGGGCAACAGAGATGATCATGGGTATGCAATGGCTTCTGTACAAGGAGAAACTAAAAGGATTAGGGCTATTCAGCTTTGACAAGAGACGACGAAGGGGGGATAATGATAGAGGTCTATAAACCTGTGAGTGGTGTGGAAAAAGTCAATAGAAATGTTTGGGTCACCTGATAGGCAGCATTTTAACAGAGACAAGAGGAAGTACTTTTTCATACAACACAAAACTAGCCCATGGAAGTCATTGCCAGGGGATCTTGTGAAGGCCAAAAATATAACTGGATCAAAAAAAGAATTAAATACATTCATGGAGGATAGGTCCATCAATGGCTATTAGTCAAGATGGACAGGGTTGCAAGCCCATGCTCAGGGTAATCCTAAACAGCTGACTACCAGAAGCTGGGAGTGGAAGGTGGGGGATCACTCCATAATTGTCATGTTCTGTACACTCCCACTGAAGCTCTGGTACAGGCCACTGTTGGAGACAGGATACTGGACAAGATGGACCAGGGTCTAACCGGTATGGCAGCTCTTACCCTCAGATGTTCACAGTGGCCAGATGGCCCAATTTACAGGGGTGGTTTTGATTTTCAGGTAGTTCTAATGGTCTCAGGATTTCATCTTGGTTTCATTAGACCAGGTGATGCAATCACCTAGCTGTCCGATTACCTCAACCCTGCCAACTCCCTGCTACTGTTGTGTCTTTGCTGGGCCTGAATATGCCACTTCTTTAACTGCCAGCCACTTACTCACTGAACTGGCCTGGCTACCATGCTGTGGATTATTATGTACTAGTATTAATTAGTTGTATTAGCATAGCAGGTTGGACCCCTACTTATGGACCAGATCCCCATTATACTACTGTCTGTACAAACTCAGAACAAAAAGACAGTGCCTGCCTCAAGGAGCTTATACTGTAAATATAAGACAGGAGAGAACAGATACAGACAGATGGGGAGTATGAGGAAGCAAGGAGATAATATTGGTCACCATGCTAGGGAGTGGTCTCTGCATACCAGTGGGCTAGCTGTTGTCAAGTATTTTGTAGGCATCATGACAACTGAGTGGTTTGAGTAGGGATCTGAAGGTGAATAATGAGATAGTGTTGTGGATGTTTACAGGGAGCACTTCCTGAAGATATGGGGCAGCACCATGAAGATGCTTGGTTGAAAATTTGACAAGTAGGCTGGGGAGGCTGGCATCATGGGCTGATTGGAGGCAACCAGTGTCTGCTAGCTAATGAATCAGAGATAATAGGTAGAGCGTGGGTTAACCATGAAGAGGGTTAGATGTGAAGACATGTAACTTTGTTTGGTGTGACAGAGAAGGGAGAACCAGTGAAAATATGGAAAGAGAGGGATGACACAGTCAAATTTACTGGCTGGGAGAATGATCTTTGTAGCAGCATTCTTAATAGATATGAGCAGAACAAGGCTGTTTTTAGCAAGGCCAGAGCAGAGGATGTTGCCATAATTGAGACATGATCGGAGAGCTCTGACAAGAGTTTTAGCTGTGTGAGTGGATAAGAAAGGCCATATCTTAGAGACATTAGCAGAAAGAATTTGCAAAATTTAAAATAATAGAATCATAGAAGATTAGAGTTGGAAGAGACCTCAGGAGGTCATCTAGTCAACCCCCCTGCTCAAAGCAGGATCAACCCCAACTAAATCATCCCAATGAGGGCTTTGTCAAGCAGGGCCTTAAAAACCTCTAAGGATGGTTTTTAACCACCTCCCTAGCTAACCCATTCCAGTGCTTCACTACCCTCCTTGTGAAATAGTGTTTCCTAATATCCAACCTAGACCTGCCCCACTGCAACTTGAGACCATTGCTCCTTGTTCTGTCTTCTGCCACCACTGAGAACAGCTGAGCTCCATCCTCTTTGGAAACCCCCTTTCAGGTAGTTGAAGGCTGCTATCAAATCCCCCCTCACTCTTCTCTTCTCCAGACTGAATAAGCCCAGTTCCCTCACCTCTCCTCGTAAGTCCTGTGCCCCAGCCCCCTAATCATTTTTGTTGCTCTCTGCTGGATTCTCTCCAATTTGTCCACATTCTTTCTGAGGTGGGGGGCCTAAAACTGGATGCAATACTCCATATGTGGCCTCAACAGTGCCCAATAGAGGGGAATAGTCACTTCCCTCGATGCTCCTAGTAATGCAGCCCAATATGCTGTTAGCCTTCTTGGCAACAAGGGCACACTGTTGACTCATATCCAGCTTCTCATCCACTCTAATCCCCAGGTCCTTTTCTGCAGAACTGCCACCAGTCGGTCTCCACCTTGTAGTAGTGCATGGGTTTCTTCCATCCTAAGTACAGGAATCTGCACTTGTCCTTGTTGAACCTCATCGGATTTCTTTTGGCCCAATCCTCCAATTTGTCTAGGTCACTCTGGACCCTAGCCCTACCCTCCAGCATATCTACATCTCCCCCCAGCTTAGTGTCATCTGCAAAGTTGCTGAGGGTACAATCCATTGCATCATGCAGATCATTAATGAAGATGTTGAAAAAAACAGCCCCAGGACCTACCCCTGAGGCACTCTGCTTGATACCAGCTGCCAACTAGACATCGAGCCATTGATCACTACCTGTTGAGCCCAACGATCTAGCCAGCTTTCTATCCACCTTATAGTCCATTCATCCAATCCATACTTTTTTAACTTGCTGGCAATAATACTGCGAGAGACCATATCAAAAGGTTTGCTAAAGTCAAGATATATCACATCCACCACTTTTCCCATACCCACGGAACCAGTTATTTCATCATAGAAGGCAATCAGGTTGGTCAGGCATGACTTGCCTTGGTGAATCCATATTGACTGTTCCTGATTACCTTCATCTCCTCCAACTGCTTCAAAATGGATTCCTTGAGGACCTATTTCATGATTATTCCAGGGACTGAGTTGAGGTTGACTGGTCTGTAGTTCCCCAGATTCTCCTTCTTCCCCTTTTTTAAGATTGGCACTATATTTGCCTTTTTCTAATCATCCGGGACTTCCCTGATTGCCATGAGTTTTCAAAGATAATGGCCAATGGCTCTGCAATCACATCAGTCAACTCCCTCAATACCCTTGGATGCATTAGATCTGGACCCATGGACTTGTGCAGGTCCAGCTTTTCTAAATAGTTCTTAACCTGTTCTTTCACCAAATATAAATGTAGCTTGAATGAGATAATGAGGGGAGGAAATGAAACGGAGAGAAGGGGAGTTGGTGAGAATAACCATGCATTAAAGGAAAGAGGAGGTGCCTCCTTAAAGGTACTAGCTGGGAGTGAAGGTGTCTAGTGGCCTGCCCTAGGAGAAAGCGCTATCAGGGCTCTCTAGGTGGCTCTTCAATTACAGTCTTCTGGCAGCCTGCAATGTTGCTTGGCTGTCTCACGCCTTTTCCAGTGATCACCCCAAAGACAACTGCTTTGTTTCACCTCTCTCCACCAATCTGGTCTGGGGGAGAGGCTGGTCCACAAGTGTCCTTACTAAACTTTGATGGGGTGAACATAGAGATATTTCTGGTTCTGCTGGCAGAGTCCATAGACTGGATTTTCATAGATTCATAGATTCATAGATATTTAGGTCAGAAGGGACCATTATGATCATCTAGTCTGACCTCCTGCACAATGCAGGCCACAGAATTTCACCCACCACTCCTAAAAAAGACCTCACACCTATATCTGTGCTATTGAAGTCCTCAAATTGTAGTTTGAAGACCTCAAGGAGCAGAGAATCCTCCAGCAAGTGACCCGTGCCCCATGCTACAGAGGAAGG
Source organism: Lepidochelys olivacea (assembly GCF_965140295.1). Classification (NCBI taxonomy): domain Eukaryota; kingdom Metazoa; phylum Chordata; order Testudines; family Cheloniidae; genus Lepidochelys; species Lepidochelys olivacea. The sequence goes on along the minus strand of NC_140413.1, from coordinate 100,466,363 downwards.
CGAAAAACCTCCAGGGCCTTCCAATCTGCCCTGGAGGAAAATTCCTTCCCGACCCCAAATATGGCGATCAGCTAAACCCTGAGCATATGGGCAAGATTCATCAGCCAGATACTACAGAAAATTCTTTCCCGGGTAACTTGGATCTTACCCCATCTAAAAACCCATCACAGGCCATTGGGCCTATTTACCATGAATATTTAATTACCAAAACCATGTTATCCCATCATACCATCTCCTCCATAAACTTATCGAGTTTAATCTTAAAGCAAGATTTCTGTCGGTCACTTCCCTAATGTAAGCCTTCTGCCGGCAGCAACAAGAGCCAGGTTCAATATGTAGGGATTCCTTTTAACAGTACAGAACAGAACCAGCTCGAGACCCCAAGCAGTAATCTGAGAAAATGTAACACCATCCCTGGGTGCCTCTAAGAGGCAACACTTCCCCTCTCAAAAGCACTGCATCTGTGTGTAACAAAAGAGGACTTTTATTAAAAGGGAAAGAGAACCAAGCACTGATTTGGGGAAACATCACAACCACATTCAAAACATGCAACCATAAGTAAACCCAGCCACATAGTGTGTTGGGCACTGTCCTTTGCCTTAGTTTTCCACCTTATGGTGGGAAAGTCTGATGAATGAATGTTCCTTTAACATGTCAGTCCCCTCTTCCTCTGCCGCAGCCCACTCACAGTTGGCTGTTCTTGGTTAGCGAAGACCCAGAGTTCAGAGGTGTGTGCACAGGGGTTCACCTCCCACTCCAGAAAGGCATGGGGGGGGAGGGTTTTTTAACATTCTTTTGTTTAAGGTAAATACATTAAGGTAAAAACATTCTTTTGTTTAAGGTAAATACTAACTCATCTCAGCCAAGGAGGCCACCACAGAATCCCCATTCTCATTCTGTGTAAAAACCATCTGCCTACTGATTTCCGAACCTCATCTGACTTTGCAAGTTACACAGGCCAGTGGGAGAATGCTAAACTGGGGTAAGATAGAGGAAAAACAGAACTAGGGGTGGGGGGGGGGGGCTGAGAGTACTGAGTAAAGTGTTAAGCTCAGAAGTTGTAGGAGCAACTTTTCCACGAGTCACTGCAGTTTTACAGATTAATTGTAAACTGGTGAACTAGAGACTCTTCACTGCTTTTATACTGGATATCCCATAGCAAAGTCTGATGGCTTAGGGAGGAGATCAGGAGGCTGAGCCACTCCCTGCTTTCCACTGAATGAGTATACCCCATCTGAAATCATAGAGTATCAGGGTTGGAAGGGACCTCAGGAGGTCATCTAGTCCAACCCCCTGCTCAAAGCAGGACCAATTCCCAATTTTTGCCCCAGATCCCTAAATGGCCCCCTCAAGGATTGAACTCACAACTCTGGGTTTAGCAGGCCAATGCTCAAACCACTGAGCTATCCCTCCCCCCATAACAAGGTGTGTAAAGTTTATTTTCCTCCCACAAAAGATTGCAAATGACCCCATTGCTCTGCTGCCAGAGTAAATTAACATGATTCACATTTTACCATAATAATAATCAGACACTAAAGCTGCTGGTAATTAAAGCAATCCTTGCTCCCCACTGAAACGTGCAGCATAACAAAACAGAAGTCATGCAGCAGCAGCAGATCCTGTCTACTTTATTTACTTGTTGCTTCAATGCTTCATTCCAACGAGTGACTAATCTATTAAATTACAGAAGAGCAACCCAGTTACATTAAAGAGAGCATTTGTGGTGTAAATGCTAATGTGAAAGTATCTGCTCTTTAGACTATATAGCTAAATCAATATTCTTCAAGAGCTGTCCTTCCTCCCTTGCATCTTTATCACATCCCTTGCTGCTGTTTGCATGAAAGATCTTTGAACTCCAAAACTCATTCACTGGGCTGAATGTAGCAGCACTGGGTCTGATACTGTGAATTGCTGTCTTCAATGAGCATTGAGAGCACTTTATGGGGTCAGGCATGAGCATAAAAAGACACCACTGTAACCACAGGTCTGGACACATCCAAATTTGCGAGGGAGGATTATGGATCAGAATCCAAATTTGCATAGTTTGGGGTGTTTTGCTTCAGGCCCTTTTCTGCTCAGAGGAGCCTAGAGAGAGAGGGGCAACATTATGACATTTTACACCTACCAACTCTGTTCTTCTAAACAGAGAAATAGTCTGAAAATGAGGTTAAAATAACGGTTTAAATGTTCTGGGCTGGACTGTGTAGGGAGGAGGAGATCTGTGCCACTTTGGTGAACTCCAGGAGGGACTGTAATACAAGTGCTCCCTGGGTAAAGGTTCTCTTTCTCTCCATACTGGACTAGCTGTGCTTGCTGCTGTGCAGGGTTGCGGGGGTTTATGCAAGATGGTAGGGTTTAGCTGAGCTCAGCCTCCCAGTCTGTGAAAAATTACCGATCATTAACTCGTATAGCTTCAGGTTTACAGTATATCTGCATACCTTGTACTGACTTTGTGGAATCGCTGCACCAAGATTTTGAATGATGTTATAAATGAAAAGTCTATATAGAGTATAGGGATTATAGACAAATACTGCTGTGAAATTTCATCTGGGCTATTTTTGTGTGCTGCACTATATGAACAGAATAGATTCAGCCCAGGCTCAATTAGAAATCAGCAAGCTCAGAAATCTCAAGTCAAAAAACAACAATCTTAATGATTGATTGTATGTTTCTGTTCCCTTAGTTTGGCTCACCAGCTAGTACTAGCTATTCCAAACCTTTTACAGGGGCCCTTTCTCAACACCTCCTCGTCACTCCCTAATAACTAATAGGATGAAATCCCAGCCCCAAATCCCGTCCTGAAGAGTTTACAACCTAAGAGAAAGACTAGACAAACAAGGACAAGACAGGTTTCAGAGTAACAGCCGTGTTAGTCTGTATTTGCAAAAAGAAAAGGAGTACTTGTGGCACCTTAGAGACTAACCAATTTATTTGAGCATAAGCTTTCGTGAGCTACAGCTCACTTCATCGGATGCATACTGTGGAAAGTGTAGAAGATCTTTTTATATACACACAAAGCATGAAAAAATACCTCCTCCCACCCCACTCTCCTGCTGGTAATAGCTTATCTAAAGTGATCACTCTCCTTACAATGTGTATGATAATCAAGGTGGGCCATTTCCAGCACAAATCCAGGTTTTCTCACACACACCCCTCCCCACAAACACACAAATATAGCTATTACCAGCAGGAGAGTGGGTTGGGGGGGGGGGTGAGAAAACCTGGATTTGTGCTGGAAATGGCCCAACTTGATTATCATACACATTGTAAGGAGAGTGATCACTTTAGATAAGCTATTACCAGCAGGAGAGTGGGGTGGGAGGAGGTATTTTTTCATGCTTTGTGTGTATATAAAAAGATCTACACTTTCCACAGTATGCATCCAATGAAGTGAGCTGTAGCTCGCGAAAGCTTATGCTCAAATAAATTGGTTAGTCTCCAAGGGGCCACAAGTACTCCTTTTCTTTAAGGACAAGACAGCAGTTAGTAGGGTATGGGATAGCATGGAGGGATTATTGGTGCAAAAAGCAAAGGAAGACAAAATCCTGGAAGAAGTGAGTTTTACAGAAGCATTTGAAGAAAGAGATCAAATGTGCTTGATAGATAAATGTTGCTCCAAACATTAGGGAGAAACATGGATAAAAATGCACTAAGAGCAGGAGAATCTGGACAAAGGGAACTCCTGGTAAAGTGAGAACTGAGAAAGAAAAGTAGGAAAGAAAAGTGATGACAGCAGATAGGTGGTAGGGGCAGAGTTGGACAAGAGCTTTATAGTGAGATAAAAATAAAAAGTTTGAATCTGAGGTAGTAAGGTACAGGACATCAATTAAATGATTCAAGGAAGAAGATGAGGAAGATTATTTTAGCTGTAGAAATATGAATTGTTTTGAAAAGGTATAAATGAAACCTGCATAATTATTCCTATTCTGTTAATGATGAAAGACCCTGATCCAGGATGGTCTAGCAGCTAGGGTGCTTGCCTAGGATTTAGGAGACCCTGGTTCAATTCTCTGCTCAGCCACAGATTTCCTGGGTGAGCTTGAACAAGTCACTTATTCTCTCCGTGTCTCAGTTCCCTATGTGTGAAATGGGGATAAAAGCACTTCTCTACCTCACGGGGGTGTTGTGAGGATACATACATACTTTGAAGACCACCATGTGCTCACATTACCTGGCAATGGGAGATGGATTGTTCTGGGTGCTGCATACACATACAGGAAGATACAGTTTAAAGTATAAAAATAGAGAAATAAAAGGGGAATGGGATACAATACATAAGAAAAATTGTCCCTTGAACTGCATAAGACCCTACCTTACTTGGCTGCCTGCACCTTAAATCTGGGTGTGCCCATTACTTCCCACTGAGCAGGTGGGAGGGTTGTGGTCTGGGGACAGGCAGAGAATAGACAGAGCCTTGGCTCTACCCACCCACAGCTGTGTGATTGCTGCTGGTATGGACCAGAGTATTGCTATCTCTGCAGAGCAAGGAGGAGCAGGGGAAGGATGGTTCCTTTCCTGGACTGCTCCTGGAACTTGCACAAAGCCACAATTAGCTGAAAGCCATCAGGCTTTGGCTTGTGGCTTGTTCAGTCCCTCTTCTGTGTTTCTTCTTTGACCCTCTGACTTTTGCTTGTTTGTTTTCTATTCCAGAAGCTCTCAACCTTTCCAGACTACTGTACTCCCTTCAGGAATCTGATTTGTCTTGTGTACCTGCAGTGAGGCGGTGTGATGCCCCACCACCCCGCCAAGGGATGAACTCCGACGCAGACACCAAAGTGGGCGGAGCCAATGGTTCCTGCACCCACCCCTCAGAGGTCAAGGTGCAGGACAGGAAGTAGAAAAGCCCAACCCCGGAGCTCAGTTGGGCAACAGCAGCTGGAGAGGCCAGACGGCCGTGGCCTGGCTCCGACTTGGGAGACCCCGGCAAGCCGCGGCTGACCCGAGGACTGGCCAGACCAGCCGAGGCCTGACGCTGACCGACGCCCAGAGGAGCAGCCGAGCCTACAGAGGAGCCCATGGTGCTGGAACCCTCCGAGGACACCACCCTGACCCAGGTACCCTGCGAGGGGGAGTCCGGAAGTAGCCCGGGGGCAGCTGACCCTAGTCTGGCTGCAGCACTGCCAGAGCCAATGTCCGTGTGTTGCGGCCAGGATCCCCACTGACACAGCAGCGTGTCTTCTGCCTCTGCTAGGGCCCCGGGCTGGGATGCAGTGGAGTGGGTGGGGCTGCAACCCCCTGTCACCCACCTCGCAGGTGGCAGTCTCCCCCCCTTTCTCCCCCCTGGTTGCTAAAGCCAGGGCCTGGGCCTTTACTGAACTATTTGCTCAGCCCCTGCCTAAGGGCCTGAGCCCCTGACTGTTTCTTTGCTGCCCCGCCCTGAGCCAGGTCCTGGGCTTATACCGAACTGCTTGCGGAACCCAGGCTGAGGGTCTGGGCCATAGACTGGGTATTCCCCAGTCCAGCCGAGAGTGTAGTGAGGTGGTGTGGTGCCCCACCCCCCACCGAGGGACGAGCTCCAGCTGAGTTCCCTTACAGTACCCCTAATTTACACTTAAAAACAACCTGCTTACAAAACCAGACATAAAAATACAAAAGTGTCACAGCACACTATTACTGACAAATTGCTGACTTTCTTATTTTTATCACACAATTGTAAAATGAATCAACTGGAATATAAATATTGTCTTTACAGTTCAGTGTACAATATTTAGACCAGTGTAAACAAGTCATTGTCTGTATGAAATTTTAGTTTGTGATGACTTTGCTAGTGCTTTTTATGTAGCCTGTTGTAAAACTAGGCAAATATCTAGACAAGTTGCTGTACCCCCGGAAGACTTCTGCGTACTCCCAAGGGTACGTGTACCTGTGGTGGAGAACCACTGTTCTATTACATACAGAAACAAATCCATAATTGCAGTGTTTGTTCCAACCAGTTCCAGCCCAGTTGGAGCCATGAGTTTATCAAAAAGTTTAACTATAGTGTAACTAATGTGCCTGTGCAAACATTTCTGAACCCCCCAAATAGTTTGAGGCAAAACCTTGAGCTTTATCCATTAACAGTTTTCTAACCCCCAAGTCTTAGCTACACCTAATCTGTCGTATCAGTTGGAAGAAATGTAAGGAAACTGAGAAATTACCACAAGTAGCAGGTACAATTTGCTGATTGGGTTTGGCTCCCCTATACTTGGCAAGATAATTTAAGTACAGCGGTATTATGATCTCTGGAGTTATAAGCACAGCGCTGTAGACTTAGTTTCATTTAAATGCAGCAAATGAATAAGTATGACTGGGGAAAAAAGACAGCTACTTTTTGAAAAAGATTTTGCTGTTGCCATAGAAACCTAGCATACGAAGTGTTTTATGTGTGGTACAGTATCTCCTGAAGTCTATCAGGAGAGGTACAGAAAAGCATTTCATTAATACAGGACCTGGTAGACATAGAATCATAGAATATCAGGGTTGGAAGGGACCCCAGAAGGTCATCTAGTCCAACCCCCTGCTCAAAGCAGGACCAATTCCCAGTTAAATCATCCCAGCCAGGGCTTTGTCAAGCCTGACCTTAAAAACCTCTAAGGAAGGAGATTCTACCACCTCCCTAGGTAACACATTCCAGTGTTTCACCACCCTCCTAGTGAAAAAGTTTTTCCTAATATCCAATCTAAACCTCCCCCACTGCAACTTGAGACCATTACTCCTCGTTCTGTCATCTGCTACCATTGAGAACAGTCTAGAGCCATCCTCTTTGGAACCCCCTTTCAGGTAGTTGAAAGCAGCTATCAAATCCCCCCTCATTCTTCTCTTCTGCAGGCTAAACAATCCCAGCTCCCTCAGCCTCTCCTCATAAGTCATGTGTTCGAGACCCCTAATCATTTTTGTTGCCCTTCGCTGGACTCTCTCCAATTTATCCACATCCTTCTTGTAGTGTGGGGCCCAAAACTGGACACAGTACTCCAGATGAGGCCTCACCAATGTCGAATAGAGGGGAACGATCACGTCCCTCGATCTGCTTGCTATGCCCCTACTTATACATCCCAAAATGCCATTGGCCTTCTTGGCAACAAGGGCACACTGCTGACTCATATCCAGCTTCTCGTCCACTGTCACCCCTAGGTCCTTTTCCGCAGAACTGCTGCCTAGCCATTCGGTCCCTAGTCTGTAGCTGTGCATTGGGTTCTTCCGTCCTAAGTGCAGGACCCTGCACTTATCCTTATTGAACCTCATCAGATTCCTTTTGGCCCAATCTTCCAATTGGTCTAGGTCCTTCTGTATCCTATCCCTCCCCTCCAGCGTATCTACCACTCCTCCCAGTTTAGTATCATCCGCAAATATGGGATCAACATGGGCTTGTTGTTTTGTACATATGAAGACAAATGTATTTACATGCAATATTAAATAGGAATGCTGCAGCTATAAAACAGCTCTTCCTGGGTCTTTGCGAATAAGTTCTAAAGGAAAGCTCTATTTACTCCTCACAGACAAAGCGGATCTGATCACTCTCTCTGGGATTATAGCTGGACCTTTTAAAATACTGAAAGTCCATCCCTTTGGTCTCCGTGTCTATAAATTCATTCGACAATAAATGGATACAGTTACATGTCAGTCACTTCTATTCTATTAATGCATTTGTCTGGAGAGAGAAACTTAGGAAGAGCAAAAGAACTAAAACCAGAGCTTAAATTTTCAAATTATATTTATTTAAAAACTTTTAAGATGCACATAATTGTTGTCTCTAAGCACATAAACCCATATACAAATGAAAACAACTCAAAAGACAGAATGTTGGCTTAAGAGAATGCAAACAACTAAAGAAACTCTCCCTGTGGCAAGGGCCTGAATGGAGAGAGAGATCTGACAACATGAAACCTTGGCTCTGGCTCTATTGAACCAATGTGGGGATCAATTTCAGAGTCAAAGCCCCACAACTGAAAACCTCAGAATTCCAATCTGGGGAGGTCCTAAGAGAGAGGTGAAGTATCTAAAATAGCCAGGGACCCAAATTTTGTTTGGCTTCAGACATCAAAACTGAACATCAATCATGAAAACCAATTTGGTGGCTTCACTTTAGGGAGGTTTGTGTCACATTTTCTTTGATTTAGATCTGCATGGGTTTGCAACCCTCCACCCCAAACCCCTCTCCCAAGTCACTTGGGGTGAAATTCACTCCTCTGCAGAAGACCCACACTAGGTCCTAAATGCACCATTTAGATTCCCCGCAAGTCACACTGACGTCCTCAAAACAGACCTGAAGTAATGTGTATGTGATGGCTGCCATCTTGACCGAGGCACCACACTGGGGACAAAAAGCATGAGCTTCTGCAGCTTGAGCTAAAGAGCCCAGGCCACATAGCTGGGGGCTGTAAGAACTCATATCCTCCATAGCTTAGCACAGAAGAGGACTTGTAACACACACATTTATCAGTGGGCTACACGTAGTCCTTATGCTGGCCCGCTGCTTAGGGGTGAATTTCACTATTGGGGTTCTGATTCCAAATGAGCCTAAAATTTCAAAGCAAGCATCACTTGCAACTGTTGAGTGTCTACTGGTTTCATGCTAGACCAATGTGAAATCTATCAAGGTTCCTCCCCCACTCTGAACTCTAGGGTACAGATGTGGGGACCTGCATGAAAAACCTCCTAAGCTTATCTTTACCAGCTTAGGTCAAAACTTCCCCAAGGTACAAAAAATATTCCACCCATTGTCCTTGGATTGGCCGCTACCACCACCAAACTAATACTGGTTACTGGGGAAGAGCTGTTTGGACGCGTCTTTCCCCCCAAAATACTTCCCAAAACCTTGCACCCCACTTCCTGGACAAGGTTTGGTAAAAAGCCTCACCAATTTGCCTAGGTGACTACAGACCCAGACCCTTGGATCTTAAGAACAATGAACAATCCTCCCAACACTTGCACCCCCCGCCCTTTCCTGGGAAATGTTGGATAAAAAGCCTCACCAATTTGCATAGGTGACCACAGACCCAAACCCTTGGATCTGAGAACAATGAAAAAGCATTCAGTTTTCTTACAAGAAGACTTTTAATAAAAATAGAAGTAAATAGAAATAAAGAAATCCCCCCTGTAAAATCAGGATGGTAGATACCTTACAGGGTAATTAGATTCAAAACATAGAGAACCCCTCTAGGCAAAACCTTAAGTTACAAAAAAGATACACAGACAGAAATAGTTATTCTATTCAGCACAATTCTTTTCTCAGCCATTTAAAGAAATCATAATCTAACACATACCTAGCTAGATTACTTACTAAAAGTTCTAAGACTCCATTCCTGGTCTATCCCCGGCAGAAACCAGTATAAGACAGACACACAGACCCTTTGTTTCTCTCCCTCCTCCCAGCTTTTGAAAGTATCTTGTCTCCTCATTGGTCATTTTGGTCAGGTGCCAGCGAGGTTACCTTTAGCTTCTTAACCCTTTACAGGTGAGAGGAGCTTTCCCCTGGCCAGGAGGGATTTCAAAGGGATTTACCCTTCCCTTTATATTTATGACACGCCCCCCAAATCTCAGCTAGGGTGAAACACTGGCTGGGATTTCTTCCTGGAGCTCTAGGAAAAACAGAGTTAATAAGACACATGCATCTCTAAATATACTACCAAGTACATAAAGACTAACAATATTTTCTACATCTGAAGGACGATGTGTTGGATGTCGAAATCAAAATCTTGGAGAGCTAAACTCCACCGAAGAAGTTTTTTGTTAGTTTCTTTGACGGTGTGAAGCCACTTTAGTGCAGCATGGTCGGTTTGCAGGTGGAAACGCCGTCCCCAAACATATGGGCGTAGCTTTTCCAGAGCGTAGACAATGGCGTAACATTCTTTTTCAGTGACTGACCAATTGCTTTCCCTCTCAGACAGTTTTTTGCTGAGAAACACTACAGGGTGGAATTCTTGATCAGGTCCTTTCTGCATTAAAACTGCTCCCACACCACGCTCGGACGCATCTGTGGTTACTAGGAATGGTTTGTCAAAGTCTGGGGCCCTTAGTACAGGGTCAGACATGAGTGTCGCTTTAAGCTTGTTAAAGGCCTTCTGACACTTTTCGGTCCACTGAACAGCATTTGGCTGTTTCTTTTTGGTTAGGTCTGTCAGTGGGGCAGTGATTTGGCTGTAGTGCGGTACAAATCGTCTGTAATAACCGGCCAAGCCTAAGAAGGATTGAACCTGTTTCTTTGACTTTGGGACAGGCCACTTTTGGATAGCATACACTTTGGCCTGTAGGGGGCTGATAGTTCCGTGACCCTTTATATTTATGACAAAATCATAAATAGAATAGTTCTGATTTCAAATCATGGATCTGCCTAAATTCACGCCAGACTGCGCCCAGCATCGTTTGGCTGACAAATCTAGTCTGAGTTTTGAGTTTGCAGTGAAAGCCTAAACAAGGCAAAATTCATGTGGCTTTGGGGCTTGTTGTACACAAATCTGAGCCTGATGTGAGAGAACTTTATTGCAGACAACGGTTGTTTTCTGTGAGCAGAGGGGTCATGAGATGCGTGCCATAAACACTTCTATTATTTCGCTTTCCTCTGGTGGTGATATCAGGCTGTAAGTAGAGCTAGTAAAAAAAAAATTGAATTTCAATTAAAAATTTTGGTGAACATTTTTTTCAGAAATTTTCATGAAAAGTTGTTGCTGTTTTTCAACTGGCTTACAGTTTGAAATGCCAATGATACATTTTCCAACCACCTCTAGCTATAAACACCTTTTTAAAGCAAACGTTTGAAAGAAAGAACTCCTAGAAAATAAAAGTGATATATAAAATTGAGAAACACTTTTTTTTTCTAGCCATTTATCTCCTGGAATGATTGGCACCTAGAGGACTCTATCATTCTTGCAGATATTGATGTTTCAGAAACTACTCTAGCTGATTAGGTCCCCAATTCAGCAAAGTATTTGAGCATGTGACCAACTTTAAGTATGAGAATAGCCCCATTTACATCGGTGGGACAACACACATGCTTAAAGTTGAAATGTTGAAGTGCTTTCCTGAACTGGGACCAATTGTGGGTAAACTATTTATAACAAATACATTTATTGCAATGATGAATGTAGTCTTTTTTTTTCTGCTCAGAAATTAATCCGAGATCTTTTATTTTAACAAATGTATATGTTGTTGAAAATTTCCCAAAAATTTAGGCAAACATATTTCAAGCTATAGATTGTTTGTGAACCCAAATGCACTCATGCACAAACCATTATTTTTCTGGGTTTTCTTTTTCTAAATGAAATTTTATTCTGATTATGGAGTTTCAAGAAGTTTTTGATCACTTGGTTGAGTAAAGAGACCAAGATTTATCCCGCTTGTATATATTTTCATTACACTCAGGAGTCTACAATACATTTCCTTGTAAAAATATAGGCAGCTCTTCATATAATTGGCTAAGAAAACATATGGCAATAAGCATAATTGATGCATTTGTTTATAGAAACCAGGTCAATGCTTGATTTAAATTAAATCTGTAAACACATGAATGGTTCTAAAAATAACTGTCTAAAAATATGAAAGTGCCTATTTTTGGGATACTTTCAACTTATACTTTTTTTAGCCCCTAAATTTATTTGCAATGACTCCCAGTGCTTCTTAAATGTCTTCCTCAGATTTCTTTATCTTAATTCTTAGGTGTACTAGATTATGTGACTTTATAAAACAGTTAAGAAATTAAATATTCCCTTTTTATATTCTTATGAATCTAACATTTGTCCTTCCCGCTGAGGCCCCAGTTCAGCAAAGAATATAAGTATATGCCTAACTTTAAGCATGTTAAGTAGTACTGTTGAAATCAATGAAACTACTTCAAGTTAGGAGCATGTTTAAAGTGAGTGCTTTGCTGGATTGGGCCCTGAATGACTCCCACTGTAACAGTTGCCCATCACTGTAGTTAGAATAATATTTTACATTATGAACACAGTTTTTCAAGATTTTTATGCACGTAACTCTCTTTGACTAGATTGTGAGCAATAAGTATTGGAAGTAACCTTCTCTGAAATTGCTACAATCACTGCTGTGTTAGGGATCAGAATCTGGCCTAAACTCAACTCAATGTTTAAATCAGGGGCTTTGATGTAGGAAGGTTACATTTAAACATAAATATCACAGTTTATCTCTAGTTATAGTTAAATATTGCTAATTTTTGGTAGAGTCTGGATTTTAACATCTGCATAAACTTTGATATCCTGATGATCCACACAAAACTAATTAAGTATGTAATAATAGAGTCATTAATGGTAAATGGCTGTGAAAAATCTATATATAATTATATTTTTTAATCTAAAGAGCCAGTTTTATTGTTTTACACAGCCCTAGATGGTTGATGCAAAGTACCTTTTAGGGAGCTGTTCCTTTCTGACCTTGTCTCTTTGCAGAAGGGTGAACTAACTATAAAGTTGTACTTTTGTTTAAAAAAGTAAGAAGGCAAACCACACTTGAGCTCAAATAAATTGGTTAGTCTCTAAGGTGCCACAAGTACTCCTTTTCTTTTTGCGAATACAGACTAACACGGCTGTTACTCTGAAACCACACTTGTGTAATTGAAAATTATCAATCTCTGAACTAATATGAATTTAAAAATATTCAATGATCCTTAAATTATATTGAACTCATATTTAATTTCATTACTCCAACTGGTCCACGTAAAGGTATACGTGGTTCAAAGACATATCTACTTTCTGTTAAAGCACCTTTCTTCTTATTATTGCAGTAAGAAATATGGCTTAGATGCAGGTGCATCTGTGCTTAAATTTCCTAGACTTGAATGCTGCTCTGACATCTTTATGCAAAAGGAAAGATGCTAATTTATTTATATTAATGTCAAGCTTGTCTTCCTTAATTTTCTTCATTTTAAGGGAATATGCCTACTGTAGCACACAGAGAATGTGCTTATTTAGGAGGGCTAATTCGGAGAAGCTGTCGGGTTTACCCAGTTTTAGCAGGATAGATTACACTTCAGTAGACAAATTTCCTAGAGATAAATTTGCAAAGCTGATTAAGATAAATGATTGATGTTAGAAAATGGTATTGAGTGGGGAGACACTGGTCTGAGAATTCTGTAGGGCTGTAATACTATTACTATGGGATCTATTGCTTCAAATGGATAAAATATTAATGGATCATTTCCCTGTAGATTATGGAAGGCTTTTGCTATTTAATCTCCTCTTATTTTAGCTCTTCTTTATTCCTTCCACATCAGAAAGAATGGAGGTGGCAGGTTTCTTATATTAACTGAAAAACAGCACTACAGTGAGCACTGGAAGATACATCCTCCATCCAACACCCTTGCTTCTGCTTCACAACTGGAAGACCCTGTTTCCACCAATTAACCGGGGAAAAAATCCAAAGCTAGAGTATTTAGTCTATAAATACACTGATTATCAGTATTACAGTTCTTACCTGAGCTCCTGAGGAGGATTGTGAACCGCTCCCAAGGCTAATATGCTGTTAAGTGACAGTTGCACAAATTTTTGTGCAAGGCATTCAAAATATATATACCGGGGGTGGGGGGTCAGATTGTAGATAATTTTGTTACTTTATAAGAATTTGCATCAATGAATGTAGCTTGTTGCTGTTGGGTACAGAGATTCCAGACACCATGAAATCACAGAGAATCCCACCTATGAGCATTTAGAATCACCTGAGTCTGTTGGAGATGGAAAAGTGTTATTTTTGTAACAATAGGCATCACTGTACTTGCAGTACCTTCACCCCTGGTGTAGCTGTATGCAATCCTAGGTAGCTCCCTCCTTACAGGCTATATATTTCATAGATTCTAAGGGCCAAAAGGGACCACTGTGATCATCTAGTCCGACCTCCTACCTGACACAGGCCATAAGGCGTTTCCCAGGTAGAGGCTATATCCCATGATAAATAGATATCATCCTTTGCTAAAGAGACAGGAAGAATAACTGATAAAAGAGAGAGACATGTAAGAAACAATTCTCTCTCAGCTCATTTTCTATGCCACTCTGGTAACTGTAACTGTCAAAGGAGTAAAAAGAAAAGGAGCACTTGAGGCACCTTAGAGACTAACCAATTTATTTGAGCGTAAGCTTTCTTGAGCTACAGCTCACTTCATCGGATGCATTCAGTGGAAAATACAGTGAGGAGATTTATATACACACAGAACATGAAAAAATGGGTGTTTATCATGCACACTGTAAGGAGAGTGATCACTTAAGATGAGCTATTAAGATGAGCGGGGGGGGGGGGGGGGGAGGGGAGAAAACCTTTTGTAGTGATAATCAAGGTGGGCCATTTCCAGCAGTTAACAAGAACGTCTGAGGAACAGTGGGGAAGGGGGGGAAATAAACAAGGGGAAATAGTTTTACTTTGTGTAATGACTCAACCACTCCCAGTCTCTATTCAAGCCTAAGTTAATTGTATCCAGTTTGCAAATTAATTCTGATTCAGCAGACTCTCGTTGGAGTCTGTTTTTGTTGAAGAATTGCCACTTTTAGGTCAGAAATTGAGTGACCAGAGAGATTGAAGTGTTCTCCAACTGGTTTTTTAATGTTATAATTCTTGATGTCTGATTTGTGTCCATTTATTCTTTTACATAGAGACTGTCCAGTTTGACCAAAGTACATAGCAAAGGGGCATTGCTGGCACATGATGGCATATATCACATTGGTAGATGTGCAGGTGAATGAGCCTCTGATAGTGTGGCTGATTTGATTAGGCCCTATGATGGTGTCCCCTGAATAGATATGTGGACACAGTTGGCGACGGGCTTTGTTGCAAGGATAGGTTCCTGGGTTAGTGGTTCTGTTGTGTGGTGTGTGGTTGCTGGTGAGTATTTGCTTCAGGTTGGGGGACTGTCTGTAGGCAGGGACTGCCCTGTCTCCCAAGATTTGTGAGAGTGATGGGTCGTCCTTCAGGATAGGTTGTAGATCTTTGATGATGAGTTGGAGAGGTTTGTTTATTTCCCCCCCCTCCTCCCCGCACTGTTCCTCAGACGTTCTTGTTAACTGCTGGAAATGGCCCACCTTGATTATCCCTGCAAAATGTTTTCTCCCCCCCGCTGGTAATAGCTCATCTTAAGTGATCACTCTCCTTACAGTGTGCATGATAAGCATCCATTTTTTCATGTTCTGTGTGTATATAAATCTCCTCACTATATTTTCCACTGAATGCATCCGATGAAGTGAGCTGTAGCTCACGAAAGCTTACGCTCAAATAAATTGGTTAGTCTCTAAGGTGCCACAAGTACTCCTTTTCTTTTTGCGAATACAGACTAACACGGCTGCTACTCTGAAACCTGTCAAAGGAGTGTCTGATTAAATTAATAAACCAGATAAGGCACTAACAAAGAGATTTTCTCATCGGTTCTATTGTTTGACATTCTCTAGTTTTTCTTCCCCAGTCCCTCCAAGCTCCAACACCTCAACCTCAGCATGAATGTGGAAGAGAACTGAAAATGATTGGAACAAATCTTGGTGTGGGAAAGGGAAAAGTAAAGTGGTATTGCTAATGCTTTGAGACTATGTTGTGTCAATAGGGGTCAGCCAATTACTGTTCTTATTAGGTTTTTTTAAAAGCCCCAAACCTTAATACTATAATTGAAAACTAATATTAATATGATGCTTATTTGAATAAAATATCTTGACAGTTTATTCCTTTATCAGTTTTCCGCACTAACGGTATGGTTTCTTTCTATTTTAATAGGTGTGTAAGGCTTCGTTGAGCCCAGTCTTGCAAAGTGGTGGAGTTGATGAAGGCCTTCAGTTACTACTGATGCCAATGGTGGTTGAGGCGGCTCAGTATTGCACAGGACAGGACTCTTATTGGCATTTTTAGGACCCGGTTCTGCATGGGAATCTGCTAGCATGATCCCATAGACCTATGTGGAGTCCCATTGACTTAAAACACAAGTTGTATTATCCAGTCTGCATGAATACTGTGTATGTTTCCAGCAGACAGAATGACATCATAGTGCAGACCTCTGTTCTCACAATCTAATACCTGTGCAGGATTGTAGCCTAAGATGGTGGATCTAGTTGGCCACATTAAAGGCCAAATCAGGAGAAGTGCGGAGCACCTGCAACTCTCATTTGAAGTTAGAGAAGCTCAGCACCGTCCCAGCAGTCTGGTCATGTTGAGACATGTTCATTTTGTATTGGCAGGTATAGGGGGAAAATCATACTGTTCTCAAAGTGATGAACTACCGCTTATATTGTCCTTCTTAAATGGTTACAGTGTGATCTGCTTTATCGGATAAGTTTGGTCTCATTAACACATGAGGTAGGAGGCAGATACTTCAATTAATTTTTTAACTCTTATTTTGAATTATTTATAAAGATAAAGCAATTTTAAGCTCTTGGATTAAGTAGTCAATATATCTATATAATTATGCCAATACCCCAGTGATGAAATCCTAGTAGTCTACACTTGAAGCCGGGGGTGTGATTCCCTGCTTAGGAGATATCCTCACACTGGCTCTCACTGAGCTAGTGCAGTAAAAATAGAAAGATAGCCTCAGTGACCCAAGCTGTTCTGAGTGGGGATTGGGGGGAAGGAGGTGTATGACTACCATGAATATTTTGCAGTCTCTGGGCTAGATCCACAAAGGGGATGTAGGCTCTGCTTTGCAATGCCTAATGTTTAGGCACCCTATCACATAGTACAAGCAACAGCCCTGAATTAGGCACCGGGGCTCCCCATACAATGCATGGGAAGAATTAGGGGCCTAAGAATGGGATCCCCAAAATCTAGCATGCTAGGAGGGGAGGCACCTGAGATAGTCAATAGGAAATGCGATGGGGGGGGGGGATCCTAAGCCGTGCCACACCGGGCCTCTTTGGGTCAAAGCTGAGAATGCCAAATTCAGGACAAACTGCTGAGAAATAGGCCAGACTCACCCGAAACTGGTGGTTATTCTATCATTAGATTATATCAAGCCAGTAACAAAAGTGGACTTCTGTCTTATCACAATGGTTAACAAGAAGCCAAAAAATGCAGTCTCCTTAGGTATCCCGGCCCTTGGCTCACCACCCAGACACTGGACTTTATGATGAGTGGTTACTGAAAACCAGTTTCATCAGATATAGGGTCCTTCCAATCCCAAGAGATCAGCCACTTAGCTAGGACAATATATAACTCAGATCTTACGCAGTAATCACTCTGATGCCAATCCCTTTGATAGCTAAAAACTAAAGGTTTAATAATAAAAGAAAAGAAGAATAGAGTTATTAATGGTTAATAGATCATATACATACAAGTGATTTTTCAGCATTCATAGATCAGGATAATAGCAGCAATGGGATAAACTGCTATCTTACAAAAGTCTATCTGGAAATTACCCAAGCATACTGGGCGTTCGTCAGTCCTTGTTCAAAGCTTCCTTGTTAGAAATCTAGTCCCGAGAAATGAAGCAGGAAATTAAGACAAGATGTTTTAGGGGTCTTTTATCTCCGCTGCATTGTGCATGGAATTTTACTGTCCCAAACAAAGCTCACAGTCTCTGTTTGTGGAAAGTTACTGGCCCAAAATGGAGTCCAGGGTCACATGAGCAGATCACATGTCCAGCATGCTTTGATGACACACAGGTGCAGCCATTGCCCATATTCTTGCTGAGGTGAAGCCTTACTGGAATTGATCAGTTTCTTCTATGGTCCATTGTTAGAGTGAAGTGTCCTTAATGGGCCATCAGTACATAGTTGTCTGGCTTTAATGTAAATTCTATTTGGGGAGAGGGTGGTGTTACCCAGGGATACAACACGTGTAGTATGCCAGTACATAGCCAATATTCATAACTCCAGATACAAAGATGATACATGTATATAAACAGAATAATCCTACTTAGCAAATCATGACTTTTCCATTGACACCCTACATGACATACTTTGTACAAGATTTGTTGCAATTGTATAACAGTGGCAATATCAAAGGCATAAATGGTCATAGTTCTCTTGGGGGTGATGCTGTATGATTGACTAAGGTGCCTAAATCCAGGCCAGAGTGAGACTTCTATCACCCCTTGCATGGTCACAGCTGTGAACCCTCTTCTTGAGTTAGGTACCTAAGCCCTTTCATGCACAAAAATTAGGAGGTAGTGTTATGGCCCCCCCCAGCTGTTACCCCAGTGATTAGAGCACTTACAAGGGCTATGAGAGACATAGGTTCAAATCCTTACTCTGCTTGATGTGGCACAGGAACTTGAATGTGGGTCTCCAACAGTGCAGCTGTGTGCTTTAGCCACTGGGCTATAGGGTATTCGGGTGTAGACCCTTACAACATGATCCAA
Organism: Lepidochelys olivacea; assembly: GCF_965140295.1. NCBI lineage: Eukaryota > Metazoa > Chordata > Testudines > Cheloniidae > Lepidochelys > Lepidochelys olivacea. The sequence goes on along the minus strand of NC_140413.1, from coordinate 100,448,116 downwards.
ACCCAACAGGACCTGACTACAAGAGTCAGGATTGGGTTGGGTATGAAAACAACTCGACAGTCTCAGGTTTGGCTTGGCAGTGGTCTAGTCAGGTTCCAGTCATGCTTTAAAATTAGGCCCAAGCAGACCTCCATTCTGGATTAGGGCTTTCTCAGGCTGTCCTATTGAAGCTGTTCCATGTTGTCTGAATAATTTAATATTCACCAGGCCAGTAAAACTGAGTGACTCCATGGCTCAGTGGTAAGGGCACTCACGTGGAGCGAAACAATTCAAGTCCCTGTTCCTGTGATTGTTTAACCGGCATGGGCCAGCTGTGGGTTTACAATTGCAGTGTACATAGCAAATACCCCTAATTTAAATCAGTATTCTAGAAATGCCTCTTCATTATTTATTTCTGTCTAGGTCTTGAGGAAAGGGGAGGAGGAGCAGTTGTATGTCACTGTAGCAGGGTACTGCTGCAAAAGCACCTAATTAGCCCCTGCTCAGCCAGCTCCAATCAAGAGAAATAGATTGGAGCTGGTGTAACAGACATGGTGCCTTGCCTGGGGATTGGCTCCACCTGTGGGCCTCACAAGCCAGCAGTTATAAGGGCTGGGAGCCAGTATGAAGGGGGGCTGCCAGGAGAACAGGCAGTCTCCTGGCTGTGGGCTGACTGCTTGGGAAGGAGGGAACTAACCCTGTAAGCCTTGTACATAGTTCAACATTGGTGGTGGGAGAACTGTGGGTGTAAATAAAGCCATGAGTGCTGCATAACAGGAAGCCTCTCTGAGCTTTATTGGGGCAGTCAGCAGGCCCCAGGAAGAGGGGTGGGCAGAGGACCCTGTTACAGTCACCATGGAAAATGGTGTTTGATGCTGCTCCAGGCTCTTTAATGTTGCTTCTGTGTTTGGAGGCAAGTTTAAAATAAACAACCCTGAAAAAGAGTCACAACAGTATTTAACCCACACAGCTAGACTATGCTGCTCCTTTTCAACTTCTCCAACAATGATGACTTTCCAGTAGTCTGGCAAAGCTTCAAGTGCTTAGACAGTTCCTTGTGAAACTGTCACTAAGTAGTTGCTTAAAGAGTGGAATAGCACCATGTTCTAGCTGCATCATGCATGAGCAGCTTCTGAGTATCTTTTTCACACCTAAATTCTGATGCAAAGTAGCCTTGGACTGTTGGGAATTTCAGCTTCCATCCATTCAGTCACTGAGCTTATCCCTGAGAAATGTTGTTCACCTTGGCCCCAGTTCAGCAATCTATCCCTATTCCCTAACATTAAGCATTTGTTTAAGCTGCTCTTCTCGTTTCAGTAGAATTAAAACTGATCATGTGCTTAAGTGCTTTGCTGAATAGAGATGAATGTAAGCATGTGCTTAAATATTTTGCTGAACTGAGAACTTTTTTCTTTAATACATTGTTTATACATTATAAAAAGTGACCCAGATTCAACTGAAACTGAGTTTTATCCACAAGATCTAGATTGATTGCTATAGTTCTTTTGTTTGTTTTTGATACAGAAAGAAAGGAGAGCAGCCTTTCTTCCCCCCCCTTCCAAGATTTGAAAGTATCTTGTCCCGTTATTGGTCCTTTGGCTCAGGTGCCAGCCAGGATAGCTGAGCTTCTTAACCCTTTACAGGTAACAGGATGTCGCCTCTGGCCAGGAGGGATTTTATAGCACTGTATACAGAAAGGTGGTTACCCTTCCCTTTATATTTATGACAGCACTATTAGATAATGCAACTGGACCTTGACAGCAACCATGCAAAATATGACAAAGTGGCTAGTGATAACACAATCCAGTTGACTGCCCAATGGCCTTGAAATAGGAAGATATGAAGTGAGCAGCAATTCCATAGGTCTATTGTAGACTATACCTGAATGTTTTGTAAATTTCAAGCACACAAAATGTCAGTCAGAATGTTATGTCTGCACAAGGGTGTATTCTCTGACACTAAGCCCTGGTCTACACTTGGGGGGAGTTGATGTAAGGTAAGCAACTTCAGCTACGAGAATAGCGTAGCTGAAGTCGACATACCTAGATCAACTTACCGCGGTATCTTCACAGCGGTGAGTTGACTGCTGCCGCTCCCCCATCGACTCTGCTTGCGCCTCTCACAGAGCTGGAATTCTGGAGTTGACGGGAGAGCGCTTGGGATTGATTTATCGCATCTAGACTAGACATGATAAATCAACCCCCAATATATCGATCGCTACCCACCGATCTGGAAATGATTACTAAGGCATAGGATCTCTATTTTTATCAAATTTGCTACCTGTTAAAGAATCAAATTCTCCTCAGAGGGTTTTTATTACCACTATAATTTAGGAAGGGTAAACCCTAAGGTTTGCATTCCTAAATTGCACTCTATCCATTAAAGGCCCCATATCATAATGAATTTCTTTTGTCCAAGGACAGTTGAATGAAACTCCCTCTGGAGCACATCAGTGTAAACATCACTGCTTGCTAGGATAGAAGAGGCAATGAAAGGAATAAACTCTCCTCTGGCGCTGAGCTTACTCGCTGCTATTTTTCTCACAGCTGTTGCTAGAATGGGAAGTGGGAGATTGAAGCCGGGAATTTGTCCTGTTTCTCTTGCATGTTAGACCATAACACTGAACAAAGGGCCATTGAATCAACCCTTATAACTGAGTGCTCTGTTTTAATGGCCCTTCCCCTGTTTTGCACCTCTTATTTCAGATCAGTTTTCTTTCACTGAAAGAATATTTGTGTTTCTTGTATCCTCTTTTTGCTGTAGATTTTTTTCTAGCTGCTGTTCTATGATATGACCTGAGACCTACTTTTCTTTCAGATTATTTCACTTTTGTTCATGTACATGTTTGTACATGCAAGCCCTATTACATGGATCATGTGGTACCAATTGTTTTTTTTTAAAATAAAGGTTTATAATGTTTAATCCAAACCTTTTTAAAAGGTGGTAGTCTTCAGGGTTAGGACTTTCAAGCAAGAAAAAAATTAAATAAAAGAGAGCATACATCCCAAAAGTAATTTACTTGGTTATTTTCTGCAGTCCCTTTGTTATTACTTTAGATACATTCTTAGATGTTAGCTGATTCCCTCATAGCCGATCTTCTGCTGTAGGCAACACTAAAACCATAAATTGCTAATATCAGTATATTAACATGAAATGACAGAGTAGTGTAAGCAGAGTCAGAATGAGCTCTACCCTGACATCTGGTGGTGAGCTGTAGAAAAGGACTTCAGGGGCTGAACTCATTTGCATGGGCACACCTGCCTAGCATGATGGACTGCTTGCCCAAATGGTCACTTTGGCTGCTGTGGGATCCCCAGTCTCTCTGTTACTGGGGCATGAGTAATAAAGGGTTGTTATCCTGGTTATGTGAATCAAGGACAGTAGAACTGTACTTGGTATTTTATGACGGAGGGACTCATCCTCAACTAAATAGCACTTGCTAGGCAAGGGACATGAGTTCCAAAATGCAAAGAATTGAGAGAGGCTGGGGATAGGTATGTGTACATGGTAGTGTGGGCCCTTTGTGAGGGTGCTAAACACTACTTTAACTTCTCTTCTGTCCACAGTATAACAACACAGCTAATTTTGGCTCCCTTGGGAGTCTTGTTACATGCTGCAGAGCTGAAGTCACTGACCCCTAGGTCTAAGCATTAGACCTACTTTGGGCTAGTGGTGCACCAGCACTGAGGCTCCCCCTACTACCAGCTAAAAATCACTGAGAGCTGAAATCACTAAAGAGCTGAAGTTGCTGAGAACTGTGTTAAGTAGGGGGGGGCCTGAAGACAAGTTGGTGAGAGGACAGCTAGCGCGGAGAGTGGAGCGGATAGCTGGGCAGCTGGCAGAGAGGAGCGGACAGCTACCGGAGAGTGGAGCAGATAGCTGGGTGGCTGGTGGAGAGGAGTGGACAGCAGGACAGCTAGCGGAGAGGCGTGGAGAGTGGAGCGGACAGCAGGGCAGCTGACGGAGAGGCGCGGCTGGTGGTGAAGACTGCAGCAGAACCCATGGAGAGGTGTGGCACTTGGCCATCGACCCAGGCAGCAGAGCATGTAAGATGCCCCCCATACCTCCCTCCACTTCTACCCAGGCTTGGAGGTAAACTCTGCAGATGAACTTCTGAACTCTGGGGGGCTGCACTGACCAAGGACAGAAACTGGGGGGAGGGGGAGAGAGTGACTATTGGGTTGCTGGACTTAAGACCCTGAGGGGAAAAGGACACTGCCAAACTTACTTGGGGGTGGGTCTTTTGCTCATGGTTGGTGTTATGAATCCTGTTTGTGGTGTTTTCCCAACATAATACAGCATTGTTTCCCTCCTTTATTAAAAGGCTTTTGCTACACTCAGACTCTGTGCTTGCGAATGGGAAGTATTGCCTCTTAGAGGCACCCAGGGGGTGGTATATAATTGTCCCAGGTGGGGTGGGTGGGGGCTTGAGCCGGTTTTGCATTGTGTTATTGAAACGGAACCCCTAGATACTGAATCCGTCCATTGTTGCTGCCAACTCTGATGGGCAGAAGGGTTACAGTAGGAATGCTCAGGGATTTATAAATCACAAAGGCTTAATTCTTTGGTTTGAATCCAGCCCAGATGACTAGAAGTTGTTACCATCTGATGGCAGTCAGTGGCCTATGTAAAATGAGTTGGTGGTCCCAGTCCAATTCCCTGGGGAGAGGTGCCGACATGACAAATAGCACAACCACAGTTGACGATAACTGAAACCTATGTTGGCATTCACACTAATGAAGCCAAAACCTGAACAGAAATAGGATGTCAATTGGTTATATATTCTTGAGGTATTCCATCCAGATCTGTATTAACAACCATTAGTGGGTATGGAGAATGAGGGCAATATCTGTATTATTTGATATGAATATCTTATGTATTTCACTTTATAGGCTTGATATTATTCTGTTTTAATACACAGAGTTAAATCAAAGGAGTTTGTTGGGGATTTAGAAAGAGATGGAGGATAAACTGTCTATACAGTTAGGGAGTAGTAGTTTGTTAGGGATAATAAGCAGGAAATGAAACAATGACACAGATAATAGACCTCCAAAGAGAATACCAAGCATTTTTAAGAGAACAACATGGGCGCTATTCATCAGAAATGCCTACCTACCTGACTTCAGTCAGGTTAACAGATTTATTTTCCCAAGGCCAGTGCTTAGGATCAAAAGGGATATTAAAACCCTTTGCCTAGAGAGAAAGAGCGAGGAGCAGGCAACAGCTGCTGGAGGTGAGATTCTGACAGAGAGACACTGAGAGAAGGCAGCAGTGCAGTGTTTCTCGCAGACAACAAATAGCGGGTGTGGGCCACGTGGAACTCACCCACAACTTCCAAGGAAAGGATAAAGTTAAGGTCAGGCCCAGGTGTGTAGGCCATTTGTTGTTTTAAGCCATTTCTTTGTTCACTGTGTACCTGGGGTGAATAAATCATACGTTTGTTTTGATAAAACTATTTTGAGTCAATTTAATCCGCTGTTGGTCACAGGTTCCTGAAGAGAAGTTTTATTGCAGGTGCGAAGTACAGATGGGCCTGTGACGTTTACAGAGTTGGGAAACTGGGGCTGCCACCAGTCTGACTGGAATCCAAGGATAGTTGAACCGGGGCGGGGGTTTGCATCCTTCAGAGAGTGAAGGAAGCCAGGCCTGTCGCCTGAGGGATGCATTCAGGAAAGACTGAGAGGAGGTTGAAAATGCAGTTCACCCTCCAACCATGACAGTGGACTAGGTACACTATGATTTCCCATGGCATTGGCTCCATGGGCATACATTATTTGTTTTTAAAAAAATCTCAAAATTAAGTGATATCAAAATAAGCCTAAGAAGACTGATCGATAGAATTGCTGATAAACATATGGGTTTTTGCATTGGAATTTAAATGTCAAAAAGGTATTTGCTGCTGTACAAGACATAAATGGAGGTATAATCTCTGCCTTGTAGAGTTTATAGATATAGATGGAAGACCCAGAAATTGAAGCTAAATTGGAGTTAATTTTATTCACATGAGACAGCTTTAACTAGCACTGTGTTTAACATTTGAAGGGCTTATTGAAGGAATAAGTTGTCAGGTGTGAAGGTGGACACCTGGTTTGTTGTGGTTGGGTGGGTCTTCCAGGCATGGATATTCAAGCTGATAGGAAAGAGCCATCAGTCTGGATAGAGGGGCGATGTGTAAGTCAGTGGACTCCCTTCAAGTTCAAAGGCAGTTTGATCAGGCCCAAAGTGAGCTTCTGTTGAAGCAGGAACTACTGTCATATACATGCTTGTGCACCACCTAGCAAATGGATCACAATCTGGTTATGGCCTTTAGTCACACCACAATTTAAGTGTTTAAAATGAATATCAGCACTGGCTTCTAACAAGCAACATCTGAGTGTGAGACTCCTTGTGTCTGTGTAAGATTTGGTTAATCTAAAGTTTGATACATTATTAATTTGTGGGTTTTAAACCTGTCAGAATAATTGACAGACACTAACCCTCATAAGAAATAAAAGGTCAGCAAGCAGTGAAGAAAGTCACATAATGCCAAAATAGGAATGAATTCCTGACCCTTATGAATGTATCCAACATCACAGTGTCTATCTCCAAAATATTATAGGAGAATCATATTTCAAGGTTTTATTACTGTAGGATAAATTGTCAGCAATAAACAGCAATTAAAACAAACTGACATTTTACAAAATAAATCTTAACATTTTGGTATGTATCTAATGTATACAGCTGACACTATGAAAAATAACCAGTCTACCATAAAAATGACTCACTTTAAAAACAATAACAACAAAAGAACCATATAACTCAGCTGGAGTTCACACAACAGGAAAGGGGGGGAAATGAATACTCTTCTCCATAGCTCCCAAAACCAGCAGGCTTACATCATAATAAACAAAAGCTGAAGGCAATTACATCTCCAAGCATTTTGTTAATAACGGAAACTGTGTTTAATAATCAAAAACAGTAAAACCGCAGATGAGCTTTAATTAAAACTACATATTCCCCCTTAAAACAGGTTCCTATTCAAATGACCAGCTGTTTCACTGCACCATCAGAACAAAAATGTTTTCATTCGAAAACTTTCTAACACTTGACACTTGCTGAAAACACAATTTCAGCTCACTTAGTGTCTTGCCTCTTGTTTACTGTTGATTTAGGTTTTATTTACATGGGAAATCAAATATACTAAACCTCTTTGCATAAATGCTTAGAGACTGGCATTCCTCAAAGCAGGCTGTTTGGTATACTGTGGGAATTCATAGTGGTATGTGATCAGGAAAAACAGCTATAGAGCACAAAAAGCAGATGCCTGTACAAACTCCACTCCTTTCTTCTTTTTAATCCACTTGTTCATGGATGAGAGAGGCCCCAAAAAACTTTAACAAGTTATTTAGCCCAGAGAGGTCACCTCTGCTCTGCTGTAGCCCACTATTTGGGACTGGGATAGACAAAAGGCTGTCACTTTCCTGACATGTCAACATCAATAAGGACATCATTTTGAGAAAATTGGAACTTGCACCCTTGCTCCAATGCACTATGTACAAACATAGATGTGAGGATAGGTGTACTATTTCTTTAAAAGTGTAGCAGGAAGCCAGGCAAGACTCATGAGGAAGGTTCTAGGCAGGAGTGTATAGTGAAGCAAACACACAGTCGCTTTAGGGGTAATGCTTTCTTTAATCTAATTAAGTTCCTTGTTCAGTGTTATAAGAAACCAACTGTTTCTGTGTTTCTTTACCATTGTTCCATACAAAAACTTCCTTTGTTTATTCTATATTTATTCATATGTATGACACCTATTTAAAGGTCAGTGCTAGAATCAGCTCTCAGCAATCGCAATAGATAATTATTCTGCCCTAAGGAATTTACAGACACTAACTGCACCCCATGTCTTCCACGCACTAGCCAATTTACAGATGAAAAACTGAGATACAATAAAGTCATAGGTTTCAGAGTAACAGCCGTGTTAGTCTGTATTCGCAAAAAGAAAAGGAGTACGTGTGGCACCTTAGAGACTAACCAATTTATTTGAGCATAAGCTTTCGATGAAGTGAGCTGTAGCTCACGAAAACTTATGATCAAATAAATTGGTTAGTCTCTAAGGTGCCACAAGTACTCCTTTTCTTTTTAGTAAAGTCATAATTCTGCTCACATTGAAGCCAATAGCAAACTCCCATTGGGCCCTCTGTGATTTGTTCAAGGTCATACCAAAGACCTGGGAATAGTTAGGAGTCCTGGCTCCGATTCCACCACTGTAATCACTGCATATGTGCCATAATTTTAACTACAGGAGATGTAGTTGCCAAGCCTCTCATGTTGTGCTGTGACTATGGCTAGTGCTGTTTTAGCCATAGACAAAAATGACACTGTTGTTATTTCATACCAGTATATGCATTTGGTATGGGAGCATCAATTTTTGCTAAACCATTCTATGCAGATTGGATGTGATGCAACGAATCTGTCTTGAAAATGGTGATTCAAGATTAAGAGGCTGGAGCGAAATGAAACCTGTATTTGTTTTCATCTTTTGTAAGCTCAGGCTGTGTTAATGGGTTACTATGCTCCAAAGATTTTCAGATATGGGAATTATTCAGTTTTGTAATTATCACCTTCCTCCGCCGATATCTGAAGTTTCCAGAGCTATGACTTGTTAATGTGCTTTGTCATTAGAATGTCTAAGCCCTGATGTGTAGTTACACATCCCTTTTGGTATGCCCAAGACAGCTTCACCATTGCTTTCAGGCTAGCCTGAGCTGGAAGGCTTAGATCTGAGTAAGGAGAGGTGTATAACTGCACTGCCTCAGGAAGAGTCCTGGGAAGGAATTGTGACCAAATGTCTTCCTTGCTCCAGGTGGAAATCAATTTACTGCATCCTGAGGGTGCAACTTACTCCCGCCCTGCCTACTTGTCCCATGTTTAGGAGGGGAGAGAATGGGAAGAAGAGGAGCTTAGGCTCCATTCATTTCCCCACTCACCTGTTCATGGATTGAGTATGCCCCCGTCCACTCTCCACTGCCATACTTGGACCTGTGCAACGACAGGAGGAGGGATTGTGATTTTAATCTCCTTCTTCCAATGTGTGGCCATGTTACGGTATATTGTAAAAAGCCTGTGGACAGGGGAGAAGCAGTAGATGTGGTATATCTTGACTTTAGTAGGCTTTGATACTACTTCACATGAACTTCTCATAGACTAACTAGGGAAATATAACCTAGATGGTGCTACTATAAGGAGGGTGCACAACTGGTTGGAAAACCATTCGCAGACAATAATTATCAGGCTTTCACAGTCAACCTGGAAGGCATATCAAATGGGGTCCTGCAGGGATCAGTTCTGGGTCTGGTCTGTTCAATATCTTCATCAATGATTAAATAATGGCATAGAGAGTACACTTATAAAGTTTGTGGATGATACCAAGCTGGGAGTGGTTGCAAGTGCTTTGGAGGATAAGATTATAATTCAAAATGATCTGGACAAACTCGAGAAATGGTCTGAAGTAAACAGAATGAAATTCAACAAGGACAAATGCAAAGTACTCTACTTAGGAAGGAACAATCAGTTGCACACATACAAAATAGGAAATGGCTGCCTAGGAAGGAGTACTGCAGAAAGGAATCTGGGGGTCATAGTGTATCACAAGTTAAATATGAGTCAACGGTGTAACGCTGTTGCCAAAAAAGCAAACATTATTCTGGGATGTATTAGCAGGAGCGTTGTAAGCAAGACACAATAAATAATTTTTTTGCTTTCCATGCAGGCCTAAACTGGAATATTGTGTCCAATTCTGGGTGCCACATTTCAGGAAAGGTGTGGACAAATTGGAGAAAGTCCAGAGAAGAGCAACAAAAATTATTAAAGGTCTAGAAAACATGACCTATGAGGGAAGATTGAAAAAATTGGGTTTGTTTAGTTTGGAGAAGAGAAGACTGAAAGGGAACATAACAGTTTTCAAATGCATAAAAGGTTGTTACAAAGATGAGGGAGAAAAACTGTTCTCCTTAACCTCACATCCCTGCGCTTCCCGCAGCTCCCATTGGCTAGGAACACTGAACTGTGGCCAGTGGGAGCTACATGGGGCTGTCCCTGAGGACGGTCCAAGTCAGCAAAGTGTCTCATGGCCCACAATCAGATTATCCACCACTGGTCTAGATAATACTTATTCCTGCCATGAGTGCAGGGGGGTGGACTAGATGACCTCTTGAGGTACCTTCCAGTCCTATGATTCTATGGACCTAGTTAATAGGCTTGAACTGTTCATCCCTTTATCTTGTGACCAACCCATTCAGAACAGACTAGAAAATATACTAATCACATAGATATACCTCAGATTTCAGAGTAACAGCCGCGTTAGTCTGTATTCGCAAAAAGAAAAGGAGTACTTGTGGCACCTTAGAGACTAACCAATTTATTTGAGCATAAGCTTTCATGAGCTATAGCTTACTTCATCAGATGCATACTGTGGAAAATACAGAAGATGGTTTTATACACACAGACCATGAAAAAATGGGTGTTTATCACTACAAAAGGTTTTCTCTCCCCCCACCCCACTCTCCTGCTGGTAATAGCTTATCTAAAGTGAACACTCTCCTTACAATGTGTATGATAATCAAGGTGGGCCATTTCCAGCACAAATCCAGGTTTTCTCCCCCCCGCCCCACCCCACTCCCACTCTCCTGTTGGTAATAGCTTATCTAAAGTGATTACTCTCCTTACAATGTGTATTTCCCCTTGTTTATTCCTCCCCCCCACCCCCACTGTTCCTCAGACGTTCTTGTTAAACCCTGGATTTGTGCTGGAAATGGCCCACCTTGATTATCATACACATTGTAAGGAGAGTGATCACGTTAGATAAGCTATTACCAGCAGGAGAGTGGGGTGGGGGGAGAAAAAACCTTTTGTAGTGATAAACACCCATTTTTTCATAGATATACCTGTTATTCAGACTCTAACTTAAAATATGTGTGACAGCAAAAATAAAAAGTATATACTGGGGATTGTTACCAAATATGTCAGATACTGAGAAAGAGCTCTGAGTTGTACTCAGAATCAGTGAACGGGTGGCACCATTCTCCATGAAGGAAGGGCATGGTTTAGAGAACTCTGGTTATCAAAAGCATGTAACTGGAGCTGCAGTGCTATTCCCTTATAGTATTCACAGATGGATGGGACTATGGTTACTGGTACTTGCTTACTATATTTTAGAGTTTTTGGGAACCATTTTGTTCTAATATTTGTCCTTTGATCACTTGATCTAGATCAAAGTGTTACTAACACAACAGATATTACAGATATCCGATACATGATAAGTCAGATTTCCGCTATACAGAGACACAGGCCCAGATTTTTAAAGCTACTTAGGTGTTGCACTGCCTAACTGATTTAGGAGACTAAATCTCATTTTCATTGATAGTCAGTGGGATTTTTGCTCCTGTGTGTTTAAATCTCTTTTGAAAATGAGATTTATGCTCCTAAATCGGTTAGGCATTGCAACTCTGAGCAGCCATGCCCAAATACCTTTAAAAATCTGGGCCATAATACTTTTTATACTGAGGTTTTCAAAGCAAGTACTTACAGTACATACATATTTTAGATAACTGTGTTCTTATTCATAAATCCATGTAAACTGTAGATTATTTGTCTCCCAATTGTTTAAGGGTTGCTCCCAGATTGGAGATAATTACCTCCTATAATCCATGTGTCTGTTACACTGTAAACTCTTCAGGGAAGGGGCTATTTATTTGTGTCTTTTACAGCACTGAGCATATTGTTGGCACTTAATAATTAGCAAAACTCGTGTGTGTGTGTGAACATAACACTTGAAACTTGAATATTTTCCAGGACAGCACTAAAACCAGTGTTGAGTTTTCTTGTTTGTTACCCTTTCATTTCAGTTGGAAATGGGTCTGAACCAAAACAAGAAGTCCAAATACCCCTGAACTTTTGAAATCCAAACCCAGGTGTGAATTTCTCAGATGGCTCTTCCCTCTGTAATAGACTCATTAGAACTCTGAATCCAGACACTCTCAAACTCTGCAGAAGGAGGTAGAGTGATTTGAAACCTGAGTTAGTCTGTGCCCTTCTCTAATCTCAATATTAATTTTTATCTAGCACACAGCTTGCTTTATCAACGAATGTGCTATGTTAAAATGGAAAGGAAAAAATGAATTCTAAATATTTATTAAAAACTCCATTGTGAAATGGAGAAAAGACATGTTATATTAGAACATGGACTTTTTTTCCTATGACTAATTATCATTTTTCCTTTTCATCACGTTTAGGCTCCAATCCTGTAAACACTAAACATGTGTTTATCTTTACTACTTGACTTAATACAGCTACTTGTGTGACTGAAGTTAGGCATGTGCTTCAGTGTTTGCAACATAGAAGCCATTTCAGTGTTTCAGAGGACATTTATATCAAACCTGTGAGTTTTGGGGTGGGGGATTTAGGAACAGAATAATTGCCACATAAAACAGGCTATTGGTCCATCTGCTTTGATATCCTGTTTCTGCCAAAGGCCAATAACAGAAAGACACAAATCCTCCTTGTGCACCTGATTTTACAATATTATCTAAAGGGAGAATTTTTTTCAATGAAATGTATACCTAAATTACTTGATGGAATTAGTAGAATCCAGTGAATAAAAGTCCAGTAGGATGGAATCAATCACACAGGGCTAGCATACAGTCTTAAAATTAATAACAGCTGGTGGTATTCCACACACAAATGAAATTCAAAGTGTTTAAGAGAAAGAAATTGACATTGCACAAACCGTTTCCCAGCATTTTAATTTTGTTCAACTCTGCTTTTGGTGTGTTGCAAACATTCCAAGTTAGTCAAAACAAACTGCATAGAAAAATAAATACAGGAAAGGACCACCCTCCTCTTCTGGAATACATACATTTGGAGGGGCAAGTGTGTATTCCTAAACAGATACAATTCCCACTGGAATTAGAGGGAGCTTTGCCTACATACAGACTATAGTAGGAATTTTGCCCATGTAAGAACTACAGGATCAGATCCTAAGGATTTTTTATATAGAAATAGAGGGCAATCATTATGCATTCAGAACTAGACAGTTCACACTGAAATATTGTAAATACCAGCAGTTCATATTTCTCATAAACAGTTTCAGAAACAAAAACATGCAGAAGTTTTATCTGTGTATCTATAAAGCTGTCTTTCTTTTCCACATCCTTCAAATGAGCTTGTCAGATATTTGTTCCACAGTTTGAAAACGTCTTAAGCTCACTGTTTTTTCCCTTTCTCCTCCCCTTTTATCTCCTGTAGAATACATCAATTTAATGCAAATGCTATGGATGGGGGAAGTTTTATGTTCATCAATTTAAAAGAAAGTCGTGCCCATTCTAATCAGCATATCACTCCAAAAGCTCATGTGGAAAGAAACATTTTTGCCTTATATAAATTCTGAAATATGCTTGAATGCTGGGGCATCTCTGAGTCTTACCGTTGGTGCCTGCATCTTGCTGAAAGGTGAGATTGTTTGTGATGCTGGCAGACTGAGAGCCTATTTGCAAGAGAGAGTTTCCACCTTGCTTAAATGATTATTCAAACTCAGTGGAAAAACTTTGCTCTGTAAATGCTTTACACACATTTTACAAAGTGCTGTTTTATTAAATGTTATGGGCTTGATTCTCCACAGGGTTACACCAGTGTGACGCTGCGATTTCAGTGAACTCACACTGATGGAAAACTGGTGCAGCACTTTGGCAAATCAGGTCTCAAAGCTCATCGGACAGTTGATAAGCCAGTATAATATCATGAGAGAGGAGAGGACTAAGTATTCCAGTGAATAATATGCTCACCTCTCACTGCAGCAGATAACCCTTTTTACCGTAATTATTGACAAGATGTTGTATAAATCCTAGGGCACAAAGGATTGGTGGAAAACTGTAAAGGTTATGCATAGTATGCTAGAAGTGTCTGCAAAGGACAGAGAGATGTTTCTAAGAGAGAAACTTGCATTTTTCATAAAATAGAATGCTATTTGATGGCAATTTACCAGAAGAAGGGATGTCTTTTCTTGTGAAATGTGGAGGATACCACACTTAGCTGTAAATAACCAAGTTTTTTTATTTTTAGAGAAAATATGAATGAAGCTTTCTACCTGATCCTACTTCTGTGGAGGTGAATGAAGGGCAAAACTCCCATATTTGCCGGTGGGAGCAAGGTTGAGCCATTTGATGAGATTGCAAGTTTGATGATAAAAGGTAACTGTGTAGATGTAATATACTTTTGTAAGGTTTTTGAGTTTGTACCTCACAACATTCTGATTATAAAATCGGTACTACACCATATTAATAAAGCACATGTTAAATGGATTAAGAACTGGCTGACAAATCTCAAAAAGTAGTTGTCAGTGGGGAATCATCATCAAATGGGGGTGCGTCTAGTGGAAAAGCTATTTGACATTTTCATCAATGATCTAGAAATAAATATAAAATCACTGTTGATTAAAACCTGTAAAAATAAAACAAGGAGTGGACGAATGGCATGATGAGGACAAGGCAGCAGAGTAACCAGAATTACTTGGTAAGCTTGGGCCTCATTCAAACAAAATGCATTTTAATACAGCCAAAGTTATACATTTAGGAACAAGGAATACAAGTCAGGTCTACAGAATGGAGGGCTGTATCCTGGAAAGCAGTGACTCTGAACAGAACTTAAGGGTTATAGTGGACAAGCAACTAAACAAGAGCTAGACTTTTGCTGTGGCTAATTGTGATTCGTGGAAGTATGAACAGTGGAATAACGAATAAGAGTAGGGAGGTGATTTTACCTCTGTACGATATTGGTGAGACAGATACTGGAATATTGTATCCAATTCTGGTAATCCCATTTTAAAATGAATGTTGAAAAATTCGAGAAGGTGCAGAAAAGAGTCACACACATGATTTGAGGACTGGAGAAAATGCCGGACAATGAGAGACTTAAAGAGCTCAATCTGTTTAGTTTATTAAAAAGAAGATTAAGGAGTGGATTGATTACAGTGTGTAAGAACCATCATGGAGAAAAGATACCATGTATTAAAGGGCTCTTTAATCTAGTAGAGAAGTGTCTATAACAAGAACCAATGGCCAGACAATTTCAAATTAGAAATAAGGTATGCATTTTTAACAGTAAGAGTGATTGATCACTGGAACAAACCACCAAGAAAAGTGGTGGATTCTCCATCTCTTGATGTCTTCAGATCAAGACTGGCTGCCTTTCTGGAGTATATGCCTTGGCCAAACACAAATTATGGTTTAGCCACAAGTTACTGAGCTCAATACAAGCATAAATGTGTGAGATTTAATGGTCTGTGATCTACAGGAGGTCAGACTGTAATGATCTAATGGTCCCTTCTGGCCTTAAAACCTATGACTCTATAATTGTCAAGTACTTGGCTTTGTAATAGTTAATGAACTTTGACTGCCAGAGCTTGATATGCTTTGTTGAGATTTGCATTTTGCTTCTGTTACATTGTAAAGAGGATATTTGGGCAGTTAATTTAATTAGTTTCTAGCTTTAAAAAATGTTATTGATATAATGTTTCCACCTCCAAGGAAGACAGGAAGTGGACAAAGAGATTAAAAGATCCTTTTAGTATAGATTATGTGACTCACTAGCATGTTTCTCTTGTGGGTAGAGACAGCTATATATTTTGGATCTATATAGAAACATGCATGTCTCTTTGATAATCTGAGGACAAATGTACCTGATAATGTGGGAGGCAAATTGTCCCAAGGGCTTTCCTTCCTATCAGAATCACCTATCTTGCCTGGTTTCTGCTTTAGCCAGCTGCTCATTATCCAGGGGCTGATCTTTGCTAGGCAGTAAGAAAGCTGGGAGATGGTACTGTTTACGTTTGACATACAGGAAATTTAGGGCTGTGTGTCATCTTTGTACTTCAGCAGCTCACCTGATCTCCTAATGGCTTCATACAGATGCTGAATAACATGGGGCAGAGAATTAAACCTTGTGTGTCTTTGGAGGTGGATGAACGGTTGCCCATAACAACACTCTGGGTTTGATCTGAAAGAAAAGGCTGAAAGCATTTCAGGGCATTTCCACTGAACCCTGAAGTTTTCTTAGAGGTTAATTATTTGATGAGTAGCTGTATGAGCAGTCCTGCAGAGGTCTAGCAGGGGATGTACTTCTCTTGTCTTCGGACCAGCATACATCATTCCACAGACAAACAAGTGCTTTCTCCATAATACCATGCCCTGGGCTGAAACCAGACTGAGAAGCATCCAAAATAGCTACAGTTGGTAGGGAGCACTGGAGACTGGTTTTTTATTTTATTTTATTAGCTGCTCAATTATTTTGCTTAAAAAGGAGAGACCGGAGTCCAAGATCTCTAGTATTAAGCAGTGTCTTTAGTATTGCTCGGGCTATTGCATGATTGAGGCTGGATGATAAAAAACACATTTTGTACAGAAGGGAATCATAGTACTGCTCGGGCTATTGCATGATTGAGGCTGGATGATAAACACATTTTGTACAGAAGGGAATCATAGTACTGCTGCCCTCCTTCTGAACAGTGTTACTGGAATTAAAAATAGTCAAGCCTAAAATGTCTGTTTAAACTGAAATGTTTTTTTATCTAAAAGATTGAGTTATTTCTCTAAGGAATGTAAATGAACTTTGTGTCTTGCCAAAAGGTAACTAATTAAAAGATGGTCTACGAGAGCAATTATGGAAATTTTTAAATGTCTTTCCTAAATCAACATTAATATAAAAAACCTTGCATATGGGAAACTGTGTTTTTTATCTGCATTAAACTCTTTGAAATTTTGGCAGTGGGAAAGGGCAGAGATTCCTTTACTAGTTTGGAGGAGGAATTTAGGATTGACTCTCAGTTGTCCCAGAATTGTTCAGTTCTAATTCTACCATCATCGACCCTTTCGGCCAATTCTGCTCTAGGACATACTCATTTGGATTTCACTTTCTTCAGTGTGTGCATCTGAGGAGAAAATTTGGGCTTTTGTAAGGAAATCAGACCTTTTTGCCCTCGCTGCTGAATAATATAGAATAAATGACACACTATTTTCCAAGTCCCAGTGGTATTTTTTTCAAGTTAATAGTAAAAATGACATGAGAGTCAAAGTTGTACAGCTACAGACTAATGGGGAAATGCTGTAGAGGAACTACCTTACAAAGAACTGTGACAGAGGTCTGACGGATATAACAATATCCTGCAATATTCTGGACAAATTTTATGGAATTAAGTTAAACCTTACAGAATTAGGTTTAAATATTTTAGGAGTTCATTGTAGTAAAATGCAAATGTTTATGTACTGCTGAGGAATTGTATGTATTTCCATGGGGGAGGGGAACCCCAGCCCTCTGGGAACTACGAACAATGTGGGGTGGTTAGGCAAATTCACTCAGGTTGTAACACCTCTAGAGAGTGCCCATCACCTGGAGAGAGTCTTGTATGTTCTGGTTCAAACTGGATTCTCCAGGGACCAACAGACAAAGAGAAGACTTTTGGTTAAATGGCCTGAGTTAAAGCTGACTCAGGGCCTTCTTTCTGATCCAGCAAATGGGACAGGACATCTGTTCCAAGGGGGCCCCCCTATCCTTAGGCAAGGGTTGGAATGTTGGAATGTCTTTGACCCACTGAGGCCCCGTAAGACTTGGGAGCTAGTTCTGAACTGGAGCTGTGATGAACATATGACCAGAGAAAAAAACCACTGTGTGTGCTTTGAAGGATTAATCACAAACCATTTCCCTTGTTGGAGTTCGGGGGTGATCTCTGGTAAGCTTATTAGCATGCATGTAACTTCTTTTATTGTTTTTAACATGTTTTCTCTGTAACACGTTTACCTTAAGAATAAAAGTGCGTGTGTAGAAAGAGCTGTAAGGTAACTTATAACTGTTGGCAATTACACTGTTATTAGTGTCCGAAGAGAAAGCATAGTGCAGATGTTGGCCATTTAGGCGGCTTGTCCTTTGCTGGGGATAGGCAGGGAACTGTGCAGTGTGGAAATACCCTGGTCAGGAGGAAGAGAGATGCGGTCTCCATGCAAGAGAGGTGACGGCTGGTGAGCTGGAAGCCTGGAGTGGGTGCTGTCACTGGACCATGGAGTGGGAATACTGGTGCAGTTGACCTGAACTGTGACAGAAACAGTGGAGGGAAATATGGAGTGGAGCTGATTTGCCTTTATTGGAATAATAGGAAAAGATTATAAATTATGAGCAACACAATTCCTTTCCGTGAAAAATGTGCATAAGAGGGAAACATGAATACAAAATTCGCATGGCTCTGATGCCACGCAACAGCTAAGGCATTTTCTGCTAGGAGGGAAAGGGCTAACAGTCTAATGGAGTGAGTAGGGGCAGCATCTCCTAATGGCATGGAATCTGAGGATCCATGAGGAATCATGGTCCCTTGCCTGTAATCCTTGGGATAGCCACATGGAGTTCCATTTCCTCTGTACTGATCCCTAGTCACCTCACCCTCTGGCAGCATGGTGGGCTCTGTGTCGGTGCTACCATTCGTCTGCCGCTGTGCACTAAAGGAGGACAGAAGTTGTAGACAGAGAGTTAACACTCAGGAGAAACATGGGAAAATCTGTGTTTCTGCTAGAGGGATGCTGTTCCCTAAATCACCCCAAGGGGTTTTCACAGGCTGCAGGATGGGGGAGGAACATGCTGCATAGGCTTCATTCCTCCTTTGCCTGAGATGATATGCCCTGTTGAAATGTAACTTCAGTAGTACTGTGGTTTAGCTTCCCTCTTTACCCCACAATGGAAGGGAATATGGGGCCTGTTGTGTTAATAATTAAGCCTGATTTTAAAAAATAATTATTATTTGATGCTCGAGATGGCAAATTTTAATGGGAGTTTTACATGGAAGAATCATTTACCAACACACAGTATGGTGGAAATGTAATATTCAGAATCAGAACTGTGTGCAAACCAGTATCATGGAAATCAAAACTAATATGGAAATAAATTTCGTTATGATCCTTTACTGTTATTAGACTTAACTATAGAAAGAAAGTGAAGCTTGGAGGGAAATACTGTAACACACATCTGAGTAGTTGCTATACACTCAATAGTCATGGACTGGAATGAATCAGACACATCTAGTTAAACTAACTGAAATATGAATGACATACGGCAATGGAGAAAATGATCTACTTGTGAAAACCTGAGACAAAAGGCTTTCCAGCATGGATGCCAGCTTTTAATTATTTACAATAAAAAGCATGCTGGGAAAGAGTTTTTAAAATATTTTCTTATTCCAATTGTAATGATCTCCACTCAGGGTCTCGTTGGGAAGCATGACCTAGTGGTCATAGCCACAACCCCAGACTGCCAAGGTGGTTGTGGGGAGGGGAGCCTGGGCCCTCCCACTCTACCAGGCTGTTAGTCCAGCCTGTCTCAGGGAGCGGAGCATGGCTGTCACTTGGGCCAGATGTTCTTCCTAGGTTCAGCTGTAGATGACTACATCATCTAAATAGGCTGCGACATATGAGTTATGGGGTTGCAACACCTGATCCATAAGGCTTTGGAATGTCACGGGTGCCCCATGGAGTCCAAAGGGAATAGTTCGAAACTGGTACAGACTGAATGGAGTGGCAAAAGGTTTTTACTTGCTAGTCTGGTCTGAGTGGGATTTGCCAATACCCCTTTGTTAAGTCTAAGATGGTGATGTACTGAGCTTTGCCCAGACGGTCTAGTAATTCATCCACCCGGGCATGGGGTAGGCATCAAATTTGGAGATTGCATTAACCTTTCTGAAGTCAATATAAAACCAGACAGTGCCATCCGACTTTGGGACTAATAAGACAGGGTTTGTCCACTCACAGTGGGATTCCTCAATGACCCCAAGCTCCAACATGGTCTGGACTTCCTGTTTTACTGCCTCACGCACTTTCTGGGGAAGCAGCCGGAGTTCTCCCAGACTATCTGTCCAGGTTCTGTCTGCTGGATATGGTGGTGTGCAAGGTGGGTCCTTCCTGGTAGGCAGGAAAACACCATTAGGAAGGCTTTCACTAGGCTCTGAACCTGGGCTCTTTGTTCAGGGCAAAGCTGTTCCCTCACCTGCATAGCCCCTGGGGACAGGGCGTAAGGTACTTGGAGCCCCAGTTCTGTCTCTGGGGGGCACCGGGTGATGAATAGATTTTCTCGTTCTTTCCACACCTTCAGCAGGTTGATGTGATAGACTTGGGTGGGTTTCCATTTATCAGGTTGTCTAACCTCATAATTGACTGACCTGACTTGGCACACAATTTCATAGGGTCCCTGCCACTTGACTAGTAGTTTAGACTCCGTGCTTGGGAGTAGAAGGAGGACCTGATTGCCTGGCCTGAAAGCGCATACCTGCACTCCCTTGTTATAGGAGCATTCCTGGGTTTGTTGGGCAGTGAGGAGGTTTTCTTTAGCCAAAGCTC
Organism: Lepidochelys olivacea; assembly: GCF_965140295.1. NCBI lineage: Eukaryota > Metazoa > Chordata > Testudines > Cheloniidae > Lepidochelys > Lepidochelys olivacea. The sequence continues at coordinate 100,427,735 of NC_140413.1, read as the reverse complement.
CCACAGTCTCAAGTCTCCCCCTGAGTCTCAACTCATAGAATCATAGAATATTAGGGTTGGAAGGGACCCCAGAAGGTCATCTAGTCCAACCCCCTGCTCGAAGCAGGACCAATTCCCAGTTAAATCATCCCAGCCAGGGCTTTGTCAAGCCTGACCTTAAAAACCTCTAAGGAAGGAGATTCTACCACCTCCCTAGGTAACGCATTCCAGTGTTTCACCACCCTCTTAATGAAAAAGTTTTTCCTAATATCCAATCTAAACCTCCCCCACTGCAACTTGAGACCATTACTTCTCGTTCTGTCATCTGCTACCATTGAGAACAGTCTAGAGCCATCCTCTTTGGAACCCCCTTTCAGGTAGTTGAAAGCAGCTATCAAATCCCCCCTCATTCTTCTCTTCTGCAGGCTAAACAATCCCAGCTCCCTCAGCCTCTCCTCATAAGTCATGTGTTCCAGTCCCCTAATCATTTTTGTTACCCTTCGCTGGACTCTCTCCAATTTATCCACATCCTTCTTGAAGTGTGGGGCCCAAAACTGGACACAGTACTCCAGATGAGGCCTCACCAATGTCGAATAGAGGGGAACGATCACGTCCCTCGATCTGCTCGCTATGCCCCTACTTATACATCCCAAAATGCCATTGGCCTTCTTGGCAACAAGGGCACACTGCTGACTCATATCCAGCTTCTCGTCCACTGTCACCCCTAGGTCCTTTTCCGCAGAACTGCTGCCTAGCCATTCGGTCCCTAGTCTGTAGCTGTGCATTGGGTTCTTCCGTCCTAAGTGCAGGACCCTGCACTTATCCTTATTGAACCTCATCAGATTCCTTTTGGCCCAATCTTCCAATTGGTCTAGGTCCTTCTGTATCCTATCCCTCCCCTCCAGCGTATCTACCACTCCTCCCAGTTTAGTATCATCCGCAAATTTGCTGAGAGTGCAATCCACACCATCCTCCAGATCATTTATGAAGATATTGAATAAAACCGGCCCCAGGACCGACCCTTGGGGCACTCCACTTGATACCTACATACTGTAGGACATTTTGAGTTCTCAGAGTTTGTCCTTCCCACATCTCTCAGACCAGGTCAAGAATTCCCTGGGGCCGTATCCCATACAGGAGCTCAAATGGGGAAAAACCTGTAGAGGATTGTGGGACTTCCTGAATGGCAAACAGGACTGGGGGGAGATCAGCTGATCACAATGGCGGAGGTCTTCTGGCATAAACCTGGGCTTGGGCCCAGGCTCTCTGATGGGGAAGCTCCCGGGGACCCCTGGGACTGCATCAACACCCCAGCTTGTTGAACTAACCTTTGCTGTTGTTGGGCCCCTAAGTCCTGAATCAATTGCTGCTGGTAAGTGGTCATTTGCTGCAGGAGTTGTTGCTGCTGCTGGTTCTCGGTCATCATTTCAGCAATCACTCCGCCTCCATCGTTGCTGGCTGACCAGCCCATGCTGTTCTAGATCAGGCTGTGTGGCCGCCTATGTCAGTCAATGTCCCCTTCTCTAAGTGTGGGATCAAATGCCCGTGTTTTCCACCAATTGTAATGGTCTCCACTCAGGGTCTGGCCTAGTGATCATGGTCACAACCCTGGACTGCCAAGGGGTTGTGGGGAGTGGAGCCTGGGCCCTCCCACTCTACTGGGCTCCAACCCAGAGCGCTTTTAGCCACCAGTAACCTGGCAACCAAGACTACTTAAGGCTGTCCTCCCTGGGCCTCTTCCTCTCGTCTCCCCCCCAGGGTCACCTCAGTCCAAGGCCTTCACCTGGTGGGAAAATCCAAATCCCAAGGAAGCAAGAGGAAATCACTACTGTCCAGAGACATAGAATATTTTCCTGTCTGCTTGTCTCTGTGGAGGGTCCTCCCTTTCCTCACGGAGGGCCCCTGATGGCAGTGCATCAGAGCCTTTAGGTTTCACTCATTCTGTTCTGCTCTGCTAGAGCTGTGGGCTGTACTCCCCTTCAGTACTGCTTGCCAACTGAGCTAATTTTCTGCCTTTTAATTCCTCCAGCAGATGGAGAATTTGCTGCAAGTGTGGCAGGGCAGGGCTGGTTGAGCCCAAAATAAGCCCATAAGCTCTTGTTGCTCAGTGTGGGGTTTGTACACCCCATCACACCAATGCTTAATCATTTCTCCTCAAAGAGCAAGGGAAGAAGGAACAAGGGAAAGAGAAAAGAATACACGTGAAAATACGTGTGTGTGGCTCGCTAGTCAATGTGTGTTACATATCCCCCTTTGTGCCCACGACAGCCTCCTCACCCCGTCAATGGAGCCTGGCCTCAATTTGTGATGTCAGAACATCCTGTGGGGGAACACAGCAACTATTTACATTACAAAGTAATTTTAGAAAGTATTTAATATATTTTTAGTTTCTTTTAAAGCTATTTAGTAGCTGGAAACAAGGAGAAAAGCCAGCAATGTGACCAGCTTTCTGCAGATCATGAGCAAATGCTTCACAGATCACAATTTTGGAACCAGTGTTAGGAGAATGTTTATCATATAACTTATGGAATAGATGCAACACAGGCTCTGACCCGGCAAAGGTTTGTACAAATGCATATTCTTACACTGGCCTACAGTCCCATTGACATCAATGGGATTGTGTGTGGTAGAATGTGTCTGAGTTAATGGATCAGTTTGTAGGACTGAGATTGCCTCCCCAGTATTAGCCCATATACTATTAAAATATCAACTCTCACTCATTAATTGTGAGAATAATTTTCTCAAATGAGCCAGGTCATTCAAACCTCATAACAAATTAAACAGAACTATAACTCTATCCAAATAACCTGAACTTTGAGGAAGTTCAGATTCAAATCTGAATCCAAATATGGACTTCATGAATCAGGCCACCCACAATTTAAAATACTAAGAACCTTTCTATGATTTTCATCTTCTGAAGTATGGACTTTCTGGAAAGCTAAGTATCTTCACTTGATCTCCAGTTAATTAGCTATCTATTTCCTCATATAAGTCCTATCCTACAAATTCCACCACAAGTAATGCTTTTGGCTTCAATTTTTCACAAATAAATCATTTTCTCCATTACCTCTCTCAATTACTTCACTTAATTAAACAAGGTGTATCTGATTTATTTCAGTTCACTGCTATTGCATGCCTATTAGCTACTCCTATGTGTGCTATAATATTATTTCCCTCGGAGTTGTATTTTCTTTCTCTGGCTAGATCTAATAATAATGTATGACCATCTCAAGGGAGTTCTATTCCCAGCTTTGATTTCTGTGATAGTTCCATAGTTCTGATTCTGAATAATTACTGTGATGGGTTGGACTCCTTGGGAAGCCATCTGATGTGCTGAGATACCACTGAGTCCACCTGTTCCACAAGCATGGGTCCCCTTTAATCTGTCTTGCTGAGCCAGGCTCTTAAAACCTCCTCTAACACACACACACACAGGCAGGGCCACACACAGCTGCAGATCAGCTCTGGGAAGACTCAGCTTAAGGGACTTGCTCCAGCACTCAGATGTCCATCTCCCTTGGGGTGCAGACCCAAAGATATATTATGAAATTTGCCCCCTCCCTTAATGTGGAGACAGGTGTGCACACTTCTTGCCACTCCCCCCTCCCCCAGTTAGAAATTACAGAAAATGGGTTTAATAATAAACACAACAAATTTTATTAACTATAAAAGGCAGATTGTAAGTGGTAAAAGGGGTAACAAACAGAACACTAAGCAAATAAAATCAAACCCGCAAACTAAGCTGGTTTCACTAAAGAAATTGGTTACAATAGTATTTCTCACCCTAGATGTTGTTGCAGGCAGGTTGCAAAGCTTCTGTGGTTCAGAGTTCCAGTTATATTCCTTTTCAGACTAGACCCCTGTCTCAGTTTGGACTCCCCACTTGCCTTCAGTTTTTCTTCTTGGGCAGACAGGCCATGGAGAGGAGGAGTCCTGGTTGCCCTCCTTCCCACCCTCAAATAGGATTTACATAAGGCGGGGATCTTTTGTTTTCCAAACTTGATCCCCCCCTTCCCTTACAGTGGAAAGTTACAAGAAGTCCCAGGTAATGTTTTAGGATCAGGTGACAAGACCACCTGCATCTGTAGGATCACAGCGTCCATGAGTCAATGGCAGTATGGAGCGTCCACAGGAAGACTAAGCTTTTCACAGTCCATTGTCCTCGCTGATGGGCCATCCGCCCTGTCTGGCTTTTCCATTGTTGTACCTGAAGTGTTAGCATGGGCATCACCCAAAGTGGCATAGTTGAAATACAGATACATAGTCAATATTCCTAACTTCAGAAACAGAAATGATACATACACACAAATTGGATAATCACATTCAGTAAATCATAACCTTTCCAATGATATCTCACATGAGCCATCTTGCATAAGGTATATCTCAGTTATGTCATATGCTGTCAAGTTTCCTTCCCCACTCTGAACGCTAGGGTACAGATGTGGGGACCTGCATGAGAAACCTCCTAAGCTTATCTTTACCAGCTTAGGTCAAAACTTCCCCAAGGTACAAAATATTCCACCCTTTGTCCTTGGATTGGCCACTACCACCACCAAACAAATACTGGTTACTGGGGAAGAGCTGTTTGAAAACGTCTTTCCCCCCAAAATACTTCCCAAAACCTTGCACCCCACTTCCTGGACAAGGTTTGGTAAAAAGCCTCACCAATTTGCCTAGGTGACTACAGACCCAGACCCTTGGATCTTAAGAACAATGAACAATCCTCCCAACACTTGCACCCCCCGCCCTTTCCTGGGAAATGTTGGATAAAAAGCCTCACCAATTTGCATAGGTGACCACAGACCCAAACCCTTGGATCTGAGAACAATGAAAAAGCATTCAGTTTTCTTACAAGAAGACTTTTAATAGAAATAAAGAAATCACCTCTGTAAAATCAGGATGGTAGATACCTTACAGGGTAATTAGATTCAAAACATAGAGAATCCCTCTAGGCAAAAACTTAAGTTACAAAAAAGATACACAGACAGAAATAGTTATTCTATTCAGCACAATTCTTTTCTCAGCCATTTAAAGAAATCATAATCTAACACATACCTAGCTAGATTACTTACTAAAAGTTCTAAGACTCCATTCCTGGTCTATCCCCGGCAGAAACAGCATATAGACAGACACACACAGACCCTTTGATTCTCTCCCTCCTCCCAGCTTTTGAAAGTATCTTGTCTCCTCGTTGGTCATTTTGGTCAGGTGCCAGTGAGGTTACCTTTAGCTTCTTAACCCTTTACAGGTGAGAGGATTTTTTTTCTCTGGCCAGGAGGGATTTTAAAGGGGTTTACCCTTCCCTTTATATTTATGACATATGCATATCATAAGCATATTTTCATAAAGAATATGGAATACATGTCACAATTTCCTGTTTAGTTTTCTCCCTTATATGTGTCATTTAATTCTGTAACTATAATTCTTCCCTTTGTAACTAAGAACATGAGTTATACTTTACAGTGCTATGCAAACAAGCCTCATAACAGATCATCTAATCATTTCTTCACAAATTCCTGTCTCTCTTTTTCTATTTGGATGCTTTGAACTTTTAATTATCTACCCATAACATTAATATTCCAGCTAGGAGATACTAAGAGCTAACTTAGGAACATAAGGCTCTACCCTGCTGCTATTGAATTTAATGGGAGAGCTGACATCATCAACAGGAGCAGGACTGGGCCCCAGATGTCTTTGCCTAAGAATTCGTTGGTCATCATCTTCTATGGAGGTAAAAAGGGGCGGATTCAGATACAAGGAAATTATAAAGGAAAAATCTAAAATGGACTCTCAAATACTCCTTAAGGGTGACATTTACCACAGTGCAGAGGCCCCACACAATAGACTAAGCAACACCTGAATTAGGGGCATTTAGTGTGTGTTAAAAACATAGACCCTTGTGCAAACCCTCTGCACTGGGGTAAAAATCACCACAAGTTGTCATATTAGTGGTTACCTTCTGCATATATTGGTCAGTTTTTAGTTGGAGTGTCATATGTTCTAAGCAGTCCACTAGTTAGAGCAAAAACATTGAGTTTTAGGCACCTGTTGTTTCTTTTTAAACAAGTGGATAGATTAGAGAGAGCTCACAGGAGAGCAACAAACATTATAAAAGGTTTGGATAAGATCCATAGCTTGAAGGGAAGTTTAACCGTATGGGAATGGCTCATTCTGGAATGGAGAAAAGAAGATTGAGAGGAGACATAACTATTGGTAAATGGAGAGTGATTATAAAGAGAACAGGGATCAGTTTGCTCAAAAGTCAATATGGATAAATTGATGAACTTACACTGCTGCAGCGAAAGTTTAGGTTAACTATTCAGAAAAACTTTGAGGGAATTTAAGCAATGGATCAAGCTTCCAGATATGGAATCATCACCAACAGAAATAATGAAGGCTGTCTTTTAAGGATGGTTTGGGAATAATTAAGTCAGTTCTGACAAGATGCAAAAAGGGAACTCAAAACCCACACAGATTATTTAATTTTATGAAATCTTGTCATTGTGAATCTAAAATAAACCTTGAAAAGATTTTGGGCAAGAATCTGTGTGACAATTGAATGGCCGTGCTTCATATTGCCATAGGTACTCGGATGCCATAGTGATAATGCCATGTAAGAGCATAGGTAGAAAGAGGTGCCAGTACAGAACAGATATGTTGTCTTGAGGAAATTGCATATGTTATTTGGGGCAAAGGCTGCCAGATTGCAGCAACCCTCATTGCCAATTTCTTGGAGAGGAATCGATGGCTGCTTCACAACAGGCCAAATCCTATTCATAAGCTAATCCAAGGCAATAGGAGTGTATCCATTGACTTGAATGGACACTGGAATAGGAATAGGACTTATTGCCCTATTTAAAATGGAAATGCCTGTACACTTTCAATGTTAAGAACAAGGGAAAGCATTTAAATACTCATTAGATAGCAGAATGATTAGCAAATACCTCTATGCTTTACATTTTAAAATTGAAATCTGACATGAAAATCCTTATGATGATCTACTGATATTAAGCATGGTTTAATACAGAAGCAAGTAAAGGCCTTGTGTCATTAACAATTGTTTTTTTCACATGAGGGTGATAATAAAACCAACTTTTACAAGGTACTTTTTGTCAGAAGATCTCAAAGTGATTTTTAAAGGTCAGTATCATTTTTTCCAATGTTACATATGGAGAAACTGATTCAGAGGAAGTGACTTGCCCAAGGTCACCCAGCAGCCCAGTACCAAATGACTGATAGTACCTACAATAGAGAGTTATGAACGCCAGAGTTACGAACTGACTGGTCAACCACACACCTCATTTGGAATCAGAAGTATGCAATCAAGAAGCAGAGACCAAAAAAAAAAAAAATACTGTACAGTTTAGTACTGTTTGAAATGTAAACTACTAAAAATATAAAGGGAATGTTTCAGAAAAAGATTTGAGAAGGTAAGAAAATTGTTTCTGTGCTTGTTTCATTTAAATTAAGATGCTTAAAAGCAGCATTTTTCTTCTGCATAGTAAAGGTTCAAGGCTGTATTAAGTCTATGTTCAGCTGTAAACTTTTGAAAGAACAACCATAACATGATTTAGTTGGGGATTGATTCTGCTTTGAGCAGGGGGTTGGACTAGATGACCTCCTGAGGTCCCTTCCAACCCTGATACTCTATGATTCTAGGAACATTTTGCTCAGTGGTATGAACATTTCAGAGTTATGAACAACCTCCGTTCCCAAGGTGTTTGTAACTCTGAGGTTCCACTGTATTATAAACTGCAGGAATACCTTTTACTTTGCCAAACACTTGCAACAACAATCTATTGTTTTGCATTGTGTGTTGTAAGGACATAAGAACATCGTGGGTCACACCAATGGTCCATCTAGTCCAGTATCCTGTCTTCTGATAGTGGCCAGTGTCAGATACTTCAGAAGGAATGAACAGAACAGGACAATTTTGAGTGACCCATCCCCTGTTGTCCAGTACCAGCTTCTGGCAGTTAGAGGTTTAGCAACAACTGGGGCATGGGGTTGCATCCCTGACCATCTTGGCTAATAACCATTCATGGACCTATCCTTAGAGCCCTGGGCAGATACAAAATTCGTATCCACATCCAATCAATGATCCACAAACATGGTCTGCGGATGTCCACAGATATAAAGAAGATATCCGCAGATTTGCAGGGCTCTACCTATCCTCCATGAACGTATCCAGTTCTTTTTTGAATCCAGTTATACTTTCGGCCTTCACAGCATCCCCTGGCAACAAGTTCCACAGGTTGACTGTGTGTTGTGTGAAGAAGTACTTCCTTATGTTTGTTTTAACCTGCTACCTAATTTCATTGGATAACCCCTGTTTCTTGTGTTAATAAAGGGTAAATAACACTTCCTTATTAACTTTTCTACACCATTCATGATTTTAGAGACTCTATCGTATCCCCATTTTAATCATCTCTTTTCTAAGATGAACAGTCCCAGTCTTTTTAATCTCTACTTGTCTGGAAGCTGTTTCATATCCTAATCATTTTTGTTGCCATTTTCTACACCTTTTCCATTTCTAATATGTCTTTTTTGAGATAGGGACACCAGAACTGCACACAAACTATTCAAGGTGTGGACATACCATGGATTTATATAGTGGCATTATGATATTTTCTGTTTTATTATCTATCCCTTTCTTAATGATTCCCAACATTCTGTTCTCTTTTTTGACTGCCACTGCACTTTGAGTGGATGTTTTCTGAAAGCTATCCACAATGACTCCTAGATCTCTTTCTTGAGTGGTTTCAGCTAATTCAAACACCATCATTTTGGGGTATGTATGTAGAGTTGGTTTTAGATTTTCCAATGTTCATTACTTTGCACTTATCAACATTGAATTTCATCGGCCATTTTGTTGCCCAGTCACCGCGTTTAGTGAAATCTCTTTGTAACAATTCGCAGTCAGCTATGGACTTAACTATCTTGAGTAATTTTGTATTGTTTGCAAATTTTTCCACCTTACTGTTCACCTCCATTTTCCAGATCATTTATTAATATGTTGAATAGCACAGTCTCAACACAGATCCTTGGAGGACCCTGCTATTTACCTCTCTTTATTGTGAAAACTGATCTTTTATTCCCACCCTTTGTTTTCTATTTTTCACCCAGTTACTGATCAAGGAGAAGACCTTCCCTCTTATCCTGTGACTGTTTACTTTTTCTTTATCAAGGTAAAGTCCAAGTACATTATATCAACTAGATCAACCTTGTCTGCATGGTTGTCGACACCCTCAGAGAATTCTAATAGGTTGATGATCTGGAGGACGATAAATGATCTGGAGTATGGTGTGGATTGCACACTCAGCAAGTTTGCAGACGACACTAAACTGGGAGGAGTGGTAGATATGCTGGAGGGTAGGAATAGGATACAGAGGGACCTAGACAAATTAGAGGCTTGGGCCAAAAGAAATCTGATGAGGTTCAACAAGGACAAGTGCAGAGTCCTGCACTTAAGACGGAAGAATCCAATGTACTGCTACAGACTAGGGACCGAATGGCTAGGCAGCAGTTCTGCAGAAAAGGACCTAGGGGTTACAGTGGACAAGAAGCTAGATATGAGTCAACAGTGTGCCCTTGTTGTCAAGAAGGCCAATGGCATTTTGGGCTGTATAAGTAGGGGCATTGCCAGCAGATCGAGGGACATGATCGTTCCCCTCTATTCGACATTGGTGAGGCCTCATCTGGAGTACTGTGTCCAGTTTTGGGCTGCACACTACAAGAAGGATGTGGAAAAATTGGAGAGAGTCCAGCGGAGGGCAACAAAAATTATTAGGGGACTGGAACACATGAGTTATGAGGAGAGGCTGAGGGAACTGGGATTGTTTAGTCTGCGGAAGAGAAGAATGAGGGGGGATTTGATAGCTGCTTCCAACTACCTGAAAGGGGGTTCCAAAGAGGATGGATCTAGACTGTTCTCAGTGGTAGCAGAAGACAGAACAAGGAGTAATGGTCTCAAGTTGCAGTGGGGGAGATTTAGGTTGGATATTAAGAAAAACTTTTTCACTAGGAGGGTGGTGAAGCACTGGAATGCGTTACCTAGGGAGGCGGTGGAATCTCCTTCTCTAGAAGTTTTTAAGATCAGGCTTGACAAAGCCCTGGCTGGGATGATTTAATTAGGGATCGGTCCTGCTTTGAGCAGGGGGTTGGACTAGATGACCTCCTGAGGTCCCTTCCAACCCTGATATGCTATGATTCTATCAGGTATGATTTCGCTTTACTAAAGCCAGGTTGCCTATTCCCCAACATATTGTGTTCATCTGTATGTCTGATTATTCTGTTCTGTACTATCATTTCAACCAATTTGCATGGTATTGAAATTAGTCTTACCAGTCTGTAATTGCTAGGATTGTCTCTGGAGATTTTTTTAAAATCAGCTTTAAATTAGCTGTCACTGCTACAGTCACAGTCACTGCTACAGCGGTTGATTTAAGTGATAGGATACATATCAAAGATAGTAGTTCTGCAATTTTGTATCAGAGTTCCTTAAGAACTCATGGGTGAATACCATCTGGTCCTGGTGACTTCTTATTGTTTAATTTATCAGTTTGTTCCAAAACCTCTTCCTACTAATACCTCAATCTGGGACAGTTCCTCAGATCTGTCATCTAAAAAGAATTGCTCCGGTGTGGGTATCTCCTCCACATCCTCTCCAGTGAAGACAGTGCAAACAATTCATTTAGCTTCACCACAACAGTCTTGTCTTCCTTGAGTACTTCATTAACACCTTGATCATCTGGTAGCCCCACCGGCTGTTTGGCAGGCTTTCTGCTTCTGATATACTTAAAAATAAATTGCTGTTAGTTTTTGTGTCTTTAGCTAGTTGCTCTTGAAATTCTTACTTGGCCTGCCTTATACTTTTACACTTGACTTTCACAGTTTGTGCTCCTTTGTATTTTCCTCAGTAGGATTTGACTTCCAATTTCTAAAGGATGCCTTTTTGCTTCTGTCTCTTTTACTTTGCTGTTTAGCCATGGTGGCATTTTTGTTTGTTTGTTTTCTTTTACTTGAGGTATACATTTAGTTTAAGCCTCTGTTACGGTGTTTTTAAATAGTTTCAGAAGTCTGAGTTCTGCAGCAGAATGGTAATGTCCCAGAAAGCCTTAGGTTCTCCACTAAAAGGGAAACAAATAATATCTGCTTCTCTAGCATTGATTTTTCATTTATCAACATACTTCCCCAAGTCTCCTTAAACCAGCCGTCAGCTGTTCTCCAAATGCTGAGCCAAGGAACAAGAGATGGGTGATATTTTTAAAAAATGAATGTCCTATTTTCTTGACTGCCTACATGCTCTCTTTTTAATAATTCTCCTTGACTCTAGCGACCTTCATTGCTGATGGCAGAGCTGATCCAGGCTAAGCTCTTTTGAACTATGCCAGCAATTTTTTTAGGTCTCTTTTATAAAAGCAGTCAATAGGTTATTAGTTCAGTTCACTTGCTTACTAGCTGATGTCTAAACCTTGTTTATCTTCTTCTTCCCAAGAGGGAAATAGAAAGAAACACCAATGGCTTGGGGCCAGATTCTATGATCATATTATTAATGCACAGGTGCAGGCTGCAGGTGGTGCAAAGCTGCACTATTCCAGCAGGAGCATTAGGACGGATGGTGGTTGAAGCATGAAGGGACATATGAATCTTTAGTGCATCTGGCACGTAAATACCTTGCAGTGCCAGCTACAAAAGTGCCATGTGAATGCCTGTTCTCACTTTCAGGTGACATTGTAAACAAACTGGCAGCATTGTTTCCTGCAAATGTAAACAAACTTGTTTGTCTCAGCAATTGGCTGAACAAGAAGTAGAACTGAGTGGACTTGTAGCCTCTAAAGTTTTACATTATTTTATTTTTGAATGCAGTTATTTTTGTACATAATTCTACATTTATAAGTTCAATTTTCATGATAGTGATTGCACTACAGTACTTGTATTAGGTGAATTGAAAAATACTATTTTTGTTTTTTACAGTGCAAATATTTGTAATCAAAATAAATATAAAGTGAGCACTGTATACTTTGTATTCTGTGTTGCAATTGAAATCAATATATTTGAAAATGTAGAAAACTTCCAAAAATATTTAAATAAATGGCCTTCTATTGTTGTTTAACAGTGCGATTAATTGTGCTATTAATCACGATTAATGTTTTTAATCACTTGACAGCCCTACTTCCTACCTAAATCGGAGAGTTCCATACAAGACGTGTGCTGGCTGGGCCACGATGGAGCATTTCAGGCCAAAAGCTGCCATTTGAAAATCATTTAAAGAGACACCATCAGCAGTTCCAATAATTTTGTGTGCCAGATCTTCGGTTGTTGTAAATCAGCATAGCTCTGTTGAAATCAGTGAAACTGTGCTGAGGATCTGACCCAGTTGTCTGGATCTCTGAACGCGCCCTTCTTGCTTCAACAGGCAGAAAATATTAACTGATATCACTACAGTATGTAATGGAATGCAAGGACTTTCACTTACAGCATTTTATCCCTCATCCTAATCTTCAGTTCCTTACAGTAACTAGCACATGTCTAATACACCTCCTTCCAAAGACTTATCTGTTTGATCAAAATATTTTTATCATCTGAGCTTCAACAAGACCTCAGCCTTTTTATATCTTTAGTCTGGTTGCCTTCTTCAAATTGTGTCATATGATAGTGATCACTACTCCTTCCTCTGCTGTATTTGAGTAGTGCTGTAGTTCCCTCTGTTCTGTCTGTGCTCTTTTTGGCTCCTATTTTCAAATTTCCAGTTATTCCATCATTGATGAACACTGGAAACTGACATTAACCTCAGATATGAACCTTTATTAAAAACCATTTCTGGACAGTGTCTTATTGACAAGAGAAACTGAGCAGCTTCTTTCTCCAGCACTCTCAATCTAATCTTTAGAGCTAATGTTTTGATTTTTGAGACAGTAGAATATGGAACTTACATGTACTGGGATCAAATCATACAGAAAGAGTAGGGTGACCAGATGTCCCATTTTTAAAGGGACAGTCCCTTTTTTGGGGACTTTTTCTTATATAGGCGCCTATTACCCCCAATCTGGTCACCCTAGCTAGCATTCCTAGATGTTTGGCATGGTACTCCTAAGATCTGCCTAGAAAAGTAGTGAGTAGAAGTAAAAGGACACTGCTTGCAGAACTTAAGTTGGGCCCCATTGTCAAGGAGTGAAAAAAAATCTTCCTGAGAAATCCCTTAGGTTGATCTATTTTAATACACTTCAAGAGAGGAAGAATTTTCAAAGTGAGTCTCTAGGCACAATTCTTATTACACTCAAAAACCTGCTTGTGGAGAGGAGAGATGGGTTCCCAGTCGGAGTCGGTTATCAGAGAACCAGCTGTTGTAGGGCAGGACAATTGGAATAATGACGGTAATAGTAAGGGGCCTTACATTTATATACCATTTTTAACCAAAGGGACTGCAAATTGTGGACCAGACTGTGCACCCCCCACCATGATGCACGAACGTGGGAAGCAGCTGTCTCTGCTGGAATATCTCTTCCTTTCAGAAGACCCTATGTAGCTGGTATCTGACTCAGGGGGAGGGAGCTGGGACTGGATGGATCTGTGAAGTGAGAGGCCTCATAATGGGGGGAGCCAAGTCCCACCATCCATCCATAGAGATTCATCCATCCCACCATCCCCATAGAGATTGCCAAACTTAGAGTGATGATATTTTTCTTTCAGAGCCCTTTTCCCCTAAGAGGATCCTTCTAATTCCCCAAGTTCCATGTGTTTTTTGGGTAGGCAGGCACAACCGCTTATTCTGTGGGGGCAGGGAAAACCCCACTTCCCTGATGGAACACCAAGCAATGCAGAGTCTGAGGGCTAGTTTTGCAAACAAATGATAGTTGGGTTGAAATACCTTTCTTCTGTGCTTGGCAAATATGGATGTCAGATATTCATTTTTCATTCAATGCTTTCTTTTACTGACAGTAAGAAAGCTGAAATGGCTGGAGATAGTGATATATTTGCATTCAGACTGATTTTGATGATTTTGGAGATATGTAGTAGCTTATGGCTTGATTTAGGTCCGTTAGTGTTTGGAATTAAGTTTATTTTTAAAAACAAAAACTAAGCAAGCAAACAATTTTGGTGGTAATCATTGTAAGATCCAATCCCTATCTATGAATGCAGGTGCCCTGATTTATTATATAGTAGAATCCCCTTAATGCAATCACCTTTAGTAGATACCCTATTGTCCTAAGTAAGCAGATATCTCTATTAAGAGATATCTCTATTACAATCTGAAAAACCTTAATATGGCAAAATAAGGATTAAAAATACAAAGAGAAAAATGAAATGCACCGCATTCATCCATAGTTGAACTTTCTTCTTCTTCTTTTTTTTATCCTTAAATATTATTTGGCAACTTCTGTATTAAATGACTGGAGCTGAGAATTTCACACCAGGTGAAGCACCACTTCATAATATAACACTCTCTGAATATATATTCTCTTTAAGTGGAATTTATGCTAATATTGTTTTAATTAAGCAGCATTCATTACCACTCACTATCATTAGGTTAAATCCTGTTCTCTGAGAAATGTCCCAGTTAAGTGGTCAGTTGATTAAGCGAGTCATGATTAAGTGAATTATACTGTGACAAAAAACTTGCTAGAACTGTATTGCTGGAATGTCTGGGTCTTGATCAGTATTATTAGCTAATATATTCTATCAGAAACAAACAACTGGTTCTCAATGCTGCAACTTTTCAGGGGTCTCATTGGGATACAACACAGGGGAAACATTTTAAATGGGTTTCTTGGCTTCCTCCATGATTAATTTTTTTTATACTGCTCAGTTCCATAATTTGAATGATCAGGGATATAATGACGTTCAAAAGTAGAAGCATTGTTCCTCAGGCTGCTTGTCTTGGCTACCACTTGACATTGGCTTTCCAAGATATGGCAGAATAGGAGTAGAAAACAAAATCTATTGTACTGGTCTTGTAAATTAACTGCATTCAGGTGTACTAAGTAGAATACCAACAGAAAATAAGGAGCTGCCTTTGTTAATGGGTCAAGCTAGACACTGCTTTTTGCCTTTTGTGATTTGCATCAGCTTTGCCAAGCACAATTATATTAATTCGGAAATACTCATGGAGAGAAAGAATGACAACATGAGGAAAGCATGTTGTATGAAAAGTTTAGACATTCTTAGACAGTCCAAACAAACAGGCTAACATCACTGTATTATATGTAATACTTCCTTTCCATGAGTATTTCTCTCTCATTCCCTCTCTATATAAAATGACTTCAGTCTTTTGAATGTAAGCACAGCTAAAGTTGGCAGATTCCAGAAACAACAACCTGAATAAGTAGGCAAAATATTAAGACCTTAACCTGCTCCCACTAAAATCAGTGGATAAACTCCAATTGGTTCCAAAAGGGCCAAATCTTGCTAGATCTTGCTTGCTCACTGTCTTTACTGGGGCTCCTTGAGTAAGTAAGGTGAGCAGAATTTGGCCCAAATGAAAACTGAACTATAATCTTGCACTCCACTGAATTCTCAGCCCAATCCTAACCACACGAGATGCCTAATTTTCAGTCCAGCCTCAATATTTTATCGTAACCTTCAAGAGAATCTTAACAAGCAGAAGGCTGCTGATCTAAGCCCTAGAAAATCTCTATGGTTCTTGAATGACTTTAAGAACACGTGATTATTATGGGAGAGATCACAAGATAGTGACCTGCCCTGAGAGCAGCCCAGGGGGGAGATTGTAACTCTGAATGTTTCTCTCACAGAGTGAGCCATGCTGAATCTTTTCCCTGTACAACACACATCACCTGATGCGCCAGTGCAGCTATGCTACCAGGAACATTGTGGGGAAAACCAAGACTGTGCCCATTCCCTGTCTTGTTCTACCCCATCCCGCCTCCCTCACCGGGGTGGAAAGTAGCAGCTTTGCAAAATCTGATTTCACACTTGCATGGCAATCTGTGTTGAGAATAGCTGGCTCCATGTTGGATGAGCTATGGATTGGCCCTGTATCAGGTGGGCTTCTTGGGTCTGATATTTCACTATTGAAATTGATGGGGATCTTACTGTAGTTAACACTTAAGCTTGCTACAGGATGTAAAAACCCCAATGCCCCCTAAAACAAATAAACAAAACCCCTGAAGTTCCTTAAATAAAATCCTTAATTTGCTCTAACATTTAACATCTGTTCAAAGTTTGAAGGTCCCATGATAAATTATTGAAATCTGTCATAAAAATTACACCACATTAAAAGATTTATGTAGCTCAGTATTTCTGGTCTGCTTGACAAGGCTTACTGTATTACTGTATTATGTTGTCATTGAATCAGACACCTGAGGGGGCCCCCTAGAGTGAATGGGATTACTCAGATGAGTAACCACTCACCAGTGTAAGAAAGTGGCTGATAATCTATCACTAGAAATATATTCAAGGAGGCTATTAATACTGTAAACTAATATATGTTATGTTATTCAAAATCAACTGATATTTACTTAATAATTTGATTTATTTATTAACAGTGTTTCTCAAACTATTGTACTGGTGACCCCTTTCACATAGCAAGCCTCTGAATGTGACACCCCCCCCCTTATAAATTAAAAACACTTGTTTATATATTTAACCACATTAGAAATGCTGGAAGCAAAACGGGGCTTAGGGTGGAGGCTGACAACTTGTGACCCCCCATGTAATAACCTCATGACCCCCCTGAAGGGTCCCAACACCCAGTTTGAGAACCCCTGATTTACTAAGTGCTAAAAGCCTCCTAAACACCAGTGAAGAGATGGTTTTGGCTCTACTGAACATTCATTCTATAGTCAATGTACCAATGTAACCCAACAAATCACTGACAAAAAATATCTATACTGTTATAGCTAAGATGCTTGCATGCTTCTGCATATTTCCTAATAAAAATCTAGTAATGCTTCAGTTTCCCAGATTTGGCCAAGTCATTTCTTTAAATATTCATGTGTTTTCATCCTCCTCTGTCAGCTAATTATGTATTACTCTAATCCCATCTCAGATCTCCCTACGCTATTCTGATCTTCGGCTTCAAATGTGAAGTCTTTTGAATGCATAGATTCCCACTGAAATCACTGGCAGTCTGCAATTAAAAATGTATTTATCTGGGAGGAAATGACCTTCTTAAGATTGCTGGAACAGCCACCCCAAATCTACAGTCAACGCTTTTGCTGTTTTCTAAATGAAAACAGCTTAAACTGATTTCGATCTTTTTTGATTAATAACACCATTGCCTTGGTACTGACAATTTATATGTCCAGTTCCAGCCTGAAGCAAACTGCAACAAGTCAGTTACAAGCAAACTCGAGAAAATCAGAGTTTAGAATGTAAACACCAATAGATGGTGCTCGCTGGCATTATTATCATAACATTTTGAAATGAAATAAGTCCCTAATTTTTGAACCTGTAGAATTATTTAAACTCAGTTCCTTCTGTTTCGGCATCACCCTTCTCTAAATACTGAACCATTTTACAAGCTTAATTTTGGGGTGCTCAATATAATTATTTTACTCCCATTGTGGTAGCACCTACGTACCCCAGTGAAGGATCAGGGCCCTGTTATACCAGACACTATACAAACAAATAACATAAAGACTGCCCCGGAGAGTTCACATTTGAACAGTTTTAGAGTGGAGGTTGTGAGAGCGTGGTGATTGGAAGAAAATAGTTTTAGAAATAGGAAGAAGATCCTGCTGTGGAGTTATTCAGTAGTTATCTGAAACTAGGCCCTTTATCTAGAGAGATGGGTTTTACTTGGAGGAATTTCAGGCAAAATTGTCCTCATGACTTCAGAAGATCTTTAGCCCAGAATATATTAGACAATGGTTCCTATTCCAAATATAATAGGTGTGGAAGGCATAGTGGAGTCTCATGATCCCCAAAAACCTTTTTTCTTTTGCTAAAGTAAGCAAATCTGAAATACATTTCCCCAGATTTATTCCTAAAAGACATATTTTTGCATCTGCTGCTAAGAGTGTGACATACACAAAAGTTTCAAACTCTCAGGAAGGATTTAGAGGCACACATTTTACACAAACCCATGTCACATCAGAACCCCCATGTTAAATAAGTTATACCGAGCTGTGCATGAAACCTAAACTGCTGGAAATTTCTTTCAGCTCAGTGTGATTCACAGAGATATGGGCTAAAAAGAACACAGTGTATTATTAAAAATATCAGCTGGACACGGCTCAGCAAGTGCCAACAGCAAGTGTACTTAGGAAGTAGAGAAAATGCTTAACTTCATTAACTCCTTCACATCTGAGCTTTCTTACTTATGTAAGGAAAGAGCCACAAAATTTTTATGAAGTTGAGATACTAATGAGATGAATGACAGGTCTAACAAAATGCTAATGAGACCAACACAATATAGTGTCAGTAGAGTAGAAAGCACTCGGTTCTCTCAGGTTTGGTAAACGCAAGCAACTGCTAATTTGCCAGAAGTGGATTCATGAACTTAGCAAGGGAATTTAAACAGTAATAGAAAAATACCCCGTGTTCTTATAATGTAGTAACATTGATCTTTTTTTGCTCTTATTAAAGGCTCTTACTGAATTTAAAAATAGTGCCTTGGTTTCTCCATCTGTCACTGTTTCATGACTCAAAGGTTAGGAATCATTCGCCACTATCAACTAAATTAGCAACTGAATGATTTCTGCATGGCTAAGACAGTCCTTGTCTATTCAGTGAATTCCTCAGTAAGGAGACTTTCAATAGAAACCCAGCGATTATTCACTAATTTTAAATGAAAATGTTATTTACCAAATGGGCTCAACCCACAACATTTTGTACCTGGACCCAGATTTTTTAAACATTCAAACGTCTGAGAAATATATGGCACTGTTAAGAGAGGAACCAATCCCCACTGTGTTGAGGGAAGCATTGATGGTGAAGCAAAGGAGGACACACAAAATGAAGTTGCTCAAGTAGCATACTCTGCCTTCTCTAGGTAGCTACCAAGAGTCCCTGAACTACAACAGAGTTCTGTGTAGATTATGGAGTTGGGGAAGGAAGAACAGCTCAGGGCAACATCCTGCTCCCAAGGGGAAAATGGTGCATCTTGTGTGGAAAATGTGTAAATTAATGCTGAAGAAAAGGAGTACTTGTGGCACCATAGAGACTAACCAAGTTAAGGTGCCACGAGTACTCCTTTTCTTTTTGCGAATACAGACTAACAAGGCTGTTACTCTGAAACCTGTCATTAATGCTGAAGGTTTCAGTGTATCTCCCTTCTGCAGCCTCCCCACACATGGAGGGGGAACTTTCATGCCAGGGAGCCAAAGGCAGCATGCATGTGAGCCTCCTGTCAATGATTGCAGAGATGGGATGGGAGGTGAGTGGAAGTCTTTTGGTTTGATAACTCTGACTGAAGATGTAGTTTCTTGGGCCATGTTTGTCTGGCAAATTTAGACACTTCAGGTTCCCTTCCCTTCCACTGTACCATTTTCTCTGGCATGTTTTCAGTGCACAGAATCCTAATGAGTTTTAAACATAATTTTTTTCCCTTCCATTGTTTTTTGACCATAATGCCCAGTGTCTCTGGGCAAGATGAGTTGTGTGTGGTGTAAATCTGGATGGGGATAGGAGCGCTAAAGGTGGGCTTGAGGTTTAAGCCACTTCTGTGGTTCCGTGATTCACAACTGATCATTGCCAGTCCAGACCCCAGCACAAGAGATCACAAGCTTCAAGCTGTTCTATCTTACATCAGCTTCTCACAACCTTTAAGAGGCCATTCTGGCATTTGGGGACTGCTGGGGAATAGGGGCACACCTTCTCCTTCACCTGCACTGACCCTAGGCAAGTGTTGCAGATACAGGGGGTAGTAATTAAATAGGAGTTATGGCTTCTTTATGCTGCTGGAACGGTGCAAAGTGGCTGTACAGACGTTAGTATCAGGCCTAATATGTCAAAAACTGTTCATTCTTTTAGTGTCATCTGAATTTACCATGAATTCTTCTGTACTTGTAAGAATAAGAAAAGTATTATACAAATTAAGCTCTGGAGAGAGCACCCTGCCTCCTTTCCTGGACTTCCTTACGAAAATAACCAGTGTTCAACCAGCAGGAATTTCATATAGGTTCATAGTCTAATGTAAGCGTTTGGTCTTCTTTGACATTTTTGTTGAGTCTTAATTGATTGTTGACTATGGGCTACTTCAGTTACTTTCATTGTCTTATCTTCCTCCCCCTCCCCCCTCGGCCCCCAGTCCTGCAAATAGTCTTGCATATGATTCATTTTAACTTTGTGTTGAGTGGGACTACTTATCATACGCATGTTTGTAAGGTTTCGGGCCTTAGTATGGAGGTCTACTACTTCTGACTATGAGAATAACTCTTGGTCTACCAGCTGCTCAAACTGGGAAAACTGACTTATTTAACTCTAGTTTGTTCTCCCTTTATAGCATCAAATTACTTGTTCCAATCAAATTACTTATATCCCCAGGCAGAGGAAAAATATAGGCAGTGAAAATAAAAGCAATCACTCAGCAGCTTCAGGTGTGCTTTAACCTTTAGTTTATCTTGTTCTGCGATTTACTGTTGTCCTCCCAGGGGAAGGAATCTCTTTCTCTTTAAACAGTTCCTTTCAATTTATACATATCAATAATAATTTAGCCTATGTTTCTGTGATTTTTGGTTTTTAGCTTACCTTTTACTTAAACACCGATTAACATTAAACCATCACAGCATTAAACAATCCCCACAGTGTTGGCACATTTTTAATGCAAATCATAGAATCATAGAATATCAGGGTTGGAAGGGACCTCAGGAGGTCATCTAGTCCAACCCCCTGCTCAAAAGCAGGACCAATCCCCAATTAAATCATCCCAGCCAGGGCTTTGTCAAGCCTGACCTTAAAAACTTCTAAGGAGGGAGATTCCACCACCTCCCTAGGTAACGCATTCCAGTGTTTCACCACCCTCCTAGTGAAAAAGTTTTTCCTAATATCCAACCTAAACCTCCCCCACTGCAACTTGAGACCATTACTCCTTGTCCTGTCCTCTTCGACCACTGAGAATAGTCTAGAACCATCCTCTCTGGAACCACCTCTCAGGTAGCTGAAAGCAGCTATCAAATCCCCCCTCATTCTTCTCTTCTGCAGACTAAACAATCCCAGTTCCCTCAGCCTCTCCTCATAAGTCATGTGTTCGAGACCCCTAATCATTTTTGTTGCTCTTTGCTGGGCTCTTTCCAATTTATCCACATCCTTCTTGTAGTGTGGGGCCCAAAACTGGACACAGTACTCCAGATGAGGCCTCACCAATGTCGAATAGAGGGGGACGATCACGTCCCTCAATCTGCTCGCTATGCCCCTACTTATACATCCCAAAATGCCATTGGCCTTCTTGGCAACAAGGGCACACTGTTGACTCATATCCAGCTTCTCGTCCACTGTCACCCCTAGGTCCTTTTCCGCAGAACTGCTGCCTAGCCATTCGGTCCCTAGTCTGTAGCGGTGCATTGGATTCTTCCATCTTAAGTGCAGGACCCTGCACTTATCCTTATTGAACCTCATCAGATTTCTTTTGGCCCAATCCTCCAATTTGTCTAGGTCCCTCTGTATCCTATCCCTGCCCTCCAGCGTATCTACCACTCCTCCCAGTTTAGTGTCATCCGCAAATTTGCTGAGAGTGCAGTCCACACCATCCTCCAGATCATTAATGAAGATATTGAACAAAACCAGCCCCAGGACCGACCCCTGGGGCACTCCACTAGACACCGGCTGCCAACTAGACATGGAGCCATTGATCACTACCCGTTGAGCCCGACAATCTAGCCAACTTTCTACCCACCTTATAGTGCATTCATCCAGCCCATACTTCTTTAACTTGCTGACAAGAATATTGTGGGAGACCGTGTCAAAAGCTTTGCTAAAGTCAAGAAACAATACATCTACTGCTTTCCCTTCATCCACAGAACCAGTAATCTCATCATAGAAGGCGATTAGATTAGTCAGGCATGACCTTCCCTTGGTGAATCCATGCTGGCTGTTCCTGATCACTTTCCTCTCATGTAAGTGCTTCAGGATTGATTCTTTGAGGACCTGCTCCATGATTTTTCCAGGGACTGAGGTGAGGCTGACTGGCCTGTAGTTCCCAGGATCCTCCTTCTTCCCTTTTTTAAAGATTGGCACTACATTAGCCTTTTTCCAGTCATCTGGAACTTCCCCCGTTCGCCACGAGTTTTCAAAGATAATGGCCAATGGCTCTGCAATCACAGCCGCCAGTTCCTTTAGCACTCTCGGATGCAACTCGTCCGGCCCCATGGACTTGTGCACGTCCAGCTTTTCTAAATAGTCCCTAACCACCTCTTTCTCCACAGAGGGCTGGCCATCTATTCCCCATGTTGTGATGCCCAGCGCAGCAGTCTGGGAGCTGACCTTGTTCGTGAAGACAGAGGCAAAAAAAGCATTACATACATTAGCTTTTTCCACATCCTTTGTCACCCTGTTGCTTCCCACATTCCGTAAGAGGCCCACGCTTTCCTTGACTTTCTTCTTGTTGCCAACATACCTGAAGAAACCCTTCTTGTTACTCTTAACATCTCTCGCTAGCTGCAGCTCCAGGTGCGATTTGGCCCTCCTGATTTCATTCCTACATGCCCGAGCAATATTTTTATACTCTTCCCTGGTCATATGTCCAACCTTCCACTTCTTGTAAGCTTCTTTTTTATGTTTAAGATCCGCTAGGATTTCACCGTTAAGCCAAGCTGGTCGCCTGCCATATTTACTATTCTTTCGACACATCGGGATGGTTTATCCCTGTAACCTCAACAGGGATTCCTTGAAATACAGCCAGCTCTCCTGGACTCCTTTCCCCTTCATGTTAGTCCCCCAGGGGATCCTACCCATCCGTTCCCTGAGGGAGTCAAAGTCTGCTTTCCTGAAGTCCAGGGTCCGTATCCTGCTGCTTACCTTTCTTCCCTGCGTCAGGATCCTGAACTCAACCAACTCATGGTCACTGCCTCCCAGATTCCCATCCACTTTTGCTTCCCCTACTAATTCTAATATAATTAGCACTCTAAGCTCTCAGAGGAGGAGGCACAATAATACTCCTAAATGGCTATAGTGTTTATGTCATGTCATGATAAAATCTTTAATTTTTTTAAAGAATTTTTTTAAACACTTTGAGCCAGATTCTGCAGCTCTTCCTCATGTGAGGCATCCCAGGTGAAGTTAACTGTGCTCCTCATGTGAACAAGGGCTTCTGGGTGTGGGCCTTAATCACCTTCACATTCTGGTCCAATATATCCATTTATGTTACACCTCGTCTGAGCTACATCTATTCTAAGATTCATTCATCATCCTTTTAACAAAGCATAGTCCATCATATGTCTCAGCAAAATGTGTTTGTTTATCCTCTACAGAAGCCTCCATTATATTTAAAATAAGTTTGAAATTCCAGAGTCCAAAATCTAATGATGGGTTTATCACTGAATCAACAACTAACGGTGTGACTTTGGACATATCGTCACTTAAACTCCCTACACCTCAGTTTCCTCATCTGAAAAATGTGGGTAATAATACTACCTCATAGGAGTTTTGTAAAGCTACATTGATCAATGTTTTCAATGTTCATTGTCTTTGGAAATCTCAGGTGAAGGTGTTATAGAAGTGAAAACTTATCTCTGGCTCTAGCAGTATTTTCGTGCTTTCTTAAACGCTACATTTTTCCCCTAACCTTTCTTAATTTTTCTCATCAAATTACGTTTGTTCTTGTTTTTCCCCTTGTGAAATATTCACTTACTATCCACGCACATCCTGGTCAGCACTCTCACCACACCAACACAAGCACCTTCCAAAGCCTGATAGTCATCCGCCTTCTTTTGATACTGTACAGCTCACCTCACTGCATAGTTAAGTTTGTTGTTATCGTTTTGTTTTAAGTCTACTAACTAAGTTTTGACATAGGTAGCAGGAGGGAAATTCACATGGGACTGCATGCTGTATTTACTGATTTACAATTCCTGTTTACATAAAGTAAGCAATTTTTGCCTTGAATGCAAATGAGGTTTTATAATTCAGTTTCAGAAGTAGCCTCTTGATGCCATTGTTGAGGCTGCAGTTTCTGCTGCTTGTTAGCCGTTGTGTAGACTCATCTCTTTTGGATATCAGTGGGACTAACCTTGACTCTAATACAGAAAAGGTAATTGTTATTCACCCTGTCTCCTTTATTTGGACTGACATTGATTCCCCATCTCTAATCTGCAGACTTTTGGGACTGTCTGGTATTTTCCTTTGGGCAGGATCAGATGTTTGAAGGAGAACATGATATCCCTGTGCTTCTTTGCCAAGCAAAGTTAAATATTGTTCATTGAGTAAAATACTTATGTGGTTTTGCCATTATCTTTGCACTACTCTGTTTAATGCTAATTATTTAGGGCCCAATTCTCCTGCTGTACAATACAAGTCCCATTGATATCATCATAAGTTACTTGTACCCTGAGGTGAGAGAATCCAGCCCTGTCTTGCTTAAAACTTGTTCTTTTTTTGCTGCTGTTTATTTGGAGAACATTTTATTTCATATACAGAGCACTATGGCCCTGATCCTGGACACACTTCTGCACATTGCTTAACTTTAAGCACGTGAATAGTCCCAGTGGAGTCAAAGTTAGAGATAAACACATGCATAAGTCTTTGTAGAATTAGAATAGATTATTGGGTATTTGACTATTATTTGGTACGAATAATACGTCATTTAACTTCCCTGTGCCTCAGTTTTTCCATCTATAAAAATGGGGGAAATAATACTGATTTCCTTTGTAAAGTGCTTTGAGAGCTATAGATGAAAAGCCCTATGTAAAAGCTGGGAAGTATTATTATTATTATTATTGTATAGCTATACTTATATGGCCCACATCACAGGAATATTTGCGCACCAGCTCACAGGTGTTTTGTGAGGCATAATCAATGTTTGTCAGTGCAAGCTGAGATCATCAGGGTCTTTGATGTTCACTAGAAAAGTAAATGGAGACCTTTATTATTATAGGAACACTAGGCTGAACTTCACAATAATTCTGTTGGTTTGAAAGAAGCCCTGAAATGTTTTTCCTGATCCTATAAGGGTTTGAATGGCTAATGCAAAGTATAGAGAATCTTCAACTTCCAATGGGAGTGGAGAGCAGTCAGACCCTTGCAGGTTTGGTCCCATATTGTGAGCAACAGTTGAGTTAAACAACAACAAAAATTGAAGATAGTAAACAGAAGAAATTATCATAATACAAAAATAGCATCACCCACTAAGAGGCGGTGAGTAGCTGTCTGCCCAGAATGAGCTGTACAATGCATTGTCAATCCCCAAGGCACCTAGGGTATATAGTAAATAATTCACTGCAGCAGTGTCAAAGGTGTAGCTTACTTCCCACACATCTAGCTAGCTGTGCTGGTGAGCATGTGGGAGGTCAAAGTCATGGCTTCAACTATTTCCTGCCCCTTCCTGGTCTCTGTCCAGGTGGGGGATCGGCAACCATATAGACACCCTTGTGTGTCACAGAACCCAGGCCCAAAATCTGGGTAGCCCTAATATGATAACACACAGCAGGGAAATCCACTCTTCTATGCAGCTGCCTTAGGGCAAGGGGCACATCTAGCTCCTAATAAGGAATAAATTCAGCATATGGAACAACTACTACAGACAAGGAAAAGGCAAAACATTATTTGCAAAGAAAATCTAAGGCTATCCCTAGCTGCTACAAGAGAGAAAGGGGAAAAATTAGCCGGCAACGGTGTCAATAAGAGTTAAAGGACAATAGAGTCTGGGATCTAATTTTACAAGTGTTGGATTCAGAGTGCACAGACAGCAGGGCAGTGCTAATTTTTGGGTTGTCTTTTTGCTTGTGGTGCAGAAATTTGTTCCATAGAAGAAATTCCCAGATTTTGTTGTGCCAAGTATACATGTAGGAAATATGAGGACCTAGAAGAGAATTTGGCCTGGATTAAGAGAAAACAAAGGAAGCGATGTATTACTAGGACCAGTGTTATCATCTCCCAGGAGGAGTTTTATGGGAAGTCTAAGATCAAAGTACATTGTTTTAAAACAATGTTTCCTAAAAGAGTTGTGCTGGTCTGCAGTCCTACAAATTGTATGTACAAGTTTGTATAAGATCTGCCAGTGTTCTCTTATGCTTTATTTTCAACACCATATTTATGTCTTCCAGAAGAATGGGACCTTAGATAGAATCATAGGACTGGAAGGGACCTTGAGAGGTCATCTAGTCCAGCCCCTTGCACTCATGGCAGGACTAAGTATTATCTAGACCATCCCTGACAGGTGTTTGTCTAACCTGCTTTTAAAAATCTCCAATGATGGAGATTCTACAACCTTTTGTGTACTTGAAAACTGTCATCATGTCTCCTCTCAGTCTTCCAAGCCCATCTTAATACATTCTCTGGATTGTTAAAACTAAAGCATGAAGGGTGAGATTCTGTGCAGCACAGAATTTGCAGCCCAATGCCGTGGTGACCCTTAAGCCACCTTTGCATGCTTCCAATCCTGGGCTGCTCTGGGTATGTCTACACTTCAGTGTACACCCATGCTTGAGCCCAGTCTCAAAGCTAACTCCCTTTGGGTCTACGCTGCAACTGACCTAACCCAGGGTCCCAGGACCCTGCAGGGCTGGAGGGTCCAAGCTCAAGTCAAGCCAGGACCCAGGGCCTGAACTCTATTCCTTTGCAGTGTAGCCACAGCCCTGCTTGATTCAGGTTCAGGGAGTCATCTGGAAGTATCCCACAATTCCATGGGACAACTTCCTTTATGCCAACAATCTGCAATCCACTCAAGTGAAAACAGAAGCCCCCTCCCATCCTTGGCAAACAGCAGCAGCTCAGGTCAGTGTAACCCATTCTGTTCTTATCACCGATCTGCAAGCACATTGTCAGAGAGCCTCCAGGATTTGCAATGGAGAGTGAACTGATTAAGCCTTTTACAAAGCAAGCTGCTTCCTGATAATCTGCAGGGCAGGCAGTAAAGGTTTCCTGCCATGCATCACATTCCTAGGGCTAGAGCAGCAACATTTCAAGGGGCCGGGATTCTGGGATATGGTTACTTTGACTCAAGTCTGCGCACTGCAGTGTGGACGCCAGAGCCCTAGATTTGAGCATGGGTCAGAAAATTCTTTACCTAGGGTTAAAATACAATGTAGATGCTCAAGCCCAGGGTTCCCTAACATGGGTCAGCTGACTCGAGTCCCATTAACCCTGGGCTTACATTACAGTGCAGACACACATTCCATCAGCTGGAGAGGGCCCTGGGTGTAATTTAAATAACCCTGGCGGCCTGTCTAAATTATGGCAGTCTCCCTGGACTGCCCTGTGGGCCACAGCACTGACTGGATTCTCTACAATGATGATGCTATGCCCCCAACATGCCTCTCTCACCCTAGTCATGCCCCCAGCACATCCCCTACTCTGGAATTTGCAAGGGGATCCTTGGTGAAAGTCTTACTGCTGTCTTCCTCAGTGCCTGCGGTGCAGGAATCTCCCCCTGGCTGGAACTGGGGCTTTCAAGGACCCTTTATGCTGTTTCAGCTCTCTGACCTGCTGTAAAGGGCCAGAGTGAGAGTCAACCTTAAACCCAGTGTAAATAGACCAGAGCTGGGGTGAGGAGTTCATAGAGGAAATCTGGATTAGAGTCAATGGACCAGTCTCTAGACTCGATTTCACCACTGTAAATACTGTGTAACTCTAATGCAACTGAAGTCATTAATATGCATTTACATCACAGTAATTGAAATCCAGATCCTACCCAATGAGTGAAATACACGCCCAGTTTTAACCCCTTTAGTTTAAACGACATTAAACCAAAAATAACCCAGTTTGGAGGAACAAGTAGGCAAGAAACAACTGAAGGAGTATAAAAACATTCCAAAGCTATACCCTTTAACAGCAGAGGTGTGTTAAAAGCACTCACTCTTTTGCAGCATTTTTGTCTAATAGGGAGGTATGTTAGAGAGGATGGTCCAGTGTTTAGGGGCACCAGCCTAAGAGACCCATGTTCAATTCCCTACTCTACCACAGACTTCTTGTGTGACTTTGGGCAAGTTATTTATCCTCAGTTTCCCACCTGTAAAATGAGGATAATAGCATGGCCTTACCTCACAGGGGTGTTCTAAGAATACATTAAAAAAGATTGTGAGGGACTCAGATATTACTATCATGGGGGTCAGATAAATCCCTTAGACAGAGAGGGTTTTAATTTATTGAAAATAAATGTTGAATGAATTTCCTCACCAGCTGCGTATTCCTTTGATAAGCAATAAAAAACAAAGCATTAAAGTACTCTTCAGATCCAGTCCTTCCTTCCTTTGGCACTCAGAACTCTCAGTGGGTATCTAATGGATGCAGAATCAGGCCCTTCAACACCATAAAAAGTATCAATTTAGTAATCAAGAAGAAACTATGTGGTAGGGGAGCCGATGTGGCTCCAAAGCTGTGTTTACCCCACTTGTCAAAAAAAAAAAAAAAAGAAGAAGAATCTTTGATTTTGTTTAATAATTTTCCCATCATGAGCAATTCAATTGTGAATGTGGGAAGAAAAATAATAATGCATTATGTTCCAGAAGGGCTCTGGGGGGCCTGCATCAGAACATGTGGTACTTTTTAATTGTTTTTCTCCCTGACATTTTTCCAGACATGTGTCATTTCTTTAATTTCAGCAAGGTCACATTTGGGCAAGTAGACAGGTTGTTTGTGGTTTTAATCAAACAGTGGCACTAATTTATTGCTGCCTGACAAACTAAAACAGAAGCTTGAGAGCAGATGTAACTACGTGGATTTAACGTAGTGC
The DNA here is from genome assembly GCF_965140295.1 of Lepidochelys olivacea. Classification (NCBI taxonomy): domain Eukaryota; kingdom Metazoa; phylum Chordata; order Testudines; family Cheloniidae; genus Lepidochelys; species Lepidochelys olivacea. Next base: position 100,398,970 of record NC_140413.1, on the reverse strand, counting down.
TATGGTACCTAATAACATGATCAAAATAAGGTAATGGCCATGAAAAAGGTATGGTGAAATCAATAGAATTGTGGCTTTCCTATATTAAAGCATTAACTCTTCCCCAGTAAGTACGTGCACAACATTAGTGATAATCTTTAAGGTGCTATTTACATATTGGAAGTTGCTCTAGTGGAGAGGACAATGGGCTGGGAGACCTGGATTCTATTCCCATCTATGCAGTGCTATGTTTCCCTGGGCAAGACCCTTTGTGCCTCTGTTTCCCATCCCATTTGAGATGAGTGGGAAATTGTTTTCCTGTCCTGTAAGAGTTTGAGATTTTGAATATTTTCCTCTCCTGAAACAGGATAAAATCTTTAAAATCTTTAAAGTTTTCAAGAACTGATGGTGACAGACATTGCAGTCACACGCAGTGTCTGTGGGGAACATATGGTATTAAGATTATGTATCACTGTGGGCCAGGAATTGTATGTTTGTGTCCTGTTCCACAGGGGAGGTTACCACAGCTCCTCCAGGAACTAAAACACTGAGGGGTGATTAAGGTGCCTTACTCATGTTGTAAACATCTCCAGAGAGGTAACACTTCCTGGGGAGGTTTGCATATACTGCTTCAAACTGAGTTTCCAGAGCCTAGGAAAATAAGAAAGGACTTTTGGCTTAAAAAGGCTACATTTAAACTGAGTTAGGACCTTCTTTCTGATCAAGCAAACATAGAAGGTTATGTTGAGGTTTCATCACAAATTAGGGCTTACATGAGAAAGTGAGGAACTGGTTGGTGGGTTATTTTAAAACAATTCTACAAACTCTTCCCCCACTCCTCCTGGGGTTAATAGACAAAGATCCTAGAGATGTACCCATAGCTTGGAAATTGGCAGACCATTATGTGGATAGTCAGCCTGGGCTTCATAGAAAACCTAATAGGGATGGAATAGGATCAGAGGATGGGGATTGGGCTAAGCCAAGACCAACACCTATGGGGAGGGAAGCCATCTCTGAGAAACCCGGGGGTGGATGGGGAAAATGGTGTCTCATCTGTGGCCAGCTCGATCACTTTGCCTAGGATTGCCCCCTCCACTAACTGAGGCCCAGTGAAGTGCTAGAAAGACCAGCTGTACCCCAGTCTCACAGAGTTAACTGCGTGACAATCTCTGGAGGGAGGGAATCACACAGCCGGTCTGTTGATGGCATATAATGTTCAGGCCAAGCCATTCACACCCCAACACTGCCCATGTGTTATGCCACACATCCCTCTGATCCCCAATGGGCACAGAAGGTGGTAGTAAATGGGGAGACATTCACTGGATGGAGAGATACTGGGACTGCTAAGACTATAGTTAAACCCCATGCTGTGAAACCCCATTGAATGCTCTCAGGGTGTGAAATCTGAGTTCCCAGTGTAAAAGCCTTCACTCGACCACCAGTATAGATTTCTGTACAGACCCAGAAAGGGCCAGGGGTGTTGGTTGTAGGGATGTTGGCAGACAGTCCATTTTCTTTGTTAATGGGGAATGATATTTTGGCTTTGAAGGCAGAAGAGGTGAATCAGACCCCCTCAGTTAGCTCCAAACCTGCAAGGGACTGGCACAGCCAAAATGGGGTAGCTGACAGGGGGAGGTGTCCCCCCTGCCAGTGTCTGAAAGGAAACACTGTTGAGATCATTACCTTCCCAGCAAATGCAGCCAAATTCCTGAGAGTGAGGGAAGGGGGGTGTAACAGGGTGACTTCCCCAGGGCTGTAGAACCTGGAGCTAAGCCAACCTAATTACAGAATGAGACCCACCTAGGGGGAGTCTGGCAAATTCACCACAGAAAGCAGAAGGTGGCAGCAGTAATGGGAATGAGAGCTAGGCTTAAGTGGTGATAAAACTCAGCGGGGAAAAGGGGGAGAGAGAAAGCCAAGCAGAGTAGGAAAAGCTCTCAGGGCCTGGGAGAGACCCTGATTATGGAAGAGCTAGAGAAACCCAGAGGAGAACTTAGGAGACTGGATAGGAAATGGCCCAGGAAAAACTCCCTTGAGCTCTGAGCTGCAAACTTAGCTGATGGGAGAAATCCACTTGCATGACTGGTCTTCATTGGGAGGGCAGAACAACCAATGTCTCTTGTCCTCTTTAATGTCCCACAATAGTCTGTCTGGTGTTGATGGACCTTTCCTGTTGTTCAGGATGCAACACTTTTCTGTTGGATATCAGCAGTTCACACTAATGCTCTTCACCTGTCTGGTGATCTATGAAGTCAGAGGCTCAAAATTCAGTCACTCAAATATGATCTTACAGTATGAGATAGATGTTATCAATGAGATTAATACATGCAGCAACTCACACGCATTTGATAGAATTATAAGAATGTGTTTAGACTTTATTATATTAACAATACTAACACAAGAGACCCAGACTGATTCCAGCTATATATTTGTCAGTGTTCAACTGAGACATGGGGACTTTGGCATGAACTGCCACCTGGTCTGCCAGCATCACAACTGAAAGCTCACAAGAAGGGAAGAAAAGCATGAGGTCATCCTGCCTCTTGAAACAAAGTAGTTGAACTTTAGAAGATATACACAGAAGCAGTCTTTGGCATCAATTAATAGACAGCCACAAGAGAACAGAGTTCTTGCAAGCTGAGAAAATGGGTCCCTCAACCAAAGCAGTGGGTGCGGAGTGGAGCTGGAGGGCTGAAGTCTCTGGAGACTAAATAGAGGTAATAAAAAGCATCTTGAACAAAGCTGGTACCATGCTAGATTGTGTTAGACTTCTCAATGTGTGTGTTCACTTTTATTTGCTTGTAACCCTTTGTAACTTCACTCTTTTTATTTGGCATCACTTAATCTATGTTTGTATTTTTACTATAAACCAACTCAGTGCTGTGCTTGCAGGGGAGGGTGTATTTATCCCTTATAAGTTAATAAGCTCTGATGTGCTTTTGTGTCTTGAGAGGAACAAAGGAACCTCATTATTTCTTTGAACTGTCCAAGAGAGGCCTGGACATTCCAGAGCACACTGCTTGGGGGAAATTGGGTAGTGTGTTGGAGTCACCTTGCTTGTTGTAACTAACACTGGTGGAAGACAGAGTAGGGTGGAGTGCACTCTCTCATCCTCAACATGCCCTGCTAGCCCTGACATTCTCCCTGAGCTCACAGGCGAGGCCCTGTAGGGCAGCGTAAACCACCTTGCACAAAGTTTGTGCCAAGAGAATTTTTTTCTGGCCACACCCAGGGCTCTTACAGGACAGCAGTGTAAAAAGATCATAGCTGAAGGGAGACTTCCTCTCCTCAATCTGGAGTAACTTTACTGTGATTTACACTGGTGTAACTGGGGTCAGAACCAGGCTAGAGAATTTAAGGGACTCTCCAGTGGCCACAGGCTGCCGCAATTGTAAATCTGGGATTAGAACTCAGGAGTCATGCCACTACATTATTTTCTGCCTCTACCTCACTTATCACACAATTTCAAATATATCGTCCAAACTTTAGTTCTGCATAATTTTTTTTATAAAAAGGGAAAAATAAGTCCTTGAGACCAAAACATTTATCAAAGAAAAGTGACCTGCCATAATGTTGTGAAGTCATGTGAAAATCTTTTCATATAAAATGGTCATATGGGACAAGCCAAAAGACTCTAAAATCAGGACCCAGTAAAACTTTATTTAGTTTAGTTTGGGTTTTCCTGTCACTACAGCCTATGGTAAGTCATCTTTTGCAACTATCACATCTAAGGTTGAATCTTTTAAACAGATCCCTTCAGTTTCTACATTATGCTTCACAGAACAATCTTACCAAGAGCAAAGAAACCAAATTAAAGCTCCCTTTCTAACTGACCAAAAGACTTTATTGACTATATTTACTGCTGCAAAACTCCAAAGACTCGTGACCTGATTGCCCTGACTGGAAAAGATTTTAAGATAAAAGACCAACCCCTTTCTGGAGGAAATCAGTCCTTCTCTAAAGAATATAAATCAAAGGGTTCCCCCCGCTATCCTCTTTTTTTATTATTATTATTATTATTATTATTATTTATTTCAATAGTTTATTTGCTAATCCAAGAGTCTTTTTATTTTTAATTGCACTTACTTTTAAAAAATGCATGATGCTTTCTTGGCAAGATGTGACTACTTTTGCAAGAAGTCATCTAGGACTAAATGTGTTTTCCAAACTGTATAATGAAGATAAATACTCTGCCACTCTTCATCTACATAGGGAGATATGCAAAGTTAAAGGGAGACATAAAAGGAAGAGGAAAACAGGTGGCTAATTCCAGGCCTGCCAAGAACATTGTGGATTCTTGAGAACATATACTCCTCTGCTTGGCTGAGTGTTGTTTCTGTCTCATCCACTGAATAATTTCATGTCCTGCCCACATCTCGCTTTGCCTCCTTCATTTAACCTGCTCCTTGCTGGTTTTGTCTCTTTCTCCAGGTAGCTCTGGTCATTTGACTCTTCTACCACTAACCTTGTTTTTCCTGCTGCGTTTTCTGGTCCTGATCGTCCCATCAGTTACACATGGCCAACTCCGATTGCATGTGTAGCTGACAAGATAATCGGACTCCTTGTGTTCTCCTCTTCCCTGCACCTACCTAGTGTCATCTATTTTTGTATACAGGAACTTTCCTGCTGCCAGGATTGCAGATTGTGCTCGCATATCTGTCAATCCATCAAGCTCGTGACAGCCGTGAGCCGATGAACAATCATTATCTGCTTTCCCTTCTCTTCTCTTCTCTTCCCATTGGTATTTACCCAAGACATGATCCAGCTCCTATTAAAATCAGTAAGAGTTTTTTCCATTATCTTTAATGGGAATAGCATCAAGCCCTTTGGACTCCATCTTTCCAATTAAAGTCAGTGGGAGTTTTGCAATTGACTTAAAGGGAGCAGGAGAAGGGTTCTCCTTCCTCATCCATATGATAAAATTCTGTTAAGTGGACAGTATTTTATGTGAACTACAGAATGACATACAGGTTTATTCTTAGTAGGACACATACTTTCCTTGCCCATTTGAGGAACTGATGCTAAGATGGACAGATCTGCCCAACAGTACCACTATTGCACTGTTATATAGGGGGAGATTTTCAAAGGTATCCAAGGAATTAAATTTAAAATCAATGGGAGCGGAGTGCCTAACTCCCCTTTGTGCCTTTAAAAGTCCCATTTTGTCTCCTTCACCCTGTGTGCCTTGTTCTGTACTGCCCCATATATAGCCTCACTGCTAACATATCCCAATCTGCTTTCATCTGCCCATTCAAGAAACTTTTGAACACCCACCTCTTTCACAACATGTTTAAGCTATTATGGCCACACCTCTTTTTGTGTATGTTCTGCCTTATTTGTTCTTTGTTTTCCCTTATGCCTTTGCACTTTAAGCCTTCTCACTGTACAATGTCACCATGTGTCTTTCTTTACAGTACTATATAAATGTGGAAAAAATGATGCAGTGCTCTTAGAATTATAAATTGATTATCCTATTGTTTTTAAATTAAAAGTAGGGTATGTTACTCTCATCTTTTTTTAAAGATGATTAGATTATGGATTGGGTTTAACCTCAGGATAAAAACACTGCACCCAGTGCAAATGATTGTGCTGTGGATATTGTGATGATTGAATATTCTTGATCTGTTTCCCACTGCTGTGAGCTGGATTTAATTGCTGATGGATGGGGGTACTACTTGTGGCCACAATGGTGGATAGCCAGAGCTGCAGTGTCAGGTTGAGATGAGAAATAAACCCACAAAAACAGAAGCCTTAATTAGGTCAAAAGTTGCCTTATAATCTAAAAAGATCTAGGTTTTAAGCCACATTGTGACTTGTGTGGTATTGGGGAGGAAGAGAGATGAACTGTTGAACATGTAAACCTTTGGATGAAACATGAAGCTAAAATCCTCCAGTTGATGTCTAGGTGCAAATTATGGATTCTGTAGCCCTTTTCAAAAATGAATGGGAAAATCCTCTTGTTATAAAAATATCCAACAGTGTCTGTGATCTATTACTGAGTGCATAATGGCTGGTTTTCCACTGTCTGACTCATTACCATATAAAAAGTGAATACCTTAAATATGCAAAGTGCATATGAAATCAAGTAGTATTTACATTTTGACTGGAATAATCTTTACAAAGAAAATGGATACTGTCTCAACCTTTATCAAATCAAGAATTCAAATATGACAGGAGAGAAGAGCTAATTATAGCAATGCTGGCATAATCCTAGTAAAGTATTTCAGAGCATTTTCATTACAGACCTTACATTTAGGGTTCAGAAATTTACTTTGCATACAGGGGCTCAGCCCAGAGGTAAGGGCCTGACACTGTGTGAGTCAGTGGGCTTGCTTGCACAAATAAAGGATTGTTGTGAATCCTGAGTAAGGGAAGATTATAACATTATAAAAATTAAAAAGCAGTGTGATCTTCAGTTCCACTTTCACTATGGCATATTCCAGCTTCAAGAAGTGACATACATTGTCTGCCCATCACTTTTTGCCCAGGAGAAAACTGATTTTTTTTCTATTCAAAACCAAATATAGAGACAAGACAAAATTCAATTTATTGTCTTAAAAAATCCCAATTGTCAGATTCTGCTGTTGGGGGGAGAGGAGGAAATCCAATCAAATTGCAAACTCTCTACAGGTGTAAACACATCTATTTATTTGCTGCTGGAGGCTATATCTCAAATATAATAGAGTACGGGGTAAGTTTAATTTTTTGTCTTATAAAGAGAAGAATCTATTTATAAAAACCTTTACTGAAGGTCATATCCTGCCCTCAGTCTGATTCACCACTTTGAAATGTTTTTTCCCCCTCTATGTTCATTCTTTCCCCACCCTTAGGAAATGTCTGTTTGCTGTTCTATTGATTGTGCTCCACATAAATGATTGTGCCATTCTTTTTACTGTTTAAAAGGTGTAGGGGAGCTGACAATGGGAGACTGTATTTCTTGTTCTATATTCTAGTAGGTGTGATTGATCCTGACATTTTGAATCCACATTTTCCCCCTATATTTTTCTCTACATTCTTCCTTAAAGAGGAAAACTACAGTGCAAATATCTATTACCTTTACTGCTACCCTCGTTTGCTATAGTAAGACTGGGCACGTAGAGCTTTCATCTTTGAGCAACAATCTCCATTCAATAGCAATCAAACTACCTGTGTTCTTTTGGATATTGTTTCCAAAAGTATCTTCCTCACATTCTGTCTTAATAAATCCCTCCATTCTCTGTTAAATAGAATATCTTCAGTAAAGCTTGGATTCTGATACCGTACTTGTGTTAAACAGAACTTTGACTCCATGAAGTCGATAGGATGACATGCAGTAATTTATGCTCATGGGTAAAGGTGTCAGAATCTGGGCCTAAACAGCCTAAATCATTGCATAGCAATCTCTGCACTGTTACACAGCTGATTTTCGCCCTGCTGCTGGCCACATGTCAATGGTGTATGAAAAATTATACTCTTTCTTATCTTGCTCCAAACCTTTTGCCTCTGACTTCAGTGGGAACAGTATTGGGACCATGGGGCTTAGCCCTGAGATGTGCTGAGCACTGCATTTCACTTTGAAGTCAATAGGAGTTATGGATGAAAAGTACCTCCCAGGATCAGGTTTTTAGGATGCTATCCTCTAACAGCAGTAGAAGTGATCAGAGGAGAGAGTAAGTTATAGAACTTCAAAGCATGCTGAACATTGTGCTTCTCTGATCCCTGTCCTACCAGCTATAGTAAAACTTAGTCACCTTTCTCAGCATTTCTACAGAATTCAATTTATGGCAATGCTGTTGAAGTGGGAGAACATTTGACTCAGGCTCTCCAAAATTAGTGTTCTCCTTGACCTGTCTATAGTTTAGGATTTGTTTAGTTGGGAACGTGGTCTCTTATGGTTCATTTCACAACAACAGGATGCCTTTTAAAGCAAAGGCAAGGGTTGCAGGCAGTCTGTGACTTGCAAGAAATTCCAAAGAAAATGCTGTTCCTCCTTTGGGAAATCTGCCCAAAGAGATCTTGGTGGCCAGCTTCAGACCTATACCCAAATAGACAAAACCATCTGTAAACACATACGTACTCCTATAGATTCATAATCCAGTTTTACCTTCATGAATAGTTACATTGAAGCCAACTCCCTGAACCAGGTCTATTCCCATCAATTCAATGGAATCTGGATTGGGGACCTGGAAAGCAACCTATTCTGAATATGCTGTGTTGATATACCAGATCAGTAACCAGTTCCTGTGACATAATTAAGCTAATGGGACTACTCATCTGAGTAAAGTTCTTGTGTGCATGTTTGAAGAATATCAGTGTCATGCCATGTAGGTACAGTAGTCTGTTTGCATGGAGGCAGTTACACAACTGGGATCTTAGTCTGCAAGCATTGCTCTTACCCAACACTATAAATGATACTGCAAAGGTAAGAAGCTGTTATATTAGAATAAGATTTCATACTTCTCATTCTAACTCCTGGATAATAATCCTTCTGTTGGCACAGGTGGGAGTTTTTTTGCAATTGCTTTCATTGGAGACGTAATCGGGTCTGTAATTCGGAGAGTTAGTGAAGTGTATTCTTGTTTGCTGTAGACCTGTCTGAGAAAACTACCATTGCCAGTAGAAAGAGAATGAGGGTTGGAGAGTAAGAATGATCAATTCTGAGGTTAGGCTCAGCAAGCTAATTTGTACATCATCTTTTCTTAATGACTAATTTGGGCACCTTTAAAGAACAACCTATTAAGGGGTCGTAGTAGTATTTGCCGCAGTTAGAATTTCTATGTAATGTGTCTGAAGTGTAGAGTGCAATTTTAAATAAAAAATGACTTCTTAAAGGGCTTATTATGTAATAAGATTTACCTCTGACAGATCAACAGTGCTATTAAAGCAGCTTGCATTGTAGCTTTAATTTGAAAGACTGTTCAGAAGTAGGTGAGTCAGCTGTGTATGTATTGCAGACTATTTAAACATGAACAGAACCATATAACTTAGTGCTTCACAGTTGTAACAGTTCAGACATGATCAGATGCTATTCATCTTATTGCGGGTATCTTGCTTTCTAAATTTGATTTAGTAGCAGAACTACTTAGCTGAATGACTGACAGAAAAGGCATCGGTGTGTCTCTTGTGAATATTTAAATATATACACCAAATAATACGTTATCATGGTTTTTTAACTCCAGTAGGAAGCTTTATTAAGCCTGTGATGGGTTCCCCCCAGGATGCCATCTGGAACTGGGGTACCACTGAGCCCCACAACCCACCAGCCTGGGCTTCCTTTACAATGTACTGCTGTGACCAGCCTGCCAAGCCCTTTCCTGGGCTCCAGCCTGCACTTTTACCAGCACACATATAGTCAGGGACAAACCCAGCTGCAGTTATATGCAGACAGGTTCTTTAACCAGCCCCTGCATGGGAAGGCACAGCTAGGACGCTTTCCGGGTCCTAAGACATGAACCCAGCCCCCCTGCCCCTGGAGTGTAAACCCAAAATTATATCATCTTGTGCTGCACAGAGAACTATACAGCATAAGCTCATGAAATTCGTCCCCTCCCTCAATGTGGAAAGGAATATACAACCACTTTCTGCCCTGAGTTATGATTCCCACACAGACTGGTTTTAGACAAAGCAAAACAAGTTTATTAATTACAAAAGATAATTTTAAGGGATAGCAAACAGATCAAAGCAGAATACCTAGCAAATAAACAAAACATGCAACCTAAGCTTAATATACTAAATAGATTGGATGTGAATAGCAAATTCTCATCCTAAACAATACTAGCAGACTGCAGATTCTTAAGGGGAAAGCTACACTAACTTACAGCTTGAATCCCCAGGTGTTTCATTCACAGGTTAAAAATTCCTCTAGCCTGGGTCCAGGACTTCCCCCCAGTTCAGTCTTTGTTTCTTAGGTGTTTCCAATAATCGATTTGGGTGGGGAGTCAGTGAAGAACCACTATGATGTCACTCCCCAGCCTTAAACAGCTTTTTGCATATGGCGGGAACCTTTCATTTCAAAGCTTGGTTTCCCCGCCAGTCAGTGGAAAAACATTAGCATCCCAAGATGGAGTCCAGCACAAGGTGATGGCCCCCAACCTCCCCGTACCCAGGGGAGTGAGCAGTGGGAGATAAACGTCTTCGAAGGCCTATTGTTTTTTCTAATAGCCCTTTAATCTGAATGGGTCTTTCCCAGCCAGCTATCTAGACTGAGAGCATTCTGACTAGTGGGCATTCCCCAGGTGTAAACACATTTGTAATATAGGTACATAGTCAATATTCCTAACTTTAGGTACAAAAATGATACGTGTATACAAATAGGATAATAATATTCAATAAATCATAACTTTTCCAATGACATCTCACATGACCTATCTTGCATAAAATACGTCATAATTATGCCATAATCATATCATAATATCTCGATGGAGAATATGGGGTGAAGTGTTACAAAGCTTTCCATCAGTTTGCAGGATTTTATATGCAATTCACAGATAAGCAAACACTATGTAACAATTTTCCTTCTGAGGGAGAGTAACCCCATAAGTAACACAAATTACAAATAAGAGTGAAGAATTATGAGAGTAAAAATACCAGGAAAACATTAATATTGCCAATGGTTCATCATGCGCGCCATTAGCCAATACCAATCTTGTGTCAGATGTGGGGTGCCCAGTATGGTCATGTCACTGAAGGCAGCAGAAACAGCAGACCCAGAGCTGTTGCCCACACTAACCCACTCTAGCCACCAGAGGTTATCAAAAACATCTGCTTTTTCATCCTGTTGGTTGTGTCTAGCCATGGAGCGGAGTGGAAATCTCACTGGTTCCCTGTAAAGCCATAACCAGCAGTTCCTGTCCTACCCTAAGATATATCAGCTGAAATGCAGAGGAAACCAGATCCCAGAGGCTCAACAGGATGGGATAGAGGGCCAGCAACATCTCTGTGTGGTGTAGTCTATGTGGATCGAGCCTTGTCTATTGTTGTGGTTAGAACTGAGCAAATAATTGGGCGGGGTGGGGGAGGTTGGTGGCCAAACGGAGAAAAAAGTATAAAAAATATCAGTTAGTTTCTAACCAAAGCTATGTTTCCCCTCACTAAACCAAAAAACATTTAGTTCAGGATGAAACTCAATGTTTTGAATGTCAATTTCAAACTGATGTTTTCAAAACAAAATGTCAAACTGACTTTCAAAACCAGCCATTTCAATTTATTTGCAGGGGTTTTTTTTGCTGAAACTATTTGCTGAATTTGGCCCAGATTTACTATTCTTTGTGGAGGGGAGTGGGGGGAGGGGAAATCATCCAGCACTAGTTGTTGCACGGCAACAAAAAGCTATTTGCTTATGGAAAGAGGAACAGGATAGAGATTGTTCATTAGTATTACAGAAGAAAGGAGAATGGATGGGCGGGGCGGGGGGGGGGGAAGGTGAGACTCTTGAAGAAGGAGGAAAAGAAAAGGAAAAAAGTGGTGGAGTCATTAAATATTACAGTCAAGATTAAGGAAAAATGAAAAGATCTACAAGGAAAAACAGCAAACGTTAAGGAGAGTGACAGCAGTAACAAGGAGAAAAGAACCATCAAAGGAAGGGGGAGAGAAATTTGCATTTAATATCAAAATGACCACTTATCTGATGGTTTACATACATTTACCAGAGCTATGCATCTACATGCATATACTGGTACTTTATTATGACCCAGATTTTCTGAAGTGTGTATTTCATGCACATTACATGCAACTGTTGTGATTCTGGTAAACCGAGCGGGGAAGTATATTAGAATTTTGTGGGCTATTGGCAACAATTGACCTTGACCATTTGTGCTTGTCAAGCAGGTGTGGGACTTAGGAAGGAGACCTGGAAAATGTAACTGAATGATTTGGACTGGAAGGGAAGGGGGATTAAGATTGGAGAAACAGATTGAATTGGGCTAGAGAAGACTGCACATGCAGGAGGAACTGGCATGTTCCTTCCCCACCCAAGGCAATTCTTGCACTGTCAAAATATGTATGATCAGCTATGCCACTAGCCTGCCTTCTGATTATCTAGCTACTGACTCTAGAGTAAAAGCTCTTGTCAAATCCTAACATTTAGAAAGCTTATGAAATTCACCCTAGGTCTGTAACATTTAAACATTGATCAAACAGGAGCATTAGTAAAGCAGTTACACAGTGTGGTATTTTCAAAAGTTAAATCACTTTGATACACAACAGATGGACCTTGCTTTGAACTACAGCGATAAGCACTGTAGAAAACCCTAAAATCAACACAAGAGCTTGAGTAGCTTCAACTAAAATATTCTACCATATGACTAGCATTTTATTAATTCTGCACATACTGTAGTCCTCCAGGGAGCATTGAGAAGCAGCGCATCAATGACTCCTAACAAGTAATTATTTCCTTTCTCTGAATATAGCAGCCCATACTGTTATGGCACTGGTGTTTCTGAATATTTTCTTTGAAAACAAGGTGTTTAACAAACAAGTGTCTGTCTGGGACACACGAATTGCTGTTTAGTTTTAGACTTGATTGTGTGATGCAGAGCTAACTTTGGTAGAATGATTAGCCTTATTTCTGACATCTATACGCTATTTAAGAAGTGATTTTTGTGTGTATTGGTCACATGGTGACTAGCATTTAAGGAATTAATTGCTTATTTCCAAGAAAGAGCTGAAGGGACAGCATATGGTTCACATGCCTGGAAGTCACTGTGGGCTGTTTAATTTGTTGGAACTGTCAGGCTAATGGCTTTTGGTTTTTTTCCGTATAGCAAGTCTTTTAATCCCATTGCTGTGTAGTGATGGCAGAAAAGAAAACCTAATTGTGAATACAGACTGTCCTCAGCTGCCATATTATGCAAGTTTTACATTTTCAAGGCTTGAGCGTGGGTGCCTAGGAACTGCAATCTCTTATCAAATCTGCTCCTTGCATATGTGTGTTCTGTACTGTCTCCAGATTACAAAGGCACACAGGATTCCCTCAGTTTTGACATCAATATATGTGGGCTGTGGGGGATGGTCTTGGATGTTTGTAACTTTCTTAATACTGCATGCTTTAAAAAACTGGAGCCTGCCGGGCTACTAAATGTACATTCTGGGACTCTTTGTGGTGCCTGGAGTCTGGAATTGGTCCTGTACAGTACTTTGTCCATGAAAGGTTAGCCATTATGGAGAGCCATTATAAACAATTAAACCCTCCTGATAAGCACATTGCTCAAGGAACTACTTCTGCTGCGGATGTGTAACCTTGAGCCTTCTCCTGCTCCAAGATGACTTTGATGGAGGCAGAATCAGGACCATTTTTGTCAGTAATGCTGATAACTAGAGCTGGTTAGGAAATAAGAGGTTTTGCATGGAAACTTTCCACTCTGTCAAAGCTGGAAACCTAAAAACTTCAGCCAGGTTTTTGGTTTTCCAAGGAAAAAATTTTCTGGAAAAGCAGACACCCCAGTGACAATTTTCATCTAGTCAGAAACCCAGTTTTCCATTTAAAAAGAAAAAATTCCCAACCCTGCTGATATCCATCTTGTTTCTGTGGTTAGTAGATGAGTACTTAAGCCAGATTCATATCCCTTTCCACCTCATTCACTGAAATGTCCACTCTGGATGCTGAGCGGCCCTACCAGTGTGGGAATGGTACTAAGTAATAACAAGCCTTGGCCCTTGGGGCCTACTTCTCTAACCTTTATTCGCTTAAGTTATCTATTTGGGTCATTACTCACAGCCGGATGCTGCAAGGTGCTGAATGCCTTTTGAGAGCTAGTGAACACCCAAAAGTGACCATGATTCGAATGCGACATAAAGGGAGCACAGTACCTCTGAGTGGACACTCAGTGCCTTGCAGAGTTACGCCTTTTGGTGCAGACGATGAAAGATGTTGAGTATCTGCAACTTCTGTTGAAGTCAGCACATTATCAGATATAACACATGTCCATAAAGTGACACACACTCCTGTGCAGTAAAAAAAAAGCTCACTGTAATTGCTGATTTTTTTTAAAAAAAAGTAATTTGCAGAATTTTTGCATTTCCTTTTATGGCTGCTTTTGCCTTGTGCATATCTGTGCTCTTTCATTTTGTGTTAAGAGCTTCATAGGTAATAATCAAAAGATCATTCAGTAGTTATCAGGTGAAATGCGTCAGGCTTTGCCTATATACACACTTGAATGATAATACAGAGGAAGTTCAAGAAGTTATAGGTGGCTGGTAGGTGACCCAGATGTAGCATCCAGAAATACCTGTCATTCTCAGATTATTATTTTTCATTTTGTGTTAGTGTCCATTTTGCATGTATCCCATAACCAGTGGTTTCCAAGGGATCTTCTAGCCAAATGTTACATAAAATATACAAGATGTAATGTCCAATATGAGATAAAATGGTCTACAGTCTAACAACTCCCCACAGTATAACCTAATATTTTCATCGAGGCTATACTGAAGTATCTTTCACTTAGTATCCACTTTAGCAGCTACTTCAAAATATTTGCTGCAGAGATGTTACAGGAACCTCTCTCATCTTTTATTAAGGATTATCAATTTTCAACACATGGAGGCTTATCTAGTATTAAATCTTTTAAGAAAAGGGAAAATAATTTGATCTCTTATCAAAGTGTAATTGGATGAGTCACAATTTAAAACCAGGACAGAAAGATGAACCAACCTTATGACACACAGGGTTAACTTCTACTCTTACGCTGATGGAAATCCACTTAAACTTCACCTCCAGATAATTTCATTATCTTTAATGGAATTTGATTTCTGTATTTGGGGAGCCAGCTCCAGACAGGCCAATGGGGCCATGCGTGGGGGGCAAATTCTGTGCCTGACTAAGGCTTGCAGTCTGTGATAATGTAACATAGAGGACAAATCCTGTGGCTTCCTATACAGGAATGCATAACCCCAATGCAGTGGGAGTCATACATTTCTGCTGTATTTGATGGTTGGCAGACAAAGCAGCTTGGCGCATACCACTGCATGTCTTGGAACAGAACTCGGTAGCAGGTCTTCAGGGGTGGGGGGAAAATGTCATGGTGGCTAGGCTGGGACACTAGCGCCAATATTTCCAGCGGACAACTCACATCCTCTGGCCTGAAAGCCCTGCGTAAATATGTGCAGCTGGCCATTAAATAGGAGCAGCTCTGTTGAACCACTGCTGCTGTTCCCAGTGAAGTATCTCTGTGGTGTGGCTGAACAGACATCTAGCCAAGGAGGGATGGAGAATTCAGATGCTCACCTTCACTACTCTGTTCTGTTGATCACATGTTTGCCCTAAGTAATTTGGCCTTAAATAAGAAGGGGTAAATCTGGATAATAGTAGGATGATACAAACATCATCATTAATTCATTGCTTGTGGTAATACCACCAGTGTGCTAAGAGCTTTATAATTGATATATTGAGATGTAGTGTAATATATAAAAGGGACTGTTTTATCTGTACCAAGAGGAGCTAGATTACATGCTAATGAATAAGCTCAGAGCTGATCAAAAAATGTAATCAATTCATCAATTTTTTTGGCTTTTCTCATCTAAATTTTAATACTTTCTTTTTTTTTACAAAATTTGAAAAACATCATTATGCTTCTGAAAAGTAAACAAAACTGAAAATGTTGTCAAAATTGAAATCTGGAAACTTCAATCAGCTCTAATCAGTAGTAATTATAGTAAGAGCCAAATTCAATTTGTGTTCTGTTGTGGTACTTGTGGTTTCATGTTAACTCATTTTAAGAAAAACATAACTTTGCAATACAGGAGGATGCATTTTTGGGAAAGCAGGCATCACATGACCAGGATGTGGGCTGTCATGCCGCCAAGTGGTTGGAGCAGGAGTGAGGCCTAGAGGTTAGAACAGGAGGCGGGAGCCTAGAGTCAGAGCCAGAGACCAGGTGCCAGAGCTAAGGATCACAACTGGCGTCCGAATTCATGGGTCAGAGTCAGTTTGAGGTTAGCAATCAGAGCCAAGGGGGTCAGAACTAGGTTACTTGGAATGAGGCAAGGCAGGAGCAAGGCTAGGAACAAGCAGCCACAAGAGAAATCACAGTCATGGGCAAATACTTTGTGCAGTTGCTACACTGTTGCTGGGCATAAGGGCTGGTCTGCTGACTCTTCCAGCCAATCCGGTGGCATAGCCAAACAGGCAGCCTACTACAGGCCAGCTACTCTCAGTAAGTTGCCCATGGCTCTGCTGCAGGCCCTGATTCCTGAGTAAAGGAGACTTTTTTTAAAACTTATTTACAATATATTAAACACTCCATAAAATGGCAGCTTTACTCATGGTGAACATGCATCACCTTATCCAGCAATTGTGCCTTTGATCAGCTTTTCTGCTCTTATTATGACAAGCAAAGGTAGGTGCAATTTAATGTTGGGTTTTAATTTTCAGTAAATTTCCATTAAATGTTCGGTTTTAATTTCCATGTTTATTTGTCTATAGCTTCTGAAATGAATTCCTTTGGAGTTGAAGGCTGATATATTCAAGAGTTAGCTGCATAAACTCCCTAGACTGCTTTGAAAATTCTGGCCAAAACTTTCCATATGGGCGACGGAATGGTGATGTTTACCTGTTCTGTTCAATCCTTCTGGGACACCTGGAATTGGCCGCTGTCGGAAGACAGGATACTGCGCTAGATGGACCTTTGGTCTGACCCAGTATGGCCATTCTTACATTCTTAAGTAGCTTAGTAGTAAATGTTGTTTTGAAAACTTGAATGAAATTGTTTCAGAAGCGTTTGAGTGCTGTGGGTGAGAGAAACTTCTTTCTCCATAATCAAAACTATTGGGACAGATTTCACTGTCCTGAAGTATCCTGCCTAAAACCAATACACTTCATCCTCCATTAGAATCATTTTGACCTTCCAGATTTGGTATGGAAAGAAGAGTGTGACAGCTACCCAGCACTGCTTCTGACTATCACATTAATATCCACACATCACAGCTGCCTCATGCAGTGAAAGTACACACAGGAATAACATGGTTTCAGAGTAGCAGCCGTGTTAGTCTGTATCCGCAAAAAGAAAAGGCATACTTGTGGCACCTTAAAGACTAACACATTTATTAGAGCATAAGCATCCGATGAAGTGAGCTGTAGCTCACAAAAGCTTATGCTCTAATAAATTTGTTAGTCTCTAAGGTGCCACAAGTACTCCTGTTCTTTTTATTGAAATCAATGGGAACTATTCAGATGCTATAAATTTTGCACTAATTTATGTATGTTGCTGGAGTGGGGCTTTAGAGCATGCTTCATGCTTCACCATCCATGGAAAACCCAATGATTTCTGATACACCCCAAGTTCTCTTACTTAGTATTTGAACTTTCTACTGTACTTTACATTTGAAGATATTTTGAAGAATGAAATCTAAACTGAAACCAAAAATAAAATTAGAACTTGAATCTATGTGAAAAAATAATATATTACAACAATGTAGAATTCAGTTCCTTCCATTTTCTGGCAGACCCTCTGATTTTTATTAGGATAGTCTTAAAAAAAATCTGTGTGGGATGGCTTCAGAGTGGTGAAATGTTGTGCTATCAGGGTTTAAAGATGAGGAAGTGTATCAATATGCAGAAGAGATATTCTTTGTAGCTGAGGAAAGCTTGTATAAGCAGTTATTCTGAGGATATTTATAAGAGGCAGAGACAGTTATTGACACCTTAATCCTCCCTTACACACTGCATGTTTTTAAGTTATTAAACATGACACTTGATGGTGAACCTGGCTAGTTATTAGTTAGCAATCTGAACCAACTTGCTGATGGGTCAGCAGTCTTTCTGCTTACTGACATGGAATAAAGGTTAATTTTTTCCAGAGGAGCTGTTATCACTGATATAGAATGGCAGTCAGCTGACATTTGCACCTTAAGAGTTTGTGCTTCCATTCATGTTCTGAAATTAAAGTTCTATAGTGCAGACACATAAATGAAATATGGCAGGTTAAAACTCATGAGTAATACAGATGGTAAAAATCCTTTCCAAGCAGGCAAATGCTGTTTAAAAAAATAGATTTTTGACCTTTTCTAAACATTTGATTAATGTTTTAGTGCTATAATATATGTATAGAATTTTTGTATATATTTTAAGCTCCTTCCCACTCATTTTCAGTTGAATGTCTATGAAGCATGAAAAACAAGACTTAAAAAAAAAGGCCCCAAAAATTGAAGGATAAAATCTATTTTGCATTTCCAAAACATGTAGTTTGGAGATATTTTTTTTCCACTGAAAGTTTACTTTACTTTTTTTGTTTTTCAAATTATAATCAAGATAGTAAAGTGATAACCAGAAAGCTAAGCTGTGTAAACTAGAGAGTATGCTCGTCCAAGAAAATGACTGATTTTTTTTTTTAATTTGTTACCAACGCAAAAGTCTGTTGTTGTCTCTCATCTGGCCAGTCACTGGTGACTGAGTCAGAGAGAGAATCTCTAAGTTATGCCATTGATGAATAGCAGTCTCTTGTCAGCTTTTAAATAATGGTGGTAAAGTAAAACAAGTAGCCTTGTACAAAAATATCCTGCCTTTGACTACACACGCTGTGAAGTGGTGCGAGATTCTAGCCAAATCCTTCCAGCATAATGAAAGTGTGTGTATTTCTTCCTGTAGTGGAATAATACAGTTGCTTCTGCTGAACTTGTCACCATAGCATCAGTATTTCCATACAGAGTTTGGAAGGGGAGGAGAAGAAACATCATTCTTCTTGCTCCCTTTGGGCTGTGACTTTCACCTCCACCCTTTCACTTCATTCTCTGCAACTCGTATCAGTTTTCTTTAGTGTTTCTGTACAAAGCAAGGCTATTTGGGAGAAAACTTCTC
Organism: Lepidochelys olivacea; assembly: GCF_965140295.1. Classification (NCBI taxonomy): domain Eukaryota; kingdom Metazoa; phylum Chordata; order Testudines; family Cheloniidae; genus Lepidochelys; species Lepidochelys olivacea. The sequence goes on along the minus strand of NC_140413.1, from coordinate 100,380,225 downwards.
CCACTTAGTGTATAGATCCATTCCTAAGAATTTTATTTGTTTTCCATACCACACCCCAGCAGTCCTAATCTCTTTTGCAATCTCTAAAAGAAACTCTGGTTATCCTCCTTTGAGAATGAGTGACTGTTAATGGAGTTGATTTGGTGTGACCCAGGAATCTCTTGGTGCCAACTGGCAGAGGGCACCAGGGTGCATGAGGTTACTGGGATCCCCTGGATCTGTTCTCTAGATAGTAGTTAGTTAGTCAAAGGATGTCACATAAGGTCTCTACTGAAAGCCAGTGTCACACCGATTAGCATAATTATGTGACACGTATGTGTACGGTTAATATGTAAAGATGAAGAGATGTAATATTGAAAATTATGATCTAAAGGTCTATGAGTTGGGGCTGGTCACCAAAAGGTGACAAGTTTCTTTCAGGCATGAGAAGTTTAACCACCTCTCATGAGGAGTTTAACCACCTGGAACAATATCTCGGGGTGCAGAGGTAGTTATCTAGATACCTAGTTATCCTTCACCTAGGGAACAAACTGCCAGCTGGTTTGTCTTACGAATGAAGGATCACAGCCAGTGTGGCTGTTTAACGCTGGGAGAGAAACTTTGGGTGACCTAACCTTTATGAGAAAGGAAAATGTCTTGTTAGTTATGTTTAGTGTGTGATGATTCTATTTTATATATAACCATTTGTTTCCATTCTACTTGTTGCTTCTTGAATTTCTGTTCTTTGTTACATTTATAGTGAAGGCAAGTTAATTTCTCTAAGTGCTTTGTGCTGAGCAGAGAGCAGTGATCCTGAGGTGAAATTGATTAGCTGGTGTGTATTATTCCTTTGAGAATATCAAATCTGTGAATTCTGAGTTCCAGTGCAACATGGGCTGGGCCTTCCAGGGAGAAGCTCAGGGGTAGGGTGTGCCTATTGCTAACCTACAGAGGGACAGTGGAACCTGCGCAGGCTGAGAGGGGAAGTGCTTGTGGTGCCCATGGCTGGTGGTGCCAAGGAGTTGCACATGGCAGGCACAGACAGACTTCCTTATGCTAAGGACAGATGGGCGCGAGGTGCCTCACTGCACTGGGTATCCCCAGCAAGGGTCACACCTGGTACGTTGCAAGGCTCTTGTGAGATATTTGCAGCTAGGGAGGAACCTTGTTGACTTCAGTCTATTAGTCTAACTGATCAAAAATATCCAAATTGGACCTGCTATTATTATGCATTGGCTAGAATCTGCATCACAGCACTGTGTAGTGGTGGTAAAGTGCAGTTACACTCTGAAAGGTGGCTGTAAATAGGACACAAAGGAAAAGGGGTTATATGTTGGCTGTGACTCACTAACTCCATTTCAAATTTACTCACTGTGCAATAAACCTTGTCTTTATAATTGCCAGCCCTGCAAACTTAACCCTGAATCTTAGTCAAGCTAGGATCTTTATGGCAATGGCAGAACCAGTAATAAAGATTCTGTGGCTGGAACTTAGTTAAAAGTTTGTTCATGGGGGGGGGGAAATAGTGTCTTATTTACTCTCCCATAGATTTATGAACTCCGTTCCTTTTAGCAATGCAAATTGTCACAAGTGCATGTGTGGAGGAGAAAGGGGTTGTCAAAGAAATCAGCAGATAGACCTGTAAACACATGGTTTTGCTGAGTAACAAGGTGTTGTAATTTAATCACTTTCACTTGAACAAGACTCTCTCTCCTTGTCCACGTCGGGAATCTGACCAGAAAATGATATGAAGAGCATTAGGGTATGTCTACAGATCTCTCAGACTCGCCTGGGTCAACAGACTTGGGTTTGCGGGGCTTGGGCTAGTGCTCTAAAAAAATAGCTGTGTAGACAGCACTTTGAAGTTGTTGCTTCGGCTGGAGCTTGGGTTCTGAAACCTGGGGGGTGGAGGGTGAGTTTCAGAGACACAGCTATAAGTCTTTGTTTGTGGTCACCTTTGTATCCGCTTTTTGCACCGTTCTTATTAGAGCTGACTTATTTTCTGAAAAGCGGGTCGGGAATTAATTTTTTTACCATTTTCAGCCAGAAGTACTAGTGCCTGGAAAAGTGATCACAAATGTGTTTCCATCTTATTATGTGATGGTTGTCTTATTCCCCCACCCACTCAGTACTTTCTCTGATGTTCGAAAACCTTCCAAACACACAACAGAAATGTTTGTGTTAATGTTCCCAACAAAGACTTAAAGCCTTATACAAAACCCTCCCCAACCACTCAAATCATGAAAAAAAACACTTGTTAATTTAATAAGTCCCATCTCTTCCCATATTGTTCCATGACCACCTGCTCTGCTAATGATGTCAGCCTTGTTGCCCAGTTAATCTGATTCAGACACAGCCATCTCCATGGTGTCTTCAACGTCACTTCTTTATGCAAGGAATGCAACTTATTGTTTCATCATTATGATTTCCAGTTTAGCTCAGTGGTACAAAATATATTGTCACAAATAAATTAGTTTTTTTTTTTATGACAAATGTCTCTTGAAATGTGATGTTCCATTTTCTCCATTGGTATAGAACAGTATAGCCTCACTGAGGTCAATAGAAGTACGCTGAATTATACTACATGAGGCTCTGGCCTGCTATCTTCATTCTGATAGCCAAGTTTCACTTCTCATTTTAATTCTGACTTGTTCCTTTTGAAAACATTTTTCCAATACTTCAGTTTTTCAAACTCACAACCCACTATACAAACAGACTGGTGCTATATAATGATTATTACAGAAGGATTCAAACTTCAATGTTACTTTGAGGTGGAGTTTTGACACACCAATTTTTGTGTCCAAATCATCATGGAATTCTAATCAGCACTTGTGAGAATTTACTTGGGACCCTTTTTCTCCTTCTCCTCCACAGCTGTAATTCTATTTATTTCAGTACAGCTACTCCAGGTTTACATCAGACTATGTGATTGGAGAATCAGTCCTCTTGCATTCAGCAGTTGCTCTTCTCGTGTGGTAGTATTTGAATATTGCCAACCCCTGCATTCAAAAGTCATGAGTCAGACCCCCTACACCATGAGACTGGCTTACAAGTACTGAGATTTTAAAAAATAAATGGTAGGTACTTTTTAAATTTGCCTTCTGGTTTTTGAATCTTTACAATCCACTTTGGTCACATTTTCAAGCTTTTCTCCACAGCCATGAGTGCTAGAAACATTTTTTTTTCTCAATGAATGCTGCGGTTCTCACCTAATCACATTCTTCTAGGGGCTGGGGCTTTAAGAAAACCCCCCAAATTATGAGACATAATAAAATCACAAGAATTGGCTATACCGCTATTTTGATAACCAAAAGCAAACTAAACAATTATTGTAATTTTTTCAGATATAGCATAGAATGCATTACAATGTGTGATTTATTCACTAATTGATATTTTATATCATTATCATCATGATTATTTATATCATTCACTAATTGATATTTTATAAGTCATTATAGGTATGGCTGGTTGCACTGCCTACTAGGGTCCATGACACTTCCTGTTATAAGACCCAGTTTTTTGGTTGCTTATAACTTTGCCAGACTCTTTGGGCTGGAATCTTCCACATTGGTGTCTATCTCAAGCTGAATATTTTTGGAAAATTTCAGCCAGAATGGCTCAGCTGTTTCTGAGAAGGAAGCTAGGAGAAAATGTTGTTTTGCCCATGTAAGTCAGTTCTGATGACCTTTTCTTTGAAAAGTTCTGGCATCTTCATGCTTTGAAGCAGGGACTTGAAATTTGGCAGGGGAGTTGGCCTTTGTGGGTACATCTACACAGCTATTAAACACCCGCGTCTGGCCCAGGTCAGCTGACTTGGACTCGGAAGGCTCGAGCGATGTAGATGTTTAGGCTTGGGCTGCAGCCTGAGCCCAAATGTCAACACAACTTGGGCTGTGAGCCTGGGCTAGCCGTGGCTGTGCCATGGGTCTCTTATTCCATTGTAGATGTGTCCGGTGTCAGGGACGTGCTCTTTGCTGCTCCCATGAAAATCTGCCCAAATTTGGCCATGTTATAAACCTTTGAAAAATCATGGTTTGCTCATGTTCAGTAGAGACTCCTTAGGTTTTAGCAACTAAATGCCGCAAAGATCCCTTCTACTCTCAGCATGCTGCAGTGCAGGGTTGAGCTGGACTTTTCTGGTAATTCTGAGCTGCTATGGGCCCAGTCAGGTCTGGGGCCAGGCACCTGAACTGAAAGCAGGGGGACCAGTCTCTTCTATGATCTCAGTGACACCCCACAGCCACACACACATAGGGCCCAGGTAGCCTGCAGGAGAAAGCTATCTGATTGTAATGCCAAGGGGATAATAGCTGGACCTGCTAGGGTGGGATGTGCCAAGTGGGGTGGCTTGGGACAAGGAGCCTGGGGATGAGGGTTGGTTGTGGTGGAAATTGGGGCTGGAGGCTAGCAAGAGGGAGAGGAAAAATTGGACTGGAAGTTGGAGTGGGGAAGAGACTGGGACTGGCTGGGCAAGTAGACTGGGACTGAGAGCCAGAAAGGCAAATGGAGCAGGGGGACAGGACTAGGAGCTAGTAGGAGTGGGAGGCTGAAAATGGATGTGGAGCCAGGGAAGAGAGGAAAGAGACTGTAATTTGCTAGTCAACGACACTGGGATCAAGAACTAGAGTAGGGTGGGGGGAAAAAGTGGGGTGAGGAGTGGAGCTGGATTTGATGAGGAGCCAGGATGTCAGGGGAGAGCTGGGAGTGGCTGAGCAAGAACACTGGGAACAAGTAGTTGTGGGGAGGGGCTGGGAATGGCCTGTGCAAGGGGACTGGGATGAGAAGCTTGAGGAGTGGAAACTGAGACTGGCTCGGTCATTCTCCAGAGGTGGGACATAAAGAGCAAAGCAAAAGCTGTTTTACATTCTTTGAACAGTTAAATTGTCTGCACAATTGCCTTTGAGTTGAAATCTTTTCCAAAATTTCACATTTTAAAAACCCAGCCTTCAAAACATATTCTTCCACAGTAGCTCTAATTAACACTTTGAAAAAATCTCCAGAGGTCCCTTTCCAGCGTATCATATTGCTTTTAATATAAGGTGACTCCTTGAGAGATTAATCTTCCTTTACTGGGCAGCTCTCTAAGCAGCCACGGCTGAATGTTCTGACAAACTAGGCAGACAATTAAGAAAATGTATAGTTAATTTCCTTGACAGTAAAGTAACCTAAACTCTTATAGCAACAGCGCAAGAAGAGATGAGTAACTTTATGTATTCCATGCACGCACACACCCCTCTACTTACCAGCTTTGAAATCCTTGCATGTTGTTTTTAGGGATCTACATACCAATGTGGATTCCTTACAAACTTTTGCCCCAAACTCAAACCAAATATGTGTTAAAGTTTGAAAAACATTTAACTTTTCTCTCCTTAGATTTCATTTTTCTGGCTGGGACAGAAAGCAGAAATAAAATGAGAGTCTATTACTGTGAGATTTCAGGCTTGCTTTGGCAGACCCTAGAGGTTTATATTAAACATCTGAACTTGTAGGTTGTTCCTGATCTTGTTGGGGCCTACCTGTCACTGCTTGCTTGTTTTGCTTGCTTCTTTTGCAGAATGAATCTGATTTATATTCTATTTGGTTACTTAAACTCCACTATCAGTGGAGGTTAGTGACATCAAAAATGGGTAGGGAAAACTAGTACAAAAAGATACCCACTCAGCCAGTGTATAGCAGTATGTGAGACTCCTACCATACCTTATTGAAATGCAAAGGAATCAGGTGACCTCCTGGCCCGGGAAAGGGACAAAGCCCAGAGGAGGAGGGACTGGAGGGAGTTTTCAGTTTGGGGCTGGATGGAGACATGGAGTGAAGGGCAGACATGGTTGTCTGGCTCACTGCCCCCCAAAATAGACCCAGCTGAGGGGTCCAGTTCTCTGCACCTACAAGCTCTGTTTTAGACCATGTTCCTGTCGTCTAATAAACCTCTGTTTTACTGGCTGGCTGAGAGTCACGTCTGACTGCGAAGTTGGGGTGCAGGACCCTCTAGCTTCCCCAGGAGCCCCGCCTGAGCGGGCTCGCTGTGGGAAGCACACGGAGGGGCAGAGGATGCTGAATGCTCCGAGGTCAGACCCAGGAAGGTGGAAGCTGTGTGAGCTTTGTGTCCTGAAGATAGGCTGCTCACAGAAAGGAGACTTCCCCAGAATCCTGACTGGCTTCATGGGGAGCAGTTCCAGAGCATCGCCCAGGGACTCCGTGACAGTCTGCATTAACATGTTCCTGCAGAAAGTTTTGATTTTGATAACTGACATTTTCCAATAGAAAACCATTATTTGGAAAACTTTCAACCAGCTCTACTTTTGACAAGAAAACAGTAAGCAGTGGCATAAGAAAATAAGGGTATATTTTCTGATAACCTCTAGTAAGAGAAAGTCAGCTATGGAAATATCTATCACAAATTAAAACTGTCCTGACCAGTAAAATCTTGCTATTCTTTCCACCAATAAATAATATCAAACTTTGAGACAGATGTTTCTGATGAACATCCCCACCACACGCCTTCTAAGCCCTATAGCAATCAAAGTGGTTTGGAATAGAACGAATGCTATGAGTGTCCTAAAAATAACTGGATGCATATTTCTTAGAATTGATGGTGAAATACACACAGGACACATACCAGCATACAACAGTGTCCAGGTTCTACACTGAATATACTTCAATATTCTACATTGAATATACTTGAATACAAATTTCCATTCTAAATGCACACACTATGATTACACATGGAAGAACACCTTTCTGAAGCTACTTTAAAATATGAAATCGCTCCAATATAACCAATGTGATGATAGGGTGCTGCCAACACACATGGCCCTAAAGGTATTTTACATCCAAATGTGACTTAGGCCTATCAGAAAAGGGGGAAACAAAGAAGGCCACTAGTGCATGAAAGAGTTGCCTCAAAGTGAGAACTGTTTTCAATATTGTGCTGCCGAATCATGACAAATGGTTTTGATATGAAGAGAAATGGCATGCATGGAGATACAAAACTTGCTGTGGGTTGCTGCTTCAGTATGTGTATTTGCAGTGGCAGTATTTGGCCACCCATACTCAGCAATGTGCAGGTGAGATCCATGTACAATATGCAAGTCATTGTCTTTAGTGGTTCCCTAATGAGTTGCAGCTAGCACTATACATCCCCGTAGTAACTGTAATAGAAATGAATATAGAGTGCCCCATATGGCCTCCATTATATATAAACATGGAATTGAAAGCACGGGCTGCTTGTAGAAGACTTGGAGAAATGACAGTGTTATCCTTATGCCCTAGAAATAAAATAAAATTTGGGGAAGAGCATAGCACACACTCGGCTTAAACCCCTATTTATTATGTAGTCCTCTTACTTCTCTTTCCATAGAGCAATATTGTGCACTGGTGATGTGTTGAGCTGGATTATCAGCTTCTAATTTAGCATGGTAATGGCAGAAAGGTCTGGATACTCTTTCTCACCACTCCTCTGCTTTGCCATTTACTCTTTAAGCACTGAAAAAATGAGACGCTGACAAGACTGAATTTAGTCTTATTGACATAATATTACAGAAGAAAAAGAAAAAAAACCCTCTTTTTATCTTGAACATCATTATATTTAAAATTATTTATCCTCCGGCACTAGAAAGCATTGTATCTATTACATACCAATCACAGGATATATATATTCATAATTGTAATGTCTGAGCAGTAACTTTCTGAAATATTATTCCCCATTTCTGATGCTATTTGTCTAGTGCGTTTTTTTTTTTTTTTTTTTTTTTTTTTAGAGAGAGGCCAATCTTGCAGTCCTTATTCAGGCAAAACCATCAGGTTTCCAGTGGGAATTTTGCCTGAATAACTACAGGCAGGATTGGGCCCTAATTCTTTGCATATGAGTTTCCTTCAGGACAATGAGAAGCAGTAGCTTCCAAAATCAAGTCAGGTGGAAATAGGCTTGGATTTAATTTTCAATTTTAAAAATAAAAATCCAAATGATCATATATGTTGATGATACTGTGTCTAAGGGGAACCAGCCACAGAGTGGCTTATCCCTTTTTAATAATACCAGCTTCTGTTTCTATGGAAACAGCACATCCTGTTTGTTGCTTGCAAGACATGCATTTAGACCTTATTAAAATAGAATGTGCACTCTTAACATCCCTTTCAAACTGAGAGTAGCAGTCTGATTTCAGACACACACAACTATTAATCCCCACAAATAAAGGAACAAAATCAGTCCTTGAGCTGTGGCCCATAATTACTAATTATTGTGAAAAATTGATGCTCTTCTAGATTATTGTTTCAAAGAACAGTTGTATCATTGTTTTATGGATATACTGTGGACATTCTGGAGCTGCATATAAAAGGGATGCTATCAGATTAAAAATTATTACTGCTTGGCATTATTGAGCATGTACTCCCCTGCATATTCTTCCATATATTTGAGTGTTGTTTTTTTTTACCAGCATTTCACTTTGAAATTGCTCACCTACTAAACTGCTGGATATGTTAAGATGCCGAAAGACCATCTGTCAAATACCGAATGCATTACATACATTCACATACATATTTACCTGTGAACTGTATCATTCAGTTTATAAGCAGAAGACCCCATTCAGTGGAGTCCTGCTTTAAAACTGCTGGTATGGAATGACCCATTTCATTATAATGAGAACTGTAACAAGGTTTTAAAAAGGTTTCAGAGTAACAGCCGTGTTAGTCTGTATTCGCAAAAAGAAAAGGCGTACTTGTGGCAGCTTAGAGACTAACCAATTTATTTGAGCATAAGCTTTCGTGAGCTACAGCTCACTTCATCTTATTTTTTATCTGTGTTATAAATAATTGAAATCTTTAAAATCTGGGGGGGGGGTAACCAAATTTCACACATTTTACAAAGTGAAATTAGGCTGGTCTGTTTCAGTCTGTGGTGGAATGAAGGTCTACAGACCTGAGAGATTGTAAGGATGACATTATAAGGCATGAGGATGACAGTCTATGAATCTATGGTATTTACACTGATAGAGAGAAGTCAGCGGGAGAGAGATATTTGAGGCATATTGGTTTGATTTATAGCTTAAAAGGTGTCATAAATGGATTGTGTTTTGGGGGAGGAAGAATGCAATGGAGCTTCCACATGCATCTGTCCTACAAGTGATAGCAAGAGTGGCCATATTCCTGAAGTAACAGTAGTAATGGTATTAAAAATCACTTATACATAAGACTGCGAATCTGTCATGGAGGTCATGAAAGTAATGGATTCTGTGACTTTCCAAGATCTCCGTGACTTCCGCAGCTGCCGGTGCGTCTGATCCCAGGGCCATCTGAACAGTTTGCCCAGGGGCTAGTTGCTGAGGTGGGCCCTGTAGCCGGCCACTTGAGCAGCTGCTGGGGTGGCCCCCTGGCTGCCCGAGCAGCGTCTGGAGCTGTTGGCTCCAGGGGCCAGTGGAGCAACAGCAGTCCCAGGGGCCACCAGTTTTGTTCAATATCTTCATAAATGATCTGGAGGATGGTGTGGATTGCACTCTCAGCAAATTTGCGGATGATACTAAACTGGGAGGAGTGGTAGATACGCTGGAGGGGAGGGATAGGATACAGAAGGACCTAGACAAATTGGAGGATTGGGCCAAAAGAAATCTGATGAGGTTCAATAAGGATAAGTGCAGGGTCCTGCACTTAGGACGGAAGAACCCAATGCACAGCTACAGACTAGGGACCGAATGGCTAGGCAGCAGTTCTGCGGAAAAGGACCTAGGGGTGACAGTGGACGAGAAGCTGGATATGAGTCAGCAGTGTGCCCTTGTTGCCAAGAAGGCCAATGGCATTTTGGGATGTATAAGTAGGGGCATAGCGAGCAGATCGAGGGACGTGATCGTTCCCCTCTATTCGACATTGGTGAGGCCTCATCTGGAGTACTGTGTCCAGTTTTGGGCTCCACACTACAAGAAGGATGTGGATAAATTGGAGAGAGTCCAGCGAAGGGCAACAAAAATGATTAGGGGTCTGGAACACATGAGTTATGAGGAGAGGCTGAGGGAGCTGGGATTGTTTAGCCTGCAGAAGAGAAGAATGAGGGGGGATTTGATAGCTGCTTTCAACTACCTGAAAGGGGGTTCCAAAGAGGATGGCTCTAGACTGTTCTCAATGGTAGCAGATGACAGAACGAGGAGTAATGGTCTCAAGTTGCAGTGGGGGAGGTTTAGATTGGATATTAGGAAAAACTTTTTCACTAAGAGGGTGGTGAAACACTGGAATGCGTTACCTAGGGAGGTGGTAGAATCTCCTTCCTTAGAGGTTTTTAAGGTCAGGCTTGACAAAGCCCTGGCTGGGATGATTTAACTGGGAATTGGTCCTGCTTCGAGCAGAGGGTTGGACTAGATGACCTTCTGGGGTCCCTTCCAACCCTGATATTCTATGATTCTATGATTCTGTCAGAGCAGCAGTCCCCAGGGGCCTTGGGGCAGCAGGCGGGGAGGGGGAAGTCAGCTCCCACTGCCAAAGCAGGGGTCAGCTGTCGGCCCCTGGGGTTTCCCAGAGCAGCGGTGTCCCAGGCCCCAGGAGATGCTTAGTTTTAGTCAGGGGGTTTTATAGTAAAGGTCATGGACAGGTCATGGGCCGTGAATTGTTGTTTATTGCCCGTGACCTGTCCATGTCTTTTACTAAAAATACACACAGTAAAGATGTATTCCTACCTTTCCGGTAGAGGACTAGGAGGGATAACTAGTAGGAAGAGCAAGACAAACCAGCCTAAATTAAGGGAAAAAGTAAGAAGCATGGACAATGTAAGACATGCCAATATCAGTTATTCAAGGCTCCTGAGTGTATTTAGTTAAGGCCAATTTTTTTATATTCTATGTGTGATCTTTACATTTTTCCTGTTATTGGAGGACTTAAATCCTGCAGCTCTTACTCAGGCAAGGAGTTTCCATTGAAAAAGGGTTTATTTAGAAAATAAACGGTGCCCTTAAATAGTTATTTACTAACAAGTTATTTTTACTTTATTTTGTTACCCCAACCTATATATGTTTTAGCCTTAGATGCTACAAAGTATCTGTTGGGGTTTAGTGAAGGATTTATAAAATCTTTCAAGCTAGTCATCTTACCATATGGCCCAAACATGGATGAGATAAAAATGAGTGTCTTTTCCACTCTTGTATTGGAAAGCAGGAGGCTAATAATATAAAGAAGCTTTTGATACTTTTGTTTCTATGCTACAGTATTTCCCTAAAATAATCACTGTAATTCATAACTACAATGGATCCCCTTGTCTGCCAGTTTAATAATAATGTTTGTTGTCCTTAGCCAATTCACAAGAGTCCCAATTTCCTGTCTGTTCATGTTATGATAAGTTTTACATTGTTTCTTATTACTGTAGTATTTCCAGTTCTCTATCGATCAATATAATGCACTGTTCTTTAAAAGGGGGTATTTTCTCTGGAGAATGAAAAGGTTTTGTGTAATATACTCAGTATTTGCTGTTAATTTGAACCCTTTTTCTTCCTGCCTTGTGCTGCACTACTTCAGCATGCCTGTTTGTTCCAAAGGAACTTTTAAATGTAATGTTTTTGAAGACACAGAATGGACCTACTTCTCATTTGAAACTGTTGACTCACTGGGTAGAAAAATGGAACATCTTTTTCGTAGTAAAATAAATCCAAGAGTTTGTAAAATTGTAGCAGGTAGGTTAGCTGCTGATAAACGAAGGCAGAGGCATGATTGCCTTAGCCAGCATGGAAGGGAAGGAAATTTTCCCACCCCCTTCTCTTGCTCCCCAAGGAAGCCCTTTTTCCTGGAGATATGTTGAGAAGAGGATCATAGGTTTGTGGGGGCAGGACCCGTGTTATAAAAGCTGCAGGGCTCCACAGTATTGTCTCACCATCCCATGGATGTCCTAGTAGGTGTTACAACTCTGATTGCTATGAAGCACTTTAGATGCTAATCTAAATTTGGAGGTTTCCCACTGTCAGTAGTAATTGGCTCTTCTAGCTTTACGTTGTCTGCCTGAGTCAGTGGAGGCTCATTAACCTGCTTACCCCTTCCAAAATCTTGATTTGACGCAATCAAACATATTCAAGGTGCAGTATGGTGGGTGGACAGAAATACCATGGGTGATATGCTAAAATCAATGGCAAAACTCCCATTGACTTCAATAGAGCCAGTATGTCACCATAGAAAAGAGCTGATTCCAGTCCTGCTAAGAACAGCCACTCTTGTGGCATTTCTGGACTTGGTCCTTACTGGAAACAAAACCTCTCAGAAGGAGGGGTAGGATTTGGGAAGGCCATGCATATAGTTCAGAGCTTAGCTCCATAGAGACTTGCCTGCACACGAGAGTGCAGAGTTGGGCAAGCCTAGAGGAACTATTGGTAGTGGATCTTCCCCCTTCCTTCTTCCTTACCACTACCTAGAGCACTGATGTACAGATAATAGCTAAATTCATACAATAAATTATTTGGTATGAATAATTCACACCTTTTCAATCTTTGTGCAGTTAATGGGGGGTTGTGGTGGGGTTTTGTTTGTTTGTTTTCTGTGTGAGAACATTAGGACTGGAAGGGACCTGATTATTTTTAAAAAGGCTTCCTAAAACGTTTGGAATGTTTTGTTTGAGACATTGGTAGCTATCTTAGGGAGAGGCAGATTAGGGGTTTGTGTGGGCCTGGGCCAGAGCAAGTGCGGGGCCCCTCCCCACTCCTCCTGCCTGCAGTCCCCTCCACACCAGTTCTCCTGCTGGGGAGTGGGGTCAGGATGTGGGGAGCTTCCCCTGCTCCTCAGCAGGAGTGCTGGGAGGGGGAGCAGGTTGGTGTGTGGCGGAGTCCATTTTTCTGGGGGCCCCCCAATTGCTCGGCACCCCTAGGCACAGGCCCCTGAGCTTAATGGTGCTGTAATGTGCACCAGAGAGCTGCGATCTGTAAAGCGCACTAACATGCTGACCTATGCTCTTAAAGGTACCTAGTTCATATAGTCCTGTTTGAAACAGAACTACATCAAATGTGAACTAGGTTCCTTTCAGAGTATGCCAGCAGAGTCTGGAAAGGGCAGTTAAAGCATAACACATTAGAGTGCTCTACAGCTCAGATCCCTCTAAGGCGCTTTGCCCATGCTGTGTGGATAAGCCCTTAGAGAGTAATTGGAAATTCTGTTCCCTCTCCACTGCCAGACCACATCATAGAAGCTACTTGTCCAGTTGCTGTATTTTTAATCTATTTTTCCCCATCCAACTTCTTCCTAACAATCTTAATTGTCTAAATGTTGGTCCCCACTCAAACAGCTTTTATGAACTGGTGCTCACAAAGGTGAGCATTTCCCTGGCAATGAAGAACATCTGGAAAATAGGCTGACCAGAAAGCAAGTGTCAAAAATCGGGACAGGAGGTGGGGGATAATAGGTGCATATGTGAGAAAAAGACCCAAAAATCGGGACTGTCCCTATAAAATCAGGACAGCTAGTCACCTTACTGGAAACTCTCGGATCACTTTTTATCTTTTCCCTTCAGTGGCTGTGTTGGAAGCCTAGACCTGGAAACCTAAGGTGACTCTTAATCACAATGAACAGACAATAAAATGCACAGCTTCCATTTGCAATATTGGGAGCTCAGCATCCGATTCTCTTGTGCTGAAAAATCTACTCCTTAGTGTCTGAATTGACTGTTTCCAGTAAACTGAAGAGGAAATGTAGGTTTAAATGTTCGTATAATTCCCAAACTGGATTATTTTACACTGTAACTGTTCAATAATCGGAGAAGTGACTATTTGTCATAGCCAAACTTCAGGAGACTGGTGTTTTGGGTTCTGTATGGATAAGAACCTAAAAGTATAGATGCTTATCTGAAGATTCATAGATTTATAGGCCAGAAAGATTATTATGATCTTCTACTGTGACTTTCCGCTTATCCCAGGCCAGAGAACCTGACCTAGTGTCTATTACATTGAACCTAAAAACTTATGGTTGAAGTAGTCTTGGAATATCAATAAAAAATACGTCCCATCTTTTAAAAACTTCAGGTGATGCAGAATTTACCAGATCTCTTACTAGGCTGTTTCACTGGTTATTTACACACTGATAAAATTGTATGTTATTTCATATTTCCATTTTTCTAGCATAGGTGTCCTGCCATTTGATCTTGTTATGCCTTTGTCTACTAAACTAAAGAGCCCTTTTGTGTCAGCTACCTTCTCCCTGTGTAGGTACTTATAGAAAATGCTAAGTCACTTCTTGACCTTCTCTTTGATTGTTTCTTAACTATCATTGTAAAGACTTGTTTTTCCAGATTTGAAATCATTCTTGTAGTTGTTCTCGGAATGCCCTCCAAGTTTTCAACATGTTTTGTAACTGTGGATGCAATACAACGTATTCCAGTAGTTGTTTCACCAATGCCACACTGAGGTGGTAATATCTCCCTACTCCTCTGTTTACATATCCAAATTTCCTGTTATCTCTTTTAGCCACTGCATCACACTGAGACCTTGTATTCAATTGGTTATCCTCCATGACTCCTAAATTCCTTTGAGTTTCTGCTTTCCAGGATAAAATGCCCAATCCTATAAATGTGTCCTTTATTCTTAAATGTACGACCTTGGATTTGCATGTTGATATGCATGTTGATTATGCCATAGCATTGGGTCGATGACCAATCTCACTAAAAACACCCCCTCTTGTTGATGATTCTTTATAAGCAATTACACTTTGAGATCTCAGTTAACCAGATTTTAATCCATTTCATATGTATCATGTTGGTTTTGTATAGTACTAATTTTTAAATTTGAGTATCACCCAGTGCAAGTCAAATACCTTCCAAAAGCTGATTACTATGTCAGCAGTTACCTTTTACAATCAAACTTGTAATTTTTCCAGAGAATGGTGTGACCAGGGTCCCAGTGGGCCAGCTGTGGTCATTCAACTGGGTGAACTGCAAAGATTGGGGCAGACAATCCCCCCCAAAACTGGTGGATATTCCAATACTTAGATTTACCAAGCCAGCATAAAACAGCTTCTTTATTACCTTACTGGTTACTCAGAAGTCCAGACAACACAGTTCCCTTAAAGTGATCCAGCCTCAGACGTTCCATCCAAGTACCCACATCAAGTAAGATTTACAGAAATTTTCATCATAGTTCATCATCTAAAAGAAAAGGTTCTACCAATCCCAAAGGATCAGACACATTACCTCCCAGGTGAATGAATATTCCAGATCTTACCCAAATACATGCTACAGCCAATTCTTATTAACGAAACTTTATAAAAAAAACAAAAGGGAGTGAGTATGGTTAAAACATCAGTATATATACAGACATGAGTTCAATTAATTTAGGTCCAGATTCATAGCAGAGATGGTGAGCTTTGTAGTTGCAAAGAGTTCCTTTAGAAATAGTTCATAGGGTATAGTCCAATGTCCAAATATCACATTCAGGGTGTAGTAGCATAACCGGGACCTCAGTCTTGTGACTCAAACATCCCCTGATGAAGCCTAAGCAGATCTGAGATAAAAGAATCAGGACCCAAAGATCTTTTATCCAATTTCATGTCCTTTTTGACAAGTTCGAGTCCAAGAGGTAATTAGCATGACTTTGAAGGAGGTCCATCACTGGTACTTAGCTATAGAATTAACATAAGGCAATTTGCTTGTTCCTCCACCATTCACAGATTATTTGCTATACATTTCAAAGAGAGAAGAATACAGCATTTACAATTCATTTAAATGATCCGCTGTTCTTTTGACCTCTGAATTATCAGAATACAGCATAGACAGGGACTGTTGATTACATTATCGACCCTACTCATACATATGTAAATACACAAAAACACAAACATCATCTCCCCACATGTCTTTTGATGGTTATTTATTTTGCAGGATGTTTAACCTTTTCTGGCCATGTGTTACAAATGGTATCAAGTTTATCTGACAAAATCAATTTTCCATGGAGTTGTGGTGATTGTCATTAATTATATTTTCATTCTTTAATTATTTATTGATTTAATCTCATATCAGCCATTCCATTTCTTTGCTCAGGATTGATGTCAAGTTATGGGGTATTCTGGGATGGGTCTTTCTCTCTCAATCTCTCCTGTTGAAGCTGTTCCACTTTGTATGAAACATATTCATTGAGCCAGAGAAAGTGACTATTTAGCCCTGTGGTTAGGGCACTCACCCGGAAGAGGAGATGTCTGGGTTCAAGTCCCTGCTTCTCTCAGGAAGAGTGAGGATTTATACCTGGGTCTCCAAAATGCTGGATGTCTACTCTAACCACTAGGCTATTGGAGGTGCACCACCATATCCAGCTGTCTTTTGTTTCAGACCTGATCCAGTAGGCATCCTCTGAGCCTTA
Source organism: Lepidochelys olivacea (assembly GCF_965140295.1). Lineage (NCBI taxonomy): Eukaryota > Metazoa > Chordata > Testudines > Cheloniidae > Lepidochelys > Lepidochelys olivacea. The sequence continues at coordinate 100,363,954 of NC_140413.1, read as the reverse complement.
GAGCACACCTACTGGATCACAGAAAAGATAGATGGGAGAATGCCTTGTTTGTTAATCCTGCCAGGGTTTTAGCATAAGGTAGGCACCAGGCCTGAGCTGGCTGTGCATACACCCACCTGCAGAAGCTTAGGTGCCTAGGGAATTTAGGTACCTACAGGGTTAGAGGACAGTTGAGCAGGGGTTTTGAGGGTCTAAATTTGTACTTTAGATACTTTAAGTGGTAGTTAAATGCCTAAATCCCTTTGTGGCTGTAGCTCCTTGCATCTTTTGTGCCAGATGTAGCATGGAGTGTGGCTAAATACAGAGCCCAGCAGGAAGCACAGTCTGCCCCTGGCTTTGCCCAGACCATAATGAAGTGTAACAGCTGTAATAATCTATGTAACAACTCGTTTGTCTACCATGTGGTCAATCTGCATTGGAGTGCAAGTGTAACCTTTGGTTGGGCTAGCATTTATTTTACCACCCGTCTTCTATTGCATCAATCCAATTCCTATAGAAAAGTACACTAAGACCCAGAATTTAGTCACTGAGGATTTTCAGCAAGGATTGCACAGGGCCAGCCTCCCCACAGTCAAGAATTAAGTACCAACTTTGTAAAATGTAATGATAAACATAATAGCTTAATTTCTACTACGTAACAAGGCCACTTCATAATCCACATACATTATCTTCAGAGTTATACATACATATAAACAAAAGAAACACATTAAATCAGAACAGGTTAGTCCCCACAGAAACACAGAGTTCCAAAAGCTTAGGTTGCATTCACCTGAGTCTGAGGGACTTACACTGCAATAAAACACCCATGGCTGGCCCACATCAGCTGGTTCTGGCTGTGGGTCTACAAAATTGTAGTGTAGATGTTCAGGCTCAGGCTGGAGCTTGGGCTCTGGGACCCCAGCCTGAGCCCAAAAGTTTACAGTGCAAATTTATAGATCAGCAGCCTGAGCGCCTCAAGACCAAGTCAGTTGACATGGGTCAGTTACAGATGTTTCATTGCAGTGTAGACATACCCTCAGAGTCTTTGTTCATCAGCTCTATAATGTTTGCAGTGCTTTTGCCTTAGCAATGTCTTTCTTCCTCTTGCTCGCAAAAATCTCTAGCAGGAACCCCTGCAAACTTTCTCCTCCACCTGCTGGACTGTGGAATCTCTCAATTAGCTAGTCAGCTAAGTAACTAACCAATCAGTATTAAGTATATACATGGAAAAACCCTGTTACAAGAAAAATACAAAACAGAATAGCAAAATATAGATAACACTTTCCACATCATCCCATTTATATAAAGAAAGAGTTAGTTGGTGAACCAGACTGGTTAAGGCAATTTGATTAAAACAATTTGGCTACAATTATATAATATTCAAAGTACACAAATGAAATTATATTAATTAGTTTTCCCTCCCAATTTCCCCTTTCTATAAACACTCCCAGTGCGTCCTTGCTGTAAAGTTAATGATATCGACAACCCACTGCAAAGTTGGGGACATCAGCCTGCTTTCTGCTCCTGTGTCTGAGCTTCTCCCAACTCAGGCAGGTCAAATGTCCTTTTGTAAAGCAGCTGCCCTGACTATTTGCCCTCAATACATTCTATTAGTCCAGCTACATTGAGCCGATTGAGCATGCCCAAAGTTACCACACCCAGTTCCAGAAACTTCTGGGCATGGAATCCTAATTGTGCATTTGCCAAGCAACCATGACCCAGGCACAACTCATTCCTCCCCTCTCCTCTCCTCTCTAGATCTCTTAGCGATACCTCCCTATTAGGCATGTGGGTTACACAAGGACTCAGATATGGTTCCCTTACACAGGAGAGCCAGGCAACAAGGACTGCTCACTGGAAGAACCTGCACCCTGTTGTGTTGATAACAAAGGGATAAGATGGTTATAAAACCCCTTTTCTCTGTTACAACATTGAACAGTTAAGTGTGGTCTGAGGCTTCATGTCAAGTTATTGGTGGCAGCTTGCGCTGTAACAATCACCATTTAAAATATTTTAAGCCTTTTATTAAAGATAGAAGGGGGGAAAGAAACACAAGTAAAGCATTTGAAATGTAAAGCCTTAAGGAAAGCTTTCATTTTAACAGTTTTCCTTATTCCCTTTCACTTTAGCTACATAGACTGTCTTATAGGGGAGCACCCTGGCTTGGCAGTCTTTTAGATAATAAGATATTAAATTTTCTTCTGTTGGTGGGGAGAGGAGGGAAAAGTAGTTTAGATCCTCTAGAGCGGTTGTTGCTGACATCTGATTCTGTCTCCTTTTAAGACAAGAACCAAGTGGAGGTGGTGGTGTCATCTGAGTCCCTCTCTCTGGGCTGGGTCTGATCAGGATGCCTTTTCGGATGAGGGTGACAAAGGCCCAACAGTGTCTTGGTGGGTTTTGGAATCCCACAATATGATGGGGGTGGCAGTCATGATAGTAAATCTTCTTCTAGTCCACCCACCCTGGTGTTCCTGTTCAGTGACCCTCAGATAAGCAATGCCTAAGAAGGGGTGACAAACCTCCATCTTATTAAAATTACCCAATCCAAATGCATTTTGGTGATTTTTCAACCATAAATGTTTCTCCCATTTCTAGAGTCTTTTAGTTCATTGTCATGCCAACCAATGACTTTACCAGGAACCTTGAAGACCTCTTAACACGGTACTTGTAACTTAAACAACACTGTGTGTATCAGTCTGTTTTCTCCATTTTTTGTGGACTTTCATGAATAATTGTACATACAGGTGAAAATACAGGGCTCTCTGCACAACAATCCCATGCTTGTTGTAGAGTTGAGTTCTGTGGCAGCTCTCTGAGCCATTATGTGGAAGAGGCACTGATGGGCAAGTTGGACATGTGTCCAGTGGATCCACTAACAGTGTGGATGCAGTGGGCTGAATCCCCACTCTGGGGCTAGGGCAACTGCTTCTGCTTCCCATACCCAGAAGTGACATCTGCAGTTCTGATGCACTGACACCTGGGCAGCTGGGGCTGAGATTGTCTTTTGGACATGTTACTTTTTTTCTTAAGGAGGAAAGCCCATTTATGCAAGTTTTGCCCCATTGCTCAAGATTTGGCTTAGTTAGTGAGTGAGTGAGGCTGGGATTTAGGACAAGGAAGCATTCAAGAAAACTTAGTCTCACAAGTTCTTTCTTATTGCAGGAAAGGAGAACCAGTTCAGATCAAATAAAAACTGACCTGAATTTTCACCCATTCTTCAAAAAGAAGCTGAATTAAACTCTTTGCCCTTCGTAGATTCAGCAGGGAAGGAAAGGAACAGCATGTTAAAAGGCTTTTCTTTTTACCTTGGCAGTCCTATTTTGTAGAACTAAAAGTATAAATAATGTACTAATGAATGCCCAAACACATGGATATTTATCTTAAACTAACCTCTGAATTTTCTGAAGTTCCCCACCTGAATTTTGTGAGAAAATGTTTCCATTGTTGTTTTTAAAATCTTCACTTGAGTTAAAATGTACCAAATCTGTTCCCCATTTTGTAAGACCAAGGGAACAGCCCACATTGGTTGGGGTATTTTTGCCTCCTTTTCTATTTAAAACCTGAAATGTTTTAAATAGCGCTGCTTAATCTTCTCTGTGTGTAACAAGATCACAAGATTGAAGAAGACTCAGTTCATCTCTGCTGGGTACTGTGAATCACATGCTGACCAGTTGTGCGTGTATGGATGCACTGGGCCTTCTTATCATGTGCTTTTAAATGTTCAAATTCCCTATTCCACCCCTTTCTTCATCTTCAAAGACTGATGGCATGATTCCCCCTTTAAGACCAGTAATGCTGCCAAGCTGTAGCTCTAGCTACTTGTGCAAGCATATTTACTCTATATACAATTCATTTCTATATTTTAATTTGTTCATTCAATTCTTATCCGTGATTCAAACTTGGTTAAATGCACCAATCCGAAAATGTACAGGAGAGGATATATTTATCCTTTATTCAAACAGAAACTTATCAGACATGTCCTCCAAGCTACTAGCTTTAGCTTTTCAAGTCTTTTGTTTTCATGTCATATGTCATGATTTTAAAATCCATTTTATTCCTACGAAGCTGTGAAAATCCTTGTTACAAGTACAGCCTCAGCTAGGATTCTAATTCTGGCTGAACCATTTCTTAATGAACAAGAAATCAAACAAGTAGTTCATTGTTTGTTGAATTATCTGTCACATATTCTAGCAGCCAGGTCTCTCTAGCTTCTCTAATTATCTTATCCTTCAGCATTTTTCATTATTATAATATTGTCAATCTGTCATGTTTTAGGCCAAAGGGAATATGGAAACATAAGTGGGAACTCGTATAGTCACCTACAGAGTAGAGTGTTGCCAAAAAAAAAGAGCTTACAGTACTGGTATATATATTCTATAATATATGAATGATATACAAAAAGAAGGGTAACCAGCCCAAAAGTACACACTTATGAAGTGCTGGGAAGGTCCAGAGGCTACTGAAGCAAGAGCAATGACTATGCTTCAGATTGTTAAAACTTCACTTGTAACTGTGAATTATTCATCTTAAATAAATATTCTATGGGAATCTGAGGCAGTGATTATACGAAATAAAACTGTACATTTGTTCTCTTGAGAAATTCAAGTGAAATAATTATACTATCCAAAAAGGTTAGTGGTTTCCTGAAATCCCCTGATATTCAGAAAGCATTTTATTTTAACCTGGGCAGATTCAGGGAAAACATTTGATATTATTCAATGCCACATCTTTCAACCTTTCTCCGGCAGGTACCAATAGGTCTGACACCACCCAGTTTTCAAGGTTTTATCGGAGCATCTAAGTTTAGTGGGTGATTGACATTTTGATATGGTGGCTCCAAGGGTGTGGAATTTGCTTCCTGAACAGCTGCCTCATATGGTCCCTCCTCTAAAATAACATAAAAACCCACCACTTTTTCAGAAGATTTTTCCTGTTTAAAAAAAAAAAAAAGTGGGCGGAGGAGGGTACTCATACTGCATAATTTAAAGTATTTCAAGATATTTAGATTTAAACAGCTTTCCCTGGGGGAACCCATCCCAAACTCCATTTTTGTTCACAGGATTTGGGGAACAAGCAGGAAAGAGCTAATGGTCTGAGAAGTTGAGATCTTGGATCTCATCAGCTAACCTGGCTCAGATGCTTTAAATATCAGGTGAGAGAGCCTGGGGCTAGAGTATGCAGCAAGCACACCTCATCACAGGAAAAGGAGATTGTGGACCAGAAGATCAGAGAAAGAGGTCTGTTTTTCTTCTGGGGCTGTGCTTATACATTATAAGAGAAGAGCTTTACTTTGAGGCAGATTTTGTTCCTGAGAGTACAATAGGGTGAGTTAGCATGTGGTCCTAGAAGAGCCCATCCTGTGACATCATGTGGTTGTTGTAAGTGCAGAAACATTACAGCATTTTCTGTGATAGTGAATGAAATGTTATACATGCAATTCCATAAGACTTGAATGACTTTTTGAGGAGATGACAGCTTGAGGAAAAGATGCTCCAGAGATGCAAAACATGAAAATTCAGAAATGCAACATTAAATTCCCACATACATTTCTGCAGTGCTCAATATATGAATCCCACAATGAATGTGTAGTTTGAGAGTTAAAGGAGTTCAGCAAGTACAATTATTTATGGGTGCAGCCCCTTCTTTATATACTAACCTAAGTAACTGTAATTACACTCAACAAACACTTGGAATCATAAGAGAAACAATTCTGAAACTGAATAATTATTCTGGTTATAAGGTTTGAATCCGTTTCATAATCATGAATCAGTTGAACCACTAAGTGAAGGCATTAAAGAAACGACATCCACCACTAGAAAGTAATAGAAAATTGTTGTTGTTGTTGATTAAATTATTCAAAGGCCTGTCTGGGTAGCTGATGAGCAAACATTGTTTGTTTTTCCTTTCCACACCACTTAATATCATAGTGCAGCTGTCTGGGGGGTCAAGTCAGCTGGATGAAATTATATACATAGAGTAGTGAGCAGATAAGCCACAGCTGAGGGTAGTGGTGCATATATACAGAAGCAAACCCATCTTAAGAGTACATGTCAATATTTAGAAAACTCTTAATGCCAAAAGGGACTGAGCATCTTTAGGGTAATTGTGCAGCTCAGGCCCAGCACTCGGTGGTGAAATATACCTACACTGTGTGTGATTCAGTGAACTTGATTATTAGAGTATATGGTACTCTGATAGCAAAGCATGGTGAGTTGCTGATTACTTTTCATTCATTACTTTGGATTTCCTTGATTTTGTGGCTTTAATCAGACTCTATTTATTCAAACATACACTATTATCTTGTGATTTAAAAATGCTCAACTCTGTTGGTAAGAGGCTGCTGTAGCGTAGAAAGCACTGCTCTTTTGTATTACAGTTTTAAAAAAACTTAATTTCACTGCTAATATAAATGGCAATATTTTCTTTCAATTGGTGCTTTGTGGTTTAAAGAACTGTAATGACTCTGGTCACAATCACAGTGGCAATATGCCTTTATTTTCATTCTACCACAATGAAATAATAAAAAATTCCAGTGGCAGCATGCCAGCATATGACTTCTCCAGTACATACAGAGTATTTTGCATCTTTGTAAAGGAAACTACACTGCATGATATCCAGTTAAAAATCCACCCTTGTCTTTCATGTTCTGCATAACTGAATGTTTTATTAATCCAATCGTTTTTTCCCCCTTCTAAACACACTTCTGATGTTGAAAGAATAATTTGCACTTCACCAAAAAAGGTCATCCTAGTACATGTTTTATTATCCCAGCCCACAGTTATAAATATTGGCTCACCTTTTCAAGTCTACGGTTAGAGTCTTAAATTCTTCATATACGGATTCCTAAATAATTCATCTATTGAGGACCCTGAATATGAATTAGAAGCCTGACTGTAGACACCAGGCTTGAAAAGTTTGGCCAACATTTATGGTTATATTCAAATAGATGTACCAAGTTATGTCAATGGTCATTGGCAGTGACTCATCTTAAGTTGATATTTTCTGTTTTACAGATGGAACAAAGCACAAACATGCCTTTGTTTTAATAATGTGTGTTGTGTTTGACAATTTCTACTCCAAAACACAGTTTTTACTTTGGAAATAATTGATTCTCCCCTCCCTAGTGAAATGTTACTCAGTAAAAATAAGAACCGCACTGATGCAAAGCTCCTGCCTCTAAGCATACCTGAACCTGTTTGAGGTGCAGGTTTTCCCCCATTCCTGCCTCAGGGGTTTTATGAAGAACAGATTTTTGTGTATTCCAGGATTTTACAATCCATAGCAAACTCAAAAGTGTAAGTGTGTGTGTGTGTGTTAAATTTTAAAGAGGCAGATCAGTATGATCCAGTTCAGGGGTCTCCTGGATTCTGTTGTATTACAATGGAGGAGCAGACATCTTGTTGCCCTAGAAGAAAATACATAATGTGACAGGTAAAGTGGGCAAAGTAGGGTGTCTCCTGAAAACACTTGGTATTCCCTGAAGAGGATACCCTAACACAAGAAAGGGCAGCAGTCCATCTGACCACCTTCCCACAAGAGGGCAACACAGCAGTGGGGGGAATTCCTCTCCCTTAGATAGGGTGAGAGGACAGGAAAGTGTGTTGATGCTGCCTGATGAGGGACCATAGAGTTTAAAAATAATTTGGAACAACCATCACCCACATATGCATATCTATGGCCCAATTTTTCAGTCCTGACTCACTCAAAATACCCATGGACTTTGATCGGTGATTTAAGTGAGAAAAGAATGCACATCTTCTATGGTTCATTGTATGGATGGGCAAACTCGGAACTCTAACATCATGGGCTCGGAACTCAAACGTGACCATTTCTAGGGTCCAGATACCTGTAGTTGTGATTTAGTTATATTTTATGATGTATGTATTTACCCCAACAAATTACATGGTAATTACAGTGTAGTTACAATGTGCAAGAAAAGTGTCTGTACTGTACTTATAGCATGCAGCACATTTAACTTGAGCATGCATAAATGGTGTTCTCAATGAAAATACAAAGGGATGAGAAAATATTTGTCCATTGCAGAGACTTTCCTGAATCTAAACCCTGAATATGAACAACCGCAAGCTGCTTGTGTTTCACCCTAAAGAAAATGAGATGTTTGCTCCTCTCTACAATAGACAGCTCTGCAGCACAGTATAATGGTATGTTTACCTGCAATATATTTTTCATCCATTAGACGACTCTGTGCTCTACAGTGTTTTCAGGCAGGGTGTGGTCCCTGGTAAATGAAGGAGACAAAGCTGAAACTAAAGCTGTTTGTTTTTCTATAGTTATTAGCTGTTTTCTTTCTTAAATGCCTCCTGTTTAAGAAGATACGATTCCATATGTCGTCATAGATGTGGGGAATAGGAAGAACTGTCGCCTTTCGTCTTCCTTCTCCTCTTACCTCATTTGCAGAGATTCACTGCTAACTGAAATTCCTCCTCATACACCTTGAGTGTAGGACTTCCTGTTGTGTCTAGCTACTGCTGAGGAATTGCACAAGAGGGAGAAACTCTGTGAGCTATTCCTTTGTGCACACATGTAAAGCTTGGGCACAATGTAAGTCATAATATAAAGCAAACAAAACAAGACCTCAAAGCTATGACTTTATTACCAAGCATTGAGATGACTCAGTAAAAATCAGTAACATGAAAGCACTTTCCTTGCACTACAGTCATAAGGCTTAGAAGCACTATTTTTATGTAGCTATTGAAAACAACAGATGGCTCATTTTAACTTCCTGCACTTGCAAACAACCAATTCCCCTCCCCTCCATGGATTTTCTGTGCAGAAAGATGAGTCTTGGCTGCACAGTAGTATGGCAAAAGATCAACCAAAGTACACGAAAGATGTGTTGGTGGCATTTGGATAGTTTATGCTTGATATGGTAAATTATAGCACAGGAATTTCTGTTGGCCAGTCAGCTAGCTGGATAACTGAACATTGGTCCCAAATAAAACAAAACAAACATAAAAGAACAAAAGGACAATGGGTGGCTCAAGGGATTTAGCAACGGGACGCAAAGCTTTGGAAATGGAATCAGACCCTTAGCTGGTGTAAATTGGCCTAGCTCCTTTGAAAGCAATGGAGCTAACCTCTGGAGTACTAATTTAAGTTCAGCTCAGGCTGGTAATGACTTGGAACTTGTTACCATATGATCACCGTTAATTGCCTTATGTGAAGTGGGGAGGTTGTCAGAATGGTTGTTTACAGCAGACACGACCAGTCCAGGTGGAAACATCTTGCCAGGATTTTGTGGGGGAGGGATACCTCAGTGGGTTGAGCATTGGCCTGCTAAACCCAAGGTTGTTTGTTCAATCCTTAAGGGGGCCATTTAGGGATCTGGGGCAAAAATTGGGGATTGGTCCTGCTTTGAGCAGGGGGTTGGACTAGATGACCTCCTGAGGTCCCTTCCAGCCCTGATATTCTATCATTCTAATTGGTGGCCATATTTTCAGTCTCAGAAGAGTTGCCAAGGATTGAATGGGAATAGTGACTAGATTGCCCTCTCACCCCACAGGTGGATGCTCTAGAGCAGAACTGGGCACACTGGTTGCAGTCTGGATACGCCTATTTTGCTGCTGCCAGTGCTGTACCTGTTCTATGGATCCATATACAATGTCTGTTTTCTGGGCTGCCAGTGCGGCACCTTTTCATTAAACCATTTATTTTTTTTAAATACTTATGAACGTTCATTTGTGATTTTTCAACTGTAAAAAAAGAGTTGCTGAACGCCTCCCAGTTCTGGAACTCTGTCTAGGATGTTATGTTACTAAAAATTCAAGAGAAACATCTGAGGCAGATTCCAGTACAGTTTGGATCACTTCTTTTCGTTTGTTAATCAAACCCAGATACAGATCTCATTTTTGAAATGATCTTGACATGGGTGAAGGAGAAACAGGCATTACTTGCATTTTATTTTTTGTAGCTGGAATGGTTTTTCATGATAGAGAAAATATCTCATTCTCCAGGATCTAGGTTAATTTACAGGTCATGGCACTTGGCCCTCTGGTGCCCTTCATCAAGTAGAAATCAAGAATGACATTCACAGCTCTAATGAAAACAATTAGAGTTTTTATACTTTCCCCTCCTGGTAGTTGTCAGTTTGTCCAGATGAGCTCTGTGTAATCCAAGCCTGCAGCAAGTTGTGTGACGGCAAGCCGTTCCTTTGTAATTGTATTGAGGGTCAGAAGGTCAGATCATACACTTATTGGTCCAGCCCATGGCTTGGAGCTTCTACCAATGCTACTTTTTATCTTGTGGTGTGAAAGTTATCACCAGCATAGTCTCTGCCTTCACATGTCTCCTTCCCTCTGGACTGCTGAAAATCACTTGCCAGGCTACAGTGTTGTACAAATAATACATTCATAGAATCATTGAAGATTAGAGTTGGAAGAGACCTCAGCAGGTCATCTAGTCCAACCCCCTGCTCAAAGCAGGACCACCCCCAACTAAATCATCCCAGCCAAGGCTTTGTCAAGGTGGGCCTTAAAAACCTCTAAGAATGGAGATTCCACCACCTCCCTAGGTAACCCATTCCAGTGCTTCACCACCCTCCTAGTGAAATGGAGGGTAATGAAGCACTCTGAGCTTCAAATGCATTCTTCTTTTTAAATAAGTTCCCCATTTCTCTTGATTATTATACATTAATTCCTCAGGCATTGGGCCATATTCTGATCTCAGTTACAGCAGATATATATCAGTGTAACTGGGATGAGAATCTAGCCTGCAATAACACCATATGGATGCACAATTGCTGAAGGACTATATAGAAAGAATGATAAATGACGATGGCCCAGATAATACCTCTATCCAGAAATAGGCTGTCCTCAACGGGGAGTTTTCTCTGTTTTGCATCATAGCATGGGATCCTCAGGGGGGTATAAATGGGCAGGGTCAGTGTTCCATTCTAAAAACCTCACCGATCCCCTCAGATCTGTGTTCTTCTCAAGGATTCACTGGGGCCACAGGGCCATCTGAATAGAGGCCCTGTGCCTCTGCACCAAGTCTGGGGCCCCAGTGACCCTTTTCCCTCTCCCTCACAGCACATCTCCATTGGACCCACATTGCCAGAGACTCCTCATCCAATGCCTACCTTTAGCACCCCCTTTTTAAGAGAGTTCCCCAGTATGGAAAGGTCCCTGCTGGGAAGTTATACCCTCTTGTTGTATTATCATTGCTGAGTGACTGGGGTTTAATGTATATCTCACATCCAGCCCAGCCCAACCACTCTCAATGCACAGAAACCTAGAGCTGTTGACAGCCATCCACAAAGGGGAGAAGAAGAAACTCTGGCACAGAGGTGGCTGGACTCCTTTCCCACATGGGAGCAAGAGATTCACACATGGAAGGTCACTGGTACAGTCTGGTCCAGTGTTTGTATCACTTTTTGGAGGAAGTGTCAAGTGGGTTGATGCAGGGATCATTTTTTTGGATCTTGTCTTCATTCTTACTACACCACCCATAAAGTCTGAATGGAATGGGTGGTGTAATAAGAGGCCCTGAAACATAAACACTTGTATCAGAGGCCTGGTCTGAGGCCTAAAGCCTGAACCAAAGTACTTCCAGGCATTGCTAAGTAAAGCTGGGCTGTGAGCCAGAGGCAGGCCCTAATTGCAGAACTTGGCAAGAAAAGGGATCCTAGAAAGCACGCACTAATGATATAAGTAGTAATAAGAGGAATGTGTGCCAAGATAGCACCTGGACATCCCGATATGAGGACACTTCACAGAGATACAAGAAACAGCCAGGTGCATCCCAAAGACAGGGTCAAAAGGACAGCATGATGGACAGATCTGTTTGTTTGAACCAACATGATCAAAGGGGGAGACAGCACCCTAATGAGTCAAGGGGCTGTACCTCAATACGTCAGTAGGGATGAGTAATCTGTCCTGCAACTGTATAAAAATAGGTCCCGGAGCGCATATCTTTGTCCAGCCTAGCGGGGCAGTGGAGTGTCCTGCCACTGACCGAGCTGTGTCCATTGCCAGGGGGCACATATTCGTAGTATGTCCTGTAGAGTCTATAGGAAACTATTACTGTGCTTTGTTTGACAACAAACCTGGCCGGGTGCCTTCGTATCTTACTAGAGTCTGTGGTCTTTGCTGGTTCTCTCGGGGTCTTCTATGTCAGCTATCTGCACAGAGTTGGGGCCGCACACAGAGGGAACACGCATGCAGCCGACTGTTATCATCATCGAACAAGAGCAGAGCACCACACCGGTAGCTACCGACAACAGGTGGCTCTAATAAGAGCCCATGTGAGGTAAAAATTAGGCTAATGAGAACAGGAATTGCTTTTGCAAGAAACTAAAAAAGAAATGCTAAGGGCAAGAGATCTCAGGAGGGAAAATGCCCAGCCAGAATTGTATGAATGGGAGGGTGAATGGCTACAGATCATTCAACACCTTTATGTGACTGATTCCTTGCTCTTTCACTTTGATGGTTACTTAGATCAGTATGTTCCATTATCCGTATTCAGTCTCTTATGCTCTGCTCTCTTGCTAGCAGGACTGCAGAATAAAAACTGCCCTTCACCGCAATATGCAACCCTTCTTGCTCACATGCCTGGCATAACCACATCCAATATCCAGGACCGGTTCTAGGCACCAGCAAAGTAAGCACGTGATTAGGGCGGCACATTTCCAGGAGCGGCGTTCCAGTCATCCCAAGCATGTGCTTGCTTTGCTGGTGCCTAGAGCCCGTCCTGTCTCCTTCCCCGCGAGCACGCCCGGGGGCTTGGCGCTGCCCTCTGGAGCTGGGTATTGCTGCCCCATGCCGGCAGGAGCAAGCAGCGGGCATGCGGGGGGGGGGGGGGTTGCCCGGTCCCTCCAGCCAGGACACAATCACCTCCACTCCCCCGGTGCCAATCCCAGTCTGAAATGGCTGTAACAGCCCTGCCCACAGCCCCACGTCTTTCTATGCAGCACAGGAGGAGGAGCGGGAGGCAGGGCTGCTACAGCCATTTCAGACTGGGATTGGCACCGGGGGAGTAGAAGTGATTGTGCCCTGGCTGAGGGGACCGTGCAGCTCCCCCCAACCCCCGCTGCTTGCCCCTGCTGGCACGGGGCTGTGACACCCAGCTCCAGAGGCAGCACCAAGCCCCCGGGCGTGCTGGTGGGGAAGGAGAGGCAGGAGGCAAAGCTGTTCGATGCCTCCCATGCAGCTCCAGGCCCCTCTGGTTACTCGGCAGCGACAGCCAGGCTGGACACCCCGCCAGCAGCATGACTTGGTCTGACCCGTGCGGACCACGTGAGCCCTGGGCGCAGCGCTGACGTCCTGCCTATGCCAAGGCCTCCAGAGCCGGGGCAGCCCTAGCTGTGCCCAGGCAGACGCAGACACAGCTCAGCTCACTCCGTGGCCGGCCCGGTGAGTAAATGAGCACACTCGTAGGAAATTGTTTTATTTCACTAACTACAAATTCTCTGTTTTCATTTTTTAAAAATTTTAAGCAGTAAAAAAACAAACAAAAATCCCAAACATTGCAAAGTGCAAACGTGTAAAAGCCAAACATTTTTTGCTTGGGGCGGCAAAAAACCTACAGCTCGCCCTGCTAAGATTTGCACCACCACTAGCCTGTTAGTCCAAATAGCTCTTGTCCACCTGTTTTGTGTGTCTTTTATTTTTTTACCCTTTAATTGTTGTTTTGGATTTGTATTTCTTATTTGACATAAGTAGAGAAATGCTAGAAGCATGCAGTGACTGCTACAATCCTGTTCATTTTGCCAAATGCCTTAATACGATTTAAAATCACCTAGCAGGGCGTGTCATTTTGAAACGGTGCTATGACAGGCTAGGCATGTGTGATGTTCACATTATAAAAGATAAACTGATCTGATAGAATGGACTACCTAACCCACTTCAGTGAATAGATCAATACCCACCAGTAAAGAAAATATCATTCCCTCCTTTGAAATACAAGAACACCTCTTCCTCCTTTCCCATCCTCAAAAGTTCAGGAAAGAAGATGAATTTTGTCCTGTTCCCAAGAAATTTAACACATCTGGGCTTTGGCAGATGAAGGGGGATGGGGGGAAACAAACTCCAAAACTGAGGGCCTCTTACAGAAAGTGACTTGTGGTTCTGATCTAAGCCAGTTTGTTACAGTTCTGGGAACTCTGAGGCACACGGACCTACTTTGAAAGCTGCTTCACAAACACGGTTCAGCTAAATTAGTTTAGTTTTTTCTCGTAGTATGGCCATTTGTTTATTAGTTTGTATCTGTATTGCAGTAGCCAGAGGGCCAGGAGGAAATAGACAGGAATTAGGATCCTTATGAAGTGCTGTGACTTTATTAAGCATTTCACTATACAAGATGTCTCCTAAAGATATTATTCCAAACAATACTCTTCCCACCAATAACCCAAAGGGAAAGAGGGCAGGATTTTGCAGCCTCCCGAAAAGTGAAGCAAGAAGAGGCCTTTACAGTAAATACTCCTAATATTTCCTTATACTGTCTAGATAGCACAGATTGGTAACTGCCAGTAATTTTTTCCTGTTTAGCTATGAACTTTTGTTTAAAGATTAAACAGAATTGTTGACTTTTTTACTAATTTTTTATTTTACTAATAACAGTTTACTAATAACTGCTATATTTCTACATTATAAAATATTTTTACTGAAATCAAAACATCCAATTTACTTCCTAGTAATGCTATCTTAATTATATTAAAGGCTACAGGTTATTGCTTTGTCAGTTTTGTGTGGATAGCAACTGTTTTGTGAATAATGAAGTTTGCCAATGTAATGACTATATTTATTCACAGACTAAAAAAAGCCTCCTTTATACATAACAGTTTGCAACATTTTATTATTATTATTATTATTATTATTTTATTATTTAAATATTTGTCTGAATGTGGGGTGTATTCATATTGTATCATGATGATGAAATACTTTCTCTCCCAACAGTTACTCAGGATGGTGTTACATAGCAAGCAGCTACTCAAGTTAGAAATTTTTAAATCAGAAGGTCTGAGTAACTTGCATCGAAGAGTTTTAAAAGAGATAGCAAAGGAGCTCTCTGGACAATTAATATTGGTTTTTAATAAATCTTGGAACACTGGGGTAGTTCCAGAGGACTAGAAGAAAGCCTATGTTGTGCCAATATTTAAAAAGAGTAAACAGGATAACCAAGGGGCTGTCAGCCTGATATTGACCCTGACAAAATAATAGAATGGCTGGTCTGGGACTCGGTAAAGAACTAAAGGAGGATAATATAATTAATACCAATAAACATAAAATCATTACTGAGTAAGTTTGGAGATGACAAAGATTGGGGAATGGTAAATAATGAAGAGGATGAGTCACTGATACAGACCAATACGGATTGCTCGTTAAATTGGGCTCAATCAAACCATATGTGTTTCAATAAACCCAAATGTGAGGTTATATGTCTAGGAACCAAGAATTAAATATTGATTATTTACTAGATGGGAGACTCTTTCTCAGAGTCACTGCTTCACAGGATAGAGTTGGGGGTCATAGTGGATAATTAGCTGAACACGAACTCTCAGTGCAATGCTGTTGCTTACCTTTGGGTATAAATAGGGGAATATAGAGTAAGAATAGGGAGGTTATTATTACCTCTGTATTTGACATTGGCAACCACCACTCGAATACTGTATCCAGTTTTGGTGTCCACATTTCAAAAAGAATGTTGAAAAAAATGAAGAGGGTTCAGAGAAGAGCCCCAGGAATGCTTAAGGGATTGGATAACAAGGAGTTCAGTCTATTTATCTTATTAAAGAAAATGTTAAGGGGTGATTTGATCACAATCTATGGTATGTTTACACTAGATCTGGTAAGTATAAATTCCAGCTCAAGGAGACCTATCTGCATTCGCTCTGAGCAAGCTAGCCTGCTAAAAATTGTCTGAACTCAATTCAGCCATCATTACTCAGTCAAAAAAAAAGAGCTTAGGGTCAGGCCCTTAATTAGCATGCTGTCATTGCACTTGTACTGTATTTGCTATTAAAATAAAACACCCTGTTTGCATAGAAGAAACTTCCTTTTCTTTCTTTAAATTGGGTCTCTGAATTAAGAACAAAGCTGAAAATATTGAGGCTTAGTCCTTTTACAAAATAATAAACTATTGGGATTATGAGTACACTTTGCAGAAATGACCCCTTAATCTGATTAGAATGTGTTTGCCATTCAGCACTGTTCTGGATGGATAGTTTCTAAAGAAGAGACAGCAATTCAGGCTTCATGGCCTTTGTATCCTTGGTTATCTGAGGGTGCCATTTTCAGTGATGCTGTGGACAATTAGGGTCAATTACTTTTGATTTAAAATTGTTGACAATAGGTGGGCCAAGTTTTATCCCGAGTTACATCCTTACAAGCTCTAGTTAGAATGCGATCCCTTTGGACTTGATTCTGCTTTCACTTAAAGCCAGTTTCACCCCGTGTATCTCCTCATGATTTACAGTGGAGGGAACAGCCTATCTTTTGCAAATTCAGTGGGGCAGACCTTTCAGTCTAATCATGCTGTGTTTGTCACAAAACTGGAGGGGTGCAGGCAGGAAGGAGACATGGGTGGCTTTAAGTCACACATTTGCAGCCCCCCAGATCCTGAGGACAATCTGTGGTCTGGATTTCTGGCATAATTTAGAGGATCATCAGAGCTGCTCTATTTTATGCAAGCTACCTGTGGACCCCCAGAGGATGTTCCAATAGCCAGGAATCACCAGAGTGTAGAGACAACCCAGTCACATCCCCTTCCATTGGACAAGTCCCCTACACCTCAAAAGGTAGATATAGGAGCCACTAAAGCAACTCTCTGCAGCCTGAGGGCTCTTCAATGCATGGGAATCCACAAGAGACGAACTAAGGAAGCTCTAGGGCTGGCTTCTCCTGTTTGGATGGTACAGAGAGAGCTTATATCATCCTTTGTTGCGCTTCATTAGAAGGGCTAACATAGAGACAAGGTAGAATTAAAATACTTTCCCCTGCTATGGTTCCTCTGGACTGTAATTAAGAGTAATTAGAAATAACCTATGAACAGGCAGATTACCTCCCTGCAAAAACCGCATCCAGAGATTTTGGTCTGGTGTGCACCACTCAGATTATTAATGTGAATATGACTGCCTAAATTTGGTGCAAGTACTAGGATAATCTCCTTACTGTATTGGTGTTCAGCACTGCTGCCATGGGATCAAAGCAAACAAGCATGAAAGGGAATTGATGAGAACAAAAATGCTTCTTAATGATGCCTCTCACTCTCTCTCCCTTCTGCTTTCTTGGATAGCCCTCCCAGCCCACTGTAAGTAAAACAAGTGTCACCTGGTGTGTAGCATAAATGAATCAGCAAGGCACACACAGAGCTAAATATATGAATTCTAATTGGATCTAATGTACCTGATGTTAGTTATTTCTCCTGTCCTCACTAAGTAATTAGCTAACACATGTGGGAGGTATGAAGGTTTATGATGCAGGAGGGAAAATGATCAAATAATATTCCAAATTTAGTCCTTTTTTTTTCTTTTTTAGAAAAAGCAACCTATTTTATGTATTCAATTTTATGGGTTATAAGTTAACAGAACATTATATAATGATTAGTTAGGTAGCCAGTAAGGACAATTGCCATCTATAATGTCTTGCTTATTTATACCTTTAAAAAAAAATCCCAACCAATGCCCCTGATCCCTCAAAACTCTACACATTTCCATCCTGCATTACTATCTGTTCTTCCCACTGTTACCCTCATCCTGCCACCCCAAGGCCTGTTTGCTATACTACCTTGTTGGGTAAAGTTACTCTTGTATGTATGTATTTGTAGGATCAGAGACTTCAACTGTAAGCTCATTGAGGTAGGGCTAGTCTGTTATTTGCCTGTACAAATAATAATAGGTATATAGTAGTGTGCATATTTCTTTGTGTGTGTGTATGTAAATGGACAGCATAGTGGAGAATGGAGGGGGAATGAGGGCATATTATTAGGTACAACCAGGCTGTGCCCCACCAATGCTCTGGCCGTAAAAGCTGGTGAGGATACTGCATGCCGTAAGGAGGCGTAACAGTGTGTGTGGTGCCATGGAACTCTGAGAAGCCTTATGAATGCCTCTGGTGCTCCCTTGGCTCCCAAGGGCTACGTGCTATTAGCTATTCTGATAGTCAACACATACACACAACAGAACAGCTGCATATACGCTTTGAAAAGCTTGTGTTCAGTTATTCCTCATAATAGCCTGAGTTATGGGAACAACAAAGCTGTGTCTTGGAGGCAGCACTGCTTCACGTTCTAGATCTTGTTAAAAATGTAATCAGTACTCACCGCCACCTCCCCACACCTGCAGTACAGGTCTGCTGGTGCAGGATTGGTGGACGTGGTCCCTCTCTTTCCCTCTCTGGATGTTCCCCTTTTGGAACTACCAATACAGGCCACCTCCTGCACCATGCAGCCAGCCCGACTGTGCCTGCGCCCTAGAGTGGTGTGGTGTGCTGAGGGAGAGTTCTATGTACCCGTTACACGCTCTAGCTAGTGTACTCTTGCAGGGCCAGCCTTAATTTCTCCCCGAAAGTCTCTTCCAGGAAGTAACTGAAAAAGAATCTATTGAATAGAGCATTCAAAGGCAGGTAAGTAAGGTGCAGTTCACATTGTCTAAGGGAGAAACATCAGCAAGGCACTAAGGTTTGTTCAGGTTCGTTAGTCTGTAGTTGTACAAAAGGATTAATCAGAACTGAGAGGTGGTATGGATTGTCTACCTTGTGCTCTCCTGTGCTGTCTACAAGCTGAACTGTGTACTGCAGGTATTTCAAGGAAACAACTTTATTCTTCCTTCATTAAAATAAGAATAGTTAATACTAATATGAATGAACTTAATGTTGTGAAGGGTTCCAGAATAAAAGGTCTGGAGACTCAAATCCTCTAATTATCTACAGCACCACAGTGCAAACTTCCCCTAATGCTATGACAATGTGTCTCAACCATGCCTTGGAGAAGCCAACCTCAAAGGGTGAGTGGGTGTTTGTCTCTCTGCTGAGATTTCCAGAAGGGCTGCCAATTAGTGCCAATTGTGATGATGGTTTTGGTGATGTGGACAGTTATTCTCCAGGAATTGGACAGTGATCCTTCAGCCTTTCATAGAGAAACTACATTTCTGACATTTAAAACAAATATACTTCACTAGGAAAATAGCCCCAAAATTCCCAGACCCGTAGCTCTGAACGAAGCCTTGGATTTGATCTTTACTTTATATTTAAACTCCTTCCTCCCCCATGTCAGGCTTTTAAAAAGTGTATTACCTAGTAAACAATAATATAGAAATCTATTTGGCTTTTTGTAATAGCAGTAGCAACTATCGTGCAAAAACCAGGGCAGAGCAGGAACAGGGAATATAAATTATTAGTGTCTTGCTGCAAACATGAATAGTGGCTTTATTGTGAAGAATTATCATACATATTACCTAAAACATTTGCAGAGTACTTCAAAATCACTTGTACCAGCAGCATTTGGTTCTCCATGCATAACAAATTCCCTTATTTTAAAATAAATGGATTCTCCAAGAAGCTGTTGAAAGAGGTTTCTGTATTTCAAAGGCCGTAAGCATACTGCTTGAGTTACTGCTGAAATTATGGTGTGTAAGTGATGAATATTTCTATGGGAAATGAATGACTCTAGGTCAATGCATTTTCTCCCCAACCCCTCCCCCATCAAAACTCATTGTAGGTGTGGGGAAATGTAACAAGGGATGGAATGGGAATATTCAGAGAAAGTAATGAAGATTCAGAGGCTCTCTGCTTGGCATCATTAGCAAATTCTTAGTTATAATATTAAGTATAAGAAAAGCAGAGTGTCTCATGTCTTCAGCCTTCAATGCACACTAATCTGAGTGAGGTGGTAGAAGGCAGAGGAGTTGACAGCTAAGAGGACATGTAGAAGAAGTCCTAAGTCATTGGCAGCAGTTTCTAGTGGAGGGGAGATTGAGGGGATCAGAAGGAGACAGCTTCAGCTGAGCTACGCTGAACTGCTACTAGCTGTAAATGGCCTTGCAGTGCCAGGCCTATTAGCACCATAAAGGCTTCAGGGTTGGGAGTTATGCCCCCACATGCTAGATAAATTCTTCATCACTTTAGAACAGCATGTTATAAACTAACACCTTGCAAAAGGTGTAAAACAGGGAACCAATAAGGCTCAACGGTGGCAACTGAAAGTACTTAACATTCTTCAAAATATGTTCTTATAAAAACTAAATATCCATGCTATATTTTTGGGAATGTTCTTTTTTATTTTCTCCAAAAGTCTCATACATAAATTACTATCTTAAAAAACAAATGTGTTTTTCTTCATGGGCTGTTTAGAGAGTGATCCTGATAATTAGTCAGATCCTTGATCCAAAAGACTCGGCTCTTGTCGTTCTGCATATTTCTTCCACACAGAAGTGCCCCTGTTTGTGTCAACCTGCATGCAACTGGGGACATTGGTTGTAGGAGGGAAGAATTTGGAAGAGGCACGAGGAAGTCAGTCTGTGTAGCTAAGAATGTTAAGGTGCCTCTGGAACATCTCTGTAAGTAGTTTAGTTTAATAAGAATGGAGTCTTCCCATGTTGTTATCATACATACAGTATATGAAACACTAGTTATTCGCATCAGATGCTCCCACTAGATTTTAGGCTTCCAAGGAAAGTTTATGGAATCCTTGTCACTGGAGGTTTTTAAGAACAGGTTAGACAAATACCTGTGAGGGAGGATCTAGGTATACATGATCCTGCTTTAGCATGGGGGGGTTGACTACATGACCTCTTAAGGTCCCTTCCAGCCCTACATTTCTATGATTCTATGATATAAAGTGACTTCAACTTCAAAAGTTGGTTGACCATTCACGTTTTTTTATTCAGTTAGTCAAGAGTGTTGGTGGCATCTAAAAAAGAGAGAGGTACCCACGCAGCTCGCCTCTTCTAGGATAGCCATTTTGTGGAAGAAGAAGACTGAGAACCACCTTTAGTGAAGTCTTTAGAGCTTTGCTGGATTCCAGAATTTTTTTTTTTCAGATTTCAAAGCATTTTTGTGCAGTTTTTGGGCAGACTGTCCTGAAACAAACGTTATATAGTGAGCTCTGTCTCACTCCCAGAAAAACAAAAGTCTGCCTGCCAGCCAAGCATCAATTCTTTCTCCAGTGCTATTTAACATCTATATGCAGCCACTAGTTGAACTGGTCAGACAAATATGGACTCAAGTACCAACAACATAAGGATGACAAATTTCTACATGTTCTTCACCACTCAGAACCACCCCACTACCATCAAGATGAGCTAGGGCTTGGACAATATCGGCTAATGAATGAAGAACAGCTGGTTGAAGCTAAACCCAAACAATACACAGGTGATGCTGGTTGGCAGAGAAAAGTACTATGAAGAGTTTGTAGCCATGGTTCTCTTTCCTTTGTACATATCCACAATCGGTCAATTCAGACTGTAGTTCAGGAGTGCTCCTGTGTTCCTCACTGACTGACTTCTCACATAGCTGCATCTCCAAGTAATGCTTTCTTAGGAGACGACATCCTTTCTTGATGGATAATGACCTGGCCTCAGTTATTCATGCTTTCATCATCTCCCATCTGGAATACAGCAATCAATATACAAATGTATTGGGAATGAAGCCTTCAGCACACAGGAAATTCCAACAAATACAGAATACTACACCTATTCTCAACAATACAGGCCACCACAAATGCATCAGATCTGTCCTGCACCTTCTATGCAGGCTTCTATAGAATTTTGAATGAATGAAAAGGTCTTAGTCCTTATCTTCAGGGTGCTCTATGGCCTCGGCCCAAGATATCAAAAAGACCCACTAAACCTCCAGGATAAAGATTGTGGTCACCAACTCCAATCCTCTGGAGCAATAGAACTTTCTACCATGTTACATATGTGTGTGGAGAAGGGAGTGCAGACAAGGCTGTAGTTTGGGATGGGCATGGGGGGCATTGCCACCCCTAAACTGCAAGTCTTGGCAGGCACAGAATTTGCCCTCCCTGAATGTGTGGCCCTGTTGGACTGGTTGGAGCTGCCCTTTTCTCCACCCATATAGAAGTCAAACTATGCTTATGGGTACAGATGTCATGTTAAGCATTCATGTTGAAGATATTAATATTCAGTAAATATATATTTTTAAAATAAAACTTTGTAGACATTCACCACTGTCTGTGGTGCATTTAGACCCTGATCTAAAGTCTGAAGACAATTGAAGTCTCTCTTTGCTGAGAACTATCTTTTATTCTTAAGACTTTTCCTGATATATTTGTCACTCTGATCACCCTGGGAATTAATTTGCCCCTTTTCTAACACTAGACAGTACACTGTATAATGTAATTGTCACTTTCAGAGTCTTTAATGGTTTTGATACTTGGTATATAAATCAGTTGCTACAAAAAGACCCAGGGAAGGCTTTAGGGAGCATTGCAACAGTATCTTGTATGAAAAGCAGTGGAATAGAAATCAACATTCAAGTGTACAGTCCGAGTAAAGCAAACACATGGAGAGTTATTAGTGTATTCTTTTCTGAACAGCATCATTGTTTAATTTCCACATTTTGAGATAACTTAACATTTACATAAACTGGGGTGTTAGGAATATTCAATTAAAACCTTCCACCTTTAGTATTGCTGAGAATCTGAAAAGAAGCCATTTGTGAGCAATTTTTGAGCTCTCTTCATAGGTCACCTGTACTTTTATGATGCTCCCCCAGGGCTACATGGAAATAATGTTAAGAAAAGTTCCACAGCAACATTTCAGAAATATACTAAGTTGCAGGGGCTGATGTACATTTACAAATGGCTCTGAGAAATTGTTCCTAAACCAACCAAAACTTTTTCAGGTTTATGTAACCTTTTAGAACATGCTCCCTCCAGGCTCAGTTTCATTTTGGAGACCATCAGAATGAGCTTTATAGAACAGTGAAGTAACCATATAAATTCTATTTTTAAAAACTCATTAACTCACTATTGGACTTTCTCATGTCCAGAAATCAAGGAATTATGATATTCCTTTCTTTGGTTGCAATTGCATATAGAGTAGTTAATTTCTTTGGGTTACCCAATTTTTAACAGTTTATGTCTGAATTCAGATTATTTTTTTTTTCATTTTGACATGTGAACACACAATTCCACAAGAGACATTTATAGCAAAGACACTGTATACATTTTGCTGCATCAACAGCAATGGAACATAAAAACTGAAATAGCCTTTTGTCTTTTCTTTATCCTAGTATTTGTCTGAGAGGGGACAGAGTGACTGTTTACATGGCTCACTGAAATCTCTCTTTAGTCAATGTCAGAGAAGATGGTGGTGTACAACAAAACCCTATGTCACAGTCAGGCTGTGGACAGCTAGACCTAGTAGCGAAAGCCAGAGTCCACAGTCACAAAACAGGGTCAAGGGTCAGGATACCAGAAGATCAGAAGCAGGAGAGAAACTGGAGATCAGAATCACAAGTTGGGAACCAAAGTCAGGACAGGACAGGAAACCAACTGGAGGTCAGAAATCACAGGTCAGGTGTCAGGAGTCAAGCTGGGTTGGAATGCCAGGAAATTCTGGAGCCAGAGCCAGAGCTGAGTTGTTTGGACAGCTTCCTGTTCCTGCTGCTGGCATAAGTAGGGCCAGTGGGCCAATCAGCTGTTCTGGGGCTCCACCAGTTGGAGCTCAGGGATGGAGCTTCGCACTGGGGCTGGGCTTCCTGGGTCCCAGGTAAGCCATTGTCAGAATGCTGCTAGGTGGAGGCTTGCCTCTCATGAACCCTGTGGACTTGAGTTTGAGACCCATTGGTCATGACACAATGTTTCTAGGAAATGTCAAGTTCATCCTCAGGAGGAATTAATCTAACAACCTCCCTCCATCCCATGTCCTCAATTATAGACACATAGGAAGGCAGACACCCATGAAAATATTCCCTTTAAAATGCCTAAATGAATATTAAATCAAAATCAATTGGGGCTTGAAATGAAGTAGGTATATGAATGCCAGACAGCCTACTTGTCAGCTTAGTCCCATAAGGCTTGAAGCTTTTACTAGGCAACTTCGCACAGACATTTTCATTTTAAAGTCATCTTACTCATTGTGTATGGTCTTGAAAAGAAATCTCTAAAGGCACTGGTGCTCTAAGGAGAGGCTTTCTGTTTTCCTCAGTTGGGAAGCTAGCTGAGTGTGAACAAAGAGGTAGATATGTTAACACTTAGTCAGATGCATGCATGAAGGGTGGATTACATTGTATGCTTGCAGAAAAGAAAAAGGGTTTGACAAAACAAGTGAAACAGCCCAATGTAAATTAAGAAAGGCTGTTAATATAGTGTGTGGGCAAAACAACACCCTGCAGCAATGCTAGCTCCAAGTTGTGACACATTTTTAGTGGGTAAAAAGTACCTTTTAATTGCAATTACTCTAAGTGAAATGTACATATAAGGCTGCGGGGTGCATGGAGGGGAATGTGCTCTGGATGCAAATCTGCAAGATGTAAAATCAGAGGTTGCTTTTCATATTATATTAATTACACCTGAAAGCTCATGCAGTCTCCCTTTAATAAAGTATTCATATGAGTGATGCTAGTAGGCATTTCCTGGTTAGTGTCCACAGTGTGACATTAGCACTCAGAATAGGCCACTTAATTAAAAAAGTGTGCAAAATAGGAGCTTGTTATATTACAGGACCTTACACTCACTCTAGGATGTCTTCTCATTATGGCTGTGTAGTGAACAAGTCAGTATGAGCTTGTCTTCCCCTGGAGGGACAGGCCTCAAATCTACTAAATTGAATTTTAATAACATTCTCCAGCTCTGATATACATTTTACTGATAATGACTGGGAATTTGGGATAGATCTTGTTTCCAACGTCCAAAATCTTTTATGTATGTATTTAAAATTTGTATTAATGCAGTGCCCAGATACTCCCATCAGGACTAGTACCCAATCCTGCTAGGTGCTGTGCAAATGCATGTGAAGAAATGGTCCTTTGACCAGAAGAGCTTTTAATCTAAGATGACCATCTACCCAGCCATTTATTCCTAATTTCATTATTTTGCCTTTGGATATGCATGTTCCTCAAGTCAGAGCTACAGTTTATTTTGTGAGGTTGTAGTTATACCACAAAGGGCAGAAGTTGTACAAAAGTTAGAGCCACTGTACATTTGTCCCTTAAATAAATGTCAATGCAACATATATTGGGCTCACATGTACCATAAGATAATGTTCCTTACAAGTTCATTCTGTGCTTGTACAACTCCTAAAGCACATTGGGGTCTGGCCCAAGAGAAGGGCTCCTAGGCACTTCGGTAATACAAGGAATAATAATAGTATTTCTGATGTTTAAAATTAAGCCAGGATGGCTGGATCTCATCTGCTTTGCTCCTTTTGTAATTGTACCTGACAAAAGTGAGTGTTACAAACTACCACCAGAAGAAGAGGAGAATTCTGATTTGGCAGCATTTTATACCCACTTTGCTCAGTTGTAAGGCCCCAACGTTTTGAACATTTTAGTTTACACCCATCCAAAATTTTAAGCAGGAGTATTCCCACTGTCTTCAGTTGGCCTACTCGTATGCTTAAAGCTGTTCTCAAAGTTCCCATTCAGGAAACCCATTTTCCATAGCAAGACCCTCTCTAGTACCTTCTCCCAACTAGCCAGGATTCCCTTCTTAATTTGCAATATGAGAAAGGCAGGGTGGATGCTTGAATTGAGAACCCGTGGTTTAAAGTGAAGTGTTTGTAGGCCCAAGCCTTAATTGAATACACGAGGTGTAAGATAATGGAGAATCAGACCCAGAATTCTGTATGAATGTAAGTGCTACAGAAATTAGTCCACAAGTAACTGAATTCCTTTGACAGGCATTTTTTATCATTGGGCGCTGATTTAAGTGACTTCACTACACATCTAAACTGAAAATAATAGTTTATCAAAATGGTTAATTAAATCTTTAATTACTGCTTAATGATTGATCTATAAATAGCTCAGAAAAGGAAATGTTTTGCAACAATTCTAATCTAAAGCTACAAAATATATGTAGGGCGGCAAGTGTGGGAGGGAGACCATCCAGTAACCATGACAGGCTGAAACTTGGCATACAAAGTCTCAACATAGGAGTAATATACTTTAAGATTTCTTAGGATTCCGCAATGACCTAAGGGCGTAAGTGCTGTTTTTTCTATTGTCTGAACAACATGAATGCCTGTGGTGTTTCAGAAATCTCAGTAAACCCAGTTTGTAGTGGTGCTTAATTATTTGACATTCTCCTTGTCAAAATATCAAAAGGAACTAATTCTACATTAATGAGCAAGCAACTTGCAAGATATTCTGTTTGCAAATTAGGTTTGGTTTAAGTTCAAAGAAAAGTTTGGAGAAGATCAAAGAATGCATCTAAACGACTGAAAAGTCAGTTTAGTTAGCACTGCCTAAAATATTGGAAGCATTTCTATTTATAAAAACAAACAGAGTTTGCAGTGAGAATCTGCATATGAGTAGCAGTGCCATATTGACCCCTGCTAAGGGCAGTTCCTCAGTGGCATGATCTAGCTCTTAGGCTGTGTCTTCACTGCCAAAAGAGTTATGTATATACTGGGTATAATAATACACATTAGTGATTTCATTGTAAAATCCAATGGAGACAAGGCTATGTAGTTTTCATTGCAATGTATCCAGGTGAGGTCAATCATGGGTGGAGGATCTAGTGTTGACCTTACCTAACTACCTTATGATAAAATCTAGCTATGTCTTGTCTCTACTAAGATTTGATACCAAGATAACGAACACTCATTATTATTATTTGTAAACAGAAAAGGAGTACTTGTGGCACCTTAGAGACTAACCAATTTATTAGAGCATAAGCTTTCGTGAGCTACAGCTCACTTCCTCAGATGCATATCGTGGAAACTGCAGCAGGCTTTATATATACACAGAGAATATGAAACAATACCTCCTCCCACCCCACTGTCCTGCTGGTAATAGCTTATCTAAAGTGATCATCAGGTGGGCCATTTCCAGCACAAATCCAGGTTTTCTCACCCTCCACCCCCCCACACAAATTCACTCTCCTGCTGGTGATAGCCCATCCAAAGTGACAACTCTTTACACAATGTGCATGACAATCAAGTTGGGCTATTTCCTGCACAAATCCAGGTTTTCTCACATCCCCCCCACCCCCATACACACACAAACTCACTCTCCTGCTGGTAATAGCTCATCCAAACTGACCATTCTTCAAGTTTAAATCCAAGTTAAACCAGAACATCGGGGGGGGGGGTAGGAAAAAACAAGAGGAAACAGGCTACCTTGCATAATGACTTAGCCACTCCCAGTCTCTATTTAAGCCTAAATTAATAGTATCCAATTTGCAAATGAATTCCAATTCAGCAGTTTCTCGCTGGAATCTGGATTTGAAGTTTTTTTGTTTTAAGATAGCGACCTTCATGTCTGTGATTGCGTGACCAGAGAGATTGAAGTGTTCTCCGACTGGTTTATGAATGTTATAATTCTTGACATCTGATTTGTGTCCATTTATTCTTTTACGTAGAGACTGTCCAGTTTGACCAATGTATATGGCAGAGGGGCATTGCTGGCACATGATGGCATATATCACATTGGTGGATGTGCAGGTGAACGAGCCTCTGATAGTGTGGCTGATGTTATTAGGCCCTGTGATGGTGTCCCCTGAATAGATATGTGGGCACAATTGGCAACGGGCTTTGTTGCAAGGATAAGTTCCTGGGTTAGTGGTTCTGTTGTGTGGTATGTGGTTGTTGGTGAGTATTTGCTTCAGGTTGCGGGGCTGTCTGTAGGCAAGGACTGGCCTGTCTCCCAAGATTTGTGAGAGTGTTGGGTCATCCTTTAGGATAGGTTGTAGATCCTTAATAATGCGTTGGAGGGGTTTTAGTTGGGGGCTGAAGGTGACGGCTAGTGGCGTTCTGTTATTTTCTTTGTTAGGCCTGTCCTGTAGTAGCTAACTTCTGGGAACTCTTCTGGCTCTATCAATCTGTCTCTATCAATCCATCCACAGCCTCAGAAACAACTCTGACATCATAATCAAAAAGGCTGATAAAGGAGGTGCTGTTGTCATCATGAATAGGTCGGAATATGAACAAGAGGCTGCTCGGCAGCTCTCCAACACGAGTTTCTACAAGCCATTACCCTCTGATCCCACTGAGAGTTACCAAAAGCAACTACAGCATTTGCTCAAGAAACTTCCTGAAAAAGCACAAGATCAAATCCGCACAGACACACCCCTGGAACTCCGACCTGGGATATTCTATCTACTACCCAAGATCCATAAACCTGGAAATCCTGGGCGCCCCATCATCTCAGGCATTGGCACCCTGACAGCAGGATTGTCTGGCTATGTAGACTCCCTCCTCAGGCCCTACGCTACCAGCACTCCCAGCTACCTTCGAGACACCACTGACTTCCTGAGGAAACTTCAATCCATCGGTGATCTTCCTGATAACACCATCCTGGCCACTATGGATGTAGAAGCCCTCTACACCAACATTCCACACAAAGATGGACTACAAGCCGTCAAGAACACTATCCCCGATAATGTCACGGCTAACCTGGTAGCTGAACTTTGTGACTTTGTCCTTACCCATAACTACTTCACATTTGGGGACAATGTATACCTTCAGATCAGCGGCACTGCTATGGGTACCCGCATGGCCCCACAGTATGCCAACATTTTTATGGCTGATTTAGAACAACGCTTCCTCAGCTCTCGTCCCCTAAAGCCCCTACTCTACTTGCGCTATATTGATGACATCTTCATCATCTGGACCCATGGAAAAGAAGCCCTTGAGGAATTCCACCATGATTTCAACAATTTCCATCCCACCACCAACCTCAGCCTGGTCCAGTCCACACAAGAGATCCACTTCCTGGACACTACAGTGCTAATAAACAATGGTCACATAAACACCACCCTATACCGGAAACCTACTGACCGCTATTCCTACCTGCATGCCTCCAGCTTTCACCCTGACCACACCACACGATCCATCGTCTACAGCCAAGCTCTGCGATACAACCGCATTTGCTCCAACCCCTCAGACAGAGACAAACACCTACAAGATCTCTGTCAAGCTTTCTTACAACTACAATACCCACCTGCGGAAGTAAAGAAACAGATTGATAGAGCCAGAAGAGTTCCCAGAAGTTACCTACTACAGGACAGGCCTAACAAAGAAAATAACAGAACGCCACTAGCCGTCACCTTCAGCCCCCAACTAAAACCCCTCCAACGCATTATTAAGGATCTACAACCTATCCTAAAGGATGACCCAACACTCTCACAAATCTTGGGAGACAGGCCAGTCCTTGCCTACAGACAGCCCCGCAACCTGAAGCAAATACTCACCAACAACCACATACCACACAACAGAACCACTAACCCAGGAACTTATCCTTGCAACAAAGCCCGTTGCCAATTGTGCCCACATATCTATTCAGGGGACACCATCACAGGGCCTAATAACATCAGCCACACTATCAGAGGCTCGTTCACCTGCACATCCACCAATGTGATATATGCCATCATGTGCCAGCAATGCCCCTCTGCCATATACATTGGTCAAACTGGACAGTCTCTCTACGTAAAAGAATAAATGGACACAAATCAGATGTCAAGAATTATAACATTCATAAACCAGTCGGAGAACACTTCAATCTCTCTGGTCACGCAATCACAGACATGAAGGTCGCTATCTTAAAACAAAAAAACTTCAAATCCAGACTCCAGCGAGAAACTGCTGAATTGGAATTCATTTGCAAATTGGATACTATTAATTTAGGCTTAAATAGAGACTGGGAGTGGCTAAGTCATTATGCAAGGTAGCCTGTTTCCTCTTGTTTTTTCCTACCCCCCCCCCCAGATGTTCTGGTTTAACTTGGATTTAAACTTGAAGAATGGTCAGTTTGGATGAGCTATTACCAGCAGGAGAGTGAGTTTGTGTGTGTATGGGGGTGGGGGGGATGTGAGAAAACCTGGATTTGTGCAGGAAATAGCCCAACTTGATTGTCATGCACATTGTGTAAAGAGTTGTCACTTTGGATGGGCTATCACCAGCAGGAGAGTGAATTTGTGTGGGGGGGTGGAGGGTGAGAAAACCTGGATTTGTGCTGGAAATGGCCCACCTGATGATCACTTTAGATAAGCTATTACCAGCAGGACAGTGGGGTGGGAGGAGGTATTGTTTCATATTCTCTGTGTATATATAAAGCCTGCTGCAGTTTCCACGATATGCATCTGAGGAAGTGAGCTGTAGCTCACGAAAGCTTATGCTCTAATAAATTGGTTAGTCTCTAAGGTGCCACAAGTACTCCTTTTCTTTTTGCGAATACAGACTAACACGGCTGTTACTCTGAAACCTGTCATTATTATTTGTATTACTGTAGTACCTAGTAGTCCCAGTCACAGATGCTAGGCACTATCCAAACACAGAACAAAAGACAGTCCCTGCCCCAAAGAGTTATAATCTAAGTATGAGAAAAGAGCAGACAGACAGATGGGAGGTACAAGGAAACAATGAGACCGTATTAGTCCGTGTGATAGACAGAGGTCTCTGCACACCAGTTGCCTACCTAGGCCTCACAGCTGTCAATTTTTTTGTAGACATGATGGAAAAGGAGAGTTTTAAGGAGTATTTGAAGGAGCATAACGAGGTGACTTTGGTTGCAGGGAGCTCCTCCCAAGCAGGAGGGGAAGACTGGGAGAAAACATGAAGGTGCATGTTTGAAAACTTAAGTGGATGATGGATTCTAGTGTTATGGGCTAGTCAGAGGTGGGAGCTGACATTTCAATAGTGAATGAAAGATAATTTGTAGGATGTGGAAAATGAAGATAGTCAGCTTATATCTGATGCAATAGAAGAGAGATTCAAAGAGAGGAGTGATGTGGTCCAAGTGATGGGCTAGGAAACTATCTTTCAGCAGCATTCTGAATGGATATGAGTGGATTGCATATTGCAAGGCCAGAGAGAATGTTGTTGGAATAATCGTGTAATGAGATTGAGAACCTGGACAAGAGTTTTAGTGGTACAGATGGATAGGAAAAGCAATATCTTACAGATGTTACCTGGAAGAATTTGGCATAAAAACAAGGGAAAAAAGATAAACAAATCTAGTCCATTGATCTTTATAAAAAATCTTTCATTTTTTGTCTGGCGAATCCTTCTCAAATGGAAGGAACTGAGCAATCATTTTGTGGACTATTTTTATAGACATATGGAGAAATTTGTTTAAGCAGCTTTCCTTCTCTTTTTTTATAATAAGGGTAGTTCAACAAGTTGTTTCCTGTATTCCATATCTATCACTGATCTGAATTCTAAGGAGGCATTAAGAAACATAAAATGTATAATATTTGTTGCACTGAGATGAGAGCCTTGATTTTTTTTTTAATATTACATGTATCCCACTTGGATTACAGTGAGAATAATGCCATCTCTGAAGAAGTATCAGGAAAATATGATTGAATTTCGAACTTTTCTGTGTTATTTCAGGCACCTTAGCATAATTAATCCAAAAAACAAAAAAAAAAGTCATCCCAGAAGAAAAGCAAATCAGTTCTTGTCACTCAGAGCAAGAGGGCAGCTGAAAACTATACAAAGCTCTTCATTATTAGCATATTAATGCATGCTTGATTAATACAAATTTGAGACTTTTCTGAGGATTGTCTCTATCTATTGCTACAGTGGCTTCCCTAAATCAGAAGTCTGTCTGCCTACAGAGGGCTGGTTGAAAGTCACAGTATGGTGCTTTGAAAGGAAAGGAAATTGCTCTTATTTTTGTTAGTATGTATTCTGAAGCTTATATGATCCAAATAATTTTCTGTGAAGTCTGTAAACTGTGAAATGCTTTAAATTGCAATTGGCATTTTCAACTCTAGCTCTGTTAAAAGGTGACTATTTGTGCTCAAACTTGCACTGATTGCATATGGGGTGGGAAAGGAGGGGGGAGCCTACATTTTGCTATTTAATAGCTTGATTAAAATGTTCTATGTTTCAACATTAAGCACCCAATCCTGCAGACATCTAGCACTCAGTTATTATTGTGATAAGCACAGCATAAGAACCCTTATAGACTAGCATAGGAATGCTTATACTTTACTACCATGAGTAGTCTTATTGAAATCAATTAAACTATTCATAACAGCAAAGCTAAGCATGTGCCTAAGTGTTTGTCAGATCAAGTCTGTAGTTTGATTGTTAAACCAGTAATGAAATAGGATATGAATGCGTTTGCAACACTTGGCTACTTCTGGTGTGTCAGATGGTATCACTTTTTCAGCATACTGGCCAAAATCAGAAATAGGCTCAAAAATTGTGTTTGACTCCCTGAGTCAAAAGCCTATTTATATCAAATCATACAGTACTGCTTTGCACTTGTGAGGAACACATCCAAGGATTCCTAAAGAATGATATAAAGATTAATGAAATAAGCGTCAAAACATTAACAGGAGGTACTACAAAAAAGTAGCATTGTCCACATTTTACCAAAGAGGGGAGAGAGAAGGTAAGTTCAAAATTGTCTAAAGGGTACATTAATTTGGACAGTGAACTTGAAATGCTCAAGGCCTGATTTTCAGGGGGATGACACCTATAGCTCCCATTGATTTCAATCAGATTGTTTGTGATTTGTCGCTGGAAATTTGAGGCAGAATTGAGAATAGACTTCTTGAACAGAATCTCTTGACTTCTAGTATTTTGTGTAGAAGCCTATAAATGATTTATTATATTTAAAATGACTAAGAAAAAGTAATACTTCACAATTACAAGTTAATAAACAATGTACCTAATTCTGTTAGACTCTGCTGCATGCTTTGAGTTCTCACTGAAGCACTTGAATTAACTAAAAATGTTCAAATACAGCCTCAGATTTAGAGCAAAGTATCGGCTAATTATGCTAGTGTTAAATCAGAGTAATTCCACTGAAGTGAATGGAATGACACTGGTATAAAACTGGAATATGTGAGAAGAGAATCTGCACCTAATTATCTGCAAAGCTGCCCTCCCATATCGGCATGTATGTTCCACTGCCGGCTGTGCAGAACAACCGCTGTGTTAGTGAAAGGGATGAATACAGCAGGAATCTGGTACCCAACATAACAATGTTCAGAGAATAACCAATATGTTTGGATTATATGCTCTTTTATTGGGAAAGGATATGATACAGCTCTTAGTTTCCAGCACAATCAATCATTTTATTGCTTGATGAATCCCTTGGGAATTAGGTGTAAGAATCAAATCAAAAAGTTAGGCCCAGATACTCAAAGTTCTTTAGGCACCTACATCTATTGCTATCAGTGGGAGTTAGGCACCTAAATACTTTTAATTATCTGGACCTTAGTAAAATTTTGGCAGAAGAATAAACCACTCTCACTTCTTCCTCAGAGAATCCTGCATTTGAATTGAGCTGAATTAGAAAATTAATGTGCAGAAAAAAGGTACAAAGTAAGGACCTCGTCTTACACCCCTTACTCAGGTAAGTATTAATTTATTCATAGGTAAGTTTTCCAGTGTAAGATTTTAGCCTATTAGAATGATAAAACTATCCTAAAGCTGTTGTTCACAGTCCTTATTTGAGAAAATAAGAACTGAATGTAACTGATATAGCTATTTTGGTATTAAGAGGATCAAGGCCCATTTTGGGAAATATTTCATATCTCTAACATGGAGTTGCCACTTTGAAACTTATATATGGTAGAATACGTGAAAAAATTCACACCAATGACAAATTCAATGAAAATCAAATTTTATGCTAGTTTCATGAAAATAATAAAATTATTACTTCTCTAGCACCTTCTATCCAAGTGCTTTAGAAATAGTGATTAACTGGTGCCACATAAGTATTATTTATCAGAGGGGTAGCTGTGTTGGTCTGTATCCACAAAAACAATGAGGAGTCCAGTGGCACCTTTAAAGACTAACAAATAAATCTGTTAGTCTTTAAGGTGCCACCGGACTCCTCGTTGTTTTTATAAGTAGTATTATCCACTTTTTACTAAGCCAATGACATAATGAAAGTCAAGAACAGAATCCACACCTTTCTTTTTCTAGTCCTGTGCTAGTTCCTAGACAATGCAAGTTTCTTTCTGACAGCATCCACGACAAATGGGATTTTTGTCTCTGTTCTGATTTTCCACAACATGGCTTTTGTGAAGATGGTAAAATTTCACCTTGGGCAAAAACTTGGAAACTTTTGGATTTGTTCCCATCCAGAATGTTTCCATTATTTTGTCATACAAACAGTGTTTCTCACAGAAGGCAAAAATTCGTTTTTCACCAGTTCATGTGTTCTCCAAAGCAGTGCTACTCAAATTTGTGGTCCGTGGACGAGTGCCAGTCCGCAAGTCATCGGCTGCCGGTCTGCGCACACACTGGAAAAAAAAATTGCCGGTCCCCCACATCAGATAGGCTTTAGAGCAGTGCTTCTCAAGCTGAAATATTTCAGTGGTTGTTTTGCATGGCTCTTCATACAGTGGATGAGTAATTCATGCTTTTATAGTATTTTTCTTTCAGGAAATTACCTACCATTCCTATAAAGTATCCACTTTATCCGTGTTTTTATAGCTCAAATGCCATGGCCATATATGTTGTTTTTTCTTCTGCTAGCAAGAAATAGAATAAAAGCAGATAGTAGGCATTTCCCTCTGGGACCCAACACCTAATGAATAAGAGAAAATACTTGTGAGATACAGATTCCTTTTTCTTCACTAAGATGTTAAATGACATTATATTGGATCATGATTAAATCAGCAAAGGATGATATCTTTGGAACACCCATTGTACGTCATACTGATATTAATCATCTCCAAGGTGATCTCAGTTACTATGGAAACTATGATGTTTGTTTGTGTTCCTAGCACTGGCTGGTCTCCGAAGTTTGGCAGTCTCCACATAGTGATACAGCTGATTAGAAATGGTAAGTCTCTGTCATGAATTTTTCATTGCTGCTGTCAGGGTGAATCCATCCTTGACAAGAATAATTACTAATTAATAAATACTATTCTGTGTTGAGATGGGAAAGGTTCTCTGTGCTAAACCTGCCTTTTTATAGCCAGGCTCCTCAAACTCCTTCAGGGTTTGTTTTTTTTTAAGCGAAAAACACCATCTTTAACTAAACTTACTTTGTGAAGATATATAAACCCTTTGCAACCCATTTTTCTAGTGACTTTTAGAACTCTTTCTGTAATACGAAAGGATATTCTTCTGGAACGGAAGCTTAACTCGACTCTTTCCCCTCATATTTCATTCATTGCTGTTCTCCAGCTTCCCAAGAAAACTGTATGAATAAAAGACTGTGCTATGGTGGGACTTAAGGCCCTGTCTGCATCACAAATAAAACCAACTCAGGGCATCCGTTATGACACAGCTGTCCAATAACCCAGCTACCGCATGGTTAAAATGTGTAGAGTGGATGGGACCTGGCCACATCTTCAGGCATCCATGGGTTTAAATCTTGAACCGTCTGTGTCTGTACTTACGCCCCATGATTCAGTTATATTTGTATCATAGATGAGTCCTGTCAGTGCTCTCAATGGGCTCATTCGCTTTGTGTTGTCAGTCAAGCCCCATTTACAATGAAAGTGTCTGTGGCGCTTTAAAACGAATGAAATCCAATTCTGACTAGTGACAGGTTTTATCCACATATTTCTGAGGGGCGAGGGGAAGCATCTATCACTTACCATAACCAATAGAAACACTATGTAATTTGCTTTAATGAAAAAAAGCAAAGCAGCACACAATAGGTGAAGTTTTACTATTAAATAATATTCTACAAAAACTGAATGAGCTATTGAGAACAAATCTTTTTCAGAGTTGGCAAGTGGCTAGAGTGCACTTCATTTTCCTGTTTAAAAGGCATTTCTTTGGTTTGTGCAGATAGCTCCTTCAGTTTCCTTTTTGACAGGAGAGAGAAGGACAAAGCTGATACGGCGTGGCAGGTCAGTTCAGTATGGATCAGCATCTAAAATCTGGATATTTATCTGAAGCTTATATAAGCCTTGCATCCACCTTTTATTATTTTGTAGGATTTATACTATGTGAGGCCCCCATCATAATCAGGGCTTGCCTGTCCTAGGTGTCATACAAATTCATATAAAGGCATGTATAAAACCTCGGCCCAGAAGAGGTTGCAATCATCTCACATCCCTTCACTGCTCCTAAAAGACCCTTCTCTGTCGATTCTTCCCCTTCCTTTTCTATAGAAGGCCTGTCCCATCCATCACTCCCACCTCCACCCCTTAGCCCACGCTCGTGTATCATGACTGGAGCCCAGATTTTGCAAGGAAGTCAACAGTTCTCCTCATGGGCTCTGGTGTCTACCCACGTTGAACTCTTTGCAAAATAGGGCCCTGGTGATCAGATATCATAAGGGAATTGGAAACCATATGAGAATGAGGGAAGGAAGAATAGGAGGAGGCTGCAAAACATATGGGAAAGGAGAGTGAAAGAACAAGCTAGAAGATAATAATTGGACTAAAGGAGAAGTAGAATTTTTTTGTCTGGACTCTGTTGTTAAAGGATCATTTTAACTAAAATAAATATTCAGCTCCTCTGCAGCCCTAACTAATTCAGATAAGTTTGCTCCTCCATTGTAAACAGTGCTCACTTACGAAATGGTACCTGAACAAAAATGTAAGGAAAAAACCTTTGTAATAAAAAGGAGCTAAACTGACTAAAGTAAAAGCAGGTAAATATTTAATTAGAGAGAACTGGAGGATGTTTTGAAAGCACCCATATTAACATTGAAATAACACATACAGCAGTGCCAGAAACATGGTGGTGATTAGCAAATGCAGGTGACTTATACAGTTTGACAGTTTGACCGTGTGCTTGATTAGTTGTTTGAAAAGTGTGAATTGGGAGTGCTTTATTCCAGGTGAGCCTTGGGTGGGCCTGACTGTTACAAAAAGCCAGTCAGCTGCAAACCAGAGGCTAACAGAGGGAGTTTGTCTGGGAGTTTGCCCGGGGAGAGCCCACTGAGGCTTACATTTTGCCGGCTTCTCTGAGTAGTTACTACAACTCTTGAGGAAGCTCGTAGAAGGAAAGTAATATGGATGGGGAGCGTTCAGCTGTTGTGACCTGCACTGGTCGTGCCATGTTTGTCTTTCTTCCACAGGGCAGAAGCAATTTTGTCCGTACAAAGTGCAAGCTGGTCTCCATATTGGAAGAGAAGGTTCAAGGTCTGGAGAAACAAGTATCAACCCTGTGTTACATAAGAGAAACTGAAGATTTCCTGGACAGACGTCAGGATATGCTTCTATGGGCACAATGTTCTGAAGATTCAGAGCAGGCTGCACAGTGGGGACAGGAGGACGGTGAAGAAATTTGGCAGCATGTGACCTCCAGAAGAAGAAAGGGGACCGCCCATGTACCAGCAGTGCAGATACAGGTAAGCAACCATTTTCATGTTCTCGCCACTAATGCCGAGAGTGGACTAGATAATACATCTTAGGGAAGGGAACAGAAGGAGATTCTGCTGATTGGAAGGCATGAGATGCACTGTCCTAGGGATGGGGGGTCCACGACCACCGCTCCCAAGAGGAGGAGGTGGGTGGTGGTGGTCAGGGACTCTCTTGTCAGGGGGACTGAGTCATCTATCTGCCGCCCCGACCAGGAAAACAGAGAAGTCTGCTGCTTGCCAGGAGCTAGGATTCACGATGTGACGGAGAGACTGCCGAGACTCATCAAGCCCTCGGATCGCTACCCCTTCCTGCTTCTCCACGTGGGCACCAATGATACTGCCAAGAATGACCTTGAGTGGATCACTGCGGACTATGTGGCTCTGGGAAGAAGGATAAAGGAGTTTGAGGCGCTAGTGGTGTTCTCATCCGTCCTCCCCGTGGAAGGAAAAGGCCTGGGTAGAGACCATCGAATCATGGAAGTCAACGAATGGCTACGCAGGTGGTGTCGGAGAGAAGGCGTTGGGTTCTTTGACCATGGGATGGTGTTCCAAGAAGGAGGAGTGCTAGGCAGAGACAGGCTCCACCTAACAAAGAGAGGGAAGAGCATCTTCGCAAGCAGGCTGGCTAACCTAGTGAGGAGGGCTTTAAGCTAGGTTCACTGGGGGAAGGAGACTAAAGCCCTGAGGTAAGTGGGGATGTGGGATACCGGGAGGAAGCACGAGCAGGAGAGCACGAGAGGGGAGGGCTCCTGCCTCATACTAAGAAAGCAGGACAAACAGCAGGTTATCTCAAGTGCCTATACACAAATGCAAGAAGCCTGGGAAACAAGCAGGGAGAACTGGAAGTCCTGGCACAGTCAAGGAATTATGATGTGATTGGAATAACAGAGACTTGGTGGGGTAACTCACATGACTGGAGTACTGTCATGGATGGATATAAACTGTTCAGGAAGCACAGGCAGGAAAGAAAAGGTGGGGAAGTTGCATTGTATGTAAGAGAGCAGTATGACTGCTCAGAGCTCTGGTATGAAACTGCAGAAAAACCTGAGTGTCTCTGGATTACATTTAGAAGCGTGAGCAACAAGGGTGATGTCATGGTGGGAGTCTGCTATAGACCACCGGATCAGGGGGATGAGGTGGACGAGGCTTTCTTCCAGCAACTAACGGAAGTTACTAGATCACAGGCTCTGGTTCTTATGGGAGACTTCACAAACAAGGTCACCTCCTCCCCATACTATGAAGAAAGAAGTGGTTCGGGACTGTTTAAAAAAGCTGGACCAGCCCAAGTCCATGGGGCCAGATGCGCTGCAGAGCCATTGGCATTATCTTTGAAAACTCTTGGCGATCGTGGGAGGTCCCAGACTACTGGAAAAAGGCTAATGTAGTGCCCATCTTTAAAAAAGGGAAGGAGGAGGATCCGGGAAACTACAGGCCAGTCAGCCTCACCTCAGTCCCTGGAAAAATCATGGAGCAGGTCCTCAAGGAATCAATTCTGAAGCACTTAGAGGAGAGGAAAGTGATCAGGAATAGTCAGCATGGATTCACCAAGGGCAAGTCATGCCTGACTAATCTAATTGCTGTCTATGACGAGATAACGGGCTCTGTGGATGAGGGGAAAGCAGTGGATGTGTTGTTCCTTGACTTTAGCAAAGCTTTTGGCATGGTCTCCCACACTATTCTTGCCAGCAAGTGAAAGAAGTATGGGCTGGATGAATGGACTATAAGGTGGATAGAAAGCTGGCTAGATTGTTGGGCTCAACGGGTAGTGATCAATGGATCCATGTCTAGTTGGCAGCCAGTATCAAGTGGAGTGCCCCAAGGGTTGGTCCTGCGGCTGGTTTTGTTCAATATCTTCATAAATGATCTGGAGGATGGTGTGGACTGCACCCTTCAGCAAGTTTGCAGATGACACTAAATTGGGAGGAGAGGTAGATACGCTGGAGGGTAGGGATAGGATACAGAGGGACCTAGACAAATTAGAGGATTGGGTCAAAAGAAATCTGATGAGGGTCAACAAGGAAGGACGGAAGAATCCCATGCACTGCTGCAGACTAGGGACCAAGTGCTAGGGAGCAGTTCTGCAGAAAAGGACCAAGGAGTTACAGTGGACGAGAAGCTGGATATGAGTCAACAGCGTGCCCTTGTTGCCAAGAAGGCTAATGGCATTTTGGGCTGTATAAGTAGGAGTATTGCCAGCAGATTGAGGGATGTGATCATTCCCCTCTATTCAGCATTGGTGAGGCCTCATCTGTAGTACTGTGTCCAGTTTTGGGCCTCACATACAAGAAGGATGTGGAAAAATTGGAAAGAGTCCAGCAGGGGGCAACCAAAATTATTAGGGGGCTGGAGCACGTGACTTATGAGGAGAAGCTGAGGGGACTGGAATTATTTAGTCTGCAGAAGAGAAGAATGAGAGGGGGATTTGATAGCTGCTTTCGACTACCTGAAAGGGGGTTCCAAAGAGAAATGATCTAGACCGTTCTTAGTGGTACCCGATGACAGAACAAGGAGTAATGGTCTCAAGTTGCAGTGGGAGAGGTTTAGGTTGGATATTAGGAAAAACTTTCCCACTAGGAGGGTGGTGAAGCACTGGAATGGGTTACCTAGGGAGGTGATGGAATCTCCTTCCTTAGGGGTTTGAAGGTCAGGCTTGACAAAGCCCTGGCTGGGATGATTTAGTTGGGGATTGGCCCTGCTTTGAGCAGGGGGTTGGACTAGATGACCTCCTGAGGTCCCTTCCAACCCTGATGTTCTATGATTCTATGATCTCCTACCAAAAAGAGATGAAGTTCTGGAATTTCTAAATACAGCAAAATATAGTAGTCCTTCAGATTTATTAGCAGATGAAGATGATCTCAGTCATCAGCCTAAAACAACACTTGGATCATAGAGGATATGTCTACACTGCAGTAAAAAAAAAAATCTGTGACAGTGAGTCTCAGCATCTGGGTCAGCTGATTTGGGCTCCCAGGGCTTGGGCGGTGGTGCTAAAATTAGCCGTGTAGATGTTCGGACTCGGGCTGGAGCCCAGGGTCTGAGAACCTGCGAGGGGGGAGCATTTTACAGAGCAGGCTCCAGCCAGCCTGACAGCAGCTATACTGCTATTTTGAGCCCCACAGCCCAGCCTGACAAGCCTTAGTCAGCTGATCCGGGCTTTGGGACGTTGCCATGGGTCTTTTATGTAGACATACCTGTAGAGGCCTTTTCAAATTCAACATCATGCCACCTGGCTTATGCCACTGAAATAATTCAGTCTTGCTGGGACCTGGGACCTTTGCATCTGAAAACATGAGCCCCTGCTGCTAAACAACCAGGTCCACGAGTTCACAGGCAGTAGTGAACTAAGCCCTCTATGTGGGGTCTAGCTAGTACAGGCACAAAGGACAATGAGCCACGCTATGAGCATGAGTTACACCATGCTGCACAAGCCTACCTGCAGAATTTCTTCTTCAGTAGCTCAGGTTTTTTAGCATATAGTTACCACAAACAAAGAAATCTGAAACCACCAAATTCATATCTGTCTCATGAACTCAGATCTAAAATCCCAGGATCACTGCAAGCTGGAACACTAGATATGGTCGTCACAGCTTTTCCCTAGAAATAAAGTAGGTGAGGGGTTTATTTTTCTGTTTAAATGCTATGTAAAGGATTGTTTAAGAGCAAAGAAACATAAGGGGGAAATACAGCTTTAGTCACATTTTTCTTAAATGTTTTTATATTGTTGCATGAAACTTTATTAATAGTATTGTTTGCAGATCAGACATCTAGGATCAAAGTAAGGTTGTGCAACACTAATACAATTAAAATAGTATTTACAAAGTCCATGACAAAGGCTCCTAGGTGCTATGGTAATACAAATAATAAACAATAATAATAAAGAACTTGTGCCTGTAAATCAAGTTTCCAGTGTGTGTGTGTGTGTGACTCACAGCTAATTACTTTTGCTTTCATTTACTTATGACCAGATCTTGCAGGGGAAGTCCTCTTGATACAAAGGCTATAAAACTGAAGTAACAGTAGCTGTGGAAGTACATACTGATCCCTATTGGATGGCAGGGGTATTGATCCAGATCATGTGACTGGGGCCAGGAAATAAAAGCCAGTTTCTTACTGGCACTCCATTTGCATCAGATACGTATTATGGGCTTTGCTGTTTGTTTCTATGTAATAGTCACAGCAAAGACCGTTGCAGACAAAAGGTAGTCTTTCATAATTACAATCTTCCCCTTTTTTTCTTTCACGTTAAAATAGACTTTGTATCCAAACAGGCCTGATTTAATCTTCATTCCATGGTTGTGTGGATTAGTATCATTCCAAAAAGCAAGAGCAGTATGGGCAGCGCACAAGCCAACATTCCTAGTCTATTCTTAACTAATTAAATATTCATCCACTTTATATTCTTGTATACTGTATGTGAATCAAATATATATAATTTAAATTAAGCCTTTCAACATGCTTAATTTAGAAGCAAAAGGCATCTTCATATTCAGTCAAATGAACTTTTCAGTACCAGTTCAGTCCATCTCTAACTGTATGCATCAAAGACATGCCAAAGGTTTACATCAGTATTGCAATGTGGTTTATAGTTGCTTTAAATTTAGATACAGTATGTGAGTCACACATGTATATTTTATCAAGTCAGAATTAATTAATCCTTAGTCACACTGAGTATGCCATAAATCAAAGCAACAGTTAAAAGAAAATACTCATTATCAAGATGTTATACGAAAATGCCACACAAGAAGAATTAGGAATTTGGGTTACTTGCTCAGACTGCCGTTTTATATATGTGTTCAGGAAAATACTCAGAGATTCAGAACTCATTTAAGAGGATATCCTTCCTCATCAAAAATGAGAGAGAGTATTACATGAATAATGATGAGATGGAAATTAGCATTTGTTTCTTAAAGGAGTACTAACTCTCTGTCTATTTTAGGGATGGTTACCGAAGAAAGAAGGCTCTCCTATTCAAGTATTTAGCAAAATCAAGGTGGTCTGCTTCTTTAGTGCCAGATTCTGGCACCCTTACTCTTGTGGAGTAATAGCTAACTACTATAAGATACTACTTTATGTATGGTTGGCAGAAACAGGTCTCTAATTTATTTCAGTTTTATTTAGTACTTGTGAAAGATGCCGGATGATAGATCAATTTTCAGTGCAGTCATAGCTTCCAGACACTGTCTTGTCAATCTGCTTCAACCATGAGAGAACAACCCTAAAGATAAGAGTGCAGTTCAGATTCTATACTCATTCACTTTTAATTCTTTATGTTGGGAATTTTGCAGAGATACTGAACTGGTCTGCCAATTCATTTCACATAGGCTCTAGAGACAAAGTCATACTGGACAGCCACCAGAGAGTGGTCCTGTTGGGTTCCAGGAAGTGGGCGGGCCACCAGAGCGTGGCGGAAGACAAGTATTTTAGCCTCAGAATGCTAAAGGCCCTTTTTCTATGAGCTGAAAAAGTTACATCATGTCAACTAGGGACACCTGAGTCCAATTAAGGGATGCCAGTGGCCTTTAAAAACGCCTCTTCTGATTGGAGAGGTGAAAGACAAACTGCAGAAGGGTTAATGGCAGCAGGGAGAAGAGGCTTCTCCTGGGTGAAAGCCTGCTCTCTTCCCTATAGAGGAAACAACCGAGCTAATGGATAGTTTGGGGAAAGCCTGGCACCCAGCAGCCAGCATAATAAGATAACACCCAGAGAGGGGGCAGGGAAAGGTATTCCCTTGTTGCGTTAAAAGTTTCTTTTTTTATTTTTTTTTATTTGGCTGAAGAGTACTGCTTGGGCCTCCCCCAAGACCCTCCTTGTAAATATTGGAAAATAAAACCCAAGCGATGAATAAAAATGCTCTGGAGTGCGACCAATTTCCCCCATCCTCCCAACCCATCGCCACAGGGGAAAACACTGAGTCAAGCGAGGCAAAGAAGTGCCTTGCCACATACCATCTAGGATTCTGTAGCTATTGGATGGTAGTAACTAGGGCTGGTTGATTGCTGCCAAACCACTATTTACAACCATTCATTTGAAATTTAATTGGGTTTTTTTTTTTGACTGCAGATATTTGTGAAAATAGGGTTTTGATCTTATAAATGTTTGGAAATGTTTATTCTTCATAGAAATATCAGTGTCTCCATGTAGAGAAGGATATTTGTGGATTAACAAGAGTATTTATTATTTGCTTTTATTGTTCTCCTGCTTAGAAAGTTTCAGCCCTCTAATCTGGGGGGGAAACACCACCATTATTAGATTAGGGTTGGGATTTTTAAAGGAGCCTGATGAGTTAGGTTCCCAGATTCTCCTGATGTTCAGTTAACTTCCTTGGGCTCTTTTGAAAATCTCAGTTTAGGTGAACAATCACACGCCACAAATGATGAATAATAACTAGTGAATAATAAAAGTGAACAGTTTGCAGACATTCCATAGGCTGAAAATTGTTCAATCAAACTATTTGGTAAATACTTAAAAATATCAAATGCATGAGTGGAAAGTAGGATGAATTCACAAACATTCAATGAACAGGAAGAAAAGACCTAATTTCACACTGGATATTATTCAGAATTAATTTGACCAACTTTAGTAATAACATGGGCACAATTGATCCATTCACACCATTACGTGACAGGTGAAGGTCTCTGTATTCCATTGCTAGTCCCCTGACACTGCACGTTTGTATGATGTTTGTTTTACTTTTTCACTGGTCCTCCTTTTTTTGTATAATGGTCCTTTCCGAATCTTTCAGTTGTGTTTTGTACTCACATGAATGTTGTGTATGACTCACTGGCAGTCCTGAAAAATACTGGTAAATATGTACATGTCGAGGCGATCACAGCTGGAGGAGGTTAAGGTTAATACTAGGTTAGCCATAGTCAGTTGTTGAGATTGTAAGCAGAAGAAAGGTGATTTTCTGCATTACGAAGGCAGGAGATCTGCTCTGGACTGTACTTGTGGAACAGAGCTTTGGTTTCTGATACAGGCAGTCTGCCCCACAACAAGAAATGGGTTTTAAGGCTGAAGTTGGAAAACT
This sequence comes from Lepidochelys olivacea, assembly GCF_965140295.1. Lineage (NCBI taxonomy): Eukaryota > Metazoa > Chordata > Testudines > Cheloniidae > Lepidochelys > Lepidochelys olivacea. Next base: position 100,319,575 of record NC_140413.1, on the reverse strand, counting down.
TAGTGGACGTGAAGTGGAATATTGTTTGAAACATACCAGGCAGCCTAGGGATAGCAACTGTTTGTACGTGTGTTTCATCTATTTTTAATAGCTAGAAGAGCTGTCACTGGGACAAAAACAACATGAGATTTGCTATCCTTGTAGTGTTTCCATCATCCAGGAGCTGAAATAACATATATGCTGATCTTTTCATATGTCTCTGTGTTGAAGAAAAAGAAGAAATGAAAATTTAACCCCAAGTAAATAGTAGTATTTGGAAGAGAAAATTGAAATATTAAATCCCAGATATCCATCTGCCATTTTATATTCTTTTTCTGGGCAAACAGACATCATTCAGTTATGTGGGCAGTTCCTGAAAATATATTGGAATACACTTCAGCCTTATAAAGGCAAAGAATAAAAGGAAAGACAGCTCCCTACTTTACCTGGTGTGGGATGCTCACACTAGAATGTGTCTAATGAGGGTCTGACTTTTGATGTGGTTCACTTGACAGACAGTTCTTGCAGGCAGTTTGTGGTAATATGGAGCTAAGGGAGTAGTTATTTCAAACTGTACAATACATCTATGAATGGATAGATTAAAGATTTAGCTAGCCTTAGGCACAGCATGAAATTACATCCTCCTCCTCTTCCTCCACCTTTTCGAGAGAAATAGACATGGTCTGTTTGTGAGACCTGCTTTGGAGCATTTATTTTTAAAGGATGCAAAATGTTACATTTTGGACATATCAACGTTGATTATCACCATTTACCTTAACTCTTGGTCTTACTGTACTTATTGAAGATCCACAGCCCAATAGTTGTCATATATAACATTTGCAATACCTTAAATCTGTATATTTCTGCTGTAATATTATAAATGACTGTATCTTGGAGGTTTCAGAGTATACCATAATATCAATGGAGAGCTCTGCTTTCAGAGGCCTGGTCTATGAGTTTGTTGGATTTAGCAGCGTTAAATCCAAATTAACCCGCACCCATCCACACAACAAAGCCATTTTTTTGACATAAAGGGCTCTTAAAACTGATTTCTGTACTCCTCCCCAACAAGAGGATTAGCACTGAAATCAACATCGCCTTTTCGAATTAGGGTTAGTGGGGATACAATTCGAAGGTATTGGCCTCCGGGAACTATCCCACAGTGCACCATTGTGACCACTCTGGACAGCACTCTGAACTCGGATGCACTGGCCAGGTGTACAGGAAAAGCCCCGGGAACTTTTGAATCTCATTTCCTGTTTGGCCAGGCGAGCTCATCAGCACAGGTGACCATACAGTCCCAGAATCAAAAAAGAGCTCCAGCATGGACCGAACAGGAGGTACTGGATCTGATCACTGTATTAGGAGAGGAATCCATGCTATCAGAACTACATTCCAAAAGATGAAATGCCAAAACATTTCAAAAAATCTCAGAGGCCATGAGGGACAGAGGCTACATCAGGGAGGCAACACAGTGCCGCATGAAACTTCAGGAGCTCAGACAAGCGTACCAGAAAACCAAAGAATCAAACGGATGCTCCGGGACAGAGGCCCAGACATGCCGCTTCTATGCTGAGCTGCATGCAAATCTAGGGGGGGGGGGCCGCCACCACTACCCCACCCCTGTCTGTGGACTCCAATGATGGGGTACTCTCCACCATGGCTGAGGATTTTGCATTTGGGGAAGATGAGGAGGAGGACGAGTTTGGGGAGAGCACACAGCACACCATTCTCCCCAACAGCCAGGATCTTCTTATCACCCTGACTGAAATACCCTCCCAACCCAGCGAAACCAGAGAAGGGACCTCTGGTGAGTGTACTTTTTAAAATATAATACATGTTATAAAAGCAAGCATTTTTTAATGATTAAATAGCCCTGAGGACTTGGGTTGCATTCGTGGCCAGTACTGCTACTGGAAAAGTCTGTTAATGTGTCTGGGGATGGAACAGAAATCCTCCAGGGACATCTCCATGAAGCTCTCCTGGAGGTACTCTAAAAGCCTTTGCAGACCGTTTCTGGGGAGAGCAGCCTTATTCCGTCCTCCATGGTAGGACACTTTACCATGTCATGATAGTAGCAAGTAATCTGGTATCGTTGCATGACAAAGCCTGGCAGCGTATGGTCCTGATGTTTGCTGGCATTCAAGCAACATCCGTTCTTTATCTCTCTGTGTTATCCTTAGGAGAGTGATATCATTCATGGTAACCTGGTTGAAATAGGGGAATTTGATTAAGGGGACATTCAGAGGTGCCCGTTCCTGCTGGGCTGTTTGCCTGTGGCTGAAAAGAAATCCTCCTTGCAGTTAGCCACAACGTGCCGGGGGGCCATTGGCACTGAGCTGTTCGTGTTTGGCTAGCAGGGATCTTCCCTGATACCAGCCAGGAGGTGGGGGGTGGGGAAAAGCTATCATCCCAGAGAATTGGATGGAGGAGGGGGTTAGTTTGGTTTCTGCTGCTGCACGTTAACAGGAAAACTGCAGCACTAAATGGCCAACTCAGTGGGCTTTGTTTGGTATGGGAAAGAAGGGGGCTGCTGTTATGAAGGTTGCAGAAGCCGAAAGACTATGGCTTACCATGGCCACCTGCAAGTCGAATTCTGTTGCCCGGTCCTGCATGTGTGATCTCTAACACCAAAGCCACAGGCACTCAATATAAGATGCAAAATGCGACCTTGTACCAAAATCACACGTGCTATGTAAAATGTATCTTTTTAAATGCTTTCACTCCCTTTTTTTCCTCCAGCAGCTGCAAATGTTTCAAGCCTCCCTCCTCCATCCCAAAGGCTATCTCAGATAAGGTGGCGAAAAAAAAGTATGCGCGATTAAATGTTCTCTGAGCTCATGCAGTCGTCCAGCACTGACAGAGCTCAGCAGAATGTGCGGAGGGACACAATAGCAGAGTACAGGAAAGTGGCCGATGAACATGAGGAGAGGTGGCAGCAGGAAGATCAGAGGAGGCTTGAGGCAACACTGGGGCTAATGCGGGATCAAACGGACATGCTCCAGCGTCTGGTGGAGGTTCATGAATGGCAGCAGGATCACAGACTGCCACTGCAGCCCCTGTTTAACCACCCTCCCTCCTCCCCAAGTTCCATCGCCTCCTCACCCAGATGCCCAAGAATGCGGGGTGGGAGGCTCCGGGCACCCAGCCACTCCACCCCAGTGGACAGCCCAAGCAACAAAAGGCTGGCATTCAACAAGTTTTAAAGTGGCCTTTTCCTTCCCTCCTACCCTCTTCCCACACCCAACCCGGGCTACCTTGTGAGTTATCTCCCTATTTTTATAATCAATTAATAAAGAATACATGTTTTTTAAATGATAGTGACTTTATTTCCTTTGCAAGCAAGCTGTGATCGAAGGGAGGAGGGTGAGTGGCTTACAGGGAATTTAGAGGCAACCAAGGGGGCAGGTTTTCATCAAGGAGAAACAAACAGAAGTGTCACACAGTACCCTGGCCAGTCATGAAACGGGTTTTCAAAGCTTCTCTGGTGCGCACTGCTTCCTGCTGTGCTCTTCTAACTGCCCTGGTGTCTGGCTGCGTGTATTCAGTGGCCAGGCGACTTGCAGCAACCTCCCACCCCACCATAAATGTCTCCCCCTTACTCTCACAGAGATTGTGGAGCACACAGCAAGCAGCAATAATAATGGGAATATTGGTTTCACTGAGGTCTGAGCGAGTCATTAAACTGTGCCAGCGACCCTTTAAATGTCCAAATGCGCACTCTACCACCATTCTGCACTTGCTCAGCCTATAGCTGAACAGCTCCTGACTACTGTCCAGGGTGCCTGTGTACTGTTTCATGAGCCAGGGCATTAAGGGATAGGCTGGGTCCCCAAGGATAACTGTAGGCATTTCAACATCCCCAACAGTTATTTTCTGGTCTGGGAAGTAAATCTCTTCCTGCAGCTGTTTAAACAGACCAGAGTTCCTGAAGACGCGAGCATCATGAACCTTTCCAGGCCATCCAATGTTGATGTTGGTGACACGTCCCTTGTGATCCACCAGTGCTTGCAGCACCATTGAAAAGTGCCCTTTGCGGTTTATGTGCTGGCTGCCCTGGTGGTCCGGTCCCAAGATAGGGATATGGGTTCTGTCTATAGCCCCACCACAGTTAGGGAATCCCATTGCAGCAAAGCCATCTAGTATGACCTGAACATTTCCCAGAGTCACTTCCTTTGATAGCAGCAGCTCAATGATTGCATTGGCTACTTACATCACAGCAAACCCCACAGAAGATTTGCCCACTCCAAACTGATTACCGACTGACCAGTAACTGTCTGGCGTTGCAAGCTTCCACAGGGCTATTGCCACTCACTTGTGAACTGTGAGGGCTGCTCTCATCTTGGTATTCTTGCGCTTCATGGCAGGGGAAAGCAAGTCACAAAGATCCATGAAAGTGCCCTTATGCATACGAAAGTTTCGGAGCCATTGGGAATCATCCCAGACCTGCAACACTATGTGGTCCCACCACTCTGTGCTTGTTTCCCGGGCCCAGAATCAGCATTCCATGGCATGAGCCTGCCCCATTAACACCGTAATCGCCAAATTACAGGGGAACGCGGTTTTAGAGAAAAGTGTGTTCATGTCCTCATCACCGCGCTGCTGTCGCCTCCTTGTCTGGTTTTTCAGGTGCTGGTTCTGCATACACTGCACGATAATGCGCGAGTGTTTACAATGGTCATAACTGCTGTGGTGAGCTGAATGGGGTCCATGCTTGCTGTGCTATGGCATCTGCTCCTGCTCGCGCAATCCAGGGAAAAGGGCGTGAAACGATTGTTTGCCGTTGCTCTGGCGAAGGGAGGGGCGACTGACAACATGGCTTACAGAGTTGTCTTACAGAGAATTAAAATCAACAAAGGGGGTGGCTTTGTGAGAAACAGAATGGCCCAGAGTATAGCAACAGTATTATGTGGCTATATAGTATGCCCCCACGCTCATACATTAGATCAACCAGTGTGATACCAGTGCTAACATATTGTGTTATCTCTGCTGGGGGGACAGACTTCAGAAATGCTTCCACAATGCTGTCCTCCATTAATGCCTGCAGTGCTTTATGTGGAGATGGGAGATTGAGCTCTGCTTTGGACTAGCTGCTTTAAAAATACTGGCTGTGGGCAATTCATGTTAATTAGCTTTCAGAGGTGTCAGTGGGATCTGTTGATTCAAGGAGAAATGACAAACCCCATGGACATGCATGTCAAGGCAAGTGACCCAAAGAGCTGAATTCATATTGACATACTCTTTGCTACCCTTACGGCTGGGTGGTGAAGGGATACCCAGTATTTGTGAAGACTTGGGACCTGATTCTCATTTGCTCAAAGGTCCCTTTACACTGCAATTTATTCCTACTGTATGGCTCCTTTAAACAGACAGAGCAGGGTAAAGGGGCCTCAGTGTAAAGCCCTACACTACCAATAAACTGGAAGGAATATAATGTGTGATGATAATGACATCACAATAATTCAATGAATCATCCAGAGAACTTAAATAATGGCTTGCTTTTTCTTTTGATTGGCTTTCCTATTACTAGATGATCTAGACTCTGTTTTCTGTCCAGACCTTCTCACTAGTAATTAGAGGGTGGAAATAGCTGTCAAAAGTGAATATTTTTTCTACAGTCCTCAAACAGAAATAGGTAATGGGTAATTAGGGCTGGCATTTCTAATTACAACTCCAATTATATAAAACCTTTTTGCCCCAAACAGCACGAAACAATTCCTACTGCTTAATAGAAGTAAAGTTCTTATCAATCAACATTCTAGTGTAATATTCATTCATTTATGTAAAGGTCAAACACTACATATTACCCACTACCAGCTATTACCCACATGTAGCTTAAGTGGCAAAATCCATCCAGCATTATATGCTCCTGCCAGCTTTTTTTAAATCACTGCCTCAGCATGATGTATGCTTTTTGAATAAGACTGTTATGTGCAATAAACTAATATCAGAAGCAACAGGTTCTGGTGTGTTTTACACTGCCTGTATTAGTCACCCATGCAGCCCTCCATGTTCCATATCGTTTTATTATTATTTCCGTATCTTAAGCTTGGAAAACCATTTCTAGCTAATAATCCTCCCAGTCAAATATCATGGACTCTTACCCACTCCGACATGAAGTCATTCAAATGGAACATAAAGGAGAGGACCAAAACCAATCACCAAAATAGAGTGGAGTCCCCAGGACATGTAAAATGGAGTAATTGTTACTGCTCCTACAGATTTTTCCCATCTCCTCTTGATGCACTAGAAATTTGCCACATTGCACTTTACCTCCCATGCTGACTAGCCAGCTGAAGAAACCTGCAGCCCCATGTGACAGTCTGACCCAATATATGGCAAACAGCATCACAACAGGCTCAATCAAAAGTTTGATCAGGAGAAAAAGAATCTTTAAGAATGCATATGAGACGGCAAAAGGAGTAGCCAAACTTCCCCCGCCAGCATGATTTTCCATCTGCAGAAAACACAAAATAGCTAGCAAAAAGAAACCTCTCTTTAAAATACCACAGATGCTCAGATTGTGTCAGGTCCAGTGGAGATGAGCAAGGAGTCTTTCACTCCTATACACAGTGCAGCTGGGAAACATAAAGTATTGCATAAAGCTAGCACTTGCTTTTGGTGTGAGCATCCCCAAAAGATATGAGATGAGACCATCCTCTTGTCTCACTGTTTGTACCAACCAGTGGATCTGGACAAGACTGGAGGCGAGGACATGTTTACATCCTGCAAAAAAGATGGTAGAGCTCCCCCTATGGTGTTCACTCCCCGGGAGAGTAAGGCAGCATTCTGGTTAAGTGAGCCAGAAAGCCCCTTGGGGCTCCCACTGCAACAAGGCATTTCCACGCTACTGCAGAGCTTTGCCTCTAAGGAAAGATCTTCACTCACATTCTGCTTGGTAGAGTGCAGCTGCTCCTTAACAGCTTCCACAGCAATCAGGTTTCACTGCTGGGTGGTGGACAATGGATGCTGTCCTTACCCTCCAGTTTCTGACTGAGCTTCACTGAGAATTTAACCACCCAATTCACATGGCATACATCAACATCAAAGTGGGTTTTGATTCAGTTGTCAGGTCAGCACTCTGGCTCACACTGAGTGGAGTTGGTGTCCCAGATGTTCAGGTTCCTGAAGCTACGGTCTTCCAGACAGCGCCGGTTCTGTTAAGTCCAGTATTGCCAATGCCAAGGATGCCAAAATTATCAGTCAGGTCCTAAAAATCATGAGTGTCTTAAAAAAATCATGAAAAGAAAAGGAGTACTTGTGGCACCTCAGAGACTAACAAATCCCTGCCCTCCCCCAGCCTTATCTTCTGTTTTCTGAGTCTTTAGGTTATGTTCAGGCAGTGGTGCTGGTACAGTTTTTATAGCGGGGTGCTTAAGGCAGAAACCATGTATTTGGGTTGTTATTACTACCTCAAGCCAGAGGGTGCAGCAGCACCCCTAGTTCCAGCACCCCTATGTGTGCAGGTCATGTTTTCAAGCTTTTCTGTGCAACCATGAGGGCTAAGAACTTACTCTCCTCCCTCCTCCCAATGACTGGAGCTGGGCCTTTAACAAAAACACCAAATATTGCGACACTTGCCATAAAGTCATGAGAGTTGGCAACACTGTAATGGTGGGTATTTATTCTGCTCCTCCTACCATTCCAGACTCAGCTGCCCCCTCCAGTGTCGCTCAGCATGCTGTAGTCCAAGTCTCTTCCCAGGTGAACAATGCAATTCACATCTCTAATGTAGCCTATTCTATTTTATTTTAAGTGAATTTAGTAATGTTGTATTACACCACTGTGGATTCAGCTTTTGTGACTACAGTTTCAAGATCAAGAGAGTGAAAGTCACCTCGGCTACCTGCTTCAGAGTTAGGGCATTGCTACACTTGCAGGTGTAGAGCGCTTTGAGTTAAACCCGCCTTCGGAGAGCTCAGCAGGGAAAGCACTGCAGTCTATCCACACTGACAGGAACAAGCAGACTGACGTGGCCACATTTGTGGCACTTGCAGTGGCATTGAGAGCGGTGCATTATGGGCAGCTATACCACAGAGCACCTCTTCCCATTCTGGAGCTGTGGCTTGTGGGAAGGGGGTGGGGGGGTGCAGGATATTCTGTGTCCTGTCCCAATGCCCTGTGATGCATCGGTTTGCATCCCAGCAATCCCTGTGCTTCCATCCCCACATTTGGCGCCATCTTTCAACGTTTTTTTGTACTGCTCACTCTGTCTTCCCTTTCAGTCTGTGGGAATGGACCCCGAACTGCTGAGGAGTATGCTGACGAGTCTCGCCAGCACATCACGTTTTGCAGTCACATTATTCCTTATGATCCAAAGTGACAGAACTCAATGATATTGACTCGAGTAATGCATATGACACGAATTTGCTTGTGGCATTCACGGACATGCTCACCACCATGGAACGCCACTTTTGGGCTCGGGAAACACGCACTGAGTGGTGAGATCACATCATCATGCAAGTCTGGGATGACGAGCAGTGGCTGCAGAACTTTCTGATGAGAAAAGCCACTTTCACGGGACTGTGTAAGGAGCTCGCCCCCCACCCTGAGGCACAAGGACATCAGATTGAAAGCTGCCCTGACGTTGGAGAAGTGGGTGGCTTTTGCAATCTGGAAGCTGGCAACTCCAGACAGCTACTGATTGGTCACTAACCAGCGTAGAGTGGGAAAGTCAACTGTTGGAATCGTGTTGATGCAAGTTTTCAGGGCCATTAATCGCATCCTGCTCAGAAGAACTGTGACTCTAGGTAACGTGCGTGACATTGTGGCTGGCTTTGTACAAATGGGTTTCCCTAACTGCGGAGGAGTGATAGATGGCACACACATTCCAATTCTGGCACCAGCCCACCTAGTCTCCGAGTACATTAATCGGAAGGGATATTTCTCTATGGTTCTCCAGGCGCTTGTGGATCACCGTGGGCGTTTCAATGACATTATCGCAGGCTGGCCCGGAAAGGTGCATGACGCACGCATCTTTTGGAACACTGGCCTGTTCAGGAAGCTGCAAGCCAGGACTTTTTTCCCAGACCAGAAGATCACTGTTGGGGAACTCGATATGCCCACTGTGATCCTTGGAGAATATCCGCTTACTCTTTAATGCCATGGCTCATGAAACCCTACACAGGGAGCCTTGACAGCAGCAAGGAGCAGTTCAACAACAGGCTAAGTCAGTGCAGAATGACTGTGGAGTGGGCTTTTGGCCGTTTAAAGGGCCGTTGGTGCTCTCTGTATGGGAAGCTGGTCCTGGCCCATGACAGCATCCCTGCGATTATATCCACGTGCTGTACCCTCCATAACATTTGTGAAGGGAAGGGTGAACGATTCAGTCAGGCATGGAACTCAGCGGTTCAACACCTGGAGACTGAATTTGAACAGCCAGAGAACAGGACTATTAGAGGGGCCCAGCACGGTGCTGCAAGGATTAGGGATGCCTTGAGGGAGCAATTTGAGGCTGAAAGCCAACAGTAATGTCTGGTGTCCTCACGGGAGTGAAGTGCAGTGGTTCCAATGTTAGTAGGAATCTGTGTTTGCTACACTGACTTGCAGTGTCTGTTTCTTTCCTGGGCTAAGGTATCTTTTACTTTATGCAATAATAAAGAATGTTTTCAAAGCCAAAAAATCCATTTATTGAAAAGAAACACAACTACCTGGGAAACAGAAGGGGCAAGGGGGTGGGGTGGGGAATGGTACAATCACAGATTTGCGTATGTCCTGTTATCATACTCAGCCTTCCTGTCTGGAGTGCTGTGCAATGGGTGCTGCACTTCAGGATGGCTATACTGCATGGTGATGGGGGGTGAGTGCAGTGGGTAAGGGTTGTAGTTTTCAGGTCTGGGTGGTGAAGCTACAGGTATTGGAGGCAGCTGGTGGTAGTAAGAACCCGGATGTTGGGGAAAGTGGGTTGGAGGTGACACGGGGGCACAAGGGAAAGAGTTTTGGGACAAGGGCTGGGGCGTGGGGGGGCGGGCGGTAGTGCTCTGCCTGCATGGCTATGAGCGCCTGAATCGAGTCTGCGTGGCGATCCATTATGCTTATCAGCCGATCCGTGCTTTGCTGCTAGAGCACCGCGCTTTTGTGCCAGTGCTCCTCATTCTGCTGGCAGATCCTCCTTTCGCTGTCCCGCCACTCCTGCACTTTTCGATTTTCATTACTTGACTGCTGCATTACTTCATGCAACATGTCTTCCTTGCTTCTGCGTGGCCTCTTTCTGATTCTTTGGAGTCTTTCGGCCGGTGATAACACGGACAGCTGAGATCTCAAGGTTGCATCTGTGAAGGCAAAATGTAACACTTAACAGAGGCAGCATTATTCACACCAGACAGAGCAATGGTTCCCCTGTACTTAAGGGCAAGCACAGTCTACACAATAGCATAATTTCCCCGTCACAAAGTGAGTGCACATAACCCATGGGAGCCCCAAAATGGTGAGTAAGCACAGGGTGAAGCGTGACTGATTGTTTCACGGCTGTACTGTTCTCTGGGTTTCTGTGCCTTGGGAAGAGCCAACAGCAGCAGGAGGCCCCTATACTGAACACTGTCCCCACATTTTCCACAGGAGTTCGTCCTGGAAGATATCTCGCTGCTGAGGGTGACCTGGGAAGCAAGGGAGGGTCTTCTACTGCAATGCGGTTTCTGCCCTGGCCCATATGCATCTTGCCTTTCTGCAGCAATGGTCCCCCTGCCCCTCACGCACAGTGGCATGGACAAGTTAGCCTGCATGGGATAAGGACCACAGTGGCTCTCCCAAGAAACCTGCGCAAGCGCATTGCCCAAGTTCTGAATGAGACCTTTGAAGAGATCACTGAGGCCGATTACCACGATGTGAGAGAGCACATCAATGCCCTATTCTGCATCTAGGCATGCGTGCAGCCCTAACCCCCCTCGCCCCAAGAGCCCGCACCAAATAGCTTCCTTCCCAAAATAAAAGCCGCTTACCGGGAACCTCCTCTGGTGTTTGTCTTTCCCCAAGCACTGGCCGCCGTGACTGGCTACCTTCCTCCTGGCTTGAAAACAGCTCCTGGCTGCATGCATCTAAGAATTCCAGGGTGTCTTCCTCCACCTCAGCACCCTCGCTCCCGCTTTGCTCCTCCTCCTGCCTTATTGCACTGGGCTCTGAAGTGTCCATGGTGGTCCTCGGAATGGAGGTGGGGTTGCCCCCAAGTATCGCATCCAGCTCTTTGTAGAAATGGCAGGTTGCAGGGGCAGCACCGGAGCGGCTGTTTGCCTCACGGGCTTTGAGGTCGGCATTCCGCAGCTCCTTCACTTTAACCCTGCACTGTAGTGCGTCCCAATGATGGCCCCTTTCCATCATGTCCCTTGGCATCTTCCCAAAGGTATCGTAATTCCTACGGCTGGAGCACAGCTGGGACAGGACAGTTTCCTCCCCTCAAACACTGATGAGATCCAGCAACTTGCCATTGCTCCATACTGGGGATTGCCTGGTGCATGGAGGCATGGTCACCTGGAAAGATTCGCTGAGAGCACTCCATGCCTGGTTGAGCAAACAGGAAGGGGATTTTCAAAATTCCCAGAGAATTTAAAGGGCGGGTCTGACGGTTGGTCACCTGAAAGCAGGGCAGTAGAGTTCAAAGTGATGACCAGAGTGGCTAGGACAGGCATTGTGGGGCACTTCTGGAGGCCGATTGGAGCACACTAACAGACCAGGGCATCCACACTGGCGCCGCAGCACTCCAGTGAGGGCGCACAAAACGTTATTCCACTCACCGAGGTGGAGTACCAGGAGTGCTCTAGCCGCTGAGTCAGAGTGCTCGAAATGCCTTGCCAGTGTGGACGGGTAGTGAGCTAGTGCACCGGGGGCTCCTTTAATGTACTCTAACTCGCAAGTGTAGCCAAGCCCTTCGAGTTTCTAGGAACACATAAAGACCAAGGATAGTGACCACATATACATTCGCATGTACAAGGTCTAGTTTGGTTTACAAGATTTATTAAAGGTTTAATTAGGATTATGATTACCCAAGCATATAGAAGTCCTATAAAGACTTATGCACAAGTTACAAATGTAGTCATACTCACATCCTTAACGATATTCTTCGGGTTTGATGGATGTTTTGCAAATTGATCATCAGTAGAGAGATGGTTCCTGCTGGAGTTTTCCCATAGGAAACTCATTTTACCCAGTCTGGGAACCCTCTTTTATCTTGTGATTCTGACTACACCTTACACTCTGCGCATGTGTATGTGTTAGAAAAATGTGACTATCAGGTATCTTATAGTCAAAATTACTCTTGCGGTTAATATTTTGCAATACCACCCATTGGTACATCTTTTCCCATAATCTTGTAGCATTGGGTCATTCTTTGGTCGGGACTTATGTCAAGTCTTTCTTAAGCCAATGGCCTAGTATGGCTACACTGACATCTTACAGGCCTCAGCCTGTGGGCCTTTCATTTTAGCCCTTCTTAGACTCTTACGAGTGGGGGATCTTATTGCGTCTGACTACTGATCAGTCTTATAATCCTACAATTTACATCTATTTAGCATATATGACATAGCATGTCAGTTAATCATAACATTACACAACACAGAATAAATAGTGATAAAATGAAGTAATTGGCTACACTAAGGTGCTGGATGCCTGGGGTCCGAATCTTCCCTGTACCTCTATTCAGGGAGCCAATACACACTCCTCACTGGAAAACCAGTGCCCTGAAAGCCTGTCTGATTTCTCAGCAACCTACTCTTGTTAGCTGGCTGGCCAGCTCCTGCCCTGCCCCCCACCCCAGCTAAGCCCTTTTCTAGCCCTGCAGTCTCCAAGCTCTGTGCAGGAAACATCACTGCTGTTTGTCTCTGTCACTGTGGGGGAGGGTTCATCTCCCCTGCCATTCAGCAGCAGGCTTTCCCTCCATTTTCTGCTCAGCCCAGGGACCCCAGCTATTCCTAAGGAAAGTAGAACCCTTGTTTTCTCAGGCCTTTAGATGGGTTCATCTCTCCCCTGCCCTGCACCTTTCTGGCAGTTTTCCCTTCAGTTTTTTTTAGCATTGCTCTCTCCCTCTCACACAGCAGGTAGATCTCTGCAGCACTCTCCAGGGCCAGCCTGCCTGCAACAGGGCTCCTCTCAGCTCTGTCCTTAGTTCCCCCCTCTTATTGCATCACCAGGATCACATTGAGACATTTATAGGACAGTGCACATTAGAATGTGCAGAGGTATGGAGAAAAAACAACAAAGAGAGGATAGGTCCTGCTGGAGTTGTGGTTCTCCGATTTCTTTAAACTGTTTTTGTAAGCAGCCTACCATTCATGAGGGGAAAGAAAGGCAAGGAGCTGCTGGGCTGGTTCCTTCAATTGCTGGTTTCTTAAGGATCTGAAACCAAACTCAGTCTCCAGCCTCTTCTGATTTCAAAGTAATGGAGTAATCACAAAAATGTATGATTTTGAATGGTCTCACTTTAAGATTTTTGTAACTTTTCATTTTCTTGCTATTTTTTCCAGGTGAAGAGAAAGCAACATCCCACCACGGTCACAAGCTGCAATGCTGCGAAACCGGAGAGTGACTCTAACACAGTGCTCTCCCCATCCCCTTAGGTTGGCTTTTTAGGAGTTGTGGACACACTCCAGGCATTCCGATAAATTTTCCTTGTTTTGTTCCGTCTGATCTTTGTTGTGGTTCTCAATTATTATTGAACAATTAAAGTTCGGGCAGGATGGGGCAGTGGCTACGCGCGTCCAATATGCTCCCCTGTATCATGGGAGCTGTGAGGAGATGTCTTTGAGGCCATGCTCTGGTACTGAACAATAGTTTTTTATTTTTTCAAACACCATGAAGGTAGACTGAGCCAGTCAGGTCACTGAAGAGGAATCCAAGTGAATCAGTTTTCCTTTCACATGCAATTTTTAAACCAAACAAAAAGAAAACTATTGAAAAATAAATAATGAGTCTTTGTTTTTAATTCACAGGCTAACAATGCCCTGTTTTTTGCGCACATGTGACTAATTCCTGTGACAGCTCAGAAATAGACTTTTTAACAGGTTGGTTTAGTTTGGTTTGTGGTTACTTTGGTATTTACACAGTATTCACAGTAACACAATTCTGTGATCCAAAAGTATACACTACGTAGTTCAGCTTTTTCCAGGTAATTATCTTGGCAGCGATGCTGCTTCTGTTGTTTATTCTGCTAAAGATAAAAATAGTCCTATATTTGGCACTTTAGTGTTTTAATAAACTGTGAAAAAATGGAAAGGGGTTTAGATATACAAGGGTTTATTTCATTTCCCATAGGTGTGCAGAGTAGCGTCAGCTGTGTGCCTCATTTATGGAGACTCTAGCAGTAGCGGTGGAATAAGGTGAAAGGCAGTGAAATCAGCTATTCTCTGTAATTAAAAGATGAGGAGGATCCTGAGAAAAACAAGCCAGCTAGGTGGGAGAAAGCAAAAAGATAACAACTGGTTCTGTTCATATGGTGAGGAGGATGGGATGGGGGTGTGGGGAATGTAAGAATGAGGATTGAGAGACATGGAAGAAGATGATAGGGAAATTGATAGGAAGAGGGTAAGAAAATAATTGTGGAAGTCCCATTGCCCAAATAAGTTCAAGAGGGAGTGTAGAATGCACAATACCATAGGGGACAATTTTTCCTTACCTGGAGGGTGCCCCTTCCAGTGTTTTCATTGTAATGGCACTGTCTCTGTTATCATTATCATGACTCAACTTGTTGCGGTTCAATGACAAGACAGGACAAAGCTTTAAGCAAGCAAGCAAGCTGGTCTGCAGACGGGCTTCTGCCTGTCAGCTTTTCCACCCTCTCTTTTATTTCTCTCCCCCCTGTGCATTACATACTCCGACCGCAAAAGGCATCAACAAAGGAAACAATATGACTTTGATTAATATTCTTATTTACCAGCCTCTATCTACTACTGTCCTTGTTCTCAGGCCTTGAGCCCAGTCCAAGGAAGCTTCCCACGGTTCATGTCCTCTGGGCGACTTCCCATGATCCATGTCCTTGGACAGAGCAGTGTGTGCACTGCTCCTACACAACACCCAGGGTGTGCCCTGAATGTTTTGAGGTGCATGAACTCTACATGAACCCTTAATCCCCTCCTTTTTTGTTTATTTGTGCTCGGCCATCTTATGGCAGCCATCAATTTGCTTTTGCAAGTGATTTAACTCCCGGACAGACAAGGACATAACTCGGGGAGCCTGCCAGGGTAGGTCTCTACAAAGCCTTAACAAAGAGGGAATACATTGTACACAGCAGCAGCAAAAAATAAGCCCAACAATCACAAATACAGCATAACCGAAGAATTGTCGCAGCCATCCTAGAGAGGGCAGCCAACCTGTAAGCCAATTCCAAAAGCCCTCAGACCCCAGATCTTGGCGTATGTGTGCCATAAGATTGGCCAATTTGGCCAGTCTAGTTTCTATGGAATGACTATTATCAGTTAAATTAAAACAACACATATGCTGAAACGTGGAACAGCCTAAATGATGTTTCAAGAGCAGAAAATCAATGGCTGCTCTGGTATCCAAAATTGCATCCCTTAATTCGTGTTGCTCTGTGTTAAGTAGGGCAATTGCCTGGGATGTAGTATTAATTGCCTTTGCCGCAAAACACGCCAGGGCATTTAAAGTTTTTGCTGTATAAGTGGCAAGCCCGGGGACCCCAACAATAGAGGCCTCTAAGGCGGTATACTCAGAGCGGCTGAGAAGATTGACATCTGCGACACAATCTTCTGAAAGGGGTGTACTTCTTTTACTGCGCTTTTGGCCGGCAAAAGGCAAAATGAGTGTCATTCTACTGAGGCAACAAAGGGTGCCATCGCTTAAATTTGCGGGAATATAACTAAAGGAACGTGAGCCACAGGTAAAAAACCACCCTGATGGTAGGATGATATGGCCATAATTGTACGAAATATTCACGGCGTGGGAACAATTTAAAAAAGGTTGAGAAATTTGCCGACAGCTTAAGGGCACCTTTGTACTAGTGCAATTGACCACACGCGCACAGGTGACATTGTTGGCCCCGGCCGGATACGGCGTGTGGAGGGATACGGCCGTTTGAGGCAAAGAATAGTTGGCCGGGCCCCAATTAGCCATGCCAGAGTACTGGGAAGAGAGATTCGCGTAAGCAGCGAGCATCGTCTCATTCCCTATTTCCTCAGGATGATGACATACTGGAATAAGGCATGTACCTAACAGTTCTCCGGCTGCTACAGAATCAGATAAACAAAAGTGGGTAACATTTGCTATTGAAGCCAATCTTTCCCATAGGTTATATGTCATTTGGGCCCGTAACGGAGGAAGCGCTCCCGAGCCAACCCCTACAGGAAATAGCAGGCACAAAAGGCATACAATTAATACAGAATTAGCAGTAATTTGGGCAAGAATTGCCACAAACAGAGTCTCAGGAGTCTCTGGCTGTTGGTTTGCTGCCAGTCTTCGTTGAGCCGTGGCGACCAATGCTTTTACTGCTCCCCATGTCATGGGCTGGCTTGGGACGCTACACCTCCTCCGTTTCCGTCCCGCCGTTGTCGACCTGGGAGGCACCGCATTCTCCTCCAAGGTCAGCTGAAACTCCAGTATGGGGTTCGATAGCCCCTGGTGCCACGCCATGCTGTTTCAGTGCTGGTCGCACACACCGGGCCGGAACCCACAATGGTCTTGCAGGGAGAGACACAGCAGCATATCCCCGCCCCCAAGTAATTAAAGGTACTGGGCCCAACCATTGCGGATCGGGCAGCTGACACTAATAGACACGTGGTCTTTCCAGTACCTCGGATTTGTGAAAATCCCGATCCGCGGGGGTCTGCTGATCTGCGTTCAGCGTTAAATTATTTAAAGTAAACAAAAGGATATGCAATTGTTGCTGAATGTCTCCTAAGGTTCGGAGACGCAGCTCCCCTTGTTTTAATTGTTTGTCAAGCAAGGTTTTTAGCGTGCGATTTGCATGTTCAACAATGGCTTGGCCCATGGAATTATAAGGGATCCCGTGTTTGAGACGGACGTCCCATTGGGCACAAAAGGAGGAAAGGGCTGTGGAGCAATAGGCTGGGGCATTATCTGTTTTTATCTGGCTCGGGCGACCCATAACAGCAAAACAGGCTAGCAAGTGCTGAATAACTTTGGGAGTGGCAAGGAGAACCAACCGCAGGGGACGAACTTCAGTGAGTCTATCCACAAACTGCTGACTCAACGCTGCATTGATCTGTTGAATGCAGGCAATGTGTTCCTCAGTGATGGCAATAACTGCGCCCGGTGCCCGAGCTCCACGTAGGAGCTCGAACAACGGCTGCTGCATCGATGTGGGGAGACGAAAGTAGGGTCGAATCCAATTTAAATGACCCAGAATCTGTTGTAATTTAACAAGGGTTAGGGGTTGGGGTAGGACCACTTCCGGGCAAACAGGGGCAGCATAGGTTTGTAAAACCTTATGCCCGAGGTACTGGTAGGGATAAGAGCGTTGGATTTTTTCGGGTGCCACTAACAGGCCATTTTGGCCGAGAATCTGGGACAAATATTCAAGCTGTTGTGCCGTGACCTGGGGACTGCTAAGCAAAATGTCATCCATATAATGGTAGACCTTTAGTGTGGGGTATCGGGCATGAAAAGGGGCGAGGGCCCGATCCACAAAAAGTTGACACAAGGTTGGACTATTTTGCATTCCCTGGGGCAAGTCTTTCCACTGATACCTTTGAGAGGGTCGCTGATTATTATATTCCGGCACTGTAAACGCGAATTTTTCGCGATCTTGTGGGCAAAGGGGGATGGTGAAGAAACAATCTTTTAAATCTAACACACAAAGCTGATCGGTTTGAGGTATTAAATTCGGGTTTGGCAACCCAAACTGCAAGGGGCCCATGGGTTGGATGCGTTTATTTATTTCCTTTAAATCATGTAACAGCCGCCATGCACCAGATTTTTTCTTAATAACGAACACCGGGGTGTTCCAAGGACTAGTGGAGCTCTCCAAGCGCTGTGCATGCAAATGTTGGTGCACAAGCGAATGAAGCGCTTTCAGCTGTTCTAGAGGGAGGGGCCACTGGTCAATCCACACGGGCTCTAAGGATTGCCACACCAATAGTAATGTGGAGGGCAAGGTGGGTGAGGGAGGGTTTTGGGCCATTATATATTAATATCGAGGGTGGTGCTTTGCAAGTAAGTCACGGCCCCAAATATTGAGGTGGACAGGGAGCACAAAAGGGCGGATCATAGCAAGGGCACGGCCTCCTGGTTTAGAGGCCATGACCCAAGACAAACTTTGGCGCCCGGGTTTGCTACCCCTGATCCCCCACAACTCTTTAGAAAGAACTGTTGGCCAACTACCCGGCCACTCCGGATCACGAATCACCGTAACGTCAGCTCCAGTGTCCACCAGCCCTGTAAAAGAAACATTATTTAAGAGAAGTGTTAACTGAGGTTTCGAGGGGCGGACCGACATTGCTAGAGCAACAAACAGAGAGGACGTGTTGTGAGACGGCAACTGAGACAGCGTTGATCCAAAGCTGCCTCCGCCCCTGGCTCGATCCTCTGCGGCTGGCACCTGATAGGGGACTAAAATCAATTGAGCAATTGACCGTCCACGCGGGAGCGACTGCGGAAGATGGGTCCACACCTGAACCTTAATAACGCCGGTGTAGTCAGCGTCAATGACCCCTGGGATGACAAAAAAACCCTGTTTCCCAGCGTGTGAGCGAGGGAGAACCAGACCAACAAATCCGGCAGGGAGAGGTCCCATCACCTATGTAGGTATGGCGCAAACCTCCCCCAGCAACCGAAAATCAGCATCCTTCTGCATAATCAAATCAAGCCCTGCACTTCTGGCAGTTGCCGCCCTCATGGAGTCTATGGATTTTAAGGCAGAGGGACAGTCATCTGAGTGGGAAACACCCCCGTTTGGCCCTGGGTTCGGGGGGGACCCGTCGTGCGGTTTCCTGACCCGCTACGACACTGATTAGCCCAGTGATAGCCCTTCCGACACTTGGGGCATTTCTTTGAGGGGCGAGCAGGCGCCGTCGAGGAGCAGCACTCCCGCTGAAAGTGACCCTCCTTACCACAGCGGTAACAACGCTTCCCCTCCTTCCCGCTTTTTCGCAGGGCGGCGGCTAGAACTCCAGCTTTATGTGCTTGGGTTCCGATGTTTTGGCACGCCTGCAGCATGTCTGACAGCTCTAGAATTCCAGAGGCTTGTGCCGCCTGGAGAGCACGTCGGCAATCCTCGTTCGCATTTTCAACCGCCATTTTTAACAGGATCTCCTGAGCTGCTGCCTCCTGCAATCTGTTGGTAAAATCCATAAAGGACCCTGATGCACTCTAACGGATACTGGCAAAACTTTTAGTAAGCTTGCCTGAATCCGGGACCTTCCGGAAAGCATGCTGGGCGCAGGTGGAAATAATGGGGAAGACGGCCTGCATCTGAACGGTAGCAAACTGGCCTTCCCCTGCCAAGTGCTCATAAATGACACCTTGCTCTCTATATACCTGGGCTTGGTGTTCCGCTATCTGCCAATACTCACTAAGCCAAATAACATACTGACTGGGTGTCAGCATCATGCGCAACAGCGCTTTCCAGTCTTCAGGGACCAGGGTGTACCCAGTACCTAGCCCTTCAATGAGACCACGTACATACGTACTAGTCAGGCCGAACTCGCGAATCGCTTTCTTTACCTCTCGGATCACCGAGTAAGGCAAACTGACCCAGTTTGCAAGCTGGTTGCCCTGGCCATCATCCTGCCAGGTCACTGGACAAACTGAGACCAGATCAGCCAGCTCCTCTGCTGTAATATCTGAGCGAGTCTTCGCTGTGTGAACCATTTGTTGCACCAGCGAAAGCCTCTGAACAGACACGGACGACCCCCCGGGGGGCCCCGGAGCATGGGGCCCCACGAGGGGATGGCGATCACACACCGGCTCCGGTGGGGAAGACAGGGGAGGCGGTGGTAACTGGGGTGCTGGGGGCGAAGCAGGGGGAGGGATGGCTGCAGGAGCGGACGGGGGTGGCGAGATCGGCAACCCCTCTATTGGCGCGGGAGAGGATCTTTCTGAGGCGACACGCTGTACTGCATCGCGGCAGAGGTGCCAGGCATGTAAAGCCTGCACGGGCGCCCGAGGCTCTTTGTGCAGTGTCTGGCCCAACCGCTCCCAGTCCGCTAGCTTAAGGGTTCCAGCTTCAGGGTACCACAGGCATTGGGCACTCACCTCCTGTAGCAGGAGAGTGAGTTCTCGAGTGGGGCAGTCATGCTGAGCCTTACGCAGCAAATACTGTAGCTCACTGCGGTGTTGCACTTGCAAAGCAGAGAGGGAGCTTCCCATATTTACCACAATGAAAAATACTCACCGGGATCCGCAAAGCGGATGAGTGATGCGTCTGAAACCCTTGCCGGGTGAGGTGAGTGCTGAGGGCCCCACGTTTGGGCGCCAGTTGTTGCGGTTCAATGACAAGACAGGACAAAGCTTTAAGCAAGCAAGCAGGCTGGTCTGCCGATGAGCTTCTGCCTGTCAGCTTTTCCACCCTCTCTTTTATTTCTCTCCCCCCTGCGCATTACATACTCCGACCGCAAAAGGCATCAACAAAGGAAATAATATGACTTTGATTAATATTCTTATTTATCAGCCTCTATCTACTACAGTCCTTGTTCTCAGGCCTTGAGCCCAGTCCAAGGAAGCTTCCCACGGTTTATGTCCTCTGGGCGACTTCCCATGATCCATGTCCTTTGACGGAGCAGTGTGTGCCCTGAATGTTTCCAGGTGCATGAACTCTACATGAACCCTTCACTCAACTTACTTCTCAGTGAGTCTTTTCCTCTTTGGAATGAATGACTTGCAGTATTCACTGCTTCCATTGAAACTGGGCACATTTTGCGGGGACGTCTAAATGGACAGGTTTGGGAGAGAGAACCAATTCTAAAAGAGCAGTAGTAGGTGCAAGGAGTTGGCTAAGGGGAGAATAAAATGGACAGCTGGGCAGGGTTGTTTCCTCACCTGCCTGTCTGCTAAAATCTGACTACCTTGAACTCCCACTGATATAAGTTTGGCATTACACTAGTTAAATTACTACTATTTCTACATATGCATATACTGTGGATGTTCATATACTTTTCAACATCTTATTTATGTTGCTTGGAGCAAGCAAATGTTGTTTTCCTTTTAGATAATATTACAGCAGTTATATGTCCTTTGTCAGCATTACTTTGTAGGAGAGAAAACAGATGGTTCATACTGAAAAAGGCAAATAGAGGAGACTGTATTCTATCATTTAAGATAATGCCTCCAGGCTTGAGTTACACAGGGATCTCAAAGGACCTGTGGTAAATTGAGGCATATCCTTCTATCCAAAAATAAATGCAGTAATAGAAACAAGTTTAAAGAGAAATTGGGCAGGATGGTACAAGGGACTGATTTTTATTGTTCTTTATATTTCAGTAGTACACAGAGGACCCCAATCAGAGCAAGAGCCACATTATATAAAGCCTAGAAGATCCTTACCCTTTTTCAATGTTCAGATGTAATTTTGACTACCATTATCTAAAAGTTGTTACCGTTTCAAAACAATTCAGTAGTCTATGTGAAATAAGATTGTTGCAGTCTCATTGCTAATGGCCAGGGCTCTTCATCGCCAAACTGACTTCTGGCATTAATTTGGTACCCTTTTTTGTTAATGTCAGGGAGGCATAGGAATGACTGAGCATGGAGAACCAGCTCCCTTTATAGCTGTAGGAGGTTTTCCCTCTAAAACGGGGTTGAGGCATATTTATGGGATGGTTGAGGGGAGCCTGCACTTCTGTGGAGTCAAGCTGTCATTCTAACACCTTTGACCAGCACTTAAGTTACCTAAAGATAAATACAGTTCAGTCTACTATGTAGCAAAATGTTGGCCAAGGTGAATTTCTTCAACAGCTTTCTGATCTATAAATAGCAAAAGTAAAATAATCCTCATTTCAAACTTGTCCATATAATTTATTGTTTCTTTAATGGGACATGCATTCAGTTCCTTCAGCTGTGATTTTTGTGTGTCTTTCCCCCTCTCTGTCCAAAGTATTCAGCATGTATTCGGGATTGTGATTTTTTGACAAGACATTGAAGAGTCCTTCAAAGTCTATTCCATTCAATTTCTACATGTTCTTTGACGGGACTTAATCAGAACAAAAATAATATTAAAAATATAGGCGTTTATTGGTTGTCTCCTTCATGACATCATTGTTCCTGCATCCTTGAAAAGAATAAGGAAGGTGCTGGACCTGGTTTAAGAAAAAGGGCGGTAAGGGGAGAAAGTTGAAAGTTCTAACTTTGCCCTGTGTGCCTGTGGGGTTTGCTTATTTATTTAATTTTGAAATTCAATTGAAATTTTTCATTAGAAAACTTCTGCTCTGCTCTAGTAGATACCAGTTTTCACATAGGGAGAAATTAATCAGTTGTACAGCAGGTTATGGCACCTAGCCCTATCTCACCATATAAGCCATGTTGGCTGGCTGAGTCCTTGTAAAGGGATGGCCCTGCAACCCCTGTGTGTTCAGGCAGTGGTCTTTGGCACAGAAAATCACTTCATGGGTGGAGTAAGAAGAAGTCATGGATCTGTATGTATGCAGATCCTTTGGCTCCAGTGTGGAGGGGCTGGGCAATTTAAAGAGTATAAGAGGTTGTGGGATTCCTGGCTATGACTCGGGAATGTGAATTAACCCTCATTACAGCACTTCATCAGATCCTGAATACTTGGGCTTTGTGAATTTACTTCTAGTAGTCACGTTGGAGGAAATTTGCAATGAAAACTTCACATACATCTAAATATCTAAATTTAAGAGTAGTTGCAATTTGCTTAGCTCAGTGAAACACACAGGAACGTGTTTTCCCAAATTTAGCTTTTCAGCAACAGTAAAGGCTCCTATACTTTGATGTCATAGAACCTATGAAACATTTCTTATTGGCTTATTTGCAATGAGGGTGATAACTTTTTCTCTGTGTGATGTTTTTTTAATCTTTAGATCTCATTGGAAAGTGTAGAGTATGTGTAGCACTCAAATGATTATTTTTGTACGGTCATTCCAATCCTTATGTTGCTAACTACTGCTTTATTTTAAGTGTAATATAAGCTCACTTAACTGTACATTGAACTACCACAGTGCAAAATGTCTGCAGCTATATAAGACTTTCTTTTCATATTCTCCTCCTCTTAGCAGATGGCCAAAGGCTAATATTAGCATATCTTTTGAGGCATATGTGTGGTTTTGTTTTTGCTTCATTTTTTAAATGATCATATGACTTTCTAATGCTAAAGGAGGGAGAAAAAAGTGTGTCTGGTAACACAGAAAGCATCCCATTTGCTGATTATGTTAATGAGAGAATTTGCTTTTCTGGGAAATGGAAAATCCTTCAAGAAAATTGCATTAGCAGGTAAGAGCTGATTTGCCTCGCTGTGAAAGGAAAAAAAGACTGTTGATTAGCAGATGTCTTGCATATATAAGGGGGAGCGGGGGAATATAGCACAAGAATGCAGATAACCTTTAACTTAGAATCAAGTTATCTGCTTTTTACAGTAAGTGAATTACTATTTAGTTATTTAAATGACCAAGTTAGTTATCTGGTTTGTGTGTGAGTCATTAAGATTGAGGGTGATTCTAAATCTTATTAAATTAGTTTCTAATAATACATATACTAATTTTTAGAAAGCTTCAAGTTCACAACAGATGCCAAATTACAAATTAACAAATTATTTTTTTTTCTAATTTAATTCATCCACTCTATTGTAGCTTCATTTCAGTCTATACAACAGAGAGGTGAAATCCTTATGTTGTTTTATTCACCAATGACACTTTCACAGAATCACTGAACCATAGGAATGGAAGGGACCATAAGATGTCATCTAGTCCAGCCCCTTGTGCTAAGGCAGGACCGGGTGTCATCACCTGACACGTGTTCTTTATAAAAAAAAAAAAATGGTGGGGATTCTGCAACCTCCCTTGGAAGTCTATTCCGGTGCTTAACTACCCTTATATCTAGAAAACATTTCCTAATATCTAACCTAAATCTCCCTTGCTGCAGATTACTTCTTGTCCTACCTTCAGAGGACATGGAGAACAATTGATCACCATCCTCTTTAGAACAGCCAGTAACATAGTTGAAGACTATTATCAGGTCCACCTTCCTGTCCTCTTTTCTCAAGGCTAAACATGCCCAGGTGTTTTGTTTTTTTTAAACCTTTCCTCATAGGTCAGGTTTTCTACTCCTTTTATTATTTTTGCAGTGCTCCTCTGGACTCTCTCCAATTTGTCCACATATTTCTTACAGTGTGGCACCCAGAACTGAACACTGAGGCCTCATCAGAGCTGAGTAGAGTGGGACAATTTCCTCCTGGGTCTTACATAGTACACTCCTGTTAATACTCCCCAGAATATCATTAGCCTTTTTCACTACTGCATCATGTTATTTATTGGTTTTATATACTGTTGGTATTGTTTTCCCTGTACAGTTATTTCTGTTTTGCTCTCCTGCTGGCCTGTGTGTAGCTGCTCTTACATTATCTTGATGAGATTCTGAGGGGCAGAAGAGAAGCTTGAACACAGGAGCCAGCATTCAGGCTACTCTTTATCCTTTCTCTGAATTCATACCATCAAAATGCTCAGAAATAGTTTCTTTTTCATGCCTTCACCTCTGATGCCTTGATCCAGTACTTCCATGCAGAGATGGATTCTCAGAGCCTCAACAACTGGCATCACAAGATAGGCACCGGTTTCTTCAGCTTCTGTTAGACTTTAACGCCTCAAAAGATTTGAGAATTCATGTCACAGTCTCTGCTAGCCTTCACTGTATTTGAGTCAGCACACAAGTTTTACTTCTTGAGGCCAAAAGTGAGTGTCATCTGTTCTCTGGTTTCTCAGCATAAAATATGGAGTTATCATGTTGCTACATTATGGGACAGATATTTGCTAATGGAGGCCAATTTTTGCTGATAGTCTAACTCAGAAACAGCAGTGGAAAAAATGCTTAAAATTGACAGGCAACTTCTGGCCTTTTTGCACAGATTGAAAGAGAGATTGATCTCAATCTCAGAGTCTAGTGAAGTATCTCCCCTTTATATTTAATAATGTTCTCCAGCAAAGATAAAATTAGAACACATCTTTTTTTTTTTTAAATTTGAGTGAATGATTTAATGCTGAAGGAAATGTGGGTAGTTCCACTCCCTGAGTAAAGGGTGTCTGCTCAAATAAATTGGTTAGTCTCTAAGGTGCCTCAAGTACTCCTTTTCTTTTTGAGAATACAGACTAACACGGCTGCTACTCTGAAACCTGTGAGAATGGAGTAGTAGTTAGAGTAATCCCCACCCCCCCATAATGTCATGTAAATTAGTTTCCATCCTCCAGGAACAAACTGAGGAAAATTGCCTTACAAAACACAATTCTTCAATGCTAGCATAACACCCCACCACCACCCACACACACACCATCCAGGAGCATCAGAAAGGGAGCTGCAGGGGTATCCTCCCTGGAAAAAACACGCATGACAGAAGATGGGTTTCCCCAAACTTGCTCCAGGGCATAGCTGCATGGGTGGTGGGCTAGGCTTCTCATGCCACGCAATCCTTTGTTGGGCTGCTATTGACCAGGCATATCAGAGCTGTGGGTCTTGGCCTTAATCGATTGAAGTAGCTATTCTGTTTTACTTTGCTGCCTTCCCAGATGGCTCCTGACACTAGTTCTACCTCCAAAGTGAATCAGTTAGCCTGGGGAGGGATTCAGGTGCTGTACCTTAGCCCCCTGTAATGGCTTTTTCAGGGTCCTTATAATATTAGGAAGTTTGATGGTCCATTAGCATTTTATAAGGCTAACCAAAAATAAACAAAAAGGGAAACCATGAGAAGTGAAAAACATGCATATTATCTGCAAGGTGCCAACTCACATGGTTTAGAGATACATGGATTTTGGGCATCCAGCAGTTTGCATTTTTATTCCAACAAACCTACCATATCTGCAAAATTGGACTGGAAATCCTAGGAGAACAAATTCTCTCTCAAGACTTCAGGTATTTTCAGTATTGGTCCTAATGCTGACTGGATCATAGAAATTCAAGGACAGATGAAAAGGGGAAAAAATAATTTTTCAAAATCTCAAACACTAAGCTCAACTTTGATTTTCAAAATGGGTAAGGGTAAGTCTTAACTGGCTTGCTCACCTTTCGTTTTTACTAACGTGACATATAAAGATTTTTAAGAGAGGATTATAGAGGGAAATACAGCTACACAGTGGCAATTCCCAGTGGGAAGCATCACTTTTCTTGATTGTTTACAAAAGCTCTGAAGTCACCAGAAAGCAATTGCATTGTTGGCTTTATTTTGATTAAATATATTTATTGCTGACATTGCAAGCCACTGCACAACATACAGGCAGAAGAGGAAAACCCTAACTGGAACTCTCTTGGCAGTATGCTTTATTGTAGGTCAAGACCGTAGTCTCTCACAGGCAAATGACATAAACTTTCTGTGACTGGCTAAATCCACCCCCACACCACCAACCCTGTCTTTATGTAATAAGTCTAAAACCAAATACAAACATTCTGTATCTCCTACCTATTGTAAAGTCTTCTGTCCACATAAGTTTTCCAGCTGGGCCTGTCTTGTGCTTTGAATGAGTCAAGTCCTTGCTTGTATGTGGATGTGAATTATCAGGTATTTGGAGGAGTTCATGTCCTCCAAATTTCATTTATTGGTTGTGTGCTGACTGTCATGGTTACAGGACTAGCTATATCTTTGTCCTCTCTCTGGTCCCTCAGAATGTGCCCCCCCCCCCCCACAAGTGTTAGGCCTCACCTTCTCCTGGCTGGAATCTCATGATCTTCCTGTGCTTACACTGTCCTGCCTAAAACCCAGTCTATCATCTGAGCTTTTCCAGCAGGACCAACTGAGTTCAGCACTGAAATTTTCCCTTTGGGAGTTTCTGACCTGTGGATAACACAGGTGACCAGACAGCTGTCTCAAAACAAAGAATGGTTAATCTTAGTAGCAGGAATAAAGCATAACATAAGAGAAAAAGGAATTTAACACACTAAAGGTCTATATATGCATGACGATCTTACCTATATTCCAAGGCAGGCCTATCTTACCCCAGATCCCCAACCTCTAGTGTCTGGTTGTCAGTCTAATCTCTGCCTCAGTCTCCCTCCCTGTCCTTCAGGAACTCCATTTTTAAAACCAGTTGAAGGTCTTTATTCTGTCTTGTCTTTTCAGTTCGGTTAAACCACTTCCAGGAGCTCAGCAAGGCATCAGAGGTGCATTTCAAAGTAGATGGCTGTGCATTGTCTCTTATCCCTTGAATTGTTTGAGAGGAGATGAGACTATCAGGATCCAACCTCCCCCACCCCTCCCACAACCACCACCCTGCCTTCCTGGAAGCATATCCTGACAAACTTGCTGGTGAATTAACTCAGTTTATACCTACAACACAATATCCAGTAGTCACAAGTTATTATAGATGAACCCCATGTCCTTCACATTGACTGTACCAAGTTGGGACAAGATGAGGGGAATAGAACCCCTCATATCCCTGCAGGGGCACAAAATAGTGGTTCTCCAAGCACTTGGCCACCAACGGTACCAAGGCCATCATACCCTGAAGAGCTCTCGCAGGCTTGAGGAGCTCCTCATTAATTGGAAGGGCTACCCTCCCAGGAACAGAGGGCTGGAGAACATCCATGAATTTATGGGTATTCTCCTGGAGAAACTCCACTTGAATACCAAGGGACAAGACAACCCAGCATAAAAGGTCCTGGTATGCCTTGAAGGATGAACCAGGCAGCATCACATCATCTGGGGACAAGGACGAAACTGTTGGCTGAGCCAGAGATGGGTCCTGCTTCTGAGGTAGCGACTCTAAACAGGGAAACACCAGAGGCTCCACAGGAAGGGGAACGCTGGGTGTCTGGACTTGCAGCCAATCTGCAGCCACCAATGCTACATGAGCAGAAGACCTCCATTTTGACTTGGACAATGAGTGAGACCTCTGGAAATGAGAAGCTTCCTATTGAGCCCAAGGGGGCCATTGGCATGGGTAAACACATTTGTGGCCAGTAGGGGCCGGGCAAGGAGCCTCCATCCCAGCCTACGGGTGCATGCCAACCCTCGTAGCCATGCTGGTCAACTGGTGGCCTTCAGACCTCCTCTTGCAAAGTGAGGTGTGAGGATGAGGAGCCCAACTCTGAAACAGACAAGTCCCAGGACCTCGGGGACATGAGGGGAGAAACACTATTGGGAGCCATCCAGTGATCCAACTCATCTGTGGCCCAGAACAAGGTCAGAACCAGTGCTCCCAATGTCGTTGGCACCACCTGTGCCAAAAATGTCATTGCCACAGGCAAGGTTGGTTCTGGTACAAACAGTGGCATTGGAGCACCTGAGTGTATCGAAGTTGAGGGTGGTGACAATCTCTACAGCACCATCTGTGGCATCGATTGCATTGGTGCTGAGGAAGGGCCTGGAACCAAAGAACCTTGTACCATCTCTGGGGCTGAGCCAATACCAACCAGTAGGAGAGGTGCTTTATGGTACATTGCTGAAGGACCCAAGAGTTCATGGCATGCTCCAACTGGAGGCGCCATTGTGGACACCAGTCTCATGAAGTCCTGGACCAGTGGCAAAGCCAGGACCAAAAGGTCTTCCACAGCCAGGTAAGTTGATGTCACAGACATTGTCGGTAAGGGCATCATTCCCCTCAGTACTGGACTCAACATATGCTGGAATTGGAATTGACAATATGGAGTGTCTGTCCTCCCTACCCTGTACTGAAGGAGGGTCAGAAGTACCCATGCCATCCTGCACACTAGAGACAGTCCCATGCCAGGTCACGCTCTTCTTAGGGGAGACAGAAGAGCTGCCCCAGGACCTGGAGCACTCATAATTTGTCTTACCAGTCTTCTTTGGCACTGAGAACAGGAGGACTCCCATGCCTCTTTGGAGAGGCGCCTGCCCACAGTGGGAGGCAGCAGCACTTTGGGAGCCGGAGGGCGATCCGTGGCCTTCGGAAACCCTGTTCAAGCAAGGGCTGCTGAAAGCAGAGGTCCCGTGCCACCTGCGTCCTCTCCTTGAATGGTCTTCAGATCAAACAGTGCTCTTTACGATGGGCCTCACCAAGGCAGAGCAAGCACCTCATGTGGGGATCGCTGTTGAGAATCACCCCTCCTCACGAATCCCAGGGAGAGCACTACCACTACCGGTATAGTATACGCCCACAACTTTTGCACTAACACTAACTAAGCTAACTAGTAACTGTGTACAATGAATTAATCTAAGAGGATAAATTGTGAGGTTGTGAAAACAACCACCCTGCAGAGCTCTGACACCAGCGGAGAGAAGCAACTGAGGGGGGTCAGCGCGACACTGCCTCATATAGCCGGGGAGGGGCACGACCACCACCCTTCTATGAGTACTACCAGGCAAAAGTCTCTGGCTTCAGCGTACGCACACACCTACTTGGAATACATTTCCCCTAGTCCTGTTTCTATTCCACTAATAGCTGCTGTTTAACATCCTCCTGAGGTACTAAAGTTAGACATTGTTAAATCATCAGGTCCAGCTAACCTGCATCCAAGTGTGTCAAAAGCGATGGCTGTGACGCTCTCCGCACTGTTAATGTGGAGTTTTCACTAAGTATTGGCGCACTGGGAAAACTTAAGAATGAAGGAAAGCTAAAGTTGTGCCAGTTTTTAAAAGGGTAAACCAGATGACCCAGCTAATTATAGGCCTGGCAGCCTGACATTGATCCCAGGCAAGAAAGTGGAGCAGATGGAACCAGACTCAATTAACAAAGAACTAAAATAGGGTAATGTAATTTAATGCAAATCAATGGAAAATATAGCTGTGACGGGTTGAACCTCTTGGGAAGCCATCTGACGTGCTGAGATACCACTGAGTCTACCTGTTCTGACAGCTTGGGTGCCCTTTAACCTGTCTTGCTAAGCCAGGGTCTTAAAACCTCCTCTAACACACAGACACACAGTCAGCTGCAGATCAGCTCTGGGAAGACTCAGCTTAAGGGACTTGCTCCAGCACTCAGATGTCCACCTCCTTTGGAGTGCAGCCCCAAAGGTATATTATGAAATCTGCCCCCTCAGTGTGGAGAGAGGAGT
Organism: Lepidochelys olivacea; assembly: GCF_965140295.1. Taxonomy (NCBI): domain Eukaryota; kingdom Metazoa; phylum Chordata; order Testudines; family Cheloniidae; genus Lepidochelys; species Lepidochelys olivacea. The sequence goes on along the minus strand of NC_140413.1, from coordinate 100,289,536 downwards.
GCACACTTCTTACCCCCCAAGTTAGAAATTACAGAAACTGGGTTTAATAACAAACAAAACAAATTTTATTAACTATAAAAAGCAAATTTTAAGTGGTAAAAGGGATAACAGAACAAAGCAGATTACTACGCAAATGAAATCAAACATACAAACTAAGCTAGTTTCACTAAAGAAATTGGTTACAAACAATATTTCTCACCCTAGATATTGTTGCAGGCAGGTTGCAAAGTTTCTGTGGTTCAGAGTTCCAGTTATATTCCTTTTCAGACTAGACCCCTGTCTCAGTCTGGACTCCCCCCTTGCCTTCCTTTTTGCAGTCTTTCTTCTTGGGTAGATAGGCCATGGAGAGGAGGAGTCCTGTTTGCCTTCCTCCCCCCCCCCTTAAATAGGATTTACATAACGTGGGAATCCTTTGTTTCCCAAACTTGACACCTCTTTCCTTCCAGTGGAAAGTTACAAGAAGTCCCAGGTAATGTTTAGTATCAGGTTACAAGACCTGACTCTGTAGGATCATAAGAGTCCATGAGTCAGTGGCAGTATGGAGATTCCACAGGAAGGCCAAGCTTTTCACAGTCTATTGTCCTCGCTGATGGGCCATCCGCCCTGTCTGGCTTTTTCATTGTTGTACCTATAGTGTTACCAGTGGGTGTCACCCAAAGTAGCATAGTTGAAATACAGATACATAGTCAGGTTTCAGAGTAGCAGCCCTGTTAGTCTGTATTCGCAAAAAGAACAGGAGTACTAGTGGCACCTTAGAGACTAACCAATTTATTTCACCATAAGCTTTCGTGAGCTACAGCTCACTTCATCGGATGCAAGTGAGCTGTAGCTCACAAAAGCTTATGCTCAAATAAATTTGTTAGTCTCTAAGGTGCCACAAGTACTCCTTTTCTTTTTGTGAGATACATAGTCAATATTCCTAACTTCAGATACAGAAATGATACAGGCATACAAATTGGATAAACACATTCAGTAAATCATAACATTTCCAATGATATCTCACACAAGCCATTTGCATGAAGTATATCTCAGTTATGTCATTCATATCATAAGCATATTTTCATAAAGAATATGGAATGACATGTCATAATAACCTGTCAAACTAAATTGAAGTCTAAAATCTTTTTTTATGAGATTACAAGTTTGGTTACTAAAAATAATAGTTTTGATGTAATATACTTAGACTTCTGTAAGGCATTTGACTTGATGCTGCATGACATTTTGATTAAAAAACTAAAACAAGATAAAATTAACGTGGCACACATTAAGTAGATTAAAAACTGGTTAACTGATAGGTCTCCAATTGTAACTGTAAATGGGCAATTGTCATCGAATGGGCATGTTTCCAGATGCATCCCCAGGTGTTGGCCCTATGCTATTTAATGTTTTTATCAGTGACCTGGAAGAAAACATAAAATCATCACTGATAAAGTTTGGAGATAAGACAAAATTTGGAGCAGTGATAAATAGTGAAGAGGACAGGTCACTAATTCAGAGCGCTCTGGATCACTTGGTAAACTGGACACAAGCAAATGACTATATGTTTTAATATGGCTAAATATAAATGTATACCTCTACAAACATAGACCATACTTACAGGATAGGGGGCTCTATCATGGGAAGCAGTGACTTCAAAAAAGGTTAGGGGATTGTGTGGATAATCATCCGAATATGAGCGCCCATGTGACTGTGGCCAAAAATGCTAATGTGATCACAGGATGCATAAACAAGGAAATCTCAGCTAGGAGTAGTTATTTTACCTCAATATTTGGCACAGGAGTAACCTCTGCTGGAATACTGTGTCCAGTTCTGGTGCCACAGTTCAAGAAGAATGTTGATAAATTGGAGAGGGTTCAGAGAAGAAGAATTAGAGGATTAGCAAACATATCTTTTAGTGATGGAGTCAAAAAGGTTAATCAAGCTTAACAAAGTGAAGATTAATTAGTATAAGTATCTACATGGGGAACAAATATTTAATAATGGGCTCCTCGATCTAGCAGAGAAAGGTATAACACAATCCAGTGGCTGGAAATTGAAGCTACGCAAATTTGTACTGGAAATAAGGTGTACATTTTTGACTGCTAGAGTATTAACCATTGGCACAATTTACCAAGGGTGGTGGATGATCTCCATCATTTTTAAATAACTTCAGGTTACAAGGCCTATTGACTTCAAACTGCAAACTCTGATGGATAGTGTCCCAGTTCCCAAGGTAACTGCATCTCTGGCATCTTCGTGACCTTCTTGAGAGCACTCTGCTTAGTTGTCTAGCATCTAGCTGTTACCCTTCTTGGGGCAGAGTCCCACAACTCTCGCTGTCTAGATCTTGGCCTCAGACGCCTCCAATCTACTGTAATTATCTCAGCAAGTCTGACTTTAGTTCAGCTCAGAAGCAATGTCAGGATTAACCAGTGACCAACCAACTTTCATAATGTAAAGTGCTATTTATTCAGAGCAAAAGCATCACAGAGAAAACATAATAAAAATAAAAAGCTTTTCTGCATCTTTAGCTTAGTAGTCAATCACCCATCTCCTGTCAGACTTCTTATTAGAAAAAAAAATATGTAAAATCTGAAATGCTATCATTTAGGAAACTAATTAAAGAAACAAGTACAAAACATCCATTTTAGCAATTTGACTATAAAAGAAGAAGAAAGTAAAGAACTAACAACATGTAAATAAAATACCTTAGTTTAAATTTTAAAAAAATCAATTTAACTTAGAGAAAATCATTATTTAAATAAAAAACATTATTAATGTAAACAATTATTTTTATGTAAAGCTATACATGAAAGTGATGAAATGCAGTGATGAGACATTGTACATTAATTCCATACAGCAACTGTCATAAGCCCCATTAGATGAAGCGAAATATGAATACCAGCTGCTTAGAACACAGTGAATGAATGCCACTGAATCTACAAGAGACCAAAAGTGAATTTCTGAATTTCAGCACGGAGATAAAATTCAGAATCAACTTGGTATGAAACCCATTCTTAATCTGATTGTGAAACATCCTTCCTCAAGTTAATTTTTAAGGTTGTCGTGTTTTTTCTGAGGAACACAAAAGTTCGTTCAAAAGTCACTGGGCCAGAAATATCTCAGATTTGTTCCTTAGGTGGACATCCAAGATAATCTTTGCTGAGAACAGGGAAGAGACCACCATTTCTGTGTTAAATTACAAAAGGTACAGATTAACAAATTGTAGTTTAATGGGATTCTACCATACCTTTTAAAATTTCTGAACACTTGATGTACTTTACTCAACCTAGACCTACAATAGGTTTAGAGAATAATTCCTTTTTCATTCTTTTAAAAGTTGTAAGTCTAAAACCTTTTCCAGTCCACAAAAAGAACAAATGAAGCACACTGGTAAACCAGAGATCATATAATCTACTCATACTACTTCAAAGTGCTTCCTGTCTATTAAAATGACAATGAGCTCTCTACACGAAAAAGTGTTTAATTATGTCCTACTCTGTGAGATTCAGAATCTGAATGCTGTTTATATTCTTTTACTCATATATTTTAATGTGACATATGGAGAGCCTTGAAAGTCATGTGAACGTAATAAGAGTAATAAAAAGAAACTATTAAAAGGTATCCCTAAAAGTTAGAATAGAACATGTCAAAAATTAAATTATTTCTGAAAAATGTAAGGACATGCATATTGGAAGGAATCATTTGAAGTACTCCTACACTGTAGTAGGTTGTAAACTAATTGTAACCACTCAAAAAGTGACCTGTGTGTCACAGAGGGCAGTTCACTGAAAAACTTTTCTATGCACAGGAGCAAACAAAAGGATGTTTTTGTGCCTTAAGAAAGGGATATAGATTAATACTGGAAATAGTATATTGCTACAGAAATCAACAGGATACTCTCACCTTGAATATAATGTTTATAATATAATATAATCACTTTGTCTTCAGAGGCATAGTGTAGAAATTGAAAAGGTCTTGAGTAGGGCAAGGAAAATGATTAGAGGCACAGACAGACTTTCATATGCAGGAAGATTTAAAAGATAAGAAAGAACTGATCAGAAAGGAGATGAATAAGAGGGGACTTGACAGAGACTTATAAAATAAATGACTGTTATAATGAATGTGAATCAGGTGCTCCTGCTATCTCTCTCTTAAAACCAAAATGATGGGAGGTTCCAGTGAAAATGAGAGAGAGCCAATTTAAAACTGTTAAAAGGAAACACATTTGTACAACTCATAATTAACCTGCAGAATTCTGCAGAAAACAACATCAGTGAGGTGGAGAGCTTAGTAACGAAAAAATAGATATTTTCATGAATACAGTCATCTGCAATTACATTAGTTGGGACAAAAGTTGATAAAGGATAGCAACCTTTATGCCTGAGCATATAAGTCTGTCACTAACTACTTATCTTATGAAAAAAAACCACCTTCCTTATAGGCACTTTATGGTGGTTTTACACTGTCCTATAAAACATCTGCTATGAATTAGTGTCAAATGCAAGATATTAGACTAGATGGACAGTTGATCTGTTCCAGTTTCAACAAAACATAATGGTTCAAATATAAAAATATTTGCAGTCTAGTTTCCATTCCCTCCCAACTAAGGCACCTAATCCTGCAAACACCTTACTCTTACAAGTAATCCCATTAAAATCGGGGATTCTGTGTGTGAATATGAATTACTTATGAGAGGCTATTTTGCAGTTTCAAGTCCAAAAATTCAAATTACAGCCACTCCCAGTAGGTGCACATGTTTAACACTAATGAAAGATTTGAAATGGGTGAACTGAAAGTTAAATGTGATTTTAGATAAATTAGCTGGAATTAGTTTGAATTCTCTGTAACAAAGAATATGAGCTTATTCTACAAAAGATAAGGAGTCTATTGACCAGAATGTTCCTAAACCACACATCCATTTGCACTTTACCCACCAAACAAGAGTCATGTTAAAAAAGACCCTTTTCTGTTCTGAACAGTGTAATGTTTTGTGGGAAACTGGAAAAGAGAAACAAATAGAGCGGAGAGGATGGACGTAGAAGGCTCCTGGAAAAAGACAGAGAGAGACTCCTAGAAGCAGGAGAAACAGAGAGACAAACTGAAAGGAAATAGAATGTGAGGTTGAAAATAACAGGAGTAAGTCTGGCAACTCTACTAGCCAGAGTGTAACTACAAAGTTTATTCAGGGAGAAAGCTAGGCTGGAACTTAAAAGTACTTCTCAGACTTTGTTCACCAGAGCTTGAGAGCTGATAACGTAGTACTGTAGTGAGAGGCAGTATTACCCCTAGGTCACAGAAAGGCCCTCTGCGCCTTAAAAGCCACTGTAGCCTGCAGAAGAAAAGGTTAACACTTTTAAGTGTTAATATATTGCTTAAGTAATATATTAAGAAATTTTTGCCTACCTTGAGCCAGTTATTTTCGTAAGTGACAATAAATGCTGTTAACTGAATGTAATGTGCATAAGCTGAATTTTGATTTTGTAGTGTAGTATATAAGCTACAAAGTTACACTGTGTTTATGATTTCTTCCTTTTAATAGGTGGCAATAATAGCAGAATTTAGTTTAGTACATGGGTGGAGTCCTGCATCCTCTGTCCTGAGCTATATCAAATATGAATTAGTTTGGGCTTTTTCTGTAGAAAAAGTCAGCTTTCTGATAAAACTTTTCAGAAGTTTAAGACTTTCTTTACCTTGTGTTTCCAGTGACTAGTACAACTATTTGTGAGTAAATTCTACAGTATCAGTCTCTAAATTCAAATTTCCAAGTACCAGCTGTTCTACAATTTAGAAAGGACCACTACTCTTCCATAAAATGGTGCTCAAAAGCCAGATTTTTAGGCTAAGACATAATTTAACTAATCAAGAAAGATCATGTCATCCATTTTTAAATAGTCTTTTCAGTCTTTATAAATACAATTATACAATTAAAAGGGGTACAGGTGGCAGATTTTCCTAGATCTAGCCCAGGTATGAACATAGTTCATATTACACACAAAAACTATGTTAAAATAATTTTATGCAGTGGTGTTGTAGACACGTTGTTCCCAGAATATTAGAGAGAGAGAGAGAGGTGGGTAAGGTTATATCTTTTATTGGACCAACTTCTGTTGGTGAGAAAGACAAGCTTTTGGGATTACACAGAGCTCTTCTTCAGGTCTGAGGAAAAGCTAGGATGTTAAAATAATGTAATGTAAGTTTGCAAAATCAAGAACCAAAATTAGGAAATGCCAGATTTACAATTCCCATGCAACCTTAATTCTGCCCCCGGGTATATCCATCATGTGCACTGAATGGGGTCATTGGGAAAAAACAGTGATGTGATCATATAATTAAATATTGTATCATAATGCATACACACCAGGAGGCTGAATTAAGGTTCACATTCCTAACTTTTGAGTGCTTGACTTTGCAACCTAAACAAAATTCTTGTAATATAGTGTAACATTCTGTACACCTTTTTTTCTTCCTCAAAGAAAAAAGTCGGGGAGGGGTTTTCATTAAATGGGTCATTGTGACCATGTTCTAAGTCTGGTTATTTATAGAATGGAGGCATCCTGGCCCAACTCTGTTGCAGCCTCCCACACAAACACTACAGCCCGCTGGTCCTGTCGCTCCATGATGTCCTGCCAATATGTTCCTGAGGAATGCAGGTGAGAGAAGAGAAATTATGATTTTTAACAGTTGGTCTCAGCAAAATCTGAACAGAATTTCATAGGACATAGCCAGAGCGATTCCCCCTACAAAATATCAAAGGCCTGCTGCAACTAAGAGAGATGTGAGAGCTTCTCAAAGAAAAGGTCCCAAGCATTCTTATAATGGAAAGTATTATGCAACCTAAAATAGGGGTGTTGTGGGCAAGTATAGTCTGTCACACCACCTCCCTGGGGTGGTAGCGTTATGGCCCTGTGGCCAAGTCCAAGAGACTGCTCCTCCTCTCAGGGTGGGATACCATAATGGTTAGAGTCGGGGAGCTGTCCTTAGGTTCAGGACTGTCTGGCCATGCCACCAGAGTAAATGGGACCACCCTTCAGAAGAGGGCGGTACAACCTAATGGCCAGAGTTAATGGGGCTATACTTCTGTGCAGGGCGGCGTGGCCTAGTGGCCAGAGTCAATGGGGCTGCCCCTCTGTGCGGGGCAGCGGGGCCTGGAGGTCAGAGTCTGTAGGACAGTCCCTCTGTGCGGGGTGGTGTGGCCTAGTGGGACCACCCCTCTTTGCAGGTCAGCATGGCCTAGCGGTTAGGCAGGGGGTTGGTCACCACCCAAGGGTAGGTTGGTGTCCGGGGTAGAGGGACCCAGACGCTCCCTACTCCATCAGGTCCCAGCCCAGGCCCTAACAGTAGTGAGTGTATCCACCATGAATCAGCAGGGATCCCTCCAAAACACAGGGACTCTGTTCCTGGTTCCACAACCGGATCAATGTCTGGTTCCCCTAAACTACTTCTTACCCTGTCTTCCTGTTCCAAAGTCCACAGGTCCTCTGATCCTCCAGGGTAGTCAACAGGCGAAGTTCCCAATGACTCCTTCCCCTTCTGGGCAGCCAGGTATTCGCCTGGGTCTCACCATGCCTGGTGTCATAAATATAAAGGGAAGGGTAAACCCCTTTGAAATCCCTCCTGGCCAGGGGAAAGCTCCTCTCACCTGTAAAGGGTTAAGAAGCTAAAGGTAACCTCGCTGACACCTGACCAAAATGACCAATGAGGAGACAAGATACTTTCAAAAGCTGGGAGGAGGGAGAGAAACAAAGGGTCTGTGTCTGTATGCTGTTTTCTGCCAGGGATAGACCAGGAATGGAGCCTTAGAACTTTTAGTAAGTAATCTAGCTAGGTATGTGTTAGATTATGATTTCTTTAAATGGCTGAGAAAAGAATTGTGCTGAATAGAATAACTATTTCTGTCTGTGTATCTTTTTTGTAACTTAAGGTTTTGCCTAGAGGGGTTCTCTATGTTTTTGAATCTAATTACCCTGTAAGATATCTACCATCCTGATTTTACAGGGGGGATTTCTTTATTTCTATTTACTTCTATTTTTTATTAAAAGTCTTCTTGTAAAAACTGAATGCTTTTTCATTGTTTTCAGATCCAAGGGTTTGGGTCTGTGGTCACCTATGCAAATTGGTGAGGCTTTTTATCCAACATTTCCCAGGAAAGGGGGGGTGCAAGTGTTGGGAGGATTGTTCATTGTTCTTAAGATCCAAGGGTCTGGGTCTGTAGTCACCTAGGCAAATTGGTGAGGCTTTTTACCAAACCTTGTCCAGGAAGTGGGGTGCAAGGTTTTGGGAAGTATTTTGGGGGGAAGGACATGTCCAAACAGCTCTTCCCCAGTAACCAGTATTAGTTTGGTGGTGGTAGCGGCCAGTCCAAGGACAACGGGTGTAATATTTTGTACCTTGGGGAAGTTTTGACCTAAGCTGGTAAAGATAAGCTTAGGAGGTTTTTTCATGCAGGTCCCCACATCTGTACCCTAGAGTTCAGAGTGGGGGAGGAACCTTGACATGGTGGCATAGTGGTGGGATTAACCTGAAATCATTTTGAGATCCAGTTGAGATTTTTTGAACTAGAAATACAGATTTTAAAAAGAAATTTTTTTTTTCCTTTGGAAAGAAAGTCCAGAAAGCTTTGAAACTGAAAGCAGATTGTTTTTTCTCTGCTTTGTGGCCAAGCAGAGACAAAAGGGGATTATCTTGTGAATTGCAGGTTTTCTTTGCCTGGAGGCAGGGTACTTAACTCCTGCAGGGAAATTCACAGTCTTCCAACCCAGAGGTTTTTTTTTCTTTTCTTCCTAAAAGTAAATAGGGGGTGTGTGTTCTACCCATTTGCTTTTTCTTTGGGCTGGGTAAGCAGGTTTCCAAGTAGTTGGAGGTTTTTTGCTTTAATTTGGGCCCAGAGCAGAGACAAGGGAATTGTCTTTTTCTGTAGGCTGACAGTCACTATCAGAGAATAGGTATTCTATTCCAGCACAGCAAAATTTTACAGCCACGTTTTGTTTGTTTATTTCTAAACCTCGGGTGTAAAGTTAGTTAAAAACAGAGAGGTTAGAATGACCAAATCCTCAGCTCGACTACAGCTGGAATTAGCCAAATTTCAGGCTGAGGAAAAACAAAGGGAACATGAAAGACAGATAGAACTCATGCGGCTGGAGAAGGAGGTACAGGAGGCTGCCCACAAGAGGGAAATGGAGGCAAAGAAGCATGTGGAGGAGGAGAAGGAAAAAGAGAGGAAGCATGTGGAGGAGGTGGAGAGGATAAAGGCCCAGCAGAATATACCAACAAACCCTAGCAATCCTTCTCCAGGTACCACTTCCCATCCCAGAAAGTTCCCCACCTACAAGGCAGGTGATGATACTGAGGCCTTCTTAGAAAACTTCGAAAGGGCCTGCCTTGGGTACAACATCTCTACTGACCAATACATGGTAGAGCTGAGGCCGCAGCTCAGTGGACCCTTAGCTGAGGTGGCAGCTGAAATGCCTAAAGAACACATGAACAAGTATGAACTGTTTAAATCCAAGGCGAGAGTCAGAATGGGGATAACACCCGAGCAGTCTCGTCGGAGGTTCAGAGCCCTGAGGTGGAAACCAGACGTGTCATTTACCCGACATGCCTACCACATTGTGAAACATTGGGATGCCTGGATATCAGGAGCAAGTGTTGAATCTCCAGTAAATTTGCCCTTCCTAATGCAAATGGAACAATTCTTAGAGGGTGTTCCTGAGGAAATAGAAAGATACATCCTAGATGGGAAACCCAAAACTGTAATTGAGGCAGGAGAGATTGGAGCCAGATGGGTGGAGGTGGCAGAGAAGAAGAAAACTGGTCGCAGTTGGAGCGGAGACCAGAAGGGACCACCCCAGACCACACCCTATTCCCGGGGGCCGCCCAAAGCCCCACCTACCTCCCAAAGAACCCTCCAGACCCCTTATCGTCCCACCACCCCGTTCTCCAGCAACCCACCTCGCCCCAGTGACCCGTCAGCTGGACGATGTTTTAAATGTAACGAGCTGGGGCATGTAAAGGCCAACTGCCCAAGAACCCCAACAGATTACAGTTCATTGCACCGGAATCACACCAGAGGTCCACAGGCCCAGATACCTCCCAGATACCCTTGGAGCGGAGGGAAACTGTGAGTGTGGGCGGGAAGAAGGTCACCGCGTGGAGGGACACCGGAGCACAAGTGTCAGCTATCCATGCTTCCTTAGTGGACCCCAATTTAATCAACCGAGAGATCCAAGTGACGATTCGACCCTTCAAGTCCAACTCTTTCAATTTGCCTACAGCCAAGTTGCCTGTCCAGTACAAGGGCTGGTCAGGAATGTGGACTTTTGCAGTCTATGATGATTATCCCATCCCCATGCTGTTGGGGGAAGACTTGGCCAATCATGTGAAGCAGGCCAAGAGGGTGGGAATGGTCACCCGCAGCCAGGCTAAACAAGCCGTGAGGCCTAGCTCTGTTCCGGAAACTTCTATCAGGACCCATCAGAGGTGATGGACCCGGACCCCAGGCCAATGTCTGCAACAGCAGTAGTGGATCCAGTCCCAGAGACCCAGACGGAACCAGTCCCAGAACCGGAACCAGCCAAACAACCAACACCAGACCCCGTGCCAGCACTGAATCCAGTACTTGCAACCTCAACACCAGAGGGCCCCACTGAACCTGAACTGGCAGCAGCCGATAACCCTACACAAGAGGCTCAGCCGGAGCCTGAATCCCAACATAGTGCACCAGCGGAGAGCGGTTCACAGTCAACAGAAACAGCTCCATCCTCTATATCGCTTCCAGAGGGACCAAGCCTATGTCCCCAATCCAATGAGGAACTGATGTCTCCAGCATCAAGGGAACAGTTCCAGACCGAACAGGAAGCAGATGAAAGCCTCCAGAGAGCTTGGACGGCGGCACGGAGCAACCCACCGCCTCTCAGCTCTTCTAATCGATCCAGGTTTGTTGTAGAAAGAGGACTTTTATACAAGGAAACTCTTTCTGGTGGACACCAGGAAGACTGGCATCCTCAGAGACAGTTGGTAGTTCCAACTAAATACCGGGCCAAGCTCTTGAGCTTAGCCCATGATCACCCTAGTGGCCATGCTGGGGTGAACAGGACCAAAGACCGTTTGGGGGGGTCATTCCACTGGGAGGGAATGGGCAAGGATGTTTCTACCTATGTCCAGTCTTGTGAGGTGTGCCAAAGAGTGGGAAAACCCCAAGACCAGGTCAAAGCCCCTCTACAACCACTCCCCATCATTGAAGTCCCATTTCAGCGAGTAGCTGTGGATATTCTGGGTCCTTTTCCGAAAAAGACACCCAGAGGAAAGCAGTACATACTGACTTTCATGGATTTTGCCACCCAATGGCCGGAAGCAGTAGCTCTAAGCAACACCAGGGCTAAAAGTGTGTGCCAGGCACTAGCAGACATTTTTGCCAGGGTAGGTTGGCCCTCCGACATCCTCACAGATGCAGGGACTAATTTCCTGGCAGGAACTATGAAAAACCTTTGGGAAGCTCATGGGGTAAATCACTTGGTTGCCACTCCTTACCATCATCAAACAAATGGCATGGTGGAGAAGTTTAATGGAACTTTGGGGGCCATGATACGTAAATTCGTAAATGAGCACTCCAATGATTGGGACCTAGTGTTGCAGCAGTTGCTCTTTGCCTACAGAGCTGTACCACATCCCAGTTTAGGGTTTTCCCCATTTGAACTTGTATATGGCCGTGAGGTTAAGGGGCCATTGCAGTTGGTGAAGCAGCAATGGGAGGGATTTACACCTTCTCCAGGAACTAATATTCTGGACTTTGTAACCAACCTACAAAACACCCTCCGAACCTCTTTAGCCCTTGCTAAAGAAAACTTACAGGATGCTCAAAAAGAGCAAAAAGCCTGGTATGATAAACATGCCAGAGAGCGTTCCTTCAAAGTAGGGGACCAGGTCATGGTCTTAAAGGCGCTCCAGGCCCATAAAATGGAAGCATCGTGGGAAGGGCCATTCACGGTCCAGGAGCGCCTGGGAGCTGTTAATTATCTCATAGCATTCCCCACCTCCAACCGGAAGCCTAAGGTGTACCATATTAATTCTCTAAAGCCCTTTTATTCCAGAGAATTAAAGGTTTGTCAGTTTACAGCCCAGGGAGGAGACGACGCTGAGTGGCCCAAAGGTGTCTACTACGAAGGGAAATGTGGTGGTGGTGTGGAAGAGGTAAACCTCTCCATGACCCTTGGGCATATGCAGCGACAGCAGATCCAGGAGCTGTGCACTAGCTACGCGCCAACGTTCTCAGCCACCCCAGGACTGACTGAACGGGCATACCACTCCATTGACACAGGTAATGCTCACCCAATTAGGGTCCAACCTTACCGGGTGTCTCCTCAAGCTAAAACTGCTATAGAACGGGAGATCCAGGATATGTTACAGATGGGTGTAATCCGCCCCTCTGAAAGTGCATGGGCATCTCCAGTGGTTCTAGTTCCCAAACCAGATGGGGAAATACGTTTTTGCGTGGACTACCGTAAGCTAAATGCTGTAACTCGCCCAGACAACTATCCAATGCCACGCACAGATGAACTATTAGAGAAACTGGGACGGGCCCAGTTCATCTCTACCTTGGACTTAACCAAGGGGTACTGGCAGGTACCGCTAGATGAATCTGCCAAGGAAAGGTCAGCCTTCACCACACATCACGGGCTGTATGAATTTAATGTACTCCCTTTCGGGCTGCGAAATGCACCCGCCACTTTCCAAAGACTTGTAGATGGTCTCCTAGCGGGATTAGGAGAATATACAGTCGCCTACCTTGACGATGTGGCCATATTTTCGGATTCCTGGGCAGACCACCTGGAACATCTACAAAAAGTCCTTGAGCGCATAAGGGAGGCAGGACTAACTGTTAAGGCTAAGAAGTGTCAAATAGGCCTAAACAGAGTGACTTACCTTGGACACCAGGTGGGTCAAGGAACTATCAGCCCCCTACAGGTCAAAGTGGATGCTATCCAAAAGTGGCCTGTCCCAAGGTCAAAGAAACAGGTTCAATCCTTCTTAGGCTTGGCCGGTTATTACAGACGATTTGTACCGCACTACAGCCAAATCGCTGCCCCACTGACAGGCCTAACCAAAAAGAAACAGCCAAATGCTGTTCAGTGGACCGAAAAGTATCAGAAGGCCTTTAACAAGCTTAAAGCGACACTCATGTCTGACCCTGTACTAAGGGCCCCAGACTTTGACAAACCGTTCCTAGTAACCACAGATGCGTCCGAGCGTGGTGTGGGAGCAGTTTTAATGCAGAAAGGACCTGATCAAGAATTCCACCCTGTAGTGTTTCTCAGCAAAAAACTGTCTGAGAGGGAAAGCAACTGGTCAGTCACTGAAAAAGAATGTTACGCCATTGTCTACGCTCTGGAAAAGCTACGCCCATATGTTTGGGGACGGCGTTTCCACCTGCAAACCGACCATGCTGCACTGAAGTGGCTTCACACCGTCAAGGAAACTAACAAAAAACTTCTTCGGTGGAGTTTAGCTCTCCAAGATTTTGATTTCGACATCCAACACATCTCAGGAGCTTCTAACAAAGTGGCTGATGCACTCTCCCGTGAAAGTTTCCCAGAATCAACTGGTTAAAATCGTCCTTGAGATGTGGAAAATATTGTTAGTCTTTATGTACTTGGTAGTATATTTAGAGATGCATGTGTCTTATTAACTCTGTTTTTCCTAGAGCTCCAGGAAGAAATCCCAGCCAGTGTTTCACCCTAGCTGAGATTTGGGGGGCGTGTCATAAATATAAAGGGAAGGGTAAACCCCTTTGAAATCCCTCCTGGCCAGGGGAAAGCTCCTCTCACCTGTAAAGGGTTAAGAAGCTAAAGGTAACCTCGCTGGCACTGACCAAAATGACCAATGAGGAGACAAGATACTTTCAAAAGCTGGGAGGAGGGAGAGAAACAAAGGGTCTGTGTCTGTCTGTATGCTGTTTTCTGCCAGGGATAGACCAGGAATGGAGCCTTAGAACTTTTAGTAAGTAATCTAGCTAGGTATGTGTTAGATTATGATTTCTTTAAATGGCTGAGAAAAGAATTGTGCTGAATAGAATAACTATTTCTGTCTGTGTATCTTTTTTGTAACTTAAGGTTTTGCCTAGAGGGGTTCTCTATGTTTTTGAATCTAATTACCCTGTAAGATATCTACCATCCTGATTTTACAGGGGGGATTTCTTTATTTCTATTTACTTCTATTTTTTATTAAAAGTCTTCTTGTAAGAAAACTGAATGCTTTTTCATTGTTCTCAGATCCAAGGGTTTTGGTCTGTGGTCACCTATGCAAATTGGTGAGGCTTTTTATCCAACATTTCCCAGGAAAGGAGGGGTGCAAGTGTTGGGAGGATTGTTCATTGTTCTTAAGATCCAAGAGTCTGGGTCTGTAGTCACCTAGTTATTTGGTGAGGCTTTTTACCAAACCTTGTCCAGGAAGTGGGGTGCAAGGTTTTGGGAAGTATTTTGGGGGGAAGGACGCGTCCAAACAGCTCTTCCCCAGTAACCGGTATTAGTTTGGTGGTGGTAGCGGCCAGTCCAAGGACAACGGGTGTAATATTTTGTACCTTGGGGAAGTTTTGACCTAAGCTGGTAAAGATAAGCTTAGGAGGTTTTTTCATGCAGGTCCCCACATCTGTACCCTAGAGTTCAGAGTGGGGGAGGAACCTTGACACCTGGCCTCTGCGGTCTGGGGCTCCGATAGCTCCTGGGCAGGAGCTTGCAACACACGCTCTCTCCCTTCCCCGGTCAAGGAAAACTGTGCTTAGCTTCTCCATTTTATGGTGTGGTTCCAGTTGGAGTATGCCCAGCAGGAGTGAGGGGGCATGACTTCCTCAGCACTCAGTATAGGGTTAACCCCTTCCTGCCCAGTGGGGGACAGGTATACCCCATCACAAGGCGTCAATATCAACTCTCCCTATAATACTCTCATTTCTGTTGGGCCAGATTGTGATACATGCACTTGTATTGAATAATTCCTTATTCCTCTAGCAGTATTACTGAGTCCAATGGCACTGTTGAGAAGAAAGGTACCTGCTGAACTTCAATTTTGGGCACCCAGGGCATGATTCTAAGCCAATGAACACAACTGAAAGACTCCCATTGACTTCAGTGGGTTTTTGGATCAGTCCCCCATAGAATGTAATAGATTTCTCTGCAAAGATAGTAAAGTACCTTACTTGCCATTGAGCCTGATAATTTCATTCTCTGAATGTATAATGTGGAATTCAACATTACTTACCTATTAGTTATTATATTTATCTCCTTTGTAAAGCACTTTAAGATCCATGAATGAAAAGCACTATGTAAGAGGAAGGTGCTGGTATTAATAAATAATAATAAATTAATAATAATAATAATATTGAATGGCAATAGCAAAGTAATCAGCACCTTACTTGCATATATAGTGAGGATCAGCCTCTTTTTTCCCCCTTCCAGGTGACACCAACATTGCTTTATGGATTGATCAGTGGGGTACTCTGAGTAGATTGGCTGTCACTCTGGCCAAGACTCGACACAACAGAAAACCTTCAGAATATGGAAAGTACTGGAATAGGACCCTAAATCTAGGCTTCTCTAATGATAAGTTGATGGCTGAACTACAGTGTCCCAAATGCTATCCTGATATGTGCACATGTGGATGTCAGGCAAAAAGAAATCAAGGGGAGGGACAGGCAAATATCCAGTAATGGACCAATATGTTTGACAAATGTAATGTATGATATTCCTAGATATGGAGAAAGCCTATGTATGGAGGGGGGGGGGGGGAAACCAGTCTTACCATAGACATAGATATACATTTTATTTTATTTCAAAAAATAGCAAATGTATTAAGAACACGAACCAGAAAGTTATTAAAAGCTTCATAGCAAAATATTTAGCCAACTCTGTTACAATATATAGGCTTGAGGTTCTAACAAGTAACACTATGCAAAAATTCACTGAGCAAGTAATGCTCTTGACACATAAACATTGCATTGTTGAAATATGGAGCTGGAAATTAAAAAAAGAAATATTTCTGTCTTTCATCTTTCATGATCAACTGAAGTACAACAACATTCTAACTTTTGATTCTTTTTTGGGGAAAGCCTTTAAAAAAAAACACAATTCCTGAGTATTTAGATGAAGTGAAAGTATCAAACATCTGTTAAAGATGACCAGTTAAGGCCCCAATACTGCTTGGTGAATGGTAGAAGGAGTTCTCAAGTGTGGCTGTCATGGCAGGATCAAGGCCTAAATGGCTTAATGGAAAAATGAAAACTTTCTAGTAGAAAGAAAAGGAGTACTTGTGGCACCTTACATATTAACAAATTTATTTGAGCATAAGCTTTCATGGGCTACAGCCCACTTCATCGGATGCATGTAGAGTCATTCGTATTAACTTTCTTAGCCTACAACTGCAACTGTGAAGCGTGCTTTGCTGAGAGAACGCTTTTTGTCTTAAATGTCAATCGTTTGCAAAAGCTTTCTATGCAATTTATCACAGCTAAACCTCCCCTGAGCCATCAAGCTATAATTATGCAAAATATACAAGTTTAAATTTAGCCAATTGGGCTTTCACGTTAACCTTAGTGTAAATATTGAATTGTACAGTTTGTTGTTTCAATTTTTTCAAACATAGCAATCCTGTTATTTAAATTTTGGCTACTGTAAACACTATATATAATATATTTAATTATTCTCTTTAGATTTGTCACAATATCATACTGTACATCATAATTCTAAAATCCTGTTATTCATCATGTTCAGATCTTTTTAATTAAGTTTGTACATTTTATTTGTAAAGCTGTTGCCAATTAATGCACTTTGGATAACTAATCCCAGAAAAATTTGCAAATTTCCAAGCCATGGTTATTCTACATATGGTTTTCTTGAATTGCAGTACTAAATTATAGTGGATACAGAAAGTTATCACAAAGCATAGTTAACTAGAATTCACAACACTGGTATTCAACTTGACCATTTACAGTGAGTTCACAAAAATGGTTTTTAATCTGCCCAGTTTTCTTCTACCCTCCCACCCCAACATGTAAACACAATGACATTCTAGGATTGCAGTTACCAAGATGTATCATCTGTAAAAGACAATGTGTGTCTGGATTTGGCAACTCCTGTAGATACTGCTACTCACTTTTCATCCTAGACTGGAAGCATCATTGTTAGAATGTTGCAATCACTAAAAGAACGGACTAGAAGCTTATGGGAGCTCCAATTCTGATGCAGGTTTTTTGACTTAGTGATGAAAAGTCATGTGCTTATATAGAAACAAAAGAGTAACAGATTGGAGAATATGGGATCTGTGGCACGAACATATATTTGAGTGGTGATAATATACAGTATTACAGTTGTATGTTACTAACACATGAAACTCTTGGCATTACAGAGATGATGATCTCTGTTCACACAAGCCAATCTGAATGTGCCATAAGCATTCGGTAAAAACAGGCTTGTGCCAGTTTCACTGAAAAAGAAACTTGTCAAAATATTTTTAAAAATACTGTAGGACGTTTTGTAAATTGTAATTTAAATATTAAAATCTTGTTTCAGAAGTTCCCCGCTTTAGGTTGTTACTCAAAAACTCCTCATGTTCAAAACTCAAATTATTATGAGATCTTGAAATCATAAGCAGCTTTTCCTTATTAGTAAAGTCCTTTTTAACTGTGGCTTGGGGTACAAGTAACCTATCCATTGGGTCCTCTTTGTTTTCTAGTTTCATGTATCCTTTACTGTTGCTTCGATCCAATCTGGGCCAGCTGGGGTGTTTTCTTTGTTCAGCTTGGACAGTGAGTGTTGACGGACCCCTCTCTAAATCCAAGGATTTTGAATGTGCAGACAGAAGATGCAAAGATGCGTTGGACCCAAATTGTTTTCTGGCAGCACCAGGTGATAAAAGTTTTCCAGCGCTTGGTCCAAGAGTTATAGAAGATTTGAACTGACTGGATGGAGGTTCTACAAATGAATTATTTCGGGGTAGCATTGCACTGGCAGGTTTGTAGGGTTCATTGGTATCAGTTAATGAAATGGCTAGAGAGTCCATTGACAAATTTCTAGACCGGCTTCTAGTGATCTCAGAATCCTCAGTGATATTGTCTATACTAGGTTCATCAATAACACAATTATTTAGTTTAATTACAGGCAGTGTGAAAGCACTAATGGAGGATGATACAATTGACTTTGTTTCACACTTTATAGAGCTACTATTTTTGTCATTCATTGCCTTGCTAGTGTGAGGGTAGAGTCCAAAGACAGAGCCAGAATGCTCAGCCAGCAAAGGTGGTAGAAGGTTAGAAGTGTTCTTGTCTTCATTTATGGCAACCTCATCTTCTTCAGCCGAACTGTCCATTCGAAAGTTACTCCTGAAGCCAGAGAAAGGTGCAATTGTGTTTGCAGCCAACCGCGATGCACATGAGTTCCCACTATGCTTGAATTCACTTTCCCCCAATAAAGCAGTGTAAGCGCCATTCAACTGCTTTTGTTCCTTGATTCTCAGACTGTGCATGTCTATTACAGTGGAATATATGTCTCTCATATGTATGATTTTTGTTTCCTTGTCACGATTTTCATGTAGGATGGCATTTGCACAAATAAAAATAAAAATTCCAATGCCCATAGTAAAGGGGCCCAACATTTTCATCTTATCTGAGTGTAAATGTTGTTCAAAGAAACGAAATATAACTCCACCTTGGTTTGTTATGATCTGGGTTTCATTTAAGGCTAGACTAGCTTCAGGACCTAAAAATTGTTCCTTTTGGGGCCAGTATCCAAGGATAGCCATTGCAATTCCCATGAATGAGATAAGCACTCCCAAAACAAGAAAGAATCCTGATGGGGAGTAAAGTCGGATTTTGCCCCTAACAATTACTACATCAGCCCTGGGCCGGCGTCTGACTGGCTTTTTCTCTTCAGAAGTTGGTGATGTGGCAAGATTTAGGTGATGCTGAGATCTGGCAGAGTCTTGCCTCTTTAAGGCTGCCAGCCCTGTTATTACTCCACCAGTTGCTATCATAGTTCTGTATTCTGCGCTAGAAAAGAAAACAGAAATACTAATATAAGTAATTTCAATATAATATACATATGTTTGTTAATCAGACATTTACTTTAAAAAGCCATTACATTTTAACAGCTCTTCATAAATGGCAACTTTCAGATGTACATGGCATTTGAGAAAACAAACTGGTTTTTGAGCACAGTAAAGCTAGGTAATATGTCTGGCATAATTGATAGAGATATAGTGGAAAACTAATAAGATGGCACACGGTGAGTTGTCAGGAGTATATAAAATGAAATTACTGAAAATGCTTAATATATGGCATCGTTCAGAACTGGTCTCTAACAACGCAATCGACATTATCTCAGTTAGACAATCTTGAAGTTTTAGCTAAAAAAGCTTTTAAAAGCTGTGAAACAATTACCGTTAGTGTGAATATTAATTGTACTGAATATCATCTTTAGGACAATGAGTATCACAGATTTTAGTGTATTTTTAAAAATACATTCCATTATTATTACTACTACAATTATTAAGTTTATTAATACTAGACTTTTAATTCCTAATAACAGGGTCATTCTTGCCTTTACCTAATAATGCTTCCCTTTTCCACATGGCAATCCTAAGTTTTTTCTTTGTTTTTCATGGAGCACAAGGCCCCATGGATTTTTGTTTACATCCTTCTTTCTGAACCAGCATCATCTAGTTGTCCGAAGTAAGTTTTTCCCCTTGGGTTCACCTGTCTGCCTGGGTGTCTATAAATGATGTGAAACTTCAACAAATACTGTTTTAAAAAACTATCATGAGGAATGTGCACAGCTGTAGAAATAGTTCTTGTCAGATCATTACATTTGAGAGTGGCCAAGGAAGTACCCATCCAACAAAATACAGGGAAATAAAACTTTATTTTGTACAGAATCTTTCAGAATGCTTTCTAGGGTTAAATAATACACGAAAGAATGTTAACAAATAAGAGCGAGGGCATGAGTAATTGAAAGATACGAGCCAGGGAGTACAGAAATGGTGCTCAGGTGAAATGGAGACCTGATAGGCTGAGGTACACAGGAAGATAGTTTTAAATGGCTGTAGAGGAGAAGACTCTTGCTCCAAGAGTGATGAGATTTTGTGAATAGACAAAGAGAAAGCTGAGTGACAGAGGGGAATAAAGAAAAACAAAATCTGTGATTTATAGAACCATAGACCCATGGAGTTAGAAGGGACCACAAGGATCATCTGGTCCAACCCCCCACCACCAAGACGCAGGATTTGTTTGTGTTTAACCATCCAAGACAGAAGGCTATCCAGCCTCCTTTTGAAAATCTCTAGTGAAGGAGTTTCCCCTAAGCAGTCTGTTCCATTGTCCTTCTGTTCTTAGTTAGGAAGTTTTTCCTGAGATTTAATCTAAATTATGGTTGTTTTTAAATATAAGAGGGCAGGTTCTGCCCTTGAACTCATGCACACAACACCCTTTGGCTTGCTTAACGTGTCATATGTGCACATCTGAGGACACAATTGGTCCAACATGGTAACAGTCAACATTACCATGACATGAATGGTGAGCGAGAAGGACTGTTTGAGAATGGGGCAAGGTGGGAGCACTTCTCCAGAAGAAATGTGTCCAGTGTTCATTATTAATTGTTCAGACATTGTTTAGTGAGTGGAGAGACAGAGACATCCTAAGTGGCCTAACTGCTTCATTGTTATTAAGGAATAGATAGCTTCCATGAAAAGTCTCAGAGTTTTGCCTGAGTAAAGACTGCCAGCTTGGGTACACACAGTACTTTATGAATTTTGGAGAGCAAAAATCACAATTATTCAGAAAACTTTTGACATCTGAAACTTCAGTAGGAATTAGGTACCTAATTCTCTTAGAATTCTTTGAAAATTCCTGGCCCTGTAATTAAACTGGAGCTGCATTTCAATGCTATTTTGGTAACTTCAGTGTGTTACTGCCATGTGGTCTCTTGCTTCAGAAAAGATACATTCTAAAAATATGTCACTTTAAAAACTCCAGAATGGAGACTAAAAATAACTGAGTGTTTAAGGTTCAGATTTTTTTTTTTTAAGATAAATGAAAACAAAATTTGCCCATACACATATGTGCTTACGAGGTTTGTGCCAAAACACAATCAAACATCAAGATGACTCTTCTCAATTTTTGTAAAATATTGTTTTGGACTCCAGACAAAAATAAACAGGGCCTGGTCTGTGGAAAATGTTTTCTTTTGTTAGGGTTCAATTTAAACGTAATTAGTTTTTCTGTAAAGTAAATGAAGAGAGAAGCATGCCATAACAGTACTAATACAGTATTGACAGATTTGCTAACATACTGGGGTTAGTTCTATTATCCTTCTCCAGGTCCCAGACATTTAGGATGGGATTTTTTTAAAATACATAAACTCAGGAGCACAAGTTCCCCATTTCCTTTAGGAGCACAGTCATTTAGGTGCTTCTGAAAATCCCACACTTAAATGTCCAAGTTTTATAGAAAATGCTTCCCATTTGCAGACTTCACAAAGGTTGCAGAAGAAAAGCATCTATTATTCATTATTAATTGTTCAGCAATAGCTTAGCTGATGGAGAGAAAGAGAGACATTCTAAATACCTGATTCCTTATATTCTTTAAGGACAGATTACTCTCTCCCCCTCTGGGAAAACATGTAGTAGGAGGGGGCTGCAGGACTGGAAAAGTCTTTTTGCCTGAGTAACAGTTGAAAACAAAGACAACATTCCCTTGTCTTTCCTATATCTTTCCTGACCTCACCCTCATTGTAGAATTACTTCTAAATTCATGGCCACAAAAATCTCTCTCCCTCCCTCCTCCCCACCTCTGCCACCAGGTTTATAAAGCAAATAAGGTACAGGGCTGGCAAAGATTTAAGCTTCACCTTGGTGCTAACAGAAATGGCTAGATTCTGATCTCACTTATCTGGAGTAACTGCACAGAAATCAATGTAATCACTATGGACTTAGATTGGCAGGAGATCAAAACCTGGCTTTATAAGAAAGGATAGCAATTAAACCTTACAGAGCAATGCTCCAATACATTGCTTGTTTATGGCACAATGTTTTATCTACTTATTAGGATGGAATACATTTCATTAGGAAGCTTTTTACAAACTATATTATATTCATGTTAAAGAGGAACTGCAGATACACTCAAAAAGAAAAGGAGGACTTGTCGCACCTTAGAGACTAACCAATTTATTTGAGCATAAGCTTTCGTGAGCTACAGCTCACTTCATCGGATGCACTGGAGTTCTCTCTATATTCAGTTTGACTGAAAAGACAAATCTCTGAATACACACATCTGAACAAGCAAATCTTAAGATTTTGACTCAGAGCTGAAATGGAGTATGTTAAAAGTTTCAATTCAATCTTGTATTTTGGTGGCATTCTGAGTGACATTACAGCCCTGCTAATAAAATGGATCAGATAATGATGCAATGGATAAGAAGGAGAAAGAGAGGGGAAGATTTTTATTAATTATTATTAATCATTTGTATTACCACAGCACCTAGGAGCCCCAGGCCTAGCCCAGGGACCCATTGTGCTAGGTGCTATAGAAACACAGAGCAAAAAGATGGCCCCT
Organism: Lepidochelys olivacea; assembly: GCF_965140295.1. Taxonomy (NCBI): domain Eukaryota; kingdom Metazoa; phylum Chordata; order Testudines; family Cheloniidae; genus Lepidochelys; species Lepidochelys olivacea. The sequence continues at coordinate 100,266,969 of NC_140413.1, read as the reverse complement.
GTCTCAAGGAGCTTACAATCGAACTATCAGACAAGAGACTGCAGGTGGATTAAGACAGAGAGGAGTAAAAGAAAACAATGAGACAATATTGTTTAGCATGATAGGCAGTGGTTGCAGCTCTCTTTTTGCCTAATTCATTCTATAAAACATAACATCTTCAGCCTGCTGATGCAAAAGCATCACAGTCACCATATAGCTTTTAAAGAACAAAGGTTTCTTTTTAAGCTTCTGACCTTCCAACTTGCAGTTGTACTAGTTTTCATGCAACAAAAATGTCAGCTCCAAAGACAGTTTAGTGATTCCGTCAGGAAGGAGAGAATTCCCCAGATTCCCTCCCTATTGAGGCCACTTTGCAGTGTGCTACTGCTGCAGGAAGGAACTCAAATGTGAAATGGCAAAACCACTAACTTTACTCTGTAACCCTATCATTTAAATCAGCTTCTGTACCAGCTGACTGGAGGATAGCTAATGTGACGCCAATTTTTAAAAAGGGCTCCAGAGGTGATCCCGGCAATTACAGGCCTGTAAGCCTGACTTCAGGAATGGGCAAACTGGTTGAAACTACAAGAAAGAAAAATATTGTCAGACACATAGATGAACATAATTTGTTGAGGAAGAGTCAACATGGTTTTAGTAAAGGGAAATCATGCCTCACCAATCTACTAGAGGTCTTTGAGGGGATCAATAAGCATGTGCAGGGCCGGCTCTAGGTTTTTTGCCACCCCAAGCAAAAAAAATTTTGGCTGCCCCCCCTCCCCCCTTTTTTTTTGGCTTTTACATGTTTGCACTTTGCAACGTTTGGGGTTTTTTGTCTTAACAAGACATAGCATAGTCTTAGCATAGCAAGACGTGGGGCCGTGGGCAGGGCTGCTACAGCCATTTCAGACTGGGATTGGCACCGCGGGAGTGGAGGTGATTGTGCCCTGGCTGGAGGGACCGGGCAGCCCACCCCCCCACCGCTTGCTCCTGCCGGCACGGGGCTGCGACGCCCAGCTCCAAGTCCTCAGTCGTGCTCGTGGGGAGGAGACAGGATGGGCTCCAGGCACCAGCAAAGCAAGCATGTGCTTGGGATGGCCGGAATGCTGCCCCTAGAAATGTGTCGCCCTAAGCACGTGCTTACTTTGCTGGTGCTTAGAGCCGGTCCTGAGCATGTGGACCAAGGGGATCCAGTGGATATAGTGTACTTAGATTTTCAGAAAGCCTTTGACAAGGTCCCTCACCAAAGGCTCTTATGCAAAGTAAGCTGCCATGGGATAAGAGAGAAGGTGCTCTCATGGATTGGTAACTGGTTAAAAGATAGGAAACAAAAAGTAGGTATAAATGGTCAGTTTTCAGAATGGAGAGAGGTAAATAGTGGTGTCCCCCAGGGGTCTGTTCTGAGACCAGTCCTATTCAACATATTCATAAATGATCTGGAAAAAGGGGTAAACAGTGAGGTGGCAAAATTTGCAGATGATACAAAATTACTAAAGATATTTAAGACCCAGGCAGACTGTGAAGAGCTACAAATGGATGTCTCAAAACTGGGTGACTGGGCAACATGGCAGATGAAATTTAATGTTGATAAATACAAAATAATGCACATTGGAAAGCATACTCCCAACTATACATATAAAATGATGGGGTCCAAATTAGCTGTTACTACTCAAGAAAGAGATCTTGGAGTCATTGTGGATAGTTCTCTGTAAACATCCACTCAATGTGCAGCCGCAGTCAAAAAAGCTAACAGAATGCTGTGAATCATTAAGAAAGGGATAGATAATAGGACAGAAAGTATCATGTTGCCTCTATATAAATCCATGGTACACCCACATCTTGAATACTGTGTACAGATGTGGTGGCCCCATCCCCAAAAATATATATTAGAATTAGAAAAGGTTCAGAAAAGGACAATAAAAATGATTAGGGGTATGGAACGGCTTCCGTACGAGAAGAGATTAATAAGACTGGGACTTTTCATCTTCCAAAAGAGATGGCTAAGGGGAGATATGATTAAGGGCTATAAAATCATGACTGGTGTAGAGAAAGTAGATAAGGAAGTGTCGTTTACTACTTCTCATAACACAAGAACTAGGGGTCACCAAATGAAATTAGTAGGCAGCAGGTTTAAAAGGAAGTATTTCTTCACACAACACATAGTCAACCTGTGGAACTCCTTGCCGGAGGATGTTGTGAAGGCCAAGACCATAACAGGGTTCAAAAAAGAACTAGATAAATTCACGGAGGCTAGGTCCATCAATGGCTATTAGCCAGGGTGGGCAGGAATGGTGTCCATAGCCTCTGTTTGCCAGAGTCTGGGAATGAGCGACAGGGGATGAATCACTTGATGATTATCTGTTCTGTTCATTCCCTCTGGGGCACCTGGCACTGGCCACTGTTGGAAGACAGGATACTGGGCTAGATTGACCTTTGGTCTGACCCAGTAGGGCCATTCTTATGTATTCCTAAAAATTAGCTTAGTCAACCTCAGGGGGATCACTGCAATTTGGTAGAAATTTACAAGAGCACAGAGCTGGTGTATTAGCTCCTGCACCATACTCTGTCCGCTGACAGTGAAGGGAGCATGGCCAGAGTCTGTATCAGCCCCTCAGAGCCTGTAACAACGTATGCCGGGCCCTTTAAGGTAGGCTTATGGCTCAGCACAATTCTGTTTCTCTGGCAAGGCTTTATGGAGATGTTGCCCAAAAAGGTCTAATGGGAGTTATGGTGCATTTCACAGACAGGAAGAAAGGAAGACCTGGTGAGTAGCAGCTGCTGATGGGTCTCTCCAGTGAGGAGGTGACTGGAGCCTGGGTAGGGCCTGAAGAGAGCAGCCTGCGATGGACAGTGGAAAGAAGCATGAGAAGGGCTCAGCATGAGACCTAGAGGCATGCAGGGCAGTAAGGACCCTAGGGAGAATAAGTTGTCCATTTGGGGAAAGACTGCTGGCAAGGCCTAGACCCAGAGCAGTGAGCCCTGCACCGAAAGATGAAGGATTGAACATGTCTAGATAATACTTAGCCCTGCCAAGAGTGCATGGTACTGAACTAGATGACCTCTCAAGGTCCCTTCCAGTTCTACGATTCTATGAGCTAGGAAGCAGGTAAAGGAACTAGCTCAGGGTAAAAGCAGTAGTATGGGTTTGGACCCTGGATTTGTACCTGCTTCTTGTTTAGCATTTCCAGGCTGGGGTTTCCAGAGAGGCTGGGAGGAATTCTCCCCTTTCACTTCCCTGCATCGAGTATGGGGGCAAAGTTGCTCAAACACAGGGCTGTGGCTCAGAAAGGAACCAGAGAGAGACAGAGAGAGAAGGAACAGCTGGAGAAGCCAGTTTGTTGTGGACTGCCATTGGATGTTTGTTTACCCCAGAAGGGGTGGAGTTCTTCTAACTTAATCAGATGGCTAAAACTACCCGCAGGCTAAGGGGGAAACTGGGGTAGTAATTGCACCCAATGGTGGATAGGTAAGCCCCAGCTATATGGCTATGGGCAGGCAGTGTAATTTAGTGCAGGGAGACCAAGATCACAAGAGTCCACACGCCAGTCCCTTCTGATTTGTACTGTGTGCTCGTCAGCCATAGCTGAGGAGCTGGGCAAATTAACAGTCACGTAGGTCATTAATTTCCATGATGCCAGCAAAGCATGAAGGGTTTGATTCCTGCATCAGTTGCTTAACAACTAATTAATTATAGGCTAAGCTTTCATTGAGGCACTGCCAATATTTTAACAAGAGGCTCTGTCATAGAGTGAATGGCCCCTTTCGGAGGAATTGGGGTTGAGTGCGCCAGTGACTGATAAACCCAGTGGGCTTCCTGAAGGTTAAGAGAAACACACTAAAACAAGTCCAAAATGCTTTCAGTGGGCATAACTGAGCCAGAGTACTTTGTGACACAACACAAAGTAAAGTACCAAGCAGAATCTGCAGTTGGAGATGGTGATTCCCAAAACCCAAGGAGAGCCTGGGAAGGGCTGAAAAGCTGTGCCCAGCATAGAAACTTGAAGACAGGACCTCAGGGGAAGGGGCTGTGCTGAGTGAGAGACTGGGGCAGGAGCAACTTTATTTTGAGTTTATTATATGCTAATAAACCAGTCGCCAAGGTGGTCTTGTTTATTAACAACTTCCCAAACAATGTATAGCAAGCCCTTCCCTTCCATTAGTCACAAAACACCTGTTCTGAGATGAATTCCAGGTATAAAACCCACCTGCCTCTCCATCTTTGTTTGTTTTATACAACACATTTCTATTCTAAGTTGCTGTACTATACCCGCTGAGTTCATGTCTTGTTGACAGGCTAGCTTCTAAAGGTGCAACAGCCTCAATGCACTACGTTTAGTCACAGTGCTAGCTTGATAATAAAAAGTTGAGAACAGTAATCCTTCTAGAACTGTGCATAATGAACTTTCCTTCCTTAAGGAGAGACTCTCTCTCTTTTCTATATGCTGCTATGTGAGGATACAGTCTGTGTCACATAACAGAGACAAGAAACAAATCCAAGGAGCTAAAGGAAGAGTGAGAATAAAAATGGCAAGAAATCTATGGCATATGAGAAAAGGCTGCTTTACAAGGGGCCATATTAATAAAGCAGTAGTATTGTTTAAAAAGGAAAGAAGAATAAAAATGGCATGTGCGTACAGGAAAATAAACCCAATGGGGTTAGAATTTCTTGTGCTTGCTTATAATTGATTGAATTTCCAGTTTATTTGAGATCTGGCTGTGTAACTTCTTCTATTTACTTTGGTTTAGCTTAAGTAAGGTACTACCCATTATGAGTAAAGTGGCAGAATCTGTCTCTAAGCCATTTCAGCATTTTATTTTATGTAAAATCATTGTTTCAATCAAAATCAGTATTTTGATCAGAAGCAGGTATTAGCTATTTGTCCAAATATCTATATTGAATATACCAGTTCATTCATAGTTATCAGTCCTAATATCTAGGAATAAGAAAAGAATCCATGACAAACTGCACCTCTAGATGAAACAGGTATAGTATTTTTCATCTTTTATGTCATAAGCTATATCTGCTTGTGATACAATTGAAAGGAAATCTTTGTGCTGAAAACTTTAGGAGCTCATTTTAATTTCAACTGCGTAGGTGAAGGATGTGGGTTTGTACATATTTATACGCATTTGTCTTTGTTCTGCTTTTATCTTCTAGAGATTGAGAAATATGGGTAAGGAGCTTCTTCTAGAATTAGAAAAAGGATACTGGAAGATAATTCTGTAGCTAAGCATCTCTAAATCTAAAATCCCAAATATACAAAACTAATGGGAATTTAGATTGAATCTTACATGATGCAGATGAGAGTGGAGATTAGACATCAACCATAAATCATGAAATAAATATTTCAAAGGACTCTGACACTTCTGAAGTGTAGCATGTGGGGGTGCAGAATAGAAGGCTTACTCTCTGTGGTATAAAGCAAAGAAGAGGTTTGTGTGACTTGGCATATGAGATTGGATATGAAGTCAGAGCATGGTTAAACATTCTGGAGCTCGGTGTGCCGAAAGATGGATGAATGCAGTTTCCCCCCTAAATCTAAACAAAGAACAATGCCCAAAACACTCAGAAATAATTTAGTTTGTAAATACTGGGCTTATTTACTTGATCCCTTAATCGTTGACCCATTCATTTCTGTACACTGAGCCAACGTTAAACAAATAAGGTGGTGTATTTAAGCCACAAACATTTGTGGAGCCTCTAAACTAGCATTTACAGACATACTAGCTAACTCCAGTTAACCGGCAATCTTTCAACTTGAGTTTAAATGAGCAAAAACTCTAGTCTAGACACACTCAGTGCAGACAATGTCATGATGTAAAACACAACATGTCCTTGTCTACACTGAATGCTAAATTAATTGTGTTAATTAACATGTTTAACAAAATGTAATTTCCCACTGTATACGTACTCAGTGAGTGGCAGACAGAACAACAGGCACAAAATTCCCTGTTGAAGAGATCCAAAGGGAGGGTTAAGGAATGTATGCTGACAGATGTGAAATCAAAGTCTGCATAAACTGTGTGATGCTTTAGAAGAGTTTTCCTTCTGATCTAAAAACATTTCATTTATATAAAATATGACCCTTCAGAGTTGCAGGAGTTAAATAGAGCCTATCTAACATTCTCCTTAGCAGCTCTGCAACCTAGAGCGCCTAAATGACTTAGGAGCCTAAGTCACATTTCCAAAGGCACCTAGGGTGGGATCCATCTAGGGACTGAAGGGTTGCCATGCTGAATGTGTCGGCACCTAACTTTTTGGTACCTAGAAAATCACTGGAACACATTGCAATCCACAAAGCCTGAGTTAAGTTCCTAGGTTCCCTATATAATGGGATCCACAAAACCCAGTACGCTAGGCAGGGAGCTCCCTAAGCTAGCCAGAGACATGCTGGCCACAGGGGTATGTGCTAAGTCCCGCCCTTCTCACAGAGATAGGTGCCTAAATCCAGGCTGCAAGGAAACACCTATCCTTGCTAGCAATCCACGAATGGGAACCAGCCACCTGGAGTCAGACAGCTGAGGCTCTTCTTGTAGGTATAAGTTATGTGCTTGCCTGCCTCACGTCATATAAAGAGTGTGGGTGTGCTGCCCACTTCATAACTAACTTTTAGCCCAGGGGTTAGAGCATGTGCCTGAGCTGTAGGAGACCCAGGTTCAATTCCCCCCTCTCTTGCAGACAGGGAGAAAGGATTTGAATGAGGTATCCCACCTTTCAGGGGTCTCCATCTCACTCTCTCTCTGGCCCAATGATTAGAGAGAGTGAGAATGACACTGTAGTCCAGTGGCTAGGGCACCCACCAGGGTCTGGTTCAGGCCCCCCTGCTCCAAGCATTTGCTAATTATTTACCCACAGAAGAACAGCTGCAACAAGAGAGGCTGAGGGAGCTACGCTTCAGACTATCCCATAGCACAGAGGTTAGAGCACTCTCCTGAAAGGATCTGCACAGGGATCCCCCCATCTGGTAAAGAGGGGGGAATTGAATCCGAGTTGCCCACACCAGAGGTAAGTGCTCTAATCACTGGGCTAAAAGTTATAAAGTAGGCACGACCACTGGATTTTTAATGAGACCTGATCCAGTAAGCAGCCCCTGAACACACCTACCAGATTGAGTCCTGCACATGACTTAAGCGGCTAAACATCTAGCTTGCCCCAGTTTGTGAATTGCTCTGGAGCTTCAGTGGGAGAAAGGTGTCCAGCTGTCTACAGGCCTGTGCACTGCTGCCGCCCACGAGGCAGAAACTTAGCTACCAAGGGAACTTTTACACTGAAAAGTTTGGCATTGCATGAGTTTAGACACCTACAGAGTTTGACGGGAGTTTTGTGGATCCCATCCCTCATGCCTAACCTACTTAGGCACCTAGTAGGATTTTCACAAGTGCCTTCCTGCCTCTTTAAGGGCCAGATTTTCAAAGGAATTTTGATGCCCAAATCATAGGACATATCTACACAACCCTGCAGTACGGACTACAGGGCTGTGAACTGCAGTGCGCAGGAACGTGTAACTCTCCCATGTAGACACTGCTGGCACAATCTAAAAGGTACTTTTGTTTGCATAGTCCTCTCTCAAAGAGGAGCATGTTAACATGAACTAGGTACCTTTTACAAAAAGAAAAGGAGTACTTGTGGCACCTTAGAGTGCTCTAACCCCTGGGCTTATGCTCAAATAAATTTGTTAGTCTCTAAGGTGCCACGAGTCCTCCTTTTCTTTTTGCGAATACAGACGAACTGAGCTGCTACTCTGAAATAGGTACCTTTTAGTTCATGCCACCAGCGTCCACTATTACACTCTGCAATTCACAATCTGTAGTCCAAACTGCAAAGCCATGTAGACAAGCCCTAAGTGTCTTTTAGTGAGACTTAGGCACTTCTGAAACTTTTACCAGTAGCCAATACCTAGATTAAAATGCCATCCCCTTACAGTGTTATAGAACCATGTCGTCCCATCAAAGCTAACAGTGAAGAGTGTTAGAACACTGAAACCCCTACCTGTGTCAGGCAAGTGTGCTAGACTGTAGTTATACTTGTAGTGGGATGGGCCCTTTGACTAATCAGCCATCATAAATACCTGTTAGCATTTAAGACCTCATCAACATTACAAAAGTAACTATATTTAAATATGGTTGTGGCTGAACCATGTTATACTGTAATCTGGTTTATTAAAATTGCCTGTTGTAACCATGTTAGAGAATGATGTTCTAGACTAGATACCTGCCAGGGTTAAAAAGCCATGGCTCTAGAAGATGGTTATAACATGATTATTTTTGTCCACATTGGCAAGACTAAATCATGTAACAGCATACCAGATTTGGGTTACAACCATTTTAACAAAAGTTTAATCATAAGTTTGTTTGTTTGCAGTGTTAACAAGGCATTGATAAAGGTCTAAAAATTTCCTTGAACTACATCACCCCTAGTATTAGGTTGTTTCTAATATTATACAATTCCTAAAGCTAATATTGTGTTTTTTGAGAGGCAGACTACTAATGAAGGACAAATCAGTATTAATAAAGAATGGAAAACGCATTATTTGAAAAAATATTCCGTTTGCTAAATGACATTGCCACGAACAGTTGAATTATGTTTGTGATACCTTGAAGTTATGAAGAAACCATTATAAAATGTATGGTAAAGCTATATAGTGCTTTCAATTTAAATTAGTATTAAATTAGTGTGAACTAGCTAAACATCCACATGAGGGCATCATTAGAGCTTCTAATCATTCACACTTATACTCAATTTGTTGACAGCTAGCCCGAAGTTATGAAAACTAAGATACCAAAAGAAATTTAGCAGTGTTGTTGTAGCCATGTTGGTCCCAAAATATCAGAGACACAAGATGGGTAAGATAGTATCTTTTTCTTGCACCAACTTCTGCTAGTGAAAGAAAGAGACATGCTTTCAAGCTACACAGAGCTCCTCTTGAGGTCTGGGAAAAGTACTCCGAGGGTATGTCTACTCTGCAATGTAAGCCCAGGGTTCGAACTGAGGCTCAAGCCTAACCCCCCTCCGTCTACACACAAATCGTGCTAATCCAGGGTTGCACAGGGTACGTCTACACTACAATTAGACACCAGCCGCAGGTGTCTAACGGCAGTTTAGACCTACCCACGAGGATGGAGAGTTCAAGCCTGAGTCAAGCTGGGATCCAGGGTTCAATCCCTATTGCTTTGCAGTATAGACACAGCCTCAGTGGACTCATGCTCTGGAGGTACCTCTACACAGCAATTAAACACATACAGTTAGCCCGGGTCAGCTGACTTGGACTCACGGGGGTCAGGCTGCTGGGCTAAAACTGCTATTTAGACATTCGAGCTCAGGCTGGAACCTGATCTGGGATCCCATGAGGGGGCTTCAGCCTGAGCCCGAACATCTACACAGCAATTTTTAGCCCCTTAGCCTGAGCCCTGCAAGCCTGAGTCAGCTGACCCAGGCCAGCTGCTGCCATGCCATGGGTCTTTTATTCCAGTGTAGATGTACCGTGGGAGTTTGCCAAAAGTATTCCACAGTCCCATGGGCCAATTTTCTTTATCTTCTGGACAGTCCAGTTTGGTGGATAGTCAAGTTTCCCCACACTGCACCATGGACAAAGAGCTGGAGTATCCACATTTAAGGAGGATAATAGGAAGTCTGGGCTATGGGTGGTTGGATTCAGGCTCACGTAATGCAGTGTAGCCTCTGGAGCTCCAGGAGTTCAACAATTCCTAACCTGGAGTTACAAATGAGCATTCATGCTCAAGCTCTAGGTTAACAAATCCATGGTCTACTAACTTGGGTTCAATTAACCCTGGGCTTACACTGTAGCATAGACATACCCAGAATGTCACAGCTAAATACAAGGTGGAACAGATTGTTTAACATAAAGTAGTGAACATGTTTTGTAAGAAACCATTCAAGGTGAAGTGGCCTGTTAACATCTCTGCAGTCATTACCTCCACCCCCAACACACTTTTGAAGATCCCTGGGTTCTACACATGCCTATTCCAACTTGTGGTGTACCTCATCCCGTGCACTAAATGGCCCAATAGCAACTACATGGGTGAAATCAGATAGCCGCTATGCTCTCGAATGAACTCACACAGATAAATGATAAAAGACAAAAATACCATATCACACATGGGAGACACTTTTCACAAAATAATCACTCTGTATCTGACCTCTCAGTCCTCACTGTCATAAGAAACCTGCACAACACCTTCAAAAGATGAGCCTTGGTGCTTAAATGCATAACTTTGCTAGACACTAAAAATCATACTCCTAATAGAGATGCTGGATTTATGTCTTACTACAACAATCTGTAACCAACTAACCTCCCTTTTTGTCCTATGACTGCAGTGGTGTTAATGGACCAATTCACCTTGAATGGTCTTTTAAAATATGTGTTCACTACTTATCCTAAATAATCTGTTCCAACTTGTATTTAGCTGGGACAGTCTCAGTACCTTTCCCAGACCTGAAGAAAAGCTGTGTAAGCTCAAAAGCTTGTCTCTCTCATCAACAGAAGTTGGTCTAATAAAAGATGTTACCTCACCCACCTTGTCTCTCAGAATCAGTTTAAGTCATACAAAAACAGTGAATTAATATTTCATATATACAAAATCATGAGGGGGCACTTATGGGAATGTCAATATCTCAATATAAAGAAATATTTAAGAAGCCTAAATTTGGCACTCACAAATGAGTTCTTCTCACAAACGCTTTTGAAATGGGACCTTACCCAGTACCATTAGTGTTAAAATGACATAGAATGACCATACTTTGGTTACAATACTCAAAACTGCAGATGGCAAGAATCTGCAGGGACCAAAACAACATATCAGTAATGAGACATTAGGAGAAAGTCATGCTGAAACATAGAGGTGTACATTATCAGAATGGTACATAGGGATTTGGGCAGCAAATTCCCTTAAGCAAATATATAATTGCTTAGCTATTTTTTTCTACATTAGATAACCCTATCAGCATCCACGATGTTAGGGCACAGGATTTAGGGCTGATCCTTTGACTTTGTCACCCCTCTGCTTGAACTGATGAAAACCAGCAGCAACAACGTGAAGCTAGAAAGTGGAAGCTGTGGTAAGAAAAGAGGAGTGCAGCCATCCAGTGCCTTTGTGCCTTCTTCCATGTGAGGGAAGTTCCTATTCCCATCAACTCAGGCATCTAAAAACCCTAGCTAGAATAAGGGCCAATGAGATACTAAGGAAGAACAGTTTCCTGTGCCAGCATACTGTATTTCTAGTTTGCCCACCCAGTGGTCCAATTCCTGTTCACACAGAGACCTGCTTCTGCTCAGATAGCCCTCCCTCCACCATTCTGCCTTCCCTACCTCAGATACCTGTTTCCCTTCCTCGACCCAAACCAGTCAGCCTTTGCTCCTGTTATACCAATAAAATAAAAACCAGCAGGATCTTATTAAAGGGGAAAAGGCAAAATGCCACATTTATTGTGAATACAGAAAGAATCATAGTAAGCAGTTAGTTATAGCTATAACATTCCATTCAATCCCATATTTATTCACACATTCATTCATACACACACACACACAGGTTCTGCAAGGTTGTTATCATAGTTACCATCTTTAGAGTTGCTCATGCCAAGCCACTGTGGCTTGGACATGAGGTGGCCACAGGTGGCCTGGACATGAGGCGGGAACAGGGCCTTGTCAGATGCACATCTGATGCTCCTGGAAGTTGGTTTACAGAATCAGACCCCAAAGTTCTCACTTACCAGAGTCCATTTTTATAGGAATTTCTTCCTATGTCAGTCTATGGGAATTGCTTCATCATGCTGTTGCTGAATCAATCAGCAGATGGCACATTTCTGACGGCTCCGTGCTGCCAGATGTTATCTTGTTCTTTGGTTCTCCCATTCTTGAGGCTGTTGGGTGGATTCCAGTCTGCCCTCCGGGGATCCTCTGGTTATTTCCACTTGACGCCTTCTTCAGCCGATGGACACTGAATTCTTAGGCTGGCACCTCCCTGATCATTCAGTTATTATCCACACCAAGCATCCATCCACATACATCCTGTATCTCTATTTTAATCACAATTGTTAACAAAGCGAGATGAATACAACAAAAGAGCGGGGAGTCTCTGGGTGCTGTTTCTGTTGTTACAGAGTATTGCTTTGAGTCTCTCTCTGTGTGAGTGGTTGTTGTTACAAAGAATTGCTTTGAGAACAGACTCTGTCTTAGAATGTACTAACACAATTAGCAGCTTGCAAGTTTCACGCATAGAGGGAGAGAAACAATACCTAAAACCAAGAGACCTCTTAATTAGTAATACCCCGGAATTTAAACTATGGGGAATCAAACTCATTTGTGATTTTAATACAGAACTTCTTTAATATGATCCAACACTCCCACCTCCTATCCCTTACCTACTTTGCCACAGAGCACCCAGGGTTCCCTTGCACTCCCTGAGACCTAACTCACTGTCCACTATGCACTCAGAACTAAATTTCAAATACCTATTTCTAACTCCAGCTTTGTCCCAGAGTGTAGCCACTCTGAAACAAGGCAAAGTTGTTGTTGCTTGGTTGTGAAACTATAAATCAGTATACTTCTGCTCAGCTATTTGTGGAAAATGTATCACACCACATTCAAAATCAGTACCAGTCACTACCACTACAGACAGGATTCCTGCTAAAGAGTTTGTAGAACTGTAGGCTACCAGGACTGAGAAAAAAAGAGAATGTCCCTAACATATGAAGAACAATAAATAGAATACTGGCTAAAGAATTGAGGTACCAGTTATAGACCTAATAATGGATGTGTTTCAGGTCCTGTATTTAGCTGAAAACGGAAGCTCTTCATTCACAGAGTCTGGTTTTATGCCTCTCATAAATTAGATGCATTATGTGGTTTGTGGACAGGACCTCAACCTCGCTCAGACAGATGTTGGAATTGAGCAGCAGTACATAAAATCTGACATAGCAAGTGACCCATACCTAAATGAAAGCTTTATTAATGCACATCATAGGTTAAAATTTATTCACAGTTACACATGCAAAGTTCTTTTTGAAGCTATTAGGGGACCCACTTCTACCTGTAGGTAGAATCTGGCCCTATGTTGTTAATAAGCTACCTTATCTTGGTCCTGAATCTGACTGCTCTCAGTTACAGATGTACATCAATTAATTTCATCAATGGGAGATGCCCCTTATTTACACCAATTTGGTGTAAAGATCAGAATCAGATACCTAAAATATAAATAACGTATTTGTGTTTAAATTAGAAATGAAAAAGAATGCAAACTTAAACTATTCAGGAAATCATATTAAAAGCTGGTGATTTGGATTGTGATACTTTTATAAGGAACCCAGAGATTATTTCAATAAGAAGTTAAAAGGCCACATGAAAGAGAATCTAGAGTTATGTTTTTCCAATTACTGTAAAATTTATAGTATGTTTCTTGCTTTAGGGTCTCTTCAGACCATCACAGAGGATTGCTCATATTAGTCAGTTTTCTATCTCTAAATCATTAACCCAATTTCTTGATACATTGCTCAAGAGAAAAGAAGGTCAATAAATCTGCCTCTGCAGACTACAAAGCACCAGCAGATAAGTGTGGGTTTTTTCTTTTCTAAAAAAACGCTTCTGGATTGTCAGCTGTGTGGGAATGCTGAGTGAAGAAGTTGGGAAGGTGGGAGAAATGTATGGGGGGGAAGATAGCTGTAATAGATTGAAGCAGTAGGTATCTACCAACATTCATATGACCACAGAGGGTACATCTACACTGCAATAAAACAACTGCAGCTGGCCCGTGTCAGCTGACTCGGGCTCAGGCTGTGGGGCTATAAAATTGAAATGTAGACTTTAATGCTCAGGCTGGGATCTCAGAGCCCAGGCTCCAGCCCGAATACCTTTGCTGCAATTTTATAGGCCTGCAGCCTGAGTCCCATGAGCCCAAGTCAGCTGACATGGGCCAGCAGCAGGTGTTTTATTGCAGTGTAGATATGTACAGAGCTACTTATCTTTCGGTTTACAGTATGTGGGGGGATGGTCATGCTATATATACACTACCAATTATGTTTTTTTTTTAAAATAGCATCCTAGGGATGCTTTTCTAAAAGTAGACAATTCAGACAGCTAATGTGACAAGTGAAAACAAAATGAATACTCAAGTATATTTAAGGGTATTCATTAGTATCTAAAATTTTGTATGGCACCTTTCACAAATATCTATTTTATTTGCATTGCTGTAGTGTTTAGAGGCTAATCAGTCAGTGATCAGAGTCCCATTGTGGCAAGCACTGTTCAAACATACAATGAAGGGACAGTTGCTACTCCAAAGAGCTTACAATTTAAGTATAAGACAAGAGACAGCAGATGGATACAACAAACAGATGGCAGAGCACAAGGTAACAGTGAGACCATTATTAGTAGTGTAATAAGTAGCAGTCACAGGATACCAGTTGCCTAAACATTATCAAGTGTTTTTTAGGCATCCTATCATAGGTGTGTCTTAAAAAGAGATGTAAAGAAAGCTCATTCACCTCCTCTACAGTGGCCTTGTGGATTTTGACATTGTAGAAGCAGTGGCATGGGAAAAATTGTAAAGGTGCTTATTGGAAAATTTGACAAATGTGCTGTCATAAATATAAAGGGAAGGGTAACCACCTTTCTGTCCACAGTGCTATAAAATCCCTCCTGGCCAGAGGCAAATCCCTTTCACCTGTAAAGGGTTAAGAAGCGAAGATAACCTCTCTGGCACCTGACCAAAATGACCAACAAGGAGACAAGATACTTTCAAAGCTGGAGGGGGAGGGGGGAACAAAGGGTCTGTCTGTCGGTGTGATGCTTTTGCCAGGAACAGATCAGGAATGCATCTCAGAACTCCTGTAAAAAGTTAGTAAGGAATCTAGCTAGAAATGCGTTAGATTTCCTTTTGTTTAATGGCTGGTAAAATAGCTGTGCTGAATGGAATGTATATTCCTGTTTTTGTGTCTTTTTGTAACTTAAGGTTTTGCCTAGAGGGATTCTCTATGTTTTGAATCTGATTATCCTGTAAGGTATTTACCATCCTGATTTTACAGAGGTGATTCTTTTACTTTTTCTTTAATTAAAGTCTTCTTTTAAGAACCTGATTGCTTTTTCATTGTTCTTAAGATCCCAGGGTTTGGGTCCATGTTCACCTGTACAAATTGGTGAGGATTTTTACCAAGCCTTCCTAGGAAAGAGGGTGTAGGGCTTGGGGGGATATTTTGTGGGGGGGGAGGGGAAGACTTCTCCAAATGGGCTCTTTCCTTGTTCTTTGTTTAACACGCTTGGTGGTGGCAGCATAGGGTTCAAGGACAAGGCAAAATTTGTACCTTGAGGAAGTTTTTAACCTAAGCTGGTAAGAATAAGCTTAGGGGGTCTTTCATGCAAGTCCCCACATCTGTACCCTAGAGTTTAGAGTGGGGAAGGAACCTTGAAATGTGCTATCAAGGATGGCACTGCAGATATGATTGGCAGGTTGATAATATGTATGTGAGAGGCCATGAAGGGCCATAAAAGAGAAAACAAGTTAGTCTGTGCTTGTTCAAGGCAATCAATGTACTGCAGCAAAAACAACCACCAATGTCACAGTTCAGCAGGCTAACTAAGTAAGTAACTGGATGAAAAACTGTTTAGTTTTAAAATATGCACAGGAATTAGCAGCTCAAATACCAGGAGGGCAAAAGTTCCATCCAAAATGAACAAAAGCCTGACACTGAGATAACGGATGACAGAGATGCAAGCAATAAGGACCACACAGAGTGAACATAGAGGGCAGAAGGCAGAGATGAACCAGATCAGGGAACTACGTGCAAAGGCCTGGAATGTTAGAGACAGAATGTTACCCTGAATTCATAACTTAACCAGTGCAGATGACTAAATAAGAGAGTAACATGGAGGAGAGAAAAGAGGCAATGAAAAAAAAAAATCAAATGAACCACATGATTCTGTATCTACAGCAAATGAGAAATCAATGAGACAGAAAGACCACTGAGAATTGAGTTACAGGTGAATCAAAGCAGGCACCATTTTAACTGTGAGAACTATATAACACAGTCAGGACTGCTTACTTGACCCGGGAGCTGGTCAAACCCTGGTGGTTCATTTTGAGGATTCAATTCTATATAACTAAAGCCTACCAGAAATATCCCTCCTCCTTTTCTACCCCTTTACTCCTTCCAGTCACAGGCACCCTTTACTTCACAATTTTGTCTTTGGTTGGTAGTGAGTGGTTCACCCTCTTCTGCATGCTGCCTAACAGTACCCCTCACTGGTGTGCTTGATGCATGCCTCCCACCTTTGTCATGTGGATCACTAGGTAGGGCCATTCTCCTGAAACATCATGGTCTTCAAGGAGGCCAAGAAGCTGACCTTAGCAACCACATAGGGCCTGCTACAGAGCTCATAGAAGTCAATGGAAAGGCTGCATATTGACTCCATAGATGCTGGATTAGGGTCATAGGCAAAAAGTGAGAGAAATAAGCTGTACAGGCAGGCGACCTCCATAAGTCTCTGATATCTAGGTAGGGTAACACCTGGAAGAAGAGGTTAGGCTGTGTGGCTAGCATCAATCTATGTATACCGGACTCTTGTGGTCCTGGGCTGATGACTGAGGGCTTTGCTGTAAACCAGATGTATCCTAATTGAGAGGCTGGGTTCTGCTTCCTATACAAGTGCCCTTTAAATAGCCATGAATTTCAGAAATGTTTAACAAATGGAATCTGCAAGTCTTTACAGCTGAGTTGGTGTGTGGGTAAAAGCGCAGGTCAGAATCAGTGATACTCCCAAGAGTTGTGCTTTGGGGCTGGGGTTAAAACAAGAAGATTAACCGCAAAATAGAAAGACCCAACTATGGAAAACAGTAGTGGGGCCAGGGAAAAAAAAAAAGATTTCTTCCTTTGTCCTAGTCATTAAAAAATAGATCCCCAAGCTGCCATTAGGGACAGCTCATTTCTTTGTTGATCCTTTTTCTCTTTTCATCCTGACGTTCTGCCTTTTTAGAGGACTTGTTGCCAATTCTAGGTGGGAAGCATAGATACTCCTAATAGTGTGGAGCTACTTAAAACTGTGCTTGGAAACATTCACAGGGAAAGTCTGGCTACACTATATATTTAATTGTTTTGGTATGGTGGGTTGGTCTCTGCAAGGGTTGGGGAGCGGGGTGGGTAGGGCGCTGCTAGAATGCAACAGCACTTGCATGCCACCCTGTCAACCCAGCTTAGAGGGAACACTGCAGGTACCTAGCAACAGGTCGGCACCAATGCCGCACCCGCTGGCCTCTCAGCAAGAGTGCTGTCACTGCATGTTGCCATGACAGCAAAAGTACAAGAACAAGTACATCACGGCTGGGCAGCCTTACCGCAGAAGCACAGATTTAGAACTCCCAATATCTGTTGTACATCTATTTTTGCAGAAGTATAAATCCATAAATATGGCAAGAACCAAGCTAACAGCACAAGTGTCCAGTTCTACAGTGTGTTTCTGAGTGTGCTCCTAAAACACTGGAACTTAGACAGGTCTCCACAGCTGCAGAAACAAGACAATGTATTGGATGATTTAGCCTGCCATGGAGCCACTGGGACAAATTCACGGGTGACTAACAATCTGGAAGGAATTACAACCTCTTCCACCATGACCACCTCCAATGTGAAGGTCTCACCAACTGAGACTCCCATACACACAATCTACACAAGGATTTTTTCACAAAAAAGTTCCCACTCTTGCTAGAACCATTTCAGCTCCACCAGGTCAGTAACAGTGGGAACCCTAGTGTAAATTACAGAAAACCTACCTGGTAAGCCTGGACCATGATATCCCCTAAACTCCCTTCCAGTACTCCTAGAGAATGCAAACCACCCAGAAGCCCACAGCCCTGACAACCCTCTGAACTAGCCAGCAGAGCTGGCCAGAAGCAGAGATTTGAGCATGCTGTCTCATCCTAGTTCCCCGGCTCATAATCCAGTCCCAAAGCTCCACTCCAGGTGGTGCAGCTTCATACTGCTCCCCAACATTACTCCACTATTGCGGTCACTGCTTCTTAGTACACACTACGTCTGTGCTTGACTAAAGTCATCTGATCCCAATTGTGTCACATAATATAGAATGTTTTGTGCTGTGAAACATATTGCTATAAAACATGCAAGCAGTGCAATTCAACCAAGTTAACCTGGCTGTTGGAATCTTAATTTTTGCATTTTCTGACACTCGGGAATTAGCTGTGCAACTGAGCATTGCATCAAGATTGATTTTTGTGTTTAATGACATATTTTGGCTTGGTGAGATGTTCTGATGAACTCGCTTTAATTGTGCTTGCCCTGGCCTTATGCTAGTATGTACTTCATTGCTTAATCCATGCCTGCTCCAATTTTCTCCACTGCAGGCTACAGCACTTTCCCCACTGCTTTAGTACTTATACCCTCCCCCCATTTAAATGGATTCCTCACTGTCTTACTGTAAACCCCAAAGCAACCCCCTTTTCTTTACTGAATCAATTATTTGAAAAATCTATTACTTTAAAAAAGAGCGTAGGCAATAAAAAGAACATGGAGAGAGGGCAGACAGAACAGAGTAGATGTAGAAGGGAAGACAATTATAGTTTTATTTGTGCATGCAAGGTGAGCTGGGGAAGGGAGGTGCTTTTCAGCATGGCTTGGTTCATCTATATCGTTATACCACCTCCTCTCTTAGCCAGCACACATGGTATGGGGAAACTGCAGTTTTTAAGGAACTTTATTTCTCTGACGTAGTAACTACGTTACATCATAGGAATGCCAATTTTGAGGACTAATGTTAGCTGGGGATTAATGACAAGCATTTCTTTACTTTGTTGAAACTGATGGTCAGCAAGGGATATTGCTTCCAGTAGAGAACTCCTGACTCACATGTCCTATGGGTAAAATATTAAAGACCCCAATATACCACATGGTTTTAGACAGTGCTACAGTAAAGTGATGATCCTGGATATCAGTAATATAAATATATTTAAATTGGTTAGATTCAACCCTGGGTTTATGCTGGCAGGAATACTATTCATCTTTAGAACACATAACAATTTACCAAGGGGACTATCCCCATTCTGTAGATGGAGTAACTGCTACACACACACACACACACACACACACAAATAGGGTAAAATTTTAGAAAGTGTCTAAATCCCATTTTCAAAAGTGACTTAGGCTCCTAGGTCTCTTAGACCTTTTGGAAAATATTATCCTTAGGTTCTGAACCAGCAAACATTTATGCACGTGCTTAACTTTAAGCATGTGAATAGACACATTGACAATTAGATCTCCCCTCACTCCTTTCTTTTTCCTATCTAATAATATGGCTATGGCTCCTTCTCATTGACATGCAATAACCTCCCCAGCTCCCTACTTACGCATAAGCCACTAATAGGCTTTGGCTCTTACCCGTCCTCCCTGCTAACCTTTTCCCTCTTCACTCCTCTGCTGTCCACATCCACCAACTTCTTAAGGAATCTCTTTTTAGGCTCAGGGTTTGTGGCAGCCTCTCTGCTGGTGAATCCAGATCTGGCAGGGTGTGGATTGTGTAGCCACATTTTGTGCTGTCTATTAGAATTTGTAAATGGAAAAACAAAGGAAAACCATTTAAAAAAAAAAAAAGAAAGAAAAAAAAGAAAAGAACATGCCATGCTGTCAGTAGTCCTAATCTGTTTATATGGTGACTCTTTTTTCTATTTTAGGATATAATCTTTGGCATTTTTCACTCTTTATTTCAGCATTCCAATCTGTTTGGGATATTTGTCTCTATAAACCGCAAACAGAAACAGAAAATGTTTTTTTTTTTTTGACTCCCACTACTAAAAAAAACATAACTCACGAGTAACGCTGCGAGTCTTTCACAGAGGTCCAGGAAGTCCTGGATTCTGTGACTTTCTGGGACCTTCGTGACTTCTGCAGCTGCACTGGCTGCTGCTGGGGTGGCCTCGAAGCCAGCTGCACTGGCTGCTGCTCAGGCAGCCCTGGGCAGCTGGCCCTGGGGCCACCCGAGCAGCAGCCAGTGCAGCTGGTTTTGGGGGCTGCTGGAGCAGCATTTGTCCTGCCCCAGAGCACCAGTCCCGAAGCAGCAGTCCTAGGGGCAGCTCCAGAGCCCGTCAGAGCAGCAGGCGGCCAGGGACAGTGAGCCCCTAACGTCAGAGCAGGGGCCAGCTGTCAATCCCGCAGGGGACCCCAGAGCAAATGTGCCCTTGGGCCCCAGGAGCAGCTAAGATTTAGTCAGAGATATATTTAGTAATAGTCATGGACAGGTCACGGCCATGAACTGTTGTTTATTGCCTGTGATCCGTCCATGACTTTTACTAAAAATACCCATGACTAAATCTTAGCCTTACTCATGAGAGATTCTTTTAAAGTCTAATTGGATTAATATGGCAATAATATTTTTAAAGTAAAAATTCTCAGAGAAAGGTTAGCAAAATTGCTACTAAAGATTTATCTGCCTGTTGCTGAGGGAGCCTTTCTGATTACAAAATGCCTTTAATCTCTCTCTCTTAAAACAGGTTTCTATGCAGTTCAGAATCCACTTTAAATCCCAAGAACTCTCTTCCTACTAAATTTTGTAGTAAGAGGAAGAATGTATCATAAATCCCATTGCAAAAGAAAGATATCGATCTGTCTGTCTGTCTAACAGCATACTGACATATTGTGCAATAGCAAGAATTCCTTCTAAACTCTCTGCTGGCTGAATATTAACCAGATTTAGCATCAATATTCTTATGCTGCTTAGTAGTGAGAATGCTTGTATGTGTATCATGTAAAACCATATAATAAGTCCAAAGGGATGATAAGTTACTCAGTGATGGTTAACAAAACTTTCCATCAGATCTCAACGATTGACATATTAAATAGATAACTGAGTACAGGTCAAGTTTAAATTCTGCCTGTTTAGATGCTTAATAAATGAATTGATAAATAAATGCAATAAACAAATTACACAAGCCATTGTTTATTTTCCTCTCTGCAAACTGTCTTGTTGAAACAGTCCAGCTGCCATAAAGTCTGCTTTCTGCTATGAAGAAAGCAATGGTTCATAGTTTGGAATTTAATATTCAACTGAAAGTCTCAGCAAATAGTCTTTTCCACATGGAGCTGAAATGACGCTCATGTTCTGGACCACGTGTTGTCTGGGTCACTTTAAATTTTTAAAATAAACCTTTTTCTATAAATGTAAGGTTTTGCCTCAATCAGGATAAGTGTTTTTTCAAACTGATCTCCTTGAGAATATCTATCTTTAGCACCATACTTAAAGGTGAACTGCATAGCCAAACAAAAGAGGTTTGTGTCCTGTATAAAGGTGGCAAAAAAAATATTAAGCTTTTACATTAGAAATTGAACTGCAGCTTTTCCAGCCCTGTCTGAAGGAGGAAGGAGTTGTTGAGATACTCCAATGTTACTCTGTGAGGAGGTCATTTGCGAGATACCTGTGGCATAAAACAGCCCAGAGTCAGCATCTTCTCCCTCCTCAAATAAGAAATCTGAAGTTCAGGTTTCAGCCTCAAACTATGATCTAATTGTTCAGATCCTCCAAAGACTGACAGAGCTCTTCAGCACAGGATTTGATCCTGCCAGATGCTGAGCACTCCAGCCCATTCTAACAATGCACTTAACTGGCATGCTGAAATTTGAGCATATGAATAGTCCATTGACCTCAGTAACACTACTCATGTGCTTAAAGTGAAACATCTACTTTGTAAATCCAAGTGTTTTGCTGGACTGACCCAGCATACACCTTGCAAAACTGAGCCCATAAACAGGGAAACCAAGGCCTGATCTTGCTAATGTAAATGATAGGCACAGAGACAGACAAACAGACAAAGAAACAAATGAGGCTAACTTCATGCATAAGAAAGTAAGAGTGTAAGACACACAGTTCCTTATTCTTTGTTGTTCACTTTTAATGTAGGAATTCTATTTTCTTTCTAGCTCTTTATATAGAGGATCACAACATATTCAGAGATAAGGTCTGTTTTTTTTTAAAAAAAAAATCATACATTAAATTGGTGTTACACAAAATGCTGAAAAATGCACACATGCACTGGGGGCCGGAGGAAGGAACCTGAGACACAATTCATCTAATATCAGTCTCAGTAACTGAAGGTGTTGATTTTAGCAAATATTTCAAACAGTGTTATTTTTAAATTGATGTCTATTAAAAGAAACATTTTTTGAGAATGTAAAACACAAAATCTGAAATCAGTTATAGATGTGCATGCTGACAAATGCCTATATCCTGCAAATTGCAGGATTGCAGTCTTATACATTACCAATACATTTACATCAGAAAATAAAATAGTTAAAAATTATTCCATTCCCCCTTCTCTTGCTTTCCCAAATCGTGAATTTATGCTCCCATATTATAAACATCTTAAGCAAGAGCAGAATTGGGCCCTTAACTTTTCAGGGTGCTATCAACAGTTGCAAGAAAATGTAAGATATTTATTTCAAGATTTGATAAGTATGTGAAGGGCTAAAGGCCCAGTACTGCAAACTGGTGGATGTTTCTATGGGGCAAATAGTGCTCCTTTGGATCAAAATTGTATCCTCAATGAACTTCTACTCCTTTTTACTCACATGAGCCATCCCACTGAAGTTAGAGAATAAGGATCATTGCTTGTTAAGTTCTGACAAATGCTCCATACTGTAAAAGACTCATATAAAGATAGTCCCTGTTCCAAGAAGCTCATGTAAGTGTTACAGGCTCAGATTCACTCTTTCAAAACAGTTTGTGGGTTTTAAGCTTTCTACATACATGGGATCTTGGCTGTTTTTAAAAGGCTTTGCAGTTCACTTTTAACACGTAGGTAATTTCATCCACAGGATGAATATTCATCCATGATGCTAAATGCTATATTTCTTAAGCACTGAAACTCCAGCAGGCAAGGAATGCTGGAAAAGGCCATATTTCTCAAACCTTCTTTCTTTTCCTCTTGTTTCTGGGTTGTCTGGTTTTGATGCTTGTTTGTTTTTCCGTGCTGCCCTATTTGTTTCTCACTTTCATCTCAATTGATTTTTCTTAAGCTCTTTAAGGCCAACATCTTTGACAGGGGGGGAAATCTCATGAAAAATAAATCTGCTAGATTTTTGTGTGTCTGAAACAACACTCTATACAAACTCCAGATCAAGTTTTAAACGAGACAGAGAATATGCAGATGCCTTCAGAAAACAATGAAAGGCATGAAGGAAAGTCCTTTCTGCCCCTAGAAGGAGCGATCCCATAGTCACAGAACATATGCAATTGCTTATTCTATGGCATGTAAACACTGGCTGTCAGTACCATAACTGCAATATCATGGAAGCACAGTATAAAGGCCCTACTATATAACAACTGAACAGTATTTGTGGACCTGGCTACAAAACACTTGTCCCCTCACCCAGTAACAACAGAATAGTGTGAACGGTACCTTAACCATGTTCCCAAACTGTATTCGTAGGAACACAGGAATTGCCTTGCTGGACTCAAACAGTGGTTTTAGCTACGGCAATATTGGATGAAATCTTGACCCTATGGAAGTCGACGGCAAAACTTCCATTGACTTGAATGGGACAGGATTTCACTCACTGAGTTAGAAGAGTATTTGTTTCAGAGTAGCAGCCATGATAGTCTGTATCCGCAAAAAGAACAGGAGTACTTGTGGCACCTTAGAGACTAACAAATTTATTAGAGCATAAGCTTTCGTGGAACTTCATTGGTTTTAAACTGCACCTCTCCATACACACACAAAATCCATAGCACTGAAGCAGGCAACAAGACTTATGAAAGAAAAACCTCAGTGTGCAAGAGTAAACTGTTTATAATTTAACACGGTCGGATTTTCTAAATCATTATGTAACTATTCTCCAGAGGGTTATCCAATGGGATGTGCAGCTCTAGAGTTCATCCATTTTTTAAGATATCCATAAGCAACAACAAAATTCTTATCCCCAATACAATTGAAGTGAAACTATGAAAGGAAAAAATATGAAAAATCAGTCTTTAAAAATCAATATAATTAAATCCAAAAATAGTAAAATGTCAATCATAAGATTATGATTATTGCATGGCATAACTACAGGACAGAGTTAAGGATATGTGGGTGTTGTCACAGGGTAGCTAGCATCTTAAATGAAATGGGGCCCAGCTCTCCTGTTCCAGTCTGGGTGCTCCCTAATTTGGTATAATGAGGACGGTGGAGCTGCCCCCAGAGTTATAAATGAGAAACAGCAAGGGAGGACACAGAATCCAGAGAGAGAAGCTGAGGTGGATTGAGAGCTTTGGGGGGTGGCGGGGGGAAGAGAATCACAGCCGGGGCAAGGGAGGTAACGCTTCTGACAGAGAGAACAGTGAGAGTTCCCTAGTAACCACTGGAGCCAGATCGGACTGCTGACACCAAAATGCAGCTGCAGGTGCATGGATCACCTACAAACTTCCCCAGGCCAGAAAGCCATGGCAGGAGAGGATCCAAAGGCTGAGGGCAGCAGAGGGAGATGGCTGCTGGCTATCTGAGCTCAAGGACTGAAGTCTGGGGAACAATGAAAGGGTGAGCCCACTGATGTATCCAGGTGAGAATTAGAACCAGACCTGAGATCAAAAACAGGGAAGCACCCCAGCTAGAGGGGCTGGTGTGAAGCATGGTGAGAGTTGCCAGAGCTGTACCTTAGAGGTCAGGTGTGCTGACAGGCAATGGAGCTGTACCACAGAGCCTCAGCATGGTGAGAGATGCTGGAGCTTTACCTGGTATGTTGATGACCTGCTGGAACTTGAAAGATTGAATGTACTTCTTTGGACTGTGCTGAGGAATTCTGTATTATAGTTGTGGGACTTTTGTTATAATTTACATGCACAGGGCTGTTTTTTTGTAATATATTAACCAAGTAAAGGCTATTTATACTTGGAAATCTTGTATGGAGTTACTGGGGACTTTGAAAGAGCGAAACAACCACCTTGTCACAAGTGCCTTAACTGTGCATTTCTTACCTTAAAATGTTTGGATTTCTTGTAAGTGTAACCATAACTATATATTTCCTGGCTTTATAATGCTTTATTTTGGGATAATTACAACATCCGTGTAATGTATCTGGCTCTAAGTTACACTCAAACTTAATTCCATTTTAATGTCGATTTTTGTCAGGTATTATACAAAAGAGATGACAAATGAGAAACTATACGACATGCTGACAACACCTCTCTTTCCATATAATTGTCAATAACAAGGAGGAGTGCAATGTTTTGCATTTAAGTGCTATTCTTTAATCCAAATATTACATGTATAGAATGACTCGTTATAAGTCACACCATTTAAAGAGGGGGGAAAACCCCCCCTAAAGATGAAAGACACTTAAATGATTAAAAGCAATCATTAACTGTTTAATGGAAATTGAATTGGAATTTCACAGATCCTATAAATTTCATAGTATGTAAACCATTTCACATCTCAAATGCATATATCATGAACGGTCTCACAGATGCAGCCAAGAACACCCCTTGAAGTTTTTCAAATTCTTGCCTTTGCTGTCAAACATCCTTATAAACTTGCCAACAGCTAGAAAGATGCTGCTCAAAAACACAACAGATGTATTAGAAGAACAGAGCATTTTTATGTCATCATGGAACTGAAAAGAATTTTTCTTTACTGCAATTTTAAGCACAGTGCTCCCTCACCGTAAAGCTACATTTTGTTTGCCAAGATTTCTGAATATTTCTGCCTGCTGGTTCTGACAGAAAATGGAGTTTTAAACCATTAGCTACAGTTAAATAGTTTTAAATAAGGAAGCTCTATTAAAGAGAAGACTCACAAAGAGTGACCGCTTTATAAATACAATTTTTTTGCTATTTTTTCATATCAACTATGAGCTCATTATCCTAGATAGAGGCCTCAATTAGGAAAGCATCCCTATTCAGGGTAATATTTAAGCACATGCTTGGCAGGCAGCCCTGTTGCACCTTCCTGCAGCCTACCTGAGAGATCACATATCCAATGGGACTGAGGAAATGGGCCTAAGGAGAGAGGCCCAGGTAGCCCCCATTTCCTCCAGCTTCTCTTGAAACTGCCAACCTTCCAGCCTGTCCCCACAACACGCATCCACCCAGCTATCTGCAGAAGCCCCCAGACTTCTTCTACTATATCCTAGCCCCAGCTGCCAGGTTTAGTGCAGCTCCATGCCCTACTCCTACCCCTTATTTCAGAAGGATGTGTTGTACTTAAGCTTTAGGTTGGCAATTGATTTACATATTTGCCAATTATAGACTATAAGGGAGCTGCACAAAACTTGACAACTACTGTATGTTAAAGTTAAGCATATATTTTAGTACTTTCCAGAATCAGGACCATAATCAGTAAAGTCCTGATCCTGCAGCAATTGAAGCCAGTGGCAAAACTACCATTGACTTCATTGGAGCACTCTGATCCAGATCCAACACAGAACTTAAGAACATGTTTACGCATATTCACACTTTACACATGTCAGTAATCCCATTGCACCTTGCAGGACTGAGGATTTGTCTACATGAACATTCCGTGTGTGGCAAACTGGGGTGTAAATCTAGCCTGCCACGCCTTCCTTAAGTGTCCACATGGACCCTCTTGACACACACACACTGTTACTTACTGCACTTTGATCTACTCCCGTTTCAAAGTAAGGTAGATCAAGCGGAGTAGCAACTGTTAATGTGTATTTGCAAGGTCTACATGGACAGTTAGTACATGGAAGGCTAGTGCAGCGTAGATTTACACGCCAGCTTGCCACAAACTAAATGTTCATGCAGACAAACCCTGAGTCTCTAACCCTACATCAGGTTCTGCTAGAGTAAACCCAGATGCAGGATCAGGGCACAAATGGTACCAATCTTTCACAAAAATCAAGACATTCTCTTTTGAAATCAATGATGTAGTCAATTTAAAAAAAACAACATTTTTACTTAAACATTTTTATCTACTATTATTACAATTATTTAAGATTCCTATAACTGAGCAATATTAGACAAAATAAATATTTTACTTCTTTCTTCATTTCGTTGACTTTGTGTACTTGACAATACTTTTATATGATCAGCTTTGCTATTCCCTGTGTGATCAGGTAGGCATAGTTGTTTGTATGAGCTTTTCATACAGCAACAGGGGAGAATAAAGCTTGTTTTTGCACGGGGGGGGGGAGGGGGGAGAAAAAATTATTGTAAAAGTGAAAAAGTTGGCAGGGGGACTTGGAGGCAAAGGATCTGAAACTTACCGTATTTCACTAGACTTCTCATAAATGTTGTTCCCTTAAATACTAAATCTTAGACTAATTTTGTTTATATTAGAAGCATTTGGGAACTATTTGTACCGGTTCTAACATCCGGTCATAAAATTTGCAATGGACACATAAAATGTATTCCTCTTCCAGGAAGAGTTTAAGATGATTGCATGATGCAACACTAGTCTATTGTGCTGCCAACCAAAAGACAAAGGTCAAATTCAAGTTTCCAAAAACAGAAAAGGCTAGGTCAAGGGTAGAGACACCCCCACACCTTGCTATTTATCTGCTAGATAGACTAGAGGGAGCCAAAAGAACTGGTTTTAAAAAGATTATGCCTTTTAAAAAAATCAATTTTCTGAGAGACAAATTCCAGCAATAAAGAATTATTCTTTATAATTACTTTGATTTTATTCACAGCTGCCTAGAGACATAGTTTCTGCCCATATGCCATGTGAAACATTAAGTCCTCATCTACCAGAAGAGCCAAATTCTCCTAGATCTTCATCGGACTTCCAATGAAGTCAACAGCAAACCTCACATTGACTTCAAATGGGCAGAGCTGGGACTTTGGTTTATAGCTTAACAACGTCTGTGTCTCTGTTTAACTCATTTCTTGACTGAGGCATGGTCTAATCCTTGTTTATAGAAATACATGCATATTCTAATGAGTGTGTGTATTAAGTATTCAAAATTGAACAGTGAGGCTAACTGTATGTACAAAAAGGTCATCGTCCTCTGCTGCATTCAAGCAGTGCTGAAGCCTGCCCTAATATGTGCTGCCTGCTCACAGCCCCCTAAGGAGCCAAGGAGCAGTCAAAGATTGTTGAGATGGTCCAATCAGGCCCGTTTTTGTCAGCCACAGTCCCTATCCCTTAAGCAGGAGGGAGTGGTGTGCTGGCTCTGCACCAATTGTGGATCCCGTATACAGATGGAATCTTCCTGGGCCCAGTTTAACTGACTTAGAGATAGCCAGAGCTGCCGCATTGTAGGGAAGGACCTGCCCAAAGAGCTAGAATATTTTATTTTCAGGGCTGAAAAATGTCGAGTGTGTGGTTTTGTTCTTATGACATTACTTTAGGCAGCAAATTGTCACACTATGAAATGTCATGGGAAATCAGTAATGTTATCTCCCTATATTAGAGTGCTGCAGAATTGCAGAAGACCAGCACGGTTATATGATATTTATACAGACCAGGCTAATCTCCAGTTTTCGGCCGTACCCTCAGACTTTCTTCTCAACTTCTCTAACCCTCTGTCCCTTCTTCTGCATTTCTCCTAAACTGGCTAACAGAATTATTATTATTTGAAGTTTTTGCCTCTTCCCCACTGCTGAATGTTACCATCCCAGCTTCTGCTTGATGGGAAGGGGAATCAGGTCAGTAGCTCAGATAACTCAGAAGGCAGTAGACACTTTACAATACAGATAGAAAGGCAGAGGTGCATGTCCCAATAGCTTAGCTATGATGCAATAAATGGGGGGTAGCAAAACAGGATGAAGTGAGAAAAGACGAGGGTTACAGCCAGGGTGGATTTGGAAGTATGGGCTGGATGAATGCACTATAAGGTGGGCAGAAAGCTGGCTAGATTGTCGGGCTCAACGGGTAGTGATCAATGGCTCCATGTCTAGTTGGCAGCCGGTATCAAGTGGAGTGCCCCAAGGGTCGGTCCTGGGGCCGGTTTTGTTCAATATCTTCATAAATGATCTGGAGGATGGTGTGAATTGCACTCTCAGCAAATTTGCGGATGATACTAAACTGGGAGGAGTGGTAGATACGCTGGAGGGGAGGGATAGGATACAGAAGGACCTAGACAAATTGAAGGATTGGGCCAAAAGAAATCTGATGAGGTTCAATAAGGATAAGTGCAGGGTCCTGCACTTAGGATGGAAGAATCCAATGCACCGCTACAGACTAGGGACCGAATGGCTAGGCAGCAGTTCTGCGGAAAAGGACCTAGGGGTGACAGTGGACGAGAAGCTGGATATGAGTCAGCAGTGTGCCCTTGTTGCCAAGAAGGCCAATGGCATTTTGGGATGTATAAGTAGGGGCATAGCGAGCAGATCGAGGGACGTGATCGTTCCCCTCTATTCGACATTGGTGAGGCCTCATCTGGAGTACTGTGTCCAGTTTTGGGCCCCACACTACAAGAAGGATGTGGATAAATTGGAGAGAGTCCAGCGAAGGGCAACAAAAATGATTAGGGGTCTGGAACACATGAGTTATGAGGAGAGGCTGAGGGAGATGGGATTGTTTAGCCTGCAGAAGAGAAGAATGAGGGGGGATTTGATAGCTGCTTTCAACTACCTGAAAGGGGGTTCCAAAGAGGATGGCTCTAGACTGTTCTCAATGGTAGCAGATGACAGAACGAGGAGTAATGGTCTCAAGTTGCAGTGGGGGAGGTTTCGATTGGATATTAGGAAAAACTTTTTCACTAAGAGGGTGGTGAAACACTGGAATGTGTTACCTAGGGAGGTGGTAGAATCTCCTTCCTTAGAGGTTTTTAAGGTCAGGCTTGACAAAGCCCTGGCTGGGATGATTTAACTGGGAATTGGTCCTGCTTTGAGCAGGGGGTTGGACTAGATGACCTTCTGGGGTCCCTTCCAACCCTGATATTCTATGATTCTATGATTTAAATCACTAGACAGGAAGACTCAATTTAGCCATGGATTTCTACATAAAAGTGCATTCTTGTTGGTTGTTATAACCTTAATACACATTCTTCACAACTCAGAGGTAGGTTTCATTTTTAGAAGGTATAAAGTATACATTTTTAAACTGATTTATTTAGAAATCTTTTCAGATTAGTTTGACAGCTATATCAGAAAATGAATTATTGTTTAGTTATTTCATTTACCAAAAGTAATAGAAGCAGATATTTATGAAGTCATTGGGAGGTGAACTATCTCCAATTCAACAGGTTAATCATTAATATTTGGAGGATTTTCTTGCAATGCTGTATTAGGAGGAGAACATCACCAGACAGACATTTAAATTGTTTTATTTCACTAAAATAACAACGGTATGTATTTTGGATTTTTTTCTTCAACAGCAAACATATTTTAACAAAACAAGCATTTGAATTTAATTAAACATTCACGCTTTTTAAAATCAGGTTTGTTTTTGTTAAAATTGTTTTTAACTAAAATAGTTAAATGAAATATTTTTTTTAAAAAATTAAATCAACTATGTCAGCCAGGTCAACATGAGAAACTTAAAATATTGGCTTCTACAGCTAACTCAGTCATCTTCACCTTCATTTTCCTGTTTGTTCATAATCAGGAAAAGAAAAACAAGCTTTCCTGATTTTTCAGGTCCAAAACGATTTCTCAATTTGGAATGAATTAGTCCAAAAGGAAGAAAATATTTTTCTACACCAGGAGAAGAAGCTACTGCTGTTAAAAGTGAAATTATCACTTCAACACTGAATCCCAGTGCTTAAGTGACTTCCACCAGTTCACTGGTGTGACTTTCTTTAAAACATCATCATCAAACATATATTTCTTGAATGGTTCTTATTCCCAAACTGGGTCTCTTTTACGGCCTGCTGCCATTATAGGTTTTCCCTTCAAGTGACAATGGTATGGTAGATCTCAGATCAATGAAGGCTACACTCAGAAAGACCTCAAGACTTCTGGAATATGCTGCTCAAAGAGTTTCACTTTTGTTTCTACTGCCTGTCCCTCCTTTTCACATTTATCTCCAGATTTTTTCTCCTTGTCCAGATCTAGTCCGCCACCAACAATCTTCTATTCACTGAACTTTTTGAAACTTTGCACTTTTAGAGAGAGGTAAGAGATTGACTGTGTACACAAATTTGCAGAGGGACAACAGGGTTGAGGTCTGTTATTTCTCACCTCTATATATTATGTATTTATTTGTTTGTTTTATTTAAAAATAGTTTTGCTGTTCACAAGCATGCTATCTCTGGAGACACAAATCCACAGTTTGAGAACTGCAAAACTAAGCATCTCTGATGGTATCTTCTAGACTGAGCGCTGAGTCCCATTGGGTAGATAGAAAGATTAACCAAAATAATCTATGTAGAAGCCCCTGGAGCCCCATAAAACTGGGTCCCTAATCCATGAACTATTGGAACTCATTTACAAAACTTTCCTTAAAAATTACATGAATATATTGTCTCATACTATAGAATTAGAATTTATAATCCCTATTCCATGATGAGATATCTTTGAGCTATAATGTATCTTAATTAAAACCATCTTTAGATGGACTTTTTTGAAGGAAAAAAACCTGATTTAAACAAAATTTAAAAAAAAACTCAGATTTCTTTAAAAAAAAATTTTTTTTAAATCATGGATTTTTATCCACCCTGGTTACAGCAACAGCCTTACATAGCTTGTTGGTGATAACCTTAGTGGGAAGGGAAAAGTGATGCAGGGAAAAAGGAATGGGGAAAAGAAAGACATAATGGACTTTGGAGTAAGACAAGACTACAGTGAGGCAAGGCTAGATAGGAACAGAGATAAAAGGAAAGAACTTTGCACATGTAGAGAAAAAATTGGGAATCTCAAGAACACATCTGTTTTTGAAGTAACTCTGGTTAGCTAACCTGTGTTAACTAACTTGGGTTAAAAAGCAAGGAAGATATGACAACGTAGCTTTTAACTCAGGTTAGCAGCTTGAGTTAAAGCCCATAGGGGAGCCTGGAGTTGAATTCAAGCTACTAACCCAAGTTAAAAACTGCGCTGTCTTGTCTTCAGTGCTTTTAACCCAAGTCAGCTAACTGGAGGTAAGAACACACCTTTTATTTGCAGTGTAGACATATCCTCAGAGTATGCTCTTCAGGACAAGGACCATCTTTTTGGTTTGTGTTTGTACAGTGCTTCACGCAATGGCATTCAAGTCTGCGACTGGGGCCCATACGTGCTACAGTAATACAAATAATAGGAACAATAAAAGGAAGACAGAAGGGAGAGATGCTGCAACATCTACGCTGCAATTAAACAGCTCCTTAGGCCTGCCATCTGTCCCCTGGAGGCTTCAATCAGGAGCAGTTCAGAGGCCCTAAGGGTATGTCTATGCTGCAATTAGACACCTGCCATTGGCCTGTGCCAGTTGACTCGCGCTAAGGAGCTGTTTAATTGTAGCGTAGATGTTTGGGCTGGGACTGGGACCAGGGCTATAGGACCCTGCAGGGGTCTAATTGCAGTGTAGATATACCCAATGTCTCCTAGTACATCCTGTCATACACGGGGAGCACATCTGCTGCTACGCTTCCTAAAGGGATTCCACACACACTCTTGTACTGACAGGAGCCTTGCTGGCTGGCCCACAGGAGTTTGGGGTGATGGCTGTGTCGGTTCCCCACCATTTGGGGTGACTAGCACCCCAGGCAGTCCTAATAGGAAGGAGCTCCTACACCCATAAAAGTGTGGGAATTATAACTGTGGCCAAAACATGTGCAGGAGAAAAAGGGGTCACAGGTTCATGTTTTCCTTCCTTGCTCACCAGTGCAGGCTCCAGCAACAGTCTATCCCTAAACATTTTCTAATCTTCAGGAATGTACAGTAAATCAAAATTCCAACTTATTGGTAGTCTCCCTCACCCCCCTCCCCGTCATTTTCCACAGCTTAGAGGCATCGATCAAGCCCTGACTATTATATAAGTAGCACCAAAGGTGTGCTTAGTACTTTACAGATCTAGGCCCTGATTCCAGAAAACTGGTTAAGCATGTCCTTCAGTTCCACCTGAGTCATGGAATTCATTGAAGTACATAGAGTAAAACATGCATTTAACTTTAAACACATGCTTAAATGCTCTTCTGTTTAAAAATATTTTTCCACACATTGCAAACACAAGAGATTAAAGGCCTGAATTGAAAATATTTTTCCATGCATTGCAGAAACCTTATCTTTATCACGATCCATACTCAGAGCTGCATACTCCAGCCCTAAACTAGGTCTTCCATACACAACAGCTACAGAGACATGATGGAAATATTTTTAATTGTCTCTGCAATAAGAAGGATTTATTGAATGTTTATGGAATAGTTCATGCTTTTTATTTATATAGCTTTTCTTCCACACAAAGGTTAGTGTTTGTGACATATAAATCAGATCCATCTCTGTTGGTGATTAAGGCATCATAACTGATTTATTATTCTCACTAACTTCTAAAAATTCAAGATAAGCTATCAAATGAAAAATGGAAAACCACTTAGACAAAAGTGTTACAAATCTCTAAATGCTGTTTATCAACATCTGAAGGTTAATTCAAATCTAGAACATCTGCAACCCACTTGGCATAAAATCCACTGCTTCATTACAGGCCATATATGTCTGAACATCTGCTGAGAGTGGGGAAAAAAAAAATAACTAATCAAATAAGAAACTATATATACTGTTTTCAAACCCTCCCTATAATAACGATTTTAATAACAGCTAAGATGTTAATAGGGAGCTGAGGTTTGCATTTGTTGTTTAAAACAAAAAAACAAAAAAAACCCCAAAACAGTCGTAAGTGAGAGAAGGTGACATACCACCTACGTCACCTCTTTATCAAATAGCTGCAATTATTCTTTATCAGCAATACTTTGCCATTTAGGGCTAAATTCTGATATCCTTATTCACACTGAATATGACCTTACTCCATAAGAAGGTCTATTGTTATCAAAGAGCTATTTAATGTAAGAGTATCAGACAGGTTTTTAGGACACAATTCTGCCACCTTACAAATGGTGAGTAATACCTTGCTCATGTGATTTCTCCACCCTGGCCATGGATTTCAATGGAATTGCTCACCTTGAGTAAGGTACTGTTTATTGTGAGTAAGGGAGACAATATGGTGGTAATTATTTTGCAGATGTGGATAAAAATGTTGATTGATTCATAGCTAAAAATATGGTATATGCATTCTAATGCACACCTAGGAATTATGATGACTTTATTATTTATATAGTGCCATAAGTGTACATGTTGCTACATTATGGCATAAAATATTCACAGAAGACCTGATCCTGAACATCTCTACTCACAGGAGTAGCCTTTCTTCTTCGTGCTGAAGTCCACAGATTTGTTTCAATGGGTACTTCAGCCTGCTTACATCATGGGGCAGAACCAGACCTAGCAGTCACTGGCAATAGGGAAATGCCTCATCTTCTGAAGTTCCCTCCAGTTTTTTTATGCCTCCCCAACAGCAAGTAGGCTCAACCAGACCTCCCTGCTGCAGAGCTTTTCTAAGGGAAATTCCATAGCTAGTACCAGGTGTGCACACACTCTCTCCCCCTCCATAGGGGATTCTTCCTCCTTAGGGGAGGAAGGCCAACAGTCCAAATCAGAGTTAGAAACTCAAATACTAAAACATATTTTTAAAAACCCACCAGGCAAGAGTTTACTGATCCTTGTGAAATTATGCTTAGGAAGCGTGCAGGTGCTCTAGGCCACGTCTACACTACCACTTACGTCGGCAAAGCTTATGTCACTGGGGGGGGTGACAAAACACACCTCTTAGTGACATAAGTTTCACTGGCATAAGTGATAGTGTGCACAGCGGTATGTCAGCGGGAGAGCTTCTCCTGCCGACATAGCTATCTCCACTCGTTGGGGGTGGTTTAATTATATCAACGGGAGCGCTCTCTCCCGTTGGCATAGAGTGGCACACAGGAGATCTTACAGCAGTGAAGCTGCAACAGTTCAGCTATGCGGCTGTCAGGTCTCTAGTGTAGACATAGCCCTAGACAATCTATAAGTATCTATCCTATCTCATACACCCTGGAAAGGAGTAATAGAGAGAGGGATTTCCCGCCACACCTAAAAGACTGAGAAAGTATCAGGTGATTGTCCCTAGCCACCACTGCATGTCACCACGGCCTAATGTCCAGGTTATTGTTCCCAGCTTCTGTTTCAGGTTGCCATGCCTCACTACCACCTCCATTTCTCCCGCAGAGGGGGTATTTGTGGGCAGCAGTCTGGCTCTGGAAGAGCCAGCAAGCAATAAGAAGCCTCTTGGCCCACTATATATTTCTTTCTATGCCACCATCCCCTCAGCTGCCATTATATAAAGCCAGAACATTCTTCAGTGTGTACCTGGTCAAAATGCAACTTTGTATTACTTCTGAAGATAAATGTGGCCGTTTTGCCTGGTGGGCAGAGACTCTGTTTCTAACCAGGGGCATTTTTACCTGAAAGAGTGGCCTCCTCACTATACAGGCCCTTCATAGGCAACCACAGGGGACAAGCAGAGCAGGGTCCTAACTGAAATATCTAAACCAGTTCCTAAAGGAGGCTTGTCTTCAAAGCATTCCCATTTTACCATTCCCAAACAATGCTTTTGTTCTGTAGATGGATGGCAGCCTTTTTCTTTTTCAAATTTTGACTATTACCATTTGATCTATTCCCAGGGTATCTCTGGGTAGCAAAAATACTGGCTTTAGGGAAGAAGGAAATTCAATTATCTCTTCATAGACAGTTTTTCTGATCAGGGTTTCTAGATGGACTTTGTTCTATAAGAGTTTTGAACCACAGAGATAGAGCTGATCACAGTGGGTAGCTAAAGAGAAAAGCAGTTAGAAACTTTAAATGTCACAGTAGCTTTACTAAAACTAATACAGGGTGGAGGAGGATGTTGGAATGCATTTATTAAATAGAAATAAAATATTTATTAATTATTATATTAATTACACTTTCAATAAAATAAATGAATATAAAAGCTTTATTAAACAATCACCATCAAGTGAATTATAAATACCCAGAATATTACACAGTTTTACAATCACATGAAATAGACTCTGTATAATCAAATGGCAGGTCCTGTTTGGTCCTTAAACGAGTGAGCAGCATGTGTGAAGAGCCTTCCCCCATTTGCATCGCCTGCAGACAGGCCAAGTTGAATACTGCAGCCATGGCATTTTGGGGAGCATCAGGGCAGCTACATTCTTACTCCAATGGTGCTGCTCTCCATGCACCACTACTTGCTGATTTTGTGAGGGGAGTAAGCCACATCCACTAAAAGTACTACAATAATAGGCATGCTACATATAGTTCACCCTGGAACTCAGACAGAATGCTTCTCAATACTCATCTCAGGGTGGAATAGCACACAGTACCCTTTTCTATGGCTGTGCCTAACTGGCACAATCTAGCCCTGTGTAAATAGATGCTGCACTTAGTTGAACATACATAGGTTTCGAAGGATTATATTCTTATTGGTAAACATTGATTTCACCGTGCAAACACAAAGTAATGAAAAAATGTTTCCATCCATTAATAAAAATTTAGAGATAAAAAAAAATGCTGCTTGAGACCTTGACCTTAGTAGATTTAAGGATATTTACTTAATATATTTTGACTTGTGATATTGACAATTTGTGTTTTAAGGGTTATAAAGCTTTAACTTTTTGAATCTCAGCATCTGTCATTAAATAATTGTCTCACCCCTTTTAACTTCTTTTCAGCTTTGAATTTAAATTGATAAAAATCTATTTAAAAAATGCTTAAAAATGAACAGATATTGATCAAAAAATATAAAAAAATAAAAATTGAATTTTGCCAATTCTAAATATCTGATATAAGTATTGTTATACCAAGGTCTTAACCAAAGGACTACTGCAGTCCATATATTATTTGGTACTGTATCTACATTAATTTTGGAATTTTAGAAATAGTATTTAAGTCAGTGCCTTTTGACTGCAGAGACTGGTTACTCACCAGCAGAATAAATAAATAAAGGAACTAGAATAAACATATTTCAAAATATTGAAAAGTGAACAGACACACATTGGAAGAAAACAACATAAAATGTTTATTTCTAAACCATTATGAAAATTCTGAGAGACAGCAGAGCTGGGCTACTTTTTGTCCTGTCTCATAAGAGCTGCAGCTTTTCTGCCTTCAGCATTTTAAGACAAAATTGCTATTCTGCCGGAGAGAGAGATGTGCTCCATTTTGGGAGTTTTTGAACAACTTCAATAAGCTGGAGTGAACAAACATAAATGAAATCTCCCATAGTTCACTGAAGAAAACTTAGACAGCGTGTTCCTTCCCTTTCCATACAGATTATAATGAACTGCATGGTTATGAAAAATCAGTCATTTTTTGGCAACATTTATACTCTTCCCTCCTGATATTTTTCAAAAATACTTTTCCAGAGATTCTTCCTCCTTTGTGTATTATTATCCTGCACTGCTGGTTATATAAGAATAGTAATATCTTTGACTGTGGGGAAGAGAGAATCTGGAACATACTAGGTCGAGGTTGAAGTTAGCTTAGAATATTTTGCTTTAAAATATCCTTATTTGTCATTTTCAAGTCTTAAGATGTATAGTTCTGTTTAACTATGTCAGGTTTCAGAGTAGCAGCCTATGTTCGCAAAAAGAAAAAGGAGTACTTGTGGCA
This sequence comes from Lepidochelys olivacea, assembly GCF_965140295.1. Lineage (NCBI taxonomy): Eukaryota > Metazoa > Chordata > Testudines > Cheloniidae > Lepidochelys > Lepidochelys olivacea. Next base: position 100,229,431 of record NC_140413.1, on the reverse strand, counting down.
CCTTAGAGACTAACAAATTAATCTGAGCATAAGCTTTCGTGAGCTACAGCTCACTTCATCGGATGCATCCTATGTGTTATACATGTGTTTAACTATGTGTTATACATGAGAGTGAGCACATGGTGGTTAGACCTGACAGAATTCAATTTTTATTTTTTAATAATTTTTATGGATGTTATCTGTTTATCTTTATGCATATTTTTAGATCATAAATTTAAACTTTCACAGTTGCGGAAAATTATGGGAGTTAGACACAGATTCAAGAAGTTAAATTATTAAAACACAGTTTGTCAACATCACATCAAAATATACACAGTAAATATCCTTAAAATCAACAAATCATACCTGTTTTTACTATTCATTCGCTAGTCCATTTGTAACCAGCCTAATTCAGAAGTCAATCACTGGATTCTGACTACGTTCTCAGGCAGCATTTTTCTTACTTTGCCTACCTGTAAATTTTGGTTATTATCTATGTAAATATTTTTTTCCTGGTGTGGAGTGTCTATACAGTAAAATTGATGTTTACCAATAACAATATAATCCTTCCAGCCGAGTGGTGTAAAGATTTTATAACCATGAATTTGGGATGGTCTCATCTCATATCACACCCCACAAAAACTGGGTGAAGAGTATAATACAGCCACATACTATATTGTATTTTCTGCTTGGCTCTCCTGGGAATCCTAAGAGCCAATGCAACCAATAAGAAGCCCTGGTAGCGTGGCTGCAATGGAGCTGTATTGCCAGGGAAATATAGCAGGGCCCATCCCTTCTAAATCCCACAGAGATTCATTACATTTGGCAGTGGGTCGAGGGAAGGGTGGATTTAAAAAAAAAAAATCAATGATTTAAAAATAATTTTAAATAAAATCAGATTTTTTTTATTTAAATCAGATATTTTTGATTAAATGCTTTTTGAGGAAAAAACACCTATCCAAAGATATGTATCTTAATTAAAACTTATAGCTCAAAGATATCTCATCATGGAATAGGGATTATAAATTCTAATTCTACAGTATGAGACAATATATTCATTTAATGTTTAAGAAAAAAGTTTTGTAAATGAGTTCCAATAGTTCGTGGATTAGAGACCCAATCTTATGGGGTTCCAGGGCTTCTGCATAGATTATTTAGGTTAATCTTTCTATCTACTCAGTGGGACTCGGTATCTTCTAGACTGAGCACTATCAGTGATGCTTAGTTTTACAGTTCTCAAACTGTGGATTTGTGTCTCCAGAGATCAAACATTTTTGCTGTTAACAAGCATATTAAAATAAATAAATAAATAAATATATCGAGGTGAGAAATAAAAGACCTCAGCCCTATTGTGCCTCTGCAAATTTGTGTACACAGAGTCAATTCCTTACCTCTCTCTAAAAGTGCACAGTTTCAAAATGAATTGAAGATTGTTGGGGGCAGAATAGATCTGGACAAGGAGAAGTCTGGAGATAAATGTGAGAAGGGAGGGACAGGCAGTAGAAACAAAAGCGAAACTGTTTGAGCTCCATATTCCAGAAGTCTTGAGGTCTTTCTGAGCATAACCTTCATTGATTTGAGATCTACCATACCATTCTTCACTCGAAAGGAAAACCTATAATGGCAGCAGGCCGTAAAAAGATACCCAGTTTGGGAATATTTTAATGAAGTTCCTCTGCCTGTGGGTAAGACAGGCACGTGTGCAAAATGCAAACAGTGCAACAAAGAAATGCAAGGCCTGGTTGCCCAAATGAAACAACATCATGAGAAGTGCTCCTTCACAGGAGGAAGCTGTGTTGAAGATGATGAAAGGAACATGTCTGAACATGCAGGAACTTCAGGTTGGTAAACTTTTTTATTTCATGCTTCTTTCTTAAGGACTGCCTGTCTTCCTTCCGGACTACTCTTGAATTCTCATGTTTGAGCAAAAAATATAGCTGTTACTCTATGGTACTATAGTTTTAGATACAGTTGTGATAAAAAATAAATAGTTGAAATAGGCAGATCTTCCTTTTACAATTTCACCTTTAAAGTAGTACTGAGTGTCAGTAAATGCAATGAGTAATACTAAATGAGTAGTGTGGTAATAATAATTAAATAACTGCATTGACTTATTTTGTTTAGTAGAATCCATCCTCAACATACGGGATTCCGACGACTATCCACCTTCAAGATCACCATCATTTTCTATAGTTTCAGAGTTATCTGCCAATGACAGTGTTTCAGTCACATCATATATATCACATAGCCACAGTATATCACCTGTAGCAAAAAGAAAAAAAAAAAACTCCATGATCCAGAAACAGCCATAGATAAGTTTGTGATAAAAACCAGCAGATTACAAAAAGAGGTAAGCGATAAAAACATTGTGTGGTTTGTTTATGCAACAAACTCTCCTTTCTGTATGACTGAGAACCTACACTTCATTAACATGGTTCAGTCATTAAGAACAGGATACAGTCCACCCAACAGCACAGATGTCGCAGGCAAATTGCTGGATAAAGTGTATGAAAGAGAAATTGAGCAGTATGCAAAAGGTCTAGAGGGTGAACTTGTTAACCTGAGTCTTGATGGGTGGAGCAACGTCCAAAATGATCTTATTGTATGTGCCTGTGTGACAACAGAAGAAGGGAATTACTTTCTTACAGAACCAATGGATACATCAGGAAATGCACACACAGCAGAATGCTTACAAGAAGTAGCAGTAAAAGCTATAACAAACTGTGAAAAAAAATGCAAATGTCTAGGATGCAGCGTGGTCACAGACAATGCTGCAAATGTATCCAAGATGAGAAGAAATTTAGAAGAGAGTCCCGAGCTAATAACATACGGTTGCAGTGCTCATTTGATGCACCTCCTAGCCAAAGACTTCAGTGTTCCAGAAATAAAGGCTAATGTTGAAATTGCAAAATATTTCCGTAACAACCACTTTGCAGCAGCTGCTCTGAAAAAAGGGGGAGGAATCAAGCTAACTCTCCCACAAGGCGTGTGATGGAACTCAGCAGTGGACTGTTCTGAGCACTGTACCAAGAACTGGCCTAATCGGATGACAGTTTGTGAACAAAATCGTGAAAAAATAGATGGCACTGTCAGCACCAAGGTTCTCAACATAGGGCTTAAGAGAAATGTTGAACACATGCTGAGTACCCTGAAGCCTATTTCTGTAGCTTTGAACAAAATACAGGGAAATAGCTGTTTTATTGCTGACTGTTGAAATTTGGAAGGAACTGAGTGAGATCTTAAAAAGAGAAATATGCATGACAGAGTTAAATTACAAGCATTAAAAAAAGGAATGGGACAAGCACTATCTCCAGCTCATTTTCTTGCAAATATTCTCAATACTCGGTACCAGGGTCAAACCTTAACTGCTGAAGAAGAGGAGTTGGCTATGACATGGTCGTCCAGCAATCATCCCTCCATAATGCCAACTATAATAAACTTCAGAGCTAAGGGTGAACCATTCAAGAAATATATGTTTGAGGATGATGTTTTAAAGAAAGTCACACCAGTGAACTGGTGGAAGTCACTTAAGATCTTGGATTCAGAGACTGTTGAAGTGATAATCTAACTTTTACAGCAGTAGCTTCTTCTGCTGGTGTAGAAAGAATATTTTCTTCCTTTGGACTAATTCATTCCAAAAACTGAGAACTCCTTTGGGACCTGAAAAAGCAGGAAAGCTTGTTTTTCTTTTTCTGATTATGAACAAACAGGAAAATGAAGGTAAAGACAACTGAGATAGTTGACACCAATAGTTTAAGTTTCTCATGTTGACCTGGCTGACGTAGTCGATTTAATTTTTTTTTGTTTTAAAAAAAATATATTTCATTTAACTATTTTAGTTAGCAATTTTAACAAAAACAAACCTGATTTTAGAAAACTTGAATGTTTAACTAAATTAAAAAATCCATATGCTTGTTTTGTTAAAATATTATATTTGCTGTTGAAGAAAAAATTCCAAAATACATAATGTTGTTTCAGTTAAATAAAACAATTAAAATGTCTCTCTGATGATGTTCTCCTCCTAATACAGCATGGCAAGGAAATCCTCCAAATATTAACGATTAACCTGTTGAACTGGAGATAGTTCACCTCCCAATGACTTCTGCTTTAATTACCTTTGGTAAATGAAATAACCAAACAATAATTCATTTTCTGATATAGCTGTCAAACTAATCTGAAAAGTTTTCTAAATAAACACTGTTCAAAAATGTATAGTTTGTAACTTCTAAAAATGAAACCTACATCTATCTCTGAGTTGTGAAAAATATGTATTAAGGTTATCACAACCAACAAGAATACACTTCTATGTAGAAATCCATGATTAAAATCGAGTCTTCCTGACAAGTGATTTAAATCAAATCCATCCTGCAGAAGAATTCTTCCATTGACATAGCACTGTCTACACCAGGGGTCAGGTTGATATAACTGCATCTCTTGGGGGGTGGAGGGGGGTTTCATATCTCTGACAGATGTAATTATGCCAATGTAAGTTTCTAGGGCAGACCAGCCCTCTGACTCCTGCTCTCCCTGGATAGTAGAAGAGAAGGTACAGTTGCAATCCCTACTAGATTCCCTTTGTCAAAGGAGCGTTAATAATTGGCCACCTACTTTAAAATATTCAGTAGTCCAACCAGTGCTAAAGAAACCATTGCTCTGCTCTGTCTAACCTCCCTTTGCTAAGCAAAAAGCTAACAAATATCTTGTACCACATGTCAGATGCCCATACTCTAAGTCATAGAATCATAGAATATCAGAGTTGGAAGGGACCTCAGGAGGTCATCTAGTCCAACCCCCTGCTCAAAGCAGGACCAGTCCCCAGTGTTTGCCCCTGTCATAAATATAAAGGGAAGGGTAAATCCCTTTAAAATCCCTCCTGGCCAGAGGAAAACTCCTCTCACCTGTAAAGGGTTAAGAAGCTAAAGGTAACCTCGCTGGCACCTGACCAAAATGACCAATGAGGAGACAAGATACTTTCAAAAGCTGGGAGGAGGGAGAGAAACAAAGGGTCTGTCTGTCTGTCTATATGCTGCTTTTGCTGGGGATAGACCAGGAACGGAGTCTTAGAACTTTTAGTAAGTAATCTAGCTAGGTATGTGTTAGATTATGATTTCTTTAAATGGCTGAGAAAAGAATTGTGCTGAATAGAATGACTATTTCTATCTGTGTGTCTTTTTTGTAACTTAAGGTTTTGCCTAGAGGGATTCTCTATGTTTTTAATGTAATTACCCTGTAAGGTACCTACCATCCTGATTTTACAGGGGTGATTCCTTTACTCCTATTTACTTCTATTTCTATTAAAAGTCTTCTTATAAGAAAACTGAATGCTTTTTCATTGTTCTCAGATCCAAGGGTTTGGGTCTGTGGTCACCTATGCAAATTGGTGAGGATTTTTACCAAACCTTTCCCAGGAAGTGGAGTGCAAGGGTTGGGAGGATTTTGGGGGGAAAGACATGTCCAAACTACGTTTCCCAGTAAACCCAGTTAGAGTTTGGTGGTGGCAGTGGTTATTCCAAGGATAAAATTAATTTGTACCTTGGGGAAGTTTTAACCTAAGCTGGTAAAAGTAAGCTTAGGAGGTTTTCATGCAGGTCTCCACATCTGTACCCTAGAGTTCAGAGTGGGGGAGGAACCTTGACATGGTGGCAGAGTGGTGGGATTAACCTGAAATCATTTTGAGATCCAGTTGAGATTTTTTGAACTAGAAATACAGATTTTAAAAAGGAAATTTTTTTTTTCCTTTGGAAAGGAAGTCCAGAAAGTAGCTGAAACTGAAAGCAGCTTGTTTTTTCTCTGCTTTGTGGCCAAGCAGAGACAAAAGGGGATTATCTTTGTGAATTGCAGGTTTTCTTTGCCTGGAGGCAGGGTACTTAACTCCTGCAGGGAAATTTACAGTCTTCCAACCCAGAGTTTTTTTTTCCCTAAAAGTAAACGGGGGGGGGGGGGGGGTGTTTGCCTGGAGACAAAAGTGGCAGGGGTTGTTTTTTTAGGATTTTGATTTTTTACAAGGAGCACAAGTTTGAAAAGGAATTTTTTTTTCCCTTTAGGCTGCTGGTAAGCAGGTTTCCAAGTAGTTGGAGGTTTTTTGCTTTGATTTGGGGCCAGAGCAGAGACAAAAGGGAATTGTCTTTTTCTGTAGGCTGACAATCACTATCAGAGAATAGGCATTCTATTCCAGCACAGCAAAATTTTACAGCCAAGTTTTGTTTATTTCTAAAACTCGGGTGTAAAGTTAGTTAAAAACAGAGAGGTTAGAATGACAAAATCCACGGCTTGACAAAATCTGGAATTAGCCAGATTTCAGGCTGAGGAAAAACAAAGTGAACATGAAAGACAGATAGAACTCATGCGGCTGAAGGAGGAGGAGAAGGAAAAAGAAAGGGAGGTAGCGAAAGAGGCAGAACAATACCAAGTGGCTGCTCACAGGAGAGCTATGGAGGCAAGGGCCAAAGAAATGGAGGCAAGGGCCAAAGAACTGGAGGAGAAGGAAAAAGAGAGGAAGCATGTGGAGGAGATGGAGAAGATAAAGGCTCAGCAGAATATACCAACAAACCCTAGCAATCCTTCTCCAGGTACCACTCCCCATCCCAGAAAGTTCCCCACTTCCAAGGCAGGCGATGATACTGAGGCCTTCCTAGAAAACTTCGAAAGGGCCTGCCTTGGGTACAACATCTCTACTGACCAATACATGGTAGAGCTGAGGCCGCAGCTCAGTGGACCCTTAGCTGAGGTGGCAGCTGAAATGCCTAAAGAACACATGAACAAGTATGAACTGTTTAAATCCAAGGCGAGAGTCAGAATGGGGATAACACCCGAGCAGTCTCGTCGGAGGTTCAGAGCCCTAAGGTGGAAACCAGACGTGTCATTTACCCGACATGCCTACCACATTGTGAAACATTGGGATGCCTGGATATCAGCAGCAAGTGTTGAATCTCCAGTAAATTTGCCCTTCCTAATGCAAATGGAACAATTCTTAGAGGGTGTTCCTGAGGAAATAGAAAGATACATCCTAGATGGGAAACCCAAAACTGTAATCGAGGCAGGAGAGATTGGAGCCAGATGGGTGGAGGCGCCCGAGAAGAAGAAAACTGGTCGCAGTGGGAGCGGAGACCAGAAGAGACAACCCCAGACCACACCCTATCACCGGGGGCCACCCAAAGCCCCACATACCTCCCAAAGAACCCTCCAGACCCCTTATCCCACCACCCCGTTCTCCAGCAACCCACCTCGCCCCAGTGACCCGTCAGCTGGACAATGTTTTAAATGTAACGAGCTGGGGCATGTAAAGGCCAACTGCCCCAAGAACCCCAACAGATTACAGTTCATTGCACCGGGATCACACCAGAGGTCCGCAGGCCCAGATACCTCCCAGATACCCTTGGAGCGGAGGGAAACTGTGAGTGTGGGCGGGAAGAAGGTCACCGCGTGGAGGGACACCGGAGCACAAGTGTCAGCTATCCATGCTTTCTTAGTGGACCCCAATTTAATCGACCCAGAGATCCAAGTGACGATTCAACCCTTCAAGTCCAACTCATTCAATTTGCCTACAGCCAAGTTGCCTGTCCAGTACAAGGGCTGGTCAGGAACATGGACTTTTGCAGTCTATGATGATTATCCCATCCCCATGCTGTTGGGGGAAGACTTGGCCAATCATGTGAAGCAGGCCAAGAAGGAGGGAATGGTCACCCGTAGCCAGGCCAAACAAGCCGTGAGGCCTAGCTCTATTCCGGAAACTTCTATCAGGACCCAGTCAGAGGTGATGGACCCAGACCCCAGGCCAATGTCTGCAACAGCAGTAGTGGATCCAGTCCCAGAGACCCAGATGGAACCAATCCCAGAACCGGAACCAGCCGAACAACCAACACCAGACCCATTGCCAGCACTGAATCCAGTACTTGCAACCTCAACACCAGAGGGCCCCACCGAACCTGAACCGGCAGCAGCCGATAACCCTACACAAGAGGCTCAGCCAGAGCCTGAATCCCAACATAGTGCACCAGCGGAAAGCGGTTCACAGTCAACGGAAACAGCCCCATCCCCTACATCGCTCCCAGAGGGACCAAGCATAGGCCCACAATCCAATGAGGAACTGATGTCTCCAGCATCAAGGGAACAGTTCCAGACCGAACAGGAAGCAGACAAAAGGTTTGACAGCCCCAGATCCCTAAATGGCCCCCTCAAGGACTGAACTCACAATCTCAGTCAGGCTTCAAGCCCAGCTATGTGATAGCAACAGACACCACATATTGCTTTAAGAGAAAGGTAGCCATACTTGTTCTGTTGGACCACTCTGCAGTATTGATAACTTTTACTCCTGTCCCACGTGCAAGAGGCTGCAGGGCTGAACAGAAATGCCATTATTTTGATTTTTAAATATTTTGGAAGCACTAAAATAGTACAAGGAGGAGTCTTTGTGGCATCTTAGAGACTAACAAATGTATTTGGGCATAAGATTTCGTGGGCTAAAACCCACTTCATCAGATGCATGGAGTGGAAAATACAGTAGGGAGGTATATATACACAGCATATGAAAAGATGGGAGTTGCCTTACCAAGTGGGGGGTCAGTGCTAACGAGCCAATTCAATTAAGGTGGAAGTGGGCTATTCTCAACAGTTGACAAGAAGGGGTGGAAATCCCTTTTGTAGTGCCTGCAACAAACCCCGGTGCCAACTCTGTCCGCATATCTATGCAAGGGACACCATCATAGGACATAGCCACACCATCAGGGGCTTGTTCACCCTGTACATATGCTGTGTATTTATACCTCCCTACTGTATTTTCCACTCCATGCATCTGATGAATGCCCACAAAAGCTTTTTATTTTTGCCCACAAAAGCTTATGCCCAAATAAATTTGTTAGTCTCTAAGGACTCCTTGTTGTTTTTGCTGATACAGACTAACACAGCTACCACTCTGAAACCTAAGATAATACAATAATAGGGGTCATAGTCCCCTATTATAAAATGAATATAAAATCTCAGTCTGATGCATGAAAAATGTGACCAACAGCTGGAATGCAACACTCTACATAGGAAACGTCTATAGCCATTATGTCTTGCTTATCGCACCTTGTAGGCTGTGAACTGTTTCCAAGCTCTATGTTAATACTATTTTTGGCATAGATCTTCAAAAGATTTTAAATTTTAAATGAACGTTGTACTTGAAAGTACAATATATCTGCAGAACTGCATTCCCAACTTAATTTAGACAAGCCTTAGCACCTATTTGGTGGAATTCATTGTATTCCATTTACTTCATTGAGCATGGGCAATCTTCATTCTATTCAGAGAAATGCATATTGGAGAACAGCTTTCTATCTTCAGCAGCAACCTCTCCATCTTCTGTTTATCAATACAGCTGGAGATACTTGCTCAAAATAAACATTTAGGCCATCATGGTCATCTAAATAATTAGCTTACTTTAAAATGTATAATGTAATAGCCTGGATGGAAGTTAAATTCCTCTAGAGAAAAAGCACATTTATAGCTGGAAACATATGACTGATCAGTAAAAAAAAATTCATAATTTTTAAGGCCAGAAGGGACCATTGTAGTCTGATCTAGTGCATAACACAGGCCATAGAATTTCATCAATAATTCCTGCATTGAGACAATAACTTCTGGTTGAGTAGAGCACATCTTTTAGGAAGACATGAAATCCTGAATTAAAAACGTCAAGTGAAGGAGACCCCACAAAACCCCTTGGTAATTTGTTTTAATGGCTAATTACCTTCACTGTTTAAAATGTGTGCCTTATTTCCAGTTTAAATTTTATTCTAGCTTCAGCTTCCAGCCACTGGATCTTCCTATGATTTTGTCTACTAGATTAAAGTGCCTTCTGCTATCAGATTATATTCAGGTTCCAACATTCTCAGAACTCCTTTTGATCAAAGAGCATAATAGTAATTTGCATTTGTCTGGCACCTTCCAGCCAAAGATCTCAAATAACTTTATAAAAATTAATTAATGTGAAGCATCACATGGGGTAAGTAAATATTATCCCTTTTTTTTTTGCTCCTAGGGAAACTAAGGCATAGAGAGACTTCCAAAATCACACAAGAATTCTGTGGCAGAGCCGGAAATACAACCCAGGCTCTCAATCCTGTGCTTTTACTTCAAGATTGCTTATGCTTTGAAGACAGAATTCTGAAGTACTGTAGTACACGGCTTAAGCATTAGAATCTGCATTACAAACACCTCAAAAATGTATTGCACATTTACTATTAATATTTTAAATAGTCCAGAACAAGAACAAGACAGCCTGCACACTGTCTCAAACGACTGACCATTGTTAACACACTTCCTACAATATGACACTAAGTCTAATGAATCACAAAAATTAATGGTCCTAGCCAGTGATGAGCTGCCAAAATCTTAACAACGGGTTCCCTCCTCACCCCACGAGGGGGTCGCTGCCCACCCCTGCCCCCCGGGCTCCTGCCCCATCCACCCCCATGCGTTCCTTGATGCCCCCTCCCCAGGACCCCTGCCCCATCTACCCCCCTCCACTGACTGCTCTCAGAACCGGGCAGAAGGGTGCCCACCCCACCCCTAAGAGCCAGAGGCACCTGCTGGGGGGCGAGGTGGGGAGTCCTGGAGGTGCTTACCTGGGGCAGCTCCCAGGAAGCATCCGGCAGGTCCCTCTGGCTCCTAGGGGCGGGGGAGCGTAGCTGGGGGGGCAGCAGGGGGAGCAGCTGCTCCCCCACTGATCACATAAAAAGTGGCGCCTTAGGCGCCGACTCCCTGGGTGCTCTGGGGCTGGAGCACCCACGGGGAAAATTTGGTGGGTGCAGAGCACCCACTGGCAGCTCCCCTCCCTGCCCCGTGCCCGGCCCCAGCTCACCTCACCTCCCCCTCCACTGAACGTGCTGCCCCACTCTGCTTCTCTGCCCCCTCCCCCAGCTTCCTGCAAATCAGCTGTTCGGCAGGAAGCCTGGGAGGGCTGAGAAGCAGGCGGCAGCTTTGCACTCAGGCCGAGGGTGTCGGAGGTGAGCTGGGGCATGGAGTGGTTCCCCTGCACCCCACCCCCACCCCGGTTACCTGCTGCAGCACAAGAGGCCCTCCTCGCGCCCCCTGGCCCCAGCTCACCTCCACCTCCCTGGGTCTGAGTGGGACGCTGCGGCCTGCTTCTCAGCCTGCCCCAGCTTCCCGCGCGAACAGCTGATTCGCGGGAAGCCTGGTGGGGGCGGAGAAGCAGAGTGGGGCGGCGCGTTCAGGGGAGGAGGCGGAGACGGAGCAGAAGTGAGCTGGGGCTGGGAGCTGCCGGTGGGTGCTCTGCACCCACCAAATTTCCCCCTTGGGTGCTCCAGGGCTGGAGCACCCATGGAGTCGGCGCCTAAGGCGCCACTTTTGGCTGGTTAAATTCAGAAGCCCTTTTAGAACCAGTTGTTCCGCACGGAACAACCGGTTCTAAAAGGGCTTCTAAATTTAACAACCGGTTCTAGTGAACCGGTGCGAACTGGCTCCAGCTCACCACTGGCCCTAGGCAGCTCAAATTCATCTTTGCAACTATTAGAACTCCCACCTATGGAGAAGTTGTTAGTGACCTCAGAATGCCAGTGCAGTGCTCACTGGAATAAAGTCAAGGAGAGGTTGCATACTCAGTAATGTCTTTTGACATCCTAACATAGGAGGAAATTCTTTTCCGAAACATTAAAATGTTTTTTTAAGTCAAGGAAGAAATTTAATAGCTCAATTTTGAAGAAAGCCTAGCAGCTAGGCAGGCCTGATTGGGCTCAGGAGCAGAAAATGTCATGCCTACATACTCCCAGATTAGCCTTTGACTTCAGAGGGGCCAGGATTTCATGCACAGTATTTAAAGGAATGCCGTGGTGTGTAGATGTTGCTTGTAATTATTAGAACTGGGAACACTGGCTGTTAGGAGTCTGAAAGGACAGGAAACAGGAAGAGGGAAGAAATTGAGGAGGCGGAGAGAGAGCTACTGAGGGTGCAGCAGCAGCTTGGTAAAGAGGTTTCCACTTTAAAAATAAAGTCCTGTTGAAGTTTGTTAGTACCTTGCCTGGTTGCTACAACATTTTGGCGACGAGGATGGATCTTCTGCCTCTGAACCCACCTGCACCCTTTCTGCAAAGCCCAGGTGAGCCTCCAATTGCTTTTACTGCCTGGATCCATACGTTTGAGTCTTATCTGCTTGCAATCACTGCTACAGAGATTTCTGAAGTAAGAAAATGTGCTCTGCTAATCCACGGCCTTGGAGCAGAAGGGCAGCGTATATTTTACACTTTTCCCCTTGCAGATGATAAATATGAGACTGCACTCACGGCATTAAAGAACATTTTTGTGCCAAAAGTGAATCTAGTAGCTAATCGCTACAGATTTCGCCAGTGTGAGCAGAAACCAGAGGAGACTATAATGCAGTATATTGCTTCCCTGAGGAGTCTGATTGTAACTTGTGACTTTGGCAATATGGCAGATGAGATGATTAGAGACCAGCTCATTGAGAAAACAACCATGCTTCGTGTAAGAAAACACTTACTTCTAGAACCACAACTTACACTAGAAAGAGCAATAACCATTGCTACTCAGATTGAGTCAGCTACAGCTGAAGCCAAAATAATGAGCATGGATACAGGAGGCACAGTCCAGGCTGTGACTCCTTTGCAGAAAAGTTCACTATCGCTGCAGACAAACAATTACAAGAGGAAAACTAATAGAAAACCACCGAATCAGCAAATACAAAATACAGTAAAAGCATGCTTTTGCTGTGGATCCCCACAACACCTTGCAAGTTACACAGGATGTCCGGCATAAGTAGCACATTGCAATCATTGCAAAAAGATTGGGCATTTTGCTAAAGTATGTTGCAGCAGCCAATTCAATTAACAGGTGCATGCAGTTACAATACCAGATGTTAGTGTGCTGAGCATGGACAAAAGCACTACTGTGCATATTCCAGGTTTTCGTATTCTAACGAGGGAACCACACTCATACACCTGGCACACGATACTCATCAAGGAATTGTCAGAACCAAACAACGACTACGGGATCTGTATTGGTGGCCAGGGATGGACTTTCAAACTGAAGCACTCATAAAATCCTGTATCACTTGTTAAATGCATGATAAGACATCAGTGATATGTATCCCTCCATTACACCCTGTTCCTCTTCCTGAATCTGCAGGGGAAAAGTGGCGATTGACATTGTAGGACCCTTTGATACTGCTCCAAATGACTGCCGTTACGCCATCACTTTAATAGACTATTTCAGTAAATAGCCTGAGGTAGCATTTACATCGCAAATCTCTTCTGCTCCAGTAATTAAGTTCCTCTCTTCAGTTTTTAGCAAGGAAGGTAACCCCAAAGAACTGGTTTCAGATAATGGTAGTCAATTTACTTCCCTGGAGTTTGAAACTTTTCTAGCAGAGAGGAACATTTTACACAGAAGGTCATCCCTATATTACCCTCAAGCCAATGGGGAAATCGAACGGTTTAACAGAAGTTTGAAAGAGAGTTTGCAAATGGCTAAACTGGAAGGGCGACTGTGGATAACCTTCACTACTGATTTCTTGCAAGCATACCTGGCTACACGACATGCCACAATGCAAAGATCACCCGCAGAGTTACTGCATGGGAAACAGATGAATACTAAACTGAACATTGCTGGATTGTTAAAGGCACGACCTGAGGCCCCAACCGAGGATGATGTGAGAAAAACAGTTGAACAGAACCAAGCAAAGTATAAGGCTTTCACAAACAAGCAGCGGGGTGCTAAGGAACCAAAGTTAGAGTGTGGTTCCTTCGTTAGAATCCGAAAACCTGGAATTTTATGCAAAGGGGACCATAAAGTCACAGCTGCTCTTAAAAACAGAGAGAAAAGGAACCTCACACCTATCGACTTTCTGATGGGCGGGTATGGAATGCTTCTTATCTTGCACCTGCCTATGCACCAAGAGGAGATTATGCCAACACCCAGTCAGCATTGGATGACTTCACCGTAGTATCAACTCAACAAGACATTGCACTGGAACCAGGGCTTGAGAGATGGCCTGTCAGACCCAGACGACCATCTGTCTGGAATAGAGACTAATGTTATGTAGTATCTACTGTGTTTTCAGTGTAATATTTCTGCCAACGATATAATGTCTTGTTTCATATTTGTTCCTGTGGTTAGAACAACAATGTTTATTTTAATTGGAAGAGTTTCTTAAGAGAGGAGGGAATGTGGTGTGTAGATGCTGCTTGTAATTATTAGAACTGGGAGCACTGGCTGTTGGGAGTCTGAAAGGACAGGAAACAGGAAGGGGGGAGGGGAGTTGAGGAGGCAGAGTGAGAGCTACCAAGGGTGCAGCAGCATCTTGGTAAAGAGGTTTCCACTTTAAAAATAAAGTCCTGTTGAAGTTTGTTAGTACCTTGCCTGGTTGCTACAACAAACAGTCAGCAAACCAGAAGTCAAAAATAATTATTTGAGTAACTGAAGATTGCGCCAAGAAAGAGTAAACTCCCATATCTTATACCTTCTCATTCTGAGTCCAAAGAGCATGATCCTCCACTCTCTTAAACCAGTTTTGTGATGTTCAGAGTAACTGCTTTGAAATTAATGCAGTTGCATCAGTGTAAAACTGATATAATGCAAATAGAAAATCAGAGTCCTTATGTCTCTCCTGAACCACTGGGGGTTACATAAACTTAGGAGTTACTCTGGAAGGCTCCAATTCACAAACTAAATGAGTCACACAGTGACAGAGCATTGAGTTGCTGGTTTCTCACCTGGCTAACAGCAGAAGCGCTTGGCTAGTCCGGGTGGCACCAGCACCACTCCCACCCCCTTCAGCTACATCTAAGACCACTCACATCACGGTGAAAAGGAGGCTATATCCACATTGTGGTGTGTAGTTACACTTGGTAGTGAAAGGCTCTGGCATGGGGAGGCAATGGGATAAGTCTCAGCAACAGGGAGCTGCCAGAGCCTTTCTCCGCTGCTGGAGTCTATACTCGCAGAGAGGAAACAGAGAGACACTACTACACTGCTAAAAATAGCAGTGTAAACAGGAAGTGCTGCTTGGGCATGTAGAGATCCATGTAGGATATATGCCCCAGTGTTTGGCTGTTTCTTTATTCTACTCATCTCAGCAGTGCCTCACCATCTACACTGCTATTCATATCCATATTAGGGAGTCACGTAGTGTATGTGCTCGACACACTGCTGAAAGGCGTGTACAGTGTAGACGTACCTTTAGGGAATACAGACTTTGATGCAGGAGCAGTGAAACAAAGAGGTGAGAAGAAATGAAGGCAAAGGAGTGGGAGGAAAGGATGAAGTACAGAAACAGGACTTCTTTGGGGCATCTAGAGAGAAGGGGATGTTATGGGGTCACAGAACGTCAGTGGGGTTAGAATTTTCTGGTGGTAGAAGAAAGGATACCTCAGAAGAGAAGATAGAGAACTTGACACCAAAAGTTCTATAAATGGACTGGGCCCACCATTTGATACCAAACAAACTAGAGATGGGGTAGTAGGCCATGTACACAAACTTCTTCCCCACAAGGGAATGGGGGGGTTGGGGAAGAAGAGGGGAGAAACAAGGAACTGTTTGAGGGAAGTAATAGTTTCTTGAGTGCTAGGCCTTAAGAAGACCTTAACAGATTCAGATAAACATTCAGACCCTTGAATAGAAGGCTGGATACGTGGCTATGATATCTTTTATCATAACTTGTGAATGTTTGTCCTAAGAAGCAGGGAGAATGGATTCCCACCCTGTTCTCCATTTATTTTACTGTATGTGCAGAGTGGGTAAGAGTTGTTGCAATATAAAAATGTGGCATCTGTTTTAATAAAAACAAAACCTAGCCTGAGAATGAGCAATAAAAAAAATGTTTGGCAAATAAAATATACTCCACTGAAATTTAGAACAGTAAACAAAATATAAAATGATAAATACAAGCCATCCATCCCTTTTAATTTGATCAATCTGCTAAAGTCATGATGACATTACACCCTGTCATCTCTCATTTTCTTGGGTGACAAACGGCAGGATGGAGTTTTTGGCTCGTTTTCAGCTCTCTGCAGTGACTCAAGGTATGTGTTTTTACAGTTTTACCTCCATGATTGATAGTTGTCTTGAAGATCCACATAAATCAAGTAATGCTTAACAACGTTCATCCTTTGACTTCTGTACACAGACATAAGTTTGTTTAATCTGCCCTGATGGCTTTGTGCTCTAGAGATGTGAAAATGGTACATTTCTTTTTTTAATTTAATTTAATTTTTGCTGCTTTGGGCAGTTTTCTGCTGCCACAATTATGATTTTCTATGGAAATCCAACTGGATCCCAACACATTTGGAAGAGTGCAAAGCAGGTTATATAGACATTATATATCATACTCACCACATGGATTCTCTTGTCTGAGAAGCTGGTCACCTACCAAGGCTGGATTAAGGTTTTGTCTACACTATAAAGTTTAGCTGGCAAAAGCTGCCTTTTATAAAGCTACTTTTGGCAACAAAACTCTGATGTCTTGCAAACAAAATAAAATCACCTCAACGAGAGGCATAAAACTTTTTGAGGCAAAGTTAAAGCAATAAAGCATCAGTGTAGACACTGCTGTTTGTTTTGTCGACAGAACTGGCTTCCGCCAGTATTCCATCATGCCTGCCCTGACCACTCTGCTCACTGTTTTGATCTCTGCTGCCCTGCAGGCATGCGCTCCTCCCCTTTCAAAGCTAGGGAAGTAGCTAACAGCTGAGCGAGCTGGTCAGTTTGGGGAACAAAGAGCAAATCATTAATGTGGAATGCTCCTGTTCTGCCCTGCACTAGGAACACAGGGGCTGCTGCAGGAAGCAGGAGAGGGAGGATGGCGGGGCAGGGAGGGGAGAACTGCTGTCCTGCTTTGACAACTTCTGCAGGGAGAGCTCAGAGCTGCTCAGAATGCGGCTCCCAGCAGCTGAGGAGGATGTGGGAGAACTTGGAGGGAATCACAGAACCATAGGCAGGCAGAGTGGGCTGCTTCGGGAGAGACTGCTGTGCCGAGCAGATGGGAGCTGACGTGGGGGGGGTCCCCTCCTCTGCCTCAGGATAGGTGAGTCAGCCTGCTGTCTCCCCTACCCCAGACACACCACTCTCCTCTCCCTCACCCCCACACTGCAGTTGAAAAAGCTGTTGACAATTACTAGGATGTCCCTGGAACAATGGAATTGAGAAACCTACATCATGTGATGCTGTATCTGCCCCATAAGGTGTTGCAAACCCTTCCCAAAGCACCCTCTGGCCAGTTGCACAGTGGGATAGCTACCATAGTGCACTGCTCTCTGTGTTGATGCAAGAGCTGTTAGTGTGGATACACTCTGCCGACACAAGGAGCTAGTGGGGACATGCAACAGCAGGTTTAATTAAAGCAGCGTAACTTTTGCCGACAAAACTGTGTAGTGTAGACAAGGCCTAGGGTACGATGGACATCGCCTTAGAGCCCCAGCTACCAAAGCCATGTGATAACATCAGAATCTAAGCTTTTGTTGAAAAACAAATTATGTTTATTAACCTCAAGGTTGCAAAGAAAAGCTTAAAAACATGAACCCAGTGTAACCAATGCAGAGATGGTTACATGAAAATGTAGACAGCAACCACAATGGAAAATACCTGGCTGCACACACCACTAGAGCAGGCCAGAGCCAGTTCTGGGGGGGGGGGGGGGGGGGGGCCACTGCTGCTGCTCTGTGAGGGCTCTGCTGCCATGGCCGAGTAGTAGTAGAGGGTCATCATTGTCACTTCACCCTCTACTGGGTATTGCCTAAAACTGGCCCTGTCACCCACTCATGGCCCACTTCCTCAACAAGTGCAACAGATTACGGCAGCATGGGGGTCTTGTAGTTGTGCAGTTTAGCATTTTACTGGCTGCTGCTACAGTACTGATCTATTCTTCCTGTCCACGTTTTCTCTTCCTGATTTGATCATAGTCATAGCTCTATAGTCATCATGAGTGAACTGTGTTTCCCACACATACACCTCTACAGGTAAGCCAATAAAAGCGATAATGAATTGAGCGCCACCACTTTTGTCAGTTTGGCATTAAGCAAAAGGGCCATTGGATGTCTGGGAAAGAGTTTAGTCCAGACAGGTGGGACACGGATCACACCACAGCGACTGAATCAAAAGAGCAGACAGAGTTTGAAATGAGAACAGCAGCAGCAGAATGAGCAAGAGCAAAATCTCCAAGCAGGATCCCACTGTTATGTTATCCCACGGTTATGTAAGCATCATTGAATCTGATCTATGCTCTTTACACAGGAGATCACAGGACTGAGCATGAGCAACAATCAAAGTTTAAGGAAATAATAGACAATTTACAACCTCATCCCTCTTCTCAACAAAATACAACTGTGCTCCAAGACAGCATCCTTCTAACTAACTCCAGAGGAAATGACTCATGAGAAATATCCTCCTATGAACATTTTCAGCAGCATCAACAACTTCTGCAAGGGCCATTCATGCTCCAGCCTGTGGTCTGAACAAGTTCCTTCCTCTGTCTGATTGCTTAGCTCTCCGACATAAATTTAGTTATTGGACCTATATTTTTCGGTGGATGCTGTTTGAGACCTACAGAGAGAACTGCCAGGTTAGGACGTGGCCATTTCAGAAAAAACTAAGGACAGAATGCTGCAGTGTGTTTTCCTCAGCCCCACAGTTAAATGGGAGCATATCAAATCTGTCCTCCATAATCTACCCTGGATTCCCATGAATATGAAGGACGGAGGCCTTGAACTTGACTCATCTTCAAAGCGCTCAATGGCCTGGACCCAGCATATCCAAAAGATCATTTAAAGATCAGGAATGAAGAATGTGGTTAAGAATCCCATTCTTCAGAAACAATGGAACTTTCTACTATAATTCTGCAAGAGACAAAGCTTTCTCAAGGAGCAGTCTGAGACTATGGAATGAACTCCCACATGAAATAAGGACCATCACAAATCTTACCCATCTTCTGCTCCAGGTGCACACTTCTTTCACCTTGCCTTCTCTAACAAACACACAGCAACATGTAAATTTAAAAAACACCCACAACAACATTAAAAACCCAAAACACTTCATTATACACACAATCTCCCCTCCCCCCTGAGAGGATGAGAGAAGGAACAAACCACACATCATAATATTAATCACGTCATTTAATGCACTACTGGAATGCACTCAGATACAACGGTGATGAAGGCAGCATAAGAACATATAGAACAGAATAGAAAGCTATATTATAGGCCCTAGGACACGCCATTCACATCCAGGTGTGGTCACTTAATAATGCCTCTGGAGAAATTCTTTTGCATTTAATAATCCACAATCACCAAGTAGTGCAGGAAAAACAATGATCTAATTTAAAGGTTAAAATCCACAGTACCAACAGCTGGAATAACCCCCTTGCCCCCACCCCACTGTGATGGAGCACCCCCTTTTATTCACACCCTAAATGCTATTGTAATAACCTTTGTACAAAGTATACCTTGTAAGGTATCATCTGAAAATTCATAATTTGCTGGTCAATACTGTCCTGATAAAATATGTATGGCAGCATTGCAGGTGAACTTCTAAAATTTCCCTGTATGATGTTACGAGTGCATGTTCAAAACTCGTAGCACCAAACTGGTCAAGCAGGCCTGTCATGAATAAAGGAGTGTACATATGCCTTAATTTGCATATAAGCAGTAAACAGAGTCACCAAGTAAGAAGGGAAACAAAGGAATCTCAAACAGGTGGGAAAACAAAAAAGCAAGGAACATCCTTCCACCCAGACTCTGTCTTCTAGTTCCCAACTGGAAACATTTTTCAAGAGGGAGACTTCTGAAAAGAAGGGGCAAATATCCCAATCTACTCCTCTCTCTCTCCCCCTTCCCCTAGCATTCTCTAAACCTGATAAGACAAAAGGAAACACAGTCATTTGACTTTGGGGGAAGGGTCCTGACCTGAGAGTTTGATCAGTAATCTTGTTGGAAGCATGTGGTGAGAAGTTTTGCTTGAATCTTATATAGTTTGTTAAGTTAGGCACCAGTAAGCGTTTTATCTTTATTTTTCTTGTAACCATTTCTGACTTTTATGCTTCATTACTTGTACTCACTTAAAATCTCTCTTTGTAGTTAATAAACTTGTTTCACTGTTTTATCCAGTGTGTTTGAATTGAAGTGTCTGGGTGATTCTATTTAAGATAACAAACTCATATTATTTCCTAATAGGAATAACAAACTTAATATATTTGAACTGTCCAAGAGAGGGCTGGACAGTACAAGGCATACGTGTCTGGGGAAAATCCGGGACGGGGAGTGTGTTGGGCTCACCCTGCAGTATAAGCAAGGCTGGTGAGAGCCAGGGTGTAACTGGCAGGCTGCAGTTACACACAGACACGCAGGGTGTGACTTGCATGCTCAAAGACTGTTTGTGAGTGACAAAGCATTGTAAGGCACCCTAGATTGCAGGGCAGGGGTGAAACAGCCCCGCACTGGTCTGAATTGTACCCTGGTATGTCACACCCAATTATTACAACCTATATCCATGCTACCTTTTCAACAGTAATGTCAGTAACACCCAAAATAATAGACTAAAAAAGTATGTTCTGTGGAACATAATATAGCTCTGTGATAGACCCAGGTGAGTTGGGTACAGCAGAGTAGCAGAAGGCAGATATACTGGCGACTGGATTAACAGTTTTCTGTTCCCTGAAAGACCAGAGCAGGGGCTGCTCCAGGCTAATAAGAACACCTGACTCCAATTAACCTGCAAAAAGTCAGGTGAGGCCATTAAGCTAATGTGACCACCTGACTCTAATTAAGGCCCCTCTGAAAATATAAAAGGGCTCACTCCGGTCAGGCAGAGAGGAGCCAGGGGAGAGGAAGTGTGCCTAAAGGGCTGGTTAATGAAGAGACCCTCAAGTCATTAGTAAGGGAGCCCTAAGGTAAGGATGAAGAAGGGAGAAGCAGGAGAGCTGTGGGGAAGTGGCCCAGGGAAATGTAGCAACTCTGGCAGTAAAAGGTTGGCTGCCAACAGCTGCTACCATTAGGGTCCCTGGGCCGGAACCCGGAGTAGAGGGCAAGCCCGGGTTCCCCCCAACCTGCCACTACAGAAACACCTCCTGGGAGGGGAAAACAGGCCCCTGTCAGGACAGGAGGCTAAACTGTTTTGGCGTGAGGCCGTAGGACAAATGGAGACTGTGGGAATTCTCTCACCAACCTCCATTGCTGGCTTATGATGAAAAGGGCTCAGTAGACTGTATCTTTGGCCCTAGAGAGAGAAGGGCTACATGGAGGGTTGCAGTGAGCCTCTGAAGCTAGCATAAACCACCTGAAAGTACGGGACCCATGGGGACAAGATGAGAGCTCTGCCACACTCACAACTAACTAACTTTGCAAATGCTCATGACTATCTTTCATTTGACAAGTATTTGCAGGATCAGGGCCTCAGGAAGCAAGTTATATTTTTCTAATAAAAATATGGTCTGAAACCACTGAACTGTCTTCAACAAGGCACTTAGGGCCTCACTCATATTCCACATTGTACACAATTCACTGGGGCCAAATCTTAGGAGAATAAAGCAGACACAGTAGTAGGATGGAAATAAACAATATGGTTTGAAAAGTAAGTAGGAATCTATGGCCAATTCTGTGTCTCCCCCTGCACAAAGCCTAAACAAACAAACTGGCATCCTTCTCTATGATACACTCTCTCCACTTTCCCCTCCAATAGTCATTCCCTCCCATCCCCAAATATATTCACCCACCTTCACTTCCCTGTCCCTTAATGCAGTGGCTCTCAATCTTTCCAGACTACTGCATTCCTTTCAGGAGTCTGATTTGACTTGCATACCCCCCATTTCACTTCACTTAAAAGCTACTTGCTTACAAAAATCAGACATAAAAATACAAAAGAAAGTCAAAGCACAGCATTACTGAAATATTGCTTACTTTCTCATTTTAAGCATAATTATAATATAAAATTATTTGTATGTATATATAAATAAATAAATTGTACTTACATTTCAGTGTATAGTATATATAAACAAGACGTTGTCTTTGAGATATTTTAGTTTGTACTGACTTCACTAGTGCTTTTTATGTAGCCTGTTTTAAAACCAGGCAAATATCTAGATGAGTTGATGTACCCCCTTGAACTCCTCTGTGTACCCCCAAGGGTACGCGTATCCCTGGTTGAGAACCACTGCCTTAATGCATACCCCAATGTTTGTTCCTTCTACTATCCCAACCCTCCCCACCCCCACCCCCCTACACACAACTACTCACCCCACTACACTTACCCACCTCAGACACTCCTATCCTCCACTCATACTTTTACAATTCCCTTCATCTTCCCAAACCCATTTTTTCCCATCTGGAGTCACCCCAAAACTTTCACTGTCCAAACATATCTCCAACCACAGGTCAGAGTTCCTCTGCTTCCCTCTCCTCCTCCAGGGCCTCCTGGAGCCACTGGGATGCTTTGCTAAAAATCATGGTCTGAATAAAGACACTAGATTTATGGCTTATTAAAACAATCAGTAACCCACTAACCCCTCCCCTTTTTTTGTCCTAAGTCTGCAGAGGTTTTGATGGGCTACTTCACTTTAAATGATCTCTCAAAATGTGTTAACTAGGGCTGTCAAGCGATTAAAAAAAATCAAGATTAATAACGCTATTAATCGAACTGTTAAACAATAATAGAATACAATTTACATATTTTTGGATGTTTTCTACATTTTAAAATATATTGATTTCAATTACAACACAACAGTGTACAGTACTCTATATTTATTTTTATTACAAATATTTGTGCTATAAAAAACAAAAGAAATAGTATTTTTCAGTTCCCTTCATACAAGTACTGTAATACAATCTCTTTATCATGAAAGTTGAACTTACAAATGTAGAATTATGTACAAAATATGACTGCATTCAAAAATAAAACTAAGTCCACTCAGTCCTACTTCTTGACAAACAAGTTTGTTTATATTTGCAGAAGACAATGCTATCCTCTTCTTGTTTACAATGTTACCTGAAAATGAGAACAGGTGTCCACGTGGCACTGTTGTAGCTGGCGCTGCAAAATATTTATGTGCCGGATGCATTAAAGATTCATATGTTCCTTCATACTTCAACCACCATTCTAAAAGACATGCATCCATGCTAATGAGGGGTTCTGCTCGATAACAATCCAAAGCAGTGCAAATCAACGTGTGTTCATTTTCATCATCTGAGTCAGATGCCACCAGCAGAAGGCCGATTTTCTTTTTTGGTCATTCCAGTTCTATAGTTTCCACATCAGAGTGTTGGTCTTTTAAGATTTCTGAAAGCATGCTTCACACCTTTCAGATTTTGGAAGGCATTTCAGATTCTTACCTTGGGTCGAGTGCTGTAGCTATCTTTAGAAATCTCACATTGGTACCTTCTTTACGTTTTGTCAAATCTGCAGTGAAAGCGTTTTTAAAATGAACATGTGCTGGGTCATCATCCAAGACTGCTATAACATGAAATATATGGCAGAATGCGGGTAAAACAAAGTGGGAGACATACAATTCTCCCCCAAGGAGTTCAGTCACAAATTTAATTAATGCATTTTTTTTAACAAGCGTCCTCAGCATGGAAGCATGGTGTAATGGTGACCAAATCATGAAGAGACATACCAATGTTTAGCATATCTGGCATGTAAAGATGTTGCAATGCCAGCTATAACATGCCTGTTCTCACTTTCTCACTCTGTAAATAATAAGAGGACAGCATTAACTCCTGTAAATGTAAACAAACTTGTTTATCTTAGTGTTTGACTGAACAGGAGGAAGGCCTGAGTGGACTTATAGGCTCTAAAGTTTTACATTGTTTTGTTTTTCAGTGGAGTTACGTAACAAACAAACAAAAATCTACATTTGTAAGTTGCATTTTCATGATAAAAAGATTGCATTATGGTATTGGATGATGTGAACTGAAAAATACTATTTATTTTCTTTATCATTTTTACAGTGCAAATATTTGTAATAACAATAAAAAGTGAACACTGTATACTTCATATTCTGTGTTGTAATTGAAATCAAAATATTTGAAAGTGTATAAAAACATCCAAAATATTTAATACATTTCAATTGGTATTCTATTGTTTAACAGTGCAATTAAAACTGCAATTAATCGTGATTAATTTTTTTGAGTTAATCATGTGAGTTAACTGCAGTTAATCGACAGTCCTAGTGTTGACTGTTTGTCTTTAAGTACCTTTCCCAGACCTGAAGAAAAGCTCTGTGTGGATCGAAAACTTGTCTCTTTCACCAACAGAAGTTGGTCCAATATAAGATATTACCTCACCCACCTTGTGTCTCTAATACCCTGGGTCCAACACAGCTACAACAATACTATAAACTTTCATTATTAAATTTTACCAACACCAAGCCTGAAAACAAAATTAACTATTTTGAAATGAAGCTTAGTAAAAGAGTAAAATTTTCAAAGTATGCAAGTGACCTAGTAGCACAAGTCACACTTCAAATAGGACAAGATCTAATGCTGTAAATATGTCCACCATGACAAAAACTTCTGTGATTTAAAAGAAAACAATACTGGTTTAAACTCAATCATTTGGGTTAAAAGGAGTTCTTTTTTTCCCCCCCACAATCTAAATTCTTCGATAGCCGTTGTTTTAGAGGAATGGAAAAGAATGAAAATAGCATACATGTTTGCACAATTACTTCTAAGCCACTTTACATAGAAATGAAACGAGACCAGGTTTTATAGACACTATTAAGGGAAATAAATTAGAAGAGCTGTCTATACCTGGCTTTCTCAAATTCTTGAGCCAGTCTCATTTGCTTTCCTTCCCTAGACATATCTGGATGGGGCTTGAAACCTGGGTCTTTTCATGCACTGTCTTGACAATAACAATGCAAATTACTGCTTGAGATTCTGTTAGATTTCCTGTGCGCTTTTTTCCAGCTCTTACTAAAGACTCTTTCATGCATCCCTCAGGGCTGCAGGAACTGAGGAGGTATTCCCCTATAATGACTCCTTCTGTCCAGCCGCAGTTAGGGTTGCCAACTTTGTAATACTTAAAAACTAAACATTACATCAGGAGTGCCTGAACCTCCCCTAGCCCTTCCCCCTGAAGCCCCATCCCCAGTTTGCTCCTCTTCTCCCCTCCTGCACTGCTCGCTGCTCTCCCCTTCTTTCCACCCCCACACCAGCCCGCCTGGGAAGGGACTCACCCACAGAGCCCAACGCAGGTAGCTGCAGCTGCCCAACCGCAGGTAGGAGGCAGCCCTGCCTGAGTAGGGGCTGGCACGGGTGATGAGCCAGCACCTCCCTACCTCCCCCTCCTGCAGTAACCGGACTTTTGGCATCTTTCTGGCAGACTTTTGGCAGAGACGGGCTCCACCTTACGAAGAGAGGGAAGAGCATCTTTGCAAGCAGGCTGGCTAACCTAGTGAGGACGGCTTTAAACTAGGTTCACCAGGGGAAGGAGACCAAAGCCCTGAGGTAAGTGGGAAAGCGGGATACCGGGAGGAAGCACAGGCAGGAATGTCTGTGAGGGGAGGGCTCCTGCCTCATACTGGGAATGAGGGGCGATCAGCAGGTTATCTCAAGTGCTTATATACGAATGCACAAAGCCTTGGAAACAAGCAGGGAGAACTGGAGGTCCTGGTGATGTCAAGGAATTATGACGTGATTGGAATAACAGACTTGGTGGGATAACTCACATGACTGGAGTACTGTCATGAATGGTTATAAACTGTTCAGGAAGGACAGGCAGGGCAGAAAAGGTGGGGGAGTAGCACTGTATGTAAGGCAGCAGCATAACTGCTCAGAGCTCCGGTACGAAACTGCAGAAAAACCTGAGTGTCTCTGGATTAAGTTTAGAAGTGTGAGTAACAAGAGTGATATAGTGGTGGGAGTCTGCTATAGACTACTGGACCAGGGGGATGAGGTGGATGAGGCTTTCTTCCGGCAGCTCGCAGAAGCTACTAGATCGCACGCCCTGGTTCTCATGGGTGACTTTAATTTTCCTGATATCTGCTGGGAGAGCAATACGGCAGTGCATAGACAATCCAGGAAGTTTTTGGAAAGCGTAGGGGACAATTTCTTGGTGCAAGTGCTAGAGGAGCCAACTAGGGGGGGAGCTTTTCTTGACCTGCTGCTCACAAACTGGGAAGAATTAGTAGGGAAAGCAAAAGTGGATGGGAATCTGGGAGGCAGTGACCATGAGTTGGTTGAGTTCAGGATCCTGACGCAGGGAAGAAAGGTAAGCAGCAGGATACGGACCCTGGACTTCAGGAAAGCACACTTTGACTCCCTCAGGGAACGGATGGGTAGGATCCCCTGGGAGACTAACATGAAGGGGAAAGGAGTCCAGGAGAGCTGGCTGTATTTCAAGGAATCCCTGTTGAGGTTACAGGGACAAACCATCCCGATGTGTCGAAAGAATAGTAAATATGGCAGGCGACCAGCTTGGCTTAATGGTGAAATCCTAGCGGATCTTAAACATAAAAAAGAAGCTTACAAGAAGTGGAAGATTGGACAAATGACCAGGGAAGAGTATAAAAATATTGCTCGGGCATGTAGGAATGAAATAAGGAGGGCCAAATCGCACCTGGAGCTGCAGCTAGTGAGAGATGTTAAGAGTAACAAGAAGGGTTTCTTCAGGTATGTTGGCAACAAGAAGAAAGCCAAGGAAAGTGTGGGCCCCTTAATGAATGAGGGAGGCAACCTAGTGACAGAGGATGTGGAAAAAGCTAATGTACTCAATGCTTTTTTTGCCTCTGTCTTCACTAACAAGGTCAGCTCCCAGACTGCTGCGCTGGGCATCACAACATGGGGAATAGATGGCCAGCCCTCTGTGGAGAAAGAGGTGGTTAGGGACTATTTAGAAAAACTGGACATGCACAAGTCCATGGGGCCGGACAAGTTGCATCCGAGAGTGCTAAAGGAACTGGCGGCTGTGATTGCAGAGCCATTGGCCACTATCTTTGAAAACTCATGGCGAACGGGGGAAGTCCCAGATGACTGGAAAAAGGCTAATGTAGTGCCAATCTTTAAAAAAGGGAAGAAGGAGGATCCTGGGAACTACAGGCCTACTACAGGGACTACAGGGACTCACCTCAGTCCCTGGAAAAATCATGGAGCAGGTCCTCAAAGAATCAATCCTGAAGCACTTACATGAGAGGAAAGTGATCAGGAACAGTCAGCATGGATTCACCAAGGGAAGGTCATGCCTGACTAATCTAATCGCCTTTTGTGATGAGATTACTGGTTCTGTGGATGAAGGGAAAGCAGTAGATGTATTGTTTCTTGACTTTAGCAAAGTTTTTGACACGGTCTCCCACAGTATTCTTGTCAGCAAGTTAAAGAAGTATGGGCTGGATGAATGCACTATAAGGTGGGCAGAAAGTTGGCTAGATTGTCGGGCTCAACAGGTAGTGATCAATGGCTCCATGTCTAGTTGGCAGCCGGTGTCAAGTGGAGTGCCCCAGGGGTCGGTCCTGGGGCCAGTTTTGTTCAATATCTTCATAAATGATCTGGAGGATGGTGTGGATTGCACTCTCAGCAAATTTGTGGATGATACTAAACTGGGAGGAGTGGTAGATACGCTGGAGGGCAGGGATAGGATTCAGAGGGACCTAGACAAATTGGAGGATTGGGCCAAAAGAAATCTGATGAGGTTCAATAAGGATAAGTGCAGGGTCCTGCACTTAGGACGGAAGAACCCAATGCACAGCTACAGACTAGGGACCGAATGGCTAGGCAGCAGCTCTGCGGAAAAGGACCTAAGGGTGACAGTGGACGAGAAGCTGGATATGAGTCAGCAGTGTGCTCTTGTTGCCAAGAAGGCCAATGGCATTTTGGGATGTATAAGTAGGGGCATAGCGAGCAGATCGAGGGACGTGATCGTCCCCCTCTATTCGACATTGGTGAGGCCTCATCTGGAGTACTGTGTCCTGTTTTGGGCCCCACACTACAAGAAGGATGTGGATAAATTGGAAAGAGTCCAGCGAAGGGCAACAAAAATGATTAGGGGTCTGGAACACATGACTTATGAGGGGAGGCTGAGGGAACTGGGATTGTTTAGTCTGCAGAAGAGAAGAATGAGGGGGGATTTGATAGCTGCTTTCAACTACCTGAGAGGTGGTTCCAGAGAGGATGGTTCTAGACTATTCTCAGTGGTAGAAGAGGACAGGACAAGGAGTAATGGTCTCAAGTTGCAGTGGGGGAGGTTTAGGTTGGATATTAGGAAAAACTTTTTCACTAGGAGGGTGGTGAAACACTGGAATGCGTTGCCTAGGGAGGTGGTGGAATCTCCTTCCTTAGAAGTTTTTAAGATCAGGCTTGACAAAGCCCTGGCAGGGATGATTTAATTGGGGATTGGTCCTGCTTTGAGCAGGGGGTTGGACTAGATGACCTCCTGAGGTCCCTTCCAACCCTGATATTCTATGATTCTATGATCTGGTAGTAGATCTGACCGGACTTTCCAGTCGAAAACCAGGCACCTAGCCACCCCAGTTGGGGTGGGGGCAGCACAGTGTTGCTAGTGCTAAAGTCAAAAATCCTGTTTCTTCTCCATTCCCTATACTCCCCCTAGTGGTGCCCAGAGTGGAGCGTCTGTGGAAAGAGGAGGTAGAATCATCCAGCTGCCTCAGGGCCTTGCTGGCAGAAAGAAAAAAGGGAACAGCTTGAGGACTGGGAGGATGGAACATGGCGGGGGGGAAGACAAGTTGGGGAGATGGGCGGCTCCCTGGAGTCCTGGTTATCCCTTGAATATGTATCCCGTCATGTCAAGGTTCCTTCCCCGCTCTGAGCTCTAGGGTACAGATGTGGGGACCTGCAAGAAAGAATCCCTAAGCTTATTCTTTCCAGCTTAGGTTAAAAACTTCCCCAAGGTACAAACTTTGCCTTGTCCTTGAACCGTATGTTGCCGCCACCAAGCGTTGAAACAAAGAACAGGGAAAGAGCCCACTTGGGGACATCTTCCCCCAAAATATCCCTCCAAGCCCTACACCCCCTTTCCTGGGGAGGGCTTGATAAGCATCCTTACCAATTTGTACAGGTGTACGCAGACCCAAACCCTTGGATTTTCAGAACAATGAAAAAATAAATCAGGTTCTTAAAAAGAATTTTAATTAAAGAAAAGGTAAAAGAATCACCTCTGTAAACTCAGGATGGTAAATACCTTACAGGGTAATCAGATTCAAAACAGAAAATCCCTCTAGGCAAAACATTAAGTTACAAAAAGACACAAAAACAGGAATATATATTCCATCCAGCACAGCTTATTTTACCAGCCATTAAACAAAAGGAAATCTAATGCATTTCTAGCTAGATTACTTACTAACTTAACAGGAGTTGTGAGGCTGCATTCCTGATCTGTTCCCGGCAAAAGCATCACACAGACAGACGAACCCTTTGTTCCCCCCACTCCAGATTTGAAAGTGTCTTATCCTCTCATTGGTCATTTTGGGCCAGGTGCCAGCGAGGTTACCTTAGCTTCTTAACCCTTTACAGGTGAAAGGGTTTTGCCTCTGGCCAGGAGGGATTTTATAGCACTGTATGCAGAAAGGTGGTTACCCTTTCTCTAATATTTATGGCACCTTATTATTTCCAATAAGTCCGTTTCCTCTTAAACCTCAGGTCTCTAATTACATTCCCCCTCGAGTCCCTGTTCTCCTGGGATTAGTGGCGACTTGTGGGTCCCTCTACACAGTATCAGTGTGAGTAAAGCTTTCCACACCTGGGTTGAGTTAGGTGCACAGAAACAAGCTCATCCATATTACTGAAACATGTCAAGGTGAAAGCTATTGCTATTGTAAATGTGCTTTAGTAGTCTGGCATTACATTAATTGCAGTGATATATAAATATTGATTTACCCAAACTGATGGAAAGGTGGGGCCTGAGCTTACTTGTTTTGATAGAAGTTGGACTTTATTGTAAAATGTTTAAGAGTCACTGGTCTGTACTGCAGTTTTTAAGGCTTTGAGTCCTAACAAATCATGGATGAATTTTAAATATGGGAATAAATTTGAATAATTGGAAATTCATCTCACTCATGACAATATTCAACTATTGGTCATATTGCTCATGTGTTTTAGCATGTAAAACCTTTGGGCAAGATGAACCATTTAGAGTAGGAGTGGTAAAGATCCAGAATGCAGGTCAAGTGGATAAGTTTAAAAGCATGCTACTGAAAGAATGACCAAACATCTTTTTTATATTTTTAGTTTAATATTTAGTAAATTTTAAGTGACAACATTAATTGGATATAAACTTGTTCTCCAATAACAGTCTACTGCTTACAAATAAGCAGAGATATTCATGTGGAAACATTCAGGCTCATAAGGGGGAGAGGGGGATGGGTTTAAAAAAAAATCACATCCTGGCAATAGTGATATCACACCAAACATAAAAGTTAAGTTTTTTAAAAGGCCTCCTAATTAATCTGGTTTTGTAATGATTTAAACGAATAAAAACTTGGGTTATAAATAGTTATAAATTCCTGGAATTCTCTGAATTCCCTCCTGTTGTGGAAGGAATCCTTACAGTTGTCATTGTAAAAGTTCTAAAAGCCCTATTCTGGTTTCATATTTTATTTATGAGTGTATATACAACAAACCCTACCGTGGGTCTTCAGTGGTGTTTTAACCTGGAACCTTCAGGACCAAAGTACATACCTTTGCCACCTGAGCTAAAACAGTAAGTCCATTAACTGATGGCACTATGAGGTTGTTTTCCTCTATATACCTCAGCCACTAGGTGTAGAGGCAACACATACTTTACAAGCATGCTAACACAAACCCTAATGCAGTATACACAAATTTTTAAAACTCAACCTCAGATTGCCTCTTTCTATGGAGGATGCCAAGATGGCAATCCTGAGGTGCTCCGTCCCCCTTCCCTTATGAAACAGCAGGTAAGAAGCAGCAAATTCATAAAAGTAGAATTTTCTGTTCTTTCTTGATTGTTTTTTCACTGAGCGGTTGTGATGGAAAGTAGCTTCAGTTATTTTCTGTATTTTTATGAATAGGTTATTGTAAAGGAGCATAGAAACGGCTGCCAGGCACAGCAGGGGTTAAAGAAAACCTGTGGGTTCAGCTAGCCCTACCCCGTTATACCTGCAGCCAATGCCAGGCCTGGAAGGGGGAGAAAAGCAGGGAGCCCCCCCTCAGCCAGGAGCTGACCGGCAAAGAGGAAGGAGCTCTCTCTGTGCCAGCCAGCCAATGCAGCCACTGGAATCAAGTAAGTCTTCCCCTGTCAGGGGGAATCTACCGCCAAGCCCCAACTGTGGGGAAATTGGACTAGCAGGGCCACGCCTCAAACTAAAGGACTTACAATAGGGAGCAGCTCAAACAGGTCTTAAACCCCGCCCCCGCCCCCCCCCCCACACACACACAGCTGGGAGCAAGATCCATCTCCCCTGTCTAGGGGTGTGAGTGGCCCAGGACTCTGAGCCAGGACCTGAGGGAAAGGAGGGCAGGTCCCTCCCCGCCCCAACCAACGATCTAGGAGCTAGGCTGCCCGGCTACTGAAGGCCCTATCACAGTTATATAAAAAAATATTTTATTTGGTCAATATGCATACGTGAAACCCTAGGGATGAAATCCTGATCCCTTTGAGGTCAATAGGAGCTTTGGCACTAACATTAGCGAGGCCAGAATTTCACCATGGAACTCCAAAAACAATTTAGAAAAATACTTTCATTAATTTTTCACTTCTTTTAACTGGGGGAAATGGTCACACTTTCAGCAAACTGAATGAGTGAGTAAGATTCCAACAAGGGGTATTAATAATAAAAAAATATATATGGAAATGTACAATAGGAGCCTGAAATGCCACTCACGGCAAAGGCCTCATGAGGTTTGTAAAGATACTCCACACACACAAAAAAATGTATTTTGTTGCTTTACTTTCTACAACTCCATTCTTTGAGCTTATGTTAGGCCCTCTACTACATCAGGGAATCCTGTTGCAGTGTACTTTCTCCCCAGGGCTCCAGCTCTGGGAAAGTGGGATTTATCTTGACTAGTCCTCTACTGCAGCAAACACCTAATTCTGCTCCTTTCTAGCACCCTCTTCTGCCAGTGGGAGCATGGATACAGAGAAACAATATCCACCTCCTTCCCCAAGGCAGAGTAGTGACGAGCAGAAAAGGACTCAGGAAAAAAAATTTCTCTATACAGAATTATATTGTTACAGAATTATCTCTATAGAACTGCATGATTTTCAACCAACCATCGTATTCCTCCCAACACTACTGCTGTGTAAAGACACAACACTGTAAATCAGAATCACTGCTCTGTGCTCATGATTCCTTCTCATTGGCCGTTGTACCTACTTTCAATGCAGAATTGCAGGCTGCCGGTAGTTCTTTAATACTTTTTTACAAGACTGTCATCTCCTGTTGCCAGATGTATACCAAAGTTAAATCAAGGCCTTTATGAAAAGTAAGCATTTAGGAAAAACCAAGAGGTTTAGATTCAAAGGAGGAGACCCTGATCTTGTGACAATATTCAGTTATAACAACTTGATTTCATTTATAGTAAATGAATGATATAAAATGCTTTGGAGACTACTTCTGCTATCATGTTCACGTGAGTGGTCTCCACCAAGATTGACTGAGAATAAGAGCAACGTGTGTATACGTACTGAATTTAGTCATGTGTGGAAATGAATACTGCTGCAATAGAATGACAGTTACTTGCAGTACCATTAGTGTGAATTTCACGCAAGGCATGGGGGACTAGCAGAAAGTACTCCACACCACTTATGCTCCATATAAAGAAAGAGGAAGGATACACAACAGCCTGCACAACTGGTGAGAGGAGCTGCTGCTGCTATAGCACACAATAGCTATTACCAGCAGGAGAGTGGGGTGGGAGGAGGTATTTTTTCATGCTTTGTGTGTATATAAGATCTTCTAAACTTTCCACAGTATGCATCCGATGAAGTGAGCTGTAGCTCACAAAAGCTTATGCTCAAATAAATTGGTTAGTCTCTAAGGTGCCACAAGTATTCCTTTTCTTTTTGCGAATACAGACTAACATGGCTGTTACTCTGAAACATAGCACACAATAAGTCTCTACAGGATCCTCACTCATTGATCCCAGGTAAAAGAGGATTTAACCATCCAACCTAGTCTGCACTCCACTTGCATTCTTTCTCCTCTTTCTCCTCCTGCAGGTGCATAGTGCGTCCACCAGTTTCCACCATTTATTTTGGTCTTGTGCTGGTCTGTTCAGGCTTCTAAGTGTCATGTTGATAGATCTGGTTTCTGTCTCTATTATTCTGCATAATGTTTCTCTAGGTCACCCTCTTTCTCTCTTTCCAGGTAGTGTCCATCTTATCAATTGCCCCAGAAGTTGTACTGGTGGAATCCTTAAAGTTTATCCTAAATATGTCCATTGTCACTTTTTTTATATCATGTTTGATATTTTACATTGGTTTGCTCTAGAATTTCCAGTGTAGCAAGAAACTTTCTGATGGATGGACTCTGAAGATCATCTGCAGGCATTTATTTTAGAATGAATAAATATTCTTATCAATTTCTGTAGTAATTTCCATGTCTCTCTTCCATAAAGGAAAACAAACACAATCCTCATATTAAAAATTCATATTTTTGAGTCTGTCAATCATACTACTTTTCCAGATCTTTTCAGGTTTATGAAAGTAGTTTATGCTGGAGGATAAGCAACAAATATCAAAAGCAGCAGTGTCACCTATCTAGAGAGTAAGACGTGCAGCGATGATAAAATGATTTACTACTTCTAGTGTTTCTTCATTTCTTCTAATGGTTACTTTTGGAACATTGATACCATATATTGTCTTCCCCTTGTGGATGAATAAGCCAACTTGTATCACTGTTATCTGCCAAAAGCTAGATCTTTTCTTCAATTAAGCAACGTGCTGAACTAAACAGGACAACATCATCCTCAAAACGGAGGTCAACCAACTATGCATTATCGTTTGCCCCAAAAATTCCTCATTAAAGTGTCCTCATTTGTTATTTTCCTCATGACATACTCAGTCACCAGTACAAACAGTAGTGACGACATAGTATACCCTTGCCTTCCTCCAACTGTCACTGCAAACCATTGGCTGATGTCACCATCTCTGGCTGCACATCCAGTATTAACATATGGTCTTTGATAATTCTTAATTATTTTTGCGGGTATTCCACAGTATTGCATGATTTTCCAAAGACTGTCTTTGTGTATAATGTCAAAAGCCATCTGCACTCAACCCTTTTATACAGCAATATGGTCTGCACATCATCTCAGTGGTCCACTTGCAAAGAACCTGATCACTCGGGCATTATTTGGGTAGAGGGTATTTCATCCTTAATGAACAGCTGAAATTTTCTCTTAAATATTTTCTTATTTTACAAGAAGGTATGAGACATACAGAGTACTCATTAACAGAGGGAATTCAGACAGTTGCTACATTTCTGACTGTCTTAAAGAATGCGCCCATTGTATGCACTAGCCACCCAGATGATAACAGTGGTGTTTTGATTTTGATTTTGATCAATAGTGTTTTGATTTTGTTTAAAAAAAAAATTGCACGCTATTCTTTCAGAAATATGCAGATTTCTAATTCTGATGGTTTTGGATTTTAACTTTTATTAGTGATTTAGAGTCAGTTATCCAGTTAATGAGACACCGTGGCTGACAAAGTATCAGAGTTGTATAATAATAGGGATACTAGAATTTCTACCCATTCTTTTCTATCCCATAAAATACCCAGAATTCAGCTCCATGTAGACACACAAGTCCACTCACACAGATCTAATTTCAGTACCAGAGCCTTAGATTATGAACTCTTTGGGGCAAGGGCCATGCTTTTTTATGTGTTTGTACATAAACTAGCACAACAACCCTCCAATCCTTATTAGGACCTGCCATAATATAAATATTAAATAGTGATTTTAAAATATGTAAACATTGGTTAGATGATTAATCTTTGCTTTTGTCCCCCCACTTTTTTTCTGGTTAGCTCAGTTATTTATTCTCTCTTTTCTTTGTTTGGTTAAAAACAAAAACAAAAAAGCAACCCCAAATCTTAACAGGGAAGACCAGAGATGTATGCAACCTAGGGTCCATTTCTGCTTCTACTGCAGTCAATTGCAAGACTCCTGGTGTCTTCAGTGGGGCAGGATCGAGTCCCTACTGAATAAAGTAACTGCACTGCTTACAAAATACATCAGAAGGATTAAAACAACATGTATGACACCAAAATATTACTATTAAATATCACATCAAGCTCTCATATCAGCCAAGTCCTCCAGTCCTTACTCAAGCAAAACTCCCACTGACTCCTGTCATATTACCATGTAAATCCAAGGAAATGGAAACATACCTCAGTGAAAAGAAAAGGAGTACTTGTGGCACCTTAGAGACTAACCAATTTATTTGAGCATGAGCTTTCGTGAGCTACAGCTCACTTCATCGGATGCATCCGATGAAGTGAGCTGTAGCTCACGAAAGCTCATGCTCAAATAAATTGGTTAGTCTCTAAGGTGCCACAAGTACTCCTTTTCTTTTTGCGAATACAGACTAACACGGCTGTTACTCTGAAACATACCTCAGTGAATTAGGGCTTGATTCTGCAAGGGGCTGGGAACTCTGGCCATGATCCAAAGCACATAAACAAGCACATAGGTGCATTAAAATCAATGGGACTACAAACGTATGTAAAGTAATAAGCCCCACCACAGCCAGCAGTAGGGATTGAACCTGGGACTACTTGTGTAATTACAGGTCAGTACACGGTTAAATGCTTTGCTGGATCAAGCCTGGATTGCTCAGTACCTTGCAGGACTGAACCCTGACTGTTTTAATCTGATTATAGAGCTTTCAGTGAAAGTAAAATAACCCTTAGATTCTGACAAATTTATAATGGGTAAAATCATCAGTTGTAGCTCACTTCTGTTCAAGTAAAGCAATCTTACTACACTAAACTCAGTGAGTCAGTATCCCTTTAGCAATATTGCACTTTCACGCTGACTCTAACAAATGAGCAACAAGTAAAATATGTTTCTATGCCAACAACCTACAAATTACATATGATTTTATTCTCCAAATTACTAATCTATCTAAGGCATTTTACCTGCCCGTATGGAGTGTTGTTTTCTGCTAAAGTCAAAAGACTAATTGTCCCATAATTATATTCAAAGTATTTTGCTACAAGTAAATGCTACTGGCAACGTACACACTAAAATGTTCCAAACTTAGAACAACATCGCAGTATTTCCAAATTATTCAACTACAGTTTCTATACAATGAAAACATAATTTACTGCTTTTAAAGTTTCTACATTTTGCGTAGAGTATTTTAGAAACAAAGAAAGGGGAAATTTGATGGGGCTTTTTTCCTTTCTAGGTATTGATACGGCTCCCATCACTTTATGAGAATGCCTTTTATTTACAGCAAAATAAGAAAACAATCACTTCTGTGTCAATCTAGACCCAAGGTAAATCACAAAAGAGGAAACCTATTATAACAGAATTTTATTGAACCATATAATCCTCATCCTTTAAAAGCATAGTAATAAAATGCAAATCTCTCTCATTTTGCAACTGGTTGTTTTGCAACTGGTGTTATACCAAAAGACAAATTAAGGGAATTATCTCCTCTTCAAACAGTAAAGACACTTATTTTGTATATTTAACTATTGAATAAAATATACTTTGCCAAGAACTTAAATGAATATACAATAATTCTGTATCAACATACTGCATAATAATGAATGAAAAAATTAACCTCTTCAATCCTAAAATATTGGCTAGATGAGTGTTTTCAATTCTGCAGAGCAACATATGGATTGACTTCTATGTAACTATTGTTACTTTATATTTCTTCCTAGGCACAATAATTATCAATTAACCCTCAAAACTGTACCTATAGTCTCCTTTAGGAACATAGTTACTAATAAGCTTCTGTCCACTGTAGTCAGTTATGTATCGATGTAAGGAAACAATACAGTCCCCTTGGTAGTTTCCATCTGTCTCTCACCAATAATCAGTACACCACCATTTCTGTCAAAGCAAACATAAAGCTAAACAAAAATCAAAGTTCTCTACAAATAAACACGAACAGGCAAACTAGCCTTGGGGAAAGCACAACCGTTTTGATTCCACTACTCACTAGCGACTCCTGCCACTGAGTCGATCGCAGCCTGTGAAGTATTTCAGAATTGTGAGACCACAACAAAGGAGGGTGTAGCAGCTGCAAGGAGACCGGCAGCCTCCACCATGCTAAAGATCCTATTTAGGAGGCAGAGAGTTTATGGAGGGTGAGAATTGTATTTCGGTCTTCCCACCATGCCCCCCTCTCCTGCCCCAGGTTAGCGCAGTGAGTTGAAGGAAGGGGTGTCTCTCTTTCCTTCTTCCCAGCTTTGTAGAGTTTCACGGATAGGCAGAACAGGCGCTGAGTTGCTCTCCCTACCCCGTGTCTCCCCTGCCTGGAGAGCTCAGATCTGTGCCTCTCTTCCGAAGTCACGCCTGACTGACTTGGGAGGGTGCGGCGTGTACATGGCTCTCTGGACAGGGAGGGCGGGGGAGGAGAAGGTTGGTTAAGACCCCACCGCACCCCACCACCTCCCATACCTGCAGTGACTGTGCGAGGTCTCAGCCGCTCCGGCTGCTTCCCTGCTCCCAAGCGAACTCCGGGGCTGCTCGGCGCCTACGCGGGAGCATCAGCCCTCTTCAGAGAGGCGGGGGCGACTCAGCGGGTGGCTGGGCAGCCGATTGCCTGGCCCTTTCCCAGCACCATCCTGAGAGCGACCCGGGCCGAGGGAGCCATGCTGGGGGGCGCGTGTGGCGGAGAGGCCGGGGGCGGCTGCAGGACACTTATTCCTGGCCCAGGGAGGCGGCTCGCCGTCCGGGAGCTGCGCGGCCAGCCAGAGGTTGCTGCCTCCCGCTCATCCCTGGGCACCGAGGAGACGCCATGGCCCCGGGCTCCCGGACGGCAGCGCGAGCGGGGGCGCCTCGGCTGCTGCTGCTGCAGCCGGGACTCATCCGTCAGCTGGAGAGGGGGAGAGACAAGCGGGAAAGTTTTCAGCTGCCGGCTGCAGAGCGTGCGGCGCCGCCCCACCCCCGCGGGAGCTCCCGCAAACGCGGCCCACCGGCCAGCCACCCACACCGCCGCGCCCGGCGCACGGCCCGCGCCCAGCCCCTCACGCCCGCCGCTTCCAGCCCCGGGGGCGCGGCCCAGCCTGCCTGCCGCTAACTTTCACCTCTCGCCTCCCAGCCTGCAACCCGCCTCCGCAGAAACCAGCCCCCAGCTGGCCCCCGGAGAGCCGGGGCGACAGCGGGGCGGGCCTGGGGGCGGGCCAGGGACCCCAGCGCCCTTGGGGACAGGAACAAAGCTCCTAGCTGGGAGCAGGGACCCCGCAGCCCCTAGCCCGGGATAAGGGCGAGGCCAACGCTGGGAGAGGGCGGGGACCGCACAGGACCCCTGGGCAGGGACAGGATCCCTTAGGCGGGTGGGGCACAGGGCCGCCCAGAGCTAGGCACAGGGACAGAGAGCCCCCGGGAGGGACAGGCGGGGTCCCGGCCCCAGCCCCTTTCTTACCTCCCTGCTGCAAGAGGAAAGGCGAGTCAGTAAGTTTCTCCGTTCCCCGAAGAGCCCGGGAATCCCCGCGGCTCCCCCGCACGGTGCCTGCCCTCCTCCTCTCCCGGCTGCTTTGCGAGATCTCCGGGAGCAGCGAGCGGTGTGCAGGGCGCTCGGCCCCTCGTGCCTCCTCTCCTTCCCCCGGCGGGGCGCTGCGCCCTGGGGCCGGTCTGCCAGACTGCCGAGATCCCGGCGGCTCCGAGTCCCAGCTAGCCGGGCGGGGGAGGAGGAGGAGGAGGAGGAGTCGCCGCAAGGAGAGACACTGATCCGGCAGGAAAGAGAGGAGGAGGGCGCAAGTGTAAGGGGCTTGTGTTGGAGGGGAGCTCTGTGCGTATGTGTCACTTGCATTCACACATTGCAGCTACGTGCTACAGTGGGAATGCCCGTGTCTTTGGGAACAGGCAGGAGCGGTGCAGGGGAGACCATCTGCGGAATTTCCCGAGGAAGAAAAAAGTGGTCCCACCCAGCCAGCTGCTAGGGAGCCGGGTGGGATTCGCTCTTGCACCCTGACTCCCAGTTGCATGTCTGTACCTGCAGGACACTGGCTCTTAAAACTAGTGGCAAATAACCTCCCGGGAAGAGATAAAACAATAACGAAAAGGAAGAGGAAGGAGCATGAAAGGATTCCCTTTAATAATTTATATCTAACCGCGGTTTTATGACTCTGCTTTTTGGGTTGTTGGCTGTCCGTCCCCCATGCCCCGTGTCCAGTCAGAGGCTTCACAACTCAGCCTAACTCCAGTGTGGGATCTCACCAGGTCTACCCTCTGGTTTCTTCCAGGGTTAGGAGGGCTTGTGAGAAGTGGAGTTCTAACCCTCACAACTTTCGGTTTTTGTGGGAGAGAGACTATCAACTTAAATAGTCACATTTCTGTCTGAACGTTTTTTTAATCTGCTATTGCCACAAGCAACACCGTGACTGTGAATGCAAGATGACAGAACAAATTGCTTGAGCATTTGATAGCACTTCGGTGTATGGCAGTTTAGTTAATGGGTTTCCTCTGTTATTTGGGTGAGTCACTTAAGAACAAAGGTGAGAAAAAAATTTAAAAGGGAAAAATGTAACTGCAAAACCACAAAAAGTGACAGACAGGCTAGCCGCATAGGTGCCAGGGCAGAAGCCGCAGGCTTAGAGAAGACCCTCCCTTGATACCCTGCTCCCCCTCAGAAGTGGGATATCTTCCATAATGATCACATCCTGTGGAAAGTGTGAGGACAGGAATGATTATTAGGCCCACCCTACAGTGCTGGCTCTCCCCAAGTGCTCAAGAGCCATGTGCACAGTGTACAGCAGGGTCCAGGAACAGTGATTTACCCTGCCCCTGTGGCTACTCACCATTTTGGGGGTCTTGCGGCTCATGTGTGCTTGCCTGGGGTCAGCTAGTTCGTGACAGGTGTGTGAGTACTGGCTGTGTTTTAAAGCACTGAAACAGTGTTGTCTGTGTTGCAAACAATACTGTTTCTGTAAAATGCTGCATTTAAACTTCACAGAGATGACCTTGGGAACGCAGCCTCCCTCTTTGTTGTCAGCGGCAGAACGGCTGCAGAGAATTAGAAAACGTCCAAGAAGAATTAAGGAGGACTTTATATGTGAGGTTATGATGCACTCCGCTGCTGAGAAAAAAGAATTGAAGGAGTGGCAGGACAGTAAGAAGAAGGACCGAAAGGAGAATGCGGCACACCAGAAAGAAGTCACGGAACAGCTCTTAACAGTTATGAAGCGCCAAGCAGACACGCTCCAGGCGATACTAGCTCTTCAAACCAAGCAGCTCCACGCCCGCCCTCCCCTGCAGCTTCTGTCGCAAAGCTCTTTCCCATGTGCCCCCCCTCTCACCGCCAAACACACTATCAACCTCCTGGCTCCATTCTCTATCCGCAGCATTCCACTCCTCCCTCCTCACAGTCCAGCACTGTGGACTCCCACTACCCACTGCACTCAAGACCCATCCCTCTGCAGTTTGGCCCTGCTGAAGTCCAGCACCCACTGCATCGTACTCTAAAGGAGAAGGTTGGGTATGATCCCTGGACATACACAAATCTGTAGCCATCCTGGGACCCCTCCTCCTCTTGATACCTTCCCTTCCCCTATCAAACTCTCTGCTGATGATTTTTTTTCATTTGACTCTCTCCTCTGGGTGTTGTCTTTCGATAAAAGAATTGCGATTGCTTTCAAACAGTCTTTATTCTATTAAGTGAAAACAAAAAGAGCATTGCAAAGCAACAGACAATTATGTTAAGGTCCCTTCTTGCATCATAAGCACCAATCACCTCCTAGCGTTACACACACTGCAATCCCGAGCATAGCTACAAATATTAGTGGCTTTCAGCTTCAAATTACTGCCTCAAAGCATCCCTGATCCTTATGTCCCCGAGCTGTGCCGCTCTAATAGCCCTGGTCTCTGGCTGTTCAAATTCAACCTCCAGGCACTAAGCCTCTGTGGTCCAGCCCTGAGTGAAGCTTTCACCTTTCCTTTCACAAATACTATGTAGTGTATAGCACGTGGCTATAAGCATAGGAATATTGTCATTGGCCATGTCCAGTTTCCCATAAAGGCATCAGCAGTGGGCTTTTAAACAGCCAAATGCACACTCCACAATCATTCTGCACTTGCTCAGCCTGTTGTTGAACCGCTCCTTGCTGCTGTCAAGTTGCTCCGTGTATGACTTCATGAGCCACAGCATTAAGGGATAGGCAGGGTCAACCAGGAACACAATGGGAATTTCGACTTTCCCTACGGTGATCTTCTGGTCAGGGAAGAAAGTCTCTGCTTGCAGCTTCTTGAACAGGCCAGTGTTCCAAAAGATGCGTGTGTATCATTCACCTTTCCAGACCAGCTTGCGTTAATGTCTATGAAACATTCACGGTGATCCACAAGCACCTGGAGAACCATTGAGAAAATTCCCTTGTGATTAATGTACTGGATGGCTAGGTGGTCTGGTGTCAGAATTGGAATGTGCATGCCATTGATCGCCCCTCCACAGTTAGGGAAGCCCATTTGTGCAAGCCATCCACAATGTCACACACGTTGCCCAGAGTCATTGTCTTTCAGAGCAGGATGCAATTAATGGCCCTGCACATTTCCATCAATACAACTCCAACAGTCGACTTTCCCACTCCAAACTGGTTAACAACCTATCGGTAGCTGTCTAGAGTAGCCAGCTTCCACAGTGCAATCACCACGCGCTTCTCCAGCAACAGGGCGGCTCTCATTCTTGTGCCGTAGGGCTGGGGCAAGCTCATCACAGAGTCCCATGAATGTGGCTTTCCTCATCCAAAAGTTCTACAGCCACGGCTCATCATCCCAGACATGCATCACAATGTGATCCCACCACTCAGTGCTAGTCCCAAGCCCAAAAGCGGTGTTCCACTGTGGTCAGCACCTCTGTGAATGCCACAAGCAATCTCATGTCGTAGCTACTACGTGTGGCAAGATAAATGTCGCGCTCCTCTTGACTTTGTAATTTAAGGAATAGCTCCACTGCCACTCGTGATGTGTTGGTCAGTGCGAGCAGCATACTGGTCAACAGCTGGGGATCCATTCCTGCAGCCAGAAAGAGGAAAGGCAGGGCACGCAGTACACAAACCATTGAAAGATGGCGCCAAATGTGGATGGAAGCAGAGGGATTGCTGGGATGCAAAGCAATGCATCACGGGACATTGGGACAGGACCCAGGTTGCCCCGCAACGTCTTCCACCTTCCCACAAGCCTTAGCATCAAGAGAGAAAGAGGTGCTCGGTGGGATAGCTGCCCAGAGTGCACCGCTCCAAATAACGCCACAAGTGTGAACGCTATTGCGCAGGCAGCTGTCCGTGTGAACACACAACAGCGGTTTCCCTTCGGTGCTCTCTGAGTGGCACTCCAGTGCTGTAACTTTGCAAGTGTAGATGTGTCCTAAGTGACTAAGTCATTTTTGAAAATAGGACAGAAGCTCCCTACGTCACATAGGTACCTTTGAAAATGTTACCCATGTCTTTCTATATGGTTGTACCATGCAGAGCACATGGTCAGCACCTAATACATAATTTATAATGGTCATATTCCTACCCAAGAGCTGCTCTGGCCTCTTCAGCCGGAATATCCTCAGATCCCACCCTATTCTGGCAACAAGAGCCTTCCATCTCCTGACCTAAACTACTTACTGACAAGGTAGTCATTGGCATAGCAAGATTAACCCTCATCAGGAGTTACAAGCATTGCAAGACCTCCAGGAGGCAAATTGCCCAAAGCAGGAATGTTCAGGACTTATTGGAACATCCTTGGAGTTTAGGGAAAAGCAGGTTGAGCACAGTCACTCTGTCACCCTTGAAGAGAATGTAATGGCTTCACCCTTCTACATCTACCCACCTCTCTGAGTCAGGAGCATGGAAAGGACAGGGCCATTCGCTCCACCCTTTCCCCTCCATTTTGGAAAGGCTAGCAATGGTAGCTTCGCTGGCTCTGTTACTCCTGGAGGAAGTCTGTGCACGACATTCTAAAATTCTGTATATTTTATTTGTCAAAACAATATAATCACACCAGTTTCAATTAATTTGGTAATTTATTTCAATACCTGTCAGCAAGTATGTCTGTAACAGTACAGACAACAAAAAAGATTCAGAAAATGTTTTTGATAAATAGATTATTTACTACCCATATTAATACAGAACTTTGAGTAATAATTCATTTAAATTAGAATACAGAAACATATTTCCTGTATCCCTCAGAAGCAATGCAAATGCTTGGGAGAGTCAAGGGTAACAAAGGAGCTGAGGGAGAGGAAATAATTGTTGGGAAGGAACCTGGGTGTGAACTTAGAGGGTTATTGTGTGTGGGTGGGAAAAGTATGGAACAGTGGGGTTTTTTTTGTTTGTTTGGGGAGGGATTGTTAGAGAGCCTCCCCTATGCAGCCCCTGGCTAACCCCTAGCCTCTCTCATTCAGTCAGGCACATCTACCCTGGTCCCCACGTGTGCCTGCACCACCACTCCCATTCAGCCCCCTGCCCCAGTCTGTCCTCCCCCCACTAACCCTTCTGAACCCCAGTGACCCCCCATGTGCCCCATTCCATTAGTCTCCCCATATCCTGTGCTTCCTGACCTGGCTCCATGGGCAGGGCGCTGTGAGCAATGCAGTCTCTTCTCTTCCCTAGCCACAGCTTGGGCTGCTCTCTGTTCTGGTACCACCACAGCAGCCCTCTGGTGGATGAAAGGCTTAACGGCAGCACCTCTCCAGCAGAATGTATTTTCTGCAGAGAAAAAATAATTCTCTTGTGGGACATGAATTCTGTGCAATTTTTCACTCAGTGAATTGCAAGGAATAGCTTCTGTCCAGCTTTTACACAGAGGTGGAGTGGACTCCATGCATCCTCTTCTCTGACACAGGGCCAGTGAATTTGTCATTAATTGTCATTTTAAAACATGGTGGTGAGGGGGAAGGAAAGTTCTGTGTGAGCTGCAGGGATATTTTGGTAAAAAATAACTGGAGATACCCCTTCCAGTGAGAGACAGTTGGGAGGTCTGTCTTGCAAACAGGGAATGTGTGATTTTTTGTTTCTTACATGTGTGTGTTGAGATTCTACCAATATTCTGGCAGTACATTCTTAGAGACAGAGAGCATGATTCTTTTCTTACTTACATCAGCTTTACACTGGCGTAGAGTCAGGATACCTGAGAGGAGAATCAGGCTAGAGGCTTTTCTTGGGGAATCAGGAGTTAACAGCCAGAGAACTACAAATCACTGGAGCATTAACCAATGTCAAGGCCAATATTCTTGTTTTCAAAGGTCAACATGGGTATTCCTGGTGTCCAATAATACAAATAATTTAATGTATTAATTATGAGGGTAGTTGCTTCTTTGAATGTTGTTCAAATATCAATATGCAGGCCTGCCTTAAAGGCCTATACTTTAAGAATTTAGGTATATGTTTATTATTTAGCTAGTGTGACAAAGTTCCTCCTCTACTTTGGTGGGTCCTGCACTTTTTGGCAGATTTGCTCACCTCAGAGATTCACAGCAGCCCTCAGTTTGGTCACTTCTGTTAGAGGCTTAAACCTGCCATACACTCAGCTAACCTCATCACTGGCCAGCGTGGGGGAAATGAAGAACAATCTCCACAGTCTTTGTTGTCCCACATAGTGGGTCAGGGACAGGCCAGATCCCTTTCCAATTA
The DNA here is from genome assembly GCF_965140295.1 of Lepidochelys olivacea. NCBI lineage: Eukaryota > Metazoa > Chordata > Testudines > Cheloniidae > Lepidochelys > Lepidochelys olivacea. Next base: position 100,184,749 of record NC_140413.1, on the reverse strand, counting down.
GACCTTCCCTTCTGGTGTTGCTCACAAACCAGGTCAATACCTCCTGTGTGCAATCAGGAGTTGGGGGAAATGGGGGGAACCCAGGCCCCCCCTCTACACCGGGTTCCAGCCAGGGCCCTGTGTATAGCAGCTGTCTATGTCTACTGTAACAGCTGCATGATAGCTACAACTTCCTGGGCTACTTCCCCATGGCCTCCCCCCAGCACCTTCTTTATCCTCACCACAGGATCTTCCTCCTAAAGCCTGATCACACTTGTACTCCTCAGTCCTCCAGCAGCAGGCCTTCTCACTCCCTGCACACGCTCCACTAATTGATGGGAGGTCCTTTTTAAACCAGGTGTCCTGATTAGTCTGCCTGCCATAATTGATTCTAGTATGTTCTTAATTGGCTCCAGGTGTCTTAATTAGCTTGCCTGTTTTAATTGGTTCTAGCAGTTTCCTGATTGCTCTAGTGCAGCCCCTGCTCTGGTCAGTCAGGGAACAGAACACTATTCATCCATTGGCCAGTATATTTCCCAATAGGACCAGACTCCTGTACCTTACTGGTCTGGATCTGTCACACTAGTTATAGAGGTATAAAAGAAAGAATCAAAAGCACTGTCTGCCGGTGTAAGAATCTTCCCTTACTAGGACAGTCTAAGGCCCTGTTTTTAAACTAAGGCCTTTGGCTAAGCAGCAGAGGCAGCCATAAGCAGGGAAGTACATGGTCACATCCTCACATTCCAAACTAGTCACATTAAAATAAGGTGATATTGGGCTGTTAGGAATACAATCCTGTCCTGATAATGCCTATCACCTACAGAGAAAGGGAAGAGCCTCGAAGATTTAAAGAAAACTTAGTTTGATAACATCCTGTCTGGCAAGAACGTACATCAATAGCTGGGATGTGAAATCTTCACTTCAGTCTCTCTGGTCACGCGATTACAGACATGAAAGTCGCTATTTTACAACAAAAACCTTCAAATCCAGACTCCAGCGAGAAACTGATGAATTGGAATTCATTTGCAAATTGGATACAATTAACTTAGGCTTGAATAGAGACTGGGAGTGGCTTAGTCATTATGCAAGGTAGCCTATTTCCCCTTGTTTTTTCCTACCCCCCCCCCCCAAGACGTTCTTGTTAAACCCTGGATTTGTGCTAGAAATGGCCCACCTTGATTATCATACACATTGTAAGGAGAGTGGTCACTTTAGATAAGCTATTACCAGCAGGAGAGTGAGTTTGTGTGGGGGGGGGGGTGTGAGAAAACCTGGATTTGTGCTGGAAATGGCCCAACTTGATTATCATACACATTGTAAGGAGAGTGATCACTTTAGATAAGCTACTACCAGCAGGAGCGTGGGGTGGGAGGAGGTATTTTTTCATGCTTTGTGTGTATATAATAAGATCTTCTACACTTTCCACAGTATGCATCCGATGAAGTGACCTGTAGCTCACGAAAGCTTATGCTCAAATAAATTGGTTAGTCTCTAAGGTGCCACAAGTACTCCTTTTCTTTTTGCGAATACAGACTAACACGGCTGTTACTCTGAAACCTTCATTTCTTTGTTATTTTATCACTGTAGTCCCCCTTTCCCTATTGTTTGTCTGTATAATCTCTCTCTGGTTCTGTGATTGTTTCTGTCTCCTGTATAATTAATTTTGTTGAGTATAAACAAATTAAGATGGTGGGACATAATTGGTTAAATAACCATGTTACAATATGTTAGGATTGGTTAGTTAAATTTCAGTAAAATGATTGGTTAAGGTATAGCTAAGTAGAACTCAGGTTTTACTATATAGTCTGCAGTCAATCAGGAAGTAAGGGGGGGATGGGAACAGGGAATGGGGGGGGAAATTGGAATCATGTTTTGCTAAGGAGGGGAATGGGAACAGGGAATGGGGACAGGGACACAGGCAAGGCTATGTGGTGTCAGAGCTGGGAAGGGGGACACTAGGGAAGGAAATTGGAATCATTGCTTGCTGAAAGTTCACCCCAATAAACATTGAATTATTTGTACCTTTGGACTTCGGGTATTGTTGCTCTCTGTTCATGCGAGAAGGACCGGGAAGTAAATGGGTGAAGGAATAAGCCCCCTAACAAATGTATCAAGGCTCAGTAATTAGCTTAATCACTGAGCTCTTGCATTTAAATGAAAGGAAGGAATGACTTCAATTGCAAGTAGAGGCATTAGCAATGTTATACTAATTTTTCTTCCAATTTCTATCATTCAACTCACTGCACTAGTAGCCATCTATTTGCTCTAATAAATAGGGCTGGGGGGGGGGGAACTGTGAGTTTACCTTTTATAAACTTTAAGCAATCAAAAACAAGATTGAGATATTTTGGTTTTCCCCTTTTTGACCGGAACTGTTCCCTGGACTCAGATTTGTTCTCACTCTGGTTTTTGATGGGATTTGCCTATAGCTTTATAATACTCAGCTGTCCCATTTTATTAAGAGAGCAACACTTGTAGTATTTTGAGCCTAGCATTTCAGTTTCATAGAAAGTAAAAATTGAAAGGATCCCAATTAGAGATGAAGCACTGTAGCCAAACTTGGGTCATAACAGTGAAAAAAACCCAAAGGCCAGTTAAAAAATAACTGTTTTTACTTTTGCTAGAGCTTTCCAAAGGACTGACAGCCAGATAGTTTTACATAACTGAGCATTCCATCTTAAAATACAATAGTATCAAGAATTATTATCTTACTTCTTTATATGACCTAAGAATGCTGAAGTCCTCATTCATTCCTTACTAAGGCAAAATTCCCAAAGAAGTCAGTGGAGTTCTCAGTAAGGAGTGAATAAGGACTTCAGGATTTGGCTCAGTGAAAATAATTATAAAAGTACCTTAAGTGTATACTCTACTGTACAGTAATGGGAGAGATGTGACTAATAACTGGTTCACTGCCTCAAAAGTTTACAGTTTAAGGCCCTGATTCAGCAAAGCAGTTAAGCATGTGCTTATGTGATTTGTAGATTAGGGGTTTAGAGGAAGGCTTAAAGACAAATCACAAACCAGTCACTAATAATAAGTTATGAACTTGTAACCAAATTTCAGCTCTAAAGGAGGAATCTAAGTCATTTTATAATAAATATGTTCCAGCAGAAAATGGAATTAACAGCTTTAATATTTCTATTACATAGTTGAGTGCACAGAAAAAGAAATTCAAAACCTTTCTGTTCGTCCTCAGAAATGAGACACCAACCATTAAGTATTGTAAAAACATTTATATTAATTGAGATGTAAATCAGCAAAGAGCCAAGGGAATATTTTCAGAGCCATCTACCGGGATTTGGGCATGTATTTCCTATGTACATTAACAGGAATTGCACAGCTAGGTCTCAGTGCATCATTTTGTATATATGCAGCATTGTTGGAGCTGTGTTGGTCCAGGAAATTAGAGAGACAAGATGGGTGAGATAATATCTTTTATTGAACCAACTTCTGTTGGCGAGAGAGACAAGCTTTTGAGCTTACACAGAGCTCTTCTTCAGGTCTGGGAAATGTACTCAGAGTGTCACAGCTAAATACAAGGTGGAACAAATAGTTTAGCATAAGGACCATTCAAGGTGAAGTGGCCCATTAACACCCCTTCAGTTATATGGGAGAAAGGAAGGTAGGAGGAAAAAAGCAGCTTGGCGTGGTGGTGGTAGGGTTGTAAGTGGTCCTCTTAACTGAATATAGACTCTTCTGAATCATCAGTTTGTAGTTTTTATGTACAGAAAACTAGATTTGCCTCTCTCTTCAGAAGATTACACTTTTTATTAAAGTAAAAGCTAAATTAATCTAACTTCTCAATCCTTTTGATATATAGTATTATGTTTATTATCAAACAAATAATTTTAAAAGAAACAGAAGATGCACACTGACTACAATAGCTTACATATGTCCTGAAATGATTCAAAAGTTTACACTATCTCAGATGTTTTTTCCACAGAAGTAGTGTAGTTTCACCCAACAATTTATTTTAAGTAGTTGTTGGGGCAGAAATGTTACATATTAAGACTACCCGACTATGTCCGGAAGGTAATGTCGATAACTAATGAAAAATCTTGCAATTGGATATAGTAAAATTAAGTACACAAAGATGCTATAGATGGGGTAAAAAGAATCTGCCCAATAAATTATAAATGTATAATACAAGAAAAGTTGTCTCTAAATATAAGGATTAATTTGAAATCATGTTTTAATGTACCAGATGATTGACAAAAATGGTCTAATCCTGCAAAAGTTTACCTCCACTTCCCATGGGCAATTTTGCGTAAGTATTAAAAAAGTATTTTGTTAATTGTTAATATCTTCTCATTATTCTTATCAGATAAAATATTTTAAATTATGTTTTAGAAGTCTGAAAACATTTCAATCATGTTTTTCAATTTGTGTGTTAAAAATAGAACTTGACATACTGCATAAACATCATTCTCATTTGTAGACCAGTTGGCTTTGACTGAATTATTCCTTGTATTTGTTATGCACACATATTCTAAGGATTTGTTTACATGGCAAAAAAAAGCTATTGTTAAATAGCTATTCCACACTAGCACTCTGTGGAGATATTTTTATTGTGCACTAAGAAACACTTTGTGTGGTTTAGCTTAATCCACTTTGAAAGTGGATTAAGATAAAGTGCAAAAATATACTCCTAAGGCTTGTCTACACAGGGATTTTAAAGTGGGTCAAACTGAGTTTATCTGGTTTGAAAACAAATATGTACTCATGACACAATCCATTACTGCACACTAACTCCACATTTGCCACAAACTCTGGAGTCCTCTTGCCAAGTGGACTAGGTTTGCTGAGAATTGAATTAGCGAGGGCTAGTGTTCATGTGGACGCAGTGGCTGCTCTCCACTTTCTTTCATGGCTTCCAACAGCTATCCCACAGTGCTTTGCAGGGCAACTGTCACTAACTTATCAAAATAACAGAAGTACTTGTGGCACCTTAGAGACTAACAAATTTATTACAGCATAAGCTTTCGTGGGCTACAGCCCACTTCATCAGATGCATAGAATGGAACATATAGTAAGATATATATACACATACAGATAAGTTGGAAGTTACCATACAAACTGTGAGAGGCTAATTAGTTAAGATGAGCTATTACCAGCAGGAGAAAAAAACTTTTGTAGTGATAATCAAGATGGCCCATTTAGACAGTTGACAGGAAGGTGTGAGGATACTTAACACAGGGAAATAGATTCAATATGTGAAATGACCCAGTCACTCCCAGTCTCTATTCAAACCCAAGTTAATGGTATCTAGTTTACCTTCCCTTGCTCTGCTAGTAAGTTCCCAGGATGTCCCCTCCACCACTTTAAAAGCTGGCACTGGTCCAGAATTTGCCCATTTGCTCCTGGAGCTATGTGTGTCAACATTCTTGCAATACAACTGCAATAGCGCACCAGAAGCCCCACAACAGCTGCTTCGAGTCATGCTGAGACCCTGGATCTCAGAGCCGTCTGGGAAGAAGTGTCGATGCAGGAAGCATTTGTAGCCAACCACCGGAATAACACCCTTTTCGTGGATATAGCCAAGCAGATGTCGAGAGGGGACACAACCAGGACGCTGCCAAGTGCCAGATAAAGAGAAAGTAGTTCAGGAGGATGTAAAATGAAACAAGGAACAAAAGGAGACAATCTGCCAGGGGACATGTGAACTGTCCATTTTATGATGGACAGGAATGGATCCTACACAGCTATGGAACAATCCATTCAAAATACCATGTGGAGCCTGTTGCCCACATTCACCCCACCACTGAGGACATCTGGCAAGGCCTTCCGGAGGGTGAGCAGAAGAATGTTGGAAAGGCACCGTGTCCTGAGAGCCAGAATCTTTTTGGGACCCAGGATCCTGATGCCAGCCACTTGGAAAGCCAGCTACAGTCATGCCCTTCTGCAATGTACCCTGATTTCTGCCCTACATTAGCCAAGCTCGAGTCTCAGCCAGAAACCCAGGCCAGGACCAAAGAGGCAGATTCCTGGAGGGAACTTTAACATGCAAGTACCGATCCTTATAACTAATTATCATTATTGTGCTATGCTGCCTTTCTGCCTTCTATTCTGGGTGCCCCTGGCTGCAGCCGTCTTAGACAGATGTGAGCTAGGAGTCCTTCTGAGTATACAGCCCCCTTATACATGTTTCCAAAATGGTGGGTGCTCCCCCCAGGTGCCCAACCTCTGTCTCATGTTAAAGCCATGACTATTGACAGTTTCCAGGACTGCAGCACAGAGACTCTTGCCCATCTGCCTATTTTCCTTTTCCCCTTCCCTCATCTGTTGAAACCCCTGCCCACAACCCTGTTTGCCATCCTAAAATGGCAGCTAACAGCTTGGCACAGCCACAGCCTCTACACACATGGTCCCCCACTCCCCACACACAGAACATTCAAATAACGAAAAAAATGATTTGTGGAAATGCAACTGTTTATTGAGACATTGGTTACAGGAAAATAAGTTTGGTTGGTGTCCACCATTTACATGATATAGGCATTGCATGCCTGGTAAAGGTACAAACAATACTGTTCCCTGCTGAGGTATAAATGCCCTATAACAAGCATTGTAAATGGCAGTCATTGCAGGACGCTTCTCTGTATTTTCTTCATGTCTGCAGGGGAGACGAAGAAGAACTTAAGACAACAGAATTGCTTGATTTTGCATTGCATATTATAGGGAATAGCCCATCCCCTGGTGTAGCTCGTAAGCCCTTTCCACTCCTCTAGCACTTTTAACGGGGACCATCCTGGAAAATAACTTTACAGTGTATCTTGTATCTCACTAATCTGCCCTTTGCCTTTTTAAATAAGGCCATTCTCTGCCTCCTAGTCATCCACCTCAATGTAATGGCATTGAGAGTCAAGACAGCCTAAAGGGGATTCAGAGGGGATTACTATCTGGCTTAAGCCCTGTAGCCACTCCCCAGAACCCCCCCCCCAACCACTCTGACACAACAGAAGCATCTCAAACGCACAAACAAACCTGTAAAACCAAAACAGGAGCATAATTCCAGCCCCACCCCACCCCCTAACCTGCTAAGGTACAACAGCAAATAGCATACGCAGCAGACAGCAATTCCAATGCAGACCATTTACCATCTCTGAGGTAGAAACTTAGGGACGTAAGGTCACATATGCATACTAAAAAAATGCTCTCACATGGGCTGTCTGGAATATGAACAATAAGCGACTAGGGTTTTTTCCATACCTCCACAGCACCTGCAACAGCCAGACCATCCAGCACAGGGTCTTCATCTACTGCTGAGAGGCTGGCCAATCTGATGTGGTGAAAAAGGAAGACTCAGGATGAGCTGTTTGGAGAGGCATGGCAGAGACCCAGAGGAAGACCGCACTGGCTGAGGGGTAGAGGCAGTACATGATGATCCAGAGGTAGAAAAAAAGTGCAGCTCTCCCAGGAGATCATGGCAGTGGCTAAGGACAGTGTGGCAATGGCCAAGGAAAGCTTTGCCATGGCCAAGAAGAACATGGCAAGATAGGAAGATGCAGAGGCAACTCTTGGACACTATCCTGAGCCAAAATGCTCTCCTACAAAACATTCTCATGCTAGGCCAACAGGCCCCACTGTCCCATAAGCTGGAACCCAGCCACATCCTTCAGACCCTGGATAGTACTGGCTACTGGGACCAGCAGCAACTCCTTTGTGCCATACCATACAGCACTTGTCCCAGAGACCATTCTCCTCTCAGGTCCATCATCTGCACACCAAGAATGCTAGTTCCTGGAAGCCCAGCACTTTTGAGCCCTGCAACACAACTGAAAAGGTTGAGCTGTGGTACTCAACCCCAGAACCCCCTCATACAAGAAGAGGCAGAGGAAAGACCTATATGCACCTGTAACTTTAACCTCCACCCTTCAACCTTGTTATTTGTGTACTGTTTAGATTGTCTCACTTTCAGTTTGGTTTGCACCATCTTATTTAAAGGTTTGGGGGGGTTGTTGGTTAGTCAGTAGTTTGTTTTGGTAAATCGTTATTTATCGACCAATTCAATTAAAACTTTAGGTTTGCGTTTGTTACTGTTGTTTCAAGTAAAAACTGTTTAAAATCCAATTTGGTCAATTTTGACTCATCACTATATGTAACACAAAATCCTTCAAATAAAGCTAAAACAATTTATACTGTTTTACAAAAGTCCATAGACAACATCCCACTTTCACCACCACCATAAACCATACTACACTATACACAGTCTATTCCGATCCCTCCCTTTACAGATTAGCAATTGGATGTACAGCTGCATATAAGACTGAAAATATGAACAGTAGGCATCCCTGACAAAATTCCCCTTGGTATTAATATTCTCTGTGGGATGCCTTGCTGGCTGCTCAAACTGCCAAGAAAGTCTCTGCACCTCAGCCTCCTACTCATTGTTAAGGCTTTTTTCCTTGGTCTCACAAATATTGTGCAGAACAGAGCACACAGCTGTAATGGTGGGGATGTATTTTTCTGCAACTTCAAAACAATTCCATAAACAGCACCATCCACTTTTCAGACAGCCAAATGCATGCTCGGCCACCATTCTGCAACTACTACAGCCTGGCCTACAGTGGAAAATTAGGTCAGCATAACTATGTCTCTCACGGGATGTGAAAAATCACACCCTTGAGTGATGTAGTTAAGCCAATCTAAGTCCCCCATGCAGACAACACAAGGTCGACGACAAATTCTTCGGTCAACCTACCTATCACTTCTTGGGGAGGTGGATTACCTATACCGATGGGAAAATCCCTCCTGTTGGCACAGATAGCGGCTATACTGAAGCGCTACAGTGGCATAGCTGCTGCAGCTCAGCTGTCCTGCTGTAGCATTTTATGTGTAGACAAACATGTAGGCAACAGTTAAAATGTTCCTTCCTTTTCTCCAAACAGCCTGCGTATGACTTCATTAGCCAGGGCATCAGCAGATAAGCTTCCACACCATTAATGTTCAGAGTAGTCCCCAGGGGAAAACAGTCCTTTCTCCATTAATTTAAATAGAACTGAGTTCCAAAAAAGCCTCACATCATGGCCTCATCCACATCACCCATTATTTATGTTTGTAAACCTGTTGTGGTGGTCAATCAGCCCTTAGAGCACCATGGAGAAATACACCATTCTATTTATAAATTCTGTACCCTGGTGGGAGATGGGGGAGGGCGGCACAAATGATAGATACATGGATTCCAATATAGTTTGAGAACCCCATGCATGCAAAGTGTTCAAGAATCTCCTGAGCATGACCCAGCTTTATAACCTGGCTAGGCAGTATATGCATGACAATGGCCCCAAGAGTTGATCTCCCTGGGCTGACCTGGTTGGCTACAGACTGGTAACATTCTGGGGGAACCAGTTTAGAGAAGGCAATGGTGACCTGCTTCTCTACACGGGGCACCGCATGTTGGTACACTGCTGCTGCAGCTCCAGGGTCAGTTCTGCACACACCTCAAAAAAGACAGCCCTCCTATCCTGAAATTCTCTCTCCACTGCTGGTCATCCCCTGGCCTGCAGAATGATCCTTTACCACCAGTTTACTCTGGTTTACCGGGCCCAGAAACAGCGCTGCAGCAGACACACATCAAAAAGTTTTGCATTAAATCTCCTGTGTAGATACACCCTTAATGAAGAATAATAAGAGTGTCTAGACAGGAGTCTACTGTGAAATAGCTATTGCCCTTTAAATTTACACCTTACTTATTTTGCACTAACTTCCCTGTGAATTTCCTTTGTAGACAAGTCCTACAACTTACCTAATATGGGACCCATTCTTACTATTAGGAGTGGGTCCATTGACCTAAATGGTACTAAGCATGGTAATATTCATTATGTCTGACAGTGTTTGCAGGGTTGAGTCCCTAGTGAACCTTTTCACTTGCAGGAAAGTTTGCAGAAACAGTGAATTTTAAGTGAATATTGCAAAATATTAATGGAAAGTGAATTCTGAAATCATAATAGTAGCAATTCTGAAGTCATAACAGTAATTACACCAGAAACCTGATTCTAAGCATTACACTCATCTACCTAGAAAACAGAAATATACCATGTGGCCTGTGTCCAATAAACTAGTGGGCTGAAATATGTTTACATAAAACATAAATGGAGTAATTTTTGAACAATGAACAAATTCATGGAACTCATGATCTGTTCACAGATCATTCATGAACCGAAAAATTCAATGGTTAAATAAAATAATGAAATTCCAGGAAACAGCTTGCCCATCTGTACTGTATTTAAGAGCATAAGAAGTCTTAATGAGATATTTCCTCTGAATAAAAAATACCCTCTCTGTTTGGAGTGTCTCAGGAGGAAGAGGGATAATGGTAGCTAGTTTATGTTATTCATTAATGTGGCTTTCACTCTTCATTTGCATAGGAACCGTCTCAGTGTATCTTTTAAAGTGCATAAGTATGTGCCTTTCAAATTTTAGATGTAGTCAATCGTGTCAGTGAAAGAGGAGATGGCACACGGAAATGCCATTCTTTCATCATGTTTCCTGAAAGAAAAAAAAACAAAACCATGTACTGTGTGATTTAACAACCTGGTCCCATAACAACAAGCTTCCCACACATGAATGTTGTCATGAGCACTACCAATACTGTCTCTCTACAAAAGTTCATCAGGGACCTATAGATCAACCGATGAAAGGAGGATGAACGTGAAGCAGAATTCTCTCTGGAGAAAGGTAGTGTTCCTATGCTAAGGATGACTTCCAGTAGTAGAGAAATTACCATTTCTTCTTTATGATTTTGAAATATGTCATGGAAGTATTTCAGATGCAACAGACTGTAATTACCTACCATCAGATTAACTGTGACGATAATCAGATCAGATGCCATTCCATTCCATGACATCTTAAATTCTGCACATTATTATTATGGAAAAACATCTTCAAACACTAGAAAAAGCAAATTATCTTGGTTTGAATAACTATGCCACTGTGGAGATGCACTGAAATGGGACACATAAATATTTTTTCATCCTTCTTCCCAGCCCCAACTCCATAGAGAAAAGAGAACTTGGTGCTTGTAACACATTAAGGTATCTTTTTTTAAATGACCTAATTAAGTTACTCCAAGTGCGATCCATCAGCTTCCTGTCACCTGAATATTGCTGAATTACCTAGAGAAAACAGAGAAATATCAACAATAATTCACTTGGTGAATTAAAAATCTCTATTTTATAGGCCTTCAGTAATACTTTAGTGCAGTGGCTCTCAACCTTTCCAGACAACTGTACCCCTTTCAGGACTCTGATTTGTCTTGCATACCCCCCAGATTTCACCTCACTTAAAAACTACTTGCTTACAAAATCAGACATAATAATACAGAAGTGCCACAACACACTTTACAGTGTCACACATTACTGACAAATTGCTTACTTTCTCATTTTTACCATATAATTATAAAATAAATTGAGTGGAATATGAAAACTGTACTTACATTTCAGTGTATAGTATATAGAGCAGTATAAACAAGTCATTTTCTGTATGAAATTTTAGTTTGTACTGACTTTTCTAGTGCTTTTTAGGTAGCCTGTTGTAAAACTAAGCAAATATCTAGATGAGTTGATGTATCCCCTGGAACACCTGTGCATACCCCCGGGGTTACACATACCCCTGATTGAAAACCACTGCTCTTGTGGCATGACAGCTACACAAGTGTTGCCAAAATGTATCTAACAAAAGTGACAGATCCTTCCAGTTACGTACAGTCTGCCCAAAATAGGACTTTACAGTGTGATTGGTGTTCTATCCCCTAGGACTATTTGCCATTACTATCTCTCCTTGATTCAAAGGCAGATTCTCAATTCCAGTGTTATAGGAGAAACTTTATATACTTATTGATGTTACAGAAAAAAAGAAGAAGAAGCTAAGACAGCTTTAGCTCAGAAAGCTGCCAAAATAATCTTTATAGATATCCATTTGCAGAAAGATTGTCAGGACAGGCTTTAATGATGTCAGATAACAGGTAGTGGAATGTACTTTAGAGCAAATAAAGATATTCTTTTGTAGTTCATCCTCATTTTTCTAGGGTCCCCCTGTGTAATGTCCTCATGCAAGTCCCCCAATTAAACGAATTCCACTGATAAGAGTGCAGACAAAAATAGCTCATATGTGAATAGTTCGATAAAGTGAGTGAAATCCTAAACATTAGGTCCTCATGGAAATATATTGTGGAAATAGACTCTGAGCTTTATTAACAATGCAGTATGATTTGTCATTCTATTACCTGCCTTTCAGAAACAGGCATGAAAATTAATGCATAATTTAGTAACAAAGCCTGCCAAATATGGCATAAAGCAGAATAATTGATCACATCTGGAAGTTAACATTTACAACAAGAATGATTTATATAATTTTATTTATACCCAGACCCAATGTTATGACTCCCACCCAACACAAATCTGCAATTTATGTTGTCTGGTATTTCAGGGACTTAATCCTCTATAAAATCCAGCCTCTCTAGATCTTTATCTCAGCAGTCTTCAGTCTGTCTGATGTACACAGCTGTTCTCGCCTTCTGTTTTTATTGCCAGTTAGGATTTTCAGAATGTACTGAAGGGGTAGTAACTTGATTTTTGCGGTGGATTTTTTTACATTCAACAGGACCTTGGAAGCCAGAATAGGGGGTCAGATGACAATGTTCTTACCTTGTGTAAGAACCAAAGCCTTAATTCTGTTCCTATTGAAATCAATGTCAATATTCTTTTTACATTCAAATCTTCTTTGTCTTACTCACATAGGACTTGTCTTTGCTAGCTGCTGAACACTCTCTGTCCCAGTCCAGTAAAGCACATAAGCATATGCTTAAATTTAAACATGTGAATTGTCCCATTGAAGCTAATAAAACTAATATTCTCAACTTTACATAAACACAATTGCTTTGCTGGATTGGATTCAAATTCTCAGTACCTTGCCAGACTGAAACCATGAAGACTAATCGCAGGTGATGTGGAGCACCTCCAGCAAAGTACTGAGCACCCTCAACTATTTTGTAATTTCATGGGAGTTGAAGATCAGGGTCATTTGCTTCAAATCCTGATACAGTAGAACCTTAGAGTTACAAACATCTCGGGAATGGAGGTTGTTCTTAACTCTAAATGTTCCTAACTCTGAACAAATGTTATGGTTGTTCTTTCAAACGTTTACAACTGAACATTGACTTAAAGCTTTGAAACTTTACTATGGAGAAGAAAAATGCTGCTTTCTTTTTTTTTTTTTTTAGTAGTTTACATTTAATACAGTATTGTACTGTATTTGCTTTTTTTTTTTTTTGGTCTCTGCTGCTGATTGCATACTTCCAGTTCCAAATGAGGCATGTGGTTTACCGGTCACTTCCTAGATAAGGTGTTTGTAACTTTGAGACCCTACTGTAGTTTTATGAATAGCCCCATTGACTTTAAACCCTGTTCATCTTACAAGTAGTCTCATTAACTTTAAGAAGAATGTTCAAGTGAGTATGGTCTTTGCAGCAGGAATCTTATCTACATCCAGGATCATCAAGTGTCTAGTATGCTGTTGATACTATATCAATAAAAGGATTTGGCTTTACAACTGTTGATCATGCCAAGCCTCAGCCTCCCTAGCAATAAGGGAGGCATTTGCCACAAAAGAAGAAAATTTAAAAACTTACCAACAAAAAAACCCAACTCCACAACTCTTTGCATAGTTCAGTTTTGTTGTACTTCTTCTTAGACCATAAGCTCTTCAAGACAAGGGCCAAGTCTGCCTCTGTATATGTACAGTGCCTAGTACTGTGGGCTGGAGGGGTGCCTTGATCTTTATGAGGGCCTCTCCAGCAGTAATAATATTAAATAAAAATAATAATTTTTAAACTAATTGTTCAGAATTCCTTTTAGCTTGTTTAACAGTGAAGCCTGTAGACATTCTGCTCTGTCCTCAGGTGTGCTGAGGCAATGAAGCCATTTTCTAAGGTCTAGAGATGGGAGGTTATCATATGACTAACAATAGTATGCATCTTAAAAAGACAAAGTGACAACATGCTGTCACCTGCACCTGGGTCTGAATAAAAGATAGTTACAAATGTAATCATCACATAGATAAGTGCAGGATAAATCATATTATCTATTGAGATACATTTTGTTGAGCTTATTGGGTATGTTGTTATTTTCTTTGCCATGGTATACAATATATCTGCTGGTAATAGGCATATGAAAAAATGTATTTATCATTACTCTTTGAGCATGTGATGGGGTGTCCACCCCCACACTAGCCTGGAAAGGGTTAATGTGGCTCAGAAGGGGTTAAGTAACCTGATAAGCCATACCTGAGGGAGAGTGAGGCTTGATAGGAAAGCTCGGACAGAAGATGGAGCCCAGCTAGGCAGTGGCAGGCAGAGCTGGTATAAGGCAAGCAGTGAGGGCAGAAGGAGACTGCGGTGTGAAAGCCAGTAGTCACTTAGAATGGGCAAGGAGGAGACACAGGGGGAGAGTAGAAGCCCATGATCCAGGACCTGAAGGAAGGGTTTACCCAGAAGGGTGGTGGAGCAGAAGCCCAATAGAAGTGGAGTAGGCAAAGATTCAGGGAGATGGCAGCAAGGTTTGGGATGGCGCAGACCTTGGCTGCTGATTTGAGGATTCCTGAGATGGAACCCAGAGTGGAGGATGTAGGGCCTGAGTTCTCCTACCAGCCCCTGGGGAAGTGGCATAGCTTTGAATTGGAGGACTGCTGGGAACAGTACCCTGTCAACTACTCCAGTGACTTTGATATCCTGGAAGGGGAAAACTATAGTGACCTGGCCAGAGGGCCAAGCCACCATGAGGAAGCACCTGAGTCACCAAGAGGGAGTAACAGGACTCCAGAGAGAGAGAGAGAGAGAGAGAGACCATGGGGTGATCAACTGAAGGAGGCAGCATCGGACTGGTCAAGAGCTAATCCCCTGATGAGCCACAAGGATACGCCCCAGTGGTGAGTAGTGATACGCTGTTACAGACCATTTCATTTGCACTCTACCCACTAATTAATCTCCACTAGGACAATTAGCATTCAAAATCCCTAAGTAGGTCAGTCACCAATTTTTAAAATCTGTCAGAAAAATGTTTCCTTCCTCCTCCCAGAACTTCCTCCTTTATATCAGTAGTGTAAGGGTCCTACCATCAATCAAACCCTAGCCCCTCCCCTTGACCCCTTAAACCCTGCCCACCTGTCACTGGAAGTCCCGCCTCATGGGGGTATTACTTCCGGGATCAAGGCGGCCACTTGACCAGAAGGAAGATGTGTCATGTGACCCCTCTAACAACTCCTCCTACTTCCCTCTACCAATCAGATGGTTTTTGACCTGATAGGACTGCCCCAAGAGGAAATTTGACCAATCAGGGCGAATTCCGGGGCTGGGTGACCTGTCCGGAAGTGGGTTGTGTGACCCCTCTAAGAACTCCTCCCACCACCCTCTACCAACTAGGAGGGGTTTCAGCCTCTGGGGACCACCCCCGAGAGGAGATTTGACCAATCAGGGCAAGTTCTGGGGCGGGGTGACATGACTGGAAACAAGGTGTGTCATGTGACCCCACTAAGACCTCCTCCCACTTCCCTCTACCAATCAGAAGGGATTTTGGCTGTATAGGACCACCCCAAGAGCAGATTTGACCAAAATAAGGCAGAAGAGGGTTGTGTGACCCCTCTGCCAATCAGATCACAGCACCATCACCCCATAAGTCCCAGCGCTGGGCAGGAGAGGCCATCTTTTACCAAGAATGCATGTTTTAGAAATCGTGGAAACATGGACTCCTTCACCACCCCTGTGAGAACTTCAGACTTTATTTTAGCCCTGAGGGTCTTTGACAATCCGTGGAGAAAGCGCTACATCAGTGACAGCTCCAAGGAGGAGGAGGGAGCGACTGAGGGGAGCCCTTTGGCCCAGCCGTTGATATATACGCTGGAACCCAAACCCAAAATCCAGCTGCTTGTGAGACACCCCAATGAGCATGGTGGCCTCTTGTAGTCCACCCCCCTGGAACAGGAAGGTGAATGCAGCTCGGGGGAGTCACCAGTAAACAAGGTGAACTGAAAAGACATCACTTAGGTAAATGAATGACTAAGAAGCAACGGTCGAGGGTGGGGGAGGGGTTGTAATAGGGCTAGGAACTAGGGATTGTGTAAATTAAAAACGAGCAGTGGGAACTTACACTTGTTTCTTGTCTGAAAATCTCTTGACAGCTCAACGATGACTTTCTAGAGGACCTGGAGGCCCCGGACAGCGTTGCATCAAGCAGCGAAGATGAACCGGGCCCACCTTGTTTTTGCTCAACACCGATACAAATTTTTGAAGAGGACTCTGAGGATGACGGCTATGAGGAGTTTAGGAGGAGGCTTGAATGGAATTAACTGAGCCAGTGCCATGTCATGAGCATAAAAAAGTTATGCAGACTATTGTACACGTTGCTGTTTATGCTGCCCTTAACCACTGTCTTAGGGAAAAGCTTTTTGAAGATTGTGAGGGCTGTGTCCTAGATGCGCCAGCCCAACGGCACCATGACTGAGTGACTTGGACTTCAGTGGGTATAAACTGCAAGCTCTGGGGCCTGTGTGCTGAGCTGTGTTTGGAAAGCTTATTAAACACTATTATTGCCATAGGTTATGCTATGCAATGTCTGTGCCTAACCCAAGAACATTTAGCGCAAGGGGTGACCGTGATAAATGCTGTGCAATTCAGTGGAGAAAATGACCAAACCGGAAGATGCCTGTTTAGAACGTTATATTGACCGTCTGGTCCGCACAAAAAGTTACAGAACCCCGCTTAAGAAAAAGGCTATTTGTAAGAAATCTAAAAGGATTAAGTTAGAAAATGGTGAGGGGGCCAAACATGCGATATAAAACTTGGTAGGTGTTCTATTGTAAAGGGCTTTGTGACTATCTATATTTCTGTTAGAAGGTCTCTGGCCCTAAAGTGAGCTAAAAGTTTTTTAATGGAGCATCTTGGTTTGTTTTCAAGGAGCTGTATGTCTTTCAAATAAAAAATAAATTGTTTGTGAGAACCTAGTTCTTGTGTCTTTTGTGTAAGAGCATTTACAGCAAAAAGCTGAAATGTATGTTGTGGGAGGGAAAAAAATATCCTAAAAATGTGTTTACAATAAAACAAACAGGGATGGTTCAGACATGTGGTTGAGTACAATAGAGCTGATTTATTC
Source organism: Lepidochelys olivacea (assembly GCF_965140295.1). NCBI lineage: Eukaryota > Metazoa > Chordata > Testudines > Cheloniidae > Lepidochelys > Lepidochelys olivacea. Next base: position 100,167,632 of record NC_140413.1, on the reverse strand, counting down.
GGTTGAACTGAATGGGTTTAACCACACCGCGCCCCCCCTTTCCCCCCACTGAATAGCCAGGGTGACTGTGATTACTCACCCTTGTTGCCATAGGGTTAATTTTGATGGGGGTGCACCCATAGTAAGGGAGGTGGGTGGGTGAGGATGGTGAGTTCTGATTAATATGAAATGAAATAAAACCTCAGGAGTTTGCAGATGCTATTGGACAGTGTAAATATAACCCCTGGCGTTGGCAGAACTTTATTGGACAGTTTAAATATGACGCCAGGAGTTGGTGGAACACTATTGGACAGTTTAAATATGACCCAGGAGTTGGTTGTAGGCTATGGGTCACTTTTTCTAGAAATCACCCCCACCCCAAACTTTAAACATGAAAGAAACATGTTTTTTTAAAACAAAAACCAAGCCCCAAGACATTCATTGATATCTGCAAAGGGCCCCCACTTGAAATGGGTACTGTAAGAAGGCCCTACTGTAGTCGTGCTTCATACTGTTAAATTTAAAAAAAAAAAAAAAAACTTCAGGTATTACACAGGTTGTATAGGGATTTGGGGGTAATACTAACTAACATTTTTGCTTATTCTGTTTCCCACCATGTGTGTTTGGGCCTTTGGGTTAAAGAACAAGCGAAAATGTTAGTTAGTGTTACCCCCAAATCCCTATACAACCTGTGTAATACCTGAAGTTTGTTTTTTTTTTAAATTTAACAGTACTAAGCACAACTACAATTAAAATGGTTTTTACCTGGGCCTGGTGGTGAAATGTAGCTTAAAGTTACTGGTTCCATGCTAAACAGACCACACTGCAATAAAGATAGGCACCATTATTTACTAAGACAGCATGGCCAAAGAATGGCATTATATTATATATATTTGCAGAGTTAAAAACAGGGAGCCTACCTCCTCTTGCAGTCCACCGGAAATTCGAGAGAGTTTCTGTTGAAAGAGACAGTCTCCAAGCTACCTGAGGTTTTTATACCATCCTAACTCTTTGTTTCAAAATAGTTAGCAGATTCATTGTATCACCCCTCCCTAGCATTCCCTTTTGTGATCTGGGGTGGGGAAATAAGTCGTCTGCACAACTGAGCTGCTTTTTTTTTCCTTTTAGTTCAAATACATTTTTCTATAGGACCCCAGCAGCTGAAACCCCTCCTGATTGGTAGAGGGCAGTGGGAGGAGTTCTTAGAGGGGTCCCATGACACACCTTCCTTCTGGTCATGTGGCCGCCTTGACCCCGGAAGTAATACCCCCAACAGGGCGGGACTTCCGGTGACAGGTGGGCAGGGTTTAAGAAGTCAAGGGGCAGGGTTAGGGTTTCATTGATGGTAGGGCCCTTATACGACTTATATCAATGCCTCTTCTATCCTGATTTTAAAAAAGCATAGCTCTACCTCATGTTTCCTTGCAGTATCAAAGCATGAGTACTTACCAGAGCTCCTCTCTCCTGCATCAGGCATTCCAGAGCCAGAGTACTGAGACGGCTAGACCCCTCCAAAGTTAAGAAGAGGTCCCGGCTCACACGTCCTTGTCACCTGCCCCCCATCTTCCTCCAACTCCACTTCCTCGTCCACCATGGAAGCAAAATATTTCTGAATACCTGTAGTCAATGTAATGAAGCTCTCCGCTATCTGTCATTTCTGTAACTTTCAATAAGAAGCCCTTAGAGATCATATTGATTTTTAGAATAAGGCCTTGTCTACACTACAAAGTTTTGTCAACAAAAGGCAGCTTTTGTCAACGAAACAGTGAATGCACACACACTGTGATGCGACTTTTGGTGGCAAAAATGCCCTGTTTTGGCAACAAAATACAACCACCCCGATGAGAGACGTAAGTCTTTTTCCTCTAAATTTTTGTTGACAACATGCCAGTCTATACACCACACTTGATTTTATAGCTTTAATTGGCCTCCTGGAGGTGTCCCATAATGCCCATTGTGACTGCTCTGGTCAGCAGTTTGAACTCCACTGCTCTGCAGCCAGGAAAACAACCATCTGCCCCTCCCCCTTAGAAGCCACAAGAATTTTTGAAATTCAATTTCCTGTTGGCTCAGCATGGAGAGGTCTCATTGCATCTTCCCAAGTGACCATGGTGGTTTATCGCAGCATACGCTTTCCCACTTGGACCACTGCGAAGCTGCTGGATCTGCTCGGTATATGGGGAGAGGAGGCTGTGCAGTCCCAGCTGTGCTTGAGCTGTAGGAATTGAGACACCTACGGGTACATTCATGCGCAGTGGGTATTATAGGCAGGGGTAGGCTGTGCCTTCCCAAACAGCCTAGCATGGCCCCACCCCACTCCACCGCCAGGCCAGGCCCCATCCCATGGTTCCCAGCGTTTTGCCTTGGCTGGCCCAGGCTGGCTGGCCTGCCTCCTGCAGGGAGTCAGGGAAGCTGATGTTGGGGCTGTGCCACCTGGAGCACCGGGGCTGGCCATGCCGTCTGCCTGCCCGGAGCACCAGGGCCAGCTATGCCACCCAGAGCACTGGGGCTGGGAGCACTGCCGCCCAGAGCACCAGGGCACTGGCCACGCTGCCTGGCCACCCGGAGCACCAGGGCTGGCCGTGCCGCCCCAGTGCACCGGGGCTGGGGCTTCACCCCCTGGCCACCCAGCGCTGGGGCTGGGGGTCATGGTGGCGGTGCTCTGGGGTCCTGCAGGGAGGAGGGCAAAATGGGGGGCAGACAGGGATGGGAGGGTCCTTGGGCACAAGGAGAGGGGCCAGGGGCTAGCCTCCCACAATGGCCAGGTTACCGGCCACCCATGGGCACATTTCTCAAAGCTTGTGTGAAAAGGGGTATGATCGGGATATGCTGCAGTGCAGAGGGAAGATAAAAGAGCTGAGGCAGGCTTACCATAAGGCGAGGGAGGCAAACCATCGCTCTGGTGCTGCACCTAAGACCTGCCGGTTCTATAAGGAGCTGGACGCTATTCTCGGTGACAACTCCACCTCCACCACCAAGAGCCCCGTGGATACTTCAATGGGCCTGGAGGCAGTGGCAAAAGGACCTAACCCAGAGGACAAAGTCATTAATGAAGAGGTGGAGTTAGACGATGATGTAGAGCTCCCGACAGGGTCACCTGGTGGGGCCGGTGGTCACGAACTGTTCACCAATCCAGAGGTGTCTAGCCAGTCTCAGCAGTCACTCTCCGGTGAGCAAGAAGCAGGAGAGGAGATGGCTGGTAAGTGGCTGTGGGTATAGAAACGTACTAGGTTGGCTGTATTTCTGTGTGCTGGACATTTCGCTGTGTAGCTAATCAGTATGGTGGAACAGGGTGTTGATGCACACCGAGGTCTCATGGGAATCCTCCAGAGAGATCTCCAGGAAAGTTTCCTGGATGTACTTGGCAATCCTCTGCTGAAGGTTCTGTGACAGAGCAGCTTTGTTCCTTCTCCCATTGTCGGAAACTTTCCCACACCATTCGGCAATCACTTGTGAAGGGACCAAAGCGGCACACAGGCGAGCAGCACAGGGAGCAAGGTGGAAGCCACAAGCATGTAGTAGATGTACCCTCATTTCCCTGCTTACCCTTAGCAGTGAGATATCTGCTAGAATGACCCCCGCGCCTGTGGGAAAGTGTGGGACAATTTTAGAATTTTTTTCCAAGTCGGCTGCACCAAACCCTTGCAGAGTGAGTGCTCTTTTCCCCATGTGGAGTGCATCCCCTTCCACCCACCAACACTCACCATGCTTTGGGTGTTTGCAGAGATGTGTGCTTGCCATGGGTCAGTGAGAAAGTGATTGTTATGTTGCAAAAGATGTATTTTACTGAAATGTTTCAATGCTGTGCGTGAATTTAACAACCATGCTTCTGTGCATTGTTCCTTCCGCTTTGGCAGATGTGGCCTTCAGGAACACCCCCGCAAACACCAGCTGAGCATCTCTACCAGGTAAGAAAGTGCCTAAGACGGAGCAAAGAACACATGTTCTGGGAAGTGCTACACTTCTCCAATGCAGAGAAAAGGAAACGCAAGGAGCGGTGGGAAGCCGAAAGACAGGACAGAAAAGAAAATCAGGAATTTGTTAAAGACGCTACTGAGCGGATGATTAAAGTAACGGAGGAGCAAACGCAGCTGCTGAAGTCCTTAATAACGCAGCAGATGGAGCAGATCCGTGCCTGCCCTCCCCTGCAGCACAGTCAGAACGCTTTTCCATGCCCCCCCAAACTCCACCCGTCCTTTCCGCTTTCTGGGACTTCTCGGTTTCCCCTTCACTCCACCCCCTCAGACAACTTTCATCATGATAGCTGGACCTACACACCGCTCTGAAAGCCTGCCCTTCCCTGGTACCTCCTTTGCCACTAAGCATCTTTGTGTGTGTGTGTTTGTTGTGCAATAAAAGCAAAGTTTTTGAACAGTAACTCATCTTTAGTTGTTTCCTACAAATTGAGATAGCAGGCACCACCAATACATACACAGACAGTTTATTCATGTACTTGCTGGAATGCCAGGCCCCAAATGTCACCATTACTTCCCAGGAAAACTACATGAAATGTAACATTGCAGCACCAATCACAGAGATATATATTACGAGTTCTCATTCTCAAAGTGTTGCCTCAGAGCCTCCCTGATTCAAATCCCCCCCTCTGGGCTCCTCTGATAGCCCTGGTATCTGGCTGCTCAAAATCAGCGACCAAGTGGTCTGCCTCAGCACTCCACCCCTGAGCAAACCTTTCCCCCTTAGCTTCACAAAGATTATGCAATGTACAACACAGGGCTACGATCATGGGAATATTATCCTCATTAAGGCCTAACCTGAAATAAAAGCATCACCAGAGCACCTTTAATCTGCCAAAGGCACATTCAACTGTCATCCATCACCTACTCAGCCTGTTGTTGAACCGCTCCTTACTGCTGTCCAGGTTTCCCGTGTAAGGTTTCATGAGCCACAGCTGTAAGTGATATGCCGGGTCTCCCAGGATCACTGTGGACATTTCACCATCCCACGCTGTAATCTGGTTTGGAAAGAAAGTCCCAGCTTGTAGTTTGCTATACAGGCTGGTGTTCCCAAAGATGTGTGCATCATGCACCTTCCCGGAGAACCCCGTGTTGATGTCAGTGAAAGGCCACAGTGATCCACAAATGCCTGCAACACCATGGAGAAGTAGCCCTTCCTATTGATGTACTCCATCGCAAAGTGGTCTGGTACCAAAATTGGAATACGTGTGCCATCTATCACCCCTCCAAAATTAGGGAAATCCATTTCTGCAAAGCTGTCCACTATTTCACGCACATTTCCCAGAGTCACAGTCTGTCATAGCAGGATGCAATTTATTGCCCTGCACACTTGCGTTAACACAGCCCCAAAGTTCGACTTCCCGACTCCAAATTGATTCTCAACTGACCAGAAGCAGTCTGGAGTCGCCAGCTTCCACATAGCAGTTGCCACATGCTTCTCTACCGATAGAGCAACTCTCATTCTGGTGTCCTTGAGCCACAGTGCTGGGGCAAGCTCCGCACACCAGGAAGGTAGTTTTCCACATACAAAATTCCATAGCCACTGCTTGGCAACCCACACCTGCATGATGATACAATCCCACTATTCAATGTTTTTTTCACAAGCCCAAAAGTGATGGTTTACCCTATGCAACTGTTCTGTGAATACCAAACAAAATCTAAAGTTGCTCCTATCCATATCACACAGCATGTCAGGCAACTGGGAGTCTTCTTCAGTTAGGAACTTTGCAATTAACTGCACTGCCATCCGTGATGTCTTCATGACAGTTAACAGAGCATAGGAGAGCAGTGCGGGATCCATCCCTTCTCACAGAGATGCTGGGGTGCACAGCAAATAAGGGCTGTTGAAAAATGCTGCGAAAGAAACCCAGAAGCCCAGGGAGTTCTGGGACAGAAAGCAATGCATCACAGGATATTGAGCCTGGTCCCAAGATGTGCCACAATCCACTCCGCCTTCCCACAACACCTAGTGACAGAAGGTGTCAAGCTGGATTGTCGGATAGGTATCCACAGTGAATTGATCACAATGTCAATGATAGTGTCCCAACTGTGGACACGTTCTGACGACGGAGGGAGCAAACGTGAACATGACATTCCAATTTTTATTATGTCCACTGTTGAGTGTTGCCATCACTTTTATTGACAAAACTTGGTAGTGTAGACGAGGCCTAAGGAACCAAGAGTGAACAGCGCAGCTGCTGAGCTCAAGTTATACAAAGGAAATTACCCTAGAAGGAGCTGTGGATACAGCTAGCTTGTCTGAATCCACAAGACAAATGCTCTTCAGTTACAGAAAGCATCTCTGCAAACTTGCCATTTGAAGAGATTGTTTTAGATAATAGTGTTCAATTTGTTTGTGAAGAATTTCAAATATTTGTCATGGAAAATTAAGTTAGGTACATTGGAGCTGATGTGTATCACCCAGCATCAAATGGGTGAGTAACATATTTTATGTAGACACTTAAAAGTTGGAATCCTTCATCATTGTGTTTCAAATTTCTATTATCACTTAGTACATAAGTCTACACTTGAGGCTACCACTCAGAATATTTGAGCAGAATACTTTCTCAAATGCCACTTATCAATTAGATTGGATTTACTTAAACAGATTTGGCAAAAGAAGTTTATGAACAACAGCCCAGAGTAAAGAATCCCACAAACTACTCCCTATCTCCCAGGATTTGTATACCAAAGATTTTTTAATATGTAATTACAGAGGAAGGGGATGGGGGGAGAAAGGGGAGAAAAATGGCCAGGAAGTTATTGGTACCAGTGCCATAACTCGTAAAAATTGAAAGGAATTATGAAGAAGCGTACTAACCTGCTGTTATGAGCTAAAGGTTCAGAAAATACAGTGACACTGATGATCAAGAACCAACGTGGCTTGCAGCAAGCTGGGCCTAAATTCTGTGACAAGACCTTCTAATTTCTACAGCAGACTGAAAATACTGTGGCAGCACCGTTTAATTAAAAAAACATAATTGAATTAAGTATTAATTGGCTAATACATTCAATGGCATGCCCCTGTGATATTTATTTTGATATTTAGTGTATTTTATGCCTTTCCTACACTCTCAGTTTTCTAGGTGCTGCAAATTGTGTGTTGAAAACACATAAAAAACATCATAAAAGATTTCAGGGAAATTGAAGGTTTTAGCACCGAAAAGCAGTGGGAAATGATTGGGGGATAAGCACAATAGTGGAGGTTTTTCTGCTAAAATTAGCAGTAGCGAAATAGTTGACAATGTTGCCATTTTAAATTGCCATGTTTGTTTGTTTATGTGTCAGAGTTAAATACCACATTGAAATGAATGGGGGTAACTCTCAGTTTTCAGAACTATTGTTTCAGGTTTTCAGCAGTTCCAGAAAGAACACACTGCATTTGTTTACATTCAACTAATGTTTTTAAGATTTTCTAAGCAACCATAAAGGCTAGAAACATACATGTTTTTTAAATTAAACACTAGATTGTGTAACACAATTTGGCCCTCTCCACAGAATGAATCTGACCCTCACCTTAGAATATTGTTAATTGCCTCAACATGTTTGCCACTGAGCACATAGTGGACAGCCTGTTGAATTTAGCCAAAATCCCAAGGCATTCCACAAACTATCTCCAAAACTAAAGTTTGACCAGCTGTGTTTGGATCTATTTATTTTAAATCTCTCTTCATAGTGGGAAAATGCCCTCATTAGTAGGGAGGCCAAAACTCAGCATGATGGACTGGAGGTTTGGAAGAATTCTATTTTTATCAGTAAATGTCGGCTCACGTCAATTTCACTGTAAACACACACCCATGAAAAAATATTTCCACCAATAATAAAAATGCACAGCTAGGCAAAGTAAGGAAAATGCTGCTTGAGACTGTCTTAGAATTTGATTTAAGAATATTTACTTTGCCAACATCACATGTCAAAATACAATCTTTTTTAAGAATTATAAAGCTTTAACATTTTGCATCTGTCTGCTGTCATTAAATAATTATTGCCTAACCTCCTGTCCACAATTTCTGGCAACTGTGAAAATTTATACTTTACTGATAAATAAAAAGTAGTTAAAAATAAAGAGATTATCCACTGAATTTTTTTTTAAATAATCAAATTCTGCCAGACCTAATCAAGCTTATCTTGGGCAGGAGAATAGTTCCATTTCGCTGTTTCATACATACACACATCAGCCAGTTGTGTCATCAGTCTGCACTCAAATTCCCATTGGCTTCAATTTGAATTCAGAAAGCAAAAGGATGACAAAGCTAGGCTCTGAATAGCGTTTATTTACATTTTAACTGTCAATGGAAAAGTCTTCCTGTAAATTGAAGGGATTACTGACACATTTTCTGACTCATAAGACTGGTGATAGGTTTCAGAGTAGCAGCCGTGTTAGTCTGTATCCACAAAAAGAAAAGGAGGACTTGTGGCATCTTAGAGACTAATAAATTTATTTGAGCATAAGCTTTTGTGAGCTACAGCTCACTTCATCGGAAGCATTCAGTGGTGATGTTAACCTTGGTCTCCTGACTAAATTCCAGTGTGGGTAATTACATTCTCACTATCTAGATTTCCCCCTGCAGTTTCAATTTGTTACAGTATTCTTCTTCAGTTCTAGTCCCTTGCTTCCATATAGAGTAGCTAGGTGACTGCATTTGAATTGTGGAGGAAGTAAACCATCTGTATAATTTAGATTGGTAAGGCCCAGATATTACTTTGGGATCTGCTAGCATGGATCCTACCACCCACTGAAAGTCCCATGGAGCTTAGCAGATCCCAGTACATCACTGGAGCCAAAGGCTTTGTCTATAATAGAAAAAATGTTCCAGTTTAATGAAATAGATTTTAAATTTAACCTAAATCATTTTAACTTGCATTAAAAATTACCTTGGCAAGCTAAACTGATTTATCTTTAAATTCTCCTTTGCCCATGATGCCTACAAAAAACGTAACAGTTGGGCTGCTGATGTGCTGAGACCACTGCCTATCATACTGACCAATATTATCTCATTGTACTCCCCTATCTGTCTCCATCTATTGTCTTTTGTCTTATACTTGCATTGCAGTGTCTTTAGGGCACAGATTGTCTTTTTTTATTTTGTTTGTACAGCACCTAACACAATAACGTTGTGATCCATGACTGGGGCATCTTGGTGATATGGTAATACTACTAAAGTGTTAAGATGGTTTGTGTGTGTCTGCCATAAAGATTTGAACTGATTTAACTAGATCAACCTAAAATTGAGTTTGTTAATATAGACAAGTTCCTAAATCTATAAAACACTTTGGGATCATTTATTGTGAAAGGAACTATATAAATGTAAGATAATTGTCTTCTTTTCTTTGAGTCATTGACCTAGCATAAGTTGACTTATCTTGCAGTTCAGAAGAGTGATTCCCCGGAATCCAGATTCTCCAGTAGTGGTTGTGTGGGGTTTTTTTGGTTGGTTGGTTGGTTTTGTTTGGGGTTTTTTGAGCCTGCATAACATGGCTGGGACATTACACATATTGAATCTATTTCCCTAAGTTAAGTATCCCCACACCTTCTTGTCAACTGCCTAAATGGGCCATCTTGATTATCACTACAAAAGTTTTTTTCTCCTGCTGATAATAGCTCATCTTAATTAATTAGCCTCTTATAGTTTGTATGGTAACTTCCACCTTCTCTGTATGTATATATATATCTTCTTACTATATGTTCCATTCTATGCATCCGATGAAGTGAGCTGTAGCTCATGAAAGCTTATGCTCTAAAAAATTTGTTAATCTCTAAGGTGCCACAAGTACTCCTGTTCTTTTTGCGGATATAGACTAAAATGGCTGCTACTCTGAAACATAACATCTCTATTGACCATGTGGGTCTGACTCTCCCCTGCCCAGCACCTTATGTAATCATTTACACCTGAGCAAAGTGGCTGTGAAGTGATACTGTTCTGATTTGTGAGCGCTTTACACTTACTTCAGACCTCTGGGTTCCTAGCCATGATTTTGGAAAAAGTAAGAAAGAGGCTGCCCCTGCAAATCTTGTTCAAGTTTTACACTAAGCCCATTGCATGCAGGGAGAGGATTTTAGGAGCATTGATAATACCCACATAAATTTAGCCCCTGATATGACGACTAGAATTACATATTGACCATGGATATGAACTCTGCCAATCTGGAAATCTTTCATGCTGTGAGAGCCATTGGTCCCACACAGAAAGTTCTGAACTCGCTTAGGGCTTATCTAGATGAACATTTAATTCACAGCATTAGTAATAATACAACTGCTATTCACCTATGACTTAATTATACTCTAATTTCCATATAGCTCACAATTTCACAGTAACCTCATTATGAAAATTCTGCATTCCCCTAAATATACCTTGCAGATCTTTAATGTTAGAATGTTATGTTCAATCACATTGTGACAATATTGAAGTTAAGACTCAATCATGCACCCTTTACTCATTTAAGTAGTGCCCTTGATTTCAGCAATACTGCTTGCATAGATACGAGTTAGCATGCTCGTGACCTCACTTTTGAAGTTCACATAAACTATTAACATGCTTTTTAGTTACTTGTCATATTGTTGAATGTTTTATTGATTTCTTACTGCTCCCACTCTTTTCAAACCAACCTGAAATGCCTGCTAGTTTCTAGAGCTGAAGTTTGGTTTCATTACATTTTGTCCTTAAAAAGCAGCCTTTATATGGGACCTCTACAACATAGTTCTATCCAAATCAAAATCATGTAATACTTTAACTAAGAGTGTATTTTACAAAAATCAAGCCACACTCCTAATATTTGACTCCATTATTTTATTCTGCACTTGACTATGACTCATGAAAATAATGTAAACAATAGACTTGTCCGTGACCATCATTTGTGGGTTTGACTCTTCTCCACTGAAGACAAAACACTGGCTTGTATTTGATGGTAACATAGTCATTCCCAGGCCCTTGCCACCTATTATTACGGTTGTTGGTGGTTTTTGTTTTTAAGCACAGTGATTATACTTAAAGAGATCTTCAGGAAAGCATGCGTTAAGATTTAGCTTCTATCTCAAGGAGAAAAGAGAGGTTAGAAGAACTGCTCATGCTATAATTTCTGGACATTCTACGATGGTAAATCAATAACATATGTTTTAGGTAATTAGAAGATAAAATGGCTAAGGAACAAAGAAAGTACATAACAGAAGAAGCAATTTATCATTTCCAAACAGATATTTATTGAAGGAAGGAAACACTGCACTTATTTTAAAGAGCTGACATTTTCCAGTGCCACCGATTCTTATCTTGAAAGCAGATGTGAAGGTGTTTAATCTTTCTTAATCAAAACTATTTACAGATCTTTAGAGTTAGAATGTGCCTTTTGGCATAATCCTCTTTAAGGCATGATGGCATGCATCTGGGCTGTCCTGAGAGCAACCCCAGGAAGGCATTGTGACTTATCTGTTATAGCCCCTCACCTGGTGCACGTCACTCTCCCAATTGATTTCAGTGAGAACAGGATCAAAGTGTGTGATTTAAGGAACTGAGCCTGAATCCTTATAGACAATTTTTCCCTGAGTAAATACTGCAGGATTGGGCCCCATGTGACTTAGCCACAGTGTTACTGTGAAACTATATTAGTTATATACATATACTGTTATATCTCTTCCTCCAATTCCCAAACAGATCCTCTCAAGATTTAAGGTAGTGGTGAGTAGATTCAAATATGCATAATTTGGACTGGAGTTACCAGCTTCCTAGAGTTCCTCTGAATTTAAAGTTTCCTATTTTCCTTTTCCCCATGGAAAAAATAGAGATGGATCAATATACAAAATATATCCTATTTTATTATAAACAATAGCATTTACAGCACATTATACATTGCTTCTGTGCCATAGATCTGCTGCCAAAAATGTAAAAGAATACATCATCCCTGATTGAACAAGGTTGTAATTTAATCAGGGGATACTGCTGAAATAATAAACAGCAAGAGCACAGCTCAAGCCATTTGTGACTGGCAGCCAATCCCCCTGATTAAATACCAAGGCTGGAATTCAATTTGGGACTGCATTGCTATTTGTGACCTATAAAAATATGTTTTTTTCATAATGAAAGAAAAGTCAAAGCAGCAAGATAACGCCACTGGAAAACACCAAGGACTCAAATGTGACTCAGTAAAGTTAATGGCAAAACTTTTATTTTATTCTTTTACATAGAGACTGTCCAGTTTGACCAATGTACATGGCAGAGGGGCATTGCTGGCACATGATGGCATACATCACATTGGTAGATGTGCAGGTGAATGAGCCTCTGATAGTGTGGCTGATGTGATTAGGCCCTATGATGGTGTCCCCTGAATAGATATGTGGACAGAGTTGGCAACGGGCTTTGTTGCAAGGATAGGTTCCCGGGTTAGTGGTTTTGTTGTGTGGTGTGTGGTTGCTGGTGAGTATTTGCTTCAGGCTGGGGGGCTGTCTGTAAGCAAGGACTGGCTTGTCTCCCAAGATCTTTGAGAGTGATGAGTTGTCCTTCAGGATAGGTTGTAGATCCTTGATATGTAAAAAGAATAAATGGACAAAAATCAGACGTCAAGATTTATAACATTCAAAAACCGGTTGGAGAACACTTCAATCTCTTTGGTCACTCGATTACAGACCTAAAAGTGGCAATTCTTCAACAAAAAAACTTCAAAAACAGACTCCAATGAGAAACTGCTGAATTGGAATTAATTTGCAAACTGGACACAATTAACTTAGGCTTAAATAAAGACTGGGAGTGGACGTGTCATTACACAAAGTAAAACTATTTCCCCATGTTTATTTCCCCACCCCCCACCCCCCACTGTTCCTCAGAAGTTCTTGTCAACTGCTGGAAATGGCCCACCTTGATTATCACTACAAAAGGTGTCTCCTCCCCCCCCCGCCCCCCTCCCCCGGGTTCTCCTGCTGGTAATAGCTCACCTTACCTGATCACTCTTGTTACAGTGTGTATGGTAACACCCACTGTTTCATGTTCTCTGTGTATATAAATCTCCCCACTGTATTTTCCACTGAATGCATCCGATGAAGTGAGCTGTAGCTCACAAAAGCTTATGCTCAAATAAATTTGTTAGTCTCTAAAGTGCCACAAGTCCTCCTTTTCTTTTTGCGGATACAGACTAACACGGCTGCTACTTTGAAACCTGAGGGTATGTATGGAGGAGCGGAGGCCAGGAGTTTAAGCAGACTAGATTATTTCAGGCAAATTATGTTTTAGTACCAAATTTTCCTGATTACTAGGGTTTAAACTAAGTTTTCGCTGAAGAGAAGGAAGGAATCTTCCTAAAATAGGCATGTACAGTGCACATATAAAATGCCAAGGGGGTCTTAGAACCTGCCACCCTCTTACTACCCCTTATTATGTGCATAAGGACTAGCCAACCTTAGCTAGGAATTCTTAGAGACTGATATTTTCATTTAGGATATGTGTACCTAGTGCATCATTTTAGGCATATCACCTCCTTCACCTCTATCTTTGATCTTTACCACACAGTACCTCAGTACTCAGAATGTAGCTAAAAACTAGTATAGAGATCTTCCTGAAGTTGATATTGTAGTCTGGGCTTTGCTAAAATAGTGTGGTTGATCTTAAGCCCCTGAAGTAGTTTTGTTTTTGTTTAATGTTAATTTCCCAGGTGACCTGCTTGTCTGTTGGCTCTTTCGGACTCCTCATGCACATTTCCAATCAAGTTTCTTTAAAGTATATATAAAACACACACGGGATGAGAGGTGTGTTTTTCAGTTGTGCTTAGAATATGTAACTAACTATGCTGCCACCTAGCGAAGCTCAATGCATTATAGGACTTTTGTTTGAACAGAGTTTTAGCACCCTTTTCCCTTTGTAAGGACAGAGTTCATTATAAGAACTACTTAACATTTGACTCTAGTCAAATAACAGAGCCATCAAGATAGACTTTGAAACATAAGAATTTGGTTTAAAGTAACTGTGTAAAAATATCCTAGAATACTACAGCTTTGACCTCAAGCACTGCTTATAAACTGTTTTTTCAGGTTTCAGAGTAGCAGCATTGTTAGTCTGTATCCGCAAAAAGAAAAGGAGGACTTGTGGCACCTTAGAGACTAACGAATTTACTTGAGCATAAGCTTTCGTGAGCTACAGCTCACTTCATGGGATGCAATCAGTGGATTCACTGAATGCATCCGATGAAGTGAGCTGTAGCTCACGAAAGCTTATGCTCAAATAAATTTGTTAGTCTCTAAGGTGCCACAAGTCCTACATTTCTTTTTGTTCTTTCAGGGTGATCCTGCAGAGTACTGAAAATCCTAATGCCTAACATCATTGCATGTGTAAGTGGCTCATTTCCAGCGGTTCCCTTTTTTCTAACTATTAAACATTATGGCTAGGTTACTTAGGGAAGGTCTTTGCTAAAAAGTTAGGTTGACCCACATTACTCAGGGATGTGAAAAATCCAACACCCTTGAGCAACTTAATTAATATGACCTACCCACCCCACCCCCAGTGTAGACAGTGCTAGGTGGATGGAAGACTTTTCAACCTAGATACCGCCTCTCAGGGGGTGGGTTAGCTACCGTGATGGGACCCCTCCCATCACGCTTGTTCATCTGGCTGCAATCGTTGGTGTTGAACACTTGAAAAATCTGCCCCTGAATTCTTTAGAAAATAGAGCCTTCAATTCCCATTAAAGTTGTCATTAGCTGTCATAAACTAAGCTGACAGGTTTCAGAGTAGCAGCTGTGTTAGTCTGTATTCGCAAAAAGAAAAGGAGTACTTGTGGCACTTTAGAGACTAACAAATTTATTTGAGCATAAGCTTTCGTGAGCTACAGCTCACTTCATCGGATGCATTCAGTGGAAAATACAGTGGGGAGATTTATATACATAGAGAACATGAAACAATGGGTGTTATCATACACACTGTAAGGAGAGTGATCACTTAAGATTAGCTAATACCAGCAAGAGGGGGGCAGGGGGGGAGAAAACCTTTTGTAGTGATAATCAAGGTGGGCCATTTCCAGCAGTTGACAAGAATGTCTGAGGAACAGTGTGTGTGGGGGGGAATAAACATGGGGAAATAGTTTTACTTTGTGTAATGACCCATCCACTCCCAGTCTCTATTCAAGCCTAAGTTAATTGGATCCAGTTTGCAAATTAATTCCAATTCAGCAGTCTCTCATTGGAGTCTGTTTCTGAAGTCTTTTTGTAGTAATATTGCGACTTTTTGGTCTGTAATCGAGTGACCAGAGAGATTGAAGTGTTCTCCGACTGGTTCATGAATGTTATAATTCTTGACATCTGATTTGTGTCCATTTATTCTTTTACATAGAGACTGTCCAATTTGACCAATGTACATGGCAGAGGGGCATTGCTGGCACATGATGGCATATATCACATTGGTAGATGTGCAGGTGAACGAGCCTCTGATAGTGTGGCTGATGTGATTAGGCCCTATGATGGTGTCACTTGAATAGATATGTGGACACAGTTGGCAATGGGCTTTGTTGCAAGGATAGGTTCCTGAGTGAGTGGTTCTGTTGTGTGGTGTGTGGTTGCTGGTGAGTATTTGCTTCAGGTTGGGGGGCTGTCTGTCAGCAAGGATTGGCCTGTCTCCCAAGATCTGTGAGAGTGATGGGTTGTCCTTCAGGATAGGTTGTAGATCCGTGATGATGTGTTGGAGAGGTTTTAGTTCGGGGCTGAAGGTGATGGTTAGTGGCATTCTGTTATTTTCTTTGTTGGGTCTGTCCTGCAGTAGGTGACTTCTGGGTACTCTTCTGGCTCTGTCAATCTGTTTCTTCACTTCACCAGGTGGGTACTGTAGCTGTAAGAATGCTTGATAGAGATCTTGTAGGTGTTTGTCTCTGTCTGAGGGGTTGGAGCAAATGCGGTTGTATCATAGAGCTTGGCTGTAGACAATGGATCGTGTGGTGTGATCTCGGTGAAAGCTGGAGGCACGTAGGTAGGAATAGCAGTCAGTAGGTTTCTGGTATAGGGTGGTGTTTATGTGACCATCGTTTATTAGCACCATAGTGTCCAGGAAGTGGATCTCTTGTGTGGACTGGACCAGGCTGAGGTTGATGGTGGGATGGAAATTGTTGAAATCATGGTGAAATTCCTCAAGGGCTTCTTTTCCATGGGTCCAGATGATGAAGATGTCATCAGTATAGCGCAGGTAGAGTATAGGCATTAGGGGATGAGAGCTGAGGAAGCGTTGTTCTAAGTCAGCCATAAAAATGTTGGCATACTGTGGGGCCATGTGGGTACCCATAGCAGTGCCGCTGGTTTGAAGGTATACATTGTCCCCAAATGTGAAAGAGTTATGGGTGAGGACAAAGTCACAAAGTTCAGCCACCAGGTTTGCCGTGACATTTTCGGGGATAGTGTTCCTGATGGCTTGTAGTCCATCTTTGTGTGGAATGTTGGTGTAGAGGGCTTCTACATCCATAGTGACCAGGATGGTGTTTTCAGGAAGATCACCAATGGATTGTAGTTTCCTCAGGAAGTCAGTGGTGTCTCGAAGATAGCTGGGAGTGCTGGTAGCGTAGGGCCTGAGGAGGGAGTCTACATAGCCAGACAATCCTGCTGTCAGGGTGCCAATGCCTGAGATGATGGGGCGTCCAGAATTTCCAGGTTTATGGATCTTGGGTAGCAGATAGAATACCCCAGGTTGGGGTTCCAGAAGTGTGTCTGTGCGGATTTGTTCTTGTGCTTTTTCAGGGAGTTTCTTGAGCAAATGGTGTAGTTTCTTTTGGTAACCCTCAATGGAATCAGAGGGTAATGGCTTGTAGAAAGTGGTGAGGAGAGCTGCCTAGCAGCCTCTTGTTCATATTCCAACCTATTCATGATGACGACAGTACCTCCTTTGTCAGCCTTTTTGATTATGATATCAGAGTTGTTTCTGAGATGGATGGCATTGTGTTCTGCACGGCTGGGGTTATGGGGCAAGTGATGCTGCTTTTCCACAATTTCAGCCTGTGCACGTCGGCGGAAGCACTCTATGTAGAAGTGCAGTCTGTTGTTTTGACCTTCAGGAGGAGTCCACCCAGAATCCTTCTTTTTGTAGTGTTGGTAGGAAGGTCTCTGTGGATTAGTATGTTGTTCAGAGGTGTGTTGGAAATATTCCTTGAGTCGGAGATGTCGAAAATAGGATTCTAGGTCACCACAGAACTGTATCATGTTCGTGGGGGTGGAGGAGCAGAAGGAGAGGCCCCGAGATAGGACAGATTCTTCTGCTGGGCTAAGAGTATAGTTGGATAGATTAACAATATTGCTGGGTGGGTTAAGGGAACCATTGCTGTGGCCCCTTGTGGCATGTAGTAGTTTAGATAGTTTAGTATCCTTTTTCTTTTGTAGAGAAGCAAAGTGTGTGTTGTAAATGGCTTGTCTAGTTTTTGTAAAGTCCAACCACAAGGAAGTTTGTGTGGAAGGTTGTTTTTTTATGAGAGTATCCAGTTTTGAGAGCTCATTCTTAATCTTTCCCTGTTTGCTGTAGAGGATGTTGATCAGGTGGTTCCGCAGTTTCTTTGAGAGCGTGTGGCATAAACTGTCAGCATAGTCTGTGTGGTATGTAGATTGTAATGGATTTTTTACCTTCAGTCCTTTTGGTATGATGTCCATCTGTTTGCATTTGGAAAGGAAGATGATGTCTGTCTGTATCTGTACGAGTTTTTTCATGAAGCTGATAGATTTCCACTCCATACGGCTAAATGCAGTGCCTTGCATAATGACAGGTTTCAGAGTAGCAGCCGTGTTAGTCAGACGTTCTTGTCAACTGCTGGAAATGGCCCACCTTGATTATCACTACAAAAGGTTTCTCCGCCCCCTCCTCCCCCTCCTTCCCCCCGCCCCCGCTCTCCTGCTGGTAATAGCTCATCTAAAGTGTGTATACTCCTTACAGTGTGTATGGTAACACCCATTGTTTCATGTTCTCTGTGTATATACATCTCCCCACTGTATTTTCCACTGAATGCATCCGATGAAGTGAGCTGTAGCTCACAAAAGCTTATGCTCAAATAAATGTGTTAGTCTCTAAGGTGCCACAAGTCCTCCTTTTCTTTTTATAAACTAAGCTGCTTTAGACCTGGCCAGTTGATTGGGAGAACTGTAAGGAATTGGTCTTGGTGATTCAGTAGGTTCAGTTGGTGATTCACTCTTTTCTCTAAGTCAGTATTGAATCAAATCCTCAGTATAGCAGGAAAGTGTCATCTCTGGATCAGCTGTAAAATGAAGGGTTTAACCAATTGTAGTCTTTAAAATACTTCATAGCACATTTTTGCAGGAGTAGAATTATTAACCCTGGTATCCTGGCATTCAGCCTGGCTAACATTTCCCTCTGAAGTT
Organism: Lepidochelys olivacea; assembly: GCF_965140295.1. NCBI lineage: Eukaryota > Metazoa > Chordata > Testudines > Cheloniidae > Lepidochelys > Lepidochelys olivacea. The sequence continues at coordinate 100,149,365 of NC_140413.1, read as the reverse complement.
TCAGTTTAAAGTTATTTTTCACTTTCCGTTTATTAAAACATTTGTGGTATTTCTATTGAAAAAAGAATGCTGGGTTCCAAGCACATTAGCTGAACGAGCAGTTCCTACATTGTCTGTAAAAATTTGTTGGGAACCTTCAGGATAAAAGGAACTATGTAAATGTAGGTTGCTGAAGATATACCTACTTTCAATAAACAATTATCAGCTTTTATTTCTGGTAAGTCAGTAACACCATGTGATGTGTGCATCTCTTTGTGTTGGATTATATGTCACCCTGTGAGACAAAGAAATATTTTATAATAATCCCGTACAGCATGACATTCATTAGCTATCAAGACACAGAGCCTTCAAGAATACTTTTGTATTTCAAAAATTTCTTAATTACCAGAGATAACAAAGCACAGTGCCTAAGCTATTCTACATTCACTGCTATCTCAATTGACTTTGGGTTATTTCAGAATGCCTGTAGAATAAAACGATATTTTTATTAATGTTACTGGTCTTCAACCAATATTTTACTGGGGGTTCAATTCTGCAGGGTGCTGAATGTTGTAAACCCCCAACAATGTTGAGATACGCACACTCTCGCTCTGTCTTGAAATGTCTTAACACTATAAAGAAATACTATCCATGATTCTGCTCTCCCAATGGTATAAATGGAACCACACTGGAATAAAGCTGGTATCTCCTCATTATTGAGCCTCTAGAAAGTATTACCAAATTCCATGTTAAAAATAACAGTACTAAGTGTGACAGAGAGGGTCAAGGCAGGGACCCTTGGGATCCAGGATATGTAGCCAGAAAGATTAAAGGGGGCCCCGCACTGCAGGAAGTCCACGTGCAGCTAGCAGCACAGCACACAGGTGGTTGTCGATTGCGATTCCCTGTTGCAGGTACAGGACCCACAGAATAGAATATGCATTGTCTGGATGGGAGGCCTGGAATGATGATGCTGAACTTTCTAGGAGGTGGAGCAAAATTTTGGTGGCTTTTAGTTCAGTACAGTCTTACACCAGCCGTGCTGCAAGGGCACCATTCACTAGATCGCCATAGAAGAAGATGTTGCTCCCACAGATCCACTTCCATGAAGAAAGAGGTTACTGCCACCTCTGTGACTTTGTTCTCCTCCTCAGCCAAATCTGGTGGAATCCTGGTCTGTACTGACGCAGGACAGACACTAAGTAGGATGGGCAGGTGTGCTTAGGACAGGGGCAGGGTATGCAAATTATCCTCTCTATCTAGAAAAAGTAATCTAGACTTGGGCTCTATTACCTTTTTCACATAGTCCTGCCAGGGTTCCCAGAAGCAGCCATAGCCAGAAGGAGTAGCTAGTCGTGTGGGTCCAATGAAACCATTCCAGCAGGGAGAAAAGAGGGTAGGATTCTGGGAGCCAAAGTCCATGCAGGGGCATGGTAGTTGCATGCAGACAACCATAGCTTTCTGAAGATCCCTCGGGTTTGGGCTCTGACCCCACACTTTCCCAGGGAGAACATACCTGTTTCATCCTGGGGGAGGGGCATCTCCTCAGATGTTTACCCTAAAAATCCACCTGTGGGTTTTACTGTGGGATGGAACAATCTATATAATGTGTGGCTCCACTCCCTTTCCTAGGGCTGGATAGGAAACTGGCTTGCCGACCCACTTACTATACTGGAGACTGCAACGGAGGCTGAAAAAGAAATAATTAAATTTTCATAGATTAAGACCAGAAAAGACCATTAGGATCATTTGGTCTGACTTCCTGCCTAACATAGGCCATAGAATCTCACCCAGTAACCTCTGCATCCAGCCCATTAATTTGTGGTTGATCTTTTAGAAAGACATCCATTTATGAGTTAAATGCTCCAACCCATGGGGACTTTCCCACATGCCATGACAAATGCCAGGGAGTCAGTTGAAGTGGAGGAACGATCTTGTCAAACAAACCTATCACAGATTTTAAAGAGAAACTGCTGAGCTTCAGTTCATTTGCAAATTTGACACCATCAGCTCAGGATTAAACAAAGACTGTGACTGGCTAGCCAACTACAAAAGCAGTTTCTCCTCCCTTGGTGTTCACACCTCAACCCTTTACACTTGCTTAGAATGCCACAGAGCTGCTTACAGTCACTTTCCCAATGTACAAGGGAGTCTAAGTGGGTATAATTTACATGGTAAGAAGTCAGAAAAAGCTGTAAGATAAAGCAGTATAGGAGCTATGCAGAATTATTGCCAGTGATAGGGCTAAAAGACAGATGGCCTGCAGTGGGCACTGGAGGCTAAAACCCATGAAACATTGCTGCCTGACATAAAGAGACGCACTGGTGGGGAGTGTGCATCATTCCACATGGTACCAGAGTGGGACTGACCGTGGGAAGGAGGAATGAGAGACAGTCGGAGATTTTTTTTAAAATTAATGTTATTGGAGGTTCAGTGGCTAAATGGAGGAAATATTTGTGTTTGAGAAAGAAAGTTGAGGGGCTTTTCTTTTTCTTTTCTTTTCTTCAGGGTATATTCTTTTGCACAGGTTCATTTCCCACAGATTGCTTGTAGGCACTGACCTAATAAGGGGAAATTGCATTTAGGAATATTTTTATTACCTTTATTTTATATGACCTATTCAAGAAAAAGATAGGGGATAATTTAAAAATGTCACGCTAATCTTAACTGCTACTAGAGAAGGACAATAATATTGAAAATGTCAAAGAGAAAATAAACCACTGATAACCACCAAGTCTACAAGTGCTGAAAAGCAGGACTGTTCATTACTGAAATGACCTTCCCTCCACAAACTTTCACTGCTGCTTCTATCCAGTTGCAGAAGTGATTGTGCTGATACCAAGTCTCATTAAATGGAAACACCACTCAACATGCTCAATCCAAGAGAATAGAAATTCAGAGTTTAAGGAGCACTTCTCACCATGAATGAACTGTGGAAGTGTATTTATAAAAAAAACAACTAATTTTAATGGGCTTTTCTCAACTATTGTGCTGAAAAGGGAGGTCATTGGTGACACATGAGAATGTGGTAGTGTAGCTCTGTGTAAAAGAGTGGAAACCATTTTCCAAGCTGCGTAAGTAGTGAGAGCTTTCACTGGTTAATATTTTATAATTGTTTTAGTGACAGAGCTTTTTTGATTATTAAACCAGGTTGGAAACTGACCCTCACATTTCTGATACTTCTGGAAGTAGATCTGACTGGATACTGGGAGGTCCTTTTTTCAACCAGACTTTCCATCTGAAAACCCGACACTTGGCAACCCTAGCAAGAAGAGTCTCTGCTGAAGCAATCCCACAGTGGTGAGTGGAGGCAGGTAGGCAGGCCAGCAGCAGGAGTGGTGTATGATTGGATGGAATGGGGGGAGGGCTTCATGGCATCAACAGCAGTGGTAGCTCAGTAGCAGGAGCAGCAGCAATGGCAAGCCCCACCCACAGCATCATAGGTGTGCAGGAATGGCCTGCAGGAAGATGAACGATGGTCTCATGGTTAAGGCAGTTGAACAGTGTCCTGGAGAATTTGAGTCTATCCTTGCCTCTGCCACAGAGTTCCCTGTGTGAGGCTGGGCAAGTTACTTAAACCAGACTTTTCCATGGGTAGTCATTAACTGTCTTCTGGAGTCAGGGGAGACGGGGAGGCACCAGGTCATCACCCATGCCAGCCCCTACTCAGCCGGGGCCACCTCCTACCTGCATTGGGTGGCTGCAGCTCCCAGCCCCGGGTCTCCAGGTAAGTCCCTCCCAACCAGGCAGGTGGGAAGAGGGGAAAAGCAGTGAGCAAAGAGGGGAGGGAGGAAGCCGAGCAAAGAGTGGTGGGGCCTCGGGGGAAGAGGCAGGACAGGAACGGGGTCTGTGGGAGGCAGGGGAGGTTCCAGCACTCCTGATGTAGTGTCAGGTTTTTAAATATTACAAAGTTGGCAACCCTACTTATTGCAAGCACACATGGATACATATGCCCCCTGTGGACACCTCCCAACTCCTCCCTTCAGTCTGCATGGGGCTAGTGGGCCTCCTCATCCCTCTCCGTCTGCCTGCCCACCAGTCCCCTGCCCCACCTGCAGTTTGCTGCCTCCTGTCTTGTGTGGTTCCCCTCCCCAGCTTGCTGCTCATCGTCTTGCATGATCCCCCTTCCCTTTCAGTTCGCTGCCCCTGCACCATTTTGTGTAGTCCCCTCCCGTTCTCCTCTTCCTGTATTTTGACAATATCTCTCCAGCCCCATCTGCGTTTCTCCCCCATTATTTATTGCCTTCATCCCCTATCCTGCCCAGGGCCTCCTTTTCATTTTCTTCCCTGCCCAGTCCCTTCCCCTGATTTTGTTACCTCCTGGCTGCCCTGTCCTGCCCTGCCTAGCCCTGCTTGCCCCATGAACCTTTGCATTCCCTGTGGCTGTGATTCTCTCCTCCTCAGGAGGTCATCTAGTCCAACCCCCTGCTCAAAGCAGGACCAACACCAACTAAATCATCCCATCCAGGGCATTGTCCAGCCTGACCTTAAAAACCTCAAAGGAAGGAGATTCCACCACCTCCCTAGGTAACGCATTCCAGTGTTTCACCACCCTCCTAGTGAAAAAGTTTTTCCTAATATCCAACCTAAACCTCCCCCACTGCAACTTGAGACCATTACTCCTTGTACTGTCATCTGATACCACTGAGAACAGTCTAGAACCATCCTCTTTGGAACCCCCTTTCAGGTACTTGAAAGCAGCTATCAAATCCCCCCTCATTCTTCTCTTCTGCAGACTAAACAATCCCAGCTCCCTCAGCCTCTCCTAATAAGTCATGTGTTCTAGACCCCTAATCATTTTTGTTGCCCTTCGCTGGACTCTCTCCAATTTATCCACATTCTTCTTGTAGTGTGGGGCCCAAAACAGGACACAGTACTCCAGATGAGGCCTCACCAATGTCGAATAGAGGGGAACGATCACGTCCCTCGATCTGCTCGCTATGCCCCTACTTATACATCCCAAAATGCCATTGGCCTTCTTGGCAACAAGGGCACACTGCTGACTCATTTCCAGCTTCTCATCCACTGTCACCCCTAGGTCCTTTTCCGCAGAACTGCTGCCTAGCCATTCGGCCCCTAGTCTGTAGCGGTGCATTGGATTCTTCCGTCCTAAGTGCAGGACCCTGCACTTATCCTTATTGAACCTCATCAGATTTCTTTTGGCCCAATCCTCCAATTTGTCTAGGTCCTTCTGTATCCTATCCCTCCCCTCCAGCATATCTACCACTCCTCCCAGTTTAGTATCATCCGCAAATTTGCTGAGAGTGCAATCCACACCATCCTCCAGATCATTTATGAAGATATTGAACAAAACCGGCCCCAGGACCGACCCTTGGGGCACTCCACTTGATACCGGCTGCCAACTAGACATGGAGCCATTGATCACTACCCGTTGAGCCCAACAATTTAGCCAGCTTTCTACCCACCTTATAGTGCATTCATCCAGCCCATACTTCCTTAACTTGCTGACAAGAATACTGTGGGAGACCGTGTCAAAAGCTTTGCTAAAGTCAAGAAACAATACAGCCACTGCTTTCCCTTCATCCACAGAACCAGTAATCTCATCATAAAAGGCAATTAGTTTAGTCAGGCATGACCTTCCCGTGGTGAATCCATGCTGGCTGTTCCTGATCACTTTCCTCTCATGCAAGTGCTTCAGGATTGATTCTTTGAGGACCTGCTCCATGATTTTTCCATGAGGCTGACTGGCCTGTAGTTCCCAGGATCCTCCTTCTTCCCTTTTTTAAAGATTGGCACTACATTAGCCTTTTTCCAGTCATCCGGGACTTCCCCCATTCGCCACGAGTTTTCAAAGATAATGGCCAACGGCTCTGCAATCACAGCCGCCAATTCCTTCAGCACTCTCGGATGCAACTCGTCCGGCCCCATGGACTTGTGCATGTCCAGCTTTTCTAAATAGTCCCTAACCACCTCTTTCTCCACAGAGGGCTGGCCATCTCTTCCCCATTTTGTGATGCCCAGCGCAGCAGTCTGGGAGCTAACCTTGTTAGTGAAGACAGAGGCAAAAAAAGCATTGAGTACATTAGCTTTTTCCACATCCTCTGTCACTAGGTTGCTTCCCTCATTCAGTAAGGGGCCCACACTTTCCTTGGCTTTCTTCTTGTTGCCAACATACCTGAAGAAACCCTTCTTGTTACTCTTAACATCTCTCGCTAGCTGCAGCTCCAGGTGCGATTTGGCCCTCCTTATTTCATTCCTACATGCCTGAGCAATATTTTTATACTCTTCCCTGGTCATATGTCCAACCTTCCACTTCTTGTAAGCTTCTTTTTTATGCTTAAGATCCGCTAGGATTTCACCATTAAGCCAAGCTGGTCGCCTGCCAGATTTACTATTCTTTCGACTCATCGGGATGGTTTGTCCCTGTAACCTCAACAGGGATTCCTTGAAATACAGCCAGCAGCCAGTGTCCCTGTGCCTAGGTGTCCGGTTTTTGACTGGAAAGTCCAGTCGAAAAGCAGACCTGGCAGTGCCCAGACACTAAAAGTCCAGTTACAGGAGTAATCACAAACAGCCTCCCCACTAGGAGGGTGGGAAGAGAAGCTGATGTTGCCTGTAGGAGCTGCAGCTCAGCTGGAGAGAGAGAACTGGTTCCAAAGGACATGGTTCCAGCAGAGAGAGATAGGTACCGGCTCCATGTCGCCCTGAGGGGGATCCTGTCCACCCCCTCTCCCCCACTCCTGCACTGTGCTTGCCCCTGGCCCCTGCCTCACTCTGGGGCCTGACCCAGGCAGTCCCCTGATAGCCCAGCCTTGGGTCTCCCCCCGCAGCTCTGCCGGTGCCCCTCACTCCCAACCCACAGCCATAGGTACTGGAACTATGGGTGCTGGGGGTGCTGCTGCACCCCCTGCTTGAAGTTGAATCCATTATATACAGGGTTTATAGTTTGGTTCAATGTAGGGTTGCCAACTTCCTACTTGCACAAAACCAAACACCCTTGCCCCGTCCCCTTCCCCGCCCTCCTCCGAGGCCCTGCCCTGCCCCTTCTCTGAGGTCCCGCCCCTCGCTCACTCCCTCTGCCACGCTCTCTCCCCTCCCTCACTCACTTGCTCATTTTCACCAGGCTGGCTCAGGGGGTTAGGGTGCGGGAGGAGGTGAGGGCTCTGGCTGGGGGTACGGGCTCTGGGGTTGAGTCAGAAATGAGGAGTTCAAGATGCAGGAGGGGGCTCCAAACTGAGGCAATGGGCTGGAATGTGGGAGGGGGTGAGGGCTCCAGTTGGGGGTGCAGACTTTGGGGTGGGGCTGGGGATGAAGGGTTCAGGGTGCAGGAGGGGGCTCCAGGCTGGGGGTAGAGCTGAGGGTTTCAGAGTATGGGAGGGAGCTCCAGGCTGAAGCAGGGGGACTGAGGGTGCAGCTTCCAGGGTGGGGCCAGAAATGCAGTGTTCAGGATGCGGGAGGGGGCTCTGGGCTGGATCAGGGAGTTGGGGTGCAGGGGGTGAGGGATTTGGAGTGCACACAGAGACTCCCCACCCTTTGTTGTATTTATCTCGCTTTGTTAACAATTGTGATTAAAATAGAGATAGAGAATGTATGTGGATGGATGCTTGGTGTGGATAATAACTGAATGATCAGGGAGGTGCCAGCCTAAGAATCCAGTGTCCATTGGCTGTCAAGTGGAAATAACCAGAGGACCCCCGGAGGGCAGACTGGAATCCACCCAACAGCCTCAAGGATGGGAGAACCGAAGGACAAGATAACATCTGGCAGCACGGAGCCGTCAGGAATGTGCTATCTGCTGATTGATTCAGCAACAGCATGATGAAGCAATTCCCATAGATTGGCATCGGAATAAATTCCTATAAAATGGACTCTAGAAACTGAGAACTTTGGGGTCTGAATCTGCAAACCAACTTCCAGGAGCATCAGATGAGCATCTGACAAGGCCCTGCTCCCTCCTCATGTCCAGGCCACCTGGCCAGTGGCTTGGCACAAGCAACTCTAAGGCTGGTAACTATGATAACAACCTTGCAGAACCTGTGTGTGTGTGTATGAATGAATGTGTGAATAAATATGAGATTGAATGGAATGTTATAGCTATAACTAACTGCTTACTATGATTCTTTCTGTATTCACAATAAATGTGGCATTTTGACTTTTCCCCTTTAATAAGATCCTGCTGGTTTTTATTTTATTGGTATAACAAACATACTCTTGACGTTTAGTTATCACACAGTATTGGCCACCATAGCTCACCCTCCTCATAAGAACCCTTCACTTAGTTAGCCTGATAGGGCATGATGATAATAACAACTGGTTCTGTTGTTATTCTTCCTTGTCACCACACAACAGTGGGTCCCGCTCAAACATATTGTATCTGCCAGTGTACTGATGCTCCTTTTCAGAGCAATAGGCAACTGGTGGAAATTTCCATGTTTGAGTCTCTTGGAAATACACTACCAGAGGAGGTACGTTGCTGCATTCCTTGTAAAGGTTGCCATCAAGGTGACCTACTGAGTCGATAGCTGCCAAGTGGCTGAACACATCCTCATCTGGACTGAACACAGGCAAAGAAGCTGTGGATGGGACATAAGGATTTTGCCAGGATATAATCTTCAGTTAAATAACCAGAGTCTTAATTAGGGTGCGGTGTCACAGACCCCATGTCTGAATGGCTCCACGTGGCACTGTCTGACGAGAATTAAACAAGTGGCCTTTCCTGTTCCATGTCTTTGAAAATAGTTTTAAAAAACAATAGAACTTAATCAAGGATTTGCAGTTTTTAAATGTGGAATATTTCCCAATTCTAAAAATTATAGGTTATTGGTGATGGTGTTTAACATACTAACTGTATGTAGAACTGATATGCCAAACTGTACATGTTAACTGCCTCCCACCCTGGAGTTATTGATGAGAGGACAGGCCTTTCCCTGTCTACCGAAGGTGATATGGCTACATCACTACTAGCTCACAGCTGAGGGTCACTTTCACCGCGTATGCCCTTTACAATTTGATAAGGCTTACTGAGGGTTGGCTCCCTGATTATACTACTGGAGTACAGGAACTGATTTAACCATTGAGACCCCATTGAGTAACACAGCGTCCTGTACTCCCCACAACAATTACATTAAGCATATGATACATCAAACCCCCCGGGTATTGGTTTGGTACCAATATTTTGGTATGTTTGTATGAAACCTCCTCCATGATCTTTAGTGTATTTTAATGCTGTGTTTCAAGCTACCAGACCTAGGTCCCCAGAAGTCTTGGCTGACCTCATTTCACTTCTACTCCAAATAAGCTCAATTAAATTTCACTTGCTATCTTAATTCCAAATTTGCACAAACTTTGTGTTTGATGTGGTGGCAACCCTCCCAAAATAATAAACCCCTTACCTAATTAACCAGTTTTAGAAATTATTTCACTCTGAATGGTCCCAAAGGCTAACCCAGATCCATCCCTACAGAGGGTACATACTGTGACCTGAGGTGCCTAGAGTAGCCCACACTGAAAATGCCAAGGTCAGGGCAGGCTGCAAAAAGGGGAGCGGATTCTCTCAGAACTGGTGGTTAACACTATAATGAGATTCACCAACTAGTCACAAAACTGTGCTCCTGATCCCCCATATTGGTTATTAAAAAGTTAGAAAAAAGAAATCACACAGCCCCCTTTATTAATAACATAAGAATGGCCCTACTGGGTCAGACCAAAGGTCCATCTAGCGCAGTATCCTGTCTTCTGAAGTGGCCAGAGCCAGGTGCCTCAGGGAGAATGAACAGAACAGGTAATCATCAAGTGATCCATCCCCTGTCTCCCATTCCCAGCTTCTGGCAAACAGAGACTAGGGACACCATTCCTGCCCATCCTGTCTAATAGTCATTGATGGACCTAGCCTCCGTGAATTTATCTAGTTCTTTTTTGAACCCTGTTATGGTCTTAGCCTTCACAACATCCTCTGGCAAGGAGTTCCATGGGTTGACTCTGTGTTGTGTGAAGAAATACTTCCTTTTATTTGTATTAAACCTGCTGCCTATTAATTTCATTTGATGACTCCTAGTTCTTGTGTTATGAGAAGTAGTAAACAACACTTCCTTATCTACTTTCTCTACACCAGTCATGATTTTATAGACCTCAATCATATCTCCCCTTAGCCATCTCTTTTCCAAGCTGAAAAGTCCCAGTCTTATTAATCTCTCCTCATACGGAAGCCGTTCCATACCCCTAATCATTTTTGTTGCCCTTTTCTGAGCCTTTTCCAATTCCAATATATCTTTTTTAAGATGAGGCGACCACATCTGCACGCAGCCCCCACTGTGCTGTGGGATGAGCTGTGCCAGTTCTTGGCAGGCACACATTGGTCCGGGGAAGGTTCAGCTTGCTCTCCAGAGGTGGGGAGACTTCCATCTAGTCCTCTAGGCTGCGAGGGCCTTGATAGAGGAAGGCAAGGGGACCAGGAAACATTTCTGCAAATCTGGCCCAAGTGTCTCACCCTTGGGATCCATCTGTCTGCAGAGAGTGTCAGGAGAAGAGGGATGAGCTTGGGGCCAGGACCCGGGGCACCATCATTTGATCCCACATCCAGTTCTTTTGGGAGATGGATCATTTCCCCCACTTCTACACACTGGACAAAAAGAGGGGGCCAAAAAGCATAACGCCTACATCCTGGCAGAGAATGGTACCCCTCTCATGGATTCAGTGGAGATGCAGGGAAGGGTCAGTGAATAAGCAATCTGAGAGATGGACATAGATGCCCTGTATTTGACTAGTGTGAATGCACCAAGGGATGGCTTAAAGGGCAATTAACCAAGTGTGTGAGCAGAAAAACAACAGATTATACCCTTAAGTAAGGCACTAGAGAACAACCTCTTACCTGGAATTCTGTCACTTTATTAAGTTCCCCTTATAACACATTCAGAGCTACTCTGGTAACTGGAGGACCAAGAACTCTGTAAGATTAACTTCTCGCCACACCAAGGGCACCAAAGACTGCTACTATGCTCTCTAATGGCACAAAAGGTGTTTTATGAAAAGCTGACAATTTGGCTGCTTTATTTTGCACTGAAGATTTTCTCAAATTCTCCTTTCACTGCAGATCCAGTTTACATCACAATGAAAGTACTGGTGGAGCGCTATATTAGCACTCCTACCACTGCTAGCGCTAGAAGGAAACAGCAGTGGATGATTTCCCTGAAATGCTTCATGTGGATAAGATTCTAGTTGCAATTTCATCAGATATGTATCATATTTTATTTAACAGCTACATACACACAAAGCCAGTACAGGAACTTGTTCTCTAGGACTCTGCAGTCAGTCACGCAATCACTGCTTCTCACACAACAAGTGTTTTTATCTCTCTGCACATAGACCATTCCCCCTCCTCCCCCCCACACACACACATGGTACAGCCTTTATAGTACTTTCCACAAAATCTCATTCTCCCCCTACATGGCAGGTTCGTTACAGAGGTTACAATCAAAACATGTCAATTCCTTGACATGATCTGGTATGAACTGCTGTGTCAGGAAATTCCAGGAGTTAGAATCTAGAATTTAACTAATAGTTTCATCTGAATAAAAATGACATTGCAAACTGCATTGTAATATCTAACTTGTACTAGACTTCCTATTTTAACAAGTTTATAAATGTGTTAAAATCACCACTGTGTGGTTGTCTTTGAAACTATTGTAAGCCATCACCTTGTGCTACATCTTGATTGCCTTAATTTTACTTATTAATTGTGGTAAATAGTAGCAGACAGTGATGATTATTTTAAGCTCGTCAGGGCAGGCACTGATTTTAGGTGTTGAGTAGTGCTGACAGGGCTGGCCTTACCATGAGGCGAACTGAGGCGGCCGCCTCAGGTGCCAGACTGGAGGGGGGGGGAGGGTTTGCCACTAGGACCCAGAGTGTAGAAAATTGTGTCTGCTGCTGGTGCATATGTATTCTGTCTGCTCTAGATGCGCAGAGATGGTGGAGTGCTGTGCTGGAGGAAGGAGGGCACAAGAGACATAACAGCCAGGAAAAAGGGTGAGAGGCAATAACAGAAAGCAGCAGGAGCTGCAGAGAGAGAGAGGAGGAGGAACCTCTTATGTACCTCTCTAGCACGCCCAGGAGCCTGGGCTGGTTAACACCAGCTTCTCAGGGAGCTTCCTGTTTCCTGCTGCTTCCCTGAACCCACCTGAGGAGAACAGGCAGTCAACTGAGTAGTAGGAGACAGTTAAGCCCTTAAGACGTTGATATCTTCCCTCACTTAGGCTCTGCTACCAGCCTGCTTATTTGTCCCCTTCAACTGAGTGTTGAGAGCCACTATAGCTGGCACAGAACAGCAGTCATGAGTGAAAGAAGAAAACGCCCCTCTGGGGCAGCATTCAGAAAAAGAAAGCAAGCAAAGGAAGCTTTTCTATCTAAGCAGGAAGGAGCTCTCCTGAGATACATAGACACAAATGTTCACGGCAAGCCTTCTGGCCCCAGTGAGGATGTGAATGGTGAGGAGATGCCTGATCTTCCAGTTAATCAGAGTGCAGGTGACCCGGCAGCTACTGCAACATCCATATCTCCATCTCAAATGGATGTAACCATGCACATTCCTGAAGAAAAGTGTAGATCAGAGAAGAGTGTGGTGGAGGCACAAGAAACAGCTGCTGCTGAGTTTAGTTCCTTAAGTCTAGATGATCCAGGACTGTGGACCCACGTGAGCAGTAGCCTGAGGGACTTCCTTGTACTGCATGGGCCACAGCAAGTGAAAAACTTCATGTTCCACAAAGACAATGAAAATAGAAGTTCCCATCCAACACATTACTGGCATGAAATCCCCAATGCTGGCAAAGTGGAGAGGCCATGGCTTATGTACTCAAAAACCCAGAATGCTGGATACTGTTTTTGTTGCAAACTCTTCCAGTCTAATGTTCCAGCCACATTGGGTTCTACAGGAACAAAGGACTGGAAAAATCTGGCTAGAAATCTGGCATGCCATGAGAAGGCAGCAAATCACTAGAGAGCATTCCATAGGTGGAAAGAGCTTGAGATAAGACTAAGGTTAAAGGCCCCATAGATGATCAGCATCAAGAGAAGATTGCATCAGAGTCTCTTTACTGGCAAAATGTTCTGAAAAGGCTCATTGCCATTGTGAGAATGCTTGCTACCCAAAACCTAGCACTGCATGGCACTTCAGATCAGCTGTATATGCCAAACTATGGAAACTTCCTTAAAATTGTGGAGCTGATGGCTCAGTTTGATGCTGTACTCCAGGAGCATCTAAGAAGAGTCACCACCCAAGAAATGTACACACACCGCTACCTTGGAAAAACAATTTAAAATGAGATCATACAGTTATTGGCAACAAAAGTCAAACAGAAGATTGTGGCAGATCTGAAGTCAGCCAGATATTGCTCTGTTATTCTGGACTGCACACCCGACATCAGCCATACGGAACAAATGACTTTAATGGTACGTTTTGTAACAACAACAGAACCTAGTGAAAATGTCCCTGCAACGGTGACTGTCAGAGAGCATTTTCTAGAATTTATTGACATTGATGATACTACAGGAGCTGGTCTGACAAATGGACTTCTTAAAAAGCTGGAAGATATGGGAATTGCGATAGCTGACGTGAGAGGTCAGGACTACTATAATGGTGCCAACATGAGAGGAAAGAACAGAGGAGTGTAGACACGGATCCGAGAGTTAAACCCTCAAGCTTTTTTTGTCCCATGCAGTTCTCATTCATTGAACTTGGTGGTCATTGATGCAGCATCGGCTTCTAGTGAGGCTGCTGAATTTTTTAATGTAATTCAAAGCATCTATGTATTTTTCTCTGCATCAACTCATCGATGGCAAATTTTGAAGCAACATCTGGGAACATCCTCTCTGACACTAAAACCACTGAGTGCCACACGATGGGAAAGTCAAGTGGAGGCGATAAAGCCTATCAAACACCAAATTGGGAAGATAGATGATGCCATAGTTGCCGTTATGGAGGATAATGCTATGACAGGAACAGTTCATGGGAGAACAGTGGCAGAGGGAAATGGAATCACCAGAAACATACATAACTTCAAATTTCTGTGTGGCTTAGTGTTGTGGCATGACATACTGTTTGAAATAAATGTTGTAAGCAAGAGACTCCGAGGTGTTAATCCTGATATATCGGGAGCAATGGAACAACTGGAGAAAGCAAAGTCATACCTACAGTCTTACCGGTCAGATGAGGGATTTCAAAACGTTCTGAAGAGTGCACAGAAGTTGGCTGAGGAACTTCACACTCAAGCTATTTTCCCACCCATTCAAGAATACAAAAGTCACCGAGGAAGAAGACATTTTGATTACGAGGCACGGGATAATCCCATAAGAGACCCCAAACAACAATTCAAAGTTGAATTCTTTAACCAGGTGCTAGGTTGTGCAATACAGTCATTTGAAGAACGTTTCATGAAGCTCAAGGAACACAGCAGTATATTTGGGATGTTGTATGATATTCCCAGACTCCTCACTCTACCTGAGGAAGACCTACACCAGCAATGCAGGGCACTAGAGACAATGCTGACACATGATGACATGCGCGATATTCATGCGAGTGATTTAGGTGATGAACTGAAAGCCCTTTCAAGATACATTTCAGCAGGATCAACTCCAAAGGCTGTTCTGGAATATATGTGCACAAATAATATGACCACCCTCTTTCCAAATGTTTTTGTTGCTCTGTGCATACTTCTAACAATTCCTGTAACAGTTGCCAGTGGAGAACGCAGCTTCTCCAAACTGAAGTTAATAAAAACACATCTACGCTCCACAATGACACAGGAGAGGCTGGTTGGCCTTGCAACCATCTCAATAGAGCATCAGCTGGCCCAGACTGTGGAACCTTCAGCAGGAAGCAGTTCAAATCTTTTCAACAAAGAAGGCATGGAAAGCACCACATTGATTATTCAAACAGATAAAAATGCCAGTGTTTACTATGCAGACAAGAAAAATTACATTTGCTGTTCAGGCGTTTGAAAGTTAAGTGTTACTTAAAATTTTTGAACAAGCAAACAAGGCATTTTAAGTTGTTAGTTCTCCTTTATTGGGGTAGGTAGCAGAGCAGTACCATGAGAGGAGTAGAACAGGAAGAAGGCAGAATTGAGACCTTTCAAAGTTTTGGCCCAAGTGAGGGGGCATGGGGGCGTCATTTGAGTTCCCCGCCTCAGGTGCCAAAATGTTGTGGGCCGGCCCTTAATGCTGCGCACATCCTTGGCATATAAGTAATAATAGTAATACAAGAATAGAGTAGCAATTCCCAATCTGTGGTGTGCGGACCACTCGTGGTCTGTCAAGAACCAAAAATTTCCTACTTCTTGCTTCCCATTGCTTCTAGCAGCACCCAGGTTTTTCATTTCCTAAAGAAACCTAGCTGCTGATAGAACGGTTAGAAAAAGCAAGATAAGACAGCAAAGCTTCTTGCAATTGTAGCCACTGATATGGAGAGGAGGACAAGAATCCAAAGCTCTCTTTAAGGACCAGAGACTGAGTATGGGCAATCTAGGAAACAAAAATCTAGCTGAGCCATGCATACAGTAGTCTTAGAACCATGTTTAAAATTCATGTTTAAACATGATTTAAGCATGATTCCACTAACCTGGTAGATCACACAGTTTTACTGGTGACTGTGGTTGAGGATACACCATTTAAAAGCCATTTTTCCAAATCTCCCCACCAGCCAGACAAATTAGTTTAAACAGGATCCATTTTTCAACCATATTTAAACACAGCTGTGTGAGACTGTATGGTGGGCAAAGCTCTGAAGTGTAGTCTCCATGATACGAAGTTTGTAAAGGACTAACCTTCTGTCTATCTAATATGTATATATTTAACACACTCATCCCTGTAGTGTTTAGGTGTCCATCCTTAGGGAGTACAAGCATCCTCTATGGCAGTTATGTGAGATCTTCTATCTATGCCAGTTGGAGTCAAGCCTGGTAAATATTCAATTGGGAAACCCAGATGCTGCAGGAAGTGGTGCTAGTAGTTCACTAAGGCCTTGTCTACATGACAGCTTCTTACTAGGCCACTAGCAGGTTGGTGGAGCAGATGGCTAAAATCTCATTCATGTCCACACAGCTAATAACTACTTAACTGTACGCTGCCCCTGCTAGAGGCCTAGTCTGGGTTCATATAAGTGGTTAAAGACACAGTTATTTTGCTGTGTGGATGGGCATTCCTGACTGTTTCACTGTAACCAGTAAATCAAGCTCTCTCCATTGCGTAACTCTTTGTGGGTGCATGTTCCACACTCCACTTTCCCATGTGTTGAGAATGCCACACTGAGCCTGACCTAGGGGGACTCTATCCTTTGTGGTTAAGCTATCCCAGAGCACACACATGGCTAATTCACCCAGAAGCTGTTGGCAGATTTAAAATGCCCGTAACTTATTTTGCTAGATGTAGCACTCTCACATCTGCCCCCATGTGTAAATGGCCACTCTGACCTTCGAGGCTGTAGATTATGGGCTTTATGTAAGAAATCTCATAGACCTCAGCTGAAGTGGGGACCACTAAATACCCATAATTGTTGGTGCTGTGAGCAACTCCTGGAATTATGGGATGGGACTCTGGACTGTAGTTCAAGGTACTCCTAAAGTATGGGTAGGCAGAATGCTGTGTACAGATGCAAATCATGAAGACAGAGAAACTGCTGTGAAGACACAAGTTTAACCATACAACTTGTAAGCAGTTCAGATGATCATGTCCCTAACCTTACAAAATCATGGATCTAGTTATAATCTGAATGGGGCCTAAAGGCATTGTTTCTCCTGAACTGAGCGCTGAACCAACCCACTCCCTGCCCCCCATTATAGTGAGAAGATGCAGATTTTCAGATGATATTGGAAACTAAAGTTTTGGCTAATTGTGTGCATTACAGATAACACAAAATATTTTGCTTCCCTAGCCAAAACCTAATTATTCTGTCTGCTTTAGTTTCACTTAGATCAGGTTTTCTTTACCTTTGGACCTCAACTCATGTACAGTAGTATTATTGTGTGTGTGCTTGTTTCACTACAGAAGTGGCTGTGTTTAAGTGGTGAGGGAAGTGATTTCTGTATGTAATCAAAATTCTTTGGATTATATCAGATTTCACTCAGAGGCCAGCAGGCTTAGTGGGCAGGACATGGCTCAACAGTCTTTCTACCCCAAAGTCCTGGGATGGGCTTGCCTGGCAGTCAGTGGGCCCACCAGTCAGATTTTGATCTATCATTACCCAGACAGACAGGTGGAAAGGTAGGGGCACCCAGACTCTCCCTCTCAACCCAGTCCCAGCCCAGGGAGGGAGGTGTGGAGTGTCTCAGTCGCCTCTTCTTGGTGCACCGGACCAGCTTTCCCTGAGCTGCTCTACCTCCCAGTTTTCTTTGGTTTGCGGTGTGGTCGCAGCCCCCAGCAGTGCATTCCCAATTAGTCTCGGTATATCTACACAGTAACTAGACACCTGCCACTGGCCCATACTAGCCAACTTGGAATCGCAGGGCTACGGCTGCAGGGTTGTTTCATTGCTGTGTAGACTTCTGGGTTCATGCTGGAGCCAAGGCTCTAGGATCCTGGGGGGTGGGAGGGTTCCAGAGCTCAGGCTGCAGCCCAAGCCCAGAAGTCTGCTCAGCACCACAGGACATTGTCATAAATGGAGTTACTGTTCCCAAAGTTATTCTCTGGGACCAGTCACCCGGGGTTCTTTCAACCCAGAGCTCTTGGTAACTTTTACTCTGTGTGAGGTGGTGTCAGGAAATAAATCAGGGGAGACACGGCCGTCTGACCGATAGATGGCTGGCACAAACAGGACAACACAAGAGTGCTTTCACTTAAAGCTAAACTTTACTTAGTCTCAAGCACTTATATACACGTCCGCAACAGGTTAGTAAAACACCCCCAACCCGTGATAATTACCAAAGCTGAGTGTGGCTCTCGAATGGTACAGCGGCAGCCCGTCTGCCGGTGGGGAATACAAGATGCATCCAGAGGAAGAGTCCAGTCCTGAAGAGTCCCACCACCTCAAACTTTTCCCCCTTATTTATACATTAGTAATAGAATGACATGTCCCTTAAAGCAAACTTGTTAAGTAAGCAGTTTCAATGGTCAAGCAAGAGGTTCCTTCTGATTATCGATTAACCAGGTGTGGGTTTTTCCAGAGTTTGCAGCCTTGAGTCTCCAATAAACATTCCTGGGGCACATCCTGCTCTTCTAAAATGCATGTATCAGCAACTTCAACACAATTCTTATCAGGAAGGACGCGGGGTCAAGCTGCCCTCTCTGTGGTACCCAAAAACTCCCCTCCCCTCTTGCCTTGGTTAAACTGAGACTGATGAATGGCCAATTTACAGCTTGCTGACTTGGCTGCTTTTAGCAATAAGCCATAGTGGTTTCAGGCACTTTACTGGTTTGCCAAACTCTCTCCGTACAGGACCCTGTTTACTCCCTTTTGCCTTGGCTTATGAAACGATACCCTGGTCTCAGAGGCCCTGTATGACATACCAGAGTACAGTCCTGACCAGCGTGGGGCTGTCACCCCTGCGCTGCAACCTTTGGTGCCTTACAATGCCTTGCTGAAGTAGCTCCCACCTGGGCCACTCCCAAACAGCCTTCACATGCATGTCACACCCTGAGTGTCTATGTGTAACTGCAGCCTGCCAGCCACACTTGGGTTACACTCTAGCTCTCACCAGCCTAGGTTATACCACAGGGTGACCCCAACACACCACCAATCTTCCACAGAAATGTATGTCCTGTGCTTTCCAGTCCTCTCCTGTATAAATA
Organism: Lepidochelys olivacea; assembly: GCF_965140295.1. Classification (NCBI taxonomy): domain Eukaryota; kingdom Metazoa; phylum Chordata; order Testudines; family Cheloniidae; genus Lepidochelys; species Lepidochelys olivacea. The sequence goes on along the minus strand of NC_140413.1, from coordinate 100,130,651 downwards.
TTTTAAGTCTTATTTCTTTAAGAGAATAATATATCAGTTTATTATCTCAAATAGTTATTCAGACACTTCATTTTAAACACATTAGATTAGATAAAACAAGGTTTATTAACTACAAAGAGATAAATTTTAAGCGTACAAGTAATGAGGTATAAAAGTCAGAAATGTTTACAAGAAAAATAAAGATAAGATGTTTACTAATGCCTAACTTATCAAACTATTTTAGATTAAAGCAATATTTCAACCAGCAGTGTGGTGCAGTGGAAACATGCTGGGCCCATAACCCAGAAGTTAATGGATCAAAAAAACCATCCTCTGCTAGGTTTCTGAGGGCAGGGCTGTCCCTAGGGGAGTGCAGGGCCCAGAGCAGAAGTGACATCACTTCCAGGATTGACCGTGCCGGGGGTGGATGGTGAGGCTGGGGGAGGCAGTGCTCCCCAAACAGCCAGGAGTGGCTCCCCACCCACACTCCGCCCCACGGTGCCTCGCACTCTCACCTGGCGCTCCAGGACTGGGAAGGCTGCAGCTGGGAGGCTCTCCCTCAGGTGGAAGGGGCAGGGCTGGGGGTAGTCTCCCCATCCAGCGGTTCACCTGCCACCCATGCAGTGCTGGCCAAATGCACTGCCCCGCTGGGCCCCCCAAAGCGCGGGGCCTGGAGCAGCCACCCCAATTTGCCATCCCTAGGGACGGCTCTGTCTGAGAGTTTAGACTACATGACCGTTGCAGTCTCTTCTGACTCTATGACTCTCACCACATGCTTTCAACAGTCTTACTGACCAAACTCTATCAGTTAGGACCCCTCCCCCAGATTCCAATGACTGCTTCCTTTGTCTCTTCAGGTACAGTGAATGCAATGGGTAGAGAGAGAGGGAGGAGCATTGGGCTCTTTGTCCCTCCTTTTTATAGTTTCAGTCCCCCTCTTGAAAAACATTTCCAGCAGAGACCCAGGAGCCAAAGAGTCTATGTGGAAGGATCCTCCCTGCTGTTTTTTTCATGTGTTTGAACTTCCTTTGTCTTCCCTTCCTGCAAATGAAGCTGTGTACACATTCCTTTGTTTAGGCCAGACCTGTTTGCCAACTTCTGTTTGGGCAGGGCTGTGGGTTTTAGAACATGGGTTAAGAACACCATACAGGGGAATCTCATAACTTCACCTACAATGTTGCCACACATATTTTACCAGGACAATAATGATCAGCAAATATGAGTTTTCAAATGAGATCTTACAAAACATAGTTTCTACAAAGATTATTATAATAGTGTATAGGGTGTGAATACAGGGGTATATTCTGTCACACCCTGGCAAAAGAAGGTTTACTTAAACTCTCAGCAGGTGTGTAGAATGGTGGTCAAATGTGTGTTTGGCCAATTGAAATCCCGCTGGCAATGTCTACAGACTGATTTGGATTCCAATGTCATCAGTTCTGTCCGTATCACTGTGGCTTGTTGTGCTCTTCAAAATCTTTGTGATGCCAGCTGGAGCTGGATGCACCTTGGCAACTGAAATTGGGGATGCTTTGTGCTCCCATATTATGGATTTGCATGGCTCAATGGAAGAGGGAGAATAGTACCTTTATGAATGTGCTGACGGGGAAGGGCATTGATTGCCGGGGTGGGGGAGTTGATTGCCATGCATTGTACTTTTGAATGACATGATGACTTATAAATGGGTGGGTGAATAGTATGGATTGATGTATATAGCTGTATGGAGACATGGGTTTTGCATAAACCTCCTCATTGTCTCTGATCATGTGTTTACCTCTAATATCTGAAATACACATACTATGACTGTCAAGGTTCCTCCCCCACTCTGAACTCTAGGGTACAGATGTGGGGACCTGCATGAAAAACCTCCTAAGCTTATCTTTACCAGCTTAGGTCAAAACTTCCCCAAGGTACAAAATATTACACCCGTTGTCCTTGGACTGGCCGCTACCACCACCAAACTAATACTGGTTACTGGGGAAGAGCTGTTTGGACGCGTCCTTCCCCCCAAAATACTTCCCAAAACCTTGCACCCCACTTCCTGGACAAGGTTTGGTAAAAAGCATCACCAAATTGCCTAGGTGACTACAGACCCAGACCCTTGGATCTTAAGAACAATGAACAATCCTCCCAACACTTGCACCCCCCCTTTCCTGGGAAATGTTGGATAAAAAGCCTCACCAATTTGCATAGGTGACCACAGACCCAAACCCTTGGATCTGAGAACAATGAAAAAGTATTCAGTTTTTTACAAGAAGACTTTTAATAAAAAATAGAAGTAAATAGAAATAAAGAAATCCCCCCTGTAAAATCAGGATGGTAGATATCTTACAGGGTAATTAGATTCAAAAACATAGAGAACCCCTCTAGGCAAAACCTTAAGTTACAAAAGAGATACACAGACAGAAATAGTTATTCTATTCAGCACAATTCTTTTCTCAGCCATTTAAAGAAATCATAATTAACACATACCTAGCTAGATTACTTACTAAAAGTTCTAAGACTCCATTCCTGGTCTATCCCCGGCAAAGACCAGCATATAGACAGACACAGACCCTTTGTTTCTCTCCCTTCTCCCAGCTTTTGAAAGTATCTTGTCTCCTCATTGGTCATTTTGGTCAGGTGCCAGCGAGGTTACCTTTAGCTTCTTAACCCTTTACAGGTGAGAGGAGCTTTCCCCTGGCCAGGAGGGATTTCAAAGGGGTTTACCCTTCCCTTTATATTTATGACAATGACATATGACACATAACGGCAAAAAATTCTTTATAAAATAAAAACATTTAGTTTTACACATGTATTGGACAAGTACAATATTAAACAATTGCCTGGCAGGACAGCTGCCAAAAGCTTTAAAAGTAGCCAAAATCAAAGTGCACAAAGAAATGTGAACAGTTAAACTGTGCAGAGGACACCCTTCCTCCCCACCCCCCAAATATTATTGTGTGTCCCTTGGTGTGTCCCCCTATTCTTCTTTCCCTTCCAACTCAGTGCAGGAGCACAGAAAAAAATCATTTTGGAATTTCCAGGACAGAACTGAATGTATCTGTAGCTCACGAAAGCTTATGCTCAAATAAATTGGTTAGTCTCTAAGGTGCCACAAGTCCTCCTGTTCTTTTTGCGAATACAGACTAACACGGCTGCTACTCTGAAACAGGACAGAACTGTTACTTTTTGAAACTGAGTTTCAATATAGGGGCCCAGGACTGCTTCAGACCACAGAGCTCCCTGGACACAGCCAGATTACAGAAGCCAGTGACAGACGTGTTGGACATAGCGAAAGACAGAAGTGTTGAGAGAATAAAAATCACAACTTTAAAAAAAAATTTTTTTTAAATAGAGTTTAAGGGGAGATCTGTAGCCGCATTGTGCTACGTAAGCCTTCGCTATCATTTCAGGCATTGCTGAGCTCTTTAGGTCTTTTCTGTAATCTGGAAAGCTTGTCTCTTCCACCAACAGAGGTGGTCCAGTAAAAGATATTAAAAGTAAAAGACACCACCTTGTCTCTCTAATATCCTGGCACCAACATGGCTACATCACCACTGCATACACCCATTTCAAGTCATTTATATTTAATTATCCAGGCTGTTCAAATACCAAAAAGTATCATTTGTTTTCTTTAAAATATAAAGTACAAAGTATTGGCACTTTAACTGGTGTATTGGCACATTAATATTTAGGTGGGTAAATTTTACATTTCCACAGTTCTCAAAAATGTCTTCAGTTCCTTTATTTGTTTTTCTTCACCTCTTCATGATTCATTACAATGTGAATCCTTTTTTAGATCAGCATTAATTTAATTTCCCACAGGATAATACTTTTCAGAAAAAGCCATTATAGTTCGCCAAATTTGCCTGTATGTTTATTTTGACCTGTAAGCTGGCATCGTTAACTCACTTGGTCCAACAAAGACAATGTATTCTACATGGATGTCTTTTCTTCAAAGCATATTGTCTGGTTTGTAGCATTGGCTATAGTGAAACAAAGGATTTTAAACAGACAAAAGGCACTATTTCCCCAGTCACTTCTCTCTCCAGTGTAGTACTTAGCTTCTTCAGAAGCTGCTGCTATGACTTAGGGCTGGTGTACACAATCAGTTTGAGCACCAATTTAACTGAACAATCTCAATTAGTTAAATCAGTTGCAACTTCAAGGTGGTTACACTTATTTTGGATTAAGAATGCCATATTTTGATTTTGTTTAAATCCAGAATAAGGGTGCCCACACAATGGAAACCAATTTAGTTAAATGGCTGCTCATACTGAGTAAACATGAGTCATTGAAGAAACTGTTTTTAGTTTTACCATGTGAATTGATTGCAGGCTCTTCCTTTCCTGCTGATTTAATATGCCATCAGAATTGATCAGATGGTTCTTGACCTAAAAATCTGAGGTTGACTTGCTCTAATATGTAATAGCAGATTGTGTAAACTACGTACAAAACATTGTGTACAATGGCAGAACTACACTGAATTAGGTGGGAAGTATACGGCAATGTTAAGTAATTGCCAAATCATTCAGTAACCTTTAGTTATATTTATATAATTATGCAAATACACTTCAAAATGATGCACATCATTTACTTGAGTTATAGAAGTGGAACGCCACTCCTTCCATTGCTTATTGGAGCCCGATGCATTGGTGGTATAATGGTGAACATAGCTGTCTTCCAAGCAATCGACCAGGGTTTGATTCCAGAACAATGGATCCATTGCTTATTGTGGGAGCAACACAGTAAGAAAAAGCAGCTCTGTAAACCCATACATCCACAAATGACTGATTCCTTCATCTGCAAGCTCCCTTGAAGGGCTTGTCTATACCGGAGGAAAAAAGCATTGAGAAATTGTTTACTAACACAATGTTAAACTCAACTTTCCCCTTACAGTGGACTAGCACAGTTGTTTTCTAAAAAATCTGTTAGCTGGTCAGGTTAACCCTATTGTTTAAATATTTTAAAACACTGTTGGCCTTGTCTACTTGGAGGATTTGAGAGCACCTGCTCTTCATGCAGCCTCCTAGCACAGTGATGCAAGCCTGGTTTCAAACAGTGGTAAACTGCAGTGGTGTAAGTCACATCTTAGAATCATAGAATACCAGGGTTGGAAGGCACCTCAGGAGGTCACTTGATGTACAGGGGTTGAACACAGCGATTTCAAGGGTCACTTAAAAATAATCATGTTCTTTCGAAGGGCATCTTGTTCCTTCCTCAATCTAAATTCAAAACCAGCTCCAAGAGTCCAAACTCAGACTCAAGGTTCGTTTACAGACAAAAACAAAACCAAAAAACCCCCAGTCAAACAAGATTAATTATCGACCGTCAGATCCAGGAGATTATTCATTTTTGGTCTTTTAAGGCACAGCTCACAGTTTGTCCTTTATACTGGAACCAGAAATATTCCATCGGGTTGTCTAGCTCAGAGGAGCCGCAGCAGAAAGCCACGGGCTGCCTGGGGCTTGAGAGCCCCACTCAGAAGATGTTGCCCCGGCCCAGAAACGCACCAGGGCGGAGCCAGCGGCAGCGGCAGCCGGGGAGCGTGTGTTTGTAGCTTGCGGCCGCGGTTGTTTTCTCCTCCCTCAGAACGTGCTGCGGGTTGCACCCAGCAAACCAGCCAGTTTTGCTTTGGCAAAAGCACCCGCGGCATCTCCCAATGAGCCGGCGCCCCACCCCCTTTCCCCGTCCCCGCCCACTCTCCCGCGCACCCCGGGCGGTCGCTCCTGCACGGCTCCCGTCTCTCCCAGCTCCCGAGCCCGACTCCCACCGCGGCGCAGAGCCAGCCCCCGCACCGGAAGGGGAAGCGCCGCCCCGGAGGAAAGGCAAAGGCAGCTTTGCATGAAGTTTGCTCGGGACAGAGTCTTCGGCTGAGCGGGGCAGGTAATGGGGGGACGGTGCAAGCAGCGCCGGGGAGGGCTGGCCCGCGGGCCGCAGCTCCGGTCCCGCCGAGCCCTAAGGCAGGGGGCAGAGGGAGCGGCCGGGGCCGGGGCCGGCGGGGAGAGGCGGTTGCGAAGTGAAGCCTTCGCTGCCCCTTTCTCCGACCGACGCGGCCGGCGTGCGCCCCGGCCACGCACCGCGGTGCCCTGGGCTCACCTGGCTCTGCCTCTCGCGGGGGGTGGGGGGGCTGCCCGGCTGAGCGGGGCCCTGGCGTGGCGTGTGCGCGCTCTGCGTCCGGGCGTGTGGAGGGAGCCTCCCTGCCTTTACCCCCTCCCCCTCTACACACACACACACACACACACTCTTCAGCGGGGTGCGCAGAGGAGCGTGGCCAGATGACCTGATGTTCAGGGCTTTTGTCTTAGGTAGGCTCTGTTGCTGCCCACCCCCTCGCCAGTGCGCTGTCTGCTCGCCCTAGTTCGGAAGGTGACTCCTGGGGGCATTCTGCGCTAGGGGGACCAGGTGTCGGGTTTTTGACCGGAACAGCCTGTCGAAACGGGATCCTGACGGCTCCAGCCAGCACCGCTGACCGGACTCTTGACTATCCGGTTGGCGGCGCTGGCACGCTCTCTGCTAGCCTCTGCGCTGCGCGGTTCCCAGGAAGCAGCCGGCATGTTCCCCCTCCGCCTCCTACACGTGGAGCAGTCGAGGCTATCCATGCTGTCCCCTCCCCAAGCACCACTCCACAGCTCCCATTGGCCAGTAACCACGGCCAATGGAAGCTGTAGGGGTGGTGCCTGTGGACAGGGGCAGAGTGCAGAACCCCCTGGCTGCACCTCTGGGTAGGAGCTGGAGGAGGGACATGTCGCTGCTTTCTTGAGCTGCTTGAGGTAAGTGCCGCCCAGAGCCAGCACTCCTCATCCCCTTCCGTGCCCCAACTCCAGCCCTGATCCCTCTCCCACCCTCTGAACCCCTCAATCCCAGCTTGAAGCATCCTTCTTCACCCCAAACCCCTCGTCCCTGGCCCCACCCCAGTTGAAGCCCTCACCCCATCTTGCAGTTCAACCCACTGTCTCAGCCTGGAGCCCGCTCCTGCACTCTGAACTCCTCATTTCTGGCCCCACACAGGAGCCCACACCCCCAGCCAGAGCCCTCACCCCCTCCTGAACCCCAGCCCGGTGAAAATGAGCGAGTGAGTGAGGGTGGGGAGAGCGAGCGACAGAAGAAGGGGGCTGGAGTGAGCAAGGGACGGCACCTCAGAAAAGGGGCAGGGGATGGGCACGGCCTCAGAGGAGGGGCAGGGCAGGGGGCGGGGCAAGTGTTCGATTTTATGCAAGTAGAAAGTTGGCAACCAATAAAATGAAATGTGCCAAAAAATAAAAAATTCTGCACACAATATTTTTAAATTCTGCAATTTTTATTTGTCAAAATAACGCTACATAATCACACCAGTTTCAATTATTTTGGTAATTTATTTTAAAATATCTGTCAGCAAGTATGTCTGTAACAGTGTATATACACATACACACACACAAATTCCCCCAGGAGTAGAGAACTAAAGAAACCCCTATGAGAACCCAGTTCCTGTTTCTTTGTCCTCCCCCTCCCACAGCTAGAGACCTACAACCTCTTCCCGTCCAGAGCCCACCTGCGGGCCACCCCCCTGTCAATACACCCGAACACTCTCCTCCCCAGAGACCAGCTGTTGGGCCCCCCTTTGCCCAGACACCCGTCCCCCTGCTTGTCCCCCATGAGTCCAGGGAATACACAGGGAGAAACAGCTTGATGCTTGGTCCCAGGCTTGTGTGGACTTTCCTGCATGCAGCCCTCTCCTTCCCTCAGGCATGCTGGGAACTGCAGCTGCCAGGAACCCTCTAGCTCCCTCTCCCTCCCTGCAGCAGTGTCTTCTATGTGCAAGCTGGGCTCTGCCAAGTCCAGTGGCGGCTAGCAGTGCTGCAGCCCATTTCTTTGGGGGAAAGGAAATTCTGCTTGCACATTAATTTCTGCAAAATTCTGCATTGTGCATTGGCACACAATTCCCTCAGGAGTAGAAGATACATGTACTGTGTGGAAAGTGCTTTGAGAGCCTTGGCTGGTGGTGAAGTGCGAAGTGGTTGATGGCACATTTTTCCCTCTGAATCGCTTTTAGGGTTCATCTGGCGCATTTTGTGCATCTGGTTCTTTGGGAGAGACTTTTGCTTATCTCACCACCTAATCTTGACCACAAGTGTTGCTTCTGAAGATACCTGATCTTTGCAAAATGGTGTTATAGCGTAATATTTTCCCCAAATCCTCCTTTTTTGCTTGCTGCTTTGGTGGGAGGCTTTCTAAAAAGCACGTGCTAAAATGAGGTAAAATTGTATGGTGAATGAGAGAGGATTGTATGCTCCTCTCTTTCAGGAAGCTGAAAGTTAGAATTACCGTTGCACCTCAGTTTCCTTGTAAGCATTACAAATTGCTGTGACACCTGATTGCACTTTCCTTGAAGAGCAGTATGGGGCAAACCTAGTTCAGCAGAGTCAGGGTATGTCTACACTATGAAATTAGGTCAAATTTACAGAAGTTGGTTTTTTAGAAATTGTTTTTATATAGTAGATTGTGTGTGTCCCCACAGAAAATGCTCTAAGTGCATTAAGTGCATTAACTCGGCGGAGTGCTTCCACAGTACCGAGACAAGCGTCGACTTCCGGAGTGTTGCACTGTGGATAGCTATCCCACAGTTCCCACAGTCTCTGCTGCCCATTGGAGTTCTGGGTTGAGATCCCAATGCCTGATGGGGCAAAAAAATTGTCACGGGTGGTTCTGGGTACATGTCATCAGGCCCTTCTTCCCTCCCTCCCTCTGTGAAAGCAATGGCAGACCATCGTTTCGTGCCTTTTTTCCTGAGTTACCTGTGCAGACGCCATACCACAGCAAGCATGGAGCCCGCTCAGCTCACTGTCACCATATGTCTCCTGGGTGCTGGCAGATGCGGTACGGCATTGCTACACAGTAGCAGCAACCCATTGCCTTGTGGCAGCAGACAGTACAATAGGACTGGTAGCCATCACCGTCATGTCCGAGGTGCTCCTGGCCGTGTCGGTCACAAGCGCCTGGGCAGACATGGGTGCAGGGACTACATTAGGAGTGACTCGACCAGGTCACTCTCTTTAGTCCTGCAGGCAGTCCTATTGTACCATCTCATGGTGAGCAGGCAGGAAATATGGATGGCTAGCAGTCCTATTGTACCATCTTTTGCCGGGCAGGCAGGAGATGAGGATGGCTAGCAGTCCTATTGTACCATCTTCTGCCGAGTAGCCAAGAGATGTGGATGGCTTGCAGTCCTTCTGCACCATCTGCTGCCAGCCAAAGATGTAAAAGATAGATGGAGTGGATCAAAACAAGAAATAGACCAGATTTGTTTTGTATTCATTTCCCCCCTCCCCACTGCCCCGAAGTCCTGCCTGAAATACGAGAGGGAGGGATAGCTTAGTGGGTTGAGCATTGGCCTGCTAAACCAAGGGTTTTGAGTTCAGTCCTTGCGGGGGCCATTCTGTGTGACAGTTGTTTTTGTTTCTCCATGATGTAAAGTCACCCCCTTTGTTGATTTTAATTCCCTGTAAGCCAACCCTGTAAGCCGTGTCGTCAGTCACCCCTCCCTCCGTCAGAGCAACGGCAGACAATCGTTCCGCGCTTTTTTTCTGCGCAGACGCCACACCACGGCAAGCATGGAGCCCGCTCAGATCACTTTGGCAATTAAGAGCACATTAAACACCACACGCATTATCCAGCAGTATATGCAGCACCAGAACCTGGCAAAGCGAAACCGAGCGAGTAGGCGACGTCAGCACGGTGATGAGGACATGGACACAGACTTCTCTCAAAGCATGGGCCCTGCCAATGCAGGCATCATGGTGTTAATGGGGCACGTTCATGCCGTGGAATGCCGATTCTGGGCCTGGGAAACAAGCACAGACTAGTGGGACCGCATAGTGTTACAGGTCTGGGACAATTCCCAGTGAAATGCATAAGGGCACTTTCATGGAACTTTGTGACTTGCTTTCCGCTGCCCTGAAGCGCATGAATACCAAGATGAGAGCAGCCCTCACCATTGAGAAGCGAGTGGCAATAGCCCTGTGGAAATTTGCAACGCCAGACAGCTACCAGTCAGTCGGGAATCAATTTGGAGTGGGCAAATCTACTGTGAGGGCTGCTGTGATGCAAGTAGCCAGCGCAATCAAAGATCTGCTGATATCAAGGGTAGTGACCCTGGGAAATGTGCAGATCATAGTGGATGGCTTTGCTGCAATGGGATTCCCTAACTGTGGTGGGGCCATAGACGGAACTCATATCCCTATCTTGGCACCGGAGCACCAAGCTGGCGAGTACATAAACCGCAAGGGGTACTTTTCAATAGTGCTGGAAACACTGGTGGATCACAAGGGACATTTCACCAACATCAACGTGGGATGGCCGGGAAAGGTACATGACGCTCGCATCTTCAGGAACTCTGGTCTGTTTCAAAAGCTGCAGGAAGGGACTTTATTCCCAGACCAGAAAATAACTGTTGGGGATGTTGAAATGCCTATAGTTATCCTTGGAGACCCAGCCTACCCCTTAATGCCAAGGCTCATGAAGCCATACACAGGCAGCCTGGACAGTAGTCAGGAGCTGTTCAACTACAGGCTGAGCAAGTGCAGAATGGTGGTAGAATGTGCATTTGGACGTTTAAAGGCACGCTGGTGCAGTTTACTGACTTGCTTAGACCTCAGCAAAACCAATATTCCCACTGTTATTACTGCTTGCTGTGTGCTCCACAATCTCTGTGAGAGTAAGGGGGAGACATTTATGGCAGGGTGGGAGGTTGAGGCAAATCGCCTGGCTGCTGGTTACGCGCAGCCAGACACCAGGGCGGTTAGAAGAGCACAGGAGGGCGCGGTGCATCAGGGAAGCTTTGAAGACCAGTTTCATGACTGGCCAGGCTACAGTGTGAAAGTTCTGTTTGTTTCTCCTTGATGAAACCCCCCGCCCCTTGGTTCACTCTACTTCCCTGTAAGCTAAGCACCCTCCCCTCCTCCCTTCGATCACCACTTGCAGAGGCAATGAAGTCATTGTTGCTTCACATTCATGCATTCTTTATTAATTCATCACACAAATAAGGGGATAACTGCCAAGGTAGCCTGGGAGGGGTGGTGGAGGAGGGAAGGACAAGGCCACACAGCACTTCAAAAGTTTAAAACTTATTGAATGCCAGCCTTTTGTTGCTTGGGCAATCCTCTGGGGTGGAGTGGCTGGGTGGCCGGAGGCCCCCCCACCGCGTTCTTGGGCATCAGGGTGTGGAGGCTATGGAACTTGGGGAGGAGGGCAGTTGGTCACACAGGGGCTGTAGCGGTGGTCTGTGCTCCTGCTGCCTTTCCTGCAGCTCAGCCATACGCTGGAGCACACTAGTTTGATCCTCCAGCGGCCTCAGCATTGAATCCTGCCTCCTCTCATCATGCTGCCGCCACCTTTCAGCTTCAGCCCTTTGTTCAGCCCGCCACCTCTCCTCCCGGTCATTTTGTGCTTTCGTGCACTCTGACATTGTCTGCCTCCACACATTTATCTGTGCTCTGTCAGTGTGGGAGGACAGCATGAGCTCAGAGAACATTTAATCACGAGTTTGGTTTTTTTGCCTTCTAATCTTCACTAGCCTCAGGAAAGGAGAAGATCCTGTGATCCTTGAAACACATGCAGCTGGTGGAGAAAACAAAAGGGACAGTGGTATTTAAAAAGACACATTTTATGGAACAATGGGTACACTCTTTCACAGTAAACCCTGCTGTTAACATTGTATACAAAGCACATGTGCTTTCGTTCCAAGGTCGCATTTTGCCTCCCCCCGCCACGTGGCTAGCCACTCACCCCTCCCCGTGGCTAACATTTCTGTTCAGCCACAGGCAAGCAGCCCAGCAGGAATGGGCACCTCTGAATGTCCCCTTAAGAAAAGCACTCTATTTCAACCAGGTGACCATGAATTATATCTCACTCTCCTGAGGATAACACAGAGAGATAAAGAACGGATGTTGTTTGAATGCCAGCAAACATACACTGCAATGCTTTGTTCTACAATGATTCCCGAGTACGTGCTACTGGCCTGGTGTGGTAAAGTGTCCTACCATGGTGGACGGAATAAGGCTGCCCTCCCCAGAAACCTTTTGCAAAGGCTTTGGGAGTACATCCAGGAGAGCTGGAAATGCCAGGGCAAATTAATCATTAAACATGCTTGCTTTTAAATCATTTATATTATTTTAAAAGGTACATTCACCAGAGGTCCCTTCTCCGCCTGGCAGGTCCGGGAGGCAGCCTTGGTTGGGTTCGGGGGGTACTGGCTCCAGGTCCAGGGTGAGAAACCGGTTTCTCCGCTTGCTTGCTGTGAGCTATCTACAAGCTCCTCCTCATCATCATCTTCCTCGTCCCCAAAACCTGCTTCTGTGTTGCGTCCATCTCCATTGAAGGAGTCAAACAACACGGCTGGGGTAGTGGTGGCTGAACCCCCTAAAATGGCATGCAGCTCATCATAGAAGCGGCATGTTTGGGACTCTGACCCAGAGTGGCTGTTTGCCTCTCTGGTTTTCTGGTAAGCTTGCCTCAGCTCCTTAAGTTTCATGCGGCACTGCTTCGGGTCCCTGTTATGGCCTCTGTCCTTCATGCCCTGGGTGATTTTTGCAAATGTTTTGGCATTTTGAAAACTGGAACGGAGTTCTGATAGCACAGATTCCTCTCCCCAATACAGTGATCAGATCCCGTACCTCCTGTTCGGTCCATGCTGGAGCTCTTTTGCGATTCTGGGACTCCATCATGATCAACTCTGCTGATGAGCTCTGGCCAGCGTGGCAAGCTGCAGGTGACCATGCAAACAGAAAATTGAAATTCAAAAGTTCGCGGGCCTTTTCCTGTCTACCTGGCCAGTGCATCTGAGTTGAGAGTGCTGTCCAGAGCGGTCACAATAGAACACTCTGGGATAGCTCCCGGAGGCCAATACCGTCTAATTGCGTCCACAGTACCCCAAATTCGACCCGGCAAAGCCAATTTAAGCGCTAATCCCCTTGTCGGGGGTGGAGTAAGGAAATCGATTTTAAGAGCCCTTTAAGTTGAAAAAAAGGGCTTTGTTGTGTGGACAGGTGCAGGGTTAAATCGATTTAATGCTGCTAAATTTGACCGCAACTCCTAGTGTAAACCAGGGCTTAGAGGAGAAACTTTGTATAATGAGGTTGTTTTATTTAGAAATTCTTCAGAAAACAGGCACATGGTAGTGCAGCTGAGAACAGTAATTTATTTATTTTCAAGTGCATGACAATGTCCTCATTTGCAGAAAGAGAGATGATCATGTTGATACACATTGCACTCTGTAATGTGAAGCTTTGAAGGAAAAAATCAGGTTACAACATGGACCAACTTATTTGTCATTGATTAAGTAAAAATGATGTACCAGGTTGACTATTATAGATTAACACATAATTAATGTGTACATTTCCCCAAGTATGTAATCGTCAATTCTTGACTGAACAGAATGCTTTAGAGATGCAAATAGAAGGTGATTGTGCTGACTGGTGAGACTGGTTGTGGTGCTGTGATTGTTTTGTTTTATTGGTGACTACAGTGGTTTCATTTCAGTATCTCTTTGATTTCTTGCGTTTGACTCTTAACCCGTCTCTCCCCTACTCATTTCATGGTATCAAATGTTGGGGGAGATTCTAGAGTTTTAGTAGGCTGGTCTTATTGCTTGGCACTCTCTGCACTGACCGTAGAGTCTTGGGTCCTATTGCACAAATGTTTGAATGCTGTTGACTGGCTGTTTCAAGGACACAGCCTTGGTTGATGGAGATCAGGGTGTACCCCATAAAGACTGAGAGCCTTTTCAGTGACAGGCTCATGATAGTGGAACTTGTTACCACTAGCTATCAGATAGCACCAAATCCTGCTACCTTCTGGACACAGTGCAAGATTCATCACTTCATGCAAGTGCTTACTTAATTGATTGATGGAGTCCCACCTTATAAGTAAGGGATCCTGAGGGAAGAGGAGAGCTATGTTCCTGTAGTACTATGGACATCAGAGTGCCGTTCGAGAACAGGACCCCAGCCTTCCACGATGCCTGAGCTCGAAAGGTAGAGAAATATGCCCCTCTGGCCGAAACCTTGAGAGCTAAGGGTTACCAGGTCCGGACACGTGCACTGATCGTCGGAGCCTTAAGTGCATGGGACCCTGGTAACGAGCGAGTGCTGAGAGAATGCAGAATCGGTCAACGCTACACTCGGCTGATACAGCAACTCACGGTGTCAAATGTCATCAGGTGGTCAAGGGACATCTACATAGAACACATCACTGGACATCGGCAATACCAGGAGGGATGAGCTGGAGCGCCGATGAGAAACGCAGTCAGGAAAGTAACAAATACTTTCCTTATGGATTGCATTTTCTAAATGGACAACCAACCTAATTCTCAATTACCGAGGGACAATCTCCACTCATTGATATATTTTGCTTTTCACAACCAAATTTCTGTACAACTTTTCATGAGTGATGTACCCAAGTATTCTAATATCTAAACTGTGTTAATCTATTCACCTAAATTTGGGTTATTGCTGATTATGTACTCTATGTATCATATGACTTTTAAAAACTAACTTTGTATTTGTGGATAATCTAATCAGTATACCCAGATGTATAGACACTGTTATAGATATCAGGGTTGGAAGGGATGTCAGGAGGTCATCTAGTCCAACCCCCTGCTCAAAGCAGGACCAATCCCCAACTAAATCATCCCAGCCAGGGCTTTGTCAAGCCTGACCTTAAAAATATCTAAGGAAGGGGATTCCACCACCTCCCTAGGTAACGCATTCCAGTGTTTCACCACCCTCCTAGTGAAAAAGTTTTCCTAATATCCAACCTAAACCTCCCCCACTGCAACTTGAGACCATTACTCCTTGTTCTGTCATCAGCTACCACTGAACACAGTCTAGATCCATCCTCTTTGGAACCCCCTTTCAGGTAGTTGAAAGCAACTATCAAATCCCACCTCATTCTTCTCTTCCGTAGACTAAACATCCCCAGTTCCCTCAGCCTCTCCTCATAACTCATGTGTTCCAGTTCCCTAATCATTTTTGTTGCTCTCCGCTGGACGTTTTCCAATTTTTCCACATCCTTCTTGTAGTGTGGGGCCCAAAACTGGACACAGTACTCCAGATGAGGCCTCACCAATGTCGAATAGAGGGGAACGATCATGTCCCTCGATCTGCTGGCAATGCCCCTATGTATAAATCCCAAAATGCCGTTGGCCTTCTTGGCAACAAGGGCACACTGTTGACTCATATCCAGCTTCTCATCTGCTGTAACCCCTAGGTCCTTTTCTTCTCCCATAAGTGTGGGTGAAAAGGGTCTCACACCACTTGGCAAGGTTGCATCATGAGAAAAAACAACTTTGCTCTATTTCCACACTTTCTAATCTTTCAAAGTAGCAGGAGGTGGAGAAGTGATACAAATGCATTAGACTCTATAGCAAAACGAAGAGACCAAACCACAGACTCTGGACTCAGCAGTCATGTATCCTGCAGTCTGAACTTGGAATCTGATACATTCCCTCATTGGCTACCATCATTTGCCCAGCATGGAAGTGCTTCTTGTTCAACAAGGCAGCCAGATTGGGACCCATAGGCATGGAATGGCTCTGAAGGAATCAGCTGTTTCTCTCTGTGCTTCATGGAACTTGGGATCCAAATGGCAAAGACAGTTGTGCCCAGTTTAATCATGGAATCCTTTAGGAGTGTGATCAATGCCACTTAACAAAGGAGCAGGGTTCTAAAAATAGTTTACCTGGGCCACAGGTCACCATAGCTTCCAACTCTGGGGTGAAAATCAACCACCAGTACTTGCAGTTTCTACATGAGTTCTTGTGAAATCTTTGACCTTACTTGGAGTAATTTTACACTTCTCTGGAGTAGAATTCTTCACCAACCACACAACATATCAGTAGTGATAGTGAGGTATAACTCCCCCAAATATGCCCTTTTATTTCTTTAATCTGGTGGCACAGATTTAAATTAGGGACTACATTCAGGTGCTGCTCAGATTCCTTGTAAGGCACCAAATGTCAGGTATCTATTAAAAATAGGTGTCTTTCTGCATCTCTAGATGATGGTTTACTACTAAACAAAGAGGTAGTATGCCCAACATGAGGCAGTCATCATCAGTGATCCCTTGAGGTTGAGGATGATCTCTTTTACAGGTTTTATTTATTTTTCATGGGTCCTTTGGTGACTGAGGAGTCCGATCCTTGAGCCGCAAGCTTGTTGGTAGACATTGCAGGTGGTGTTGGAAGACAGGGTTGGGCCACAATCAGTGTGTGACAGTTATCTTTCCTTTCTTTTCTGGCATTTTTCTGCAACCAGGGCAAGGCAATTTTCCTCAAAAGTGGACGTTTCCTCTCTGACTAGTCTTCGCCACTTATCCTTATCCTGGGCTGCTGTCTCCCAGTGTGTGGTGTCAATGCCAAATCTCTTGATGTTTACCCTGAGGGTGTCTTTAAAGTGTTTCTTTTTGCTTCCCCGTTTCCTTTCTCTTTTGGTGAGTTGGACGTACAGCAGTTGTTTTGGTAAGCATGTATCAGGCATAAGCACACAGTGCCTGCTCCACCTCAGCTGGTGCTGGATAATCAGGGCCTCAACACTGAAGATGTTGGCCTCTGGAAGGACACTGACATTAGTGTGATGATCCTCTCACTTTATGTTGAAGATCTTCCAAAGAAAGTGCTGGCATTCCAGGTTTTTCAGGTGTTTTTTATCGGTCACCCAACTCTCGCAGCTGTCAAGGAGAGTTGGCATTACCACCACTTTATAAACTAAAAGTCTAGGATGTGTTCTGATGTTGTGATTGTTGAAAGTCTGGCGAGACAGTTTGCCAAAAGGAAGGCTGATGTTGCAGATTCGATGCTGAATCTTGACATCTATGTCTGCCCTCTGTGAGAGATGGCTGCCAAAATAGGCAAAGTATTCTACATTATTCCAGTTCTTCTTTGTCAATGTAGATCTTCCTTGCTGGGTCTGATGATTGACCGGGGAGTGGGTTTATTAATTTAAGAGCAATCATACACAGGCCAGCAGAAGGAGGCCAAAACAGAAAGAGCTGTACAAGGACAACAATACCAACAGTATACAAAGCTAATAATATGACGCTATTGTGAAAAAGGCCAATATCATTCTGGGGTGTATTAATAGGAGTGTACTATGTAAGACCTGGGAGGAAATTGTGCTCTACTCAGCACTGGTGAGGCCTCATCTGGAGTATCATGTGCAGTTTTGGGCATCACACTTTAAGAAATATGTGGTCAAATTGGTCCAGAGGAGCACTACAAAGATGATAAAAGGTTTAGAAAACCTGCCCTATGAGGAGAGGTTAAAAAAACTGGGTATGTTTAGTTTTGAGAAAAAGAAGACTGGAGGGAGGGGGGAATCTGATGAATCTTCAAATAAGTTAAGGGCTGTTTATAAAGAGAACGGAGATCAACTGTTCATTGTGTCCACGGAAGGTAGGACAAGAAGCAATGCACTTAATCTGCAACAAGGCAGATTTAGGTTAGATATTAGGAAAAACGTTCCAATTATAAG
Source organism: Lepidochelys olivacea (assembly GCF_965140295.1). Classification (NCBI taxonomy): domain Eukaryota; kingdom Metazoa; phylum Chordata; order Testudines; family Cheloniidae; genus Lepidochelys; species Lepidochelys olivacea. Next base: position 100,113,186 of record NC_140413.1, on the reverse strand, counting down.
GATAGTTAAGGACTGGAATAAACTTCCAAGGGAGGTTGTGGAATTCTCATCACTGGAGGTATTTGAGGATAGGTTGGACACCACCTATCAGGGATAGTATAGGTTTATTTGGTCCGGCCTCAGCAAAGGGGGCTGGGCTACATGACCTACAGAGATCCCTTCCAACCCTACATTGCTAAGGTTCTATATGTCTTGTGTATCTCATATGCTTAATTTTAGTCTCCCTTTTTCTGTATTTCTGATTCTATATATTTTAAATTGTTTGGTTTGAGCAGTGCTTTGCTATGCATTATACAGTGCTTATGGTATACATAAGACACACTGAACTTTGTTTTTCCACTCCCTGGGGCAGTAAGGCCTGGTCTACACTGCTGCTTAAGTTGATGTAAGTTATGTCGATCTAATGCAGTGTCTACACCATGCCATGTCGGTTCGGTGGGAGATGCTCTCCCACCAACTTAGCTTCTGCCTCTCCCAGGAGGTGAAGTACTGAAGTTGACAGAAGAGCACTCTGCCATCAACTTATTGCGTCTTCACCAGACCCGCTAAATCAATGCCGCTGCATTGATTGCAGTGTTGCCAATTTAGCATGCCAATGTAGACAAGCCCTAAGGGGCAGAACTGCAAAGATCAGTCTTAAGGTTTTGATGTACACCTGGTGCTTTCTGATCACCTACTTGAAAAGCAGTTTTTAGGACTGGCTAAAAGCTGAAACACCACAGTACAATTACAAAGACCCTAAACAGCAGGACTCTTACTTTAAAGGTGGATGCAAGTGTCTCAGTTATTTGTAATCTTTTAGTTAGAAAATGGGTCAGCCTTATTGCGCTCTATATATTGCATTACCATGCAAGAGATCCAGATTCAGTAAAGTGGGCCAGTCTCATTCTTTCACGTTGGAAGAGGCTGGGAGTGTAGCAGGGGCATCTTGAGTGTGTCTTGCTGGGAAGAAGGAGTAATTCTGCAAGGAGCTGAGCTGATGGGGTTTAAGGGAACTGCATTCACTGGCAGCTTGGTGGGGTTAGCTGTGTATTGGGGATGGTTGAGGGGAGGTGGAGGGTGTTTGTCCCAGACACGTAGGAAAATTTTCTTGTTTTGTTTTTTGTAACTAAGGTGGAGTGGTTGCTTCTTGACCATTTTGGGCTTCTGGGCTCTCACCTTAGACTTGCAAATATACTGTAATGAGCTGTGACAAGGCACCTCCTTCTTGTGACTGGGCTCAGTGTTTCCCCTTCTGGTGGTGGGGGTCTGGAGTAAATCACTCTCATTGCAGAGAGTTTTTATTCCTCTTGCAGGTTTTATTCTTCAATATTTACAAACAAAAAGAAATGAGTTCATAAAACAAAAAGGCACAGAGGCATTTGGGTCTAAACTGCTGCAATGCACCATCTATCTGGATGTTTGCAATCGAGCTGAGCATGTGGAATGGTGTTGTGCAAATCCCATCATTTCCCATATTGCAAAATAGCAGGAGTTGGGGCATCATTCACTGGAGAGTCTGGCAGATGTTGTCACATAGGGAAAGAGGTAGAGCAGGAGCAGGGGGAGATTAGTTGGTCAAACAGCCAAACTATATATTAGGATACTGCTGTATCCCCAGGAAACAGACTTTCCTGGAAAAAAGTTGTGCATGTTACTCAGTGGTAAGGGGATGAGAATGTCCTGCATTTAGGCTTGGCAAGTCAGTCAATTGACTGGTCAAATAATGTTAATTGACTGCCTATTGTTTGACCATAGTCAAATATTGTCAGATATTTCAGCAAGTCTAGTCTAGGTAGTGGCATACCCTTTGATTGCATCGTGGTGTCATTCTTTCATTTGTTACAACTTCATTTGTTGTGTTTTGCGTTTTTCTGTGTTAAAATAGTGACGTTAAGTAACGTGTATTTTGTAACTAGGCATAAATATCTATCTAAGGCAGGGGTCAGTAACCTTTGAGAAGTGACGTGCCAAGTCTTCATTTATTTACTGTAATTTAAGGTTTCGTGTGCCAGTTATACATTTTGCATTTACAGGGGCTGGTGGACAGAACCCCAGGTCAGGGGTTCCGTCCGCCGGCCCTGCTCAGCCCGCTGCTGGCCCGGGGTTCTGTCCGCCAGCCCCTGCCACCTGGGGTCCTGGTCGCTGGCCACACTCAGCCTGCTGCCGGCCTGGGGTTCCTTTCAACCTGGCAGGCAGCAGGCTGAGTGGGGCCGGCGGCCAGGACCCCAGCTGGCAGAAGAGTGCCACTAAAAATCAGCTCACCTGCCGCCTTTGGCATGCGTGCCGCAGATTGCTGACCCCTGATCTAAGGCTATTAGAGACCATAGTCCTACTCTTTTTATTACCTTTTTTACTATTCTAATAAGTTAGTGCTTGAAAATATTTGACTGATCAATTGCCCCACCCGCCCTGCAGTGTAAACAAAAAATATTAAATAGCTGATTAGAGAAGATAAAGATTGTTGAACTTTCTCTAACTTGTAGCATTATTCTGGGGGAATATCACTTCAAATGAACAACACCGACTCACAGTGCATAAGCCATTTAGTTAGGCCCAAAGTACACAGTTTTTATATTGATATAACTATTTCAATTAAGGATATGTGTGGATTTTTTTTATTCTTATTTTTTAGTAGTTTACCAAAATAGCTATATCAGCACGAGCCCCAGCATGGACATATTTATATTGGTAAAGGATGCCTTCTATGGTATAGCTTATTCCCCTTCCTGTACAGGGACAAGCGTATAAGCACCCTTATACCAGTAGAATGGTGTCCACGCTATTACTTTAACTATTCTGGTATCGTTAAAGTGCTGTAACTTCTGTGCGTAGACAAGTCCTTCGACAATGAATAGGAAAATGGTCAATGGTGTTGGCCTTCTACTGAGAAATTCACACTTCTCTTTGGGGGAAAATATCACTGAGTGTACATCAACACTGCAAAAACCTACAGACCTCTCTGGCAGTGAGTCTCAGAGCCGGAGTCAACTGACTTGGGCTTGCAGGAATCACGTTATGGGGCTAAAAAGATCTGTATAGATGTTCCCCTTGGGCTGGAGCCCGTGCTCTCGGACCTTCCCCCCTTCTGGGTCTCAGAACCTGAGCAGGAACAGCTATATTGCTATTGTTAGACATGTAGGGTGAGCCTGAGTCAGTTGACCCAGGCTCTGAGACACACTGCTGTGTTTTGTGGTTTTTTTGCAGTGTAGACATACCCCAAGTGTGTACTTAGTCATTCTATCTACACTAGAAGTTCTTGGGACAACTGGGTTTGTAATTAAGTCCTTCAACATGCCTGATTTTTCATATGGGACTATAGATCCTGTAGATAATGGAATTTTAATATTTATTAGGATTTTTCCCTCTCCCAGCTACTGTGTGGTTCTCCTCTAAAAAGTGATTTTAAACAAACTGTCTGATTCCATGCTCATTGTGTCTTAACCATTTTCAGATCAAGTTTGCTCAGTTTACAAATGAGAGATTTATTTTCTCTAATTGCCAGCATCAGATTCAAGCTGGAATCTGATAATCATGATTATGATTTATTGCCAGTGATAAAGGTTCTGCCAGACAGATTCTGCCCTTGCTGGGCAACTTATTTTTTTCAAATTTTGTCTTTTCTAGTACCTATGCACTCTACTTTTATCTGTGAGTTTGTACAGGTATAAGGAAGGGCAGAATTTGGCCTTGGAGTTGGAATTAGGGGGTATGCTACAGAGGCTATATTGGCATAGCTATGTCAATTTAGCTGTGCTGGCATAACCCTGTGTAGATGCAGCCTTGGCCAATGGAAGGAGATTTCCCATCAGTGTAAGAACACTATCTTCCTGAATGACAGTAGCTATGTTGATGGAAACATTCTTCTGTGGGCCTAGCTGCATCTATGGTGGGTGGTTTTCTCACATCCTGACCAATGTAGCTACATAGATCAAGCCTTAGTGTTGTTCTTTTGGTTTGTGAATCAGGATTTCTCCCTTTCCAATAACATTGTAGGGACAAGCCAGCTAACAAAAATAGTCGTTTTAAGAAAGTTTGGTATCGGAAGCTATGACTCTGTATACACATGGAAAAGCAGATCTTTTGAAGAAGAAGGCTTTACTTTTTACATAATCTTCTTCAGAATAAATCCTGCACCCGTGGAATTTGTCTGCTTTCAGGCTTTATAGTCAGATGTATTCAGTAGCCTTGATATGGCCCTTAACTCTGATTAAGATTTATAAGGGGATGTCTGGCTTGCTTTTCTTGCTGAGACCACAATTGTGGGTTTTAGTTTTTGTTTTTTTTAAAACAGTCATTCTCCTTTTGATGATCAGGAATGTGTTGATGTTTTCTCTACTTCTGAGCAAGGTCAAGAGCAAGTTTTCTTCTGAGGCCTCTCTATATGTCCTCTTAGTCAGGAGTAAATAGTTTTCCGCTCATACTAATGTAGATATAATCATGCCTCCTGACCTTGCTTCTGTCTGGCTCAGCGTACAGGTTGCTGATGTAGAAAGTTTCCTTTCAGAATTGAGAATAAAATGTTTTGTTCTTATTCATTACCCATAGTGAATATACAACAAATGTATGTGAAACAGCCTAAAGTGTGGTTGCTTGCCACAGTGCATAGATGGTGATGAGCACTTGGAATTTCCATCTAGGGCCAGGTTCAGCAAACCTTCACACACATGACTTTGAAGTCAAAAGAAACTACTCTGAATGCACCTGTTAAGAAATAGGTGTGGTTCCCCACATCAAAGGCGACAAGAACATATTTTCGTTAAGTATTCATTAGATATCAGAGGTGCATGAGAACAAAGGCTTGTATTATATGTATGTGCACAAGTTTCTTGGTGTGTGAACAAACATTACAATAATGAAGGCTTAGTTTTTTACAGAACTGTTCTGAAAGGGGTAGCGTACATATAATTTCTGTACTGATTTAACTTCATTGGTTTATTTAAATCAGTGCATGAACATAGTTATAGTAGTAAAAAAGTTGCTTATATCGATTTCGGGGCTTGAGTCGTTCCAGAACGCTCTGGAACACTGTTCTGGTACTTCTCATGCTATCACTTATGTTAACGAGGCTGGGTGGTTTTATACCCATCCCCCCCTGCAGAGGGTCTGTGGTATTGTCCTCACTGGCTCTGGGTAGAGCTGAGTTTAACAGCGTATTGGAGGTACGCTCCTCTCACTCTTTCCACCCCAGGATGGAGTGGAGAGGAAGAGGGAGGATCTTCGGCCTGTTTCCGAGATGCACCAGGGAGCTGGCTGGAGACTATTGATGATGGATTGGCCAGCAGCAGTGGGGAGCCTGTGAGGGTGTCGGAGCGCAGTGTAGTCCCTGACAAGTGGTGCCAAGGTGTACTGGGTAAGATGGGGGGCAGTGTGGAACCTGCTGCCATGGGGCTCCTGGGACTCCTGAACCCAGAAAAAGCTGCCCCACTTTGCATTGCTATCACTTATGAGTGACCGTGCTGGACATGTGTTCCTGCACTACTTTTTTTAAGGACTCAAGCACTGGTCAATTTAGAAACACTGCTTAGCTATATTAGTACAAAAACTGTGTAGGCAAGCCCTATATCACAAGCTTAATACTGCTTTTCTGGTTACTTGTTCAAAAATGTATGTGATGCAGAAGTACGGAAGATAGAAGACAGTGCAGTAAGCAGTTCTCTAGAACAATAGTTCTCAAACTTTTTGCCTTAGGCTATGTCTACACTAGCACCCCTGACCGACAGAAGTTTCACTGACCAAAGCGCTGTGTACAGTGCTATGTCAGCAGGAGACGCTCTCCTGCCAACATAGCTACTGCTGCTCATTGGGGGTACTTCAATTATGCCGACCGGAGAGTTCTTTCTTGTCGGCACAGAGCAGCTACATGGGAGACCTTACAGTGGCTTAGCTCCAGCAGTACAGCTGTGCCGCTGTAAGGTCTCTAGTGTAGACAAAGCCTTACATACCCCTTTTTGTGCACATTTATTTTAGGTCTCAGTAGCCTTAGGTATTGCCAACTCTGTAGTAAAATAAATGTGTTCAGTTATAACGTCCTTTTTAAACATCATGTTTTTAGACAGTGAATCAAAAAGTGGCACAATGGAAGCAGCCGTTGTTGTTGTTTATGACTCTTGTGTTACTCAAATTACAAGCATTGAATGACGTGATGTATTTTGGTGTGCCGCTGAACTATGTCAATGGCTTGACTTTTTAACTTGTCTAATTTAAATTCAGAGTTCCCTCTAATCTTTATCTGGATTATTGGAGAACGTTGTTAATGGGCAGTGAGAGGCTCTGGGTGTGTGTATATGCATTAGTTAAAGGGCAGCGGGACGCTCTGGGCATGCATGTTTAGTACCAAACGTAAAGTGAATTATATGTGGCAACAGAATATGTTATATAATGCTGTATTTCAAAATGTGTAGAACATTCACTGTGGATAGACCACTTGATGCAGTTTTCTTTCCTAACCTGTAAAATTCTTCTATTCTGAATCAGTCACTCTTCATGAGATTATATGGTATTCGTATTCTAAAGTTATTCTGCTTGAAGCAGGGAATCAGAATTCCAATGATATTCTGCATTCACAAGTTTCTGTGAGTTTGTAATGGAATGCTCTGTTAGTATGGGCCTGAAGAATGTCAGCAAGAAGAAGTTGTTGGGGTTTTGTTTTTGTAGTGGTTACTCTTTGTCAACAAAAGTTTCTATCTGTGCTTTTAAAAGGTTGGTCCACACACTGAAGTGCTCCTCATGGTGTAACCGTATTTCAGATAGGTTTCAGAGTAAGAGCCGTGTTAGTCTGTATTCGCAAAAAGAAAAGGAGTACTTGTGGCACCTTAGAGACTAACCAATTTATTTGAGCATGAGCTTTCGTGAGCTACAGCTCACTTCATCGGATGCATACCGTGGAAACTGTAGAAGACATTATATACACATAGAGACCATGAAACAATACCTCTTCCCACCCCACTGTCCTGCTGATAATAGCTTATCTAAAGTGATCATCAAGTTGGGCCATTTCCAGCACAAATCCAGGTTTTCTCACCCTCCGCCCCCCACAAACAAACTCACTCTCCTGCTGGTAATAGCCCATCCAAAGTGACCACTCTCTTCACAATGTGCATGATAATCAAGGAGGGCCATTTCCTGCACAAATCCAGGTTCTCTCACCCCCTCACCCCCCTCCAAAAACCACACACACAAACTCACTCTCCTGCTGGTAATAGCTTATCCAAGTGACCACTCTCCCTACAATGTGCATGGTAATCAAGGTGGGCCATTTCCAGCACAAATCCAGGCTTTCTCACCCCCCCCTTTCCCGGGGAACACACACACACACACACACACAAACTCACTCTCCTGCTGGCAATAGCTCATCCAAACTGACCACTCTCCAAGTTTAAATCCAAGTTTAACCAGAACGTCTGGGGGGGGGGGTAGGAAAAAACAAGGGGAAATAGGCTACCTTGCATAATGACTTAGCCACTCCCAGTCTCTATTTAAGCCTAAATTAATAGTATCCAATTTGCAAATGAATTCCAATTCAGCAGTTTCTCGCTGGAGTCTGGATTTGAAGTTTTTTTGTTGTAAGATAGCGACCTTCATGTCTGTGTTTGCGTGACCAGAGAGATTGAAGTGTTCTCCGACTGGTTTATGAATGTTATTCTTGACATCTGATTTGTGTCCAATTATTCTTTTACGTAGAGACTGTCCAGTTTGACCAATGTAAATGGCAGAGGGGCATTGCTGGCACATGATGGCATATATCACATTGGTGGATGTGCAGGTGAACGAGCCTCTGATAGTGTGGCTAATGTTATTAGGCCCTGTGATGGTGTCCCCTGAATAGATATGTGGGCACAGTTGGCAATGGGCTTTGTTGCAAGGATAGGTTCCTGGGTTAGTGGTTCTGTTGTGTGGTATGTGGTTGTTGGTGAGTATTTGCTTCAGGTTGTGGGGCTGTCTGTAGGCAAGGACTGTGAAGAGAGTGGTCACTTTGGATGGGCTATTACCAGCAGGAGAGTGAGTTTGTTTGTGGGGGGGCGGAGGGTGAGAAAACCTGGATTTGTGCTGGAAATGGCCCAACTTGATTATCACTTTAGATAAGCTATTACCAGCAGGACAGTGGGGTGGGAGGAGGTATTGTTTCATGGTCTCTGTGTGTATATAATGTCTTCTGCAGTTTCCACGGTATGCATCCGATGAAGTGAGCTGTAGCTCACGAAAGCTCATGCTCAGATAAATTGGTTAGTCTCTAAGGTGCCACAAGTACTCCTTTTCTTTTTGCGTATTTAAGATGGCATTGTTCCTATCTGCCTTCCATCAGAAGGTCTTAGTCTGGAACAAGGGAATATCAAGTTAACGTATACTTCTTGATCATTCTTTACCCTCACTCATCACATTTCCCACTTCCGGTGACAGAGTCCACCTTTCTATAAATGTTCTGTACGTACACACACATCACATTTCTCACCATTGTATTATAATGCCAAACCTTAACTCTGACCGTACTTACATCAACATACATTCCAGTTAGGCATCAATGTACCAGTAAATGTATGATACTGTTTTCTTTTGTAAAATGGGGATAATAACTTACTTTACTTTTGTAAACTGCTTTGAGATCTGTGGATAAAGTATATAACAGCTAATTTTTATTATTGGATGAGTTGGAAGTAAGCTATGAGATGCCAAAATATTATGTAGATTGTTTTTTAAAAAGGGATGCAGAAGCTGTGTGAATTTTTAACTTCTTAAAAATATTTACAGTTTTTAGGGGAATGTTTTAAAGTCACCACTGGTATTCAGACTGTGCTTTTAAAATATGCTCTATGGCTGTCCCGGATAGAGTTATTATTAGTTTCATGAATCTGCCTTCTTTTCTTAAATCAAAATGATGTACCATCACTGAAAATCTTAAGCATTAGGTACATCTTAATATTTGGTATACCCTGCAGCCCAGGAGATCAGAGAGCAGGATTACAAAGGGGACAATAAAGAACCTTCCCTATATCTCGGCTTGGAAGGATTAGATTTTTCTATCGATAAATGTCTATTTCACCATACACACACAAACTGACGAAAAAATACTTCCATTGATGACAGAAATTTACATATAGGCAAAGTAAGAAAAATGTTGCTTGAGAACCTATTAGTCTAAATCTAGTGATTTAGACTTTTCAGTTAGGCTAAAAAGAGACTAGTGAATGAATAGTAAAAACATGTATGAATTGTTGATTTAAGGATATTTACTTTGTCTATTTTGACATATGATGTTGAGGAGCTGTGTTTTAATGGTTTATAAAGCTTTAACGTTTTGAATCTCAGTGTCTACTATCATTAAATAATTATCTGAACAATCCCATAATTTCATGGAACTATGAATATTTAAAAGACAAAAATTAAAAAAGTCTTAAAACCCATCAGTTTGTGGAACTGTGAAAATTTAAATCCTAAAAATTGAAAAAATGCTTAATAAGGAACATCAATTTATCTGTCAAAATTGTGAAAAAGTAAAAATAGAATTCTGCCAAATATCTTTTAGGCTATGTCTACACTAGGAGTGCTTCTCTGGTATCACTAAATGAGTATACTATGCTGGCTAAGTGCTGTTAGTGTGGATACAGCTATACCAACGGAACTGAACTTTTGATGGTATAACTTGTTCTAGCACAACTCCTCCCGCCCCTGGAGCAAAATAAGCTACACTGGCAAAACTGCATACTGAGGACTTTTGCCAGCACAGCTATGTCAAGGCACAAATTGCACCTCTTCACACCCCAATCTACATAGGTATGCCAGCAAAAGTTTATAATGTAGACTTGGCCTTAGCTGTACCATTGTGTAGAATTTTTTCCAAACTCCTGGGAGTTGACACTCGCAACACACTTATTTTTTTTCTATCCTGAACTCTCTTTTGTGACAGTGCTGCCTTCCCCGCCTTCCCTCCTTCCCCACCAACTGAGTCAAATTCTAGTCTTAGATTTGCACTACTTCTTAAACTTTTCATACTGGGGCATGCATTGTACCCATGTGCAAGTTTTTGTCTCCTCTTTTCAAAGGATTGTAAGCCATTGGACCAATCTAACCAAGAAATAACACTATTATCTGGCAAAATAGCTTCCTCAAAGTCCAGGTTGCAATAAAATATTCATTATAATGTTCTGTGGTTTTAGTTTTTTTTCTTCTCCACTTTCACAAATGTCCTCAAAACTAAATCAGCCTGAAATTTCACTGGTGTGTTCTTATGCCATGATAAGATTTATTCAGAAGAGTTGAATCAGAAAAGGTGTTTTGGAGATAAAGTGCTCAAAAAATGATGCTCTCACTTCTAGGACATTTTAAAAAATCTATCTTAGTTTGCTTTAAGAAAATAAAGTTCCGAGCTTTTAATCTAAAGCGGAGTGGGGAACCTCCGGCCCGCAGGCCAGATCCTGCCTGCTGCTTCCTTTCGTCCGGCCCGCTGCAAGTCTCCTCACCACGGGCTGAAAGCCCCAAGCCTCGGTGCTCCTCCACCAGGCTGGAGCCGCAAGTGCCAGCTTGCTGGCATGTCTCTGTGGCCCCTATGTGGAGGGGTGATCAGGGAAGCTCTCCGTGATGCCCCTATCCCCCAGCACCGCATCTGCAGCTCCCTTTGGCTGGGAATCGTGGCCAATGGGAGCTGCGGGGGCAGCGCCTGAGGGTGCGGGCAGTGTGTACCACGTAGAGCCGCCTGGCCCCTCTGTGTAGGGGCCGGACCTGCTGGCTGCTTCCAGGGCACAGCGCGGTGCCAGGGCAGGCAGGGAGCCTGCCTTAGCCCCGCTGCGCTGCCTGGCTGGAGCCAGCACCCTGAAGCTCCTCCTGCACCCCAACACCCTGCCCCAGGTCAGAACCCCCTCCCACAGCCAAACTCCCTCCCAGAGCCTGTACCCCTCCCGCACCCAACTCCCTGCCAAAGCCTTGAGCCCACTCCCACACTTCAAACCTCTCATCCCCAGCCCCACCCCAGAGCCCGCCCTCCCTCCCGTACTCCTGCCCCAGCCCGGAGCCCCCTCTTGCACCCTGAAGCTCTAATTTATGTCCCCACCCCAGAGCCTAGGGGAAGCCCGAGCCTCCACGCCCCCCTGTGGGGCTGGAGCTGCAAGTACCTTCTCAGCCCACTGCGGGGGAAGTCCTAAGCCTCCACGCCCCACCCCCGCATGGGGCTGTGTGTGGCCCCCGACTGATTTTTCTGTGGGTCAGTGGCCCCGATAGAAAAAAGGTTCACTACCTCTGCTCTAAAGGACTGATTCTAAAAGCACGAAGTGTCATGAGTAGTCCTGAGGATGTCAGTGAGATTCTCCTGATGTCAACTTGGACTAATAGGCACTCTCCCCAGTAGTAAATGTTTGAAGAAACGAGTGCTAACGCTGTGTTGCAGTAATCATAAACAGGCAGGAGCTCTTGAAAATTGAAGCTCAGTGCTGAGTTCAATCAGTACTTTATGGTCTACGTTGCTAAAAATATTGCTTCTGACTTTTTTTGTTCTGCTTTTAAAACACTGATAGTATATAAATATACCTTCTACTACTGTTTGTACAGTAACTAGCACAATAGGGCCCCATTCGTGGTTGGTCCTTAGGCTCTACTGTAGCCCCATTCGTGGTTGGTCCTTAGGCTCTACTGTAATAAACATGAGCAACAAAAACAATAGAATGTTTAGAAAACCCAACATATAAGGAAAGGTTAATGGGCCTTGTTTAGTCTTGAGAAAAAAGGAGGGGGAACCTGATAATAGTCTTCAGATATGTTAAGGGCTGTTATAAAGAGGGCTGTGATCAGTTGTTCTCCATGGCCACTGATGGTAGGACAAGAAGGAATGGGCTTAATCTGTAGCAAGGGAGTTTTAGGTTAGATATTAGGAAAAACTTTCTTACTAGAAGGGTAGTTACACTCTGGAATTGGCTTCCAATGGAGGTTGTGGAGTCCCCATCACTGAAGGTTTTTGAGAACAGGTTGGACAAAGTACTGTCAGGGATGGTCTAGGTTTACTGCCTCAGTGCAGAGGGCTGGACTAGATGATCCCTTGAGGTCTCTTCCAGCCCTACATTTCTATGGCGAATAATAATTATGCAGCAAAGAGTCTGCATATCAGTATCCATGTTCAGTACTTCTAGCTGGCTCCATAACTCTGCCAGAAGAGTGGCAGGCTCTCTATTCTCCCCCTATTACTTTTACCGTATTAAAGCATCTGTAAACTAAGGTGTGGTTGTTAAATACTTCGAAGTGTATGTATATAATGAGCATTTGTATAAGTCTAATTTTCAAACATGACCCCCTGTAAACTGGTGCTATGTAAAATCATGTACAAAACCTGCATTTCCATGCAAAATGGGTAACTATATGATACATGTTCAGACCCTTTTTATAGCTGCAGTTAACAACAATCGATTTGGCGTCTTGGCCTGTTTTGGTATGACCTGATTAAAAATACTCTTATAGTATGGGCCATTGGCAGTTTCCCATTTTTAAGTATTTTACTTTTTTATTATTGTTTGGCTCTTAAGGCAAGTATCTTCTGCATTCCATTTTATCTTTCAAGTTTTTAGAGGCTTTTTTTTGTCCTACTCTTCACAAGGAAGCAAGAAGTGTGACAGGAAGGTGTGATTTTTAATTTACACCAGAGTTCTCAGCAAATAATGACTTTTCACACCCTGTTATTGCTGCTTAGCCTGGGGGAGGAGTATGGCTACTGTTGTCATATCAAATTAAATCCACTCTTGTAATTCAGAAAGACAATCCTTTTTTATTTAACCCTTTTCAGTTTTTGAAGCATATTGGTCTGAGATGGGTTAACTTTAAATTATTCTAATTATTTAAAAACTAATGTGGGGGGGGGTGGAGAATTATTATTGAAGCATGTAAATGCCTATTCTCAAGTGTGGTATGTTTTTTGCCCGCCTACAGTGTGACAAGTTGTGGCTCTCATCCTGCAATGAGCTTTACATGGGCAGACCCTGGGGCCCACATGGAGTTCATTGCAGGATCAGGGCCTTATGTATGTCTGCATTGTAAGAAAATGTTGGGTCTAGTCTGTCTAATGTTCCCTGGAAGGAAAATGGTTAGCCCACCCCAAAAAGTTCACTTGAGTCTGCTAATGTTTTCGCCTCTCTGACTACTTAGCAACTAATTCTCTAGCTCTTTGAGATTTGCCATGGCATTCAGTGAGTGCTTGACTTCCATGCAGCAGAGCCAAATTACATCAATTTAGTATTAAAAAAAAATAAAAAACCACTCATGACAGTTTTCAGAGTAGCAGCCGTGTTAGTCTGTATCCGCAAAAAGAACAGGAGGACTTGTGGCACCTTAGAGACTAACAAATTTATTAGAGCAGAAGCTTTCGTGAGCTACAGCATCCGATGAAGTGAGCTGTAGCTCATGAAAGCTTATGCTCAAATAAATTTGGTAGCCTCTAAGGTGCCACAAGTCCTCCTTTTCTTTTCACTCATGACAATGTCTCTCTCTAGAGTTTTAATTGTAAAGGAGTCATAAAGGTGGGAAGGAAATTTCTCTGTACACGCACATCATATTTTTGCAATGCAGTTGTTCATTTAATTAATTAATTTACGTACTTAGTTACTGCCCAACTCAGGCATCTTAAAACCAAATTAAGAGCAGATAACTTTATTTTTATTGATTTATTTAAAGAATCTTATTTCAAGCTATTATGGAGGGGGGGATTGTAATATTTAAGGCATTTCGGTTGATGGTCCTTACTCTGTCTAGGTCTTTCCTTTTTTTTAAAAAAAACCCAGTGCAAACTCCTACTGACGTTTCGGTGTAAGAATTGACTTACAATGGTGTGGTTTATCTTGGTTTCAAATACGTAGATTGGAGCAGACAAGCCCTTTAGAGAAGGACTGTATGGCACATGGAATATAAAAATACCTGGGTACAGCAAGGAGGCTGTCTAAGGGTTCAATTTTGGATGGTGCTGAGTCTCATCAAATAGGAGTTGAAGGAACTGAGTCCCTTCTAGGATGGACCCTTCTGTTTGCTCTAATATCATTATGATCCATGTGACATGCATTTCCTACCAATAGTTTGAACCTGAGAGAGAATGTGTGAATGGTGAACAACAAAAGTAGTTTGCCTCTCCCCTGTATTTTCGGGAGGCTTTTATGGCCCTTAATTGTTTGTAATCAAGTTTTAAGTATTCACTTGACTAACTGCTTGGTGGTGGAGAGAGGGTTAATGTGCTCCATTTACTATAAACATTTATGTGACAGACTCTTATCTGATCTGTTTCAGAGTAGCTGATCTGTTTTTTTTTTTTCTGTAAAATGTCAGGCATTTCCTGATGAGCATGGTTGTGGTGAATTTCACACCTTTCTCTGCTTTGTGTGGAAACCTGGGAGTTAATGGTACAGGATCAGGTAGCATTCTGTGTAATAAAGAATGAGGTTTTTTGTTAGAAGAACAGAGGGAAACCAGGGAGGAAAAGAAGGGGAGGAGAAGAAAGAAGGTATCGGAAAAATTGGCTGCTTGAAATAGGTATCAGTTTAGCAGGTAAATAGCAGCTTTCTCAATACATGTTTTTACTCAGAGCATGTAACAGTGCCTCAGAAAGGTTGAGCATTCTGTAGTCTTGGGAAGTTGACTCTGGAGTGGAGCATAAAAATAAAACATTCCTTTATTTTCATTCCACAGTGGAATTTTACTATTACAGCACCTGAAGATGGAAAGTTGGTCAGTTGATGAAGTCTGCAACTGGTTGGTGCAGAGAAATTTAGGAGAATTAGTCCCTAAGTTTCGTGGTAAGTCTTTTTTGTTAAATGTGTATTTCCTGCCTCTCTGCTTGAAAAAAAGTATAGTCTGTTTTTTAATTGCCACCTTCTAACTTCTTGTTTATGTGTATTTTTGTATTTAATTGCCATTGGGTAACTTCAGTTTTTAACAGAATTTATTAGGGAGAGAACTGGCTCAGACCTGATAAATCAAAATGAGGCTGTACATTTATTATGAATAGTCTGGAAGAACTGCTATGAGAGGGACTGAAAACCTATAAACATGTACACCTTCTAGAAACAAAATTGGGTTTACTAGCATTTGTTTAGGGCCATTTTATATTTAATACCTGTATTTGTAGTGATACAACTTTGATATGTAAAAGTTTGTTTTATGTGTGAATATATACGTTCTGTACAAAGAATTGAGAGAGACTGGCATTCAAACATGCTGTGCAATCTCTAAAATGTTTTCCCTTATTAACAAAATACCAGTGTATTGTAAATAAGCCTGCCTTAACATATTGAAATATCCAGTTCGCTGATTGCTTTGTGTCTAAGGCACAGAATTTTGTTACTAGAAGACATCAAACCACTAATTTGTAAAATAAGTTAAAATTCTTGCCCAGCTTTTTGGAAGGGATAGTAGCCAAAACAAATGATTTCATGTTACAGTTGATGTAGAAGAACTAACCATGTTTGCCTTTGAGAATCACCTACCTTGTAACATCATGTTGAATTAGGTATTACATGTTGTATTAGGTAGAATCTTACTACACAGTAATACGTAAGGATATTTTTCTCTTCAATTTTTAGAGGAAGAAGTGAGCGGAGCAGCTCTTTTGGCTCTTAATGATCGTATGGTGCAGCAGCTGGTGAAGAAAATTGGGCACCAAGCAGTACTAATGGATCTGATTAATAAATACCAGCAACAGAATAATGGACTAGAATCTTTTACTTACAGTTGTGAAATAACTCCTCCAAAGTCACCAGAAGCAAACAGTGGGTGAGTCTGTCTATGCATGAAACAAAATAATATTCTGTTTAAGTACGGCTGTAATCTTCCCTCAGTGTTTTCATGCTGAGTTTCATTAGCTCCATAGCTAATATGTTATATAGTTATATAACTTCTGTACAATTTGAGTCCCAGCTGAAATGTTTAATTTAATACTTTGTGGGTTTAGACATGATATAAACGTTGCTGCACAAGTTGTTATAGGTGGGGCTGATTGCCCTTACAAGACTTTGTATTCAGTTGCTTATAACTTTGCCAGACTGTAACCATTTTAGCTGAAACATTCCATGCTGGAAGTCTGACTCAAGCTTAATTTCTAAACCTCCCCCCCCCCAACCTTCCAAAACAATTCAGACGTTCCTGAGTATGAGGCTATGGAGAAATGTTTTGTCACGTTAAAAAGTTCTGGGGACTTGTCCCTGTTAAAAATATATTATGGGACCTTTTCTTCTAAATGCTCTCGACTCATAGTTTGGAGAGTAGACTTGAAATTTGGCAGGGGGGCAGGGCAGCCTTTGTGTAAGGGATGGGCCTTTTACCGTTCTGGGAAAACCCACCCAAATTTGGCCGGGTTATAAGCCTTTGAAAAATCTCAGTTCACAAATGCTCAATAGAGACATTTTAGAAGATTTGTACCTGCCGAATTTCCCAAAGATTCTGACTGCACTGGGCATGTTCCTGCCCAGGGTTCAGCTGGAATTTCCCTGCAATTGCAGCTCTGTGCTGCTGTGCGCTGGTCCAGGTTCATCTGTGAGTATCTGAACAGAGAACACAGTTGACAAGGCCTATCCCTCCTGTGCTTTCAATGAGCCTTCAGCTGGGGAGCCTGGAAGAGGAAGCTGCCTAATTCGAATGCAGGGGGGACAAGAGCCAGACCTATGGAAGGGGGTAGGGAAAATAGATTAGGACAAGGAGGTGCAGGAAGACTGGGACTCAGACCTGGGGGTGGCAGAGTCTTGGACTTGAGGCTGGTAGGGGGAGGAGAGGGAAAATAGGGTGGGGGCTCAAACTGGGAATTTGGGGGGGGCAGGGGCGGGGAGGTGCTGGGATTTCCTGGCTTTTAGAGGTGGTTTAATTATGCTGGTGGAAGAACGCTCTCCTGCCACATAGAGCAGCTACATGGGAGATCTTGCAGCAGTACAGCTGTGCCGCTGTAAGGTCTCTAGTGTAGACAAAGCCTAAGTGAGGAGAATGGGATTCAGAGGATGAGCCAGAGGTGGGGATGAGACAGGACTGGGACAGGGACAGGTTGGAGGAGATAGAGCAGAACAGGTCACTCTTTTTAGCATGCTTGGAAAAGTCTGTGACCCCTAGAGAACACTCCTCTCCAGATCAAGAATTCCTGAGTGTGTCTGTTCCTCTGTTGTCAGCAAATATCTATGAACCCCCCTAGCAAAATGTCCAATCCCCATCTATTGGTGGTCCAGACAGAACACGGTACTTTTAATTTGGCCCCCTAGTGTGCATCCATTATGGTACTGTTTTTAACTACATGATCACATACTATTCCCCCCCCCGAGACCCGTGCCTCATTCAGTGCACTGCATGGACCGGCTCTGGGGTCGATTCAGGGTTGTGTAAGCCAAGGATGATGATGTCTGTAGAACCCCTGCTTCGTTTGTTGTAGAAGTTGGAAGGTATGTAGTGAATGAGGCAGAGAAAGGATGGTCTTATAGTTAAGGCAGTTGAATGCTACCCTGGAAAATTGGATTCTATCCCTGCCTCTACCTCAGAGCTCCTATGTGATATTAGTGAAGGCCATTAAACCAAACTTTTCACAGGTTGACCTCCTAATTGTGTGTGCCTCTTTTTCTGGGCGTGTGACTTGAGCCTATAACCTAAACTTAATTTCCCCAATACTAATTTCTCCCTACTGTTACTCACACCTTTCTGTTAACTGTCTGTAATGGGCCATTCTCTTACCACTTCAGAAGTTATTTTGCCTCCCTTGGTATCCTGCTGTTAATTGATTTAACTCATTAGACTGACCTCACACTTGGTAAAGCATCCCCCCATCCTTTCATGTATTTGTACCTGCTCCTGTATTTTCACTCCATGCATCCGATGAAGTGGGTTCTAGCCCGTGAAAGCTTATGCCCAAATAAATTTGTTAGTCTCTAAGGTGCCACAAGTACTCCTCTTGTTTTTGCTGATACAGACTAACAGGGCTACCACTCTGAAACCTGACACCTGCAACTGACATCAGTGGGAGCTGTGATTTGTATGCATTACATGCTACATAATGCTAAGTATTCTGAAAATCGGGTCCTAGGCATCTCAGATTGGGCACCCAGAACTAGTGGATACTTTTGACCTAAATTTCTCTGTGCTTCAGTTCTCCAGAGGATAATAAAATGGGTATAATAATTCTCCCTCATCTCACAGGTGTGTTTTGAAAATAAATTAATTAATGTTTGTGAAGCACTCATACTATAGTGATGAGCATCAAAGCCCAGGAGAAAACGAATACTGTCTTCATTGTAGGATTTAAATAGTATTCATTAAATAAAGCCTGGAGCCTCACTTTGAGCAATGTGGGGAAAATAAAATATTGAATAGTTGCTCAATAAGTGACCACCATCCATTCTGTGCACTCAATGAGGCAGAGTCCTGTGGAAAAAATAGTATGTGATGATATAATTAATGATTGTTTCATAAATGTGTACACACAAGGGGGCTGAATAGAGGTTCCACAGGCAATCTTAATTTTGGAATTTCCTACTTTATGAATGCTTGACTTTGCAACCTTAATAATGTTCTTTTAACATAGTTTTGTGTGTGTAATAAATATGTATGTTGCACAAAATTTTTTAGGAATCCTTTGTTTGACTTTGTTTCATGCTTTAGAAACCAGAATTTGTGCTATCCGTGATTTTGGAGCACTGTAATAAATTTTTTTACTTTTAATATTGTTCATGGTTTTGCTGCAAGCCACCTTTTGATCTGGAGAATCAGATTATTTGTGGAAAAAGCAGAAATGCATAGATCTGTTATATAATATATACAGATGCACAAAAAGGATTCATTTTTTTTCACTGTTCACTTGCTGACACTAGACCAGATTACAGAGCCCTTAATTGCATGTGGGCTCCACAACCTGGCTTGCTTTTCACAGCATTCCATGGCAAAGCATCTGCCACGCTGTAAGCAATATGTCCTTCATCCTTTCTTCTGCCCCCATTCCTTCTTACATGAATGCCTTTCTTAATGTTCACTGGTGCTTTCTTGGCCTACCACTCCTTAAGTTCTCTTCCTTCCTGTTTGCTGTCTTTTGGTTGTCAGGTGAGAGAAAATGATTTCTAACAGCAGGGATTTTGTACAAAGTCAGCGTGGCTCCTGCTTATCAAATGAAAACTGCATTAGTTGGATAGAGTACTGTAGGCACCTAAATGAATAGTGACTGTATAAAAATACTAAGGGTAGAGGTGATGAACTTGAACAGAAATACTGTATCTGAAACACATCTTGTGAAGTCTGGATCAGTCTCTGGAGCTGGGCTTAATGCCTTGGGCCTATCGCTAATTGTAAGGTCAGAGGGTACCTGCATATGCACTAGCACCAGCGGAGCCGTTCGCATGGTGTCTCCATGGCGACATATGGCTGCACATTTCATACATCAGTTATCTGTAGACTGATTGCTCCCAAGTTCAGTTGGGAGCCTGAAGCCACATTGAGAAGATGTCTGGTTGCTCTGACTTAAGTGAGTGGTTTGGAAAAAATGACTAGGGAAAATGAAGAGGCCCACTGGAAAGGAAATCTGCACTCAGACATGGCTGTTTTTGAGGTCACTTGGCAGCAGTAGGTCACCATGCACCAGTTCTATTAGTATGTCCACTACTGTAGAGGGAACAGTGATTTTGCAAGCCACTTCAGAAAGTGCTCTTCAGACATTTAATTGATGCTGCAGAGGTGGCATGCAAAAAGAAGTCTTCAAGATCTATATTATAAATGGCTGGAACACTTCTATGTTGCACCTGGCGATGGGGCCAAACTTCCCTAATATTCAGGTTCAAGGAAATCTCAAGAACACTTTCTCCAACAATGCTGGAAATGATATATTTACAGATGTTTCAGTTTCAGTGTCTCAGTGGTCTCAATGAGAGCTGCTTATTTACTGTTCTTAGCAGAAGGTCCAGTCTGATGTAGGCTAGAACAGAATCTGTTATTTTTTTGGCAGAGCGAAGCAAGGTCCTACCTACACTCAACTTGATGTCATTTTTCTTTAGGTAATCTGATAACTTTTAACTACTGCATCCGATCAATTCCAAAATTATGGGAAATGTTCTAGGCTGCAATGGGGCAAAGCCTACTGATTTCAATGAAAATTGACCTCTGGAAGCCCTTGCATCTGCTTAGCAGAGCTATCTACTTCAGTTAGGTCTGTAATTATCCAAAGATCAAAGAACTGGTTGATGGCAGCCATTAACACCTTCCCATGCTGAAGGACTTCTCCTCCCCCAGGTAGAAAGAAAAGAAACAATGTGGGGAGCACAGATTGCACATGTCATGGGTGCAAAATGGGGGTGAGAGGAATGGGTGGAGAATGGGGGACACACCAAGCCCCTGGCACAGCAGGGGTTTCAGGGAGTCCCTGAAAATACAAGGAGTGCCTGATACGTGCAATGAGCTCAGCCTACAGGAGCCGTGAAGCGGACAGCCCTCTAGGGCCTTGTCTACACTGCCTCTTTACAGCGCTGAAACTTTCTTGCTCAGGGGTGGGGAAAAAACACCCACCCTGAGCACTGCAAGTTTCAGCGCTGTAAAATGGCGGTGTAGACAGCTACTCCCCTCGTGGGGGTGGGTTTTTTTTTTTTAGAGTGCTGGGAGAGTGCGTCACTACGCAGCCAGGGGAAAGCGCTGCTGCGGCAGTGCTTGAACGTTGGTAGTGAAGACATACCCCTAGTTTAATAGAACCTGCCTTACAACACTCTGCAAGCCTCTCTTGTTTTATCACGTGTTGTAATGGTGAACCGTTTCCTGTATGTTAGAAGACATCGGACACTAAATATAGCAGAAAAAATAATCAAGAAGCTGCTGTATCTATGAAACTTCAAAAATGTAGTGATTTGCTTCTCTGTAATTACGTGTAGTAATTAGAACATCTCTTAGCAATATTACTCTAGTTTTCTTTTAAGTTGGCTGGATCTAATGATTAATTTAATTCATCATCCACTTCAGACACATCAGCGTCACTTATGGACTATTCAACTTGTTAACGTTTTTACATTTTCTGTTTTTGCAGCAGGTGTTTTGGAATCTTGGAATATATCTCTGTGTACAAGCTTTGCAAAGTGTACAGCTCACCAATGAAATTCCTTCTCTTCCAGCACCATGGGCATCCAGGTGTTCAGTCCTTTTAGTCCTACGGAGCAGACAGGTTATATCTCTCCAACTGAAAAGTATGATGGTGGATTAATTGACCGAAGAGTGCTAAAGCAGAAGTGAGTTTACAGTGCACTTGCTAATTCTACTTATGTTTTGAAAACAGCATTACACTTCTGTTTTGCTGATGAGACTATGAAGTTATTCCACATTGCTAGGAAGTCCTATATACTCCATCAGAAAAGTGAACTAATCTGTTCCTAAATCTTGAAGTACAAATTAGGGATGTAAATAGAGTTTTAAAAAAGTAACCATTTAAATTATTAAAATTGTATCAGTTAAACATTTAACCATTAACAAGTTCAAACATAGGCGTGGGAACTAAGGGTGTGGGGGGTGCTGCAGCACCCCCACGTTTTACATAGGTCCTAGCTGCCGGCCCTGCACTCAGGGTCCTAGCTGTGGCTGCCGGCCCTGTTCCCAAACCTGGAGAGGGGTAAGGAGGCTGAGGCCACAGCTAGGGGCAGGTGTGGGGCTGGGAACGGAGCTCCAGGCATGGGGCTGGTAGCTGGGACCCCAGGTGCAGAGTGGCAGTGGAGCCCCGCGTAAAACGGGGGGTGCTGTAACACGCCCTGCATCCCTAGTTCCTGCACCTATGACGTCAGTTCCATAGCGATGGTCTGGACTTCTAACAATGCCGAACCTAGTTCCATATACACTATGAAATGGTATTGCTGTGGCATTTTTGATGTGCACATTAGGCATTTAAATTTTAACTGAATACATTAGCCATAAGTCTGATGCTTATCAGTTAACCGGTTAACATTTTACATCCCTAGTACAAATCTGTCTTCATATATACAGGTGTAATTCTCAGATAAACAAGCAGGAATTGGAACACACTTACCTAAGGGCAGACCTGAGTCCTGGTTCAAAAGTGAAGTGGTCTGGTTAGAATTTTTTTTTGACGTTTCTTATTTGTCAGTTTCTTATGAAGAGCCAAAGGGAGGAACTGATCGGCAAGGCCCACTGGTGGGCAGAAGGTGCTGGGGGGAGGGAGAGGAGCTGATCGGCGGGCCCACTGGTGGGCAGACGGTGCTGCGGGGAGGGAGAGGAGCTGATCGGTGGGGCCCACTGGTCGGTGCTGAGCACTCACTATTTTTTTCCCTGTGGGAGCTCCGGGGCTGGATGTCGGTTTTCAGTGTAGACCAGCCCTGAATGTGAACCCTGAGCCTTCAAGCCAAATACTCAACCCTTTTATCCACTTCAAGCATAGGAGCCATGCAGACTATCCAACCAGTTTTTCTAGTCCCTTAATGAAAATTCCTAGAACACATGGTACAGCTACACAACAAATGAAGGTGTGATTATAGTGTGGGTAGACATGTCCATGCTAGCTTTAATCTAGCCAGCGCAAGTAACAATAGTAGTGCACACACAGCAATGCAGGCTTCAGCACAGGGTAGCAACTCAAGTATGTACTCAGAGTCCCGGTTGGGTTTGTACTGGGCAGCCAGCCTGAGCTGAAGTCCATGCTGCCGCATCACCACTTCTATTGTTACTTGCACTAGCCAAATTAAAGCTAGCATCAGTATACCTACCCATGTTATAATCACACTTCCATTAGCTGTGTAGGTGTGCTTATACATCCTGTTCTATACCTTGGCAACCGGCAAGCAGCCAGCGTAACCTCCTCAGGCCGATGTACATTAAACTTCACCTCTATTAACAAAAAACAACCAAACTACCTGGGAGGGAAGAGGCGGCATGAGAGCGGGGCCTCGGGGGGAAGTCGAGTGGCCCCCCTGGCAAATCAGAAAGTTGGCACCTCTGGTTAGGGGTGTAAAAATCCACACCCCGGAGAAGTGTAGCTATACTGACCTAGCTCCCAGGGGAGATGGTACTTGGTTGATGGAAGAATTCTTCCACTGACCCAGTTACTGCTGCTCAGGGAGGTTGATTAATTACAGTAATGTGAGGACCTTTTCTGTCACTGTACTGAATGTCTACATGAAATGATACAATGGCATTGCAGGTGTGTCACTTTAGTGTTTTATGTGTAGAAACAGCCTCAGGGAGAGGTTATAGCTGGTGTTGCTGTGGGTTTGACTGCTGAGGTGGTGGTTATTGAATTTTTAAACATAGATTGGGGGTTTAAGAAAAACCTGTTTTGAATACTGATTTTACAATTCAACATAATGTTAGTCTGATAGTTCTGCCAATGTTTATGGGGGTGGTTCTTAGTGGTTTTTCTTTTGTTCATCTTCTTCCAGAACTGGTTCATTTTTCCTGTTTTTATGTATTTGGAGTGTTTAAATTCTGTACATCTTTCTCTTGTATATGTTTTCCCCTTACTCATGGAAACTGCTTCATTCGCACTAGTGTAGTAGTAATATACTGAAAGAGAGAATAGAGTCTTTGGGGTTGTCTACACAGCAATTTAGGCCAATATAGTTAAATGGCTATTGTTACACTGGTCGAAATATAGCATTTTAAATTCACATTCTACCTTACCCTGATATAACTTCTCTATATAGACAAGCCCCAACAAGCACCTTCAAAGTATGCTTCTTGATCTTACAGAGAGATTGAGGGAGACTCTGTCTAGCTCTGATAGTTTAAACTCAAAAATAACAGTTAACTTGTTGTAACAAAAACATAATTTATTTTATCCCTTTTCTTCCTCTATTGAAGAGTCATCAAAGTGCATTTATGCATCCAACTGATCAGATCAGAGGTCACTATAGTTACATTATTTTTTAAAGATGGGTAAGAGCAAAAAAGTGTGGAGTGTCCAGGGTCTTAAAGTTTTTTTGTGTAAAAATTTGTTGAAGTGGTAGCAATGCTCTTCTGTGAGAACACCCACTTAGGATATACAAAATGCTCCCATGAACACTTTTCATACCTGCTTTTCTATCTAAGTACTAGCTCCTGCACAGCTCAAGGCAGTATGAGATGGTCTTGTTGCTGAGACAGCAGCTGTCATTTTTTCCTATAGTTACCTGAGACGGCTGTGTGAGAGCCCACATTTTTATTGGCATATGTTCTAAATGCAGTTTCTGAAGTCACGCATGCCAAATGATATACAAACCAGATCCACTTCTCATGAAGTTCCAACTGTTTTCCTTCAGGAACGGCATCCTGATAAAAGATTGATTCTCATATGAGAATAAATCTTTATATATAAATAAAAAGGTGTTCCATAGCTTTTTTTGTTGCATAATGGACTTTCTGTCCAAATGCCTTGGAGTGAAATACTCAGCTGGGGGACAGATTTGTGTGCACTAACAGGATACCACATCACATTTCAAATCCTGCCTGACATACTAATTGAGTGGCTGTGAAAGTGTGAGGAATTTTTTAGATCAACAATCTTACCTCTTATGTGGTAAGTGTACAGCTAATAGCTTGTCCTATTGAAGGTAGTTTTGCAAGTGTGCTTTTGTTTGAAGATGTTTGTCTTCTACTGTCAATCCCAGGTCTTGCTCTTTAATTCCCCATTATTTGTATGTAGATAGTGTTAGTCCTTTTAGAATAGTCTGTCTGAAATCCATTTGTATGCATGCTGGAAAAACAAGGGGAAAACTGTTAATCTGAAGCATTGTTCCTGTAAATTTTCTGCTGGACTGTTCGTCAGATCTTTATATGCATTGAGAGCTTATCTGAATAGACTTCTAATTCTTTAACATTGATACCACTGGCCTTCAGAACTATTTCTAATACATGTGGTAATCTAATTATTTTTCTAATTTGCTAGATTTGCAGCCTCACCTTTTGCATGATTGTTTACAGCATTTCCAACTCTTCCTGTTTTTGTTGGGATTTTTTCCCCCTTAAAGCCTCAGCTCATTGGAGTCAGTGGTCTATATGAGAATTTCTAACCCCCCCCCCCTTATCTGAAAGCTTCTTGCTCTTGCAATTGCAGGGGGAAGCTTGAAAATGTGAATTCTAGAGGCTCAAAAACTAGAAGACAAATACCATCCCACACCCAAGTTGTTGTTTTAAAAATCATGGAAATTTCAAACCGACAAAAAATACCTCTGTGATTTTGGGGGGGACTGACTCATGATTTTTTGAATGCTTGGAGTGGATAGTATTATGTTAACCAGTCAGATGCTGTCAGCCTGGGGTTTCTTTATGTGGGTGCTTATTGCTCTAACTCCCTTTTTTCTAACAAAAATAAACTGAATCCTCCAAACAATCTAGAGCAGTAGTCCCCAAACTTTTTACCTTGCGCCCCACACTTACCCCTGTTTGCACCTCCACCTCCCAGGGCCTGGAGCGGGACCACAGCTCTGGGAGGGAGGACGTGGACAGAGGTAAGGAGGCCGAGGCTGGAGCCATAGCTGGGGGAGGGGGCGAGAGCAGAGCCGAGGCCAGCAGCCCGTGCCCTGGGGTGCAGGGCCTGGAGCGGAACTGGGTAGCGCTCCCTCCCCACTTCTCGTGGGAGCTGGCCCAGGCACTAGCAACGCCACCCCCAAACATTCCTCCGTGCTCCACAGATTAGGGACTTCTGGCCTAGAGGAAACATTAACTATGTAATGTAGTAATTCCACAAAGATTACCGTAAATAATGAGACTTACAGAAACCCAAAATATATTTGTAAAAGTACTTCTGTTACGATAAACTAGATTTCTCTCTCTCTCTCATGCACGCACACGTGTTTGCTCTCTCTCTCCTGTAAAATGGCCTGATCAGGCAGCAGTTCAGCCAATCTTACTCCTGAGGAAAAATTCTTCTCTCCCGAGCCTTCAGCTGGTGCTTCTGCAGCACTCAAGCAAACTCCAAGCACAGAAGCAGCATCTCCTGAGAATGTAACAAACAAAACGCAATCCTGACTGCCTCCAAAGTGAAGTTGGCTGTGTCAAGGACCAGCCATGTTAGAAACTGGCTTTAAAGCATGGGCGTCATCTGATTAGTTTTGCCTGTATTTTCACGGCCTGTTTTTTTAGCTGGTGGTTGTAAAATGTGACAATAGTTCTACAAAACTTAACTGAAATTTAATTTTTGTATCTCTGCTATGGTTCCCTCTACCAACAGTAAGTGAGAGGTTTTCTGAGGGCAGATCTACGTTACAGCCCAAGTCGATATAACTTCCATCGCTCGGGGTGTGAGAAAAACCCCCCGAGTGATGCAAGTTTTGTGCTGTCCACACTGGTGCTATGTCAGCGGGAGGTGCTCTCCCGCCGACATAGCTTCTGCTTCTTGCTGAGGTGGAGTAATTATGTCAACAGGAGAGTGCTCTCCTGTCAGCACAGCACGTCTTCACCAGGCATGCTACAGCGAGGCAGCTGCACCGATGTAGTGCTCTAGTGTAGACTTGCCCTGAGTCTCACACTGTGACTGACATCAGCTCTTCCTGTTTCTACATTCAAGAAGAGCTACAATGGGCCAGTGAAGGTAAGTGGAGAAAACATCAGGCAAAATGTAGCAATAAATAAATAAGATGTAGATAAGGCTCATCCAACAGCAAGTGGGCCAGAATCTTTTTCTCCTACCCACCTGAAACACTAACACGCCCTTCCCCGCAACCATCACCACCAAGCTGCAGTCTCCATCCTAACCTTTCTGACTGTTATTCCATCCTCATTAGTATGTTGAGAATGTGTTGAGTGCAGTGCTGAAGTTTTCTGATGTCCCACTCTTTGGGAAAGTTGACTCATTTTAAAATAAATGTTAATGGAAATAATGTTGTTTGTATTGTGGCCGTGCCCAGAGGTTCTATCGCTATTGGGAAGGGGGAGAGGGGGCTTTGTTAGATGCTATACAAACGTATAGACACGGCTTGCCCTGAGGAGTTTACAATCAAAGGTCCTGTTCCTGCAATGAGCTCTGTCTGACCATGCTCAACCAGCTCTACTTGGAGGGCCACAGTGGGGTTCTGTGTAGCTGCAGGGAGCTGTGTGTTTGGGGTTCATTGCCTAATCAGAGAAAATTGAGAAAAATTAAGAAATTTAAATTAAGAAAAGGGGTGTAACAAACCCGTGGAGGGAATGAAGCAAGGAAGACCAGAAACAACATTGAGAGGAACCTGTGTTACACAGTCTAGTTATGTGCACAGCTAGCTGGCTTTCAGCCAACAAAATCTTATTTAAATTATGTAAACAAACAAAATACATATTGGAAACTGTTCTTTACTCAGATGCCCGGAGGCTTTAATGGTTATTATTACCAATGTGTATAATATTTTATCCTGTTTCTTGGCATCTGCTGCACATTGCACAGATGTCTTGATTGAACTATCTACACTGATGCCAAGGGTTTTTTTTTTTTTTGAAATGATTAGTTTCACCTAACTCAGGAACATGCCTTTGTGCAAAGTACGCCATATATTTTGCTGTTGGAGGCTTTTCTGCTGTGTTAATTATGTGCTCAACCATACGATCCAGCCTAAAACCATCCTTGGATAACCAAGGTGACAACACAGGAGTGCAAACGCCATAACTTTTCTTTCAGTGAGACAAAATGTTCCCCATGACATTGGGACTGTAATTTTTGTTCAGTTAGTGGAGACAGAACAGCTCAGTCCATAATGACTTGACTTTATGGTATTAGGTTCCCAAGAGATGTACTGTGTGTGAACACTCTGAGAATACTATGCAGCCAAAGAGAATTACAGTTATAGCGTTTGCTTCACATAACTTCCAAGGATAGTAGAGAGAACATGAAATAAAATGGGAATTTACAGAAATGGCTTGATTAAAAACTAGTTAATAGGCTTTATTATACCAAGGGGATGCCTTTTTCTGAAGTAAGGTGAGATTTACAAATCGATTCTCAGGCATGTTAACCTGGTCTGTGTCCCAAGATCTTGCAGGTATATGAGAGACTTTGGGGGGCACTATATTGATCTTGGCGTTAAACTTCTATTTGTAATAGTCTTGTCCTTGTGTGAGGCCTAGACTAAATACACAAGTTGCACTGGTTTAACTAAAAGTGTGATGTTACATGGGCACAACTTTGGGCTGGTCTTCACTATGCGGAGATCATAGATTCATAGATATTAAGGTCAGAAGGGACCATTATGATCATCTAGTCTGACCTCCTGCACAATGCAGGCCACAGAATCTCACCCACCCGCTCCTGCAATAAACCTCTCACCTATGTCTGAGCTATTGAAGTCCTCAAATCATGGTTTAAAGACTTCAAGGAGCAGAGAATTCTACAGCAAGTGACCCGTGCCCCATGCTACAGAGGAAGGCAAAAAACCTTCAGGGCCTCTTCCAATCTGCTCTGGAGGAAAATGCCTTCCCGACCCCAAATATGGCGATCAGCTGAACCCTGAGCATATGGGCAAGATTCACCAGCCAGATACCCAGGAAAGAATTCTCTGTAGTGACTCAGATCCCACCACATCTAACTTCCCATCACAGGCCATTGGGCCTATTTACCATGAATATTTAAAGATCAATTAATTGCCAAAATCATGTTATCCCATCATACCATCTCTTCCTTAAATTTATCGAGTTTAATCTTAAAGCCAGATAGGTTTTTCCCCCCCACTGCTTCCCGTGGAAGGCTGTTCCAAAACTTCACTCCTCTGATGGTTAGAAACCTTCATCTAATTTCAAGTCTAAATTCACAACGGCCAGTTTATATCCATTTGTTCTTGTGTCCACATTGGTACTGAGCTTAAATAATTCCTCTCCCTCTCCGGTATTTATCCATCTGATATATTTATAGAGAGCAATCCATGCAGCAATCAATCTGTGAAGACCCGCTAAATTGACGGCAGTGCGCTCTCCCGTTGACCCTGGTACTCCAGCTCCCTGAGAAGATTAAGGTAGATCGACGGGAGAGCGTCTCCCATCAACGCAGCGCAGTGAAGACACCAGGGTAAGTCTACCTAAGC
Organism: Lepidochelys olivacea; assembly: GCF_965140295.1. Lineage (NCBI taxonomy): Eukaryota > Metazoa > Chordata > Testudines > Cheloniidae > Lepidochelys > Lepidochelys olivacea. The sequence continues at coordinate 100,084,294 of NC_140413.1, read as the reverse complement.
TACGTAGCTGGAGTAGCATGGCTTAGGTCTGCTTACCCTGTAGTGAAGACCAGCGCTTTGTGTGTGAACACTTCTGTAAGTAGATAAGCTGTTAGTTGCATCTCTCTCCAGCCAACTCTATTTAATTTAGATCTACTTCACCTATTTAACAGTCGCCCAACTGTGAGTTTTTTGTGGCGACTTCATGTAAACATAATCGCGTATTTCCACCTTATTGCTTCAGGACTTTGAAGGATTTTTCAGACATTGTTTAGAGACTGATGGGGCAAGGTATGAATTTTTCACATCCCTTAGCGACATAGCTGGGTTGACCTTTTTAGTGTAAACCGGGCCTATGTTAAGGTCAGTTCACCATGAAAAGTTACATTGCCGTACCTATGTCTCTCTCACGGGTGTGAAAAATTTGCACCCCTGAGTGACTTAGTTAAATTGACCAAACCTCTGGTGTAGAAGTCTTCCGTTTACCTTGCTACTTCCTCTTGGGAAGTTGGCTTACCTCCAGTGACGGGAGAGGGGTCACCTGTTGCTATAGTAAGAGTTTACACTGAACTGCTATGGCTTCACATTTGCAGCTGTGCTGCTGTAGCATCCTAAGGTTATGTCTACACTTAAAAACTATTTTAGCTGAAACTATTTACACATGGCTTATAACTTCTGTTTACAGCCCAGTGTAGTGAGGGCCTTAGGCCTGGTGTACGTGACAAGGTAAGATCAACATAAGCTGCCTTGCGTTGACCTAGTTGTTCATGTGTCCATGCTTAAATTTGTCCGCCACCAATGTAAATGCCCCATGACGGCAAAGCAGTTACATCACCTCGCCGAGTGGTGTTGAGCCATGGTTAACGTTCTGAGGTCAACACAGTGCGAGTGTAGACACTGCGTTACCTATGTTAACCCTAACTGTCCTCCAGCAGCTGTTCCGCAATGCCCAACACTGATTGCTTTGGTCACAATTGTGAACTGCATTGGCCAGGAGTCACTGAGTCTGGAAGCCAATCAGCCAGCCTCCCCACTCCATTCTAAAACCCTGCGATTTTTTTTGAAATGCCTTTTCCTGATTGTCCAACTTGGTGAGCACACCTAGCAGCTCTCCCTTGTTGTCTGCAGCTTCCCAGCTGAGCATGAGGGCTACACACTCCGTATGCCCCAGGCTGGAGCAGATAGGAGATACAGGATCTCCTGAGCCTGTGGGGAGAAGAGGCTGTGCAGGCACAGCTATGGACAAGCTGTAGAAATGTGGACATCTATGAGCAGATAGCACGGGGGATGCAGGAGAAGGGGTATGACAGGGACCAGCAGCAGTGCTGTGTGAAAGTGAAGTAACTACAGCAGACATACCGCCCTGGAGAGGCCAACGGTCAGTCTGGTGCTGAGCCGCAGGCCCGCCGGTTTTACGGAGAGCTGCATGCCTTGACAGAGACTATACCACTGCCCTATACACCACTGTGGATACCTCGGAGGAGCCTGAGTCCCAGCGAAGAAGAGGAAGAGGATGGGGGACATGAAACTGGGGGTTCATGCTGTGTCGTGAGCCTGGACCTGTTGGAGATTCCACTGCAGTTCAGTCAGTCTTGGTAGCTGAGCACATGTGAGCTTGATGCAGGGGAAGGAATCTCAGGTAAGTGTATAAATGTAATTCCCATTACAATAATGTACTGATGGCGCTCCCAACTTAGCAGGTCAACTTTGCATTAATTTACTCATACTAGAAGAGGCAGAGGTACAACAAAGAGAGGCAGAGCTGTTACATGCTTTTCATTCCCCTATAGAGTTGAGAGGGGCCCGGGACCAGTGGAACAGTTTGTTTACCCAGGCATGTCCCTTGAATCCTTCTGAGAGATCTCGATGAAACTTTCATGGAGGTATTCTGGAATTCTCTCTTGAAGGTTTCTAGGGATGGCAGCTGTATTTTTTCCTTCATGGTGAGATGCTTTCCTATGCCCATCAGTGATAACATCAGCAGGCACATCGCAGTAAACATGATAGCAGCATATGGGCCGGGCACATTTAAGATGCCAGCAGCAGCTGTGTTCTCTGAGCCTTTGTTATCCTCAGGAACACAATATGAGCTAAAATCACCACCACGTGTGGAAAATGGGGCCAGTATTCAGTGCCGTTGCCCTATAGTCATAATTTCATGCTACTGAGCAATTCCCTCCTCATTTTCCTCACCTCTGGTGGGCCATACTCACCACTGCGGGTGCTGTGAGTGGCACTGTGCACAAGCTCTCCAAGCAGAAGTGTCAATAAGTAAGTCTTGTTTAAAACTTTAGGGGAGTGAGGGAAGGAAGTTCTGAATCTTAGCTTTCACTTTTCCATTGTGACTATATTGACAGTGGTATCTCTGTGTTTTGTCTGTAGCTGCTGCCATTGTGGCCTTTGTTTCCCCCCCACACCTCTGCAATGCCAGAGCCAGGTAAGAGGAGAAAGAAGAGGACTCAGGATGACATCAGTGAGATCCTGTAATCAGACTGTGGGCAGAGGGTGCGGAGAAGGAAAGAGCGAACAGGAGAAAGTTGCAGCAGGAAAAGGAGTTTCTCCGCAAACACACATGTTGCAGGTGCTTGTGGACCTACATGTTCAACAGTTGCAAACTTGCCTCCCTTTGCAGTCTGCAGAGAACTTCATTTTAGCACCTTCCAGCACACCCTTTCCATTCCACGTGGCATCAGGGCCCACCTCCCTACTCCTATCACTCCACCCCGTGGGACGTTACGGACAACTACAGCTTCACATACACTGACCTGTGAGCGCCACAGTTGCTGTATGTGTAGCCAAGATGGACATGAATGTTCTTTTTCGTTATTTAAGTTTTTAATGTATTTGCTTTTAAATTGCATAGATTATTTGTTTTTGCACTGGCTTTGTTACTCAATAAAATATTTTTTGGAAAATAATTTATCTATTAATCTCCAACATATGCTGCAGAATGCCTAGTGGTAGTGAAAGAACCCGCTGCTTGTTATTGTACACTATGACACAACTCATAGGATCAGTGACAAACACAGTTATAATTATAAATGTACAGCAAGCACCACAGAATTAATAGGTGCATTGACTGTGTTATATTCATAGATGTGGAACAGTAACCAGACAGTTCCTAACAGGCCCCAAAACTGCAGGGCCGGATAGAGCATAGTACACCACCGCACATTACCGTAGCTTGCTCTTAAAGTGCTCTTTCAAGGCCTCCCCGAGCCATACAGCTCTTTGTTGAGCTCTTCTAAAAACCCCTATGTCTGCTGTTCAAAGTCAGCAGACAGCTGGTCCACCTCCACCCTTTACCCCATATGAAACTTTCCCCCCTTTGCCTCATAGGTATTACGCACGACACAGCAGGCAGCTGTAACCCTTGGGATGTTTTTCACTCAGAGATCCAGTCTTATGAGTAAACAAACCAACATCCCTTTAGTCTACCAAAAGCACATTCAACTGTCATTCTGCAACTTCTGAGCTGGTGGTTGAATCTTTCCTTGGTGCTGTTGAGGTGGCCAGTGTACAGCTTCATGAGTCAGGGGAGCAAGAGGTAGACTGGGTCCCCCAGCATCACTGTTGGCATTTCAACATCACCAATGGTAATCCGCCAGTTTGGAAAGAAAAGTCCCTGCTTTCAGCTTTCTGAACAGTCCTGTGTTCTTAGAGATGTGAGCATCATGCACCTTCCCTGATCAGCCAACACGGATGTCAGTGAAGTGTCCCTTGATCAACCAACACTTGCATAACCATAGAGAAGTAGCCCTTTCTGTTGATGTACTCTGTGGCAAGGTGGGCTGGTTCCAGGGATGCACATGCCATCACTCTGCTGCAGTTTGGGAGCCCCGTTGCCACAAATCCATCTGCTATGTTCTGCACATTGCTGAGAGACACAGTCCTGTGTAGCAGGAGATGATTGGTGACCCTGCACACTTGCATGACAACAGCTTCCACAGTGGATTTTCCAACTCCAAAACGATTTCCCACTGACTCATAGCAATCTGGTGTTGCAGGTTTCCACAGTGCGATCACTGCGCATTTGTGCACTGTCAGTGGAGCTCTTATTCTGTTGTCCAGGGGATGGAGGGCTGGTGTGAGCTTGGTGCACGGATCCAGGAATGTGGCCTTTCACATACAAAAGTTCTGCAGCCACTGCTTGTCATTGCAACCCTGCATTACAGTGTGATCCCAGTTGTTTCTTGGGCTCAGATATGGCACTATGCCATCCGCAACTGCTCTGTGAACTCCACCAACAGCCTTGAATTGGTTTTCTCTATGTTCCGCAGCAATCTGCTGTCCATGAAAGCATCATGTTCTCCATCGATGCGGTTCTTGCAGCTCTGCAAATTCTAGAGGATCATGTGCCCTGTGCTTCCAAAGTTCATGACAATAGTGCCAAGGCTCCATACTTCTGTCAGAGATGACAGACCGTGAGGAAGGCCCTGTGGTTTCATGGCATTTTTGAAAAGGGTGCAAAATTTGGAATGTAGATGACTCTATGGGATGGAGAAAGTTGCATGCTGGGAAGTAGACCCCTAGCTCCCAGTCATCTCTGAATGACTTGTTTCTACCCTACCATGCATTGTCAAAACTTCCCAAAAGACAATGTGCTGGATGGTGACAAGTTGAGACAAGCACCCCTGTTGAGTATGTGCGGTATCGGCGCAAGGATGCGAGATGCTAATTGTGGTTTATGCTGACATAATTTGCAGCAGCCAAAATTTGTAGTGTAGACGTGGCCTTAGAAGTGAAAATTTCTGTATTATGTGCCAAACCTCAGTCTACTCTATTTCCCTCCCACCTTCCTTAACTGATTATAATCGATTGATTGCTAAATTTCTGTGACTTTAGCACAAAATGTCTTTGAATTAACCAAGGCAGTCTCCTTTTAAGTTACCTTCCATTATTCCTAATACTCTCTTGCCAGGTGAGGAAGAATTATCAGAGCTTTTGTAAAGGGAAATCATGCCTCATCAATCTATTAGAATTCTTTGGAAGGGGTCAACAAACATGTGGACAAGGGTGATCCAATGAGTATAGTGCACTTGAACTCTCAGAAAGTCTTTGATGAGGTCCCTCACCAAACTCTTAAACAAAGTAAGCAGTTTTGGGATAAGAGGGAAGGTGCTCTCAGGGTTCAGTTACTCGTTAAAAGATAGGAAACAAAGGGTAGGAATATATGGTCAGTTTTCAGAATGAAGAGAGGTAAATAGTGGTGTCCCACAGGGCTCTGTACTGGGACCAGTGCTGTTCAACATATTCCTAAATGCTCTGGAAAAAGGGGTAAACAGTGAGGTGGCAAAGTTTTTAGATGCTACAAAATTACTCAAGATCGTTAAGTCCAAAGCAGATTGTGAAGAGGAACAAAGGGATCTCACAAAACTCAGTGACTGGGCAACAAAATGGCCGATGAAATTCAATGTTAATAAATGCAAAGTAGTCCATATTGGAAAACATAATCCCAACTTTACACAAAAAAAGTGATTGGGTTGTAAATTAGCTGTTACCACTGGAGAAAGAGATCTATTGGAGTCGTTGTGGATAGTTCTCTGAAAATATCTGCTCAATGTGCAGCAGCAGCCAAAAAAGCTAACAGTGTTTCAAACTGTTAGGAAAAGGACAGATAAGACAGTAAATATATATTTATAAATGCACTATAAAAATGCATGGTACATCTACAGCTTGAGTACTGTGTGTAGTTCTGGTTGTCTCATCTCAAAAAAGATATGTTAGAATTGGAAAACGTACAGAGAAGGACAATAACAATGATTAGGGGGATGGAACAGCTTCCATATGAGGAGTGATTAAAAAGACTGGGACTATTCAGCTTGGAAAAGAGATCATAGAATATCAGGGTTGGAAGGGACCTCAGGGGGTCATCTAGTCCAACCCCCTGCTCAAAGCGGGACCAGTCCTCAATTTTTGCCCCAGATCCCAAATGGCCCCCTCAAGGATTGAACTCACAACCCTGGGTTTAGCAGGCCAATGCTCAAACCACTGAGCTATCCTTCCTTGACTAAGGGCATATCATAGAGGTCTATTAAATCATGAATGGTGTGGAGAAAGTGACTAGGGAAGTTTTATTTACCATTTTACATAACACAAGAACCTAGGGGGTCACCCAATGGAATAAATAGGCAGCAGATTTAAAACAAACAAAAGGAAGTACTTCACACAGCACACAATCAACCTATGGAACTCATTGCCAGAGGATGTTGTGAAGGCCAAAATATAACTGGATTAAAAAAAGAATTAGATGTGTTCATGGAGGATAGGTTCATCAATGGCTATTAACCAAGATGGTCAGGGACACAATCATAAGGTCCAGGTATCTCTGACCCTGAGCCCCTGATTGCCAGAAACTGGGACTAGATGATGGGATGGATCGCATGATTGCCATGGCAGTTCAGTCTGAAGATCTGTCATTGGCCATGGTCCGAAGACAGAATAATGGGCTAGATAGACCATTGGTCTGACCCAGTATGGCCCTTCTTATGTAAATATGTTTTGACTCTGAATCTGCAAAGACATGCATATGAGGTGACTCACTAAACTCGTGGGACTTCTGGCATACTTGAAATTAAACATGTGGAAGACTTTGCAGGGTCTAGGCTCGTGTATCTTTACTGATTTTTTTCTAAAACAGTGGCTTATTCACCCATTCTGGTTGGAGCCAAATATTAATTGCTAAAATAACAAATATTATCATCCATATATGTTTTGTGCCAAAAGCTCTTTTGTGCATGTTCAGTTGGTGAAAAAGTTTGGTTGCCTTCTCCTAGCTCCTGATTTAAAGCACGGTGTATAAAACATTTAACTATTTTAACATCCAGATTGGTTGATTTTATTACACGTTTTGAATGTAACTTTATTCTTAAGTAGAAACTAAGAGAAAGCAAAAAATAATAAGCATCTCTGATCAAGCCTAAAACACCAGTAGTTTTTAATCAGTATGGCCATAACTTTCTTCCCTACAAAAACACTTGGCTTATTTTTTTCCCTTGCTTAGTTTCCCACAGGGAAAAAAAGAACTATATGAGCATCTGATAATCTTTGATATCTTTAACCCTTTCTTTTACAGAAAAAATATGAAACATGTTTTTGCACGATGTGAAACAGTACAGTGGACAAACTCATATGTTTTGCCAGAGTTTCCTTATGATGTCCAATGCATATTAGAAGAAAGGAAATGCCCTGACCACAGCATGAGAATAAGGATTATTGAATTTTTACAGGCAGACATGACAAAATACCTGGAAGGATCACTGTAAGTACAATAGTTTTGAGATTCGCTCTTTTCTGCGGCGGGGGGAGGAGGGGAGCTCATTGCACAATGAAATTCCCAGATGATGATAAACCACTCTCTGCAATCTGTAAACTTAAATAGTTAAAGGCATTGCTCCAAAGCCCACTGAAGTCAGTGGAAAAACACTCTTGGTTTTAATGATGGACTTTGGATCAAGCTCTAAAGGCTCTTCCCATGCATTACTTTTAGGATAATTTCTTTTTCCTTTACTATGTAATTTAATGTAAAATGTTTTGGAAACACTGTATCAATTGAGCTTGATATCCTCTTTAAAAAAAACAAAACAAAACCCCAGACTCCAAATTGCAAAAAAAAAAGTGTCTAAAATGACACCTATTCCTGTATTTTCTTTTTATCTTGTTTGAACAGGTATCCAAACAGTCAGCAGTATAATGTTGTCGTCAATGCATTGCTACAGGCATACCCGTTCCTTGATGAGGATGGGAATGGCTTTGTAAGTATCATAATTAGTGCAGTTCTGTTTATCTTAAATCTCTATGAAATATGAAACTTTTTAAATCTGATTGTTTAGAGGGAGACTAATTCAGAGAAAATTAATATCAGTTTGTTTGGTGTTTTTATTTTGCTTAGTGCTGCAGCTTCTCTTTTAAGTTTTGTATTCCAAATAATATACTTAATCTTAAACACCAGCTGTTGCACAAGATTCATTACATTACATGCTGATTATCAAAGCGACTGTCAGATCATACATACATAAGTACTAATGAAAAGTTACCTAGTTGTTGCTTGAGTTGACTTTCTCTGTAATGCGCTTGATTTCTAAAAAACTGTAATTGGATAAGTGTTAAACATGTGCTAGTTTAAAATTCATGTTCATGGCGATGATACTAATATGCCAGGCCAATGGACAATTGTATTTGTATGGGGGAGATATAAACATTACATTATGAATATTTTTGGTGTTTGCCTTATGCTAGTGCAATGCATTGTGATGATCATTAGTGAACTTGTTTACTGTTACCTGTCTGTATCAAGTAGTTATGTGTTCATATATTTTTATATATGGCAGGAGTAGGTACATTTGGAAAAAATACTCAGTAGACCACTGCTAGGACTCTCATGTGGTTACATCAGGAAGCAGAATGGAAGGAGGAGACGCTGTTAGGTTTGGACGTAATTTTTCATTTTCAGGGTCCAAAATATAGATCTGCAATCTCCAAGGATAATGTGCAGGCCTGTTGACTTCACATCATTGCCTTGCCATGTGATACAGCCCCTGGTAAAAGACTGCGGGAGGTGGAGGGGGGTTTGCTCTAAGAGACACATACATGTCCTCCACACAGTTATTGCAGAAAATGCAATCTAAGCCCTGGTCTACACTAGGACTTTAGGTCGAATTTAGCAGCATTAAATCGATATAAACCTGCACCCGTCCACACGATGAAGCCTTTTATTTCGACTTAAAGGGCTCTTAAAATCGATTTCCTTACTCCACCCCTGACAAGTGGATTAGCGCTTAAATCGGCCTTGCCAGCTCGAATTTGGGGTACTGTGGACACAATTCGACGGTATTGGCCTCCGGGAGCTATCCCAGAGTGCTCCATTGTGACCGCTCTGGACAGCACTCTCAACTCAGATGCACTGGCCAGGTAGACAGGAAAAGAACCGCGAACTTTGGAATCTCATTTCCTATTTGGCCAGTGTGGCAAGCTGCAGGTGACCATGCAGAGCTCATCAGCAGAGGTGACCATGATGGAGTCCCAGAATCGCAAAAGAGCTCCAGCATGGACCGAACGGGAGGTATGGGATCTGATCGCTGTATGGGGAGAGGAATCCGTGCTATCAGAACTCTGTTCCAGTTTTCGAAATGCCAAAACCTTTGTCAAAATCTCCCAGGGCATGAAGGACAGAGGCCATAACAGGGACCCGAAGCAGTGCCGCGTGAAACTGAAGGAGCTGAGGCAAGCCTACCAGAAAACCAGAGAGGCGAACGGCCGCTCTGGGTCAGAGCCCCAAACATGCCGCTTCTATGATGAGTTGCATGCCATTTTAGGGGGTTCAGCCACCACTACCCCAGCCGTGTTGTTTGACTCCTTCAATGGAGATGGAGGCAATACGGAAGCAGGTTTTGGGGACGAAGAAGATGATGATGAGGTTGTAGATAGCTCAGAGCAAGCAAGCGGAGAAACCGGTTTTCCCGACAGCCAGGAACTGTTTCTCACCCTGGACCTGGAGCCAGTACCCCCCGAACCCACCCAACACTGCCTCCTGGACCCAACAGGCGGAGAAGGGACCTCCGGTGAGTGTACCTTTTAAAATACTATACATGGTTTAAAAGCAAGCATGTGAAAGGATTACTTTGCCCTGGCATTCGCGGCTCTCCTGGATGTACTCCCAAAGCCTTTGCAAAAGGTTTCTGGGGAGGGCAGCCTTATTGCGTCCTTCATGGTAGGACACTTTACCACTCCAGGCCAGTAACACGTACTCGGGAATCATTGTACAACAAAGCATTGCAGTGTATGTTTGCTGGCATTCAAACAACATCCGTTCTTTATCTCTCTGTGTTATCCTCAGGAGAGTGAGATATAATTCATGGTCACCTGGTTGAAATAGAGTGCTTTTCTTCAGGGGACACTCAGAGGAGCCCATTCCTGCTGGGCTGTTTGCCTGTGGCTGAGTAGAAATGTTCCCCGCTGTTAGCCACAGGGAGGGGGGAGGGTTGAGGGGGTAGCCACGCGGTGGGGGGAGGCAAAATGTGACCTTGTAATGAAAGCACATGTGCTACGTATGTAATGTTAACAGCAAGGTTTACCCTGAAAGAGTGTAGCCACTGTTTTATAAAATGTGTCTTTTTAAATACCACGTTCCCTTTTTTTTTCTCCACCAGCTGCATGTGTTTCAATGATCACAGGATCTTCTCCTTCCCAGAGGCTAGTGAAGCTTAGAAAGAAAAAAAAACGCACTTGAGATGAAATGTTCTCCGAGCTCATGCTGTCCTCCCACACTGACAGAGCACAGACGAATGCGTGGAGGCAAATAATGTCAGAGTGCAGGAAAGCACAAAATGACCGGGAGGAGAGGTGGAGGGCTGAAGAGAGTAAGTGGCGGGCTGAAGACAGGGCTGAAGCTCAAATGTGGCGGCAGCGTGATGAGAGGAGGCAGGATTCAATGCTGAGGCTGCTGGAGGACCAAACCAGTATGCTCCAGTGTATGGCTGAGCTGCAGCAAAGGCAGCTGGAGCACAGACTGCCACTACAGCCCCTGTGTAACCAACCGCCCTCCTCCCCAAGTTCCATAGCCTCCACACCCAGACGCCCAAGAACGCGGTGGGGGGGCCTCCGGCCAACCAGCCACTCCACCACAGAGGATTGCCCAAAAAAAAGAAGGCTGGCATTCAATAAATTTTAAAGTTGTAAACTTTTAAAGTGCTGTGTGGCATTTTCCTTCCCTCCTCCACCACCCCTCCTGGGCTACCTTGGTAGTCATCCCCCTGTTTGTGTGATGAATGAATAAAGAATGCATGAATGTGAAGCAACAATGACTTTATTGCCTCTGCAAGCGGTGATTGAAGGGAGGAGGGGAGGGTGCTTAGCTTACAGGGAAGTAGAGTGAACCAAGGGGCGAGGGGTTTCATCAAGGAGAAACAAACAGAACTTTCACACCGTAGCCTGGCCAGTCGTGAAACTGGTTTTCAAAGCTTCTCTGATGCGTACCACGCCCTCCTGTGCTCTTCTAACCGCCCTGGTGTCTGGCTGCGTGTACCGTCTGCTGCCAGAAGGAAATGGGTTGCTGCTACTGTGTAGCAATGCCGTACCGTGTCTGCCAGCACCCAGGAGACATACGGTGATGGTTACCTGAGCGGGCTCCATGCTTGCCGTGGTATGGTGTCTGCACAGGTAACTCAGGAAAAAAGGTGTGAAACGATTGTCTGCCCTTGCTTTCACGGGGGGAGGGAGGGAAGGGGGGCCTGATGATATGTACCCAGAACCACCCGCGACAATGTTTTAGCCCCATCAGACATTGGGATCTCAACCCAGAATTCCAATGGGCAGCGGAGACTGCGGGAACTGTGGGATAGCTACCCACAGTGCAACGCTCCGGAAGTCGACTCTAGCCTCGGTACTGTGGAAGCGCTCCGCCGAGTTAATGCACTTAATGCACTTAGAGCATTTTCTGTGGAGACACACACACTTGAATATATAAAACTGATGTCTAAAAAACCGACTTCTATAAATTCGACCTTATTCCGTAGTGTAGACATACCCTAAGGAAAAACGTGATGAATATCCCAATTCTCCTTTCAGCCTGGGCATTGTGATAGGGAAGTACCACACTGAAGTAAGCAAACTCCCCATCCTGGGAAGGAAAGGCGAGGTAAAGAAAGCATCAATTTTTGCTCAAAATTCCTGTTGAGAACCCCCAATAGGAGTTCCATGCCTGGGTCATTGGTACGACATGACCCCGTTTGTAAAGACTGACTAGATTCCATTTGTGAGTGTTTCTAAGGTCCCATCTACAGAACTTCATTTTAGGAAAAATTGTGTTTTAAATGTGGCTCTGAAAGCAGCTTTCCCTAACAAATATAGACATGGCTAAACTGTGCTATAAATCATTTTATAAAACCGTTCTTTGTCAAATTTTTCATCCCTTTCTGAATTGGCTGGGGACATTGCATTAGCAGCCTGCTAGCAGAAACTGTATTTGGGGAGTAGTATAATGTAGACTGAGCAAGCAACTTGGTGGGGCAGAGGCTTCTGTTTTGGTAACGTGTCTGTTTTATTTTTGACATTTTGTTTAGTAACTGGGAAACATAGCTGGAAGAAACAACAAAAGCATGCAAGGAAAAGGTTCAACCTAAAGAGTCACAATCTTGTGAATCTCATATGTTAAAAGTTTAAGTGAGAGCCCCCACTTCTGTAGTGGTCTGGAAATGCAATTTACATCTCATGGGAAATGTCAACATTTCAAAATTTGTTTCCATTCTGAATCAGAACAAAGAAGTCAAAATACTGAACATTCTCGAAAAATTCAGAAGAGTTTTGAATCTGAAATGTTGGAACAAAAACTGTCAGTATTTTTGCTGGAGATTACTTGACATTTCAGAAACGGAAAATAAAAAGAACGTTTGGAAAAATCTTAAAAATTGAAGTAGATCGATTCCAGTGAAACAACATTTCCCTATAGGAAAGTTTTCATGCACAAGTTTTTTTTACCAGCTCTAGTTTTCAAATATTGACACTTGTTTTGGTCTAAAATATAAAAAAGTATAACTTAAATGCAGTTAATACTTTTCTTTTTTATGGAGAATAAAGTAATTTAGATATTAGGAATCTCAGACTGGCAGAGCAAGATCTTCTAAAGGTCAAGTGTTTCTCCAGTATTAGTAGGAGAAACATGAATATAGAATCCTACACAAAAGCTTGCCATTTCTTTTTGTAGTAGAGAGGTAACCAGAAAGATGCGGTCTACTACTGGTCATTTAAAAATTATTCATAATACCAGTCAACGTTTGAGATATCTGTTTTAAACAAATAAGAGTCTTATTAGCTCTTTATTTAGAGTGGGAGGCAGGTAAGAATTAAGATAAAACCCCCAATTTAAAGAAAAGAGTGGCTAAAAGATACTAAATGTAAAACTATATCCCTGTAATCCATTAGTGAAGAGCTTTGAGCTACTTTTGGAATGAAACACAAGTTTCACCACATAGGACTGGCTTGGGGATGAGAGGGGAAATCAATGCTTGAATCTTATTTAAGGTTGCCCCATCCCCCTCTCCCCCTCCTCCACGCGTGCTCCCTCCAATAGTCCTCCCTCTTGCTTGAAAGATATATCCGGTCACATGGAACACTTAAAAAAGTTAATCTAACTTTTTAGATAAATGGGGTAAATTTCTGGTCTATAGTATAAACTGAATGGTGCTGTAAAACGGAATGGTATAGAAAAAGTGTTGGAATAAACAGGATTTATGTAAGAGCAACAAATGGCTTTAAGGACGTATTTTAGGAAAAAACTAGTTCTGAATGCTTCAAAGATATTAAAATTTTGAACACAAACATGATTGGTTTGTGTGGATGAGCCCTACTACTTTTTACTCTTTATTTAAGAAGAGTCCTTAAAAGTCACTTTGTAGACAAGTTTTTATTCCTATCAAAGAACAGTGGAAAAGCAGCCAAAAACAAAACAAAAAAATTGGTGATCTCTTACAGAACAAGATTAATAGGAATTTAATTAAAAACACCCTAGGGAAAGGCTGAGATCTCTCCCACTAAGAACTAACAACAAAAGATAAAATATTGAAAATACATACAATTAGCATGGGCAAATTCCGGAGTTGTGATGTTAGTTTTTATTATTATTTTTAATAACTTCATTAAATTTTAAATATATACACACACAACTAAACTATATATGTAAGCTTCTCATAATATATCAATTATTTGCTACCTAAGTTTAGCTATACTTGAAAATATAAATTATTTGTATTACAAAATTTACAATCAAAATTTGTTTATAAAATTCCAGCTAATTAAATATAAAACTAACAAATAAGATAAGAATTGGAAGCAAAATTCAGAGGAGAGAGGTAGACAAGAAGGAAATAAAATGGGTAGAAAAGAGTGGGGCTGCATTTAATAGGATCATTGAGATACTTAAAGGAAATAATTTTTCTTGGGTATTTCTATTATATTCCATGATGGTCAACCTTATGAAGTCTTTGTTCCAGTCTTCAATTGTTGGTCATTTTTTTGGATTTCCATTTTTCTAGTACTCCTCTTTCAGCAGTAATTAGTGCTCCACTGAGCCAAAGTTTTTCAGATTAATTCAGCTTCCAATTAACATCCATTAGGACTTTTTAAAATTACATGTTTAACTTGTAACACAGTTTTATTTGATAGGAAAAAGTAAACTCTGCAATTAAGTTCTGCCCAAAACATTCAGGTATAGGAGCATTCCCAGAGCATATGGGCTAAGTTAGCAGCTGTTGACTCATAGCATCAACGTTTGTCTGACTTAGCAGCACCTGTTTTGATCAGCTGGAGAAGGGTCCAATGCACCCTCCATCCGATTTTCTGTGGGATTAATCTTTAAATATCGGTCCAAGGAACAGATTGACAAACTGGCTAAAATTTGTTTCCATTGGTTAGCAGAGAATTTCTTCTTTAGGGAATCCATGTTTAATTCAAATTTGCTGGCCAAGTGTGCATATAGATTTGCCATAGGTCTTGGCAATCGGTAATATTTGGAGAAATGAAAGCAGTTCCCAGGTGGATCAGGGGTAGCACATGCATGTGAGCCAAACAGATGATAGATGGCATGTTTAAGGTGGACGTATGGGCACTCCTCCTTAGTTTCTAGATTGAACCTTTCTTTTAATATTGTAAAAAGGAGGAAGGTATCATTTTCAATAAAATTGACTGATGGTCAAAATCCCTTTCCTAATCGAATGTGGCCAAATGATGGGGTTGTCTGCTATACATAGTTTTGAGTTACCCAAGATAAAGGCCTTGGTACGTAGAAGGGGGGTGATATTTAAATATAGTAGATATCATACACCAAGTGTCTCTGGCTGCCACAATGGTTGGTAATTGTTCTTTAGGGAATAGATAGTGATCAGTGTGTAGCATGCTGGAAAGGGTTAAAGGAACCACCAATGCTGCTTCCAGCTGGTTCCAATCCAGGGCTCTACAGTTTGAGAGAATGACTCACTGTCCTGCTTGGCTAATTATTGCCTGAAGGTAAAGTTTAAAATTGGGAAATCTAAAACCTCTGTCTTGATAGGGAGCTGTAATTTTTGTAAGGAGATTCTGGCTTTTTACCAGCACCCCACAAGGAGGATTTGAACATGTTGATTTTAGTAAAATTAAAAGGGAAGAATATGGATAGGGAGGGAGGGAGAAGAGTTCAATCAAAATGAATGCCTTCCCAGGATCCTCTTTATTCTGTTTGTTTTTCTCCAAATGGGGAAAGGTACTGCCTGCCATCTGTTTAAATAGTTTGCTAACTGCATGATTAATGGGGATAGGTTAACCTTGACTATGTTTTTCATTTCCTTAGCAAACAGGATGCCAAGATATCTGAGGTACACAAGGGTGGGGGAGTTGATTGCCATGCATTGTACTTTTGAATGACATGATGACTTATAAATGGGTGGGTGAATAGTATGGATTGATGTATATAGCTGTATGGAGACATGGGTTTTGCATAAACCTCCCCATTGTCTCTGATCATGTGTTTACCTCTAATATCTGAAATACACATAATATGACTGTCAAGGTTCCTCCCCCACTCTGAACTCTAGGGTACAGATGTGGGGACCTGCATGAAAAACCTCCCTAGCTTATCTTTACCAGCTTAGGTCAAAACTTCCCCAAGGTACAAAATATTCCACCCGTCGTCCTTGGATTGGCCGCTACCACCACCAAACTAATACTGGTTACTGGGGAAGAGCTGTTTGGACGCGTCTTTCCCCCCAAAATACTTCCCAAAACCTTGCACCCCACTTCCTGGACAAGGTTTGGTAAAAAGCCTCGCCAATTTGCCTAGGTGACTATAGACCCAGACCCTTGGATCTTAAGAATAATGAACAATCCTCCCAACACTTGCACCCCCCCTTTCCTGGGAAATGTTGGATAAAAAGCCTCACCAATTTGCATAGGTGACCACAGACCCAAACCCTTGGATCTGAGAACAATGACAAAGCATTCAGTTTCTTACAAGAAGACTTTTAATAAAAATAGAAGTAAATAGAAATAAAGAAATCCCCCCTGTAAAATCAGGATGGTAGATATCTTACAGGGTAATTAGATTCAAAAACATAGAGAACCCCTCTAGGCAAAACCTTAAGTTACAAAAAAGATAGACAGAAATAGTTATTCTATTCAGCACAATTCTTTTCTCAGCCATTTAAAGAAATCATAATCTAACACATACCTAGCTAGATTACTTACTAAAAGTTCTAAGACTCCATTCCTGGTCTATCCCCGGCAGAAAACAGTATATAGACAGACACACAGACCCTTTGTTTCTCTTCCTCCTCCCAGCTTTTGAAAGTATCTTGTCTCCTCATTGGTCATTTTGGTCAGGTGCCAGCGAGGTTACCTTTAGCTTCTTAACCCTTTACAGGTGAGAGGAGCTTTCCCCTGGCCAGGAGGGATTTCAAAGGGGTTTACCCTTCCCTTTATATTTATGACAGGGATATTAATTTAGAAAAAACTTGGATCATCTTTATTGGCTCCAAATACATTAATTAGGGTATATAGAGAGTCAGAGATCTTAGCCTTCTCCAGCAAAAATCTACCTTCCTTATCTTTATTTACATCTAGAATTAGTGGGCTGAGTCTTTTGTGAAACAATATTGCTAGGCCTTTGGCTGTTAAACATCCCTTCCCCCATCTATACTCTCCTAATTTTCTCTGCCTCCAAGCCATTGTGGAGGGTTTCCTGTGGGAAGATAACTGCTTTCAGTGTTTTTAGATGAGTGATAATTCTTTTTCTTTTTAATGGGTGGTTCACCCTGTTGATGTTCCAGGAAACACAATTTATAATATTAGCCATGAGGAGTGTGCTTGGACAAATATCTCTTTATCAGGTGCCTGAATAGCAGTATTGCTTAGGCCATTGTTAATTCTAGAGTTAGGAAAGGTGTATCTGGCTTCCCTCTCACCACACTGGAAATGAAGGGGTGTGGAAGGGGGACAGGGAAAGGGAGACCAGGAAAGGTAAAAGATAGGTTAGCAAGGAAAACAGAAAAGCTGAGAAAAAGAAATGAAGTGATCAAAATTGATCAAGGAGCACTTAAAAATATACAACTCTTACCCAGACTGAAACAGGACCTCAGTCCAGGAGGTTTACAAGGGTTTACAGTCGCTCCCCCCATTTTGGAGTATAACTGCATTCCCTTTCATTTTATGCAGTTTCCTTTGGAACTTGCCTCCACCCTGGTTTGATGCAACAGCAGCCTGAATGTATTGACCTTCTAAGCATTCTGCAAAGTGCAACTAAAGCTGTTGAGGGTGAAATTTCCTTTTGTTGGCAAAGTCCAGTGGAAGTTTGACGCTTTTGTTCTGCTGACCAATTCAAGTGAGGTAGGCAAGGGAAAAAGAAAAGGGCTGCTGCTTGGAACAATTTATTTTGTAACCACTCTGATGTTGATATTTTAAGACTATGTTATGGGTATCTAGGACTTTGGATGGGTGCACTTTGATGTGGAGTTTCTTTTAAACAATCTCAAAATAAAGTTAAAGTCCTAGGTTAGTTGCTTTTAAAAACTGAATAATAATGTTCTTTGGCCTATCCACCAGGACTAACCAAACCATCATCTTAAGGAAATTCTGCCATAGACTATCCAGAACACACTTAAAGTGTGTCTACAATAGGAAATTTCTTACTTGTTTTTTAAAGCAGTGTTGCTGCTACAAGACTGATGCTACCATCAGCATAACTGTTAGTAGAACGAGGAGTACTTGGCACCTTAGAGATTAACAAATTTATTTGGGCATAAGCTTTTGTGGGCTAAAACCCACTTCATCGGATGCATGCAGGGGAAGATACAGTAGGAAGATATATATATATACAGAGAACATGAAAAAATGGGTGTTGCCATACCAACTCTAACGAGACTAATCAATTAAGGTGGGCTATTATCAGCAGGAGAAAAAAAACTTTTGTAGTGATAATCAGGATGGCCCATTTCAAACAGTTGACAAGAAGGTGTGAGTAATAGTAAGGGAAAAATTAGCATGGGGTTTTTAGTTTGTGTAATGACTCATCTGCTCCCAGTGTTTATTCAAGCCTAATTTAATAGTGTCCAGTTTGCAAATTAATTCCAGTTCTGCAGTTTCTCTTTGGACTCTGTTTTTGACATCATAGGACCTAAACACATCAGCCACATCATCAAGGGCTCATTTACCTGCACATCTACCAATGTGATATATGCTGTCATGTGCCAGCAATGCCCCTCTGCCATGTACATTGGTCAAACCAGACAGTCTCTACGTAAAAGAATAAATGGACACAAATCAGAGGTCAAGAATTATAACATTCAAAAACCAGCTGGAGAACACTTCAGCCTCCCTGTACACTCAATTACAGACCTAAAAGTCACAATTCTTCAACAAAAAAACTTCCAAAACAGACTCCAACGAGAAACTGCAGTAGGTGACTTCTGGGTACCCTTCTGGCTCTGTCAATCTGTTTCTTCACTTCACCAGGTGGGTATTGTAGTTTTAAGAGCGCTTGATAGAGATCCTGTAGGTGTCTGTCTCTGTCTGAGGGATTGGAGCAAATGCGGTTGTATCTTAGAGCTTGGCTAAAAACAATGGATCGTGTGATGTGGTCTGGATGAAAGCTGGAGGCATGTAGGTAAGTATAGCGGTCAGTAGGTTTCCTGTATACAGTGGTGTTTATGTGACCATCGCTTATTAGCACTGTAGTGGCTAGGAAGTGGACCTCTTGTGTGGACTGGTCCAGGCTGAGGTTGATGGTGGGGTAGAAATTGTTGAAATCTTGGTGGAATTCCTCAAGGGCCTCCTTCCCAATGGTCCAGATGATGAAGATGTCATCAATGTAGTGCAAGTAGAGTAGGGGCGTAAGGGGACAAGAGCTGAGGAAGCGTTGTTCTAAATCAGCCATAAAAATGTTGGCATACTGTGGGGCCATGCAGGTACCCATAGCAGTCCTGCTGACTTGAAGGTATAAATTGTCTCCAAATCTGAAATAGTTGTGGGTGAGGACAAAGTCACAAAGTTCAGCCACCGGGTTTGCCGTGATGGTATTGGGGATCCTATTCCTGATGGCTTAAGGTCCATCTTTGTGTGGAATGTTGGTGTAGAGGGCTTCTACATCCATAGTCGCCAGGATGGTGTTTTCTGGAAAATCACCAAAGGATTGTAGTTTCCTCAGGAAGTCAGTGGTGTCTCGAAGATAGCTGGGAGTGCTGGTAGCATAGGGCCTGAGGAGAGTCTACATAGCCAGATAATCCTGCTGTCAGGGTGCCAGTGCCTGAGGTGATGGGGCGTCCAGGATTCCCAGGTTTATGGATTTTGGGTAGCAGATAGAATACCCCTGGTTGGGGCTGTAGGGGTGTGTCAGTGTAGATTTGTTCCTGTGCTTCTTTTGGGAGTTTCTTGAGCAGACGGTGTAGTTTCTTTTGGTAATAATCCTCAGTGGGGTCAGAGGGATCTGGTAGGTGTGCTCAGAGCATGCTGAACTCACATAAAATAGTTGTGGTGAGGAAGGAGGGCCTCCCTTATAACTGTTAGCCCAGTGGTTAGGGCACTCACCTGGGAGGTAGGAGATGCCTAGGTCAAATTCTTAGGTCCCCATCTGTCTGATGAGGAGAAGGGATTTGAAGAGGAATCTGCCACCTCTCAGGAGAGTGCCCTAGCCACTGGGCTCTGGGATGGTCTAATGGGGAACTCCCTCAATTGCTCTTGTTGAAGAAGTTACACTTTGGATGGATGGACAGTGGGACTGGATCCTGGGTGATTGCTCTGTAGCCTACCACCAGGCTATTGAGTCATTCTCTTGCTTGTACTTTCTGTCTTGGGTCCAGCTACTCTTTAATTATTTGTCCCCAGTGGGACAGCGTCAACAGGGGAGAGTGAAGGAACCGCTCACATCAGGCCGTCCCGTTATCTGGTGTTCAGGGCACTCACTTTAGAGGTGGTAGATCCTTATTCAAATTCTCTCTCCCCCTCAAGTGCAGGGGAGATTTGAGCTGGGAGTCATCCCAGGTGAGTGCCCTAATCACTGGGCTAGAAGTTCTGAGGAAAGCCCTCTCCTTCCCTGGCTTCTTGCAAAAACATAAGCGTTGGACTCCAGGAGAGGGTTCACAGCTGAGAATTCCAAGCAGAGAGAGGCATCTCCCCGCAGCCTGGATTTAGGCACTGAACTCCCTGAGCAGGGCTTAGGACACATTCCTCTCCTCGGCATCTCCCATTGTTTAGCTTAGGCAGCTCCCCACTCAGTGTGCTGGCTTTTGTGAATCTCGTTCTTAGGTGCCTGTCTCTCCCCCTTCATTGTATAGGACGCGTGAGTGCCTAATTCCCTTTGCAAAAAGAAAAGGAGTACTTGTGGCACCTTAGAGACTAACCAATTTATTTGAGCATAAGCATTTGTGAGCTACAGCTCACTTCATCGGATGCATACTGTGGAAAGTGTAGAAGATCTTTTTATACACACAAAGCATGAAAAAATACCTCGCCCACCCCACTCTCCTGCTGGTAATAGCTTATCTAAAGTGATCACTCTCCTTACAATGTGTATGATAATCAAGTTGGGCCATTTCCAGCACAAATCCAGGTTTTCTCACCACCACCCCCACCCCCCGTCTGAGGGGTTGGAGCAAATGCGGTTGTATCGCAGAGCTTGGCTGTAGATCGTGTGGTGTGGTCAGGGTGAAAGCTGAAGGCATGTAGGTAGGAATAGCGGTCAGTAGGTTTCCGGTATAGGGTGGTGTTTATGTGACCAACGTTTATTAGCACTGTAGTGTCCAGGAAGTGGATCTCTTGTGTGGACTGGACCAGGCTGAGGTTGATGGTGGGATGGAAACTGTTGAAATCATGGTGGAATTCCTCAAGGGCTTCTTTTCCATGGGTCCAGATGATGAAGATGTCATCTAGATGTACTCTACTTGCGCTATATTGATGACATCTTATACTACTGATGTGGGGGTGGGAGGGCAGAATCAGAAAGCCAGTGATAATACTTTCCCTGTGAGTAGATGCAGCATTCAGAATAGAATTAAAAAAAAATAAAATAAATTCAGCACTTTTTGTACAATACTGTTCTATCTCCGGTATCCTTTTAGAGGGCTTATAGGCAGCCTTTTGAAAAGATCTGGATACGAGCAGTTAATGATCTCCATTTCAGTTCACTTTAGCCTGTTTCTGTGAAACAACTTATACACCATATCAAACTTCAAAAAGCAAATAATTGTTTTATCAAATGTAATTTGGGGGTGGAGAGAAACTGAGGGCACGTGTAAATGCCTACCTTCTGTATAACAATCCTCCCTCAAAGTTCAGCATTACACAACAACACTAACGCAGCAAAACCCGGAATCTCATCGTTGACATTTTTGATTATATAACTGTTGCATACAAAATGATTATTCTTTAGTAAATTGCTACATTTAATCTGCCCATAATCCTCTCCCTGCTGTGTCAGATACACAGAGTAATCTTTGTTCTCTTCCGATGAACATGGCAAATCTTCTTGTTTTTGTGGTGTTAGTAAAAACAAAGTGACCCAGTGGGTTATTTGTTAACTTCATTTAAGAATGGCAAGACAGACGCCTCAACTTGCACTCAAAAACACATCTCACTGACTACCACCACTTGGGAAGCAGGATAAATCTATGTAATGGCAATCTTATCTCAACGGATGAAACAGTTTGTGTGAGCAGGGGTTTGCGGAAGCTTATGGGAATCCTATTACAGAAGTAGATTTAGCTAAATGCTTAATGTATGTGAGGAGAGGAGGATGAAATATCGAAGTGTTTTGAACTTTGAACTTGGAGAGAGATTTAAAGCTCTACATAGATGGCTGCTGAAAAATCAGCTAAAAGATGTCTCCAAGACAAAGATGACATTAAAAGAAAAATCTGCAAAATAACCAATTAAAATGATATTTAAAACTGGCAGAGTAATATGTGTTAAATATATCATGTTCCATAAATATTTATTTAAAATCAGAGATTAAATATACTTTATAAGTACTAAGTTAAGAATTATTTGGCCTTTTTATTTATTTTTTATTTTTAATTGTTTTAAACAAGATGTTTTCACAACATTCTCTGGGAACATGAACACAAGCAGGTTGACTATTTGACACCAACTATAATACTTATGGCCAGGATTCTAAAGATGCAGGTAGAAGGATTTTGTAAAAGCATGTAGATGTTGCAAATAATGAGAGTTAGGTGCCTGTGCAGTTTTGAAAATCCCACTAGATGCCTAAATACTTTTTAAAAAATCTGGCTCTTAACACTCAAATTGAGCTGTTAGCATATGGGTGTAGATATGCACAGGGCAAAAGCCCGAGTGAACAGAAGGACTATATTCTTAACCCTGAAGTTCAAGTTAGTCAATATCTCACCGATAGGGGAGATCAATTCCAAAGTCAAAGGCTATTATATGTTGAAGTCTAGGTGAAGACTAGAAGGCTGGTTGAGTATCTTAAAGAAAAGAAAAAAACCCAACAACCCCCCCGGCCCCTTTTTGACTAACAAAACCAAATGAATGTGAATATGTTAGCAAAAAACCCTGCTTCCTTTCATTTTGCTACTGTACACAAGTCATTCTGTGGCAATTGCTCTATAGATAAAGTTGCAACTGAATTTCCATTATAAGCTGATTTTTGGCTTTTTTTCCCCCATTCCTCCTGTCAAGTTGTCTGGAGTAGCTCATGACCAGAAGCGCCAATGTCGTGGCAGAGAGTTACAAACCAGGCCACAAACCCCAAACTAGTTGTGAGCTCTATACTTAGATTTTATCAATCAAGTATCAAGTGTGAACTCCTCAGGCACTACAACAGCCTTAACATAGAGTCACAGACAGTCCCTTGGGTATTTTGGTCTATCTTGCTACCCATGTAAGTCTGCCTTTGTGATAGATGGTCCCTTGTATCACAAGTCACAACAATATCCACATTACTTTCAGTCCCAAAGAACCAGTCACTCATCTCATCATTTGTACCTCAGATCTCACACTGAAGACCACGCTTATAGCCAATCCTATAATAAACTAACTAAAGATTTATTAACTAGGGACAAGAAATGAGTTATTTACAAGGTTAAAGCAGGTAAACATGCACATACAAATGAGTTAGTCTTAGGTTTCAAAAAGTAATAGAAGCTGCTGTATTGTGCAAGGTCTGTTGGCCCTTCAGGATTAACCAGAGCTAAACATCTGGGGATCCCTTGCTTATGCTTAGAAATCTTGCCCTCTCCTGAAGTCCAAGCAGCATATAGGATAACTGTTTTTTCTTGACAGGGATTTTTATTCCCTTCCCCCAGAGCTCAAGATGATGGGAGGAAGATTTGTTCAGTCTTCTCCTTATGGGTGTGGGGTGAGCGATCAGCAAAGTCTTTTGTCCACTGTTGTTTCACAAAAAGAAAAGGAGTACTTGTGGCACCTTAGAGACTGACCAATTTATTTGAGCATGAGCTTTCGTGAGCTACAGCTCACTTCATCGGATGCAAAAGTCCTCCTTTTCTTTTTGCGAATACAGACTAACACGGCTGTTACTCTGAAACCTGTTGTTTCACAATGGCTTGTCTGATATCTATGGGCCTTCTTTTACTGGGGCGGAGGTGACACCTCTTGTGGTAAACTAGCATTTCACTCCCAGTAATGCTTCTCTCCTGACTGGGTGGGGGGAGAGGCGTACAATTTTAGAGCAAACACTTTAAATATTACCTTATAATGTGGGATACAGATATTACAAGTGAGATTAATGCATGCAGCAGCTCACAAACATTTCATAAAGTCCAAACACTAAACACATCTTTATAAATCTAATACCTATTTTAACAATTCTAACACTCATCTCTGTGTTAGTATTGTTCAAATAGATATTAGCAGAGATGTTTAGTGAGTGACTGATCTCCAGCTACGCATTTGTCAGTGTTCAGTGACGCCTAGCTGGCACCTGGTCTGCCAGTGTCACACGTCTTCTCCCAAAATTAGTCAAAAAAGGTGATATTGGCCTGAAAATAGAAAAGTTAGGATGAGGGCCAAGGTAGATATTTTTCTACCAAATCTGAAGTGAATCTGACAAATGGTTCCTAAATTATAACCTAAATATAAAGGTGTTCACCAGAGCTGGGAAACTTCTTTAATGGGTTTCTTGTTTGCCACTTTTCAGGTGAGAAATGAAACTTGGTTTACTGGACTCCCTTAGGTGAAATCTGATGCCCAGCCCCCAATTGGTTACTTAGTCCAGGTCTACACTACGAAGTTGGGTCGGCGTAAGGCAGCGTACATTGATCTAACTCTTAAGCATCTATGCTAAAATGTTGCTCCCGCTGACGTGACTCGCCCGCTACGCCAACTTATTAACTCCACCTCCACAAGAGGCGTAGCGCTTCGGTCGACGTAGTTAAGTTGATGCAGTGTCTACACTGACACTGCATTGCTTACATCAACTGTTGCTGCCTTTCAGAAGCCATCCCATAATGCCGCACACTGACAGTTCAATCGATGCGAGGACATGCACTGGTGAGGACATACGCTGCTGGCACAAGGAGCGTAGTGTGGACATGCAAAAGTGATTTAATTACCACAGAGGCTGTATGTCGACATAACTTTGTAGCATAGAGATGCCCTTGAAGACTACTTTCACAAGCTACTATCTTTGTAAGCGTGAGCTTCATTGGGGCTGGGGGGATCTTGTCAACTGGAAAAAAATAATTCTCCCATCAAAAAACTCATGAAAGGTCCAGTGCACCTCCTAAAGCTCATGAGGTTCGCTGCTCCTGCAGCCCTGAGCACCTGAAAGTTGTGAACAAGAGGATATGCATGTCTGTTCATGTGCCATTGTAGCTGCTACCACCACACCGGAGATAGCCCATAGGAAAAGGGGGAATGACCTCTGATTTCCTCCTCCCCCCACCCAACTTCAGCTCTCGTCTTAACATCCTCCAGTGGTTCTCTGTGGATTATAGCAGTAGGACCACAGGAGATTTGTTGGGTAGAAAAGGCAAGAAATGCTAGTGCTTGTCCACTGACTTTTCTTGAGCACTCTTCTCCCTACCTGCATGTCTCTGCTCCTGACAACCGTCCCCCATTACCTGGTCTCTGGTAGGGCATCATGGGGAAATGGGTCTCTGGAAGAAATGTTGTAATAATTGGGACCTAGTAGGCCTACTCCAGTTGTGAGCTGAACTTGTGGGAAAGGGAGAGAAATGGATAAAATGGTTCTATTACCTGTAATAACAGAGGGCACGTGGAGGCAGAGGGCTATTGGGGAGAAATGGAGACATGGGAGAATGGATGCCTGGCTGAGGGGAAGAGGGAGGCTGCCAGCAGCTCAGGGTTGCGGGGAAGGGGTGAACATTTAGAAGCAGCTCAGGGTACCTGAAGAAAGCAAGAAAGTATATAGTCTGTTAATGTTTAGGTACCAAATTACTTGGTTGACTTTACACTGTGTGTGTCTGATGTGCTTGTGCGACCACACGGCTTTTCTCTGATGGGATCTACCATTAAAGAAACACTTGTAAACTCGTGTTACAGCAACGGTTTCTACCTCAACCTAAACTATGGTGTCTTAACCAGCTCCAGCATAATAAAGCAGCCCTCTGGAAGTTTTGCTGTTAGAGTATTGTGCTCATTGCTGAGAAAATTGGCTTACACTGGAAAATTTCCATGTAGCACAAGAACATTACGCAAAGTTCTCTTCTACAAGCATCAAGGGACTCCGTTGAGGACCTAAAAATATTACTGATGACTAACTTCTCTGAGAAAACAGAACAATTTCCACTGTAAACATGGGAGATGGAGAGAGAATATTCAGTCACTTCAGAAAACACATTTCATCTGGTTGCCAGCAAAGACACATCTATTGAGAAAAATGTGAAACAGAATCTGAATCTCATTAAGTTGCATAAGGGTATGATATTCTACTGTTCAATTACAGACCATTTCAATTAGATGCATTGTCCACTTATTCACAGAGACTGGAGCCAAGTGATTGCTCAGCGCATACCTATTGTGTCTTTAGGTTGCCCTAGTCTGTATACTATTTGCTAGATAGATGCTGCCATAGAATCAGGAAAAGATGACAGTTATGAAAAAGATTACTGCACTGGCAAAAAAAACTTCCAAATTCTTCAGTTGGAGAAAGGCATGAGATAAAACATGGTGCAAGGAAACTCTTGTGATATTTGGAATAAACTAGGAAACTCTTGCGGTATTTGGTAAATGCCAGAAGTGAATGTAAAACTATCTTAGTTGAAATTAGCACTTAAGTTCATATGGTCATGATGGTCTTGGGACTAGACAGGTAGGCAGAGGACATTATATTTCAGTAAAGTGTTTCAGAAATCTGATTTCATGTTTGGGTTTTATAGTTATGTTGTCATTTAGAAACATGTTAAAAGGACAGCTTGGAGGGGAGGCCATTTAAAAAATGAAATAAAAATAGATTCAACAAAAGTCTTAGGGAAACCTGACTGTTTTGACATTTCCAATGGCTCTGGAAGACAGAGAAACATGCTGCGTCTTCCTCCAGGGCACTCTGCCTCCCCACTTCCCGGGAATGGGCAGCACCTCTCTGGCTCCTAGATTGCGGTGGGGGAGGGGAGTGGTTGGCAGAGCACCCAGGCTCTCTGCCTTGCTGGTTTGTGAAATTGACAGGTCGCTTCCCTTGGGGGCAGGCAACAAGGCCAAAAAATTCCATCTCAGTTCTCCTGAAATGTAATTTTTCTTTAAATCTGTTCCCATGAAAAATTTTGCATTTTTGCTATTTTTTTCCTCTTCAAGACTAAACTTTTTCTCAAAAACATGAACATTTCCATGGAAAAGGGGTCCCTTTTTTCTGCCAGCTCTAGTGAAATGTACTATTGGGTATGATCTTGGCCCACAAACACCCTCCCCTGCCAATGCCTATGGCTTACAATTACTTTCCTATTTTTAAAAAAAGTCTTTCTCTCTCCTGTACCTGTGTGAAAGTCCCACAGACAGGAGAAAATGATTGATTGATGCTGTTAGATGCTCAGAGGAAACAAACCGAAGAAAAAAACCTCTCCAGTCTTTCTGTGTTAGTAATCTTAGAGCAGGTCCGCAGACAGCAATTCTGGGGGCCAGGGCTGTCCCTGGGGGGTGGCAGGACCCGGGGCAGAAGTGATGAATCTGGCAGCGGCTGGGGCCCCTGGGTCCTTTTAAATCACCCAGGCCCCTGGGCAACTGCCCCCTTTGCACTGCCCCCTTCTAGGCAGGCCAGTCTTAAGGGCTTGGCTACACTTGCGAGTTACAGCGCATTAAAGGAGCCCCGGGTGTACTAGCTCACTACCCGTCCACACTGGCAAGGCACGTAGAGCGCTCTGACTCCACGGCTAGAGCGCTCCTGGTACTCCACCTCGGCGAGTGGAATAACGTTTTGTGCGCCCTCACTGGAGCGCCGCGGCACCAGTGTGGACGCCCTGATCTTTAGAGTGCGCCGATCGGCCTCCAGACGTGTCCCACAATGCCTGTTCTAGCCACTCTGGTCATCGCTTTGAACTCTACTGCCCTGTCCTCAGGTGACCAACCGTCAGACCCGCCCTTGAAATTCTCTGGGAATTTTGAAAATCCCCTTCCTGTTCGCTCAGCCAGGCGTGGAGTTCTCTCAGCAAATCTTTCCAAGTGACCATGCCTCCACGCACCAGGCCATCCCCAGTATGGAGCAATGGCGTAGGAATTACAATACCTTCAGGCAGATATCAAGGGACATGATGGAAAGGGGCCATGACCAGGACACAGCGCAGTGCAGGGTTAAAGCGAAGGAGCTGTGGTATGCCGACCGCAAAGCCCGAGAGGCAAACAGCCGTTCTGGTGCTGCCTCTGCAACCTGCCATTTCTACAAAGAGCTGGACGCGATACTTGGGGGTGACCCCACTTCCACTCCGAGTACCACCATGGACACTTCAGAGCCCAGTGCAACAAGGCAGGAGGATGACGAGGACCAAAGCAGGAGCGAGGATGTTGAGGCGGAGGAAGACACCCCGGAATCCCTACATACATGCAGTGAGGAGCTGTTCTCAAGCCAGGAGGAAGGTAGCCAGTCACGGCGGCCGGTGCTTGGGGAAGGACAAACACCAGAGGAGGTTCCCGGTAAGCGGCTTTTATTTTGGGAAGGAAGTTATTTGGTGCGGGCTCTTGGGGCGAGGAGGGTTAGGGCTGCATGCATGCCTAGATGCAGAATAGGGCATTGATGTGCTCTCTCACATCGCGGTAATCGGCCTCAGTGATCTCTTCAAAGGTCTCATCCAGAACTTGGGCAATGCGCTTGCGCAGGTTTCTTGGGAGAACCACTGTCGTCCTTGTCCCAGTCAGGCTAACTTGTCCGCGCCACTGTGCGTGAGGGGCGGGGGACCATTGCTGCACACAGGCAGGCTGCATATGGGCCAGGGCGGAAGCCCCATTGCAGTAGAAGACCCTCCCTTGCTTCCCAGGTCACCCTCAGCAGCGAGAGATCTTCCAGGATGAACTCCTGTGGAAACTGTGGGGACAGTGTTCAGTATAGGGGCCTCCTGCTGCTGTTGGCTCTTCCCAAGGCACAGAAACCCAGAGGACAGTACAGTTGTGAAACAATCAGTCACGCTTGACCCTGTGCTTACTCACCATTTTGGGGCTCCCATGGGTTATGTGCGCTCGCTTTGTGACGGGGAAATTATGCTATTGTGTAGACTGTGCTTGCCCTTAAGTATGGGGGAATCATTGCTCTGTCTGGTGTGAACAATGCTGCCTCTGTTAAGTGTTATATTTTGCCTTTACAGATGCAACCTTGAGATCTCAGCTGTCCGTGTTATCACCGGCCGAAAGACTCCAAAGAATCAGAAAGAGGCCACGCAGAAGCAAGGAAGACATGTTGCATGAAGTAATGCAGCATTCAAGTAATGAAAATCGAAAAGTGCAGGAGTGGCGGGACAGCGAAAGGAGGGTCTGCCAGCAGAATGAGGAGCGCTGGCACAAAAGCACGGTGCTCTGCCAGCAAAGCACGGATCGGTTGATAAGCATAATGGATCGCCACGCAGACTCGATTCAGGCGCTCATAGCCATGCAGGCGGAGCACTACCGCCCGCCCCCCCACGCCCCAGCCCTTGTCCCAAAACTCTTTCCCTTGTGCCCCTATGTCACCTCCAACCCACTTTCCCCAACATCCGGGTTCTTACTACCACCAGCTGCCTCCAATACCTGTAGCTTCACCACCCAGACCTGAGAACTACAACCCTTACCCACTGCACTCACCCCCCATCACCATGCAGTATAACCATCCTAAACTGCAGCACCCATTGCACAGCACTCCAGACAGGAAGGCTGAGTATGATAACAGGACATACGCAAATCTGTGATTGTACCATTCCCCACCCCACCCCCTTGCCCTTTCTGTTTCCCAAGCAGTTGTGTTTCTTTTCAATAAATGGATTTTTTGGCTTTGAAAACATTCTTTATCATTGCATAAAGTTAGAGATACCTTAGCCCAGGAAAGAAACAGACACTGCAAGTCAGTGTAGCAAACACAGATTGCTACTAACACTGGAACCACTGCACTTCACTCCCATGCAGGGCACCAGACATTACTGGTGGCTTTCAGCCTCAAATTGCTCCTTCAAGGCATCCCTAATCCTTGCAGCCCCATGCTGGGCCCCTTTAATAGCCCTGTTCTCTGGCTGTTCAGATTCAGCCTCCAGGTGTTGAACCTCCGAGTTCCATGCCTGAGTGAATCGTTCACCCTTCCCTTCACAAATGTTATGGAGGGTACAGCACGCGGATATAACTGCGGGGATGCTGTCATGGGCCAGGTTCAGCTTCCCATACAGAGAGTGCCAGCGGCCCTTTGAACGGCCAAAAGCACACTCCACAGTCATTCTGCACCGGCTCAGCCTGTTGTTGAACCGCTCCTTGCTGCTGTCAAGGCTCCCTGCGTAGGGTTTCGTGAGCCACGGCATTAAAGGGTAAGTGGGGTCTCCAAGGATCACAATGGGCATTTCGACTTCCCCTACGGTAATCTTCTGGTCTGGGAAAAAAGTCCCGGCTTGCAGCTTCCTGAACAGGCCAGTGTTCCGAAAGATGCGTGCGTCGGGCACCTTTCCGGGCCACCCTGTGTTAATGTCAATGAAACACCCATGGCGATCCACAAGCACCTGGAGAACCATAGAGAACTACCCCTTCTGATTTATCGTACTTGGAGACCAGGTGGGCTGGTGCCAGAATGGAATGTGTGTGCCATCTTTCGCCCCTCCACAGTTAGGGAAATCCATTTGTGCAAAGCTATCCACAATGTCACGCACGTTACCCAGAGTCACGGTTCTTCTGAGCAGGATGCGATTAATGGCCCTGAAAACTTTCATCAACATGATTCCAACAGTTGACTTTCCCACTCCAAACTGGTTAGCGACCAATCGGTAGCTGTCTGGAGTTGCCAGCTTCCAGATTTCAATAGCCACCTGCTTCTCCATTGTCAGGGCAGCTCTCCATCTCTTGTCCATGCACTGCAGGGTGGGGGCGAGCTCCTCACACAGTCCCATGAAAGTGGCTTTTCTCATCTGAAAGTTCTGCAGCCACTGCTCGTCATCCCAGACTTGCATGACGATGTGACCCCACCACTCGGTGCTTGTTTCCCGAGCCCAAAAGTAGCATTCCATGGTGGTGAGCATGTCCGTGAATGCCACAAGCAAACTTGTGTCATATGCATTACTTGAGTCGATATCACCGTCTGAGTTCTCACTGTCACTTTGGATCATAAGGAATAACTCGAGTGCCAAATATGACGTGCTGGTGAGACTTGTCAGGATACTCCTCAGCACTTCGGGATTCATTCCCGCAGACTGAAAGGGAAGACAGAGCGCGCAGTACAAAAAATGTTGAAAGATGGCGCCAAATGTGGACGGACGCACAGGGATTGCTGGGATGCGAACCGATGTATCACGGGGTGTAGGGACAGGACTCAGAATGCCCTGCACCCCCTGCCCCCTTCCCACAATCCACAGCGCCAGAATGGGAAGAGGTGCTGTGTGGGATAGCTGCCCATAATGCACTGCTCCCAATGCCACTGCAAGTGCCGCAAATGTGGCCATGCCAGTGCGCTTGCAGCTGTTAGTGTGGACAGACTGCAGCACCTTCCCTGCTGCGCTCTCTGAGGGCGGGTTTAACACAAAGTGCTCTACATCTGCAAGTGTAGCCATGCCTTTAGAGCTTGTCTACATGAACAGTTAGACCACTGCAAGCTGAGGTGTGAATCTACCTGCACTGTCCGTGTGCACCCTGCTGACACACACTAACAATTTGTGAGAATATTTCAATCTAATCCTCTTTGAAACAGGGCTGGCTCAAAGTCCATTAATGGACTGTTAATGCAGTCAGCAGGCTGCACGTGGACGGTTAGGCTCATGGAGGTGGTCACACCCCCAACATACTGCAGTCTAATTGTTCATGTAGACAAACGCTGAGGTTTTCCTTGTAATTATAGTATGTAAGTACAGATAGAAATGTGTGTTTCAGGCTGATGAAGTCTTGTTCAAGCACTTGCTTGATAACTGGTTTGGAATGTGGTTGCAGTTAGCACTGTTGGGTACTCCACTGACATACAGAGTTTGGAATTCCAGGATGTTTTGGAAATGCAGGCTTGGGAAACTAATCTGTCGGCAAGCAGTTTTTTAGGTCCTCCTGTCTGGCTAGTGAAAAACTGATGATATTTTAAAGATCTTGGGCTAGGTTCACAAAAGGATGTAGATGCCGAACTACCACTTTAGGTACCCAAGTTCTCTCTGTCGCATGTGTAACCCACAAACCTAGGTGTGGTGCTCTGTCCCGTCTAGTGGCACCAAGACCACTTAGAGATTCATGAGACTGCTCTACAGCCTTAGCTAAAAGCCATACGGCTTTTAGCTCATGCAGTAGAGGCTCATGCACTAAGCTCCAGAGGTCCCAGGTTCAATCCCACCTGCCGACAACAGGGGTCTGTTGGTGTAACACATGAGCACTGCTGTCTCACTCTAGGTGCGTAGATGCCTAAGCCACAGAGTGATGCACGAACCAGGGGAAGATAGGTATTCCTTTGCCTAGCTTGCCTGAAGGGTCCGATCTGGTACGTGTGCTCAGATGTTGCCTATGGGATCAGGCCACGTATGCGAATTTGCAGAAAACAGCCAGGGAACAGCTCACTTATCATTTATAGCCCAGTGGTTAGAGCACTCACTTGGGATATGGAAGATCCCCAGTCAAGTCCCCTTTCTGTCTGATGAGGAGAAAGGATTTGAATAGGTATCTCCTACCTGTCAGGAGAGTACCCTAATCATTGATCTATAGGATGTTTTGATGTGGGATCCCATCAACTTCTTCCATTGAAGCTGTTTGACTGTGAATTAATAATGAAAGAGTCATTGCTCAGAGAGAACGAGTGAGCATGAGAATTGACTCTGTAGCCTGGTGGTTAGAACGCTCACCTGGGAGATGAGAGATACAGAATCCAGTCCCCCTGCTCCCATGAATTTTTTTAAATTGTTTATTCAAGTGGATTAGCTTTAACAGGAGAGAGTAACCCACTTCAGAATATCCCATAGTCCAGTGGCTGAGGTGCTCACCTGAGAAGTGACAGATCTGTGTTCAACTCCCTTCTCATTAGGCAGAGGAGTTGGGGAGTCTCCCACATCCCAAGTGAGTATCCTAGTTGCTGAGCTAAAAGTTATGTGGAAGGTCTGCCCCTTCCCCCGGCACCTTGCAAAAACAGCATTGGCAGCTAATGCCAAAAGAGGGTTTGTAGCTGAGAATCCCAAGCAGAGGGAGGCATTAAACACCCTTAGAGGAGCAGGGCTTAGGACACACTCTTTGCTTCAGTATCTCCCATGGGATAGCCTAGACTGGGATCCACCCACCATGCTGTTTTTGTGAATCCCATCCAGAGGCACCTATCCGTCTCCACTTATTGTATAGGGATCTTAGTGCCAAACTCTGGCTTTGTGAATCCTGGCGATTTTGTAGAAACTGGGACACAGATTGTTGCCATGCCAAAGTTTCTTTGTGAAACTAGCTCCTTGTGCCTGGACTGGTTAATCATGGACCCATGTTGGCACAAGGTTTAAAAGTTCAGAAGCAAGTGCTATTCTGTGGGATTTATAGCTCTACATCATCATCTCCTGTTTCCAATGCCAAGTTTGGGTAGGGCTTTGGTATCTAGACTGCCAACCACCTCAAGTCTAGGCCCATTTTATAGATGGAGAAATGAGGCATAGAGAGGCTAAGTGACTTACCAGAGGTCACATAGAAAGTCTGAGGCAAAGCCGGGACTTGGACCCAGGTTTCCCATGCTCTAAGTCAGTGACCCAACCACCAGGCAACCCTCCTTCTGGGTAATTCTACAGGCTTTATTTATTTTGGTGTTGTCCTATGTATCAGAAAATAAGAATAGTTGTCTGATACTTTGTAACTGCGGGAACCGGTGCTGGAAATAGGGAGTCTTATTTGTGTATCAATTTTATACATTTGAGTGACTCCTGGAGCATCTCTTCCTTTCAGCCAATTTAATACTTGCTCAATTTTGTAACATCATATTGCAGAAATGTGAATAATATGATAAACAGCAACTCTTGCAGGAAGGTTTTACAAACTGAGTCATTGATCCAGTTGTCAAAATTAGCATCATTGTCTTGGGTTTGCCACTTTTTAGGTGCTGCTCAGATACCTCAGTATTGGGACTGATATAAGAACTTACCTAGAATAGCTCTCTTTAAGAACAGCATGTGGAGACAAAACTTCCATTGGGACTTCCAATGGCATTTCCTCCTTCCATGCTAAGTATTTGGGGTGATGGACCGGGGAGTCTCATTGAGGCACAAACGACTCATATAGTTAACTCATTAATTCTAAAGGAAGTGCTTGTTAATTAAAAGAGAGCCTCAATAAGATATGACTGCTCCAAGCTGTGTCTTGACTATATCAAATGAAAAATCAGGTGTTTTCTCCACATTTTGGTATGCTTCAAATATGAAGTTTTCTGTACCATCTCGTAGAAGCCAGTACACCACAGATATTTCCAGGGAAACTTGGGTTGGGGCAGTGGATTTGGGATTAAAGACAAGTAAACAGCAGAGCTTCAGTCAGTAACTCTCACCATCTTTTAACATACAGGCCATTTTTCTCTCTTATTCTGCTAGTTCATATAAAACTACAAAATACTAATTTGATGGATATTGGTGATATTAGGAGGCAGATAGGACAGAGTGGCATTCAAACTGCAGCTTGTCCATTTTCTGGTCCATACTGCAATTGCCTGCTTTTCTTTGGGACAACCTTGGCAGATTGGGTTTAGGTGCCTAAATATATAAACTGTAGGTGCAGTTAAAGAAGCTTGCTAAAAATTTGTACCTTCCCGTCCTTGTCAGTTTTTCCTTTGTCTAGAAATAGTAGATAATGACCTGCTTTGAGAGAGTGGCGCAAACTCCTGATGGATTCTAACGATGGTGGGTTTTTTTATGCAGTTGCTATGGAAACGAGCCCTTAAAGATCGCTTCAAATATGTGCGGAGACCAATTGAAGATGATGAGCAGGTTATAAGGAACAAATGCAAGTTTGGTCACAGGCGAGGACAGACAAAGAAATCTTCTGCTGAAAACAGATGTGATGAAATCCAAATGGTGCAAATAAAAGTAAGCTTTCTGGTTCCTGTTAGAAGGGAAAGTTAGTCCATAAATAATGTGAATGGGAAATATGTACCCATCTGGCAAATGTCTTTGGGCTCCCGTGAGGCAGTAAGCCACCACATGCAGAAGGGGGATAGCATGGAGTAGCCCCATCCTACTTGGAGCTAGCCCTGCATGAGGGGTGCTCTTTTGGCCAGTGGAGAAGCAGCTGGGTCCTGGGCCCAGAGCTCTGACAGTGGCACTTAACTTGAATAGCCCTTGCATTCAGAGGAACACCAAGCATTGATTCTCTGTTGCCATGCACCTTTTGTAGTCATTTGCACCAGCTCAAAGTGGGTATGAAATGCTTACCTGCATTTTAAACGTAGTGGCCAAACCGTAGCTCGCGAGCTGCATGTGGCTCTTTTACAATTAAAGTGCAGCTTGCAGAGCCCCCTGTGCCCTCCCTCATTCTCTGCCTACCAGATGTGGGGCGGGAGGGTAGGGGAAAGGAGCTCAGGGCCTCTGACTTGTGTTGGGGTGGTGGGGTTAGGGGCTTCTGCTAGAGACGACTGGTGTCTGCTGAGAGTGGGGGGGCACAATTTAAAGGTTCACCCCCCAACAGCCTGAGTCACATCCCCCCTTACCCTCAGTGGCCCCTCCTTGCAGCTCCTTGGTGTTAGCTCCATATGGAGAGGCAGCAGCAAGCAGTTGGGAGCTGCAAGGAGGGGCCACTGCTTTGGCTCCTGGGGGAGAGACAGCAGCAACAGCTCTCCCTGCAGCTCCAGGCTGTTTGCTGCTGTCTCTTCCCACAGCCGGAGCTCCCAGCTTGCTGGCTCCAGAAGCTGCCATGCAGGGAGGGGGCCTGAGGCACCATGTGACCAAGCAGGGCCAGCAAACCCTGGCAAAAATCCGGGGGGGGGGGGTATGTGACCCCATGTGCCACTCCACATGGCCCCTCCCCTGGTGTGTTACCTTCAACTTCTTCCCAGTGGGGAGGGGGGTCTTGGGACCTCAGCCCCACAGGGTGCGCCTACTGGGGCTTGAGCAGGAGCAGGGCTGAAGCCCCAGCAGGTGCCTTCCGCAAGGCTGAAGCCCCGAGACCCGGCAAGCACACCTACGCCCTGGCTCTCAAACACCTGAAGATTGTCGTATGTGGCTCGGATGGTCAGTAAGTTTGGCCACCCATGGTATATAAAAAACTCTCACTCTCTTAGTGCGTGTCACCCACTTTGCATGCATATAAGTGACTGCACAAAGTGTAGCACAACAGGGACTACAATTGTTCAGTCCCTGGGTCCAGCCACAGCTGAGCCCTCTCTGTGTAAATAAGCCTACATGTACGTTTGAGCAGATAATTGGTGCCCTTATATCTTCACATGATAGTCCATCCGTAGTATGTTATAAGTAGTCTGTGTACTAATATATAGGATACATAGGGTGCTTATGAATATACATATGCAGGTGCTGCATCTTTCTGAACTGAATTCTTTATTTATAGATGAAGCCATTACTGTCAGGTAAGTGACATAAAGTGTGTTACTATTGATGTGTACACTGTCATAAATGCGTTAAGTGTTCTATTATGCTTTGCCAACTCTAATACCACTTATATCAAAGCTGCTATTGAAAAAATACAGTTAAACTTTAAACCACCAAGTTATATCAGTATTTTGAAAAAAACACACAAATGTTTGGCCTCCAGCTTAATCTAGATATTTCCTTCCTTGTATCTGTTTATGAAGTGTAGGTGTTTCATTGGAGGAGAAAGATGGGGATTTCTTTTAAACAACTTCTATGTAAATTGTAATCTGGGGTTTGTGGATTTCTGAAATTTTTAATCCAAAAACCCTGAGATCTGTTCATTCCCTTTTTGGAGCTGTGCTTTCAGGTATAAACACTCCCTCCTTCTGCATGTTCCAGCTGAAAGTTTTTATACTTGCAAAAAAACAAGAGGCTAATGTAAAATGTTATGTTTTCTATGGTTAGTGTTGGGCACTATACATAGCGGAGAAGGTGCCGATTGCCCTTTCCCTGCGTTCTTGCAAAAGGGAGCCTTAATTTGTCTGCTAGTGCTTGGAAAATGTAGCTCTTTTAATAGTACTAGCCAGCCCAGAAGGGCTCTCTGGTTAGGGTCAGTCATAGCCTCACACCTGCAATGCCAGCAGGGGAATATGGTGAAGTGCGTACTACACCTTTTCTACAAGAGGAGAAAGACCCACTGCTCCCTGTACTCCAGTGGCTGTCACAGTCACATTGCTTTCCGCCTCTTCTGCCCAACTGCATGGTTGCTCCCTCTACCACAATGCTCAAAGCTATTATTTAGCCTCTGTTTTAGAGTTTATGAGGAAGGAAAAAGAATTCTGACATGAAGGAGAATTTGTTCAGTAGCCTCAATGTTATGAATGTTTGCTACTGACAAATTTCTGCTGTTGTGTGATGCCCTCCTCCATCTGGAATGAGGGCGATGGGATGTGTAGGTCTCCCTCAGGGCAGCCCTCATTTTAATGATCTAATTTCTTCTTTTTCTTACACGCAAGAGAAATTTTAAATGCAAAAACTAACATTAGTGCAGCCTTTAAGGTTGAGAAATCATGCTAGCAAAATTAAGAAAGCATATTTTATTTTGCCTTTTATTTGGTTTCTATATGTTAATAAATGTATCTGGCTCAGCTCCCTGAGACTATGATGTAGATATTACAAATGCACACTTTAACAAGATGTTTATTAGCATCCTTTTTGGCAAGAGCTTTGTGTATATTTCTTTATCAGAACACACAGAAAGGCACCCATCCAAGGCACTGGGTACCATGTCATAAATTAAAATTGCAGAATACACATCCTTGTCTCATTTCTTTACAGAAGCTAATATTCTTCTTCAAGTGCTTGCTCATGTCCATTCCATTCCAAGTGTGCGCACGCTCACGTGCACGGCCTTTGTAGATTTTTGCCTGTAGGGTCGGCTGTGGTGCCCGCTTGAGTGCCACACTCAAGCGCTGGTGTATTAGGCGCCGCTGGCCCTATGCCCTCTCAGTTCCTTCTTACCGCCTGTGGTGGTTAGTCAGAGCGTCTTTTCCTTGCCTAGCCAGGACTAGGTCGAACCTTAGGGCCTTGTAAGTATGTTTATAGTAGTTAATGTTAGGTAGTTGTTAAGTGTAGTTAGAAGTTAGAGTCCCAATGGGGACTTCACCCCATGCAAGGCATGCCCCGATCTTCAGGTTTAAGCCTTGCTCGGACTGCAGCAGGCCTATGCCTGTAAGTGACCCCCACAGCAGCTGCCTGAAGTGCTTGGGGGAGTCATATGTGAAGGACAAGTGTTGCATTTGCAAAAACTTTCAACCCAGGACCCAGAAAGAGTGTGACATCCGTCCGAAGGTCCTTGTCATGGAGGCTGCTCTTTGCCCGGATTCTGAGTCTTCCTGGCTGGACTCTACCCCTAGTACCTCGGCCTTGGTGCGCAGCACACCCCAGCGCCAGGCTCTGCCCGGCACTGCTCTCTGTCAACGGTGCCCAAAAAGAGTGCCAAAAGAATGGCTCCCTGGCACCAGGCAAGAAAGGCCATGGGGTATCAGGCAAAGGACCCAGTTCGGGCCGCCTGACCACACCGGAGCCACATGGACGTGCCTCCCCAATCGGCGCCCCTAGCCCCTCCAGGAATCCACCACCGACTCCCTGGAGCAGTAGGGGACCCAGACTTGTGGCAGGGCTGACGCCTTCCCAAGCTCTCCCAGAGCCTAGAGAGCAGAGGCCTCTACTCGTGCTGCCGGCACCGGGTGTGCCGCAAGAAGTGGCAAAGGCTCCCTATGAGGGCAAGCCAGATGTCAGAACCCCCCAGAGGGCAGTTGAGCGCCACTGATCCCCAGAGCCGAAGCAGCACTCTCCAACTCTGCGCCGCAGATCTCTAGCTTTGCAGCTCAAGTCCTCTCTGGCTCGCCCCAGGTCACTGGCACTGTGATTGAAGTCTTTGCCTTCTCAACATGGGTTGCCTACGTAGAGGTGCTGGTCATCGTATCACCGGCACCATTCACCCTCCCACTGGTCGTCTTCTTGGCACAGATCCCTGTCCTCCACACTGTGGGAATGATCTGTCACGATACCAGTCCCCCAGCCCTGGTCCTCCTATTCGACGTGCTGGTCTCCAGCGGCAACAGTTACTTTGACAGACTTAGGCATGTGGTCACCAGAAGGGGATTCCTCTGGCATGGAGAGGGAGTTCAGCCCGTCACTGAGGCATCACCGTTGTGATCGGGCATGTGAGGTTGCATCGACCTCGGCGATGCCATTTTGGCAACACGGGCAGTGGCCAGTGCAGTGGCCCTATTGGAGTGTGTGGGGCATGCCTGTGATGCGGATGCACCATTTGTCAGCCACTGCCTCGGAGCAACAGTTGATGGCACCGGAGCATCGGGCTCAGTGTGCGAAGTGCCATTGGAGGTTGGGGTAGAGGAGCGAGTGCCCACTCCGAAACCCCCTTCCCCTGTGGGGGATGATGCCTTGAGGCCTCCCCCGGCAGTAGAATCATCGTCCTCATCCCTGGAGGAGGCGGTGGCAGGACCCTCAAGTGCCAGCCCGCCGGACGATTTTAAAGAGCACCAGGCCCTGCTTTGGTGGGTGGATGAGAACTTGGGCCTAGAGGTAGGAGGAGATGGTTGAGCAGGCAGACACCCTGTTCAATGTGCTCTCGGCGTCTACCCCTGCCCGTATTGCACTAACAGTGCATGACAGGTCCTGAAAATTGCCAAGGCCCTCTGACAAGCCCCATTGTTTATCCCTCCCACCTCCAAGAGGGCTGAGAGCAAGTACTTTGTCCCAGCCAAGGGGTTTGAGTACTTGTATACCCACCCACCTCCAGGCTTGCTGGTTGTCTCTGCCAATGAAAAGGACAAGCCGGGGCACATCAGTTCAACCCCCAAAAATAAAGAGGCCAAGAGGCTGGACCTTTTTGGGAGGAAAATGTATTCAACAGCCAGCCTTCAATTCTCAGTGTCAAACCACCAGGCTCTCTTGGGCAGATACAGTTTTAACTTATGAAACTCCCTCCATAAGTTCAAGGAGGCCCTGCCCTGGGACTTGGCACCCTCATGGAGGAGGGTACTGAAGCAGCAAGGTGCTCCCTTCAAATGGCGTGGGACTCGACTGACTCGGCGGCTAGGGTGGTTGCATTGGCAGTGGTCATGAAGTGAAGCTCCTGGCTTCAAACTCCTGCTGGCCTGTCCCGAGAAATGCAGGCTTCAATTCAGGACCTCCTGTTTGATGGGAATGGTCTCTTCGCAGAACAGATGGATGCAAGGCTGCATGGCCTAAAGGACACTCGGGCCACCCTTCACTCCCTGAGTCTGCATACACCGCAATCGGCGAGGAAGCAGTTCTGGCCACTGCCGCCAAGGCCTTGGTAGCCTTGACGGGGGTCTGTGAGGAGAAAGGATAGATATACAAGCTTTAGTTGTTGCTGACCTTCGTCCTCCCATGTGGATGTGCGCACACCTATAACTGTTCATTTAAACTCTAGACACAAGTGCAAACAATTTACTAATAGTATGTTCAAAATCAAATAGGAGTGATTTCTATATAAAAACAATTGGGAGACACGAACTAAAATTAATAAAATTAAAATGCTCTCTACTGTCTCCAGGCAAACTGATGTGATTTACAGCATGCTCTAAAGGTCAGTGATCTAGGCTCTGGTCGGGGAGGGAGAGTGATTTGAAAAATCCAGGGGAGAAAGGGGGTGTCCTCAAGAATTGAGAATGCACTTCTGCCAGTGTCATCCTATGTAAACATGGGGCCATTAGCTTGAGAGTTTGATCTCAGCTCTTTGTAGTATGATGCAATGACGAAGGAGACCTCCAATTATTGATTTGGTTCTGTATTGCAATCCAGGTGAAGACCCCAGGCACTGTCCAATTTTTTCCTCTGAGTGCAGTAAAATGACTGAGTGCAGTTAAACTTGGCTATACTGTAGTATGACTGCGTGTTTAAATCCTATTGGGATATTACCACGTTGTAACCTGGTTATAGCATAGAGAAGACCCAGTGCCCTGTCTAGATTGGAGACTAAAATGCTACTTACAAACATGATCCATAAGAAATGGGTACTTACTGTAACAGTGGTTCTTCGAGATGTGATGCAAATGTATATGCCGTTTAGGTGTGTCTGCACTGGAGCCAGAGAATTTTGCCTCGCAGTACCTGTTGAGGGGCAGCGCTGTGGCCATAGCCCCTTTCCTGGCTGTATGAGGCAGCATGGACCTGACCCCCCATTAGTTCCTTTGCACCAAACACACAGATACTAGATTCCGATGCAGAGGGAACAGAGGGTGGGTCATGGAATACACGCCTGCATCACATCTCGAAGAACGTAAGAATGGCCATACTGGGTCAGACCAATGGTTCATCTAACCCAGTATCCTGCCTCTGACAGTGGCCAGTGCCAGGTGCTTCAAATTGAATGAACAGAACAAGCGATCCAACCCCTGTTGTGCAGTTCCAGCATCTGGCAGTCAGAGGCTTAGGGACACCAAGTGCATGGAGTTGTGTCCCTGACCATCTTGGCTGATAGCCACTGATGAATCTATGCTCCATGAACTTATCTAATTCTTTTTTCAATCCAGTTGTACTTTTGGCCTTCACAACTTCCCCTGGCAATGAGTTCCACAGGTTGACTGTATGTTGTGTGAAGAAGTACTTCCTTTTGTTTGTTTTTAAAACTGCTGCCTATATATTTCATTGGGTGAGCCCTAGTTCTTATTTTATGTGAACGGGGAAATAACACTTTCTTATTTACTTTCTCCACACCACTCATGATTTTATAAACCTCTATTGGATCCCCCTTAGTCCTTTCTTTTCCAAGCTGAACGGTCCAAGTGTTCTTAGTTTCTCCTCATATGGAAGCTGTTGCATAGTCTTAAACCATTTTTGTTGCCCTTCTCTGTACCTTTTCCATTTCTGCTATATCTTTTTTGAGATGGGGTGAGCAGAACTGCATACAGTATACAAGGTGTGAGCATACTATGGATTAATATAGTGGCATCATGATATTTACTGTCTTATTATCTATCCCTTTCCTAATGGTTCCTAACATTCCATCAGCTTTTTCGACTGCTGCTGCACATTGACTCCAAGATCTCCTCTTTCTTGAGTTGTAACACCTAATTTTAACCCTATCATTTTATATGTATAGTTGGGATTATGTTTTCCAATGTGCATTACTTTGCATTTATCAACATTTAATTTACTTGGCCATTTTGTTGCCAAGTCACCCAGTTTTGTGAGATCCCTTTGTAACTCTTAGCAGTCTACTTTGGACTTAACTATCTTGAGTAATTTTGTATCTTCTACAAATTTTGCCACCTCACTGTTTACCCCCTTTTCCAAATCATTTATGAATATGTTGAACAGCACTGGTCCCCGTACAGATCCGTGGGAGACACTGCTATATACTTTCTTCATTCTGAAAAGTGACCATATGTGTCATCGTTTGTCTCCTGCCTTTTAACTAATTACTGATTCATGAGCAGTCCTTCCCTCTTATCCCAAGATTGCTTACTCTGCTTAAGAGCCTTTGGTGAGGGACCTTGTCAAAGGTTTTCTGAAAGTGCAAGTACACTGTATTCACTGATCACCCTTGTCCACATGTTTGTTGACCCCTGCTCAAAGAATTCCAATAGTGAATCATGGTGAAGCATGATTTCCCTTTACAAAAGCTGTGTTGACTTTTCCCCAACAAATCATGTTTATCTGTGTGTCTGGTAATTCTGGTCTTTACTATAGTTTCAACCAATTTGCATGGTAGTGAAGTTAGGCTTACAGTTACAGTAAGTGATTGTTTCTTGTTCTTTGAGTAGATTGAGCCATAGATTCCACTTAGATGTCTCACA
Organism: Lepidochelys olivacea; assembly: GCF_965140295.1. Classification (NCBI taxonomy): domain Eukaryota; kingdom Metazoa; phylum Chordata; order Testudines; family Cheloniidae; genus Lepidochelys; species Lepidochelys olivacea. The sequence goes on along the minus strand of NC_140413.1, from coordinate 100,041,858 downwards.
AGCAGTACCCAGCCTACAAGGCAGGGCTCGGAGTCTACCTAAACCAGAATTGCAGGACCGCCCTATCAAAACTTGTATCTGCCTTGGAAGATGTGGTACTAGCATAATAGTTCATAAATGTATGTCTGAATGACTACGTAGTAGCCTGCAAATGTCCAATATTGAGACTCAATAAGGAAAACTATTAATGTTGCTTGCACTCTCGTAGAATGAGCTCACACCTATTGAAGAGGCGTAGCCAAAGCTATTTCATATGCAATCTTGATACAGGATGTTATCCGCGTAGAGATAGCTGAATAGGCCATTCTGGTAGAGGGCTTTCTAATGTTGAGTAAGACCTGATGGGTAGCTGCCAAACACTGCTCTTCCTACTTATTTAGCCATGAAGCAGCCACACCGTGAGATGCAGGGAGCTGAGTGCAGGATGCAAGGTGTGACGGTGATTCTGTATGAGTATGTCGGAATGGAGGTACGGGAGGCTGAATTGAGAGCGATAGAAGAACCACACAAGGGCAATGAGAATGAGCTTGGCCCGATCTGCTTTCAGCCTGGGGATGATTGGGATCCAGGGGAAAAGCGTACAGGAGAGCTGACTGCCCGCTGAGTTGGAAAGTGTCAGACAGGGAGCCTGGATTGAGGCCCACTCAAGAACAGAACAGATGACATTTTCTGTTGTCCCTCATGAATGCCCCATGCTGTGAAGATGACCCAGAGAACACCAGTCTTCACAGACCACTCATGTTTTAGGGAAAAATTCCTGCTGAGATGGTCTGTGAGATGTTTCTGGACCCTGGGCAAGCGGTTGGCTGTCAGAGTGATACTCTCCTCAATTCAGAACTGCCACAACCAGATTGGCTCCTGGAGCGTGCTCCCCCTTGCCTGTTCATATAATACATTGTGGTAGTATTGTCAGTAAGTATATGAACCACTGAAGGGAAGCTCTGTACACTGGAATTGGCACTCCACTACAGTGAACTGAAGGAATTTTCTGTGGCTTGGCAAAATCGTCACATGAAAGCGTCCTGAAGGTCCAGAGCAACAAAGTTAGTCAACAAAGTTAGTCATTCTGAGACAACGCAAGGAGGGTAGTTGATAGAGTGATCATTTAGCACCTAATGTATCTGTTATATTTGTTGAAGCCATGAAGGTTGAGAATGGGTCTTATCCCTCCCTTGGATTTGGGCACAAGAAAGTACTGGGAATAGAATAGAAGTTATGGAACCTCCTCCACTGCCCCTAAAGCCAGTAGAAAGTGAACCTGCTTGAGGAGCAGTATCTCATGAGAGGGGTCCTGGAGGGAGCGGGGAAATGGAGAGGAACTGGATGGCATAGCTCAATCCGTTGGAGTTTAGGACTGAGCTTTCTGTGGTGATCAAGCCCCAAGCATTGTAAAAGGCGGCCAGCCTGTCCCCAAACAGAGGAGATGGGGAGAAGGGAGCAATGACTGGAACACTGCTCTGGACCAAGGAGTCAAAATGGGCACTTGCGGGGCGCCAGGGAAAGAAGGCATGTCAACTGGTCAAACCCTGCACCAGAATGTGTCCTCCTCTGGGACCTATGCTCCTTTCTGGGGTAGTTCTGCTGTCTTATGGGAGGGAAAGTCTTCCCAAATGTGAGCTGCAGATGCTGCTGCTGTTGATCCCCATAGTGGCACCTCTGCACTGCCAGCATTTACACCTCCTAGGACCATAGGGTAGCTCTGGAATCTTGGAGGAGTGCAGAGTCTCGTCTGTCTCGTCCAACAAAAAGGATTCTGCCATCGAAGGGCAAATTCTCTATGGCCTGTTGTACATTGGGAGCAGTGCCCGAATTCTGCAGCCAGGACGCCCTTTTCGTTGGTCCCCACCAAGGCCATCACTCTGGCCAAAGTATCCGCGACATCTAGTGCAGACTGCAAAGAAGTCTTACCCACCAAGCAGTCTTTGGTAATAAATGCCCCAAATGCCTCCCTTGAGGCTTGAGGCAGCTGGTCAGCACACTCAGACATAGCTGTCCAGTTTACAAAATCATATTTGTATAGGAAATGCCTGCTGGTTACCAGTGCGGATCTGCAAGGAAGAGGAGGTCAAAGTACTAAATTTCCTCCCTTTTGTGGGTTTAAGTCAAGAGAGCTATTGAAATATAGGTTATTAATCGATAATGAATATTTAACGACAGTATGCTTGTGGATGAATAGTTACTTTCATAGTCAAGCTGGCTGAAAGTACAAAGGAAAAAAATGGCTGTTTGATTTATGCTTATTAGGTATTCTTACACATCAAATCCATCCACTTAGATCTGGGAGTGGACTTAAATCTGCCCTGCAGGGCTTTATCGTTCCCCATGGTTATGACCAGGTAGTTCAGGGTCAGATCTGAGTATAAACCCTCAAATCCCTGCACTGGTACGAAGTAGCATTTCTCCATGCACTTCTTGGTAGGCGGTACTGAAGCTGGCATGTTCCAGAGGGCTCAAGGAGCACATTGTTAATAGGGAGGGTGACTCTCCCAGGGACAGATGGCTGCAGGATATCCAGAAATTTATAGGTATTCTCCTGCAGGAACTCTGCTTGAATACCCAGGGAAGAAGCCGGGTACTGCAAAAGGTCCTGGTATGCCTTGGAATCCTCTGGTACCGAAGAAGAGGAAGAGCCAGATACCGCAGAATCATCTAGCGATGAAGACAAAGCAGTTAACTGTGTCAGATCCGGATTCTGCTCCAAGGCTGGTGGACCTAGATGGGACGACTCTGGAGGCTCCACGAGGGGAAGGTTCACCGGTGCCTGGGCCTGCAGCCGATCAATGATCACCATCACAGGCCTGCTTGGTGATCTCGGCTTAGAGCAAGATGAGGTGTGGGACCTCCACAACCGAGGACTGTCCCATGGATTCTATGGAGGCCACTGGTTTGGATAAGGTTTTGGTGGCCAGTACTCCTGGGAGAATTCTGCACCACTCTGTGCATGCATTCATCTGTCCCCACAGATTTCTTTGCTTCCCCACAGAAAAAGGACTTTCTGACAGGGAAGCAAAGGGAACCTACAAGAGTGGTCACGCGCCCCTCCCCAACAGTGCAGGTGCGTTGTTTTGGGCTCCCAGGGCAGTCAGCAGAGAGCCCTCTGAACCCCCACCCTGCCGAGCTTCACCCCCTTTATCTGGAGCCCCCCTGGACTCAAACCCTCCTGCTGAGCCCCACCCCCCTGCATTTGAACCTCCACCCCTGCACCCAAACCTTCCCTCCTCTGAACCCCGTCCACTCAAATCCCCACCCCCTCTGCACCTGGACCCCCTGCAACTAGCCCTACACACCTGGACCCCCCATCCCACTAAGCCCCAACCAGGTGCACCTGGACCCTCACCCCACCAAGCTCCACTCCCCCAGCATCTGGACCCCCCTGCTGAGCCCCATCCTCCCACAGCCAGAGCCCCTGTTCCCGCTGAGCTCCAACCACCTTCACCTGGACCCCCTGGCAGAGACCCATTGCCCCTGAACCTGGAATCCCCCAACAAGCCCCTGTCCATCCAGATATCCCCCTGCACTTTGCTGAGCCACCCACACCCAGATTGCTCCACCCAGAACCCCCTCATCCCACACCTGGATCCCCACACACTAAGCCCCTCCACATTTGGAACCTGTTGGGCTGAGCCTGCCTGCCCATACCTTGTGCAGAGGGGCAAGGCCCCGGGGGTGTTTCGGGGGCAGACCTAGCCCTGTGCTGTGTCAGGGTCAGGTGCAGCCTTATTGCCGAGTCTGTCTCCTGGGGAGGAGGGGCTGCAGGTTGGTCTCCCACCTCTATGCAGCCAGGGGCCTGTGCTCCCCACTGCCATGCTGGAGTCTCCACATTTATTTATTGACAAATAAAATTTGCAGAATTTGTTAGTATTTTTAAAGTAATATGTGCAGAATATTCAATATTTGGCACAGAATTCCCTCAAGAATCACGGCCAGTAGGTGCTGGGTCAGGGGCCACCGTCCCGACAATGAGATGAGTGCCAATCCTGGTACCCATAGTGCTACACCAGCACACCCCCCCGACGTGGGTCAGGTGATGGACAACAAAAGGAGGAAGATCCCAATGTGAACACCAAGGAGTCCCGGGGGGTGGGGGGAAAGGTGGAACCAGTCAGTCTGACTTGTCCATAGCCCAAAATGAAGAGGGAACAGGCGCTCATGGTGGAAATGGTACGGCCGGCAGCAGGTATGCCTCTGTTGGTTCCAGTGCTGGAAGTGGTGTCAACCGTGAAGTCGGCAGCAGTACTGAGGTAACTTAACGGTACCAAAGTGGAGGGTAGCGAGTGCCACCACGGTGACATTAGCGCCACACACAGCAGGGGTGCCAAAGTTGTTCCTGGTGGCTTGTGCTGAGCCCAGCCCCATTTCCACTGACTGTTGGTGCTGAAAGACTCACGAGTTCAGTGGCTCTACTAGCTAACGGAGCTATAAATGATTCAGCCCTGGCAAAGTCCTGGACCCTGGGAGAGGCTGGGACAGAAAGGCAAAGGAGGTCCGTTTCCTGCCTGAGACGCCACCGGTGTGGAACAGCGAGTGCTGGCATTGCCCTTGTTGGCACTAAACTCAGTGGACGCCCTTGGGCCAGAACTGGAGTCAATGGCACAGGGTCTCTGACCTCCCTGTGTGGTGCCAGGGAGCGGTTGATGAGATCTGCTCCATCCCATGGGTCAGCACTCACTCATGCTGGTCTGCACTCCTTCTGGGGGAAGCAGACAAGTCCCCACATGACCTGGAGCGGCTGTGGTCAGTCTTATGTGACCTCTTCCTTGTCCCACTCAATGGAGAGCGACTCCTCCATCTCTTCGGAGAGGCACCAACTCCAGGACGCAAAGCAGCAGCACTCTCAGAACTTGAGGGAAACCTCTGATCCATCATAGGCCTTCGTGCTGAAAAAGGCCAGATGGCCTGTTCAAGCAGGTGCTGCTTTAGATGAAGATCCTGAGTCCGTTTCAGGAACTATTTGCAAATCTCTCCCCAACAGAACGGACAATATTTAAGACCTGATGAGGGCATCAACAGGGAAATACTTAAACTAAAGCTAACAAACACTAAATGTAACTAACACTATATTAAGAGTACTAATTAGCTACAGACAGCTAGAAAAGTCTCTAAGAAATAGAAAGGTTAGAAATCTCACACAGCTCCAACTCCAGCCAAGGGCGGTAAGAAGGAACTGAGGGGGATTGGGCAGCACTGCCTCACATAGCCAGGGGTTGGGCTATGGCCACGAGACATGAGTGCTGTCCCACTATAGGTACTGGTAGGCAAAATTCTCCAGTGCATGCACACAGTGGTTCCGGTGCACCCACAATTAAGTGGGGTACATGGCTGCATCTACTTGAAGAAGAATGCAGTTTGTCCTTGTTCATGCTACCCAGCCAAACCATGTTAAAGGCTTGACTGCAGCAGACTATGTGTAAGCACCATTCTTCAAAAAAGTTTAAATGTCACTGCAGACAGGGACTGTAAACTGGTACACGCAGATACATAGGGATCATTACTTCTCCCACTGAATGACAGTCACCTCCGTATTGAAATGGCTTTTCATTTATTGTAACAATCATCTTGTGACAAACTAAAAGGTAAAGGGAGAAAATGTCTAAGTGTAGCTCTTTGGAAAACAGGAAAGGATCTTAAATAGTCAAGTATTTAGATGAGACTGAGTGCTGATTATTAGCTCATGGACTTTTCATTTGTAAGAATGTATTTCGCAAATATATCTGTAAGAAAAAATGATCTGATGAAATATATAAGTTCTGTGATAAGGCAGTTCTATATGGAACATTCTGTTACAAGCATGGAGTTAAACACTTTTTTTATAAAAGCAAAAAAAGTTGATGTTAGATAAACTCCTGATGGTAGAAATTATTCATATAGCCTTGAACTAACGCCAGGTTTTCCCATTCTATCAAAAATCTCAAATTTGGTATGAATAAAACTCTGCTTAAAAATACCAAATAAGCATAAATCAAACAAGCCATTTTTTCCTTTGTACTTTCAGCCAGCTTGGCAACTTGATTGTCATGCACATTGTGTAAAGAGTTGTCACTTTGGATGGGCTATCACCAGCAGGAGAGTGAATTTGTGTGCGGGGGTGGAGGGTGAGAAAACCTGGATTTGTGCTGGAAATGGCCCACCTGATGATCACTTTAGATAAGCTATTACCAGCAGGACAGTGGGGTGGGAGGAGGTATTGTTTCATATTCTCTGTGTATATATAAAGTCTGCTGCAGTTTCCACGATATGCATCTGATGAAGTGAGCTGTAGCTCACAAAAGCTTATGCTCTAATAAATTGGTTAGTCTCTAAGGTGCCACAAGTCCTCCTTTTCTTTTTGTGAATACAGACTAACACGGCTGTTACTCTGAAACTTGGCTATGAAAGTAACTATTCATCCACAATCATATTGTAGTTAAATATACTGCACTCCTGATATGATTCTCTGCTAACAGCGATCATTGTCATAAAACTAATATAGCACTGAAATCACAAGGGTCTGCTCTGCTGTTGACATATGTGTTGCTCCCAATTAAATAACAATTGGAATTACAAACATGCAGTGATGGTAGGATAGATCACTTCATTATCAACTAATAACCTCCATTTCAGTAGCACTCTTGACTTAAACTCACAAAAGGAAGAAAATATTTGTGCTTTGACAAGTCAGTCAGTGTTACTGGCAGTGCACAGGGAGGAAGGATTCTCACAACCATGTCAGTTAAGGGCCCAAATCCCAGCCCAAAGCTTGTTATGAATTAGGTATTTCCTTGCTGTAGCATTTTCTACCCTCAAAGGGCTACAGCTATTACCTAAGAATAGTACCGCTCATCAAAATGAACATACCTGAAAACATTTGCTAAAACTCCACATGTACTACCGGGAGGCTGCCATTTTAATAATGCCAGCAGGAAATGCTTATCAGGGTAGGAAGACCAGGGCTGCAGCCTGAGACACAAGGAAACAGGAGTGTTTTGTTGCTTTTTCTAGGTAAGTTGAGGGCTTTGGGTTGGTGTGTGCAGCTATATAATACTTTTTGCCTTAGCTAGAGATAGAGTTTAAAATTCAGACTAGCCTAAAAAGAGCAATAGACCACTCCGTGGCAATATCAGGCCGACACTGCAGCAGCTTCTTAATTGTTTCACATTTACATGTTTATGTAGACCTTGTAGAGCATCTTGAAAGAAAAAAATGCTTTAGGGCTGAGTCCTGCTTGCTTTACTCAGGTAAGCAATCGCACCAACTTCAGTGGGATGACTAGCATGGATGGAGTGAACATGATATTGCCTTCTGTCATGTTTTCCAGTAGAGCAGGGGTTTCAGCCATTATTTTTATGCCATTGCAGTGTTTCTGCTCATACGTGTTGTGCAAGTTTAGTTCAGCTAATGTAGTCAGTAACGAAAAAGGCTCTCATGAACGCATAGCCATCTGTGTAGCAGGATCCATGCAGTCTGGGGTTTGGCTGTGCTTGCTTTGATAGTTGTGAGTGAAGATTAAAATGGAGGGAAGGTCACAACCTAGTCCTAGTACTTGTTTCCAGGCTTGGCGATGGCCCCATCCTGCCACACTGAGTCCATTCTGCGGGCTGTGTGAGTGGATTGTTGGGAGTATTTGCCTCTTCAGGAATGAGCAATTGCAGCACAGTTCAGGTGATTGAACAAACTGCTCATACACAGGCAGGTATTTTGTGAAGACACCCAAAAGACACCTCAGTGGCAACAGTGCCGTTTGAGTTGTTCATGTATTCTCACGTGTGTTGCTTTTTTAACCACTGTCCTTTGTGCTGCGGCCATGCTGAAGAGTGAGGGGTGGGTTGAAAGTGCTTAACGCACCAATATGTGTGTGTATGTATATATATATATATATGGCTGACAAACAAACGCTCCTTCAGCTGGACTGCAATTTTGTGATTAGAAACATATTACAGGGAAAAATGCACGTAAGTATTTTAACTATGCATTACCATTCTGAACGTGCTAAAATATAGTTCCAACAGCCGTGTGCTTATTTGACACAACTGCAGATGTCACTGTGCTTGCAAACTTCTGGTTACTAAAGATAACAAAACTGGTTTTGTTGTCCACCTGTAGCAGCCAAACTGTAATTCCATAAACCGCAGCTGTATCACAAACGTTGAGCTTTATTTTCAATTCCCGTATGCCTCCCTTCCCATTTCTCCTTCCCGTCCATGTTGTTCTTCCCTCTGCTTCCCAATGCCTACCCCTTTTGTAGTAGATGGGCTTCAAAAGAGAACCTGCTGCCTCAGGCAGGAGCTGTTTGTTCTTTGCAACTACAATATTACAGAATAGTTGAGCCCTTGGCAATTGCTCTTGTATTCAACCCTGCTACCAGTTTGATGAGGAAGGAAGAAGGGACTGGGGAAAGGGAAAGGAGAGGCTTAAGGGAATTAAAACCCCACCATGTTGTATGCCAACATCTCAAAATTCACTCATAAAATAACATATGGCATTTGAAACTCACATTACATCTGTTTCTGGCTATTGCGAAGCTGATGATTAAGTTTAAGGTTGTTTTAATGATAACTGTGCAGTTCCATATTTTTGGGGAGAGGTATTTATAAAGTGGAACCTGAGATGTAAATTTCCAAGCTAATCATTTTTGTCTTGAGGGCTCTTTCCTTGAGTAAATTATAGATTCTTTCCACCGTAACATGATAGGTTTACAAAGGTTTTTTTGCCTGGGATACAGAATATAACTCCATGTTGCGCATACAGACAGATCTGTGAAGCACTCTGGAGTCTATTAGGATGACTAGTGCTACATGAATGAAAGTGGTTGTTGGCAGATACTGCATATAGTTTGAACCTCCGGTAAACCCTTGGGGGTGGAAGTCGGTGGTGTAAGCTTACATGAGTATTGGCCAGCTCCTAAAGCCCTGTCTACACTAGTGTTTTGAGGGAAATTTCCCACCAGTGGTGGTAACTGTGGGATTGATAGTGTAGGCTGACCACTGATTGTTTTCTCATTACATCATCTAGATGACATGGTGGTGGTGATGCCTGAGCCCTGTGTTCCCACCATTAAGCTGTACCAGTGGAAGACCTACTGGAAAATGCTGGTGTCAATGCAGTTTGAGTGGTAGTTTTGACCAGTGGCTCTTTTAGATTCCTCCCAGGCTCATTTCAACAGACATTTCACTGGTTTCCTCCAGTGAAAGCTAAGTCGTTCCAGGTTGCTGCGCTTATTGCTTCTGATGGCAACTGCTCCTACTAATTATAGGTTTTATAACTCAGTAGGGATGGCCTGATAATTTTTAGGAAAACCATTAGTTATGTCTACACCTACAGAATAAACAACTTCTCCAGAACACCAACAAGTAAATGACTTAAATTATGGTTGCCATAAGAATTGTGGCTCTCCTCTCATTTCTAGTTTAAAGTTGTAAAGTAGACATCGTGAGAAAACAATGAAAAACTTAAGTTTGGTGGTTCTTCGAAAAATGTCTTTAGAAAAATGACAGCGCTTCATTCAACTGAAGAGCAGTCCTGCAAACACTGATTTGTGTGACCGCTCAAGTGAATAAGAATAATTGTTGTAAGAGTCTGAAGGAGTCCCTCCCTCCCCCCACCATCTATATTCTTAGTTGCATCTACTTTTAATTACTAAGATGCTGGGCCTTAGCAACCTTAACTATGCACCGCTAAGGGAGTGATCTTGCATCATCAAATTGTTTACTAATTTCCAATGAGCGACACACCCACTATAAAGGCAATGTGATTGCAGAAAGATCACTGAGGGGGTAATTTGAGCTCAGGAAACAAGAAGGAGAACCGAGTCTGATTTTCAGAATCCAGGTGGAGTTTGCAGGGGTAGTAGTTAGGAAATGTCTCAATTTCTAAACTGAACACACAGTCTGAAGACTGAAGCCCAGTAAACCATGCCATTTTTACATGACAAATCATCTAGGTCCTCCAGCAGGCAAAAATACTTCTGGGCTGTGTGAATTCTAGAGAGAACTCACCATCTGTCATTGTATTGCTGACAGGAAGAGATTGTTTATCTTGAAGGACATGACGCTGAGATGGATGAACACATTGTCTGGTTTAAGCAAGAATATATGAAAACAGAGAGGAACTGGGAAGAAGTTGATAAAAGGATGAACAAGACATTAGAAATGCGAAGAAAGATGATCAGTAACAAGGCACCTTTGAAAGAGATTCTCCGACTGTTTCCTTTCTTAAGATGTCCTTATGAGGTAATGCTGTGAGTGTCTTTAATAACAGTATTTCATGTTATGATCTAGATATGGGCAAGATGGCACCTGTGGGAGTGCTCAACTGCATGTTTTTAGTAAAGCATCCATTAATATTCAGTTTCTCCACTAACCCCCTAGTAAACATGTGTTGCTACCCTGGCACTACTTCAAAATATTTACTAATTAATACTTTACACATACCATGCACTATAATATCATGTGGTTATTTTATATACTTTTGACAAAACATGAAATATTTCTCCTCAGGAAAAAAAAACGGTAGCTAGTTTATTAACTGTCTTCAATGTATGCACCTGAGTTAATTCATTTATTTTGAATACTGAAATAAAATTTTCCTCTTCCTTCAGCTTTTTAGGGAGTTCCAGCTCCTTACACACATGGATATTTATAAGAAAACAGTGGAGATTTTGGAGATTTATTCAGGAAACATATTGACTTTGTACTCGGTGAGAAATAATCCAATTAATGTTCTGCTGCGAGAAAATCTGAAACAGCACACAGAGGAAGATATTCTGAAATGTCAGTATAAACTGTCTGTGTATTATTTGTCTGAGTGTTGTAGTACATAATTGTTCAGGCTACTGCTACTAGACTATCTTCTACTTACATTTTTAAAAATGGATTTTTTTCTACAGATATCTGGGGCTGGTTGAAAATATATTGGGGTAAAGGGGAATTACCAAAGAGAATAGAAATCCATTAATGAGGAGGTGAATTAATGAGATTTTATTTCTGTGTCTAATAGGAAAAGAAAAATGCTATTGCTAACATACAGGAAATGAAATATTTCCAATATAGATATGTGCCTGTTTATATCCTAGGGAATTGGCTAATAAACTTACTGTACCATTGGCAAACTAGTTTTGAAAAAACATGGACAATTCTAGAGGCTCCACATGGAGAAAACAAAATGTGGAGTACCTGTTGTCTGAAAAGGAAAGAAGTGATCTTGGAAATTGCTGTTCTTAAGGTTAAAGTCTGTTCACAGTGAAATAATGGAAAGAAAAGTTACTTACTAATAACTAGTTTAGGTATATTGCCTCTGCAGATCCACATGCTTGCACACAGTTGTCATTAGTAATTAATTAGACAAGAAAAGTAGATTAATAAGACTGGGACTTTTCAGCTAGGAAAAGAGACAACTAAGGGGAGATATGATAGAGGTCTATACTATCATGAATGGTATGGAGAAAGTAAGTAAAGGAACTGTTGTTTACTACCTCTCAAAACATAAGAACTAGAGGTCACCAAATAAACGAATAGGCAGCAGGTTTAAAACAAACAAAAGGAAGTATTTCTTCACACAATGCACAGTCAACCTGTGGAACTATTTGCCAGAGGATGTTGTGAAGGCGAAGACACGAATAGAGTTCAAAAAAAGAACTAGATAAATTCACAGAAGGTAGGTCCATCAATGGCTATTAGCCAGAATGGGCAGGGAGGGTCCCTAGCCTCTGTTTGCCAGAAGTTGGGAATGCGTGACAGGGGATGAATGACTTGATGCTTACCTGTTCTGTTCATTCCCTCTGGGGCACACCTGGCATTGGCCATTATTGGAAGACAGGATACTGGGCTGGATGGACCTTTGGTCTGATCCGGTGTGGCTGTTCTTATGAGCCATTAGAAACGGAGTAATCGTTACATCCATGTGAGAGTACTCTTATACATCCACAACTGTTTGGATCTATGTGTGTAAAAGGGAGCATGGACTTGATTGCACACAGTTCCTTTCCACTTCTTCCAAAAACCTCCATCTAGAAAACTAGGGTATGGGAAGGAGAACGGAAAGTGTGGATCTGCAAAGGCAAGCACTTCAACTAGTTCCTGTGAGTACTCTATTTCTTCCAGAATGTCAGCTGCAGCTCGGTTCTTAGAGATAAGACAGCAGCACAGCCTCCTCAGGAGGAGGGCTGAGCAGGACTCCTCAACCTAGATTCATAGATATTTAGGTCAGAAGGGACTATTATGATCATCTAGTCTGACCTCCTGCACAAGGCAGGCCACAGAATTTCACCCACCACTCCTACAAAAAACACCTCACACCTATATCTGTGCTATTGAAGTCCTCAAATCGTAGTTTAAAGACTTCAAGGAGCAGAGAATCCGCCAGCAAGTGACCCGTACCCCATGCTACAGAGGAAGGCGAAAAACCTCCAGGGCCTCTTCCAATCTGCCCTGGAGGAAAATTCCTTCCCGACCCCAAATATGGCGATCAGCTAAACCCTGAACATATGGGCAAGATTCATCAGCCAGATACTACAGAAAATTCTTTCCTGGGTAACTCAGATCTCACCCCATCTAATAGCCCATCACAGGCCATTGGGCCTATTTACCATGAATATTTAATTACCAAAACCATGTTATCCTATCATACCATCTCCTCCATAAACTTATCGAGTTTAATCTTAAAGCCAGATAGATCTTTTGCCCCCACTGCTTCCCTTGGAAGGCTATTCCAAAACTTCACTCCTCTGATGGTTAAAAACCTTCATCTAATTTCTAGTCTAAATTTCCTAGTGGCCAGTTTATATCCTGAAGAAGGCACAAGTGGGGGAGGTCAAATCCAGGGTAATGCTCTAGGATTGTGCAGTATTCCTAAATAGCAGTTTTGTAAATCTTGCTTTTCAAAACTAAGGAACTGTGCCAGTAAGTCTGGTTGTTTTTTGTTTGTTTTACCTACTACGATGAGCAGTCAATCACCTTGCAGCCATAGGTAGATGACGTGTTTGAATGCACAGCCTAATTCATTAGAAAGCCTTTTGATGGAGATATGCTCCTATATTAACCGTAAGGCAATACAAAGTGCATGGGATTTTCAAAAGGGATTCTCTTTAAAACAAAAAGAAAGTAAAAACTCTCATAATCTTCTAAGTAAGTTGTGAGGCTCCTAGAAAAGTGGGAGAGGAATAAAGTAATTTTTTCCCCCTGTGTAGACCAGGCCTAACAACCTAAGGGAGGAATTTTGGGTGGGGTGAAGAGTCACTTTCCTTTTTTGTGCATAAAACTGTAAATGGCGCATGCTAATGATGGGAATATGTCTAATGCCACACTTTTAAAAAAAACCTAACTGTGATTTGAGAACTGAGAGGGAAAATATTATTTACAAACAGGTGGTACAAACTATTTTTTAAAAATGCATTGTAAGGAGCAATCCTGACTTGGCAGTAAGATGGCCTAGATCATCTAAGAGGGCTCTTCCTTCATTGACTTCCAGGGGGAATTTGCACTTGTAATATAATCTGAATTTGATTAAAAAGCAGCAACCTGGATTTCTTACTAGAAGACATTTGATATTTTTCCAAGTTCATTAATGTGTGTCTCTAATGTAAATGCTCTCTCTTTTTTAAAGTCATACTTTGCCTTTATGCTGGGGAATCTAGACCACAACAGAAGGTGCAGTTTACTCTTTAAGGTGCTTTGGAATAGCAATCACATAAGAAGGAAGCAACCAGTCATTAACTACCAATCTTGTAATTCACTGTTAATACTTCATAAATCTTCATCTGTTCTTCAAGGATGCTAATAATCAAATATTTTCATTTTTTAATTTAGTAAAAATCTTTGCTTTTGACAGATATGAAAATGACTGCCACATGCTTACTTCTACCAGATGTCTTTGGAGATGATTCCAGTCTGTTCACTGCTGTGAATGAGGAGGTACATAAATGTGGCTGTAGAGGCTAGCTGCACTTCCAAACAAACAAAAAATTCTGCTCCATTTTCAGCCACATGTATTAAATTTAACGTCCTGGTTTTAGAAGCACACATGCCACACTTTTTTTTTTAAAATAATGTTGTGCAATATCTAAGGAAATGCCACATCACATGGCAGCGAGCAGCTTTTAGAGGAGTGTGATCTAGTAGTAAGAGTGGGGATAGATAGCAGTCCTGGTCTCTCTTCCTGATTCTACCATGTCAGTTAGGTTCCTAACACTTCAAGGATCTGGGTTAGGAACCTAACTGACATGGTTAGGTCACCAATGTGTACTTGAAACCAATGGGAGTTAGGCACCTAAAGTACCTTTTGGATCTGGCCCTTAGCCTCTGTGTCTGTTTCTTAAGTGACATTAACCCATTTTTCAGCCAAAGGTCTCAAATAACCAAGTTCACAGCATTATTTTCAAGCACCTTTAATTCTCTGAACCTTTATTGCAACTTTTACAGTTCAGCTCACCCAAGTGACATCAAAAGATCATTTGACTTTTTTTTTTTTTTTTTTCCAGGTGAAGGTGTTGACACCAGTCTTGGAAGTAAAAAATCCCTTCAGTGTTAATACATGTGAGTTTGCTTTGTACATCGAAAAAGAGAAACTGGCCCAGCTGGATGATTGTACTATGGCTCTAGCTGCTCTGTTGGCTGCATTTCATGTGTTCGGCATCCAGTATCCAAAAAGGATCCACAACACATTTCACTTTCTAGAATCACTGATTTTGGAGATGAAAAGTCCACAATCCCTCCCAAAGAAGGTAAAGAGAAAACTGGAAGAACTTGAATGTCTGAACATTTAATGATGTCCAAAACACTTGTCTCAGGGGAATGTCTTTTGGAGCAGTTGACTCTTTGTCAGAAGAAATCATTTGTTGTAAAGATAAGTTGGTGTAATTCTTTCCAGTGGAATTGTATTAATATTTATAACTCAGCGATTTTTTTTTATTGTACTGGCTGCTTTTTTAGTTTTGAAAACATGAGCATTTTCATTATTTTCAATGGAAATTCTAGAGCAACTTTAGCCTTACTTGAAAAAATAAAATTTTATAATTAGATGTACTTGTGGGGCAGTATTTTTCCATAAAAGCTTTTTATTCCTGTTCGAACAAGTTTTGACTAAGTCAAAGGTAAGAAGCATACTTTAATTTAATTCAGTAAACATTTTGGTGCGAGTTACTCTAATAGGGATTAAATCTTTACAATTAAGATTTGATGATAATTGAAAATGTGTGATTAGTATTTCACATAATAAAAAATGCAGTGTCTAATTTTTAATTTGCAAACCCTAGAACGATATATGAGACAATTTGGTAGAGACTGAAGAAATTCACTCATTCATATCACATTGTTCACCTTTTTTACTAGTCACTTGGACTTACTAAATAAAAATCTGCTAGGATGAGATCTCAAGCCACTAAGAATGAGTTGTTGGGGCCACTCCTGTAAAACTACATAGCTGTTGCAATGAGAGGAGAGACTTGTCTTTACATTTGTTTCTTTCTCTCACACACTGCAGTGACTGATATGTGCAGACTGGGCTCCCTATGCTGAGGCTGACTCTCCTCCGCCTACTTACCGCCTGGAGCCCTTGCATCCCTGGGATTTCAGGGGCTCCAATCCCACAGACAGATGGAAATTGGCTACTCTGTGCGGAATTAGAAGGACTCTACCATATTAAAGCTGTCATAGCCCTGAAAATGTCAGAGAGAAATTTGGAGTTTGTGGTGCTAGCCTTCAACACCCATTTGTGCTTATTTGAGAATTTAACTTTTGTGCTTTCTCCCCTGCTGCCCCTCATGGTCAGCAGAAGCACCCCCTGAAGACCTGTAAAATCTCACCTTAAAACTATCCTCTGGCATGAAGCCTAAAAAATACTACAATAGTGAGGCTTCTGGTGTGCTGATCAGTACTGTCCAGTGTTTCCTGGTACTCTCCCATGTGTCTGTCTGTCTCCAGCTGTTGTCTCATCAGACTTAGCCCTTGCTCCCAAGAGTTTGCAATCGGTCTTTTTATTCGGTGTTTGGGGTCCTGGTCCATGACTTGGGTTCCAAGGTGCTATGATAAGATCAATAAGGATGCTGAAAAATAGATGACTCAGAAAAACCTTATTTTAGTTTAAGCGTATAGAAGAAAATGTACTTGGTTATAGGTTAAGATTGCAAATTGTTAATCTCAGAATTGGGAATTACAGATCAGATATTACAAAAATTACAGTTAAACCATTCAGATGTTAACACAGTTTAAGAACTTACAACTCACTTCATTTGTTGCTAAAACAAACATCTTACAAACATATAACAGTAGTTTTAAGAACAAACTAGACTCCTATCACTTCTTTGGCTGTACGTCTAGGATGGGTCAAAATAGAAAAAATCTTCTCCCATCTTTTGCTGCTTACACAGTTAAAGCTGTAAATTTACACAAACCATGAAAATTTTATGCACTAGTTATTAAACTTGCTCACTTGGAGAAAAATGTTAGGCCTGATGGCATTCTTCCCAAGTATGTTGCCTCCTTTAAAAAGAAGCAACAAAATGATGTTCTTTTGGGACCATTTTTGCCTTCATGAGCCATTTGCAACACCCAAAGATGGTAAAAATCCACATGCATTTTAGTCTGACAGATCTTGTCCAACTCTTTGATGACCACCATTTGTGGGGACAGCATGGCCATCCTGGGAATCTAACCTGCAACACTAGGACTGTGCCACCTCGTGCACAGAACAGCAATATTTTTTATATTGACATTGAAATCCGGAAAAAACACTGCAAAAACAAGGGGAAAAATTTTCAAAAACAAATTACAAAAAGTTTGGGTTCTGGTGCTTTGAGATTTAATTCACAGTTAATGCAGTCACAGCCCTAAATCAAGCTGGCATTTTGTTAACAAGAGGGTTATCTAAGTTGTTAAGTGAAAGTCTGCTTTAGCAATTTAACCTTCAGCACTTCATTTTACCACTTTTGCTTTTTTTGAAACACCTTTTCATTGAACCTTTAAAATGACCAACCATCAAAATAAAAGATCCCTCCCACCCCCCAAAAAAAAGTTTTTTTAAAAGATAAAATATTTACAACAAATATGTTTTTTTTAAAAGCAAAAACATTAAAGGTTTGAGAGAAACATGCAAAGCAAACAAGCTCAAAACATTTAAGAATTTTAAAACATCTCCTATGCCAAAATGCCAGCTTCTGCATATTTATTAACTAACACTTTAGGTCCTAAACATTGTTAAACAAGATTCAGGGTTGGGTATACAGAGAGACCTCAGCCTGCTTAATACCATGGCACAAACACCATTAAAAATCCTTTTAACCTTGTATTAAGGACAAAGCAAAGACAGGAAAAGCATTTGTAATGTATTGAATAAGGCTTTCATTTTAACAACATCCACCCAGAACAGTTCAGATGTGAGTATTGAGAAGTATACCAACATAACAAGCTTCTCCAATTCAAATTTTATTTGCATTGTTGATACAATAAGATTGCAGTTTAAGTGTACAAATTTTGAACAAAATGTAAAAATATTATTTATGCAATGCTATGGAAGGAGATTAATAGAGCAATGCAATTTATGTCAGACTGACACTGTTTTACTTGGAATTATAGCAGGTACCAGTCACCTAACTGTTCTGCAAGTGGCACACAGAGCTCTTGAAAACCTTTAAGGAATTCCATCCCAAGAAAGAGAAATTAGGAAAAATGATAGGAAGATTTCCCCAGACTTGTGTGTCATAGAAATGTTCTATTTGCTCTGAATTAAAAAGCTGAATATTCCCCCCCCCCCCCCCCCCCGCCCACACACACACACAAGACTAGGAATAAGAGATTCCCTGGGGAACACTTCTCCAACTAGTCACCCTCTTCCTGTGAAGAGAATTCTTACCAGGAATGTTCCAGGTCAGTCCTCAGTTTTCAGGTAGGTAGGCCTTCTCTATCTTAAAGTGCATCTGTTCTGTATTGTGATTTATATACCGAGTGCAACACCTTACCTGCCAAATGCTTATAACAATCCTTCAAGAAGGGTCTCTTACCCAAAAGTCTGCTGTAGGACACGTTAGTCCCGCTAATGAACTGGTAAAATCTATGCCTTAACTAGTGAGGGCCATATTCCTTTTGAATATCCCTTTTCTTCCTCTCTGTAATCACTCCTCTACCTGCCAAGATTTTTCTTGAATCATGGTGACTTTCAAGGGGCTCATGAGCATGAAACTTTTACTGAGTCCCAGTCTCAGCATTCCGTTCTTTTCCATTATTGCAGTAATTACTAAAGATTAGCATATACAGATTTAGCAAATGTTTCTCCTTTTTGTTTATTTTCTTGCCTCAATATATATATGTTCCTTCATGTACTGTATAACACAGTGGACTCCCCTATGTAGAAAGACGGGAGCACCATGGTGCCGCATGACCAAAGGTATTTTATGGAAGTTAAGCTTTATTTTTCAGTTGCAGCCATCTCTTTACTGGTCTTTTGGTAAGTTACACTAAAGATGCTGGTGGAAAAAACTCACTTAACATTTTTGTATCGTGCAAAAGTAAAAACATTCAGTTATCAAAAAAGCTCATTTCAACCCCAAATGTTTTTTGTTACTAGCAAGTCGACAATTTTATAAACTGTAAAGTTATACACTGTAGCAAAGTGTTACTTATGCAGCATAAGCATTGCATTTTAAACTATGGTACAAAATTAACATTAGCCATAGCAGTCTCAACTGTCTACTGGTAGCCTAATTTTTGGCTAATCAGTTTTGTTTTGATAATAGGAAGTAAAGGCTACTGAAAAGGAAAGTGGATATGTGAAATATAACTCAGGAATTCTTAGATCATATTAACATTTTCCTAATTTTAATAATAGGATAAATAATTAGTGAAGGTTTTCTTGATGCCTGGATAAAATTAGAAATACTAACAGTTCATGAGAGAATTAGCGCCATAAGTATGGCAAATAAGACTAGCTGATGCAGTTGTTATACAGTACCTTGTTAAAAGCTCAAACATATTCCAGAAGAATTCAGGTGTACTGGCTCTCAAAGGGTATAAATAGTCCACCAGTGCTGACTTATTTTTCTTCCTTTCTTAGAGTTCTTACTTGACAATTCTAGCAAGTCTTTGTGCTTTGAATAAAACATGAGTTCCAGTGGAGAAAACTGGCTTCTAAACAATTTCCATTCATCTCAAAGTTCATTGTGTGAGTTTTTCTCTGCAGCTTTGAACATCAGAATGGAATTGAAGATTTTTAGGGCTGGTCCCAGTTTAATGCTCATTATCTTGACTATGTCTGCTTGGGTCATTAGTAGAAATGCTTCTCCATCAATTTGCTTTAAAACAAAACGTGAGTGAAAAACACAAAGAAAGCTATTAAGTCTGAGGCTATGGTACTTTAAATATTTGAAGATAATTTGAACTGAAATCCCCAGTAAGCCAATTAAAATTTCAGACTGCCGTAAGTGGAAGCTTGAATTCGAAATTCAGAGGATTTCTGGTTCAAAATCCCTATATGCAAATGTGTCCTTGGTTTACATCCGAAGTTAATGACCCTATTTCCTGTTTCTATTTGAAAAATATTCTGTCCTCTGAATCTAGATTTCAGCCTAGTCACATATCTGAATCCACCTCCCAACTATTCCTTGCCTCAAAGCTCCACAGAAAGGTTCCCAATTTAACTCCCACCCCAGACAAATAATCTAAGACCCCTTTCTCCAGCTGCTCTTTCCTTTCCCATTACAACAGACTTGGTCCCAGAGGCTACAAGTTTAGATATATCAGCTTTAAACAAGGATAAAGTTTTTTACAGCATTACAATATTTGGAAGAAAAGTATCCATTATTTAACTTTACCATTTTAATACATGCAAATAATAAGTATTGTATAAACTGCTAATGTTGATGGAGGTTAACAGTGGAAGACAGCACAAATGTGAACATTAAAGGCTGAATTTTCAGCCCCCCCACAACAAACCTCTAGTTTTGTGCCTATGTTGTTTGTGGTCATAGGCAATGCGTGGGGGGGAGGCCATGTGAGGTCAAGTGCCCCTGTCATGAATGTAAAGGGAAGGGTAAACACCTTTAAAATCCCTCCTGGCCAGAGGAAAAACCCTTTCAACCTGTAAAGGGTTAAGAAGCTAGGATAACCTCGCTGGCACCAGACCAAAATGACCAATGAGGAGACAAGATATTTTCAAAGCTGGAGGGGGGGAGAAACAAAAGTTCTCTCTCTCTGTGTGATGCTTTTGCCGGGAACAGAAAAGGAATGGAGCCTTAGAACTTAGTAAGTAATCTAGCTAGATATGCATTAGATTCTGTTTCTTTAAATGGCTGAGAAAATAAGCTGTGCTGAATGGAATATATATTCCTGTTTTTGTCTTTTTAAGATCCAAGGGTTTGGGTCTGTGTTCACCTATGCAAATTGGTGAGGATTTTTATCAAGGTTCCTTCCCCACTCTGAACTGTAGGGTACAGATGTGGAGACCTGTATGAAAACCCCCTAAGATTATTTTTACCAGCTTAGGTTAAAACTTCCCCAAGGTACAAACTGTTTTACCTTTTGCCCTTGGACTTTATTGCCACCACCAAGCGTCTAACAGATATATAACAGAGAAAAGAGCCCGCTTGGAAACGTCTTTCCCCCCAAAATCCTCCACAAACCCTACACCCCCTTTCCTGGGGATGGCTTGATAAAAATCCTCACCAGTTTGCATAGGTGAACACAGACCCAAACCCTTGGATCTTAAGAACAATGAAAAAGCAATCAGGTTTTTAAAAGAAGAATTTTAATAGAAGAAAAAGTAAAAGAATCACCTCTGTAAAATCAGGATGGTAAATACCTTACAGGGTAATCAGATTCAAAACATAGAGAATCCCTCTAGCCTAAACCTTAAGTTACGAAAAGACACAAAAACAGGAATATACATTCCATTCAGCACAGCTTATTTTCTCAGCCATTTAAACAAAACAGAATCTAACGCATATCTAGCTAGATTACTTACTAAGTTCTAAGACTCCCTTCCTTTTTGTTCCCGGCAAAAGTATCACACAGACACAGAGAACCTTTGTTTCTCCCCCCTCCAGCTTTGAAAGTATCTTGTCTCCTCATTGGTCATTTTGGTCAGGTGCCAGCGACGTTATCTTAGCTTCTTAACCCTTTACAGGTGAAAGGGTTTTTCCTCTGGCCAGGAGGGATTTTAAAGGTGTTTACCCTTCCCTGTATATTTGTGACAGCCCCCACCCCCAGATTTCTGCGTGGCTGCCGGGGGGAGGGAAGAGGACCTCTGTCTTTCTTCCGCTGCGCCTGACTCCCAGCACGCTTGGCCTCTGTCCCTGTCAGCCAGGTCTGGGTGGGGAGCAGAAGGGGTGGGACCGGTCTCTCAAAGTCACTGCTCTGTGCAGCACAGGGGCTGTCAGAGATCCTGGCTGGGGCGTTTGGTGGCACGCTGCCCCTGGCCTGGGCCAGGCTGCTGGGAATAGGGGCTGAGTTGATCAAAGTCCCCTACTCCGCCTTGGCATGTTTCCAGCTCACTCAGCCCATCCCCAGCAGTGGGGCCTGGGGTGGCCCACCACCGCCGCTGCCTCCCCAGTTAGCCTCTCTTTGTGCAACTGCCGCTCTGCACAGAGTCAGCAAGCCAGAGCAGCCAGCTTCCGCCACATGAAAAGCGACGCGGTCCTACTCCCCGCCCGGGCTAGCTGCCAGGAACAGCTGAACGTGCCGTGGGGGTAGGGGGAGAGGTGCAGTGGGAGAAGGACAGAACTCCCCCATTCCCTCCCCAGCCCCCCCAAGATAATGTAGGGCAGGGAGAGCGCAGTGGGAGCTGGGCAGAGGACACACATCGGGCAGTCACATGTCCTCCCCTTTAGATTGTGCCCCCCCAGTGTGTGGCGGCACACGCTGTCTATGTTTGTGGTGCAAACAACAGAGTGAATTTTAGGTCACGCAGCCATCAAGACACTGTGGCTCTATCTGACATACTTGTCAGGGTTACAGTGCTGCACCTCTGCAGGACAAGAGACCCTTTCTGGTCTCTCAGAGAGCACCCCTGAAGGTGTCAGAATTTCCCAATTCTCACGTGTCTAGGCCGGGCACCAACTGTGCCTACCCAGCAGGTCCACCTGGGTTTGGCACCTGTGATTCTTCCCTCCAGGCATCTCTGACCAGTGCTGAATATAGTGAACGGTCAGATGACAAACCAAAATATTTTTTAACAGTAGGAACAAAGGCCTAGATCTACAAACGGACTTGGGCATTGTGATGCTCAGCGTTGTCAAGCCCAACTTCTAGGAGCCTAGAAAACTCAGAGGAACTACACTGAGATCCGCAGAGCCTGAGTTCGCAAAAAGAAAAGGAGTACTTGTGGCACCTTAGAGACTAACCAATTTATTTGAGCATGAGCTTTCGTGAGCTACAGCTCACTTCATCGGATGAAGCTGAAGCTCACGAAAGCTCATGCTCAAATAAATTGGTTAGTCTCTAAGGTGCCACAAGTCCTCCTTTTCTTTTTGCGAATACAGACTAACACGGCTGTTACTCTGAGAGCCTGAGTTAGGCGCCTTTGAATTCGATCCATAAAGCCAGCATGCTAGGCAAAGCAGCCAGTGAGAGATGCAGATACGAGTGGTGTGTCCTAACCCCTTCCCCTCAGACAGACATAGGTGCCTATACCCATGACCTGGGGGGGAAGATAGGCAATCCTTTGTGTGTGGGGCCCAATGCAGTAGGTGTGTTCAGAGGCCTCCTAACTCCACACAAAACATCCTAGGGGTGGGGTGAGCTTAGGCAGGAGATATGCATCTGGAAGCCCAGCCCTAGAGGGAGGAAGTAGCATGCATGCCCAGGGGCAGACACACAGGTGCCTAGGAAAATTTTACTGCAAAAACAGGTTCTGAGTGAGGTGCCTACAGGGTTCAGCAGCAGCTCAGCAGGAGTTTTGTGGACTGCAGTGGAGCCTCAAAACGGGACTTAGTTACCTAAGTATTTTTGTGGATCCAGGCCAAAGCATTTAGAGAAAAAGAATTTTAAAACAACAAAGGGAATCAGGTGCCTAAGTCCAAATTTAGATCCTCAAAACCCCTGCTCAGCTGCCACCTAAACTCCCTGGATGTCTAGGTTTCCACTGGTAAAGTCCCCAAGGTACCTAAACTTTTGGCCATGGCCAGGCACACAACTGCCTCAGTCCTGGCACCATTGAGCTGCCTAAAATCATGTCTAAGCCCTAGTGGGATTCACAAAGGCGGCATTACCCCCTGATTCAGTAAACATGCCCACACACGAAGCACAGTCCGTGGTGCCCCCAATGGACCAATGGTAAGAGCACCTCTCTCTCTTTCACATATCCCCTTGACGGTAGGCAAGCCAGCCCTCACTTCTTCAGACACCCATATTAGGTGTGTCTGGGGCCCCTGAACGACTATCTATGCTTGAGAGTCCCTTTTCATCCAGCCAGAGCTCCTTTGTTCTTGCCAGTTCTTAGCGTTTGCTTCTGCTTTTCAAAACCAGTTTGCTAAGGAGGAGATGGTTGGAACCAAAAAGTATAATCTTATTAGTTTGGGCATTGCCTCTTAACAACCCTTAAATGTTTACCAAGAGGTGGCTTTCCTTGAGCCATTGTTTTGTCTGCTGCTTCCTCCCTCTCCAATCAACTAAATTAACATGCATACAGTAAACATCCCAACAACCAGGTCCCATATAATATACATGACTTATTACAGAGCTGTTCTGTTTCTGTCACAGCTCTGTCTAGGTGACTTAAATTACAACCACAACTATTTGCAGCCACAACTATAGAATAGGATAAAAAAAGGGAGACCTCATCAAGGCTTTGCTGAAAATCAAGCTCCAAGTCTTATCTTTTATATATTTTACTGCCCATTCAATGACATGCAAAACCATGTAACCCAATACTTATTTCACACTGACCTCAAAGATGTACTGCTGTACAGGTGAGCACACTTTGATTCATTCATTTACATTTATTTTTTAAATTTGAAGTTAAGTTTATTTTTCAACAGTTTCCTTTTCTGTTTCTTAACAAAACTCTTCCTAGAGACCAAGAGCAATTTTTTCAAAAACACTAAGTCTCATTTCCATATGTCACGTAGGCACTTAAGTGACATTTGAAAATGTTCTTAAGTGCTTTAAAAAAGTTTACCTCCAAATCCTGAAGTCTGCACTCAGGGCAACATTCCCATGGATCACCATGGAAGTCTGGCCTGAGGAAGAGTTGGAACAATCACCAAGGGTTGTGGTGGATTCTCTATCACTGGCCATTTTTAAATCAAGACTGGGTGTTTTTCTACTTTGGGGCAGTTCTGTGGCCTCTGCTATACAAGAGGTCAGACTAGATGATCACAATGGTCCCTTTTGGCCTGGGAATCTGTGACAGAATGTAACAGAAGTTAAGTGTATAATTACCCTGTAGGTAAAAACCGTACCCTATCAGTGCAGAATGCAAGCCCATTACAGATTGCAGGGAAATAGGAAATGTAACACGTTTCAAACTTTTTATTTATCATACTCACCTCGTCTTTGAACACCTTGCCATGTTCTTCACATCCTGGTAAACTCCGTATGAATTCAGAAACCTGCCACCAAATCATACCAACAAGTTTTTTAAAAACCTAGGCTCTCCCCCAACACTCTTGCCCAAATGCAGATAAATAGTAAAGACAAACATTTTTCACCTGTCAGAGATAGATTTGTACATAAAGGAGCTATCTTCAGTATTGCCTCTTTATTTACCTGTTATGAAGTGAAGTTAGGGCTCTGATAGCTCTACAGTGAGTAGACACAATCAGTGGAAGCATCCCACTAATGTGCACTTTACACTGAAGGAGCTGGTACCAAGAGAAGCAGAATGCTGTGGCTGTGATCTGAATCTACGAGCCCTTCTAAAGTAAACCTACCTCATCTGTACTCCATTTGGAAACTTTACTGGCAGGG
Source organism: Lepidochelys olivacea (assembly GCF_965140295.1). Lineage (NCBI taxonomy): Eukaryota > Metazoa > Chordata > Testudines > Cheloniidae > Lepidochelys > Lepidochelys olivacea. The sequence goes on along the minus strand of NC_140413.1, from coordinate 100,016,995 downwards.
ATTCCAGCCACGCTTGGAAGGAGCTTGCTCTGCTGTTCCCAGCGCAAGGGTAGGCATGGGATTTGGAACTTGGAAGACACGAAAACTGGCTGAGGAAGAGGCTTCTGGCTGCTGAGTTCTTCTATGTCTATAAAAAAATACAAATAAGCATTAAATCCCTCAATGAACAACAAGATCAGTCATGATAAAACATCCTCATCATTATTGACACATGTACCTCCACACAAAAAATGGTTCTGCTTTACCTGTACTGGTGTAAAGTGCTGCCATCTCCCTAGGGTGGATACATTTATATCAGCATAAAGATGCTCTGTACTGATATAGCTATTACTGTATGGGAAGGGGGAACAAACTATACTGCTATACAACACCTTTATACTGATACAGCTGCATCCACACTAGGGTTGCATCAGTATAACTATTTTTGTTTAAAAAAAAATCGTACCCCAAACCAAAATAATTATGCTGGTGCAAAATCTGCATGTGTAGACCAGGCCTTAGTTACTCCAGTTTTATACTCGTGTAATTTCATTAAAATCAGATCTGCATTGGTATAAAATTGCACTGGTGAATCAGGCTTATTATTTCCATGACACACCACATTTATGTCTCTTAAGTAAGAAAAAATTTTCAGCTATTCTCAGTGTTTTTCATAGAAAAATAAATATCTGTAAAGGCCCTGCAGTTCTGCTCTTTAGTTATATACTTCATTTGGAAAACATATTTAATTCCTCCATTTGGAGGTTTGTTTTTCATGTCCATTTTCCATTAAACATCCATAACTCAAACCAGGACAGTTCAGTACTTGCTCCCTCAAAGGCAACCCAGCTTTGAGGCTAGCCAGAGCTGCAGAATGCTGTGATATCTGGAGAAGTATAGCAATTATTAATGTGTGTCTGCACCTGGGGTGGGAGGAGAGAGTGGAGAGCAGGCCTCAAATGATGGTATTCTTAAATTGAAATCAAGATACCAGTGTTCATTTCAACCAGATCTGCATTCTACTTGGAAACACAGAGGGAACACACTTTGCTTCTCTACAAAAGAAAAAGGACACTAAACTTTCTAAACTACTACATGCTACAAGGGGCCACAGCAATGGTTCCCTCAACCCACCTAGCAATATTGTTAACCTATCCAACTATACTCTCAGCCCAGCAGAAGCAGCTGTTCTATCTCGGGGCCTCTCCTTCTGCCCCTCCACCCCCACGAACATGACACAGTTCTGTGGTGACCTAGAATCCTATTTTCGACGTCTCCGACTCAAGGAATATTTCCAAAATACCTCTGAACAACATACTAATCCACAGAGGTCTCCCTACCAACACTACAGAAAGAGGGATTCTAGGTGGACTCCTCCTGAAGGTCGAAACAGCAGACTGGACTTCTACATAGAGTGCTTCTGCCGACATGCACGGGCTTAAATTGTGGAAAAGCAGCATCACTTGCCCCATAACCTCAGCCATGCGGAACGCAATGCCATCCACAGCCTCAGAAACAACTCTGACATCATAATCAAAAAGGCTGACAAAGGAGGTGCTGTTGTCATCATGAATAGGTCGGAATATGAACAAGAGGCTGCTTGGCAGCTCTCCAACACCACTTTCTACAAGCCATTACCCTATGATCCCACTGAGAGTTACCAAAAGCAACTACAGCATTTGCTCAAGAAACTTCCTGAAAAAGCACAAGATCAAATCCGCACAGACACACCCCTGGAACCCCGACCTGGGATATTCTATCTACTACCCAAGATCCATAAACCTGGAAATCCTGGGCGCCCCATCATCTCAGGCATTGGCACCCTGACAGCAGGATTGTCTGGCTATGTAGACTCCCTCCTCAGGCCCTACGCTACCAGCACTCCCAGCTACCTTCGAGACACCACTGACTTCCTGAGGAAACTACAATCCATCGGTGATCTTCCTGATAACACCATCCTGGCCACTATGGATGTAGAAGCCCTCTACACCAACATTCCACACAAAGATGGACTACAAGCCGTCAAGAACACTATCCCCGATAATGTCACGGCTAACCTGGTGGCTGAACTTTGTGACTTTGTCCTTACCCATAACTATTTTACATTTGGGGACAATGTATACCTTCAGATCAGCGGCACTGCTATGGGTACCCGCATGGCCCCACAGTATGCCAACATTTTTATGGCTGATTTAGAACAACGCTTCCTCAGCTCTCATCCCCTAAAGCTCCTACTCTACTTGCGCTATATTGATGACATCTTCATCATCTGGACCCATGGAAAAGAAGCCCTTGAGGAATTCCACCATGATTTCAACAGTTTCCATCCCACCATCAACCTCAGCCTGGTCCAGTCCACACAAGAGATCCACTTCCTGGACACTACAGTGCTAATAAACAATGGTCACGTAAACACCACCCTATACCGGAAACCTACTGACCGCTATTCCTACCTGCATGCCTCCAGCTTTCACCCTGACCACACCACACGATCCATCGTCTACAGCCAAGCTCTGCGATACAACCGCATTTGCTCCAACCCCTCAGACAGAGACAAACACCTACAAGATCTCTGTCAAGCTTTCTTACAACTACAATACCCACCTGCGGAAGTAAAGAAACAGATTGATAGAGCCAGAAGAGTTCCCAGAAGTTACCTACTACAGGACAGGCCTAACAAAGAAAATAACAGAATGCCACTAGCCGTCACCTTCAGCCCCCAACTAAAACCCCTCCAACGCATTATTAAGGATCTACAACCTATCCTAAAGGATGACCCAACACTCTCACAAATCTTGGGAGACAGGCCAGTCCTTGCCTACAGACAGCCCCGCAACCTGAAGCAAATACTCACCAACAACCACATACCACACAACAGAACCACTAACCCAGGAACTTATCCTTGCAACAAAGCCCGTTGCCAACTGTGCCCACATATCTATTCAGGGGACACCGTCACAGGGCCTAATAACATCAGCCACACTATCAGAGGCTCGTTCACCTGCACATCCACCAATGTGATATATGCCATCATGTGCCAGCAATGCCCCTCTGCCATTTACATTGGTCAAACTGGACAGTCTCTACGTAAAAGAATAAATGGACACAAATCAGACGTCAAGAATTATAACATTCATAAACCAGTCGGAGAACACTTCACTCTTTCTGGTCACGCAATCACAGACATGAAGGTCGCTATCTTAAAACAAAAAAACTTCAAATCCAGACTCCAGCGAGAAACTGCTGAATTGGAATTCATTTGCAAATTGGATACTATTAATTTAGGCTTAAATAGAGACTGGGAGTGGCTAAGTCATTATGCAAGGTAGCCTATTTCCCCTTGTTTTTTCCTACCCGCCCCCCCCAGATGTTCTGGTTTAACTTGGATTTAAACTTGGAGAGTGGTCAGTTTGGATGAGCTATTACCAGCAGGAGAGTGAGTTTGTGTGTGTATGGGGGTGGGGGGGTGAGAAAACCTGGATTTGTGCTGGAAATGGCCCACCTTGATTATCATGCACATTGTAGGGAGAGTGGTCACTTTGGATGAGCTATTACCAGCAGGATAGTGAGTTTGTGTGTGTGGTTTTTGGGAGGGGGGTGAGGGGGTGAGAGAACCTGGATTTGTGCAGGAAATGGCCCAACTTGATGATCACTTTAGATAAGCTATTACCAGCAGGACAGTGGGGTGGGAGGAGGTATTGTTTCATATTCTCTGTGTGTATATAAAGTCTGTTGCAGTTTCCACGGTATGCATCCGATGAAGTGAGCTGTAGTTCACGAAAGCTCATGCTCAAATAAATTGGTTAGTCTCTAAGGTGCCACAAGTACTCCTTTTCTTTTTTTAGAGGGAACAAACTTGCTAAAAACTCAGGTACCAAACACTTCCCAATTGCTGAGGAAAACTAATTTAGAATTATTTTTTGAATGAAGGTAGCACACAGTGAACTATACCGCCAGTCCTCCTCTCTAAACACTGTTTTGTAATCACTTGTCTTTACCACTCTGCATACTATTCTCCCTTACACTGTGCAATCTTTCATCGTCTCTCCAGCCTATTTTCACCTTTCCTGACTGATATTTCTGTTATTCACATTGTTGTTACACTATTCTCTATCGACTCATGCTCCAAAACTAAGACTCGTTCCAGTATTCCAAAGCTGAGTTCCCAGTACCACCACCTGTACTGAACAAGAGAGCGAGATCAACATTGATAATTAAGGTTGCCTAAAACTTCCCATTAAAAGCCTGTTTTCAGTAGCTTATAACTTTAACTGTTCCAGCTGAATTTTTTCCATGCTGAAAGTCTGCTGTTTCAGAAAGGTTCAGCAGAAACAGTTCAGCTGTTCCTAAAACAGAGGACAGGGGAAAAAGGTAGTTTTGCTAATGCTAATCCCCTCCCCCCAATCATTCTTCCCAGCACTGTAGTGCCCCCAGGCTTTGGAGCTGGAACCTGAGATTTGGTAGGGGGAGAGTGCTAAAGTTAGGTGCCTTTTGTGGTCTCCATGAAAACACACCCCCATTTTACAGAGTGGTAAGACTCTGAAAATTGCCATTTGCACAAGCTCAGTAAAGCTCATAGATGCTTGCTGCCAAAATCTCCAAACATTTCCTCTATACTGAGCAGTAGAGCTGATTGAAAACCCAAATTTCTGTCAGGAACAGTGGATAGAAAATGTTCAACACAATTAATTTTTTCATGAAAAATGCCTGTTTTCCATGAATTTTTTCTTGTGTGTTGAAAAAGAGAAAAAGTGAAAACTAATGATTGATTTTAAAATGCTGACACTGTGCCTCATGGGAGTTGTGGTTCAGGTGCTTCCTGTTCCTATTCTCTCTGGGCTGGGCTCCCCTGCTGGACTTCATTTCCCTTGATGTACCACAGCAGTGTGACTGCCACAGTGCATTGCCTCTCCTAACCCAGACGCTGGGACAATGGCTGACATTGCAACCTTAAGGTTTTTAATGTAGTTTTGTGTGTTTATGTGTGTGTGTGTACACATGTATTATAGCTCTTTACAAATCCTTAGAAAACTAGATCCTTTCCTTGCGAAGTTTATAGTTTAATGCAGGCAGAGAAAAACAACACAAATGAAAAGTTTGTTTTGTTAGAGGTTGAGTTTTACTGGGAGTGGCCCATAGATTTGCTGCTGTTTTATTTCTCTTATATTCAAATTCCCTTATCAGTGTTTGAATTTAAGATGTACCTCACACACCACGGAGGCTGAAGATGACCTGATTGCTACAGACTTTTCCCCGAATCCCTTGGCATATAAAATAAACTAGCTTGGATTCCCCTTGCACTCAGACTCTGTGGGCCACACTTATAAGTGACAGTAAGTGTAAATTACATACTAGTCAGTGTAAATCCAGGTAAGGTAGAATTTGTCTACACAGTGTTGGAACCAACCTAACTGAAGGTGTGAATTGCAACCAATGTAGTTATTTTGGTTCCATTTACCATGAAGAGAAGCCCTAAACCTAAGGGAGTCTAAAGTGCTGTAACATGCACTTTGAGGGTGTAGACTCCAATTTACATTCTCTCTAGTGTTCCTTAGGCAGACTCACCTCTGAATTACGCCCAGTATCTCTAGCTGTCTGTAATCTAGTGGTCAATAAGACATCTATTTTGAGCCCTGTATCCACAGTATACACATTCTGCTTTTATGCAGTGTTTTTACTAGCTTTCTATTTTAAGTTGGTAAGAAATATTATGACAAACTTGCCTTGTAAGGGAATTGTTCAAAGCTGAGAAATTTGGGGAAAAGGAAGATTCAGTCACAAACTCTTGCCAGGTGATTTGGTAACCAGTCCTCCAACTGAGTGACTAAGAATCATCAAAAGTAGGATGAGAGAGATGAAAAATCTAGAACAAGTGGTGAACGTACAGAATGTGTAGAGGACAAACTCATCTGGTCTCAGCTGTTGCATTGTTCTCTGGGTCACCTAGCTAGCTAGCCTACACTTCTGTCCCCTCCATTCCTTGGATTCCAGTTCTTGTTTCTCAGCCCCCTGCTGACTAGCTCCATGGAACAGTGCAGGGAGCATGTGCTGCAATCAAATTAACTGCCTCTTGTGGGGAAAACTGGAGAATACAGGCTGCTGTAGGCAGGTGTCATCATGGCAGAGTAGAGAAAGTAAACAACACGCTGGGTGCCTGGCTGCAGCAAAATGGTGAATTCCACAGCAGCTTGGGAAAATGCCAGATTACACAGCCAGAGAACTGCAGAGTCCACCGGGCTCTGGTTGAGAAGAACGGTGTAGGTCACACCTCTCAGAGCTACTGTTTCAGGATTTCTGCAGAAGCAGGCAGATGGCATTCGGTCAGTTTACACTCTGGTTCGCTCTACAACCATGAGGGTTTGAAACATAATTTTGTTAATAAAAAGAAATATCAGATTCTGGAGATTGGGGCTCTAGTTTTATTATAGGTTGAGATTTCAGTTTCTAGGTCAGCACAAACTCACATACCCCTGTTACTCCATCGAGAAGTATCGTTATAACACACAGATACCTACTCCCTATCTGGGCATTTTTTAGTAAATAATGCCACATCATCATACAAATAAAAGAAGAAGGTGAAGAATAGATTAAGTAATTAAATATAGAGGTTAAGTAATCGTGTCTTCACTTTACAAATCTAATTCTGCAGAATCCTCTATAGAAAATTATCCAAAGTGGTAAGTAGAGCTGGTCATAGAAACTTCCACAGAACCATATTCCACTGGAACATGCAGTTCTGTCAAAAATGAAGTACTTTGCGAACTCAGGTAGATTTTGTTGGCATTTTCTTTAGGGAAAAAAAAAAACAGAAAAAAAAGTTCAATGTAAAAATGTCCCATTTCAACATTTCCGGAACAAAATGTTTCAATTTTTTAAATGGACTTTCCACTTTTTTATTATATATATAATATAAATTAATCATTCAAAGTCAAAATTAAAACAAAACATATAGCATGACCTTAAATTACTCCCCCCCCCCCCAATTTTCCTTCACAGCTACTTCTAAAATTTTTGTGTTCGCACCACTTCAGAATGAAGCCAAATTGTGAAATCTCAAAATCCTTTTGCAAAACAGAACTTACACCCTCCACACAGCTCTAGCAGTGGGATCCTCAGGCTATGTCTATCCAGCAAACAAAACCCCAGGTCTGGTCTGTGCCAGCTGACTTGCACTTGCAGGGTCTCAGGCTGCAGAGCTGTTTCATTGCTGTGCAGACTTCTGGGCTCAGGCCAGAACAAAACCCCAACAACAAAGGAGCTACACTTTTGAAAATATGAACATGTAAGTAAATGAGTTTCAGTCCAACAAACAGTAATAGCAAGAAATAAGCATAGGTGAAAAGTAGTTATCATGAAGCAGTGATGTAATTTCTGTGGTTTAAAATTCAGTCCTTGGCCACTAACACATTTAATGACATTTTTTTGAAGAGTCTTAGTTAGTTAGAAAATAAATTCAGACCCTGTCAAGCCCCTTTGTTTCACTTTGTTGAAATTAACCAAGGACTCAGAAAAAGATCAGTAATATGGGTTCTGTCTTGTGCTCTGCCAATTAGTCTAGCAATAATTAATTACCAAACCACCTTTATTTAAGATCTTGATTTGGGATTTAAGCATTAATTAGCATGGTGCTGCAAATGCAAATACATTATTGGCAAGATCCTCATTGCTGCTCCAGAGCCTTCACACCACTCTAAAATCCCTAGCTCTGGCCACGGGAGGATTCCTCCACACAGGTATTATGGCAGACTGCCATAAGGTTGCCTGTCCAAGGACTCCAATTGCAAGCTCTGGGGCAGGAGGCATGCCACTGGATACAAAAGGGGCATGCATGTCAGGAGAAGGGTTTCAGCATCAACACTGTGGAGATTCTGGGCAATACAGCAGCCCAGAGGGGAACCCTGTGGGGCTGCTATAATTTAGATACATCCGTAGGGCTGTCTACATTAATGCATGGGCCCTGAAGTGCAAAAGTGGCTTAATGTCAACTTGGCTCCCCCACCCCTAAGCTGCGAGTTCTTTACTGCACCTCTAAGAGCGCAACACTATGAAAATATTTCAGAAATCAGTATTTTTTTTTAAGAGCATCTCAGTTTTTTATGATGGAGCAGACATTGTCTTTATTTCTTTAAGCTGATGGAAAAGACACCCTTTCATTTGACAAGCTAAGGCTGACCCTTGCTAATTCACACTAACTGCCTCTTTCCACATGATATTTGAGAACGAGCAGTTTAGACAGCAAACAGTGACTAAAGTTGTGGTGTGGAGTGAATGAGACTGTAGTCCTGCAGATTTGTGTCTTCCAAGGTGCTGACTTTCCAAAGTGCCAGGGGGTGCTTGATTCATGGCTCTGCCCAGGCCCCACCCCCAATCCACCCCTTCTGCCAAGGCCCCACCTCTGTCCCACCTCTTCCTGCCCAGTTCCGCCTCCTTGCTTCTCTCCCCTCCCCTCTAGAACCTCCTGCCCACCACAAAACAGCTGATCCCGGTGGGTGGGAGGCACAGGGATGAAGGGGGTGGCGCTGATCTGCGGGGCTCACCGGCAGGCAGGAGGCGCTGGGGGGAGCTGATATGGGGCTGTCAGTGGGTGCTTAGCACCCACCATTTTCCCCCATGGGTGCTCCAGCCCCAAAGCCCCCATGGAGTCAATACCTATCTTCTTTTGGCCTGTAATCCGTTTTGTACGATTGCTACTGTATAATCCAGAGTAAATCTATTGAAGTAATTTAACATTTAGGCCCTCAATGGATAGGATGACTTCTTTTCTGACTTCTACCAGTGTAAATCAGCAGTAACTTTACTGAAGTAAATGGAATTGTACCAGTGTAAAGCTGGTGCAAGGTCAGAATCGATGGAGGGGGATGTATAGTAACTGAGGCGGTGTCCAAAAAACACTGCCTTATTTCATGTACACACTCTGAACAATGAGAACAGAAATAAAAAATGAACAGCTGCCTCATTCCTGGTGCACTGTCCAACCTACCAATTGGATGAGATATGAAATAATGTTAAGTAATCATGCAAGTAAGGACTATGACTGGAATTTTCAAAGGGGCATAACTGGATTTGGGGCCCAACTTCAATTGAAAGCCAATGAGAATTAGGTGCCCATTTCCTTCTCTTAGGTCCCTTTGAGACTGTGTGGGGAACCTTAACTTTGGTGAACCCTGATTCTGAAGTGCTTCACTTTGCATCCTTAATATTCTTTCAGTGTAGTTTTTTTGGTGGAGTATATTTTTTTGGTGGATATATTTTACACTTATACAACTCAGCATGGGTAATCGGCTATTTGCAAACTCAGTGGAGAAAAATAATCTTAAAATGAGACTTTGTATGCCCATATTCAATTCAGAGCTCATTTTGACAGCTGTGATAAAGTGCTAGGCACAGTCTTCCCTGACCACAAGAAGACAAAAAACACAGGTGTCAAATATGCTGCTGGCATAAAAGGGCACAACTCACTGAAGTCAATGGAATTGTGCCTCCTTATGTCAACAGTGAATTTGACCTATAAACTGAATCACAAAGTAGTAGCACACAAATAATTTAGCTTTTATATTGAAGATCTTAGTGCCAGAGATAAAAATACTTCTATGTTACCTCTAGTTTCATTTAAAGTTGACAGCTCATTTTCTGTCTCCTCTTCTTCACACTCTTCCTTCTTAGCAGAGTCCTTAGCTTGCTGTCCTCCTCTGGGGAAAACAAGGTGTTCAGGTTTTATTAACTTACATTAAATCTTTTAAATATGACAAATGCCCTTATTAACTATATGACAGTCTCTGTTACTTACACAAAGAACACTGTACTATAACCATAAAGTGCACCAAAAGGTTTTAAAGGGTCTATACTCCCATTGATGGAAATGTGTAATAGTTCCTATTGTCCAAACTCTGAAATGGAGACTCAAAAAGGATGTAGCTAAAACTCACATATGTAAGTTTGTTGTGTTCAAAGCTTTAAATCTGACCTAAGATTCCACAATGCAAAACATTCAAATTAATATAGGTACAGAGAATTGGCAGGCAATGCAATTATTAGGTAGGTGTTGCACCACCTCCAATGCAAAGGAAAGTTGCTCAATGACAAACAGATGGAATCCTCTGTCTTATCATAGGCCTTGTCTACACAATAAATGCTTTCCTGGTATACCTTCATTGGTTTAGCTATATTGGCAGAACCCCCTTGTGTAAATGCAACTTATGCTAATAAAAGGAGTTTTTCTGTTGGCATAACAATTCAACCTCCTTGAATGGCGCTAGCTATGCTGACAGAAGCACCCTAGTATTGGCATAGCTGTGTACAGATTGGGGGTTTTGCCAGCAGAGCTATACTGGCTAGGAGGTGTGGTTTCTCCTACCCCCCGCCCCCCAATCCCTGACTGACATAACTATGCTGACAAAACTTTGTAGTGTAGACCTGGCCTCAGAAGCTATTTTTAAAATACATATAAATATTTTGGGCTTAAATTAGACTACAAGCAGATGGGCACAACTTCACTGACATCAGCAGTGTTGCACTTGATACACTGAAAAAAAATGGTACAAGTGAATTTAGGGGACTAGAGAATCTATGCCTTATGCTACATTAGTGCACAAAATAACTAGAGGCATTATAGCGAAGCGCAATGCAAATATGTACAGCAGGAATTCCATGCTTTGGCACAAATGTAAAGAGTTGCTGTAGTTTCAAGCTTTTATTTATATAAAAATTTGGTTTCTAACACTATGTGCAGAGAATGCCTTATGAATATAAACTGAGGCAGTACACGGACTGTACACACAAAATGAAAGTTCTGAGAAACACATGACTTCCCCATTTATCTCCATGGTTGTTAACACTGGAACCTCATAGTGACAAAGTACATACCAACTTTTAACTATTTCTCGGAAAGCCATTTTAGTAGAAATATCCATATAGTGGGCTTTATCCAGTTTGGTTAAATGCATTACAGTTAAAGAATATCAGACTTATTTTGTAAATTGGCTCTATTTAATTCTCAAATTTGAGTGTTCATGTTTCTTAATTGTAAATACTTCCATAGCTGACTACTTATGTTAGGTTTCCTTTGCAGCTGTGGAAGTGCTATAAATCTACCTTAAAATTATAATTGCTCAATTTCCTAAAATATGCTTTTGGATCCAATCCTGCCAACACATTTATCTATCTTCAGTTTTAATCTCTTGATCATTCCAGGTTGTTCCAAGGGAAAAAAAATTGCAGATGTTAAAAGATGAAAATAACTGAATGTTCTAACATTTTTTTAAAAATATGGATGTCAAGGAAAAAGGGAAAGAGAGAAAGTCTGAAAATCTCTAATGGAAACAGTTTGGGAAAATCTGAGGGCACTAGGTGATCTAAGGTGCAAGATCTGGAAAAAGGTATGAAAAATCTTATGGGAAGAATGTTGGAGAAAAAATAGACTGATCTGGGTGAAATTACAGTCAACTTTATTTATTTAAAATAAACTAACTATAAAATAAATGTGTTAGACAATTTATTCATGTTTTCATAGGCTCTGACTGAATTTAATTCTACAAGCACCGATTAATTTTTTTACAAAGATTCTCCTAAAATGTCCAGAGAATCTGTGTGAAGAAGGACATTCTACAGACTTTTGGTTAATTTCTGGCCATAATTATATTGTGGCAGGAGAAGGGAGCTTCAATTTTGCCTGAAGCCTCAAGTTTAAACTACTCTTGAAAGTGGGAATATTGAATTAGATGGCCAAATTTTTCTGTTCAAGTATGGCAATTTTAATACCCCTATCTAGTCATTTAATAATATTGTGTAAATATTCTTTCTTCATGTGAAAGAAAAATGGAGAGAGATTAAGGAATCCAAAATAACATGGCATTCCTCCCTCCCTTCCCATCCTATATTTTAAAAAATTATATGTAGGGCTGTCAAACAATTAAAAAATTAATAACAATCAAGAGATTTAAAAAAATCACGATTAATCAGTTTTAATTGCATTGTTTAACAATAACCGAATACCATTTAAATATTTTTGGATGTTTTCCACATTTTCAAATATATTGATTTCAATTACAACACAGAATACAAAGTGTACAGTGATCACTTTATATTCTTATTTTTGATTATCTTTTTTACAGTGCAATATTTCTAAACAAAATAAATAGTATATTTCAGTTCACCTCAGACAAGTACTGTAGTGCAATCTCTTTATTGTGAAAGTGCAACTTATAAATGGAGATTTTTTTGTTTTTGTTACATAACTGCATTCAAAAACAAAACAATGTAAAATTTTAGAGCCTATAAGACCACTCAGTCCTACTTCTTGTTCAGCCAATCGCTAAGACAAATAAGTTCGTTTACATTTACGAGAGAGAATTCTGTCCGTTTCTTATTTACAATGTCACCTGAAAGTGAGAATGGGTGTTCGCATGGCACATTTGTAGCTGGCGTTGCAAGGTATGATGATGCTTGTTGAAAAAAAAAAAATGTGTTAATGAAATTTGTGACTGAACTCCTTGGGGAAAATGTTGTGTCTCCTGCTCCGTGGTTTTACCCGCATTCTGCCATATATTGCATGTTATGGCAATCTTGGGTGATGACCCAGCACATGTTCGATTTAAGAACAGTTTCATTGCTGTTTTGACAAAATGCAAAGAAGATACCAATATGAGATTTCTAAAGATAGCTACAGCACTCGACCCAAGGTTGAAGAATCTGAAGTGCCTTCCCAAATCTTAGAGCAAGGAGGCGTGAAACATGCTGTCAGAAGTCTTAAAAGAGCAGCACTCTGATTCAGAAACTACCGAACCTGAACCACCAAAAAAGAAAATCAACTTTCTGTTGGTGGCATCTGATTCAGATGATGAAAATGAACATGTGTCAGTCTGCATTGCTTTGGATCTTTATCAAGCAGAACCAGTCATCAGCGTGGAAGCATGTCCTTGGGAATGGTGGTTGAAGCATGAAGGGGCATACAAATGTTGAGTATATCTGGCACGTAAATACCTTGCAACTCCAAATACAACAGTGCCATGTGAAAGCCTGTTCTCACTTTCAAGTGACATTGTAAATAAGAAGTGGGCAGAATTATCTCCCGTAAATGTAAGCAAACTTGTTTGTCTTAGCTATTAGCTGAAAAAGAAGTAGGACTGAGTGGACTTATAGGCGCTAAAGTTTTACATTGTTTTGAGTGCAGTTACGTAACAAAAACAAAAAAATCTCCATTTGTAAGTTGCACTTTCATGATAAAGAGATTGCACTACAGTACTTGTCTGAGGTGAATTGCAAAATACTATTTCTTGTGTTTATCTTTTTTACAGTGCATATATTTGTAATAAAAATTATATTAAGTGAGCACTATACGCTTTGTATTCTGTGTTGTAATTGAAATCAATATATTTAAAAATGTAGAAAAACATCCAAAAATATTTATAATAAATTTAAATTGATATTCTATTACTGGTTTACAGTGTGATTAAAATTGCAATGAATCACAATTAATTTTTTTAATAGAGTTAATTTGATTTGAGTTAATTGCTTGAGTTAACTGTGATTGACAGCCCTAATTATATGTTCCATGGACAGATTCTGTCCAATCAGCTGTAGCTAGATCGTAAACAGTGACTGTTAGTCATCCTACCAAACATGTAAAAGAGAGAATTTGGGGTCTAGTTTGCTATTTAACATTTTAAATAAGTAGTTTCTAGTGTAATTTTTATACCCTTATCTATTCCTACTAAGAGTTGTGATAACATTTAATAAATAATATAACAACAACAACACAATAGGATGCCAGAGAGCTTGGAAACCTCCTCAGCTTTGTGCTAAACTGTTTTGAGCTTTACACAGTCCTTTAACAGGTATCTTGATAAAAGTCTGTTGTATACTCAGAGTTAGGGCACAATGGCCCTCTTTCCTCTGTTAAACTGGAAAATAATCCTGTGGCATTCAGTGGGGACTCACCACATTTGAAAATCAGGCCACTGATTTAGGAACCTATGTATGAATTGAGAAGGCTAAATCTAAGACTCCTACTTTTGAAGATCTTGGCAGGGACTATTCTGTTTGAGGCAATTATCTTTTACCTCTGTACATGATTGTATCCTTCTAATAGGTTAAGAGTGAACTTTTGTTTGTTTGCAATTAATTAGTGTTACTGTATCATGCTCATTAAGGGCTTGATCCAACTCCCACTGAAGTCAAAGTCTCGCCACTGATTTCTGAAAGACTTGCATTAGGCCATAATTGCTTCTTATAAAATTAATAACACCTTTATGTATTATCAATATTGTACTTGCTGCCTACATTTTATAAGGAAAATCTTTAAAGACCTGGAATTATAACCAGATACTTAATTTACCTTTTATTATACTAGCTAAAAATAGCTGGGATCAATTTTTTTCTTTTCTTATCTTTTATCTTAATTTTTGTACTCTGTATGTTTCAAGGTGTTTGAGTTATGATATATTTTTCACTTATTAAAAAATAGAGTCAGTAACAGAATTTGAATGTGCTGTCCATATATATAATTCTCTTCCATTTTCTGTTGGCATACTGTTGATCAAAATAAGAGGCCCTATGGTAATTTTTCTTTGCTTTGTCCTGTATTTCACAAACGCAATTTCAGTTTAAACAGAAATTTCACAGAGGTACTCTTTTAGGCAGCAGTGTTGATCGTGAAGAATCATATTTGGGATTATAAAAAATCTTGACTATTACTGATAAAAGTATCACTTCAATTTTCCTATTATTTTCTATGGAAAATCTACAGTATCTATTTTCAGGAAATGGATTAACCTTTTATTGACTCCAGTAATCCAAACGTTGCATGGAAGTTTAAAGATTATATGCCTAGTACCTGCAACAAAGTTGACTGATTATTTCCATTACAATTTCATTTCCTTTCACAATACTCTCACCATAAAGTAATTTTGTTTTCTGATTTCACAGACTGGAAAAGTGTCAATTCTTGAACCAGAAGAGTTATCTGAGGTACCCTAAATATGCAGTGTTGTAGCTGTGTTAGTGCCAACATATTATAGATACAGAAGTGGGTGAGGTAATGCCTTTTATTAGACCAGCTTCTGTTGGTGAGAGAGCCACATTCTCGAGCTTACACAGACCTCTTCTTCAGGTCTGGGAAACTAAGGCTTTGTCTACACTAGCCCTTTTGTTGCTAAAACTTTTGCTGGTTGGGATATGGAAAAATACACCCCTGACCGACATAAGATTCACCAACAGAAGTGCCAGTGTCGACAGCTATGACAGAAATGCTCTCCCACCGACAGATACTACGGCTCGTCTGGGGTGGTTTAATTATGCCGGCAGAAGAGTTGTCTCCCACTGCCATAGAGTGGCTCCACGGGAGACCTTACAGTGGTGCAGCTGCAGCAGTACAGCTGTGCCATAGTAAGGTCCGTAGCGTAGACATAGCCTAACTCAAAGTGTCACGGCTAAATACAAGATCTGAACATTTAGTATACGTAGTTAAAACGTATTTCAAGGGACCATTCAAGGCGAGCGGCAGTTTAACACTTTTCCAAGTCATAAGGAGGAAAGCAACTGGGAGGGGGTTACAGATTGTTGTACTAAGCCATAAATCCAGTGTCTCTATTCAGTCCATGATTTTCAGTGTCTAGCAAAGTTATGAATTTAAGCTCCAATTCATAAAGAGCAGGATGGTAAATGGTCCTGAGACGCATCTGAAGGGGGCAAAAGCGCAACTTCGCATATTGGACCACCTGGGTGCAAGCGGAAATGTGTCCGAAGAGTCTCAGACACATCCGAACTGTTGCGGAAGGCTGAGACAGAAAACTGAGGCAAAGGCAGCGAACTGTCTGAAAACGGTCAGTTGACAGAAACACTTTCAATGTCATGGAATCTAACAGGGCCCCAATAAATCTGATTTTCTGAGTGGGAGCCAAGTTGACTTCCTGGTGTTTAGGAGGAGACCCAGACAGTCAAGCAAGTGCAACGTGGTGCTGATGTGAGCAAGAACTTCCTCTCTGGATCTACCCATCAGTAACCAGTTGTCCAAATATGAGAAAACGTGAATTCCCTTCTTCCTGACATACACCCTAACAATAACCATGCATTTGGTAAAAACCCAGGGGGCAGAAAAGAGGCTGAATAGATGCCCTGTGCTCTGCCACGATGAATCAAAGGAACTTTCTGAGGCGCCGCAAAATTGCCACATGAAAAGTAGGCATCCTGAAGTTCCAGAACAACAAACCAATTGTCCTGAGATAACGTAGGGAGAACAGTCCATAGAGTGACCATTTTGAATCTCATGTACCTGATATATTTGTTGAGGTCGCAAAGATCAAGGATGGGTCTTACCCCTGACTTGGATTTGGGTACAAGAAAGTACTGGGAGCACAAATCAAGACCTCGGTGTTCTAGAGGAACTTCCTCCACTGCTCCCAAAGCCAGCAGACCTGCTTCAGGAGCAATATCTCATGAAAACGGTCCCTGAAGAGGGACAGGGAGGGAGGGTGGGGAGGAGAGATGGAAAGGAACTGGATGGCATAACCTGAAATGATGGTGCTTAGGACCCAGCTGTTGGTGGCAATCAAGTCCCAAGCATTGTGAGAAAGTGGGCCAGCCTGCCCCAAAGGAGGGAAATGAGGAGGGAGGAGCAACAACTGGAACAGTGCTTTGAAACAAGCAGTCAAAATGGCTGCTTGGGGAAGATCAGAAGAGAACTGGCTGAACCCAGAGCCCGACTGCTTTCTCCTGTGGGACCTATCCCTCTTTCTGGGGTAGTCCCATTGCGTCGGAGGAGGGAAAGGCTGGACAAATGTGTGATAGGGATGATACTGCTGCCTCTGTTGAAAGCCATAGTGAAAGTTGTCATGGTAATATCTGTGGTGCTGAATGCAGTGGTGCTGAGGAGATTTGTACGGGCCCTACTTCCACAGCCTGTGGAGAAAGAACACTGGGGTATTGCGCCAAGAGACCTGAATGTTCAGCAGCTCGTTCAGTCAACGGGACTACAGATGATGCAGCCCTGGCAAAGTCCTGGACCAAAGGAGAGGTCAGGACTCAAGGTGGAGGAGGTCTGTAGCTGCCTGGTACCCTGCCGACATGGAAACAGTTGGTGCTGGCATCTCCCTCATCAGTACTGGACTCAAGAGATGCCCAGGGGCTGAAACCGGAGTAAATGGTACAGGGCTTTTAACCTCTATACTTGCTACCAAGGAAGGGATAGACATATCCAGGCCATCCCCATGTGGTGGCACTAACTCTGTGCCAGTCCAGTTTTCCTGGGGGAGGTGGAAGAGTCACCCCAAGACCTTGAGCGGTCTCGACTGGTCTTAAAACGACCCTTTCCTCGGCATAGTTGACAGGGAATGGCTCCTCTGCTTCTTCAGAGAGGTGCCTGCTCTAGAATGTGAAGTGGAACCCCACGACAGTCTCCAACCTGATGAGGGCCTCAGTACCGATGCAGGTGCTGCTTCAGGCAAAGGTCCCAAGCCACTTTGTTCTAGAAATTGACTCATCTGCAATCTCACAATGCTCTTTAACGTGGGCCTCACTGAGACAAAGTGAGCAACCATGTGTTGGGACCACAGTTGGGAATTGCTCCCCCACACGAAGAACAGTGTTTAAATCCCCATGAGGGCATCACCGAGAAAATCTAAATGATCATAACTACTGCTAATCTAACACTCAGGATACTACTAACTATTTACAATAAGAGAAAACTAAACTAGTTGTGAGGTTAAGACCACAGGCCAGAGGAGTGGCTACAGCCATATGGTGCGAGCGCTGCCCCTCTACAAGAGCTGGTAGACAAATTTACACTGGGAGTGCACACACCTAAGTGGAATACACAGAATACATGGCTGCGTCTACTCGAAGTTTTCAATTACTGCTATGTTATTTTTTTTATTCGTAAACATCTATATCAAAAAGTAGATTTGCAGATTCTTTAATCAAAGAAATCACTGAGTAGGTCCAAGTTTCTGGGGATTGAATTGGTTCTTAATTAAACAGTAAGCTTCAATAATCTAAACATTACTTTGAGATATCTACTCTATTTGACTAACATTCCTAGGCAGAGAACTGTATCTCATCTAATTTGCTACTATCACCACTTATAATTTGGGTGTTCTGAATGTTTGAGATAACGTGAAGATGCACAGAATTAAGCAAGGCTGGCTCATTCTAGTGTAGGATAATAGCCACCAAAATAAGGCTTCAAATCTGCAATGAGTTTAACTTGAGTAGGTTCCTTTACCCACATGAAGCCCCACTGAAGTCACTGATATGTTTACATTTTAATTTCACATATACTGACAATAGCAACTTTTCTGTAACACTAGTCAAAATTTAGATTGTTTTAAAAACTAGCTTAAACACACCTTGCTCCTTTCAGCCCAAACAATTAATACAAAACCTTAGTGAGTTAAATAAGCACTTTTCATTTAAAAACATGATTTATTTTTAAGGAGAACGCAGTGAAATTCCTCACCTCTGCACAGTCAATAATTTCCCTGTTCAGGAATATACGTATCTCTTCATTTTTCCCTATGGTCTGCATTATTCACTGGCTGTATACATTATGACACACTATTTATTCTAGTCTTTAATTTAGAGACAACTACATGGCTTCCTTGCGTCTCCCCACGCCTTCCTGGGAATTTCACTAATAAATCACTGTACTGTATGTATGTAACAAGCTGCATTTCACACGTAGTCTCCAAACAATATATATTTCAAAGGTAGTTGAAAGACACATACCTAGAAGGTTTCTTGTCTTTGGCATCACATAATAGAAGTTCTTTGCAAGGAGATTTATTTTCTGTATCTTCCTGCTTTGTCATCTCTGACACAGGTTTCCCAGATGATCGATTATGAGCTGAAGATTTTGAGCCAGTGTGACCAGGGCTAGGACATTTTCTGTCACTATTAAAACAAATGGATAAAGTTCTGAAATCTGAGCTGTCAGTTTATTTTCTATGTGGTTGAAGATTCATTGCTGTAATTAAAGAAATATTGATACAGCAAGAAATCATATATTTAAAGAAAAATAAAATTTCCTTCCCTGCTACTAACAAAACTTTACAAACTGACAAAAGTTCAGCTCCAGCCACAACTTCAAAGCAGTAGATATATAGCTATTTTTAGAGCACTAGCACCAGTCCTCCTAGCTCAAGTCTGTCGACCTGGGCTTGGAGGCTCACTGCCACTTGCTCTGAAATGCTGTGTAAATTTACCGTATTGTCACAGGTAAAACTCCCACTGGGAGGAGAGTTTGCCCAGCACTGAGTGCTTTTGAAAAGCCTACCAGTATAACAGTAATACAAAAGAACTTTAAAATTTCTTTCCACAGTTTTTGCTTTAAAAAAAATGTATGCATCGTTGTGTCTTGGACAATCAAAATAGATTAGGGCCTGATACTACTCCCATTGAAGTGAAGTTACTGTAGGCACCAATGGAACTAGTCAGTTTGTTGTCAATTTCACTTTCTAGTTCTAATACATTAGCACAATACTACAATCTGGGGATAATTTAACCAGACAGTGAACCTTTAATAGCTGAACACCCTCTTTGTTTGTAACCGTAAAGTGGGGTTTCTCCATGAAAACAGCATTTAAAATACTACATATTCAAAATTCAAGGGCATTATACTGGGTGAAATTCTGGAGTGCAAAAGAAGTCACCATTAGCCCATTTCACTCAAAGGTAGCCCTTAGAAATACTGCACACACACCCTCCCCCACCCCCGCACTCCAGGTGTTTGCAATTGATTTTGGTGTAAAAACCTGAAACTGTTGAAAACAAACATATGACCAGCCCCTGGCCGCCACAACCATTTTCTCGCCAGTGCTTCTAATAAAAAATGGTTATTAGCCTTTCCAAAACGCTTGTTCTTTGAGCGGCCTTGCTCATGTCCACTCCACGTTAGGTGTGCGTGCACCGCCACCAGAGATCCCTGCCACAGTGACATCTGTCAGATCAGCGCTAGCGACCTCTAGTGCCCCATGCTCAGGCGCCGATATAAGGACCTGGACAGCCCCGCACCCTCTCGGTTCCTCTTCGCCAGCTAACTCTGACGAAGGGGCAGGAGGGTGGGTCGTGGAATGGACTTGAGCAACACATCTCTAAGAACAACAGTTACAGAAAGGTTAGTGTAACTTTTTTCTTCTTCGAGTGCTTGCTCATGTCCATTCCACGTTACATGACTCCCAAGGGATACCTGAGGGGGCTCAGAGTTCATGGACACGTGGATTGCAACACTACTCTACCAAACTTGGCATCATCTCTTGCCTGCTGGGTGATGGTGTACTGGGAGGAAAAGGTATTTAACGATGACCAGGTCGCTGCTCTGCAGAGGTCTTGGATCGGGACCTTGGCCAGAAATGCTGCTAAAGAAGCCCGAGCTCTTCTTGAATGAGCGGTCAAGATGGCAGGAGGTGGGCCACCTGCCTGCTCATAGCACATACAAATTCAGGAAGTGATCCAGGATGAAATTCTCTGGGCCAAAAGCAGTAGGCCTTTCATCCTGTCTGCTACTGCCACAAAGAGCAGTATGGATTTACAGAACAGCTTGGTCCTCTCAATGTAGAAGGCCAGGGAGTGTCTAATATCCAGCGTGCGGAGATGCCGCTCCTCTAAACTCTTGTGCGATTTTGGGAAGAAAACTGGCAGGAAAATAGCCTGATTACTATGAAACTGCGAGACCACCTTTGGGAGGAATGCTGGGTGGGGCGCAGTTGAACCATGTCCTTACAGAACACTTTATATGGGGGTTTCAAAGTAAGGGCCCTGATTTCTGAGACCCTCCTGGCCAACGTAATTGCTACCAGGAAGGCAACCTTCCAGGAGAGATATGACTGACGGCACAATGCCAGCGGCTTAAAGGGAGAGCCCGTGAGTTTTGCCAGGACCAGGTTTAGGTCCTATGGTGGGATAGGTTTGCAAATTTGAGGGTAAAGTCTCTAATTCCTTGAGGAAGCAGATTGACATTTTGTGTGAGAAGACCAACCTACTGTCCACTGGAGAGCTGAGATAGCCACCAGATGCACTTTCAGAGATGAAAGGGCTAGGCCCTGGTTTTTCAGATGGAGCAAGTATTCCAGCACGGATTGGAAAGGTGACTGAATTGGTTAAGAATCCTCATTGGGAAGACCACACCAAGAAACGCTTTCTCTTGGCTAGATAAATCACTCTAGTAGACAGTTTCCTACTACTTAGCAAGACCTGATGGACTTGTTCTGAAGAGGCCTGCTCCAAACCATGGAGATTTAATGTGGTCAGGTGGAGAGTTCTGAGGTTCAAATGGAATAAACATGTGATCTTGCAAGATCAATTCCGGGAGGGTCAGGAGTGGCAGCAGGGGTGCTACTGACAGATCCAGCAATGTGTCAAAGCAGTGCTGTCACGGCCATGCTAGGGCTATAAGGATGACCCTTGCTTGGTCTTGCTTGTCTTTCAGAAGGACCCTGTGCACCAGAAGAATGTGAGAAAACACATAGAACAGGAGTTCTGTCCATGGAAATAGGAAGGCATCTGAGATAGAGCCAGGGCTGTGACTGCAGTGAGCAAAACTGATGGCATTTCCTGTTCCATTTGGTTGTGAACAGGTCTACAGGGGAGATCCCCACCTCTGGAAGATGGATCTGGTCTCCTCTGAGTGAACAGATTACTCATGGTGAGAAGAGAAATATCTGCTGAGGTGATCTGCCAGAGTGTTCCAGGCTCGCGGAAGAGGGGAAGCTTTGAGGTGGAAGGAGTGTTTCATGCAGAAGTCCCACAGGCGAATGGCCTCTTGACACAGGGTAGACAAGCACACTCCTTCCTGTCTGTTGATGTAAAACATGGCTGCCACGTTGTCCGTGAGCACTCGTACAACTTTGCCCGTGATCTGGGGTAGGAACACTTGGCAAATTAAGCAGATAGCTCTGAGCTAGCTGACGTTTATGTGCAAGGAGAGCTCTTCCTGGGACCACAGTTCCTGAGGTGCTTGAGGTGAGCCCCGCCCAAACTGGATGCATCTGAAATTAGGGATATGGAAGATTGGGGGGTAACAAAGTTAACGCCTGCACATACTGAACGGAGATCTCTCCACCAGTCGAGAGAGACAAGGACCAGGATGGAGATTGTAAGCACCCATTCCAAGTGGTGATGGTTCAGTGACTACACATAAGCCAGCCAAGCTTGACGGGGTCTGAGATGTAGTCTTGTGTGTCATACCACATAAATGCACGCAGCCATGTGACCCAAAAGTTTGAGGCAAAAATGGACTGTTGTGACCAGGTGGGCCTTGACCTTGGATATCAAAGCCGACATTGTTTGGAACCGAGACTCTGGGAGGAAGGCTCTGGCCCAGGTAGAATCGAGCACCATTCCAATAACCTCTAACCTCTGGAGGGGATGAGATTCGACTTTGCTCATTTATCAATAGGCCCAGGGCACGGAAAGTGGCTGGACCAGGCTGATGCTAGCTTTCACCTGAGCCTCGGACCAGCCCTTGATCACAGCCAGTCATCAAGGTAAGGACAGACTTGAACGCTGTGGCTTCTGAGGAAGGTCGCCATCACTGGCATGCATTTTTTGAAAACCCAAGGGGCTACCGACAGGCCAAAGGGGAGGATGGTGAACTGGCAATAGGTCTGGTTTACAATAAATTTGAGGAATCTTCTGTGGCCACGGAAGATGGAGATGTGGAAATAGGCATCTTTCAAGTTGAGGGTGGCATACCAGTCTACTGGAACCAGGGAGGGAATAATAGAGACCAGGGAGACCACGTGGAACCTCAGTTTCTTGAGATAACTGTTGAGGCGACGCATGTCTAGGATGGGTCGAAGCTTCCCCCCCAACCCCACCCCCTTTGGCTTTCGGTATTAGGAAACAGTGGGAGTAAATCCCTTTCCCTCTCAAATTCTGAGGCACCTCCTCCACAGCCTCTACCTGCAGGAATAGGACTAGAACCTCCTGGACTAGAAGTTGTTCATAAGAGGGACAGGGATGGGGGAGAAGGGTGTAAGGGGGAGGTGGAAGAAAACTGAAGGGTGTAACCTTCCTCCACTGTACTCAGTACCCAGTGGTCCGAGATGAGGGACCATGACAGGCTGAAGTGGGAGAGTTGGTCTGAAAACAAAAAGGGGGCAAGATCTGGTAAGGGAACTGATATAACGCCCTCGGGTGCCCCTTCAAAAGTTCTGTTTGGGGCCTCCCGGGTATCTGTGAATATGGTAGTGAGGATGAGGTGCAGGGGGGCAGTTGCCTGTGCTTGTAACCCCTGCTCCGTTTTGAAATGGGTCCTGGCAAGGCAGCAGAGTTGAGAAGCGGGTCGGCTGTTGAGGTCTGAAATGCTTCCTTGAAGGTGCCGGGAGTAGAGGCCCAGGGAGCTGAGGGTAGGCCTGGAATCTTTTGGACCATGGAGTTTTGAGACCGTCTGCTCAGAGAAGAGGGAAGTTCCCTCAAAGGAAAAATCTTGGATGGACTGCTCAGGTGGCAGCCCTGAAGACTGGAAGCAGGAGCACCTCCTCATTACCTCAGCCGAAGCCATCGTTCTGGCTGCCACATCAGCTGCGGCTAGCGCTGCTTGGAAGGAGGCTATGGTCTTCCCTTCCTCCATAACAGCAGAGAACTTTTGCTTGGAGTCCTGTGGCAACGAGTCCTTAAACTTTGCCATGGAATCCCAAATGTTATAATCATACTTCCCCAAGCAAGCCCTGCTGGTTGGAGATGCAAACCTGTTAGCCACCCATAGAATAAATCTTTCCACCGAACAGATCTAGCTTTTTAAAGTCCTTTTGCTTGGGGGTTGTGCCTACCTGCCCTTGTCTGTCTCTCTTTGGTCACTGTGACCACAAGGGACCCAGGAAGAGGGTGGGGATTCAGGTGTTCATATCCCTTGGCAGGAATGTAGTACCTCTTCCCTGCTTTCTTTGAGGTGGGAGGCAGAGAGGATGGGGTCTGCCATAGTGACCTGACTGGACCTGTAATGACGTAATTGAGAGGTAGGGCCACTTTTGATGGGCCCACGGCAGCCAAAATGTCAATGAGGCTATGTGAGGACTCTTTAAGAACCTCCACCTCTAGCCCCAGGTTAGAAGCCACAATTTTCAATAGTTCCTGTGACCTCTAAAGTTGTCCTGTGACACCAAGCTGTTCGGTCCCAAGACAGCTTTGTCTGGGGAGAAGGAAGAGACGTGTACTGGTGGAGGGTCTTCCTCCTCCTCTTCTGTACCGATCACAGCACACAGGCCTAAATCCTGAGTGTTGGTACTGAGCTCGATACCAGAGTCTGAGTGAGGTGCTGGATGGCGTGGGAGTCCTTCTCTTGGACACCACTGAGTATGAACAGCTGGAAGGCAGTCCTGGTACTGGGGGAAAAACCCCCCAGATTCCAAAATGGCCATTGGACCTGCCAGGTGCTGGGGTGGCACCCGTGCTGAGAACCAGTGGGATGTAAGTTAAGTACTAGTGACGGCCTCTTGTTTGTGTGCAGGGCTCCACCTCCAACTCAGAGGATGAGTCATCTTGAGGAGACCATGGAGTGGGGGCCGGTACCCCTGCTTCTGCCAGCTGCTGCTGAGGGTCCAAGAAGTCTCCACCGATGACGGTAGGACCGGTTTTCCCTGATCGGTACCAGAAGATCCAGTGCCGGACAGCAGCTCTCGGTAACCTGTTCCCTTCTGCTCGATGCTCTCGTCGGCAATGGTAGTTGCCCCATCAGGGTCAGCAGAACCTGGAGTGTCATCAGGTCCTTGGACGACACAAAGGCCTCCAAGGTGGACGGCACCTTAATCCCACTGGTACCACAATATTCCCCCACTGTCGGTGGATGGTCCCGCACCAGACTCGATGGCACCTGCGAACAGGGTGCTGCAAGTGGAGCGGGAGTGGCCTGACAGGGGTCACACTCTGCTTGCTTGTCCTTTCCTGGTTCCAGGACACGTCCCCTCTCGGACCAGGTTTCTTGTGTTTCTTTCTCAGTACCAGAGACGTTAAACGGTGCCGAGAAACGTGTTGCCAGAGGAGCACTTCACACCGAAGCCAAGGTGCTCGATACCAAGTCCGACTAGCTTGGCTCCAACGCCAGCCTAAGTGCGGCTTTTATCAGGATAGCCCTTAGTGTAGTCTCCCGTCCTTTTTCGTACAAGGCTGAATTAATGGCAGATTTGACAACGCTATTGTACAGAAGCTTCCCTCAGACACTTCAGACAGCTGGAGTGTAGGTCGCTCGCCAGTATGGGCTTGTCGCAGGAGGTGCAGGGTTTGAAGCCTGGAGACTGCGGCATTCCTGGCCCCAGGGGCAGAGTATGCTCCTCTAAGCTATAAGAGGGTGGTCTAATTAGTATGCACTAATACTATATACCCTATGTACACTACTACTAGAATTAAAACTGAAGATAACTAAATAGAGAACAACATAAATCACTGACTGTCTTGCCTAAGGAAGAGAAGTTGTCTGAGCAACTGTCACGGGTAGTAAGAAGGAATTGAGAGGGTGCAGGGCTGGCCGAACACCTTATATTGGTGCACGAGCACGCAGCATCACAGGGCACTAGAGCAATTTTCCACTGAGGGAAAAATCTCCAGCAACGGTGCAGGCACACCTAACATGGAATGGACACGAGCAAGCACTCAAAGAAGAATAAATCGCCCCAGGGCCTTAACTCCAGGCCTGTTGCTGCTTATTGCAAAACTCACCCCCAATAATTTGATTCCCCACTTCCCCGCCAATAAAACCAAATTTATTAGGGCTGTTTTTCAAGCATCAACACTCATATATACACATCAGTTAAACTGCTCTAACAAATGTAAAAACAAAATGAATCATTTCCACAAGTGAAATTAACCATTAAACAACTGATTTTAAATAATAATTAACATCTTAATGGTCTGTACTCTTGCTAAATCATACAAATGAAATCAGCATCAATTTTTGTCAGCTCAATCATCTGCAGGCTCAGCTCTGACAGGGCCATTTCTTCTCTGGAAATAGCAATGTAGAGAAAAGCACAGGTTTTTCGAGACAATGGAGCCTTCAAGTTCTGTAAATTATGTAATATAGCATTTAAATAAAATGATATTATTGTAAGTTGTTAATACTATTTAGATCTTAATTACTTGATTACAGGAGAGGCTGATCTTTCATTTACTTCTGTCCTTCTGTTCTTGGGGACAGATGGACTGGCTAGCGGCATCTCTCCACTTAAACGATCTGGTAAAATACGTTCTTTGTTCAAGTTGACGTCAGAATATGGGCAGCTGACAACACAGAAAATTGAAGAGAGGAGAGAAGAAATACTTCCATTAGCTCAGACACTGAACAAACTCTCCTTAGTTTAAGTGAACTGACTATAGATTCCAGCCTGAAACTATGAACAACAAAGATGGAAAGAAATATTCTCACTTTAAATTATCATCAAATACACTAGATCTTTGACATGCTAACCTGTTTGCACCTATCTTACTCTTTCTTTCTACAGCAATTTACTACCACAGGACAGGTATTATGGCATAAATTCTAGAAGCCAATAGAAAACCAAGCACGGATGGATATTCAGTAAAACAGCAGCTAAAAGGGAAAACTGGAACTGTGCTACTAACCAACCTCAAGTAGCAAATATTTCCTGTTATTTCACAAAGAAGCAAACCCGCTGTGTTGCTGTCTTGATGCTTTTATTTTCAAATCAGCTCTTTTCCCACCACACAACTACCTCAGAATACTAGCCAGACTCCCATGGATACTGGTCCTCCTCCCATTTAGGTTGTCCTACTGATTTCTGAGTGGTCCAACAGTATTGTATTGACAATATACACCAGACATCATGCCCAGTTATCCTTTCCTCTGGACGGTACTCCCCCCAACCTACATAAACTATTTGTATGGATTAAACAGAATCATGATACCATGGTTATTTGTCCTGCAATACATTTTACAGAAAGAGTTACCACTACGCTAGTCAACTCTGACTGGGAACAGTGATTGGCCCACATTCTGATTGGCTGTTAGCATTTTAAAAATTATATTGCATTCAAAAATATGTTAAAAGAATGTAATTTATATTAAAAAGCCAAGCACTTGAAAGGTAGGAAATGCCAGATTGACAGTTGTTCACAACTGGCCCATCCTGTGCAGTGAATGAGGCAGGGATCCTGTGGAAAAAGTAGTATTTGATCATGTAATTAAAGGCATTATCATAATACACACAATGGGGCTGAATTAAGATTGCCAGGATAACCATAAAACAGACATTTACGATCTTTGAAGTCCTTGACTTTGCAACCTAAATAGCATAGTTTTCATATTGGGAATTTCCTAGTTTATTTTTTAAATGAGCAATGGTAAAACTCAATTTCATTATGTGCAGCTCTAACAATCTCCCCATCTTCTATCAGCAGCAGAACCCGGAGACCTCAGCATCGCCCTACCTGGCAAACTACATTAGATGGCAGCAGGAGAAGGCTGTTATCCCAACAGGAAGATGCTCTGCTGACACTATGTACGGGGTCCAGAGAATGGTCAAGGAGAGCCCAGTCCAGCTCTCTCTCTCTTTCCAACCCTGGGAGACGAAGGACTCTCATTCCAAGGGGTGTCCCCAGATGTAAGGGGGCTGAGCCTTGTGTAAGATCTGGAGAACCTACAGAGCTCATCTTTCTCCACTTCACACAAGGAGTTAGAGCAGTTCGTGCCTTATGTGGTGCCCCTGGGAATGGAGGGAATAGGAAACTGGAGCCATATTCTGCATCTGAGGGCACTATAAGGGCAGCCCAGTTTGGCGCTCTCTTGCCCACTTCCCGAGCTTAAGGAAGTTCCTTCTTGATCTGATGCCCTCAAAGGGGAGGGATGGGATGTGTGCCAGGTCCAAGGAGGAGGAGCTGCTGCGGGAAGCCCGGCTTTCTCTTCCACTCTCCTGCTATATCTGCTTTGCCAGCTCCCAGCTGTTCAGCGCAGTGTCTGCTGCTACAACTGCTTTGGCAGGTATGGGAGCTCAGTCTCAGGATGTTCACTGATTTTGGCAGGCTGCACCAATGTTTTCCTGAGGAATTCAAGTTAGAGAAGGAAATAATGATTTTTAACCTTTTACAACATTATGTCCACGAGGCCATGTGACCCAAGAGCTGAAAGCAAGCACACCCTGTTGTCATTGGGTGGGACTTGAAGCTTTGGGAAAGGAAGGCTATGGACTGACACCTTTGCATTGGGAGGTAAGCTGTGGCAGTCCTGAAGTTGAGGACTATGGAAGTTATGTGCTATATTGACTGTAACTTAGATTTGTCCAAATTCAGTTTCAGGTCTAGACAGGAAAACAGCTTCCTGATGATTAAGATATTGTTTTGGATCTGGCTGCTTGATGCTCCATGAATTAGCTAATCATCAAGGTATGGAAATACTTTAACATCAGAACGATGGACCTGGGTTGCTACTACTGCCTTGCACTTGGTGAAGACCCTGGGGCAGATGACAGTCTGAAGAAAGTATCGCCAAGTGGAAGTATGAGTCCTGCAGATCAAGGGCAGCATACCAATCTCCAGGGAAGGGATGAAAGAGGCAAGAATGATCATCCTGAACTTGATTTTTTTGATTAAATAATTTGCTTATTTAAACCTAGAATAGGATGTAGGCCACCAGATTTCTTTGGGACCAGGAAGTACTGGGAATAGAAGCCTTTGCCCCTGTGTTGGTAAGAAACTTTTTCTGTTGCTCCCAGTCAGGGCCAGCTCCAGGGTTTTTGCTGCCCAAAGCAGCAAAACACAAAACAAAAGAAAAAAACTTGCCGCTGAACACGGAGGCGGAGTGATAGTGCAGCTGAAGAAGAGTCGCGTCCCTGCCACTGAATTGCCGCCGAGTGCGAAACGCGCTATGACGGAGCAGTGGATTGCTGCCCCAGAGTTCTATGTCCTGCCGCCCCTTTACATTTGCCGCCCCAGGCACCTGCTTGGTTCGCTGGTGCCTGGAGCCGACCCTGCTCCCAGTTCTAGAAGAGATTATTATTCTTGAAGTAACACAATCTTGGAGAAGGGTCCCTGAAAAGGAAAGAGGAAGGGGAGTGGGAGAAGGGGGGAAAGGTAAACTGGCTAACATATCCCTGACTCACTGTGCCGAGTACCCATTTGCTTGATGTGATGCTTTCCCAAGCACAGTGAAAAAAGGGAGAGGTACGATCTGAAAGGAAGAAGACATGCTGTCCTTGATTAAGAAGTCAAAATGATTGCTTGGATGCTACAACTGTTGGGTGATTAGGGCTTTCTGCCAATGAAGACAGCTGGTGACACTGAGGAACCCTGGAGCTTCTTTTAGAGACATACTGTGATCTCTGTTCAAAAGAGGGTCTGGAATAAGATGACAGTCTAAATCCATGGTTTTCAAACTTTTTTTTCTAGGGAACCAGTTGAATAAAATTGTTGATGCCTGTGATCCAACGGAGCTGGGGATGAGGGGTTTGGGGTGTAGGAGGGGGTCAGGGATGGGGCAGAGGGTTGAGATGCGGGGGTGAGGGCTGTGGGATGGGGCCGGGAATGAGGAGTTTAGGGTGTGAGAAGGGGCTCTGGACTGGGGCAGGAGGGGGTCGGGTTCTCGGTTGGGGGGTGCAGGCTCTGGGGTGGGGCTGGGGATGAAGGGTTTGGGGTGCAGACTCCGGGTTTGGGGTGGCTGGGGCAGGGGACTGAGATGTGGGAGGGGGTCAGGGCTCTGGGCTGGGGCCAAGGATGAGGGGTTTTGGGTGCAGGAAGGGAGCTCAGGGCTGGGGCAGGGGTTTACCTCTGGTAGCTTCCGGTCAGCAGCACAGCCAGGGTGCAGAGGCAGGCTTCCTGCCTGTCCTGGCACGGCAGACCCTGCTGCACCCCAGAAGCAGCCAGCAGCAGGACTAGCTCCTAGACAGAGGTGCACAAGAGGCTCCAAGTGGCTCTCACCCGCAGGCACTGCTCCCTCCCCGCAGCTCCCATTGGCCAGTTTCTGGCCATTGGGAGTGCAGAGCCAGTGCTCAGGGTGGAGGCAGTGCACGGAGCCCTGTAGCCCCCCTGCCTAGAAGCCGGACCTGCTGCTGGCCGCTTCCAGGGCACAGCATGGTGTCAGAACAGGTAGGCACTAGCTTGACATAGCTGGGCAGCCCACCGTCGACGGGACTTTTAACGTCCTGGTCGGCCGTGCTGACCAGAGCCGCTAGGGTCCCTGGGTGCAGAGCAAGGCAACCCAGTACTGAGTTGTGATCCAAACACTGAAAAACATTGGTCTAAATTGTTTCCTTTTGTAACCTGAGTGTAAACTCCGAATGAATAACGCACTGCACAAGAGTCCTTTAGTGTATGCATAGTGTCATCTGTTTTGGCAGAAAACAGTTTAGACCCCTCAAAAGGTAAGTCTTCTATTGTATTCTGCTGCTCCCTTGGAAAGCCACATCCCTGCAGTCAGGACGAATGCCACATACAGACTGCAGCGGCTACAAAACATGAGGTCATATCAGCAGCGTCTAAGATGTCCCTTGGAAACCAAAGCGAAAAAACTGTTCCCTGTATTCTTCTGACAGTTTTGTCATTAGTTAGAAATTGCACAAAAATTAATAAAATCGTATTTTGACAAAAGATCCTGATAATTTGCAGCTCTCATTTGAAGACTGGCAGTTTTAATCCAGCCATTTTAATCCAACCTCTTGAATTCCTTATCCCTTGAAGAGGCTTTTGAGTGTGATTGATGGGATCACTCATTAGTGGCTGTGACCAGGATCAGGAATCAAGAATCAAAAACTGGGTGGGTAAAGAGCCAGTCAAATTCTTGCTGAGGGATTTGGTATAGTCTGTCCATTCATTTGGCTACTGGGGGTATTGAGGCTAGAGTCTGCCAAAGGCTTTTCACTGGCTCCAGCAAGACTTCATAGATAGGGAGAGTAACTCTTCCTGGGACAGGATTCTGTAAAATATCTAGGAGAGAGAGGGATTCTCTTGCACAAGTTCCACCTGCCCGCAGAGAAGTGGCTACCCTCCTCATGAGGGCCTGAAAAACTCTGAAATCCTCTTGGGATTAGGGTAGGGGAACAACTCTGGAGGGACGGCCTCATCTGGTGAAGCTATAAGGATTCTTCCACTAATTCTCCCTCCTCCATGGGGTCCAGCTCAGTGGGATGGTAGCAGGATGCTGAGTAATGCTTTACTGCAATGGAGGAGTAGGAAACTCTTCTAGAGTGTGACCGAGATGGAGGTCTTGTGTCTCAGAGCAGCCCAAGACCAGCAAGGCCATGGAGGATACTGCATAGCCTGAGCCATCCATGGCAAGGGACCCCATGCTGGGATTTATTTATAGGAGGACCAGTCTTGACCTTTAGGTCTTGTAGTAGTAGAAGGCCTGTAAAATCATCTAAAGGAGCTCTAAGGAGAAACACGTTCATCTCTTTCAGAGTAAGAAGAGATATAAGCCTCCTCAGAAAGGGTAGGAGCAGTTCCCATGGGATTTCTAGGTGACCTAGGTATAGGAGACACATTTGGTTCCAAAGAAAGCAAGGGTTGGGGTAGGCAGAATGGTGATGAAATGACTAGTGCCGGTGATCTGGGCATAATTGATCGAAGAGATGACTCTCTCAGAGATGGAAGGCATAGCATCAGGTGCTCTGACGGGGCTGATGGAGCGAAGCACCCCAACAGGGGAGATGGAGCGGAGCTGAGGAAGCGGTCATTGGTTGTAGTGAAGGAGAATCTAGACAGGAAAAACAAAGGAGATCCCTTGCATATGTCAACAGTGCCACGTGCATCCATGGCGCGTCAACGGTACTGGTGTTGTTGAGTGCATCAATGGTGACAGTGGAGCTAATAGAGGCTGAAATGGCTGAAGAGAAGCAGAAGAAGAAGGACCCAGAACAGGTAAGACATTAGTCTTGACAGTCCTGAAGGAAGGTACTGCCTCACATGGGACCAGTGAGTACTTGGATTTGTGAGACCTCACATTTGAACCAGAGGACTTACCAGAAGATTTTCTGGGAGAAATCAGAGACTTCGTATTCTTGCAAGCATCAGAATGCTTGGAGCATTTGGACGAAGCAGACAGAGATGACGAAGAATAATGTGCGTCACCAAACTTGCATCCTAAATCACAAGTAGCTGGAAAGCCGCTCCTGAATAAGTGAGTCCCTGCCGCATGGTCAGTGCCCAGCTCTGACGAAGGACTCATCACCTCTTTCCTCAGGAGAACTTAAAGATGAATGTCCCTGTTTTTCAGTCCTGGTGGGGAAGGAGGAACAAATAGGGCATTTGTCTCTCACATAGCCCTCACCAAGACAAATCAAACAGCTCTTGTGCCTATCTGCGACAGGTATAACAGCTCTGCACATGGCAAACTGGGGATTTTTCCCCCCATAATAAATCCTCCAGGTACTTCTATAAATGATAATATAAATGTAATTAACTATACTATATATACTAACCACAACTATATACACCAAAAATTTCTGAAAGCTTGCTAACTGAAGTAAATGCTATGGAGAACATCAACTCTCAACAGGTGGTGAGAAGGAAGTAAGAGGGAGGCAGCAGACATGTCCCTTTCATGCCCTCATCTGAGAGCAGGGACAGATGTGATGCTTAGTGGTACTGTTGGCAAAAGTCTCTCATTCGAGCACACTAGGTGCAGATACACCACCTACAGTGGAATGCATATGTGCACAATCACTTGAAGGAGAAACTTTGCTCTAGCTGGATAATCGACACATTTGTATACAGGACAATACCTCCAATTTTTTTTCCTCATACAGTTGTACTAGACTGGAGTTCTGGGGACAAAATTCTTGACCATATTAACCTCTTCTATTTCCTTTAGCAAAATTTGATTCGTATAGAATGGATCATAGACTGAATTAGATTTATATTACCATTCTTCAGAGTAGGCAGTACCCTACAATAGTCTGATGTGGCATACAGCTGAACACCCACATGTGTGCAACTGGATTCCCCTAAGCACCCTTCTTGAGAAACTCGACAGCTGTCCCAATGTCTCCACATGTCCAGAGGGAGCGAGAGGCAGTCCTGACATCTCTTGCTGAGGGGAGCTAGTCTTTATGATGTGAAGTCCCTGTGCATATTTGAGACTTTAGTGTATAAACTTTCTGTACAGAAGCTTATGTATATAGGATGAAATTTACTCACATGGATGGCTGAAAAACGGCCTCAAATACTATGCTTGAAATAAATAGATTCATAGCCAGAAGGTATCCTAGTGATCATCTAGTTTGATCTCCTGCATAACACAGTCCATGGAACTTCCTCAAAATAATTCGTATGGCATATCTTTTAGAAAAGCATCCAAACTTGACTTAAAAATCTCCACTGATGGAGTATCCACCACGACCCTTGGTAAATTGTTCCAATGGCTAATTCTCTTGTTTATCAAACATTTCTCAACACAAACACATAACAAAAAAGGAAAATGTAATCTTGAGTGCTACAATTATATCCCTACCTATTCTAACTTATTATTAAGTAGAATTTATTTTGGCTTTTCTGCTATAACATGCACCTTTAGTGTGTAGCCTCTGTGGGATGCTAAGTTTTTATGGAGGGTATATCTGAAATTGAATTTCGAGTGCATAACTAAAATACATGCCTGTGTTTAACAACTGTTTGAGATGCATTTTATGTGTGTTTTTCATGTCAGTTGGAAGACTAAAGGTTTAGGGTTCACATGGGCGAATGATGGGCTTGAAGAAAGGACAGTTGAGGAAGAGAGGGGATTTAGTTATCATGAATGTTTAAGGGTGGAAAAAGGAACAAAAATGAGTGTAAAAGGGGTGGAGGAAAACATATTTTAATTTGATTATTTTAATTCTGACTCCTTTACATTGTTGTGACTTGGAGAGCTTTGCATTTGTCCCCCCTCCCCACAGTGCTTTCCCAGCTTTAACCTAAATGTCTCTCCCCTGGTATTGCATTGGGGGGGGGGGGCGGGTTTGCGGAGGTTAGAGGAGGGGAGACAAAGGCACAGGCTCTGATTCACCAAAACAATTAAGTGTGTGCTTGATACCAAAGGGATTTAAGTATATGCTGAAATGCCTCTGAGTCAGTAGATGTAGGGTATACTCTCAGCTCAGCCACTGAGCCAGTATGTGCCCTTAGGCAAGTTGTTTAATCTTTCTGTGGCTTCCCATGCTCGCAATGGTCTTGTGTGGCTTGATTTATTAAATGTACAATGGAATCTGAAAACATGTTTGTCTTCTTTTCCGAAGGACACATTTAATTTGTACTTAGCTAAAATAATAACATATTCTGCAAAGGTGTGTGTACGTGTGTGTGTGTCTGTGTTACAAAACATCTTGCACAAAGAATTCCCACCAGAATCTTTCAACTGCACACTCTGAGACTAAACAGTGTTTACACTTTTAAAATTCTTAAATCTGAATTTAAACAGCCTTAAACCTCATTCTTCTTGGAACTCGCTTCTTTACACAGTAAGTCTGTGGTTTTTATTTTAATCTTTTTTGGAAATTTAAAGATATAGTATTAATCATTAACTGTTATAATGTTAATGGTGGCCTAAGGCACTTTGCTTTAACATATTTTTTGGTGCAAGTCAGCTCCTCATTAAGGTATGACAGAAAGTTGTCGGAACACTTCATAATGTAATCCTTGATGTTTGGATTACTCAGAGGAATAAAAATAAAAAAAATTCCCATGATTTCCATTTGTCAGTTTAATTTTAACAAAGGACAACAAGTATGAACTTACCTATGAGTTATGTAAGTTTAAATCAATCAGTGAATCCCTCCTGAGCCTCACTGCCTCCAGCTTTCCATTTAACAGGCCAGCTATGAAGCATTAATAATTAATTAATCTTGTTATACCTACATTAAATAAAATGTTTTTTTATATGAGTGCCTATATGTCTTAAAGACAACTGACTTCATTGACTTGACAGGCCTGATCAGAAGGTTATTTGTAAATTAAGTTTGTTTTTCAGCATTTTCTCTTCAATGGGAACTTGGTAGCTCTGGGGATTTACAATGGCATACTACACCTTTCAACTCTAGGTCACTGCTTTGAGTTCAATCCAGGTTAGTTAGAGACATTAAATCATCATCAGAGCTGGTTCAGTGGATGAATGTCCAAATTTACAAAAGTCCCCATCACTAACTGACAATCTGAGCAGACAGCTAAATGACTGAATTGGCATGTACACTAAGCTATACTAAGTGAGGGCTGTGTCACATTGAGATGGCAGTGTTGAGAGAGGCTTGCACTGCAGGTGTTCATACCGCAACTGTTCTGGGGACACAGGACTACTGTTTCCAGAGCTGTCAATCCAGCACCTTTCACAGGCTAAGCAGAAAATTTATTTTAAGAAAAAAAAAAAAACTTTACTCTGGAAGACTCAAGAATAATTAAGAAAGAGTAAAAACATATACTGCTTATTATTTCTGTTTCTATGGCATTTGCTATCTCTCCCATTGATAGATACTATAATTCAGGGGTGGCCAATCTGTGGCTCCGGAGCCACATGCGGCTCTTCAGAAGTTAATATGCGGCTCCTTGTCTAGGCACCGACTCCGGGGCTGGAGCTACAGGCGCCAACTTTCCAGTGTGCCGGGGGGTGCTCACTGCTCAACCCCTGGCTCTGCCACAGGCCCTGCCCCCCTCCACCCTTTCCCACCCCCGCCATGCCCTCACTTCTTCCCCTCCCCCCCAGAACCTCCTGCACACCACGAAACAGCTGATCGGGAGGTACCAGGAGGGAGGGGGAGGCGCTGACTGGCGGGGCTCCTGGTGGGTGGGAGGCGCTAGGGGCTGGGGTGCTACTGACATATTACTGTGGCTCTGTGGCAATGTACATTGGTAAATTCTGGCTCATTCTCGGGCTCAGGTTGGCCACCCCTGCTATAATTCATGCAACTAAGTTACAGATTTAGAACTAATAATAAAATTGTGTCCAGTTTTATTGCTTTGCTGCCTAGGTATTTCAGCAAATATAATTGTGTTCACTGTAATCATCTACTACTTGCCAAACATTAGGTCTTTACTAAGCACCAGGAACACAAAAGATACTAATAAGGAAAGGAGGCCATTCCCAAAACTATAATTGAAACTCTGGCTCAACATGAGCCAGTGTTCTCTCTCAACATTCACATATCGTTAAGGATTGCCTGCAACTATGACAAATAGAGAAATGTTCTTTTTCCACCCTGCTTAATTGAAAAACTATGAATGTGCTACAACTGAGAATCTTTGGAGCAGACTAGCTTTAATGTTTATTCATCAAGAGTTGACCCAAGACACTAGCAAACTACAAAATACAAATGATTGCTTTTCATGACTGCCAGGATTTGAAGATTGTTGCTTGCTATAAGCACACATTTCACGATCATAAATATGCAGCTAATTTGCATAATGCTACCTATTTGCGTACTGCTCCCACAGCTTCTACCCTCATTTCAAAATCTTAGATAACAGGTCCTTATTATCATTAACTTTTTGAAGAAGTGCACACTTTAACTCTGTCACAATTAATCATCCAATGCTTTTGTCTGGCTCTTAAGGAGCAAGCTATCAACATTATTGCAAAACTGCTTAGAATTGTAAATGATCTTTCTGCCTGCTCTCAGGCATTTACTCCGCACACATATTGCACCTTATCATGATAGACAGATAGATAAATAAATAAATACATACATAAATAAAAGCAGCATGGTTCAAATACAATTTGAGGTTGCTGAAATGAAAGAGCAAAAGAATAATTTTGTGGATAATTTTACCATTTTTACAATACATTCGCTAATTCAGGAGAAAAGTAGTGATAGAATTTTAGAATCCTTAGGATGATCTGGATTCTCAAACCTGTTGGTTCCAGATAAACAAGAAATCACATTTTTCCTCAGAACCATTTAAACAGAAAATCTATCAAGTTCGCAGGGCAAACCAATCAGTGAAATAATAACTTAATGTATTTGCTATGAAGAGGCAAATCTTTCAGTTTTATGATCAACAAGACCCCTTTGGTTAGTTTTCTTATCCCCGGAGTAACTGGTCATTGTGTATATGAATAGGATTTCTAAGGACTACAGTAAAAATAAAATACAATAAATTGCAATGGACTTTGGTTCTTCTCTCAATATTCATTCTGAATATTTATAATCATTTTAAGTAGCACAGAAATTCTAGTTATAAAAGCAGAGCACATATGTGATAACTTTCATATATATCTCTTTCTCATTCTTACCCCTTGTAAGCAGGGTCTGATTGAGGTCTCCACTGACATCTAGTGAGGCCCTTGAGGGAAAAAACTTCAGTAGCAGACTGTGCTTGCACAGAAATGCCTACTCTGCCTAGGTGCACAGCAAGATGGACCTGCTTTGCCAAAATGATCAATTTTGCCTGGTTTGGGTTACAAATCACTCTAGTATTCGAATGTGGGAGTACTGAAATGTTGTTCTCCTTACTTTTTGAGTAAAGGGCAGCAGAACTGTGCTTAGCATGCCCTGATTGAGGGGGGTCACCCTAAACTGAACCTCATTTGCTAAGCCGGGGTTAGGATGCCAAATCCCAGAGGAGATGAGAGTTGGTGGCAGGTGTTCATACACAGCAGCGTGGACACTGCATAAAGAGTCATAAATACCACTTGACCTGCTGCTCTCCAGTGTTTAACGACAGAGCTGACCGGACTCAATTAAGAGTCCTTGCTTCCAGCTGGTGATTTCTAGAGCTGTCCTAACTGCTGAGCAAGTCTAGGGGCTAAGCCTTAGACCTTGTTTGAGAACAATGAAAGGCAACACAGAAGCTGCACTGAGAGTAAGGTTCTACACTACCTGCTGAAATCACTTTGAGCTGGGTTAAGTGGTGGAACCTCAGAATGTGACATGACAGCAGCAGCTATGAGCCAGTTACAGAGGTGGCGGCTGCAAGGCATTGCTCAATGCCCCCCCGAACACACCGCTGAACTCTGGGTCTCTGCTAACCAAGGACTGCCAACTGTGAGTGGGGTGACACAGAGGGGAAGGGGAGTGGTGTGATAAGGGGCATTCCTTTGTTGGACTTTCACACCACAAGGTGAGCAACTGAGACAAAGGACACTGCCCAATGCACTGTGGGGTGGATGTTTGCTTGTGGTCACCTGCTTCTGAATTATGGTTGTGGTGCTTTCCCAAATTCATGCTGGGTCCCCTTTTCCCGTTGAATAAAGGATTTATTTTGTTGTACATGGACTCGGTGCTTGTGAGAGGGGAAGTACTGCCTCTTAGAGGCACCCAGGGTGGTGTTTAGTTTTCAGAGGTTACTGGGTGAGGGCTCAAACCAATTCTATTTTCTGTTGTTGAGAGAAACCCCATGACACTGAACCCTACCCTTCTTGCTGCCGACTCCACTTGCCAGAAGCGTTACACCCTCCCAATATAAAAATGTTTAGTGCCAAATCTCTTTTAGAGGTGAGAAGATTAATGAATAGATAAAAATTTTCTAACAATTACTTACCCTCATTGTTCCTTTTAAAATTTCCTCACTGGACAAATTAAGGGCTTTACCTTGCTCTCACTGAAGTCAATGGCAAAACGCCCCTGAAGTCAGTGGTGCAGGATCAGGGCCTACAAGTTTCTGGGCTAACAAAAGTGGGTAGGGGCAATGGCAAAGGAGACAAACAGGGGATGGCAAAGGATGCTAGATCACAACTATGACCAAAGTTGAAGCAAATGTGTTCCCATCAGCAGCGGGAGGCTCCTTGTGTATGCATGAAGTCAGACTAAATGATCAACAGTCCCTCTGGCCTTTTTTTCTCTCTGTTCTTCTGACACTGAGCTCAGACACAAAAGCAAAGATAACCTGGACCCACAGACGCATTTCTGAATGTTCCTCCCCACACCATGAGAGTGGAAGCAACTGCAAAGAGGAAAGAGCAAAAAAAGCATAAAAAACAGAACTTGAAAGAAAAGATGCACAGAAAAGAAAAAATAAGAAGACAACAGAATGACAGAAGAACAGGGACAGGAAAAGACAGAAGGGAAAGAAAAATGGAGAGAAGGTGAAGAACAGACCAAAGAGGAGACAAAGGAGAACCCAACTGTCAACATATTGTAAGAAGGCGCCAACATAAAAAGGCAAACTGATTCAAACAATTTACCAAATAGCACACC
This sequence comes from Lepidochelys olivacea, assembly GCF_965140295.1. NCBI lineage: Eukaryota > Metazoa > Chordata > Testudines > Cheloniidae > Lepidochelys > Lepidochelys olivacea. The sequence continues at coordinate 99,977,987 of NC_140413.1, read as the reverse complement.
GCATGCAAGTTGAAAGCACACAGTGGTACATTAGTGGTCCCACAGATCTTTTTGGACAAATACCAGGAAAAGCTACAAGTAGTTTGATTTGCCTGAGGATTATAGGGGTTTCCCTTGTGCTAGCCCCTTTGGTTCTGCTTGATATTTATTTCTGAGTTTAACACTTTGCACTGATTGTATTTCACTTATTGGGGTACTAGGGTCATGTTGTACTGTAACTGGATATATTTTAAAATAATAACAAAACTACTGACTTCTGTGATATTTCTCCCTCTTTCATTTCCATTACCCCAGAATCCTTCCCTCCTCTTGCTGAGTCTTCTTCAGGATGGCCCTGGAATCCATCATTTCATGAATGTGCTTCAGAGAAGTACAGTAGGCAGGCAGCTTTAGCAGCAGGCCCATCAGTCAAAGGTGATGACAGAAATATGGATTAAGGACTTAAAAAGTGCTTTGACAAAAATTTAAAAAACCCAAAACAAAAGCCTTGATAAAACTACTGCCCTGTTCATTTCACCTGGTACAAAGTTGCAGCTGCACAAAAGGGTTTTTTGCATCATGTTCTAATCCAAACAGCCACATGAGTAGCCCTTTTGGAACAAAAAGCAGAGCAGCCATATCTCTCATTTGCAATGAATAAAATGTTGGATTTATTTTTCCTAGGCACACCTTTCTGCAATGAAATACAGATTGTTGATGTTAATTTCTACATGCTCACCATAGCAACTGAAGTCAACGTGGATCTAATTTTTTTCCAGCTAGGCTCTGCTTTCTTGAGAACAGCAATTTAAAAAGAAGTATATGCAGCTCTCTTTCTAAATGATATAAACATATCAAGCAACAGTTAAGCTACAACTTTTTATAGCACATACCTGTGATGGCCCATGTGTCTTGCTCGTTTTATGTGTCCAACTCCTTTGCATCCTGCAGTAGGGCATCCTCCATGTTCTAAAGCTTCCACTAATTCCAAGGGACCTATATATTCGGACATACGAGAAATTAGAAAAGTTATGTAAATTTACACACAAGCAAGAACTGGAGGATTACATTAACACATGGAGATGTAAATAGGTACACACCACACAACTTAAAGTACTTATTTAAATGATTTTGCAGAAGTATGATGGAGACTAATGCAATATGTTTTAAAGAGGAAATAAAAATGTCCTGTGTAAATGAACCTCTATAGAAAAACTACATAATTAATAGTCCATAAAAAAGTACACACAATTTAGAGCATGTTTTATTTGTAATATCTTTTAGATTAATCACACTGCAGCTGTAACAATGTTATTTTGAAAGAGCAGAGAGTCAAACTAAGACTTCCTATTGTGCTTAAAGACAGAGATCTGTTCATAATGGATATTGATCTTTGAGGTTCTTAGTTTGAATTTTCCAATAAATGAAGAGGTGGAAATCGATGAAGACAACATTAGTAAGAGCAAGTCATAAATGCATTTTTGACAGCTTACTCCACTGAACTTTTGGGAATATCTGGTTTTCATCAATGGATAATACATCGAGGATTTAGAGTAGCAGCCGTGTTAGTCTGTATTCACGAAAAGAAAAGGAGTACTTGTGGCACCTTAGAGTACTTAGAGTGCCACAAGTACTCCTTTTCTTTTTACATTGAGGATTGTGGAGGCTTTGAAGAATATGACTAGACTTTAGGTTTGGTACTCAATCAAACAAGCAATACACGATCCATGATGTCAGCAAGTCAGACACTGAAATTCTCCAGTTTAGCAGATGGAGAAATCTCTTCTGAACAGCAGCAAACATGAATTGTTTTTAGTATTTTTCTTTCTTGAAAAACACACACACACACGCATTCAGACATACACATGAAAGACAAGATTTACTTAAAGAAATCTTCCTACATGACATACATATTTTCACTCACAGCAAAACAAGAGTGTGTGAGAAAGAGAGAGATTTAATTCTCAGCCATATTCCAAAAATACACTTTTTTGGAACTCATTTCATGTTACTCTGATTCCAGTGGAGTCACACTGGTGTAATGGTGGCTTAAATGGTGTAATGGAATGGAGAACTGAGCTTCTTATCTTGTTTACATTAAAAAACAAAGTCCATAACCACAATGCAATATTTAAAAAAAAAAAACAAAAAAAAATCCACACACAAACGCAACCAGACAGACATCATACACAGAGCTGGATTTTGTGAGTGAATTTGTGTAGCTAACTTTCTTTCACAACTACCTTAATTGTGCATGTGAATGGCTAACTAGATGAAAACCCTGTCTTGCACACACACAAATCAGATACAGAAATGCAGATGCATTTTTAGCATGCATTAGGCACCTGAACTTTGGAACAGTCAGGCCCAGAGTATCCAACAGGTTAATATTAATCTCACCTCTGATTTAAATAACTTTCAAGGATGTTGTTGATAACATCCACAGTGCAGCACATTAAATAGCAGAAATACTATTCCTATTATCGATAAAAAGTTTAGTCAAATTCCTCTGTTCTGCCCTGTCCCAGATAACAGTCCAGGTGGAACCTGAGTGTTAACTCCAGTGCCAGAAGCAACAAAAAAATAAAACTGTTTCTTTGGGTGGAAGTTTGCTCCTGCTAACAAGTTCTTACGGAGGTCAGCCTAGCAGTCAGCGTTAGAATAATGTTCATCCATGGACAGGATCCTAGAGCAGTCTCTAGGAGCTGGAATTGCTGAAAAGTCAGTGCATTCTGTGTAATACTAGGGAAATTCCAGAAGACTGGAAGAGTGCTAATGTTGTGTCAATATTCAAAAAGGACAAGCTGGATAACCTGATTAACTATAATCCACTTAGCCTGATAACAACCCCAGCCAAAACAACAGAAAGGTTGACATGGGATTAAATTAATAAAGAATTAAAGGACATGGATATAATTAATGCCCGACAACATGATTTCGTGGAAAATAGATCTTTGTCGAACAAAACTGATTGCATTTTTTGGTGAGATTACAAGTTTGGTTGATAAAGGCAACTACATGGATGTAATATACTTAGATTTTTGTATGGCATCTGACTTGGTACTGAACAACATTCTCATTAAAAATTAGCACCATACAACATCAATACTGCACATGTTAAATGGATTAAGAACTGGCTAGCAGAGATCTGAGAAAGTAGTTGCAATGGGGATCATCAAATATGGGTGTTTTTAGTAGTGTTCCACAAGGATCAGTTCCAGGCCTGAGGTAATTCAACATTACCGTCTATAATTTGGAAGTAAATGTAAAACCACTGCTGATCAAATTTGTAACAATCTTAAATGAATCAAACAGTAACACAGAATCTCTACAGATGGAAGTTCCATGCTTGAATAATAAGAGCATAGCAGTAGGAATATACTACTGACCACCTGACCCAAGATGGTGGCGGTGACTGGGAAATGATTAGGGTGGTTAAAGAGGTTACAAAAAACAGAAAATTCAGTAATAATGAGAGATTTCAACTATTCCACGGTTTGGCAACCTTCAGAAGTGGTGTGCCAAGTCTTCATTTATTCAATCCAATTTAAGGTTTCGCGTGCCGGTAATACATTCTAACGTTTTTAGAAGGTCTCTTTCTATAAGTCTATAATATATAACTAAACTATTGTTGTATGTAAAGTAAATAAGGTTTTTAAAATGTTTAAGAAGCTTCTTTTAAAATTAAACTAAAATGCAGAGCCCCCTGGACCGGTGGCCAGGACCCGGGCAGGGTGAGTGCCACTGAAAATCAGCTCACGTGCCGCCTTTGGTACGCGTGCCATATGTTGTCTACCCCTCAACTATTCCCATATTGACTGAATACATGTCGCCTCAGGATGGGATGGAGAGATAAAATTTCTAACCACCATTAATGACAGCTTCTTGGAGCAGCAAGTCCTGGAACCCACAAGGGGAGAGGCAATTCTTGATTTAGTCCTAAGTGGCACACAGGATCTGGTCCAAGAGGTGAACAGACCTAAATAATTTGATAATAGCAACCATAATGTAATTAAATTTAACATCTTTGTAGGGGGAAAAATACCACAGAAACACACCACGGTAGCATTTAACTTCAAAAGGGGGAACTACACAAAAATGAGGAGGCTAGTTAAACGGAAATTAAAAGGAACAGTCATGAGAGTGAAATGCCTGCAAGCTGCATGGAAACTTTTTAAAATTACTGTAATAGAGGTTCCAATTATATGCATACCCCAAATTAAAAAAAAAAAAACAACAGTAAGAGGACCAAAAAAAACCCGCCAGCATGGCTAAACAGAGTAAAAGTGATAGATAGAGACAAAAAGACATCTTTTAAACTCTGGAAATCAAATCCTACTACAGAAAATAGAAAGAAACAAACTCTGGCAAGTCAGGTGTAAAAGTATAATTAGGCAGGCAAAAAAGAATCTGAAGAGTAATTAGCATAAGAGACAAAAACTAAAAGCAATTTTTTTTTTTAAAGTACATCAGAATCATGAAGGATGTTACACATTAGTGGGGCCATTGGATGATGCAGGTGCTTAAGGCGCACTGAAGGAACACAAGGACCTTGCAGAGAAACTAAATGAATTTTTGCATTGGTCTTCACTGGAGAGGATGTGAGAGAGATTCCCACAGCTAAGCCATTTTTTTTTTTTAGGTGACAGTTCTGAGGAACTGTCCCACATTGAGGTGTCAATAGAGGTGATTATGGAAACACTGATAAATTAAACAGTAATAACTCATCACCAGCAGATGGTATTCACCCAAGAATTCTGAAGGAACTCAAATATGAAATCGCTGAACCACTGACTGCAGTATGTAACCTAATGCTTAAATCATTCTCTGTACCACATGATTGGAGGATAGCTAATGTAATGCATATTTTAAAAAAGGCTCCAGAGGCAATCCTGGCAATTACAGGCCAATAAGCCTAACTTCAGTATCAGAAAATTGGTTGAAAATATAGTAACTAACAGAATTATTAGACACATAGATGAAAAAGTGCTGGAGAAGAGTCAACATGGCTTTTGTAAAGGGAAATCATGCCTCACCGTGCCTCTTTGGGGAGTAGGGGATCCACAAACATGTGGACAAGTGTGATCCAGTGCATATAGTGTACTTGGACTTTCAGAAAGCCTTTGACAAGGTCCCTCACCAAAAGCTTTTAAGCAAAATAAGCAATCATGGGATAAGAGAGAAGATCCTCTCACAGACCAGTAACTGGTAAAAGATAGGAAAAACAATGGGTAAGAATAAATTATCAGTTTTTACAGTCGAGAGAGGTAAATGATGGGGTCCCCCAAGGATCTGTCCTGGGACCAATGTCATTCAACGTATTCATAAATGATCTGAAAAAGGGGTAAACAGTAAGGTAGCATAGTTTGCAGACAATACTAAATTATCAAGATAGTTAAGTCCAAAGCAGACTGCAAAGAGTTACAAAGGCATCTCTCACAAAACTGGGTGACTGGGCAAGAAAATGAAAGATGAAATTCAATGTTAATAAATGCAAAGTAATGAATGTTGGAAAAACATAATCCCAACTATATACACACAACAATGGGGTCCAAATTAGCTGTTGCCACTTGGAGTCATCATGGATAGTTCTCTGAAAACATCTACTCAATGTGCAACAGCAGTCAAAAAAAAAATCTAACAATGTTAGGAACCATTAGGAAACCGAGAGATAAGACAGATAATATCATATTGCCACTACATAAATCCATGTTACGCCCAGACCTTGAATACTGTGTACAGTTCTTGTCACCCCAGCTCAAAAAAAATATATTAGAAATGGAAAAGGTACAGAGAGGGGCAACAAAAATGATTAGGGATATGGAACATCTTCAATATGAGAAGAGATTAATAAGACTGAGACTGTTCATTTTAGAAAACAGATGACCAAGGGAAGGATATGATAGAGGTGTATAAAATAATGACTGGTGTGGAGAAAGTGAATTAGGAAGTGTTATTTACCCTTTCAAATAATACCAGAATTAGGGGTCACCCAATGAATTTAATAGATGGTAGGTTTAAAACAAACATAAGGAAATACTACACACAATGCACAGTCAACCTATGGAACTCACTACCACGGGAAGTTGTGAAGGCCAAAAGTATCACTGGGTTCAAAAAAGAATTAGAGAAGTTCATGGAGGATAGGTCCATCAATGGCTATTAGCCAAGATGGTCAGGGTTGCAACCCCCTGCTCTATGTGTCCCTAAACCTGTGACTGCTAGAAGCTGGGACTGGACTAACTGATAAACTGCCATGTTCTGTTCAGTCCCTCAGAAGCATCTGGCAGCAACCACTGTCTGAAGACAGGATACTGGGCTACATGGACCATTGGTCTGACTCAAGATGGCCATTCTTATGTAAGCAATTCAACATAAGCTTCCAGTGAGATACTATGTCAAGAAGAGCTCATATGATCCTTGGATGTATAAACAGGGGAGTAGTGATTAGGAGTAAGAAGGTGATTTTGGATCAGTATATGGCTTTGGTGAGACCGATTCTGGAATACTGTGTACAATTCTGATGCCCACATTTTAAAAAGAATGTTGAAAACCTGGAGAGCATGCAGAAAAGAGAGACAAAAATGATTCAAGAATTGGACAAAATGCCTTACTGTGAGAAATGTAAAGAGCTCAATCTGTTTTATTTATCAAAAAGAAGCCTCCGAGTGGCTAAGCACCTTCACAGGGACAAAAATCCCAGGACTAAAGGGCTCTTTAATTTAGCACAGAAAGACTTAATAAGAACCAATGGTTGGGAGCTGATGCCAGAGAAATTCAAACTAGAAATTAGGCAGTTATTTACAACAGAGAGGGTGATTAACTACTGGAACAAACTACCAAGGGAAGTGGTATATTTCTCCATCTTTTGGAATACTCAAATCAAGACTAGATGCCTTTTCTGGAAGATATGCTTTAGTAAAATACAAATTACTCGTCTTAATAGCGGTAAATGGATGAGGTTTAATGTCCTATGAGATACAGTTCAGACTACATTATTTAACAATCTCTTTGGGCCTCCACCTATTTATTCAGTTTAGTCATGAGCAATATTGATGAGTTCCATATGGAGCCATAATTAATCATGCAAAACTGGTGCAAGGACTGGGAGTAGAACAGGAAAATTAAAGGCCTGAGAAGAGGCCTTGGGAGGATAACAACAAGCAAAGCAAACTTTCTAATGCCCACAGCCACATGACAGTGGTTGCTGAGTAGAAAATGGCTGCTATATTTGCCTTTAAAGTCACTGCCTAATGACACTCTTTAGTTCATTATTTTGTAAAGCATGTTGAAATGCCCTGAGTATGAAAGGCAAATACAAAATCTAATTCTATTCTGCTCAATCCCAATACTCATCAACATAATGACGCAATCCAATAAAGAAAACAATAAGCCAAATACTGAAGAAAATAGCCCTTAAATTGTCACTTCAATCACTCTCACATCTTTCATTAAATAGATACCTGCAAGTCACTGCTCTAATAACCAAACTGTTCACGATCTACAACTGACCATGGTGAGCTTACAACTGGTGATAAATTTAGTGTCAATAATTAGAGATTTAGCAGTTCAAAAAATAAAACAAAAACGCCTTGTCTCTGATTTACTGCTGCAGTTGCACACATTTCAAATGACCAAATTGGCATTTCTCTATTTCTTGGGAAATGATCTGATTGCTAGCTAGAGCAGAGGTGAATTTCAGATAAATCTGGAACCAGATGAAATTTAGACATTTGGGGTTTGGATATGAATTTATGATTTCAAAAACAAACAAAAACCAAGTATTCCTTGACTGTATACTTTGTGGGACTGGCCACTATCAGAGATAGGGTACTATACCTGATGGACCACTGTGCTGATCCAGTATGGCAATTCCTATATTCCATTATTTGTACGTCTATAAAAGAGAAAGGAATCCTGCACCTACACTGAGCCAGCTGAGGGTCAGAGCCATAGGGCCAAATTCTATGCTCGTGTAAATGGGCATAGTTCTATTCATTTCAGGGGTAAGCATCAGGTGACTATGAGGAGACAGTGCATTGAGGAGTAGTGTCCTCATCCTCCCTCGCCTCTTATTCCTCAAAGATCTCCTGCTGCTGGGGAATGGTCTGAGGTGGCAGAAACTGAACTTCCCTCTCATCCCAGTGGGCTAGGCCCAGAGCCCTAGAAAACTGCTGACAGTAAGCAGCCCAGGATCCCAGTATGATCACTGGGGGTGTCATACGGCAGAGGTGATGGCATCCAGAGTTGATCCCACCACTTGTGATGACTTGCACTGGACTCTTCTCTGTATCTATGACCCACGTAGAAAGTGTTCCTTTAAGGATGGGCGGGGGAACCCTGTGCAGAGACTGACGAGACTGAATGGACTGAGTGAAAGTCCCCTCTGCCATCCTCCTCAGAGCACTGGAGGAGCCCCAACTGAAAATGGTGGTGAACTGGGTGGTGTTGATGATAAATTGGGTCTGGAGACCGAACTAGTGTTGGTACACGGGATCCTTGGTGCCCATGATCTGTGAGAACTGCGGTTCCTCTGCTAAAGCTAAGTCCTTCAAGAATCAAAATTCCTGAGGCACCGAATGGGACACCAGTACCGATGCGATGGTCTCTCTGGAAGCCAACAGTACCAATGGTTTAGAACTCTCCACGGGAGATACTGGTGGAAGAGATGCATCTTATCTGGCAGAATGTTTCTCCTGGTCATCCCCGGTCAGTACAGAGGCTCGCTTAGAGCCATGTTTGCTCTTGTAAGAGCTTCTTGGTTTTCCAGCCCTAGTGGTACCAGAGGAACCTGCAGCTTCCATCGTACCAGATCTAGAAATTGACGATTCCAACACCGCTGACTTAGGAGACTGAGATCTCTTTGGAGCAGACTCTTTATGGGGCAAGTCACAGCCCCTCTTCTTGGGGCCTCTGAAGGTCTCTGAGGTCTCTCCCTTCTTGGGGGAGTGATGAGCCAAGGTCAAAAGGGTATTAGATCTTCCCAGAGACTGGAATATGGGGGGTTCCCCTGATCTGGTTCCAATGTGGGACAAAGGGAGTGCTCCATCATCCGAAGCCTCAGTTTGATCTCCTGGTTCTTGCTGGCCCTACATTTCAGGAGTAAGCAGAAGTTCACACATTCTGCAGAATGTGTGATTCTCCACAGCAGTGGATGCAGTTGGAGTGGTCATCAATCCAAACCTCCCAGCAAGTGAGGCAATGGCTGAAGCCTTGGGAGCTGGACATACCCTCTTAAGGAGGCAAGTCTCTCTGATAGGAGAAGAGAGGAAAAGAGGTACTCCTCTCGCTAAAACTAAAATCTAACTATCAACTAAAAACTACTACTAAGATTAAAAAAGGATTCTAATAAGATGAGGCATGCTGGAAGAGGACAAGTATTTGAGAGCTTCATAAACATTAACGGATATATTTTCACAAAATCTCTGTGAAATGAGGGAGTATTATCATCCCCACTTAACAGATAGGGAGCTGAAGGGCAGAGAAATAAATCAAGAGTATCCTGGGTGCCCAATTTGAGACATCTAGGACTTGATTTTTCTGCTTACTTAGCATTCTATATGATTGATTTCAGTAATAGATGTAAGTGCTCAGCGCTTCCGCAAATCAGACCCAAGGTCTCAAGTCAATCATCCAGAAAATGAAGAACACGTGAAAAGCTTGGATTAAGTGACTGGACTAGCGTCACACACAAACTCTGTGGCACAGACAGGGATAGAATCCAATTCTCCAGAGCAGTATTGAACTGACTAAGCCGTGAGATTGGCCTCTCTAATCCTATGCCTCATTCATTAGACACTTTCCAACTTTCACAAGAAGTGAAAGAATGGTCCTATACAGTCTCCTTCACTACACAACCTTGATTCATCCTTCGAGCACATCCATTCTGTGCAGGAGCTCACAGACTATGTCCACTCTATGTCTCTGGTAGAATCCCTTTCAAACCGGCAGCTTCAAGCCCCCTTTGCAGGCCTGGAGCACAAAAGGGACTAAACCTACTTTGAGCATCTGGCACCACATTTTAATCAAGTGCCTTTTCAAAAAGTCTGCACCGTGTAGGGCCTCGAAAACAAGTTAACATTCCAAAATATGGAGAGAGGACCCAGGGACAAAATCCTGGCCCAACTAAAGTCAATAAGAGTTTTGCCACTCATTTCAGTAGGGTCAGGAATTCCCCATAGATTCTTCTAGTATACAAGTGTAATTCTTATGCATAATTGTTAAATTTCATTTACAAGACCAGTGAAGTCACCTCTTAAAAAGCAATTAATTATGCCAAATCTCAATAAATTATGCGTTTTGTTATAAACATCACATCTACTTATTTTATATTGCATACACCAACTGCTGCCTTCTTATGAACTGGGTCACAGAGAAAGCATTACACAAATTACACATGCCCCTCACCATAATTTTAAAATTATACCATCTTATGATTTCTCTTACTAAGAGGAGGCTGAAGAGGGTGTCCAGTTTTTGCACACCAGCCTGCGGGATGGATATCGGGGCTATCCGCATCAGTCCAATAATCATAAATACTATCCCAGCCATCAAAGTGCACCTAAAAGCAAAAGAAAAACCATCAGAAAAATTCTTTATAAAGTCATTTTACCTCAACAATCTTCCAAAATGTTAGGCTTTATAATGTCAGCTTCTTTAGAGAAATAACATGAGAAAACTGTAGACATTACACAGCTGTATAAACTAGATTTTGGGCATTAGTCTGCTTCCACTGAAGAGAAAGGAAGTTTGTTGTTTACTTAAGTGGGAGCAAAATGGGTCTCTGTGTGTGTTACACTGTCAGGCTCAAAATATACATGTACATTTAGACAGTTATAATGTTTATGTATATACACTAACACTTTAAGGGCCAAATTATGTCCTCCCTCTCTCTCAAAGGGCTCTAAACATTTAGAACAGTCAAATTCCTATTTTAAACAGGAGTTAACCCAGTACATAGAATTTGTAAAGGGCCTCTGCACAAGGATGAATTTCACCACCCCCAAAAACAAAGGGATCTATAGCAATTGTAAAATTTGACTATTAAGGGTAAGGAATTAAATCAGATGAGAGACCGAACTGTGATTCTGTAGACGATAATCACTGATTTTCTTCAGGTTGGAACCAAAGATCTGCAACTCTAACTAACTTACTTAAATTATTGTACTAATGAAGACCTTGGATCTGTATTTCTTATGATCTTATTTATAAAATGTACATAAAAGGCTATTTCAATATACAATATGAAGTTAATTAAACTGCAAGGGTCACAAATATTGACATTTTAATATATTAGACTGGATATTTTTTTGACAGGACCAAACTAATTTATGCAGAAAATATGTAGGTGTGCAGATATTAATTTTGATGACTTCACACCCTTTGTTAATTTGGATTCAAAATGAAATGTCAATTGCATTTGCTGCCTGAAATATCATGTATGCATAAGAACTCTCCGCACACTGTAGAAAGAAATATCCTTCATATTCATTTAGCTAGTGAGCATTCCAGAAAATGCCAGTATTTTAACAGTTAAAAGACTCAATAAGTAAAATGATTTATAAACCAAAGTAGAAAATAACCCAGACATACAAGTCTTCTGAAAAAACAGCAAACCCTTTAGCAAACATCATTTGAAATTAATCCAATCTAAAGTCCAGAATTAATATAAGTTTCTACACCTCAGAAGCTCCTGACAGGGAGAAAGGAAATCTTTATTTATTCATTCATTCTTTTTAGATTTCCCTGTCTCACTTGGGCTTTTGCAGGGTGGAAATTATAGAGAAAGATTTTATTCATCTATCCCAAATATTTTATGAGCCCTAATACAAAAATCACAGCAATCTTTTGATATTGGGTATTATTAAGTCATCAACATTCTTCTATAAAACAACTTTTATCTCAACTATTCCCAATGCAATTTCCCAACACACTCATCCTTTATTCCTTAGCTTCTATTTCAGCACATCACTGACTAAAAAAACAATAGAAATGCCCCTTCCAAAGAAATTACTTGTGTATTAATCAGTAAGGAGGATGAGAGTGAGTTTAGCAGTGCATCAGTGTGATTCATATCTTCCTGTGCAAACTATCAAGGTCCTCAATTTTGGAACTTCAGTATTTATTTTACAAAACAGTCAACATGCTGTAAACAGGACGTCCAATTTAGAGAGAGAGAGATTGACTTACTTTTATCCTGTGGTCATCAATATCTACAACAGTTGCTACTCTGATAAGTACTGGATTCCTCTTGTCAACTACCTCAAGTTTCATATTTTTCTGAAATCCATGAGATGGTTTCTACAATGAGAGATGATGGGTATTTCAATGAAACGTAAAAAAACTGTTATAAAATATAAGGGCAATCATTCCCCTCCAAAAAAAATCCAAACCAAAACATAAAAACTGTTGTATTAAAATAACTTAGTCTAGAAAAATAATTTACTTCTCTAGGAGTTTAGTCTCATCACTTCAAGCCTCCCAGGTAAATAAAATCACCATTAATGCTGTAAAGATCTTTAATGCTATAAGTTTCCCCTAAACACTCTAGAAATGTTTTTAGAGCATTTCCACCTCTATGAAACAGCATACTGCACAATAATTCTACATATTGTATCTCCTTACACTCACACACTTTCATCATAGATCAAATGGCACTTTAAATTATGATTACATTTACAAGTTTGCCATAGAGGTTACAGTGTGACCCAAGGGCCTCTTGAGGCCAACTAGCAGATAGCGCAGGGATGCATAAGAGTTACAGGAATCCCATGGGTCTGGTATTTACATAATAGTTCACCAAAGAGTGTCATAAAGTCTCTACTGAAAGCCTGTGTCACAATGGTCAACATTGTCTTTGAAAAATGTATGTGCAGGTAGCATGTAAGGAGACACGTTTATGTATTAGAAATTATGTTCTTAAAGTCTTGAAGTTAAAGGCAGGTTCCACCAGACAGGTGATGGGAGATATGCATTTCCCTGCCATTGCGTAACTTACAATGCAAGTCTATCTGCATACTGAGTCAAATGCTAAAGAAGATTTTGTGGAGTCATCAGGAGAAGAAAATTAACAGGAAGAGGTAAACAGTGGTGGGGTGGGGGACCCCTGTTTACAGGAGAAGAACAAAGGACAGGTCTAATACATCTAGGGATTCAGGGAGATGCTCTGGCATCCTTGGTCTTATGAAAGCCATCCTGGTTGAAAAATGCTGCGAGGAGGACTTTGGGTAACCAGAAAGGAGTACTTGTGGTACCTTAGAGACTAACAAATTTATTTGAGCATAAGCTTTCGTGAACTACAGCTCACTTCATTGGATGCATTCAGTGGAAAATACAGTGGGGAGATTTATATACATAGAGAACATGAAGCAATGGGTGTTACCATACACACTGTAAGGAGAGTGATCACTTAAGGTGAGCTATTACCAGCAGGAGAGCGGGGGTGGGAGGGGGGGAGGGGGGACACCTTTTGTAGTGATAATCAAGGTGGGCCATTTCCAGCAGTTGACAAGAATGTCTGAGGAACAGTGGGGGGTGGGGGGGAGATAAACATGGGGAAATAGTTTTACTTTGTGTAATGACCCATCCACTCCCAGTCTCTATTCAAGCCTAAGTTAATTGGATCCAGTTTGCAAATTAATTCCAATTCAGCAGTCTCTTGTTGGTTTTGAAGTTTTTTTGTTGAAGAATTGCAACTTTTAGGTCTGTAATCGAGTGACCAGAGAGATTGAAGTGTTCTCCAACTGGTTTTTGAATGTTATAATTCTTGATGTCTGATTTGTGTCCATTTATTCCTTTACGTAGAGACTGTCCAGTTTGACCAATGCACATGGCAGAGGGGCATTGCTGGCACATATCACATTGGTAGATGTGCAGGTGAATGAGCTTCTGATAGTGTGGCTGATGTGATTAGGCCCTGTGATGGTGTCCCCTGAATAGATATGTGGACACAGTTGGCAATGGATAGGTTCCTGAGTGAGTGGTTCTGTTGTGTGGTGTGTGGTTGCTGGTGAGTATTTGCTTCAGGTTGGGGGGCTGTCTGTATCGCTTGCCCTGGCCACTGCTGTGGTAGCGGCGGCAGTGGCTGGGGGCCCCGGGGCCCTTTTATATTGCCCAGGCCCCTGGGCAATTGCCCCTTTTGCCCCCAGGTCGGCATGCGTGCTCCAGGGGCATGCTTGGAGAATATCTATCACTAACCTGCAAACTGATGGCAGTGCCTGTGTGGACTGAGAAGGGAGTACTTGTGTTGCCTGTGGCAAGTGGAGTTGGGGAGCTGATCCCTGGCAGGCACAGACAAGGCTTCTTCATGCAGGTGACATCAAGGTGCCTCACAACCCTGGGTATCCCAAGGAAGCATCACACATGGTAATTGTGAATCTGACTAGTCAGTGACGAGCCCACCCAGAAGTGGTACCTCCTGTCCCATGGGGCTCGCCCCGGCTCCATAGGCGCTAGAGTCAGCAGAGGCCAAAAGGCCATAGCCCTCCCCACTTTATAAAACAGGGAATTCAGCGCACCCTACTTTTTAAAACCTGGCTGGAAGGAGCACACTATGGCACAGGCCAGCTGGCCAACATCCTAAATGCCGGCAGCAGGCCCTCACCTACCGGCTGCCAAAACCCCAGTGGTGGTCCCTCTCAGTAGCGGGGACCAACTGGGTCTGGGAAGCAGAAAGGACCCACTACCTGAAGACCTTGCGCTCACCAACAGGAGAGTAAGGTAAGGAGTTGGGGGAGGCAGAGTGTTAGACTGTTGGGAGTAGGGGAAAGGCAGGGGCTCCAGGAGGGTCAGACTGCTGTGAGGGGGCTCCCTCCAAGGCTCTGGGGGGAGGGCCTTGGCTCCCCGCTTTTGCAGTCCTTCTGGCACCCATGTCTGGGTCCACTCTGGGCATTGCAAGGTGGTGCATGTGGTCACAGTGCTACATAGGTTTAGCACATCCGCCCCTCTATAGAAGGAAATGGAAGGGTGGATGCGTCAAATGTGAGTGGTGCTGTGACCATGTGATCACAGCACCCGAACTGGAGAGCCAGGCCAGCTCCACAAGACAGGAGCCACTGCTGAAGGGTGAGTGCAGGATGTAGTCACTAGCCAAACCTCTCCCCTGCTACATGCTGGGCCTCGTCTTTCTACACGCGTACTACATAATCCACTTATTCTGCCCCACCCTCCCTCTCCCAAAAAGAATACGACTGTAAGAAAAGGCAGGGCAGGGATGAACGAGGATAGGGGAGGTTAGAAGATGTGTTACTACCTGGAACTTCTCATGGTCACCAGCCCCACGGCCATGAGTGAGGACTCCCCTCCACACAACAAATGCATGCAACATCTCACTTGGCTTGGCTATTCTGGATGAAAACTCAGGATTTGGCCATGCTTGTTAAAATTTTGTAGTGAAAAGTGTTGTAAGCCAGTAACTAAACCTCAGTGAACTACAGCAGATGGCTGGAATTCTGGGCTAGCACCACATTTCTGCTTTAGTTTAATGAATTTCTTAGCAACGTGATAGTATTCAAAAATGTTGGACTTGAACCTCAGAAGCTCACAAAAACAGACAGAAGGTCAGCCTAGGGAGCCACGAATTTCATGTCTATTGTTCGCTCCGATAACGATGCCTTCTACTTTCTTGAATAAGCCACTTGTCTTGTTGTGCCTGTAACGTGGAGACAATAATACTCACTCACCTCTCCCCGAGGTGTGCTGGGAGGACTCATTAGCTAGCTAAGTATTATTAGTATAAATTAGTCAAAAGTCTCAGGATTTATAGTGATGAAAAATTTTCTGATTTCTCACAGTAATTTCAAAACTCACATAAAAAAATAAAACATCTACTGTACATTAGCTAATTGGAAGCATGAACACTATGTAAACATTCTCTCACCACTTTAAAAGCCCTTGCAGGTGCAGGTAAAGAATTGGTTTCTTCCAAATATTTTTCCCAAGAAAAATGTTTGGCATGTGGATAATCTAATAGAAAAAAATATAAAAGCAAGGTTTAATGATGTCATATAAGTATTATGATGTAACATACATTACAGCACATTAATCTAGAGAATTCATAATAAGGCAAGTAAATATTTGTTATAATATTTTATAAATCTAAAGAATAAATAAAGCAACTACAATAAGCAGCACTTATCTGAACATTCTAGCTGCCTATGACACATACTCCCTATTAATCAAAGAAATAGAAACCCCACAACACACAATACTGAGTGACCAGCAGCACAAAAATAAACTACAACTGCTCTGGATTTGAGAAGGTAAGTAACAAAGATTGGAAGTCTATCCACTTCTATGCATTCAAGACAGTGCTTCACCCTTAATCCTGTATTCTACAGGTTTAAGGTTATTGTGCCAATACTAATCAGAATGTACAATAGTCATGTATCAGTTTAAAATGTATGTGACCATCTACCAACTTTCATTTTTAAGTGAAGTTGTTTCAACCAAAACTATTGTAATACTTTCTAAATTTAGGATATCTCTGATACAGACATCATGGTTTGTGGGGCGGAGGAGGAGGACTCATTCTAAGAAAATGAGATTGTCCTGTTTAATATGTCTTACACCAATAAAGTGTTTTCTTTTAAAGAACAAAGAGTGCTTGCCCATGACGTTGTATAAGAACTAAATGTTTAAGTGTTGACTCATGACATGACAGTGAATTTACACCAGTATCTTGTGTTTTATGAAGTTTGCCAAATAACAAGTTGTAATTAACTTATTGGCAGATTCGAATTTTACAGTACATGTTCAGGTTGTTCTGTAAGTAGCTTTGTGCTCTAGAATTTGATGCCTCAAAATGTTTCATGACTTCCCCAGGCTGCTGAGCAGTAGGATATTTCTCAACTTGGTAAGTAGGTCTAGCTGGCTAAGTACAGTTTTCCATGTTGTCAGGCCACAGATGTCTGTGATCTGTGCTTTCATTATCCCACATGGCAGCAAAACTTATGCCCTTAGCTTCAAATCCTCTATCTTCAACACCAAATGAATGCAGAATTGGCCAATATACCTTTTATTTTACTATTCTCAGTCATACACAGATTTTTTGTTTCTAAACAAAGTTACATAAAAGCTTTTGCAATGGTACCATATTAGTGACATTCAAAAAGGGTTTCTAAACAAGGAATATCTGTTTTCTCACTACAAATCTATGAAACAACAGTGCATGGGGTGGGAGAATTGGAGAGCAAAAACTTGAATTTTCTGAATAAAGATATGTAAGTCACAAACCGTCTTCACAGAGAAAAGCACAGTATTTGTAATGAGGTCCTACATAGTCACATAGCTAGTGCAGCAGTTCATGTTCTGCAAAAATGACTTCCTTTCACTGAAACTCTCCTACAGGATGCATGAAAAACATTCTGGACGATATCTCTCACCACAGTTCCCTGACTTCATTTTATTTAATGGAACATTCCTCTGATTCCTGCAAAGTTCAACGCCTCGAAAATATAAACCTCCTCCAACTTGCTGATGGCCTCCTAGGTGTGGGTTGTACTTTCCTTCCTGTATATGACTGTAAATGTACTCTCTGAAACTGCCACACTTGTCTCTTGGTGCAGTCAAACACTAATGTTATATCTGCGGCTCCTTCCAGGCTGAGTTCTATTTTTGCAAACAATATTCAGCAGGCCCCCTTAACTCTGGATTTCTGTTTCTGAACACACAATGATCTCTGAGTGCTTCTCTTAGATGCCAACCAAAATGGCAGGTTGTGAACAGCTGTCTAAGATAAGCCAGGAAATCAAATAGGCTTTCCTATTTTCTATTTCTTTTGATTTCTTAAGTGAATCTCAGACCTCTTAGCTAGGAATTTAGTTGGGGGAACATATTGCTTTTTAAATAATTCAGCCAAGTCCTCCTAGTTCATATATCTCAGTTCCTAAAAGAAAAGTCTTTGAGGACTACAAATGCCTCACTTTCCAAACAGAGATGAAGAATGGAAATTTTTATTAAGATTCTTCAACACCATCAGCATAGAAATACTGCTGAGACCTTTGTACATAAAATGGTTACATCGCATTAGGGGTGACAGATCGTTCAATGGTTTGAGCATTGGTCTGCTAAACCCAGTCTTGTGAGTTCAATCCTTGAGGGGGCCACTTAGGAATCTGGGGAAAAAACTGGGGATTGGTTCTGCTCTGAGCAGGGGGTTGGACTAGACGACCTCCTGAAGTCCCTTCCAACCCTGATATTCTATGATTAAATCCTACACATTTTACATCATCAGAGGGATTCATCAACTTCCCCACAAATTATCATTTTCCTCTTTTCTTCTCAGACAGATCTCTTGCCTCACTGCTAACATGGCAATTGCCTTGTTATTTCTCCAAATCCAATAAGTTTTTTATTAGATCAGACTTTAATTGGATCAGAATAAGAAAAAACAAACAAACAAACAAAAAATGAACAGAGCTAGCACACTCAGAGGTTTCCTTGGTTACAAGCTACATGCAGCTAATTTCATTCTTGGGTATCCAAACAAGCTCTAACCAGTGGCAATTACTGCTAAAAGACAAGAATTGTTTTTAAACTCTGGCACACAGAATGTTCCAGACCTTAAAGGGGCAGTAACCACACACAGTCACCACCGTTCTCAAAGTTTTACTTTAACAGACAGAATGACTGACTCTAAATCACATACATTCTACAAGAAAGAAATCTCCAAGTTTTTTCCATTAATTCTCTCATGGTTATTTTTATACCGAATATTCTAGAATTATTTACATAAATTTGGAAGACCAACAGGCACTACAGACCTGTCTCAAAGGAATTTAACAACTTTGCTAAACAGCACTTCTTTTTACAAGCTATAGCTCAAGCTACTTTCTATGGAATAGTCTTAATGATCTCCAGTATGGAGGGGATTCCAGTTAATCCAACACACAATATCCCAAAATAAATGCTTGCTTTCTTGTTTTCAGTAAGCGCTCTCTCTCTCTATTGCATGCTCACTCTCACCCTGGTTTCCTTTCTTTCTGAGAGTCCTTACCACTTTTGTTCCCTTGATTACACAGGGCTAGCCACCCACTTATCCACTAAGACCCAGATTTTTAAAGGTATTTTGGTATACCTGCGCTCATCTCGGTTGATGTAAGAACTTGAAATCTCATTTTCCAAAAGTATTTCGGTACTTGATATAGTAACATTAATGATGCATGCACAAATTTAGTATCTTTTTGTGCTATATTAATGAGACAGTTATCCATCAAGATATGCCATGGGAATTTGGAGATGG
Source organism: Lepidochelys olivacea (assembly GCF_965140295.1). Taxonomy (NCBI): domain Eukaryota; kingdom Metazoa; phylum Chordata; order Testudines; family Cheloniidae; genus Lepidochelys; species Lepidochelys olivacea. The sequence goes on along the minus strand of NC_140413.1, from coordinate 99,958,768 downwards.
TTGAAAAGGAAAACAGAATAAAACAAATCACTCGGTTCCTTCTCTATTTCTTTTCTCTATGAAGTTCTCTTTTGCTTTGCTTTTATCTATATATTTTTTCTCCTTATTTCTTTTTGCGTGATGGGCTGAATTTACTTACAGGTTCTGGAGTCTTGGTGCTGAAAATTGTGAGAGATATTGCAATGACATGCAATATCTTCAGGGACTATATTGTATTAAATGTATACAATGGTTTATGTACAATTGTATTCTACTCCAAGGGGAAGAATTACCACAGCTACTAAACTATTTAGAGAGTTACCACCCCCTGGAGTAGTTTGCATACTGGTTCAAGCTGGATTTTCCAGAGAATAGGAGACAAAGAAAGGACTTTTGGCATAAAAGGATGACCTTGAATTTACACAAGGTCTTCCTGTGATCCAGCAAAAAGACAGGACTTTCTGCCCATGGGGCAATCCATGTGGAAGGGTTGGAAGGATTTTGACCTACTAGAGCCCCATACGACTGATGGGTGACCTAAGGTAAGCTTTTAGCATGCATATAGGAACTTCTATTGTGTTTATGTTTTCCTTGTAATGCTTTTACCTTAAGAATAAATGTGCTTGCTTAGAAAGAACCATGGTAATGTCACAGAGTCCTTGGTGGGATTAGGCAGCCCAGTGGCTAGCACATATAGGGCCACCTCCCTAAGGGCAGGTCTTGCAGTCCAGACCCTCTTTTAATCAGAGGTGTGGTGAGGTGGGCAGTGAGGGGAGCCCAGGCCCACCCACTCCACCAGGCTTTGACCCAGCTAGGAGGGTCAACAGTGTTTGGCCCTCAAAGGTGCCCTCTGAGTTACCCCCCCGACCACTTCCTATTGTCTGCTGTTCTCACTCTTCCCCCCTTCCCACTCTTCCCCCAGCTTCCAGTTGAAATATAAGGTGACAAGCAAAAGAAAAGGCAATCAAACCCTCAGATCCAACTGGGCTCAGCATACAGTCTTAGTCCCTTGTGGAAGCTTCTCTGGCACTTTTGTCAGGAGCCTTTTGGGTAGCCTTTCTGTCCTCCTCCCCAGCCTCCCCGTTTCTGAGCTGGATTGCTCCCTTTTCAACCCTTCCTTCAGCTGGAGCATGCTCTACAGGGCTGGTGCTACCTGGGCCCAGTACTGTCCTTTAACCTCTTCCAGCCCAGTGTGGGGTTTGTATACGCCATCACCGGTAACTTGTAACTGCTTGCAATACACTGTTCATAGCCCTTGGAGAGAAAGCAAAGAACAGGTGCTACCCTCTAGGCAGCGTAAGGTGGGGAGCTGTACAGCCCTAAAAACTCCTGGTTGAAGGGAGTAGGATAAAGGTCTCTATTCAGTGACAGGTGATGGCTGCAAACTTGAGATCTGACTGGGAACTCTGGGAGTGGCCCACAAAGGGGGTGGGAGGGAGATATGGCTGCAATTACCTGAAACTGTGACAAAAATATCAATAGCATATATGCCAGGTTTACAGAGTTGTTGCATTAGACAAATATCTGCATGCGAACCAAATCTGGAAGTTAGACCCTTCCACATGGGTTGCCCTCCACTGGACAGAAAGTCTGTCTGTTTGCTGGATCAGAAGGAAGACCTTGTGTAAATTCAAGCTCATATTTTCATACCAAAGGTCCTTTCTTTGTTTCATAGACTCTGGAAAACCCACCTTGAAGCAGTATGCAAACTGTTCCGGGAAATGGGGGGGGATAAACTCTCTAGATAAGACTCAGATGGTCCACCTTAATCATTTGCCATTGTTTTTAGTTACTGTAGGAGCTGTGGTAATCCTTCCCCATTTATACATTTAATATAGTCCCCAAAGAGATTGCATGGCATTGCAATATCTCTCACAATTTTCAGCACCAAGACTCCAGAACCTGTAAGCAAATTCAGCCCATCACATAAAAAGAAACAAGGAGAAAAAAATATAGAGGCAAAGAAAAGCAAAAGAGAACACGAGAGAGAAAAAGTAGAAAAGAGGTAGACAGGCTATTTGTCTCATTCTATTTCACTTTTTGACCATCTCTAGGCTTTTCCCTGGGAATATCTTGTATGGATAACTGTCTCATTAATTCAGCACAGAAAGATATCAAATTTGTGCATGCATCATTCAATTTAATATATCAAGTGCTTGTAAATAGACCACTTCAGGCCCCTCCAAATACCAATTCTTAATTATAAGTAGAGTATTTCAATGGAGCTGTCATAATGTGTGTTATGAGCCTTGGCCAATGCTGTTGCTAGCTACATTTTCTTTAATTCTTTCAGTTGGGTAGTACTGAAGTGTAGTACAAACCTGGAGGGGTGATGAGAGTTCTTCTATGTTCTTTACACCATCCAATGGGATGAATGTGTGGGCTAGCTGCCTCACACCTGGAGGGGAAAAAGTGATTGAAAAATGCATTCATCATTTTGTTGTCTGGGCATGCACACAAGTTTTTTTTTATTTTTTCCCCTAAAAATGCAGAATTATTTAACAAATCCAAAATAAATTATGATGAATTTAACTCAAAATATAAATTTTAACTGTAACAAAAACATATCAATATACCTCATTCAATCTTACCCCATAAGAGTGAGCATAAGACCTTTGCAACATTTTTGAAAGGTCAGTGACCCAATTATACTGGACCAACAAGGACAGCAAATTCCAAGGAAAACTCCTCCACTGAGGAGCCCCCTCACCAGTTCCCACATATTCAAATCTTGAGATTCTTAGCACAACATGTCAGCCCATCTCAAGCATCCCAGTAATGCATTCAGAAAGAATTGGGGTCTTGTGAGGCCACTCTGAGGGGTTTAGAGTGTGGGAGGAGGTACTGGCTCTGGGCTGGGGATGTGGGCTCCAGGGTGGGGCCAGAAATGACAGGTTCTGGGTGCGGAAGGGGGCTCCTGGCTGGGGCAGAGAGTTGAGATGCAGGGGGAAGGCGAGTGCTCCGGCTGGGGGTCTGGGTTCTGGGCTGGGGCCAAGTGTTTGGAGTGTGGGAGGGGTCTCAGGGCTGGGGATTGTGGGCTCTGGGAGGGAGTTTGGGTGCGGGAGAGGATTCTGACCTGGGGCAGGGGGTTGAGGTGCAGGAGGGGGCTCGGGGTGCCTCAGGCGGCTCCCAGGAAGTGGGTGGCATGTCACTCTGGTTCCTAAGCAGAGCGGTGGCCAGGGGGCTCTATGTGCTGCTCCCAACTGCTGGAGCCACCCCCACAGCTCCCATTGGCCATGGTTCCTGACCAATGGGAGCTGAGGAGCTGGTGCTGGGGGTGGCAAGTGGAGTCCCCCTGTCCGCCCCTCTGTCTAGGAGCTGAAGAGACATGGTGACCACTTCCTGGGAGCTGCGCGGAGCTGGGCACAGAGCCTGCCTACCCTGCTGGCACTGCAGCCAACTGGACTTTTAGTGGCCTGGTCAGTTGTGCTGACTGGAGCCACTAGGGTCCCTTGTCGACCGGATGTTCCGGTTGAAAACCAGATGCCTGGCAACCGTTGTCTGCCCATGTGGCTCCTATTGCAAGGTTGGGGTCTATATGATAATATCTATTTTCTTCACATGGTTAGGAATTCTGGAAAGTGTCAGCATCCTAAGGGTTAACATTTCACATACATACATATATGTGTGTGAATAGCAGTAAGTAAAAAAAAATCAGTTTGTTATTCTATAATCTCCAACATCCTTACTTCCTATGGAACACAGAGGGGTTTACCCTGTTGTTATCATAGGGAGGAAGACTTCTGCATGAGTTGAAGGTATATCCAGACCCTGATGTCTAAACATGTCAGATATCTTACCATATTGCCTCCACTTATTGATTTCAATGGGCAACTGAGCACACAAAAGAACACAGGACTGAACCATTGGCTATATTACGATAACTACATTGACTTTGAGCTTGTGCTACATAAAGCAAAAGTAAAGAAATATTTTCTTATTCAGAATTTAAAGAAAAGACCTTAAAGTACACTGATGTTTTAAAAGTGATTTTACATGACAAATAGATGAAGTCCAGTGTAGGTGGATTTAATTGTGTACGTTAAATAATGGAAATGCAAGCAGGGTATCTCATTACCATCATCACACAGCAAGTACTGTTTCAGATTTCTGCTTACAGATTTTAGACCTAATGCTGAAATACCTGTCTAGGGTAATTTTTTTTTATTTTTTTTTTTAATAATATAAAACTGAACAGCTGCACCAGTATTTCTCTATGCTAACTTCAAATATATCAAGCCCTAGAGGAAAAAGTACTCTCTAGAAACAAAGGCTTTATTACAACAGCAAAGGATGCAATTGATATCAAGTGTACCAACATTTTGTCCTTTACAAAAAAATGCACAAAATACGTTTTATGTATTTAAGTTTATTATTTATACAGCACTTTATTTATTCCACTTTAAAAATGCCCTGTTTTTTTATTTTGAAAATATGGTACTTTTGTGTCAACACTTTTTAGGGTTGTGAAGTTCCCAAAGGTTCACATTCTATCTCCATTAGTTGGTCTTTTACACCTAACTCAGAAAAGCTCTGCCTGGAGCAGTTCTAAGAAAGTCAGAGTTATGCCTCCTTCAAATGCATCTCTTTGTCTCTCTCTCTCACACACACACACACACACACACACACTCTTCCCTTCTCTCTACAGAGACGTCAGAGAGGAAAGAAGTAAAGAACAGTAGGACTAACAGGTATTCTCTCTCCCAAATCCATTAAGGGGCTGGGCCAGGGGAGTTTGCAAAGACTGAGCCATTACCTCATTGGACTCATTGCATTGATGCTGCCTGAAGAGCTCTGGAGTAAAATATTCAAAAGCACATAAACTACTTAAGAGCTTATGTTCCACTTTCAAAAGACTCCTAAGCATCTAAGTCACTTTTGATACTGAGACATAGTCACTTTATCACTGCGTGATGAGTAAAATAAGTGTGGGAAAAATGGACAATTTTTAAAGTATCCTATTAACATTGCCTCTGAGCACCTTACTGTCATTTTAAAAAATGAGAAATATTGACAAATAAAATGGCCGACTTTTATCTTAAGTAGGACATACAGCATTCTTTCGAGGGACAGCTGTGGTCTAGTAGACTGAGTACATAACTTGAAGGCAAGAATGCTAGATTCTATTCTCAATTTTGTCACTCAGGCCAGTCATTCAGATTTAAGGCCATAAGAGACCACCAGATTACCTACTCTGACCTCCTGTAAACCACAGGCCAACCAATACCACCCAACACACTAAACCCTCCACCCAAAATTAGACCATGGATTACAGCCCACAAGAGAGCAGACTCTTGAATGCCACAAGCACAGAACAGGAAGGACTGAGGTGCACCAATGCCTCAGCCCCTCGCAGTGGCTAAGTGAGATATACATAGATTATCCTGGCAAGTGACCCTCACCCACAACTGCAGAGGAAGGCCCCAAAACCCCCCAAATTGCAGCCAATCTGACCCAGGAAAAAATTCCTTGTCAACCCCACAGCTTTGTAAAACACTTAATCCAGAAGCACTGTGCAAAAGCAATGGGAAGGTTAGTAACTAGTAATCTGAGTTTGAGTACACTGCCTCTGCAAATCCACTATCTTTTGAACTGTAATGTGGCAAGCACAGGATCTTTCATAAAGCAGTGCAGTTGTGGCATGTACTCGCCCAAATAAAGGATCCCAAAGTTCAGAACAAGATTATAAAGGTCATACAAACCATATCATGTAAAACCTGTCTCTTTGTTAGTGCCAGTCCCTACAGTAAACAATGTTTAACAAGAGCCAAAACCATCGCTGGAGGGGAGGGATAGGATACAGAAGGACCTAGACAAATTGAAGGATTGGGCCAAAAGAAATCTGATGAGGTTCAATAAGGATAAGTGCAGGGTCCTGCACTTAGGATGGAAGAATCCAATGCACCGCTACAGACTAGGGACCGAATGGCTAGGCAGCAGTTCTGCGGAAAAGGACCTAGGGGTGACAGTGGACGAGAAGCTGGATATGAGTCAGCAGTGTGCCCTTGTTGCCAAGAAGGCCAATGGCATTTTGGGATGTATAAGTAGGGGCATAGCAAGCAGATCGAGGGACGTGATCGTTCCCCTCTATTCGACATTGGTGAGGCCTCATCTGGAGTAGTGTGTCCTGTTTTGGGCCCCACACTACAAGAAGGATGTGGATAAATTGGAGAGAGTCCAGCGAAGGGCAACAAAAATGATTAGGGGTCTGGAACACATGAGTTATGAGGAGAGGCTGAGGGAGCTGGGATTGTTTAGCCTGCAGAATAGAAGAATGAGGGGGGATTTGATAGCTGCTTTCAACTACCTGAAAGGGGGTTCCAAAGAGGATGGCTCTAGACTGTTCTCAATGGTAGCAGATGACAGAACGAGGAGTAATGGTCTCAAGTTGCAGTGGGGGAGGTTTAGATTGGATATTAGGAAAAACTTTTTCACTAAGAGGGTGGTGAAACACTGGAATGCGTTACCTAGGGAGGTGGTAGAATCTCCTTCCTTAGAGGTTTTTAAGGTCAGGCTTGACAAAGCCCTGGCTGGGATGATTTAACTGGGAATTGGTCCTGCTTTGAGCAGGGGGTTGGACTAGATGACCTTCTGGGGTCCCTTCCAACCCTGATATTCTATGATTCTATGATCACTGAAACCCAGTTGGATCTATAATACAACAAGAGCAGAGAGCAAACTATAACGTTGTTTCTTATTTTTATAAAATCTAACAATTTTAAAATGTGGCTAAACAGAACAAAAATGCAAACAGTAAATACATGGAGAGGTGGCTTCCTTGCCAGCAGTTTATCATGTTAAGGAAAGAGCTGAAGGTGGCTGGGACTGTGAATTCCTTTATAGACTCTTCTCAAACGTCTGGATCCATAAGGGAACATGCAGATATCCGAACTTTCCATATGGGGGCAAGCGAATATATGCTCATGACAACAGGTCATGCGCATTCTCAAGAACAAAGCACTATAGCCACAACTCTGGAGGAAGAAATATTTTTTCTATCTTGCGTATTCATTTTCCCTGTGATTTTTGTCTTGCATGTCACTGTTGCATAGCCACAGCTCAATAATTAAATTCAGACTGTAAGAGACAGAAACTAAATGACTGTAAATTCTTTTCAGAAAAAAATATCAAATAAAATATGCCTTCACTGAAAGGTATGGATAGCACTGTTTTATTTTATAACTGACCCAGTTTTTTTCAAAATATGCTAAATGTGTTACATTATTTTTGCTGTTCTGAATTAACTGCCAATTTCCCCACTGGATAAAATTTTATTTTGATATTTAGGATTTGCACCAGAAATACTCATATTAAATGTATATACTATTGGCTCTACAGCAGATATGATTTTGTTAACAATTGTAATTTCTATAAACACCCATAACAGTGCATTATAATTAACAAATAGAACTACACTGTAAGTATGGCTATTTATACAACTTCTCTGACGCTATCATACTGATATACAGTAGCCAAGCCAGCTATGCATAAAAAAGAAGCCATCTTATAGCCCCATCTAGTGCTTCAGTGCTAGCATTTCACCATAAATATTATATTAATACCAGGTTTCAGAGTAGCAGCCGTGTTAGTCTGTATTCGCAAAAAGAAAAGGAGGACTTGTGGCACCTTAGAGACTAACCAATTTATTTGAGCATAAGCTTCATCAGATGCAAGTGAGCTGTAGCTCATGAAAGCTTATGCTCAAATAAATTGGTTAGTCTCTAAGGTGCCACAAGTACTCCTTTTCTTTATATTAATACCAAACATGTTCAAAACTGGTTATGCTCCAGGTAATTAAAAGCAAATTCTGTACCTAAATTATCCCTTGGTCTTTTTAATCCAATGTGCTCCCCTCAAAAAAAATGACTCCTTTTTGAGCAATGATGGAGCAGATTTGATCATTTCAGAAGAGCTCAGAAGTAGATGGTAAGTCAGAGAGAGCAGTTTTTAAAGGGGCATGTTTTTAAAGGGTACCAAACAAAATAGTAAAGATGGTGTAGAGAGTGTGGATATAAGCCTTTTGCATAGGACCATTCCAAGTGTTCATTCTGCTCCCAACACTCAAATAGTTCATTCAGGATAGGACACAGGAATTAGACAGTCAAACAATAAAAATCTACATTCTGGCTTTCTTTGTTGCTAGAGATGCAATGAGGGAGCAGAGTTGTCGAGGCTGTGCAGAGGTTTCATGAGTAAAGTGGTCTGCACAAGGCAGACAAACAGAATGGCTCAGTGGGGCCTCAAGCCACACACTGGGCAATGAGTGCTCTTTGTCTCTGATATAAAAAGCTGTAACGTTATCTATCTCCAGTGCGTGTCTCCAGGTTCCAGCAGGAACTCTCAGCCATTTTTATTAGTAGTCTTTATATAACAAATATACCAATATATAACAAATCCTAACACTAAGACTGTTCAACCAGGAAACATCCTCAAGTTTTAGATTACACATTCAGTTTCACTACTGACTTTAAGGAGAGCAGTTAAACTAATGTAATAACGTTTGAAAATTCCATCTCCAGGGAAGGAGATGATTAGTTAAGGATTACAGCCTTAAATCACACCAGTTTAAATTTTTCCTTCTACTGACTACTTTGTAAGAGAACAAAACTCTCATGGATCCCATCACAGCCTTTCATTGATCACCAGGAGCACACAGTAGTTTAGGAACACCTCTATTAAGCCATTCAAATTTTTCCCTTTTCCTGTTACCACCACCACCACCTCGATGAGTCACAGCAACCACACTGTCTGCCTTACAGGCCCAAAGCCTGGTTAAAAAAAAAACAACCCACAAACAAATGACCTGGTACCAGTACAATGTGGCTTTCATCTCCAAACTGAATGTTAGAAACAGACCCCAAAAAATGTCAGGAATATGCATTGATTGGTTGCCCTAAAGATAACATATGGACATCTTTCAGTGTTAATGCACTTGGTAGAACAGTCTTACATCACACTTATGACTTTGGTTTTGTGTCACACCCAAGAGATGTTCCAGGTCAGGGCTGGGGCATTGATTCAGTACTGATTCAAAAAGGAGTACTGGATCACCTAATGTGACCAGATAGCAAGTGTAAAAAATCAGGACAGGGGATGGGGTGGGGGGTAATAGGTGCCTATATAATAAAAAGCCCCCAAAATTGGGACTGTCCCTATAAAATTGGAACATCTGGTCACTAGGATCACTAACACCTGTTGCTTAACAGAAATGAGCCCTGGTTGCAACTTGGGAAACTGTTATTTAAAGCTTTGAATCATTAAAATACTCACTATTCTTGGATCGTTGGTCCTCTCGTATAAACTTGTAAAAATATTTAACCCTAATCATTATGTGACTGCATTAATTGTGAATATTGCATGCATTAATCAGAATTATTTTTCAAATAGAGAAAAGCTATGTTGCTACTTCTTAAAATATGAAGAATATAGCTGCAGAAGTGAAAAATTACAGCTGCTTTATCCTGACATGATAAAGTTTAGCCCCGGCACTTACTGTTCTCATAGAAATACCAAATGTTCTGTCATTTCTAGATAAGAAGGGGGGAAATGGATAGGTTTGCAGAATGCAGAGCAAATTTTACTTTCCTGAACATAAATAATACTCTATTTTGTTCACTTTTCTTTCTCCTAAAAACTAATGCCAATGATTTATTTCTTGGGATTTATAGGCCATTGAAATATTATCACCATGTTTTATAGGGCTGTAGTAATGACACTAACTCTAGCTGAGACACTTTCACTTTAAGTTATTAATGTATGTTCAGAAAATATTCAGAAAAAAATACATATGGGCTGAAAGTTAAGCTTATAAAATAGTTTTAGAGCTGATATTTTTTTCTTCTGCTGTTGAGTTTGGTAAAATTACATTCAGCTGTTTTTCATTTATCCAAGAGAGGAAAGAAATGTTTTAGACTTTACAAAAATAAATCTTATTTCCACTTGGATAAGGTACAAAATGGCTGTATTTTTAAAGTCTGAAAAGACCTCATGAGGAATAAAGAGAACTGTTTGGCAATAATCTATTGTATGTGTTTCATATGCCATTTTCTCTTATAGATCCTTACCGATTTAGGCATGTTCTAAGGGTGGTGGGTATGTGGAAAGCCCATCACTCTGCAAAAGCCCTATAGTACTCTTCTCTTGTACATTTAAGAACAGGGGCACATCTGTCGAGTGCATGTTTGGATGTGGAGCCAGGTACTTGAGGTATTTCTAAGGCACCTACAATCCTCGTATCTAAACTCGGGACAAAGAGCAGTGAGTACACCCATGAGGTCCAACTTCCAGACTTCCTTTTCTGCCAGTATGTGTCTTTTGATGTTTTTGTTTGTTTTAATCATTCATCTATGTTCTTTCCTTCCTTCTCCCCAGTTCCATGCCAGTTCTAAACACACCAGTAAAAAGGGGAGGGCTACTCGGTCAAGGATTTCTTTTTTTTTTCCCCCTGGTAGATTTTTCCTGTGTGCGTTTCCATGAGACATTTACACACTTTACAAAAATTCAGTCTTACGTAGCCTCCTTCACATACGTTTTTTTTAGCAGCTTCCCCAGGACCTTTCCGGCCAGACAGGAAAACTGCATAATGATGTCACTAATGGGGCAATGTTTCAAATAGGCTCTGGTAAAATCTTACATGCCAAATGAGCATACTCAAAACTGATTTCTTCAATCCTCTATACATTTTTTATTTCAATTTTTCTCACCCTGTCCTATAAAAAGGTACTATAGCTGAATTATAACTATTTGGATGTGAAATCTGGAGATCTTTATTCCTGTGTTTTACAGTAATTTGAGAGCACAACAAAAGAGTTAAAATTCTGAAAAACTTTGTTTTTGCTATTCAGTTGCTCAAAAGATTGGTAGGTGATTTTAATGCTGCTGAGATTTAAAAGTATTGTTAATAGTATGTTATAATTTAAATCTAAATAAATAAATGGCATTTCCCCTTGAAGTTTCAACTTTCTCCAGTCACATGCTACTTCTCCAGTATCAGAAGACTTCCTAAAAATAATCACTAACCCTAATTCCACATGTCATATCACCTGTGGATGTAACCCATGACTGCTTACTTTGCCTACCTCTGTCTGACCCAAATACTTGCTTGCCACTGTTTCAGTAAGTTCATTCTCCTCCAGTTCATTTTTGGCATCAGCAGCTACAATCACAACCTCCATGGGTGCACAGTAAGTATTTTCATCTATTCTCTATTCTTTTCTATATGGGCTCTTGACCCATCACTGAATACCTCAAACAAAATATTTTTTGCCATTTATTTTTAGGTAACGAACAATTCCTTATTTTGACTTCTTATTAATATTATTTCATAGTCCTTAGCCACAACATTACCAGTTTCTCAATGTAAAATGTTAACACAAAGTTGAGGACGGGAGCTACCGCTAGCAATACTAAGACACAGAATATTTCAGTAAGTTTCAGATAATTTTCAAACTTTTGGAAGCTTGTCTGAAAAAAACAGCAAATCCTTTAGGGTTTATTCATCAGTTATATATGTTTCCGTAGCATCCTACTTCTTTATACAGCTTGCTGATTAAGATGCAGATGTAGCAAAAGCAAATATGCATGTTGTAAACTAAAACTGAACTGCATAACAACATTGTATGTCACGCTGGTAATAAAATTACTGTTGGTACATTCAATGAATAATGCAGAATTTTCACACATGCTCATCCTCCAGACCCCCAATATACCTCCACACATTAAAGTTCTGCCAGCAAGAATTTAATAAATCAGGGAAACAAGTTAGTAGCTGCAGTCTGCAAGGTATGCCGGGCCTTAACCCCATTTTATTACTCTGCTAAAGCCTTAGGAAACAAGACTGAAGTTCTGACTACACAACATAACTGTGATGCAGTACGATCAAGAGACAATCATGCCCTTCAACAGATTTTATTAGCAGGGCATATGGGCCAGACCTAGACACACCCTGATGAAATGCAGCTGCTGTTTCAGTCATGGCTACCAGCATGCCCAATACTGATGGTACTGGTATGCCCATGTGCCTATTTCCCAATAAAAAATCCAACATGAAGATGCATTGCAAAATTAAAAGAGAAATTACTTATATCAGATTTAGTTTCACATGCAACAACACCACCCATTTTCCACAATCTTGTGAAAGCTGTGTACATGCAACTTGAACATCTACATTTGATAACCTGGCCCCTAACATTTACTACAGATGTTGAATGGTCTAGAAGACATATTTATAAAAATCTGCTAAAAGCTGATGTGCTGACTACATGCAGAGTACAAAAAGTACCAGGGAAAGATACGGTCTTAACAAATTTCTGATATGACTTATTAAAATATAACAAATACAAAGGTCATACCAATAGTCATAGCTCTCATCCCAGTTATCAAAATGAACCAGGAAACGATTGTCCACCATGTCTGTTACCGTAGCAACACAGATGAATGTAGGATTTTTTTTGTCTACAGCTTCAAGCTTCATTCCCACTCGAAATCCCGATGGAATAACTGTCTGCTCAAACAGAAAGTTTAAATTAAAGGTAAATAACATGCTCTACATCCCAAAACCTCCCCAGAGTCCACAATCAATACATACAAGTCATTTAAAAATTTAAAAATTTACTAATTAGCTGGCCAACAATGCAGCAACAGCCCAATTAGCTTACATGAAAGATGCTCAAACATAGACACAGACTCTGAGATCATGGTTTGTGAACCAAAAATTTTTGACCATGCTACAAAATTTGTAGACTTTGGTTTTGACTCTGCCTCATCAGACACTACCTCTGACAGCTTTCTCCTAGTCCCATAAAATGATAAAAATTGTATGATGCCAGTTCATGATACAGGCATGATAGCCAAACTGGGTAAAAAGTTGGATAAAAGAAAGATTAAAAACCAGCCAAGAGAAACTGTTGCTTACGCCTAATAAAGATTAAAAGTTATTCCATGTTTTGGTCAATATTCTTAGTCTGAGAAGGAGAGAAGCAGGCTTAAATCCAGTGCTGCCACAAAAGTATAAACAAGCTTATAAAATTTAGGGAGGATTCACAGGAAAATATGCACAAGAATTGAGGCCAGGAGCAGAAGCCAAAGTGGATAGCAGCCGGGGATAGAGAGGAGCTGAGGGGTAGGAGCAGAAGGAGACAGGGAGAGACTGGAAGAGGACAAGGAGCAGAGACAAGGGAACAGGGATGTAGTGGAAGGGCCTGGGGGAGAAAGGTTTGGAGGGGAGCAGGAGTCAGTCAGTGATGGGAGGGGACAGGCAGGATCTGGGGGGATAGAAGCAGCAGGTGGGATGACAGAGGCAGAAGGGTCTATAGCCATTAGAACCACTCCCCTACAGAACCTAGAATTTAACCCATTATTCCTGAGTTTCAACACTCCTTTGTTGTGTGTATCTCATCCCCCTCTGGTGGCAGATCCACACAGATGCTAACAGCCTTCCACTGCTACCAGCTACTCTGTTAACTCAGGTGGAGAGAAAGGATCATCCTGTGGTTAGGGGACTGGCTTAGGATGTGAAGACCCAGGTTCAATTACCTGCTCTATCACAGACTTCTTGTGAGACCTTGTGCAAGTCACTTAACCTCTCTGTGGCTCAGCTCCCCATCTGTGGATAATAATGCTTTTCTCACAGGGGTGTTGTAAGGATTAATACACTGAGAGATTATAAAACATTTGAGGTCTATTGATAAAAAAAGGGTTATATAAGAAATTATTTCATATGATGAAACTTTGGGGGTTTTTTCAGTTTAAAAAATGTAGGAGACACATTAAAAAATGTTAAAAGAATGTGAATATTGCAAAGTCAAATACTCAAAAGTTAGGAAATACCAGATTTAAGGTGGACCATTCATCCTGTGCACAGAATGAGGCGCAGGACCTGTGAAAAAAATAGTGTTTACTCGTACAACTAAGGACTGTAGCAGAATGCATATGCATAAGGGGGCTTAATTAAGGTTAAACAGGCACCCTTACTTCTAGTATTTCCTAACTTTTGAATGCTTGACATTGCAACCTTAAAGTTCTTTTAACACAATTTTTTTTTATGTTTATTATATTAATTTAATTCATGTGTATTTCAGAGGTGAATTTTAATAAGAATAATCATTTATCAAACCTTAAGGAAAAAATTATTTACAGGATTTCCAAAGTGTCCCGATACTGAAATGATATAAATGAACCGGCTAGCAATGTTCTACAGCAATGAAGATGCAGCAAATGAAGAATACCTACCGTGTTCTGGTTTTCAAACAAAGATTTAGGAGCAGCTTGAGCCTTACATGTTTTAAGATATGAGGGCCAGTTAAATTCCTCTTCTTCATATCCTAAAAGGTTTCCACGAAAGTGAGAGAGAAGAAAATATGCATGAGACACAGGGTTGATTATGGCAATTATAATCTTCCATAAAATTATTTTTTCAGCAATACATTTTTCATCTAGTCCCAAATCATTCAATTCCAGAATTTCACATATGGAAAAAATTAAAGAACTTAAAATCATTTAAATTTAACATAATATAATAATATTATAAGTATCTTCTATAGTAAAACTTAATATTTGGGGCCTGTTTCTCTGCTACATTACGCCAGTTTTATCCCAACTTAACGTCGATGATTTCAATTATTTCTATTTTTATTTGGCACCTGGTAATTCAGAGAGGAATCGCTAATCCTTCCCTGCTACCAGTTAGCAAAGCTTATTTATCACAATGACCAGCTTTCTTTTTAGTATCTGAACAAAATATTATGATGACCTGAGTGTCTATTTTTCCTCCTGATCTGAAGTTGATCGGCTTCTCGTCTTTTTCCAGGACTGAAGTTTTGACTGTTCCCAATCTTCATATAGGAGGAAAGATGGTCTTTTGGCTCAGGCTTTGGATTGGGACTCAGGAGATTTGGGTTCAATTCCTAGTTCTCCCCCAGATTCCATGGGTGACCTGAGGCAAACTTTCTCTGTGCCTCTATTCCCTATAAGCAAAATAGGGATAATACTACCTTCTCCAATCCAGTTCTCTTTTATAACAAGGTTTAAAAGAGAACTGGATAAATTCATGGAGGTTAAATCCATTAATGGCTATTAGCCAGGATGGGTAAGGAATCGTGTCCCTAGCCTCTGTATGTCAGAGGGTGGAGAAGGATGGCAGGAGAGAGATCACTAGATCATTAACAGTTAGGTTCACTCCCTCTGGTGCACCTGGCACTGGCCACAGTCGGTAGACAGGATACTGGGCTGGATGGACCTTTGATCTGACCCAGTATGGCCATTCTTATGTTCTTTCTTCCACAGTGTCTATTTGTATCTTTCTTCCACAGTGTCTATTTGCAGTGTCTATTTGTATCATAAGCTCTTTAGGAGTGGGACTGTCTCTTACTATGTGTATATAAAAAAAAACCACTTTGGTACAATGAGGCCTGAGTTTTGGTTGAGCCCAGTAGCTGTTACTCTACTACAAATAAATAACAGTACTAACAAAAATGTTTTAAGGAAACAAGCAATTATCAGAACATGAACATTGTACACTTTATCAGTACGGATGACCACAATTTTCCCAAGAATGTAGCTATTTTGTTTTGCTTCTGTGTTTCAACAAACATTTCTTAGTATAATTTCCCCCTTTTCACTCTGTTTCTTTTAGAAGAAAATTTACAGAAAATAATGTAGCTCATGGGAAAAGTCTAACTATTCATATTCCTGGTCACTAAAAAAAGGCAACAAAGATTACTAGTATACATAGTTACAGGTCTTCCTTTGTTTCTCTGTTGTATAGTCATATAAAGCCATTTCAAGATACTGCATAAAAGTCAGGGGGAGTCAATTATTTTCTGTTAACGTCCACATTTCTTGGTTAAGGTATAATTAAGGTCCAGACTTCAAAGACAATAATTAAAAAAAATAACAATAATGATAACAGGTAAATAAAAAGATTTTGGTGTCTGTTCAAAAGCATCTGGTGGTCGGGATTTGGCCCACAGTCCCCATATTGACTACTCCCAGCATAGATGTTACAGATATATAAGCCAAGCTTAACCATACTGTTAATCATTTACCACACAATATATCCCCCTTCTGAGTGCTATTTAAAATATACCAGGAGAAAATAATTGGCTTTAACCTTTTGGGACCCTCTTATTTTGTGAAGCATCGTAAGAAAATTATTGAGCAGCCCCTTCTTCCTTTTAGGCCTGCCCTCCCCTCACAGTTTTAAATGTAAATATTAGCTAAAATTAAATTAACTGCAAAAAACAAATATAACTAAGCCCCCTTCTCTGGGTTTGTGACGGTGCTCCCCATAAGGCTTTATGGAAATATGCTTATGAATGTATATATGACATAACTAGAAAATGTTTTATGCTACATATGCCATATAACATATCTCTGTAAAGGTTATGATCTACTGAATCTATTAAGCCTATTTGTATGCATGTATCATTTTTGTAATCAAAGTTATGAATATTGGCTGTGTATTTGCTTGATTTTTAAGTAACCTTTGTAAAGCATTTGGTCAGCTTCTTGAGAAAGGAATGTGCAAATCAAGAAGCGCTTAAGGGACAATGGATCTTGGAATGCTCCAATCCACATAAGAAGTCTACTTGAGGACGTTCAAGGTAGCATGTGACCCAGGGCTGCTATCTGTAAAAAACAGAGTCATGCATGGACATGTGATTTTCCCATGTGACTCCAAAACTCCATCTTGGAGCTGGACTTTGCATAGGAGAGAGGAGGGGGTCTGCACCCACAAGAGAAAGTCTATTTAAACCCCTGGGAGACCTCTCCATTTTGTCTTCAGCTGGCTAAAGAGATAGCCTCTCCACCCCCAAAGATACTGAAAGAAACTGGAACAAAAGACAGTAACGACAGGGGGTGTGAGTGATTGCTGGGCCCAGACTAGAAGGAGACTAGTCTGTAAAAGGAAGCTTACTGGAACTGGTGAGGTTTTTATCTGTATTCAGTTTTATTACTGTACTAGACTTACACTTGCATGTTTTATTTTATTTTGCTTGGTAATTCACTTTGTTCGGTCTGTTACTACTTGGAACCACTTAAATCCTACTTTCTGTATTTAATAAAATCATTTTTTACTTATTAATTAACCCAGAGTATCTATTAATACCGGGGGAGAGGGGGGTAACAGCTGTGTATCTCTCTCTATCAGTGTTAAAGAGGGTGAACAATTTATGAGTTTACCCTCTATAAGCTTTATTCAGGGTAAAATGGATTTATTTGGGGTTTGGACCCCACTGGGAGTTGGATCTGAGTGTCAAAGACAGGAACATTTCTTAAGCTGGTTTCTGCTAAATCTGCAGCTTTGGGGCATGTGGTTCAGACCCTGAATCTGCGTTAGAGCAGACTGGCGTGTCTGGCTCAACAAGACAGGATGCTGGAGTCCCAAGCTGGCGGGGAAAGGAGGGGCAGAAGTAGTCTTGGCACATCAGTTGGCAGCCCCAAGGGGGTTTCTGTGAGCCAACCATCACAGGGTTCATAGGGGCCTCTTGTCTTGAGCAGAAGAGCTGTAGGCGCACTCCTATATGCAAACCAGCTGTACAAATTACCCCTCAGGGGGGCCACAAAAACACAAGACTTTATTTTGCCCACAGTGGGTACTCCATGGTGCTTAATAAATAATGCCACTGCCTTAATCACTTTCCAGTCAACATACACACACAACTCACATCAGTACTACCAGAAAGTGTCCAACTCATTAACTAAAAACTAGACTCCAATATCTTACTATAATACTTATAATACTCTAAAACTTTTCTTCTTTTTACAGGTTTGTTTTCAGCCCTCAGTGATTATTTGAACATTTTTGTTATGTGAATTTTCTTGTTTTTAATCATCTCTTGCAGAAATTGCATTACCAAGTTTGTTTGAAATTACATCATCATTAGGGCTATTTACTAAATGTATTTTAAATCTGAAAATATATCACATATATTGTTTTAATATAGTCTTTAGAAAGGGTGATAGCATATATGAGACTTAATTTTTAAACACTGTTACCGTAGCTGTTTTCATTTAGGTTGGCTTAGTAACACTGGTTTATTTTGTTTTATAACACAAACATTACCCCTTTGCATAATTTAATTTTCACAATAAAGTATCAGAAGGGGGAAATTCTGTCTTCACTGTGAATTTTCGTATTAGGCCCCTCCATGCCTGACAGTTTTCAAAATGGCTGTTCCCTGTTGCATTTGCAAAGAGTGAAGATGAATGCAGGTTAAGTTGAACAATAGGAACTGTTTTAAACCCTGGGCACTGCTCTGTCCATGTTCTGAGTTGCTTCCAACCTAACTTCCTGCATTCCCTTTTTTCTTGGTATCCCATCAACAACAATCCCTCCAGTTCCACTGATAATGATGCATCTTCCCAATTTTACAAACATTTTAATATAAACACTGAAAACAAACAGATGCCCAGACTCCTCACCCCATGTTCCTTTAACCAGAGGTGTTGGCATAAGCAACTGGCTGCTCCTGCAAAAGAGCTACACCTAATCCTTGTTTCAATGCATCACACTCAGTGGCTCTCCTGGCTGGTAGTACTTAAGGACAGGGGCATATATTATCACTTGTTACAGCATGTCAAATGTTTGCTGTTGGGGACCTGCCCAATCTCACTCAACATGCTGCCTTCTGAGCTACTGAAGCCAGGTGTGGACAGAACTTAGACAAAAAAAATTATCGCTCTTATTGAGTGCTGTAGACCACATTCACATCCACTGGAGATGGCATGTCTTTGCTTGGTCTACTTTCAGGCTCTTTGCGTGAGCGGATGTCCAACGTGTGTCACCTCACACTGATTAACATTTTTTTGTGGGTTTAGGTTTATATTCTTGTCCCTGCATCATTGTAGAAAAGCTTGCAGTTTTTGGTCATGGTCTCATTCAGTTTTTGTATTGTTCCTCCTTTCATCTACAGTGAAGATATCATCTCAAATTATTTTCACTCCAGGCAATCCTTCCAGCACCTGGGGGAGTCTTTTCTGGCACACCTCCTGTGCTGGGCTTATGCCCACTGGCATTCACAGTCAGCTATAGCAACCAAATGGTGATGCAAAGGTTGTCAGCATGCTGGACATTTTATTCTGACTTTCATAGATTCATAGATATTTAGGTCAAAAGGGACCATTATGATAATCTAGTCTGACCTCCTGCACAAGGCAGGCCACAGAATTTCACCCACCACTCCTACAAAAAACACCTCACACCTATATCTGTGCTATTGAAGTCCTCAAATCGTAGTTTAAAGACTTCAAGGAGCAGAGAATCCTCCAGCAAGTGACCCGTGCCCCATGCTATAGAGGAAGGCGAAAAACCTCCAGGGCCTCTTCCAATCTGCCCTGGAGGAAAATTCCTTCCCGACCCCAAATATGGTAATCAGCTAAACCCTGAACATATGGGCAAGATTCATCAGCCAGATACTACAGAAAATTCTTTCCAGGGTAACTCGGATCCCACCCCATCTAATATCCCATCACAGGCCATTGGGCCTATTTACCGTGAATATTTAATTACCAAAACCATGTTATCCCATCATACCATCTCCTCCATAAACTTATCAAGTTTAATCTTAAAGCCAGATAGATCTTTTGCCCCCACTGCTTCCCTTGGAAGGCTATTCCAAAACTTCACTCCTCTGATGGTTAGAAACCTTCATCTAATTTCTAGTCTAAATTTCCTGGTGGCCAGTTTATATCCATTTGTTCTTGTGTCCACATTGGTACTGAGCTTAAATAATTCCTCTCCCTCTCCAGTATTTCTCCCTCTGATATATTTATAGAGAGCAATCATATCTCCCCTCAACCTTGTTTTAGTTAGGCTAAACAAGCCAAGCTCCTTGAGTCTCCTTTCATAAGACAAGTTTTCCATTCCTGAGATCATCCTAGTAGCCCTTCTCTGTACCTGTTCCAGTTTGAATTCATCCTTCTTAAACATGGGAGACCACAACTGCACACAGTATTCCAGGTGAGGTCTCACCAGTGCCTTGTATAACGGTACTAAAACCTCCTTATCTCAACTGGAAATACCTCTCCTGATGCATCCCAAGACCGCATTAGCTTTTTTCACGGCCATATCACATTGGCAGCTCATAGTCATCCTATGATCAACCAATACTCCAAGGTCCTTTTCCTCCTCCATTACTTCTAATTGATGTGTCCCTAGCTTATAACTAAAATTCTTGTTATTAATCCCTAAATGCATAACCTTACATTTCTCACTATTAAATTTCATCCTATTACTATTACTCCAGTTTACAAGGTCATCCAGATCCTCCTGTAGGATATCCCTGTCCTTCTCTAAATTGGCAATACCTCCCAGCTTTGTATCATCCACAAATTTTATTAGCACACTCCCACTTTTTGTGCCAAGGTCAGTAATAAAAAGATTAAATAAGATTGGTCCCAAAACTGATCCTTGAGGAACTCCACTGGTAACCTCCCTCCAGCCTGACAGTTCACCTTTCAGTAGGACCCGTTGTAGTCTCCCCTTTAACCAATTCCTTATCCACCTTTCAATTTTCCTATTGATCCCCATCTTATCCAATTTAACTAATAATTCTCCATGTGGCACGGTATCAAACGCCTTACTGAAATCTAGGTAAATTAGATCCACTGGGTTTCCTTTGTCTAAAAAATCTGTTACTTTCTCGAAGAAGGAGATCAGGTTGGTTTGGCACGATCTACCTTTTGTAAAACCATGTTGTATTTTGTCCCATTTACCATTGATTTCAATGTCCTTAACTACCTTCTCCTTCAAAATTTTTTCCAAGACCTTGCATACTACAGATGTCAAACTAACAGGCCTATAATTACCCGGATCACTTTTTTTCCCTTTCTTAAAAATAGGAACTATGTTAGCAATTCTCCAATCATACGGTACAATCCCTGAGTTTACAGATTCATTAAAAATTTTTGCTAATGGGCTTGCAATTTCATGTGCCAATTCCTTTAATATTCTTGGATGAAGATTATGTGGGCCCCCCGATTTAGCCCCATTAAGCTGTTTGAGTTTCGCTTCTACCTCAAATATGGTAATGTCTACCTCCATATCCTCATTCCCTTTGTCATGCTACCATTATCCCTAAGATCCTCTTTAGTCTTATTAAAGACTGAGGCAAAGTATTTGTTTAGATATTGGGCCATGCCTAGATTATCCTTGACCTCCACTCCATCCTCCGTGTTTAGCGGTCCCACTTCTTTCTTTGTTTTCTTCTTATTTATATGACTATAGAACCTTTTACTATTGGTTTTAATTCCCTTTGCAAGGTCCAATTCTATTTGACTTTTAGCCTGTTTCACTTTATCCCTACATGTTCTGACCTCAATAAGGTAGCTTTCCTTGCTGATCCCTCCCTTCTTCCACTCCCTGTATGCTTACTGCTTTTTCTTAATCACCTCTCTGAGATGCTTGCTCATCCAGCTTGGTCTACAACTCCTGCCTATGAATTTTTTCCCCTTTCTTGGGATGCAGGCTTCCGATAGCTTCTGCAGCTTTGATTTAAAATAATCCCAGGCCTCCTCTACCTTTAGATCTATAAATTCTTCAGTCCAATCCACTTCCCTAACTAATTTCCCTAATTTTTGAAAGTGAGCCCTTTTGAAATCAAAAACCCTAGCTGCAGATCACTTGAGCCAAGACTATCCCCTACAACCATTTCTTCTATGAGGTCCTCACTACTCACCAAAACCAAATCTAAAATGGCATCCCCTCTAGTTGGTTCAGCAACTACTTGCTGAAGGAATCCATCAGCTCTGGTTACAGGCCTATCTATTCTTCTCAGTAAGGAGTCCCCAATCACACAGACCTGCCTTTTCCTAGTGACGGTGCTATTCTCCAGTCTATCCCCTGTTCCCTCTGGCTGCAAGTTTTTTCCATTCCTATTCTCCCTTGTAATCCTCTTTAACCCATCCTGTATCCTCCTGGGGCTCATATTTGGTGTAATCTCCATTAACTTTTCCCCTTTTCCTACAGGACTTATGTGCCAAAACCTGTTCCTCACATCACAGACTGTAAAGATTCAGTTCTGGAACGTTCTGGCAAGAGGTCATCAACTGTGGCCAGTGGATATGGCGACATTTCAATACCCTGCTCAGTGGCTTCAGGTCTGTGCAGATGTGTAATTTGCTTGATGGCTTCTTTACTACCATGCTGCTTACTCAGGCTGTTCTGGCCTCTAGAGATGCTCTGAAACCCCTGCTCTGCAGACTTTCAAGTTCCTTGAGCACTCGATTACACAGTGTCACTGGAATTTTCTTTCATGATAAGCACATAGATTCCACTCTGATGCACACATCCTTTGATGTACTCATCTTTGAAAACATCCCCATGTGCTTTTAAAATTGTCTCCATTGTCTGTGGGACTCCCATTTTTGCTTCCTGCATGGCAACTGTAAAATTCTGATGCTGCACCCTGACTAGGTGCATGGTTATATGACTGTATTCATCAAGAGGAGGTTGCTGTGCTTACTATCCTCCAACACAAACTTTAGTTGGTACCGTCTGTTATTCTTCACATTAGTTACTATGAGATCATATTTTCCTCTGGGCTGCATTATGCTCTCACTGTACATTATTGGCTTGCAACTGCTTTTTGTAATGGTGTGTTAAACTCCAGTTCACCCTGAGGAGTCACACTGCAGGAGGTACCACTATCCAACTGAAATTGCACAAGGCTTTTCCCATTTAACATTGTTCCATTCACAGGAGATTGGTATTGTCCCTTGTTGCTTTCCTGTCCCAACAGCCTGAACCTGATATTCTCTCTCACTCAATGACAGAATCATAAGTCATCACCGTTGTCTGATGTGCCATCCCCTTCATGTACAAGTCTGATTCAATCTTTCTGAGAGCTGCTTCTGCTCTTGCACACACTGCTAAAATAGTTCAACTTACCACATTCCTTGCAATGCTGTCCTAGTGTGGGATATTACTTTACCCACTCACACTGCCTCCCACAGTAAATGCAGCTATGGATATGGAACCATGGCCACTTGCCCAACTTTGCTGTGGTCTCACTTCATGTACTTCTGGCATGTTGTGCCTCCCTAAGGTTTTTACCCTCTCAAAATTTCCACTTGAAAATCTTGTAGTGAGCTGTAGCTCACGAAAGCTTATGCTCGAATAAATTTGTTAGTCTCTAAGGTGCCACCAGTACTCCTTTTCTTTTTTGTATATACTTTGGAATGTTGTAGAACTACACAAATACTGCGAAAATACACAATAAATTGTGGATGAACTATTGGGATAAAATGAAACATCTTCACTGGTCAACCCTCCAAACTATAATTCTACCTCTTATAAACAGAAATTCCTAAATATTCTTTTTGCATGTCTTACATAACAATGGAAATCAGAAAAGGTTGTCAGAGTATATGCATGGGCTCCAGAAAACTCACAGTGTGCTGCCTATGATGAAAAGGCTTAACACTGAAAAAAATCGCAACACCACTTTGGAATCCTTGGGCTAGACAAAATGTTATAAAAGACTGTTTCTTTCACTCTACTTTCTAGGGCCCTGATTCTCAAAAGATGTACACAAATACTTATCCCTGTGCACTGAGATTAGTCCCACAATATTGATGGTATGTAAAATTAAAAATGTCTGTCTGACTCTCTTTACAAGGTCATCAGGGCCTTTGCAAAAATCAAAGTTCTGCCAGATGTAGGAAGAATCTCTAGGATAGTTCCTGCATGTATTAAAAAGAAGTGTTTTTTTAAAATTTTTCTTCCATGTTTGGCATCTGACGGGAAATAGCTATATTGCCAGGTTGATCTGGGTCTCTCTCATTTAATAATTTCCCTGCCATTGCGGTGGCTGTAACACTTTGGTCTAATTTCAGTTGTCGGGTTTAATGTACGGGTGCTGGCTGGTGTTGGCGGTCTGGGATACATAGGAGTGCCGAGTAAAGTGGGCTTTGGGGTATGCTGTTATTATGTCTGCTGCTGCATATTTGTACCTTTATTAAAGTGGAATAAACAGTTTATTCTGAGTCCATGTCAGTCTTTGCAGTGTGCCTTCCATCTCCATGGCAACAAAGACAGCAGGCCACAGGAACCCAACTCCCAGTCTTAAACTCTATGACTATGGCCATCTGAGTCCCAGGAAGTCCTAGAATTAGGACTAGGGCTGTCCAGATGCAGCCAAGGTCTGCAAGGTTAGATGCTTTCATTACAGTATGTTTTCTAAAATTTGGATGGAATCCTACAAGGAAGGGTTATAAAAGTGGCTGCAGCAGCTGAAAGTCCAGTTGAAAGGTATAAAAAGAAAACAAGGAAAGGCTGTCTAAGGTATGCAAAAGCATTGACTCAAACTGTGACGAGGCTGTGGACCCAACTGATCTCACATCAGTATAGATCAGGAGTACCTCCGCTGAAGTCAAAAGAATTATGCAGCGGTAAAACTAGTGTGAATGAGACCATAATCAAGCCTAACATGGATCTTTCACCTCAGGAAAAAAAGGGGGTCTTTTGTCTGGGTCTATTCATATTCCAGAAAGGGGTTATAGTACTTTTTTGTATTATGAGAACTACTGTCACTGACACACAGAGAGACCCTACAATGCAACAGCAGTAACAACCTTCAGCTCCTTTAGAAACGTGCACTACATTTACACCATCACATGGAATGGTGCAGGTTCAATTTCATGTCACGTTCCTTTGCTACAAGAGCCAGCAGAGGCTATCAGTGCTATTGAAGCAGCATATTCAGCTCCCTTGTGAATGGGGAATAATTACCTGCTCCACAGCATCACCTTAAGCTAAGTTTAGCCTAGCAACTGCTGTGAATTAGGGCAAACTCTTACAGGGAAGTAAGAGCATATCAGAATTAGTTAACAGTCTTATTCAGGAGAAGGTTTGGAAAGGAGTGAACTCATCTGGCCAGGAAGAGAAGAGATCCAGAGGACCATATGACAGGAAGAGAAACAATCCTAGGGTGGAATGAAACAAGCCAGCCCAAGGGAAGAGCCCAGAATGTATTTGCTAGCTCTGGAGAGGAATGCAGTAGCACAATCCTGTTATCCCAAAGACCTGGGATGTCTTGGGGACAGCAGAACCACACTGCACTATATATTGATGAACCTCTTCTAATAGACATGGTTATGCAGAGGGGTATTAATGATAGGCTGCAGTTTCCCCCAGTTAAAAGGAGGTTTAGCCACCACATGAGGCCTTAAGAGCCTTGCAAAAATAATTTTAAAAAATCATTTCATGTTACATCAATATAAAAACCAACAAAAAAATACCTGAACAAATTTTCCCCACAAATGACTTTTATGACTTTTCAGGAAAAATATGACTCAGAGGATGAGATCTTGTATAGTAGGTCTCCTCCAGCAGCAGTATTTGATGACTAAGAAATGAATAAGCCTCCAAAACCAGGGATTTATAAGGGACAAGCTGACAAAACCTCACCACTGAGTACACACAGTATTTGAAAAACTGGATATGTAACTACCTATTCATTCAGCACATGAAATCCATAACTCCAAGAGGATAGCAGCAGGGAGGAATGGCTTTTGGGAAATATTTTAAATAGTTTAAATAAATTACCTATTTTACATAAGCTAACTATTCAGGGCTACATTACAACCAAAGAGCATAGAAGTTGCATTGTTGCAAGGCAGTGTGGCATGTGGCTGAACCAGGGAAGTGTTTGAAGGCATTCTGCCTTGTGAGGATACATGGCTAGCCTACACCTCCCACATTAAAATAATTAGATATTTAAAATCAAAATAAGTAAGCAAACATATAAGGCACATTTTCAACCAGTCCACATCACTCAGATAAAACAGTGCATGTTGTTATTTTGCAGCCTGATACCCTTATCCTTTATTTCTCCCACAGAGATCTGTCACCTCTCGTTGTCTTTGTCTCAAACTCTCTCCTCGGGGCAGGGACACTATCTTTATCTGTCTGTACAGCTCCATATACGCTGACGGTGATTTATAAATGACAAAATAATAATGGCCAGCCATGGGGCATATTTAGAGGACCCATAGTTGGCCTTCAGCCCTCATTTTGGGCAACCCATTGTATGTTATTGAAGGGCTTACAAGTTCAAGGCCTTTATAGTGTACAAGGCACTAAAGACGCTAGTATTCCATAGCAGCCTATGTATTTTGCTTTTATTTTGGGGCTAGTTTGGTCTCTTCATGCTCCCATCATGTTCTCTTTGAATAACTATTCTGATCATTTTGCTTTTTAGTGTCTCTCATAGTTTTATACAAAAGCACATTCTTTCCTTCCCCTTTGCCTCTTTGTTCTTTCATCTAGCTCCACAGGATCCATTAATGCTTTGCATTTACCTTTCTTCCACCTTTTCACAATGACAGCTATCAGCTCACGAAGCTAATTATCTACAGTCATAAGATGAAGCAAAAGAGAAGTGAACAGGTGGACTGCCCTTATTGTATTGTAATTTGGAATACAAATCAAGACATTTCAACAAAAAAGCAGTTGTGCACTGTACTGGAGATTCACAATACCATCGTATAACATGTTAGATACCCCCAAACAACTGAATAAAAGAAAGAAAGATTTCATGCCAGAAACTTATCAAGATGAAGGAAAATACTGCTGCCAAAGAAAGCTCAGCATTACATGGATAGCAACTGTCTGAAAGATAAAGCAAATCTTTAAGTTGAAAGTTAGACAATACCTTTTGGTGGGTGAAGTTTGTGACCTGTTTTCTCGCACCATCCAGCTGGATGAATGTCTGAAGAATCAGCATTCACCCAGAAGTCGTAACAATCCAAGTAGTCATCAAAATGGAGTCGTATCCTGTAGCCTAAAACCTAAAAACAGTTTGCAAAGTGCACAACTTAGTAAAAGTACACTTGAGCATATTAGTCTCTGTACTACAATATATTCAATGTGCATTCAACCAACTTTTTATTTTTGTTCATGCCAATAATATAAAAACAATGCAGCTTAATAAAGGGAACAACAAAAAGCAAGGCTGCAATAGATCTGAGCACCTCTCTGATGAAAACTGCTGTGTAAATGCTAATAATAAATAATAATAATATTATTATTCAGAGTATGAGTGGCACTTAACATAGTGCTAAAAGAAAACAGAAATCTGAGAGGTGTGTCCAGAATACCTCTTTTGGAGGATAGGTCATTATAACAAGGAGATAATGAGAATCATTATGTAAGAAGTGTAAATGTGAAAGGGGAGATCCCAAAGGACCCTATTCCACAGTAAAAAAAGTCACCTTAATGCCTAAGAGTGGAAGAGGAATTGCATCTCCTCTTCACTGCTAAAGTCTCCTGGGTGCTAAATGTCCCTACCATTTCCCACACTTTTCTGGGTGCCAAATGCCACTACTATCCTATAACCAGTTGTCAAAGCATCCAGCTTCCCCAGGATATCTTGTACAAGGCAGTCTATTTGTCAAAAGACAAACCAAGCATTTGCTGCTACTGGCTTTTATTATTCATAATAATGGCACCTGCCACCTTTGCAGCCAATCACTTCTGTAAGGGAAGGGAAGGGCAGGGAGTTCATAGCCAAGGCCTATAGCTCTTACCCTGGTTCTGATCCACACAAAAACACTTACGCCACTGAGTGGTGGTAGGGCTGAGAGTTTTCCTGCTGATTTCTCTTTGGCCATGAGAGGGAGCTGCCATTCAAAGTCACAAAGCAGATCTGTTACAAACGCAGCTCTCTAGAGAATAGCTTGGGATACAGGAGGACGAGAGCTCGCAACATTGCTTGCGCTGGTATATGATACCACCCCACTCCTGTGAACAGATGGGAGCCGAGGAAGACAGGCGGTAGCCAACACGTAACATGTATGCAGGATGATATGCCTACCTAACACCTGCAGCCAGTGTGTGTTGCACATTGTAGGGAGAGTGGTCACTTTGGATAAGCTATTACCAGCAGGAGAGTGAGTTTGTGTGTGTGTGTTTGGGGGGGGGGGGGTGAGAGAACCTGGATTTGTGCTAGAAATGGCCCACCTTGATTTTCATACACATTGTAAAGAGAGGTTTCAGAGTAACAGCCGTGTTAGTCTGTATTCAAAAAAAGAAAGGGAATACTTGTGGCACCTTGGAGACTGGCCAGTTTGTTTGGGCGTGGGCTTTCGTGAGCTCCAGCTCACTTCATCCGATGAGGTGAGCTGTGGCTCATGAGGGCTTGTGCTCGGGTGGATTGGTTGGTCTCTGGGGTGCCACAAGTACTCCTTTTCTTATTGTAAAGAGAGTGGTCACTTTGGATGGGCTATTACCAGCAGGAGAGTGAGTTTGTTTGTGGGGGGGGAGGGGGGGGGAGAAAACCTGGATTTGTGCTGGAAATGGCCCAACTTCATTATCATACACATTGTAAGGAGAGTGATCACTTTAGATAAGCTATTACTAGCAGGAGAGTGGGGTGGGAGGAGGTATTGTTTCATGGTCTCTGTGTATATAATGTCTTCTGCAGTTTCCACAGTATGCATCCGATGAAGTGAGCTGTAGCTCACGAAAGCTTATGCTCAAATAAATTGGTTAGTCTCTAAGGTGCCACAAGTACTCCTTTTCCTTCTCTTTTTGCGAATACAGACTAACACGGCTGTTACTCTGAAACCTGTCATTGAGAATTTAGGGGTGGTTTCAAATAGATCAAATTTAGTATCAAAGCAACAAAAGGGAATTCATGTACTCTTTGCACTATTCTTTTTCATATTTAATTTACTTAAACCTGCCATAACTTAAATGTAACTCAAACTGAAAGAATTTTCAGTTTGCCACATTAGAATTTCACAGAACCCAGTGCACTTTGCCACAGAATTCAGGTCCAGCTTACTACAGAGTACTTAAGGCCTTGGTTACACTGATCTTTCAAGTCAGCATGTACAGCAGAAGACATGTCAGAAATAGATATTTCCAAAAGGAGGATATGATTAGAGGCTGTGGAGGGGCTCAGAAATGAGGGGGTAGGAAAAGAACTAAACTAAACTAGGACTATGGAAATATAATCACAGTGGTACAAAATAATGATGGTAGACAAGAATGAATATCAGGTGTTCCTGTTTCCCCATTCCCTAACTTAAGATATTTAAAAAAAAAAAAGAGAGAGAGATGAAGATACAACTCTGTCTCTCTCAATTACACAATTAAAATCCATGGAACTATTCACAGGGTTAGATACTACCCAATGTAAGTAAAGGTGGCAAAATTAAACCTGTAGTATAAAATTAGCCTGTGGAACTTGTAGCTACAGGTCAATAAAATAGAAAAATGATTACCATATATACTCATTCAGAAGCTGAATTTTTTTAGTAAGAAAGGGAAGCACCAGAGAAAGGGGTTGGCTTATGAACGGGTATAGAGAAAGGGGTTGGCTTATGAACGGGTATAGAGAGAGGGACAGGTGGGACACAGCCCCTCCCCCCAACAGAGGGAGCAAGGAGAGGCAGCACAGCCAGCAGAGCCAGAAGGGAAGAGGTGGGGCCAGAGTCTCTCTGCTTCTGTCCACGCGGCTCTCCCCCCAGCCTCCGAAGCGGCTGCAGTTCCGGGGCTGGCAGGCTGCGGCCGTGCTGCCCGGCCTGCCGGAGAAGCTCCAGCCAGGCCAGAGACATCCTCCCTTGGCCCTCCCCAGATAAGATGGGAAGGGATGGGGAGAGTGTGGGGGTCCCGAGTTAGGGGAGGGGTATTGTGGGGGGTGCTCACAAGAGTTACGCCCCTGACCCCCAGCTTCTCCCCCACAAAAAATTTCCCCACCAGTTGCTGTCCTGGCCCATCAAGGTAAGCAGCTGGCAGACCGGGACACTTTGTTTACTTAGGTTTACCTCCGTACATGCGGACGCTCGTGGTAAACAAACCATCTCGGCCTCTAGCAGCTTATCCTGATGGCCCGGGAGCCAAAAAGTTTGCTGACCCCTGAATTATAGGGTCGGCTTATGAATGGGTCATAAAAATTTTTTTACTTATCCATCTTGGGATGGGGGTTGGGGGGGAGGGTGGCGGGCTTATAAACAAACCGGCTTATGATCGAGTATATACGGTAGATAATGTTATGAATGAGCATAGCATCTGTAGTTAGAATAAAAATTCAAGGGCTATGAATTTTCATGCATCTTTATGTTCTTTATATTTTCTCTTTTAAATATAGATTTCTCCAAAATTAAAGAAGTGTACAGATACTTATGTATCACCATAACACTATAATATTATGTATATGTATTCATATCCATGAACATGTGTAATTTCCTTGATATTTAGATATTGTTTTTAATATGATTTTTGTACAAGTTAATAAAATTTTATTCATTAGGAAAAAATATTCCCTATGGCATAGCATTAGGCAATTAAAAGCCTAACAGTAGTTAACACCTTCCTCTGAAGAATCTGTCACTGACTATTACTGGTAAATGCAGCACTAAACAGACCACTGTTCCAGTACAGTATTTATTGTATTCTTAATATACTTCTATTCTCAGCCTCACACTTCATTCAGGTACAGTTCTGGTGCTTACCTCAGCCACAGTGAGAATGCAGTACATTGACTGGTGTTCAGGATCCACTCCTTCCAGTTTCATTCCTACTTTGAATCCATTTTTGCCATATGGGAAGGACTGATACTGGAACAAACAAAAACAGTTTCAATATTTCAAAAGAAATACTTCCAAAGAAAGTTAAAACACTTGTGTAGTGCAAAACACGATTATTATTACTTATCTTTATGCAGGCACCTACTCAAAATGAAGTCTCACAAGTAAGTACATTTGGGTAAATTTCAAGCTTTTAAAATCATATGACAGAAAACAGAACTCAGCGA
Organism: Lepidochelys olivacea; assembly: GCF_965140295.1. Taxonomy (NCBI): domain Eukaryota; kingdom Metazoa; phylum Chordata; order Testudines; family Cheloniidae; genus Lepidochelys; species Lepidochelys olivacea. The sequence goes on along the minus strand of NC_140413.1, from coordinate 99,928,028 downwards.
ACCATGGAAAAACTGGCTGACAGTGCAGTCATTAAAGACTTTAAAATGCAGAAAAAAATCTGTTAGGAGGAGCTACCAGGAAAGCCACCTCAGAACAGTAGAAAATGCTGTGTTTCATCAACTTTTTAAATAACTTTCTAATTAAAAAAACACAGTACTGTAAGTTTAATTACTTATTTTGTACAGTGACACCCTCTTGGCAATCACCATTCATGGGATGATCAGATAAAATACTCTGAAATGCCTTTTAGTCTCTACATTTCAGACCCTCAAAGATGAGTCACAAAGCAGATACAGAACAGCCTTCATATATAAAGATGGCCTCTCACATGGTAACATTCCCTTTGCTGTGTACAGTAGAGAGAAATATTGGGCTCTGACTAGCCTCTTTTTCCAGGAGGATTCTGGCAATCAATAGAGGACTGGGAACATGAGATCACATGAGGATGAAGACTAAGCTGCAGCCTTCAAAAAAGGGAAGAGGGCAGAAAGGACGTCTTAGGGAGTCAGGTACCGGCTTCCTGTTATATATCTTGACTCTGTGCTCCAGACAAAGTTAGAACTCAAAGTCATCAGTCCTTAATACTTTAATATAAAGAAAAAAAGCAGAAAAAATATTAATGAAACAAGGCAAGAGAGTGAAACTCTGACAACACCACCTTTTGTAAACTATTAAGATTTTAAGCTACTCAGGTAAGTAAAGTATTTCTTTTGCACTCAGTGCTGTATGACACCTAATCAGTGGGCAACAAAAAATTAACAAGTGGGAAAAGGTTTTAACATTTTTAAAATTAGGGTCATGCCCCGACAATATTCCTTCCTACAATGGGTTAAGACATAAGTATTTCTACTCGAGTCGGAATTTACACCTTGCAACTCCAGTGTAGCTCTGATCAAGCGAGCATGCTACAAACAGAAGAGCAGCCACCACAGCATGAGGAGCTAGCTGCCCAAATACATAGGTAGGATCTCAGATGAGATCATACTCGTGGCATCCAGCCCACCCCGCTGCTCGCACAACTGTGGCTCCACTTCTATCTTTAATGCGCGAGCTCTATCTAGTGTGAGTACATCTCCTTGAGATGGAAATGACATTTTGTGTGCCAGCATAGACATATGCCATGACTGTAATTAATTGCAAAGCAGGAAAGTGTACAATCAAAAATATTTTATTATTGCTTGATAGCTCATCTTTAACCACATTCTGTTTTTTAATCTCACGATGTACCATTAAAGCTTCATTAAAAATTGTCATAGAAACTAATAATCAATGCCCAAATCATTCCTATAGTAAACACAGGCCTTTTCCATTAAAAGATATAACGTATGATCAGGTCATACACTTTTCTTAAGATTCAGAAAGAAGATTTTAAAAGAATATATTACATGCTGTATGTACTGATAAATAAAAGATATGCTTGAATGACAGGGTTGCAGCACGATACACCCATGTGCCCAAAATCTTAGAAGTAGGGAAATAAGAGGAGGAAATATTAGTGCATTCCTTTCCACCTTCATACTGCCTACAACACGGTATTCAATAACACTCTTCAGTGCTCCATAAAGATCTCCCTTCCATCTCTAACAGACACCCAAAAGCAATACATACAACATAAGTTTGATGAAGCTGGGGAAACACAAAACCTTAAGAGTGATCTCACATGCTTTTATATTAGTTATATCAACATAACAGTACATCTGACGGTCATACATTTCATGCATTTGGGAAGTTATTTTGCCTTAATCACCACTGAGGTCACTGTCCAGGTTTTGCGTTAAAGTGCAAATTTCACGTAGATGGGGTACATACTGCTTTTTGGTACCTCTTGGAAGTGGCTTTTTTTTTTTAAATCATCAGATTTAATTTTGGTAAGTTTATCTTAGCGCACATATTTGCCACTATGACTAAGAGTTACGAAATACTCAATAAGCAAACAATCCTGATGTATAACTGACATTCTAGGAAACAGCATGTAAGCGGTACCAACATGCTCAAAAGACAGGCCCCAGAGGGTAAGTCTAATCACTGGAGCTGGGAGCCTCCCAGCCTGAGTAGACAAATACACACTAGCAGGGCTTGAGCAAGTTCAATAAAAATAGCAATGAGGACGTTCCAGCTCAGGCAGAAGTTCAGGCTCTGAAGCCCACCTGTCCCTCCAGACTTCAGAGTCCAACCTCCAGCCCAATACCCCTACTAGTGAGAGTCTGTCTACCCAGGCTGGGAGGATTGCTCCTAGCTGCAGTGTAGACATACCCAGAATGGCTTAGATTTCTTGCAAAGGGGGAAGAAAGATGAGAGATTCCCTTCCTTAAATAATTCACCAAACACCAATTTTTCCATAGTTATTATAAACTTTCCAAAAATTTCAAATTGCACTGCCAATACATCAAAAATTCTGTAGTTAGCCAAGCATTATAATCCATTTTTTGTGTTACTAAAACTCCAAGTCACAAGATATTCACCATTCTTACCACTATCAAATTGAAACTCTCACAACCTTAACTATGGGTCAGCTCCTGTTGCACCACAATAAAGCTAAAGTTTAAAATGTTGTGCAAGATTGTAATTATATCATAGATCACCTAAGATACAATTGCATTGGGCTTACTATATTTACCTTTGCACAAACATTTAAAGATTTTTTTTTTTGGCAAAAGGAGGCCAGCATAGGGAATGAAAAGAATATGGAGGTTCAGGCGGTAGAAACCCTGTTTTGACAATCCCATATGATGCGAGAAGGAATAAAAAGAGAAAAACAGAAGTGGGATCATAATACAGGAGAGTTAAAAGTATAAAATAAAAGAGTCAGTTATTCCATTTTACCAGAGCAACTGCTATTTGTTCAAGTCAGAGCTTAGAAAAAATATCTACAGAAAAGCTGATTAAAGTATTGAGAACAGTAGGATATTCTGCCTTTCCCTAACCATATGTAGGAACAAAATATTGCAGGGGCACAACCGTTTTTTCTCTCTCACACACACACACATGCAGTTCCTGTCCCAAAAGAGCTTACAGTTTAAGTATAAGAAAAGTGCCAAGAGGTGGATGCAAAAAACAGAGAGGGTAGTACAAGGTAACAGTCAGACAATGATGATTAGAATAAGCAGCAGTAATCACAGTATACCAGCTGCCTAGACATTTTCAAGTGTTTTGCAAGCACCACAACCAAAGGTGAGTTTTAAGGAGGGATCTGGAGGAGGACAATATACAGGCTTTGTGGATTTTTATTGGGAACTCCCTTCCATGCAAAAACGTATGCCAAAAAAAAAGCACTAAGTTGTTTGATGGGAAACTAGACAGATGGGTGACAAAGGTTAGCATAGTTGGCAAAGGAGAAGCAGAAGTTGATATTTTGGCACCCAACAAGATGATAGGTAGGACAGGATTAAGCCATGTTGTGTTTGATACAGTGAAAAAGGAGGAGTCACTGAGGGTTGCAAAGTCAGAGCAACAAGCCAGGAAGATGTTCTTTGTAACAGACTTGTGAAGGGATGTAAGGAGAACAAGGTATCTGGAAAGCCCCAAAATGAAGAGACTGCAGAAGTCACGAATGAGAAAAGGGGGGCCTGAATCAGAGTTTTAGCTATGTGAACAGAGAGAAAAGTCCAGATCTTGGAAATGTGCAGAAATGAGCAGAGAGATTTAAAACAGCCTGAATCCTATATTCAGTGTAGGTTTCATAGGATAACAACAGTCAGATTTATGAGTTATCATTAATTCACTGAGAAAAGCTGGGCAAAAGGTGACCTCACACTCTTCATGACTATTTAAGGAAATCTGTTACTTTAACCATTGTCAGACTTCCCTCAGAGCAAACTGAGAACTTACAAAAGTCTTTATATTCTGGTTATTCTACCTTACAAATTAACTTCCTTATGAATTTCATGGTAATGGATGAGTTTGTGTGTGTATGGGGGTGGGGGGGTGTGAGAAAACCTGGCTTTGTGCTGGAAATGGCCCACCTTGATTATCATGCACATTGTAGGGAGAATGGTCACTTTGGATGAGCTATTACCAGCAGGAGAGTGAGTTTGTGTGTGTGGTTTTTGGGAGGGGGGTGAGAGAATCTGGATTTGTGCAGGAAATGGCCCAACTTGATTATCATGCACACTGTGTAAAGACTTGTCACTTTGGATGGGCTATCACCAGCAGGAGAGTGAATTTGTGTGGGGGGGTGGAGGGTGAGAAAACCTGGATTTGTGCTGGAAATGGCCCAACCTGATGATCACTTTAGATAAGCTATTACCAGCAGGACAGTGGGGTGGGAGGAGGTATTAGTTCATATTCTCTGTGTGTATATAAAGTCTGCTGCAGTTTCCACGGTATGCATCCGATGAAGTGAGCTGTAGCTCACGAAAGCTCATGCTCAAATAAATTGGTTAGTCTCTAAGGTGCCACAAGTACTCCTTTTCTTTTTGTTGATTATCTTGAGTTTCAGAAGAAAACATACCTCTTTAAAAAGCTTAGTAGGTGCTGCTGTAGCCTTTTCTTCCTCCAAATATGAAGCCCAGCACCATGGTTTCTTTCCTTTAGAATATAAAGCTGTGAAGAAACATACAGTGTTAAAATAAATATTTTTGCAAAATTATTGAATTGCTGACTTCTCAAAGAAAGCAAAATCAAAAGAAAAAATTATGTGTGTTTCAAATTTCTATTTTGTAATATACATGTATTTAATTTCTCAGGACTTAATTCAGAAAATCTATTCAAAAACTACTACTCTACTAACGACCTTATTAAATTGCTAACTACTATTTACAGACAAGACTAACTACTATTTACCTTGACAAGAATACAACAGTGAAGAAACACAGCAGACATTGCAAGCTCTGACTCACAGCCATGAGTGGTTAAGAAAGAACTACAAAGCAGGCTGGAGTGGGCCTGCCCTTTATATCCTCATTTGGAGGCATAAAGGGTGCAAGTGCTGCCGAGTAGGTACCGATGGCCAAGAGTCTCTGGCTTGAATGCCCTGGGAGCTTGTGCACCAACAGTGGACAAGATACATGTGGACAATCACTCAAAGGGGAAGCAAACAACTAACAGCATAGCAAAACCCAGGAACGCTGAAGACAGATGCCTCACAAGCTTTGTCATATAATTGGCAGTTTTGCTCACATACCTCACTTCTGGCCTTTGCCTTCTTCACCCCTGCAGCATATATAACTTGTCATTTTAGACTGTAAGATCACTGGGGCAGGGACAGTTTGCGCAGTGCCCAGCACAGTGCTGGCCTAATCCTGACTAGGCAGAAATACCACAACAGAAATAACTAGCATCATCAATTATAGCCTAATTATTTTAACATTTATATAATTTAGATCTGCATAATCTACATCTGTTCTGGGCTCCTTCTGAAGAAAACAAGCAATTATGGGTAAGTGTTCGGAGTACAGAAACTGTTTGGGACTAATACAAACTCATTTTGTTCATTTGCTCATTTTGTGATTTAAACCATATTTGAACTTAGATCTGTAGATATGTTGTCTAACAATAACAGATTAAAATTCTTGCTTCTGAATCTAAAATCATAACCTTCATTCAAAATCCTTTTGCTGAAACCACACTTCAATTAAATAAACTATAGAAATGTGCACAGATCATTCTGCCAGTGAACAGTAGCATTTCCATCAGCAATCCAGTGTTCCTCCTTTATCATACCACTCACACAGTCTCAGCTTTGGAACAAATGTCGGCGTAAATAACACTTAAAATCTTCAGCAGTAAATTACTGTTGTGTCACCCATGGCTCTTCTGCACTCCAGGTGCCTTTGTTGGTTTGCATGGCTCAGCTCCCTGGTGGGTAGCAGAGCTACTTTAGGCTTTCTGTTTGTTAGTGGCCAGTCAGTTGCTGCTAATGTAGCCTCATTCAATATGGGTTCACAGTCTATCACAAGAACTATCCTGAAGGGCCATACGCAGGTTTCTGGTGGTGCATCACTGACATACAACAACTGCTAATTCTGCTGATTTTCCTAAAAATATCTACCATATTAATGGACTGAAATGACTGCACTCATTTAAAAATACTTTGTTGTGCTGCTTTGAGTGGAATACGACCCTTTGGACTGATTGTAGCAATTATTCCTCAACATTTCCATAAATGAATCTAAATTTCATGAACATACTTAGGCTTGGAAGGATTAGATTTTCATCAGTAAATGTCAGTAGACACCACTTTATCTGTATAACTACACAACAAAAGATATTTCAAATGAAAATCGAAATTTGTAGGTAGGTAAAATAAGAAAAATGCTGTTTGAGAACTTATTAGTTTGATTTAAGGATATTTACTTTGCATATTTTGACGTTATGTTGACAATTTGGGTTTTAATGATTATAAATTTTTGACTCAAAGTCTACAGCAGGGTGGATAAAAATCAATTATTTAAAAAAACATCAAAAAATCGGATTTTTTAATTTAAATCGAATTTGTTTGATAAAATGCTTTTTGAGGGGAAAAAACCTATCTAAAGATAGTTTTAATTAAAATACATTATAGCTCAAAGATCTCTCATCATGGAATAGGGTATGTAATTCTAATGTATGAGACAATATATCCATGTAATGTTTAAGAAAAGTTTTGTAAATGAGTTCCAATAGTTCATGGATTGGGGACCCAGTCTTCTGGGGTTCTAGGGGCTTTTGTACAGATTATTTAGGTTAACCTTTCTATTACCCAATGCTCAGTCTAGAACAGTGGTTCTCAAAGCCGGTCCACCGCTTGTTCAGGGAAAGCCCTTGCCAGGCCGGACCGGTTTGTTTACCTGCCACGTCCACAGGTTCGGCCGATCGCGGCTACCACTGGCCGCGGTTCGCCACTCCAGGCCAATGGGGGCTGTGGGAAGGGCGGCCAACACATCCCTTTGCCCGCGCTGCTCCCCGCAGCCCCCATTTGCCTGGAGCTACTGGATACTATCATTTTAGATGCAGTTGTGATAAAAAATAAAATAGGTGAAGTAGGCAGATCTTCCTTTTACAATTTCACCTTTAAAGTAGTGTCAGTGAATGCAATGAGTAATACTAAATGAGCAGTATGGTAATAATTAAATAACTGCATTGACTTATTTTGTTTAGGAGAACATACAGGATTCTGACGACTATCCACCTTCAAGATCACCATCATTGCCTATAGTTTCAGAGTTATCTGCCAATGACAGTGTTGCAGTCACATCATGTATTTCACATAGCCACAGTATATCATCTGTAGCAAAAAGAAAAAAAAAAACTCCATCATCCAGAAACAATCATAGATAAGTTTGTGATAAGAACCAGCAGATTACAAAAAGAGGTCATTGATGAATAAATTGCCTTGTTTGTTTATGCAACAAACTCTCCTTTCCATATGATTGAGAACCCACACTTCATTAACATGGTTCAGTCATTAAGAGCAGGATACAGTCCACCCAACAGAGCAGATGTCGCAGGCAAATTGCTGGATAAAATGTATGAAAGAGAAACTGAGCAGTGTGCAAAAGGTCTAGAGGGTAAAATTGTTAACCTAAGTCTTGATGGGTGGAGCAACGTCCAAAATGATCCTGTTGTATGTGCTTGTGTGACAACAGAAGAAGGGAATGTCTTCCTTACAGAACCAATGGATACATCAGGAAATGCACACACATCAGAATACTTACAAGAAGTAGCAGTAAAAGCTATAACAAACTGAAAAAAAATGCAAATGTCTAGTACGCAGCTTGGTCACAGACAATGCTGCAAATGTATCAAAGATAAGAAATTTAAAAGAGTCCCAAGCTAATAACATGCAGTCGCAGCGCTCATTTGATGCACCTCCTAGCCAAAGACTTCAGTGTTCCAGAAATAAAGGCTAATGTTGAAATTGTAAAATACTTCCATAACAACCACTTTGCAGAAACTGCTCTGAAAAAAGGGGGAGGAACCAAGCTAACTCTTCCACAAGACGTGCGATGGAACTCAGTAGTGGACTGTTCTGAGCACTATATCTATAACTGGCCTAATCGGATGACAGTTTGTGAAGAAAATCGTGAAAAAAAATAGATGGCACTGTCACAGCCAAGGTTCTCAACATAGAGCTTAAGAGAAATGTTGAAGACATGCTGAGTACCCTGAAGCCTATTTCTGTAGCCCTGAACAAAATGCAGGGAAATAGCTGTTTTGTTGCTGATGCTGTTGAAATTTGGATGGAACTGAATGAGATCTTAAAAAGAGAAATATGCAACGACAGAGTTAAATTACAAGCATTAAAAAAAGAATGGGACAAGCACTATCTCCAGCTCATTTTCTTGCCAATATTCGGTACCAGGGTCAAACCTTAACTGCTGAAGAAGAGGAGTTGGCTATGACATGGACGTCCAGCAATCATCCCTCCATAATGCCAACTATAATAAACTTCAGAGCTAAGGGTGAACCATTCAAGAAATATGTTTGATGATGATGTTTTAAAGAAAGTCACATCAGTGAACAGGTGGAAGTCACTTAATCTCACTTTTAACAGCAGTAGCTTCTTCCGCTGTTGTAGAAAAATATTTTCTTCCTTTGAACTAATGCATTCCAAATTGAGAAATTGTTTGGGAGCTGAAAAAGCTTGTTTTTCTTTTCCAGATTAAGAACAAATAGGAAAATGAAGGTGAAGATGACTGAGTTAGCTGCAGAAGCCAATATCTTACGTTTCTCATGACCTGGCTGACAGTCAATTTTTTTTTAAATATTTCATTTAACTATTTCAGTTAAAAACAATTTTAACAAAAACAAACCTGATTTTAAAAAACTTGAATGTTTAACTACATTCAAAAATTCATATACTTGTTTTGTGAAAATATTGTATGTTTGCTGTGAAGAAAAAAAATCCATTTTTATCTAATCCCCCCTATAATTTCTCACAACTGTAAAAATTTAACCCAATAAAAATAGAAAAAATGCTTAAAAATAAATATTATCCATCAAAATTATAAAAAATAAAAATCAAATTCTGCCAAGCCTACCTATATTGTAGTTGTAAACAGTTTCTTCTGCTAAATGCAGATTCTTGAATGACTGTAAAAGTGAAAGGAGCAATCCTATTTATCCAGCACATCAATGGATCTGCTTCTCATTTACACTAAGTCAGCATGAAGGAGCCTTAAAATGCATTATATTGATGCTACTACAAGCACTTTCACATTGCCAAAGTCATGTAAAGGGGTCTTAGGGTACGTCTACATGGCAACGTAAGGCTGCGCTTGAGGTCAGGCTCAAGCCTAGCTTCCCTTGCATCCATGCTGCAACTGCGCTAGCCTAGGATTTGGACCCAGGGTTCCAGGACCCTGCAGGGCTGGAGAGTGAGCTCGAGTTAAGCTGGGACCCTATTGCTTTGCTGCATAGACACAGCTCTGCTTGACTTGGATCCCAGTAGTCAAACAGAAGTATCTCATAATTCCATGGGACAACTTCCTTAATCCTTTCTATCCCAACAATCTGCAATCCATCCAGCTCAGGTCAGCATTAACCCATTCTCTTCTGATCACTGATTTGGACACTATCGGAAAGGCCCCTGGGTTTGCAATGGAGAGCGACTGATCAAGACTTTTTCAAAGCAAGCTGCTTCCTAATAATGTCCAGGGAAGGCAGTGAAGTTTTCCCACAGTGCACCAAGGTCCTAGGGCTAGAGAGGCCTCTCGTGGGGTAAGGGGGTGCTAGGAACTCTATGACATGGTTGCTTTGAATCGGGTCTGTGCACTGCAGTGTGGATGCCCTAGGTTTGAGCATGGGTTAGAAACATAGCGTTAATATTCAATACAGACGTTCAAGCCCAGGGTGCCCTACCACAGGTCAGCTGACTCAAGTCCCACTAATTCTGGGCTTACATTGCAGTGTAGACATATCCTTAGTGTAAAAGAGAGAGAATCAGGCTCCAAGTGTTGGCTACTTTCCTCACAATTACCTTTAATCCACTAAAAATATCATAATTGTTATAAATAATTTAAATTGTAGAATTAGAGAATATAAATCCAGTTCTACAAAAACCACAGTTCTCAATAGACAGTTCCCGCCACCCGCTAATTTCAACTTACGTTGCTTTAAAATGGCCATATCACCTTTTCTTTTTCTTCTGGCTCTCTGAGAGACTCTCAGTATCCTCCCTTCATGATTTTCCTCCTAGATTACAAAATTTAGGAATTTAATATTTTTATTAGTTTTGCAGTCCATTAAAGCTAAAAGAACATATCCATGGTTTTTACATTTATTAAAACAGTTATTGTTGTAGCTCTTTAATATCAAACTTCAAGCTGTAAATTTCTAATGGTAAATAAAAAAATAAAATAAAGAAATAGTCCCAGCAAACATTCTAAGAGCTATGGACAATTCAAAGGGCCATCACACTCTGGAACTCAAACTCTTTAAAACCAGTTGTCATTGTATGAGCTGTGGAGATTCTAGATCACAGACTCTTCAGGGCAGGCTGATTGCAAGCTGGAGCCAGCTGGCATTCTCCACTGTTCTCACCTCTTTAAATACATATATAAAAATAAAAGTTCTTCCTCTAACAATTTTAGCCTTGTCCAGATGTCAAACTATTTTTTCCCCTTCAAGTTCCTTATGAAACGTAAACTGACACAGCTCCTTTTTACTTATTATTTGTGCATCAATAGTTTTGCTAACGCCCCACGTAGTTCAGGGATTCATTTGAGAGATTGCTGCAGTAGGAAGGCAATGAAGCCCAGGGGGGCGGGGGGGACGACGACGACGACACCTTTTGTAGTGATAATCACCTCATTACACAAAGTAAAACTATTTCCCCATGTTTATCCCATCCCCCCCCACCCCCTTCCTCAGATGTTCTTGTCAACTGCTGGAAATGGCCCACCTTGATTATCACTACAAAAGGTGTTGTCCCCCGTCTCCTCCCCCGCCCTGCTGGTAATAGCTCACCTTAAGTGAAAAGGAGTACTTGTGGCACCTTAGAGACTAACCAATTTATTAGAGCATAAGCTTTCGTGAGCTACAGCTCACTTCATCAGATGCATATCGTGGAAACTGCAGCAGACTTTATATATACACAGAGAATATGAAACAATACCTCCTCCCACCCCACTGTCCTGCTGGTAATAGCTTATCTAAAGTGATCATCAGGTGGGCCATTTCCAGCACAAATCTAGGTTTTCTCACCCTCCACCCCCCCACACAAATTCACTCTCCTGCTGGTGATAGCCCATCCAAAGTGACAACTCTTTACACAATGTGCATGACAATCAAGTTGGGCTATTTCCTGCACAAATCCAGGTTCTCACAACCCCCCCACCCCCATACACACACAAACTCACTCTCCTGCTGGTAATAGCAGGAAATGTGCTGGAAATGGCCCACCTGATGATCACTTTAGATAAGCTATTACCAGCAGGACAGTGGGGTGGGAGGAGGTATTGTTTCATATTCTCTGTGTATATATAAAGTCTGCTGCAGTTTCCACGATATGCATCTGATGAAGTGAGCTGTAGCTCACGAAAGCTTATGCTCTAATAAATTGGTTAGTCTCTAAGGTGCCACAAGTACTCCTTTTCTTTTTGCGAATACAGACTAACACGGCTGTTACTCTGTCACCTTAAGTGATCACTCTCCTTACAGTGTGTATGGTAACACCCATTGTTTCATGTTCTCTATGTATATAAATCTCCCCACTGTATTTTCCACTGAACGCATCCGATGAAGTGAGCGGTAGCTCACGAAAGCTTATGCTCAAATAAATTTGTTAGTCTCTAAGATGCCACAAGTACTCCTTTTCTTTTTGCGAATACAGACTAACATGGCTGCTACTCTGAAACCTATTACAGAGCAAGCAGGCATAACCCTAGCGGAGACCCATGTGCTCTCCTGAAGGCCAGAAAGCTGTGGGAGTAATTTTACTCATGCCTGGAAACATCAGCAACACAGCATAGTAAGAACTGCACCACAACAATACAGGTCAAGTATCTAGAAACCAAAGGCAGTATTAAAGCATAGCTAAAATAGGTCAAAGACAATGAGACTACCAAGAAGATGGTGACATGATGCGAATTAAAAAAGTGACACAGTAATCAAAGACATGTGAAAAATTGCTGTGGCTTTAAGCAAAAATATATTCATTTTGAAGAGATCAAAATAGAGAGATTAGGACAGGGACTCTAAAGTAACTTACTGGTTATTTCTTTATCTATACTAAATACAATTTCACAAACTGTGGCTCTCTGCAGAATTTTTTTTTTTAATTATCTGGATCATTTCCTGGACACAATGGGCCAAATTCATCCCCGATATATTATACCATGGATGATTCTGGACAAATTTCTAATCTTTTTTACCCAGGAGTTGCTACTAGACTTTAATATCTGCATTATTTTCTATGGAGGTGCCCTTCATTGCTAGCCATAAGCCAGTACCCTAAGAAAGAACCGAAAGTGTTTGAGATTCACCTTCCCCTACTCATAATGATGAAAATAAAAACTAGCCACAATTGGATCAAAGAAAATCCTGTTAAATGAAAAGATAGACATGAGAGCAATACTCTGGCAAAGATTTTGCATTTAATAAAAATCAAGAAAATTGAACTTATGTTTCCCATAATTGTAATATGATTCTCTTGCAAACAAGCTATTAACTTCCATGCATCACTTTATGTGCAATGCAAGTAATGATTGTTGTAGAAACTGTATATTCTAATTTCCTTATTTTTCTGTCCTTAATGTTCCAACAACACTGTCTTAAGCACATTCCAGTCATTTAATTTCCTTGTTTTGTTTCTTTCTAAAAAAGGGGAAAGAGGAACAACAGAAAAGTGATAGCTGAATTACTAATTATACATAGTTAAATATATAACTGAGGAATCTATTATTCAACTGAAATTTTGGCCGTGTTGGAGCTATGCACCCCAGAGTGCACTGCACTCTAGAAAGAACATAAAAATTGAAACATCAGAAACTGGTGCCCAGCTCAGATTTGCAAGTCCCACTATTATGATATAAAAGTGCACACTGGTTAACCAAATTAGGCTAAATGCTACCTCCTCTACGTCAGGCAAAACTCCTGCTGAAGCTAACTGCGGGATTGGGTTTATGAAGCATACTAACAGTTTCATCCTTCTCTTTCTTGTCTTCTCCATCTTCTTTGCACTCTTCTTTCAGAGGTAATTTTGTTTTTCTTTTCCGACTCCCTTTAGAATCATCTTCCTCACTGCATTCCACACTATCTTTATCCTCCTTCAGTTCTCTGTCATGAGAAAAAACATGGTGACATAAGAACCTACAACTATTCAATTCTTGCTTCCATGAACTTAAGTGGAAGAATTAGGAAAAGGCAACTACCCTGAATGATAGGGAATGATAAGAAAATCCAAGTGCTTGTAGGTCCCTGGGTATCATTCAAAATATATTCTTAGAGCTACTACTGAAAATGACAGTTGTCAAAAGTTAACACAGAAGACATACACCGGTAATTGCAAAAGGAAAGCTGTCATCCTATACTGAACAGATTCTGCATGTTTAAAACAATTTGTCTTTCCCGCCTGGCATCAAAACTCATAAAGAAGCAATTCTTTTGAAATGCTTAAGACTGCAGGGCAGTTTAAAGAAAGGAAAGAACTAGTAATTATTATGACTGACAAATCCATTTGGAATAAGCTGATATGTAACGGCATTAATTGTCAGTCAAGCAACCAAAAAACAGACAGCTTTGAAGCAATTACTTAAAAATGACGAAAAATGCTTTAGAACATTCATGTCAAATTGCCCTAGTGAAATGTACAATTCACAATGAGCATGTAATCAGAAATCTTCATTTGTGATGTGATGAGCTGCATTAGTGCACTGCTGAAATGGAAAGAATAGACAAACTGTCACAGGTTGGAGTTTGTCATATGTAATGTAGCTTTTGCATTTAAATAATTAACTAACCACACCAACCATCTAATCGCTGAGCATCCTAATTCTAGTGATTATGAAACATTGTGCGAGTCTGACACTGACTCATGCAGACCAGAGATGAGTTCTTCACTGTTTGTGTTCAACGGTAAAAGACAATATTTTCTGTGCAACTAAGGAAGTCTTCAACACTTGCATTACACAAGACTCAAGCTCTCATATTCTATAAATGTTTGGGACAAAATTATAAGTAGATATGAATAATTGAAAATTAAAAATCAGAAAATTCAGAGATTAGGTTGCCTCATTCTCACCCCACCTGACCCCACTACTGTTTTATCCCAATATTCTCTCTCATCATGCTGCGTGCATGTCATATTACTTGAGTGTATGTTTTATAATAGCACCTACTTGTTTTTGATGTGATGTGCACATTTCTGGCTGCAAAATTTCCCTTCAGGAACAAACTCTTCTGTGGTACCATCGTGATAACAGTTTTCACAGAAAATAAGCCCATCCACTTTCGTAGCTTCCTTCAACTTCAGGGGAATCCCAGTCTTTTCTGAAAAGGCTGCACAGTGAAAGGAAAAAAAGAGTAATTTCTCCAAGCTACAGTACAAAAAGTAAGAAATTTCTAACCACAGAACAGACCTTGCCAAGCAAAGGGAAGGTTCTACTTATGCCACTACCATTAGCTGTAGAACCAATGGCTATCATCCATGATGGGTTACTGTTCCTCACTCCAAAGGGCTGGCTTTCAAAAGTAACACAGGTTTTAGCATGCAACAAAAGATAAATGCCCATTAACCTTATATTTCTGTTATGAATGGAATGGAGAGGTGTGTCAAAGTTGCCGCCACAACACACCCATTCCTCACTGGCTGCAGCAACTTATGCCTCAGTTGCACCCCCCCCCTTTGGCCTACTGTGGCCATAGGGGTGTCCCGGCCCTCCGGCTGGACCACTGTACAGAGTCCAGCCACTTTTCGGGCCACAGACACCTTTATCAACGTCCAATAAAAATGTATACATATGAAACCTTCAGCCTGCTGGGCTCTGGGGGCAGTCACCTCAGCGCAAGAGTACCTCTGTTGCTGCTCCCTAGTTCGATCAATCTCCCAATCCAGGGGCTGGCATACTCCTCCCCTTTCTCAGGATACAGCTTGTTAGGGCTCCCTCTGAGTCAGGCTTCCAGCTCATCTTTGGAGAAGCCTATCTGGTCTTTTTCCCTTTCTCCCTCTCAGGCACTTCTCACCTCCTCTCCTCCATGTCTTTGCTCCCAAAATGGGCTCCCCCAGCTGTGCTTTATTTCTAATTAGGCTTGGCCCACTCACCAAGTGCACCTAGGCTACATAATTGGCCTTTCACAACCTGGGTAGGGGAAACCCCCCTCATAAGAGAACATTAACATAATGACACAAGCCATCATTTAGCTGATCTTTTTTACTGTGAATTTAGTGCTGCTGAAAGATGTTGCATTAGATGCACTGAAGACTGAGGTCCTTTATCCACTGATCAGGTACAGCCCAGGCAGCAGCTGTGCAGACTTTTCCTTGCCCCCCTGCCAGCATGCCTCAGTCCTGGCCTAGTGAGACTGCTGCCAACTATGAAAAGGAAATTTGGAGAAATTTTCTTTTAACAAACACACACTGTTCTGTAACTAAAATCCTAGGCTACGAGGTATTCTTCTATTACAACCTTTTTCTCCAAAAGATTGTACGTAACTACTCCTGTAGTCTACCAGAGGGAAAAAAAATACACATTTTCCCTCTTATCACTCTGGATTAGGACAACTAAATTTCCCAACATTAGATTCAGGTATTCAGACATCTATAAGCCTAGGCACCAAATGTCTAGGCTTGTAGTGGACATGGCAGCCTACACTTATGGGTAAGATGAAGCTTCAAAAAGAACTGAGGGGAACTACTTAATAATAGAAACCTATCTGATGGAAACTAAATATGACTTTTTTGTAACCCATTTACTTCTTTTAAAAGACAAATTCCAAGTCAAAAGGCAAAACAATTCCTTCTGCTTGAACACTGAACGCTCCTTTAAAGGGCAGTCAAATGAACCCCTGGATCTAGATATGGAGTACTTGTGGCACCTTAGAGACTAACCAATTTATTTGAGCATAAGCTTTCGTGAGCTACAGCTCACTTCATCGGATGCATACTGTGGAAAGTTTAGAAGATCTTATTATATACACACAAAGCATGAAAAAATATCTCCTCCCACCCCACTCTCCTGCTGGTAATAGCTATTGAGCTTATGCTCAAATAAATTGGTTAGTCTCTAAGGTGCCACAAGTCCTCCTTTTCTTTTTGCGAATACAGACTAACACGGCTGTTACTCTGAAACCTGGATCTAGATAGCTCTTCATCACTAATGGGATGGTGTGCTGCATTACACAGCTCAGTGTTCTCAGTGGTTAAGTGACGTCATACACTATCTCTTCCCCCAGTCATGCAGGTCTAGATGTGCACTGGAGGTAAGCATATCTTTATACTGCAACAAACTAATCTGGTACAACGTAAGACGTACATCCTCATCACAAATGTATGCTTAATACAATACAAAGCATTGAACATATTTGATTTGACTAGCAAGAATTTGTTTTAGGTTAACCATATTGCAGGGCACGATGGTGTACATTTGATATTACAAAACTGTAATCACACAGCTATGAGAGGGGACAGAATCTACTCCACAACATATGGCATAGTGCTTATACTATGATAACAAGTCTCTCACCTCCACATCACAGATATGAACTTTCCACAAGTCAATACTAATTGAAAATTGTTACCAGTTGCTTCATGGCTTATCCTTAAGGCTCCGTGTCTGTTACGGAAGTCACGGATTCCGTGACTCTCCATGACCTCCATGACCTTCTGCAGTGGCTGGTGCAGCTGGCTCTGGGGCTTCCCTAGCAGATCAGGCAGCTGCTGCTGGGGCAGTTTGGATGTGGGAGGGGGCTTAGGGCTGGGACAGGGGGTTGGGCTGCAGGGCAGGGGGGCCTCCCCGGAAGCGGACGGCATGTCCCTGTAGCTCTTAGGTGGAGGGGCCAAGAGGCTCTGCATGCTGCCCCTGCCCATAGGCACTGTCCCTGCAGCTCCCATTGGCCGCAGCTCCCAGCTAATGGGAGCTGCAGAGCCGCAGCACATGACAGGGGCAGTGCACGGAGCCTCCGGTCTTCCCTCCCCCTAGGAGCTGCAGGGACACGTGGAGCCAGGTAGGGAGCCTGCCAGCCCTGCCAATCCTCCCGTCCACACCAGCAGGGGTCCCGGGCCACCTGCCTCCCCCTGCCCCCACCAGCAGGGAGTCCCAGCCACTGTTCCCTCTAAGCTGCGTGCGTGCACACAGATCTTAAACCCTGCGCACATGGCGAAACACCACACGCACTCGGGCTTTGGCTGTTTTTTTTTGTGCTTCGGTGGCAGCACAGAAGACTTTTTTTGCACACATGGCCTGTTAAAAATTAGAGGGGACACTGGTCCCAGGCCATGTGCCGCTGCCGCCCCAGTACCAGTGGGGGGTCCCGGGCCACGTGCCACCGCCCACCTTCCCCCCAGCACCAGGTCGCCGCCTACCTCCAGAGCAGCTGTGCCCTCCAAGGCACAAGTTTTAGATAGGGGTATATAGTAAATGCCATGGTCATGGGCTGTGAATTTTTGTTTACTGCCCGTGACCTGTCCATGACTTTGACTAAAAATACCTGCGACTAAAATGTAGCCTTACTTATGGAACATGAACAGGTGCTCTCCGTTCAGTTCCTTATAGACACTGAAGAGATATTTATCAAACAAAATCGCACCAGTTAAAAAGGCTAATAGCAATAATAGTAGTTGGCAGTCTCAGGAGAGAGATCAAGGACTAAACAGGCTGAAAAAATAGTTACCTACCTCTCATAACTGTTGTTATTTGAGCTGTATTGCTCATACCCATTCCAATTAGATGCATGTGCGCCAGGTGCACAGCGGCCAGAAGGTTTTCCCCCAGCAGTACCCATTGGGCCAGGGCAGGCACCCCCTGGAGTCATACCTCCAAGGCACCGAATACAGGGCCCTGCCTACCTGCTGCCACCTCAGTTCCTTCTTGACGGTTTGCTCCGACAGAGGGGAGGCGGGCAGGTATCGGAATGGACATGAGCAACACATCTCGAAAAACAACAGTTACAAGAGGTAACCATCTTTTCTTCTTTGAGTGATTGCTCAAGTGAATTCCAAGTAGGTGATTACCAAGCCTAAATTTGGAGCGTCTCCGCTGTGTAGCCAAAGTGCGCAGGCCAAGGGACTTGAGGGTGGCTCTTGAATCCTTGAGGCTGGCTCTTGAATCCTTGAGGCTATGAAGCCTCGAGTCTGTCTTCTCTGAGAAGAGGGTCAAGCCCTCAAATGGGAGGTCCTGGATGGTCTGTTGGACCTCATATGGGAAACCTGATGCCTGTAACCAGGAGTCCCCCTCATGGCCACCCCCAGTCAGCCACATCCAGGACCAACACCCTGGCCACCAGCTTGCCCTCCTCTACCAATGAGGAGATTTCTGCCCTAGCAGAAACTCTATAAATTCTTCTGGCAGAAACTCTATAAATTTTGCCATAGCCCCTCAGGAGTTAACATCATATCATTATAACATCAAGATATAACATTATATCTACTTAGGACCGCTTGGTGATTTGAGATTCGGAGCTGGAGACCTTCGGTGGAATAAATTTTCCTCCCAAAGAGGTCCAGCTTCTTTGCCTCCCTTTTTTGGTGGGATGGGTCTGGTGTCCCTGGCGCTCCCGCTTATTTGCTGGCCCTACAGCTAGGGAGTCCGGCAGAGGGTGGGTGTAAAAATGTTCAAACCCCTTAAAGGGAACGAAATGCTTCCGTTTGGTCTTCTTTGCCATCAGTGGTAAGGAGGTGGGGGTCTGCCACAGAATTTTGGTGGTCTCTTGAATAGTCTTTATGAGTGGCAGAGCAATCCAAGGGGGACCAGAGAGGGCTAGGATATCCACCATAGGATCTGATGTCTCAGCGATCTCCTGAACCTGGATCCCCAGGTTCTGGGCCACTCTGCTCAGTAACTGCTGGAGTACGCTATTGTCCTCCTGTGCGGGGGCCATAGAAGTTCCCACCACCACCTCATCTGGTGAGAATGAGAACGAGGCCCTAGCTAGGACCGGGTCTTGCTCTCTGCCCTCAGCACCGAGGGGGTTACATTGTGCCGGGTCTTCCAGCGCGGCAACCGATGCAGCGTGGGGCAGCTGGTCCTGCACCAAGGGAGGTGCGAGAGGCGCGTGAGATACCGAAGCCACTGACATAGACCTCCTGGAATAAACAGGGGGTCCAGAAAGGCCACTGGGTCGGAGCCTGCCATTGCCCAGGCCACAGTACCTGGAGGAATTACTGCATTTCCTTCTCTGACGTCGAGTGTCTACGCGATCAGTGTTGGCTTCACTTAGACCTGCAGGACTCCAACTCTGACTCAGAGGACTCGCTGAAGGAGGACCACAGGAGAGCAGTGCCCACCGATGCTAGGGAGCAGTGCCGGGAACTTGAGGACCGATGCAGCTCTTCTACCTGTCCACTAGCAGAAGGGACTGGTGCTGAGGGGATGGTGATCGGCACGGTACCATGAATGGCACTGAAGATCTCACAGGTGTCGCTGAAGCAAAGCTCAGTGCTCTGTCTCGCCTAAGTGGAGAAGGCAATGCTGTGAAGGCAACGAGCTCTCTGGCCACCTCAAAAGTCTCCGGCATGGCTTGCTCAAGACCTTCCTGGAGTCTCGGGGGCCCAGATTCGACTGGTCCGTCAGTGGAGCAGGCGTCAAGAGAGCCCAACTAGGCAGTGCCCCAAGGAGGGTCTCACTGCGCCAGCCTCCTTCAGTACTGGCTTGGGCATGGGTGAATGCCCTCTGTCAGGTCTCTTCTTTTTGTGGGGTACCAGAGACTGGTAACGGTGCCACCCACTGACCTGCACAGAGCCCCTATGCAGGGAACTCTGTCGGCACCAAGGGTTTCTATCAGAGTCCTTCCTCGGTGCCAAAACCTCTTGCGACGACAACGGGGCACTACAAACTGATGCCGAACTGCTCAGCATCAGCTTGGTTGACCCTGGGTCAGAGTGGGGATGGAGGGCAGCCTCCATAAGGAGACTCTTCGGTCACTGATCCCTCTCCTTTTGGGTTCTGGGGAAGAATCCCCAGCAGATTTTGAAATGTTCCTTTTCTGACTTTATCCCGCAGGCACTTTAGGCAGGAAGCGTGGGGGGTCACTCCTGGGCATAGGTTTGCCACATGCTACACAGGGTTTAAACCCCAGGGACCGAGGCATGCCCCGGTACCGGGGGAGGGGGGATGAGAAGAGGCAGGGGGTACCCCCAAACGATATCTTATAGATCTGTACACTAACTACTGTCTAACTATTTACAGGACAAGTCTGAAGACTGCTAAGAAAGAGACGCTTGCTGAAGCAAGAGAGAACGAGCATTCCGGCTAACCATCACAGGCAGTAAAAAAGAACTGAAGTGGCAGCAGATCAGCAGGGGCCTATATTTGATGCCATGGAGGCACGACTATAGGGGGCACCTAAACCGACCCGATGGGTACTGTTCGGGGAAAAAGCTTCCGGCTGCTGCGCATGTGGCACACTTAATTGGAATAGACATGCACAATCACTTGAAGAACAACTACGTTTTCGCCCCTAGAAAGGGTCTGTCTTGGTCAATGGGAAGACATATTAGCAGGCCAAAGTTTTCAGCACTATTGCTTGTGCTGTTTGGTGGATAGCTAGCGACTAACAGTTGCATTCTGTTAATCTGGCATTTTCCACAAATGCTAAAAATAATTATGTATTTAATTTAAAAAGGAAAAAGAATCTGGTAAAATGTACCGTCTGCAAGGGCAAAAAAATGATGGGTGCAAGAAACCATGCAAGTAGCTGTGATATTCTTTTCAGTGCTACCTTATTGATCCTATGTTCAATGTGTACAAAAATAGTACTGAGCATCAGTGACTATGTGATACATCTTTCCATGGATGAAAATGTGTATTTTCCTTTTGCCAGTATTTTAATTTCCACAGAATATCCGGTCTAAACCCCTTGCCCATGCAGTTAAATGCCCATGTAAACCCTTCAATGTTATTACTCAGAAAATTTTTGCAAGCACTCACAATAGTTCACTGTGGTAGAGTTAGCAGTAACAAAGATGTTGCAGATCTAATCTTCCATCAGTTAAGTTGTTTGAGCAACTAATAAACAATATCCTGTAAGAATTGTTTTGCAGTTTACACTATTTTGAGCTGAAGTTAACTAAAGACAATAGGTAAAATCCTTCTTTTCTTTTTAGAACTAACTTCAGCAAGAACAACAAAGTGTAGAATGTTGATGTATTCAAATAGAGTAAGCAATTAGGGCACCTTTTAATTAAAATAATAACAGGCTAGATCACATGAAAATATTTTTTAGTTCTAAACTTAGATAAAAATGTCTATTAGAAGGATACAGCTGAAGTTCTCTAAAATTACTGCTTCCAGATGTTTAATAGAAATGTGAAGTTTTGTGCTTCTTTCTAATTTAAAAGACACTTTGACACCCATTCACACTCAAGTAATTAATAACATCCCCTCAGCTTTTTTCATGAGATGTGTACAGAAGTTGTTAGAGGAAAAGCAACTAAGCAGTTTAAAGCTTTTGGCAACCTTTTATGGAACACCATTAGATTAAAAAAAAAAAAAAAACTATAGCATACAAAAATTAAACAGGTTTCAGAGTAACAGCCGTGTTAGTCTGTATTCGCAAAAAGAAAAGGAGGACTTGTGGCACCTTAGAGACTAACCAATTTATTAGAGCATAAGCTTTCGTGAGCTACAGCTCACTTCCTCAGATGCATATCGTGGAAACTGCAGCAGGCTTTATATATACACAGAGAATATGAAACAATACCTATTCCCACCCCACTGTCCTGCTGGTAATAGCTTATCTAAAGTGATTTCCAGCACAAATCCAGGTTTTCTCACCCTCCACCCCCCCACACAAATTCACTCTCCTGCTGGTGATAGCCCATCCAAAGTGACAACTCTTTACACAATGTGCATGACAATCAAGCTGGGCTATTTCCTGCATAAATCCAGGTTCTCACATCCCCCCCACCCCCATACACACACAAACTCACTCTCCTGCTGGTAATAGCTCATCCAAACTGACCACTCTTCAAGTTAAAATCCAAGTTAAACCAGAACATCTGGGGGGGGGGGGGGTAGGAAAAAACAAGAGGAAACAGGCTACCTTGCATAATGACTTAGCCACTCCAAGTCTCTATTTAAGCCTAAATTAATAGTATCCAATTTGCAAATGAATTCCAATTCAGCAGTTTCTCGCTGGAGTCTGGATTTGTAGTTCTAAACTACAGTTTACAGTTTACAGTTTACAGTCTACAGTTCCAGACACACCCCTGGAACCCCGACCTGGGATATTCTATCTACTACCCAAGATCCATAAACCTGGAAATCCTGGGCGCCCCATCATCTCAGGCATTGGCACCCTGACAGCAGGATTGTCTGGCTATGTAGACTCCCTCCTCAGGCCCTACGCTACCAGCACTCCCAGCTACCTTCGAGACACCACTGACTTCCTGAGGAAACTACAATCCATCGGTGATCTTCCTGATAACACCATCCTGGCCACTATGGATGTAGAAGCCCTCTACACCAACATTCCACACAAAGATGGACTACAAGCCGTCAAGAACACTATCCCCGATAATGTCACGGCTAACCTGGTGGCTGAACTTTGTGACTTTGTCCTTACCCATAACTACTTCACATTTGGGGACAATGTATACCTTCAGATCAGCGGCACTGCTATGGGTACCCGCATGGCCCCACAGTATGCCAACATTTTTATGGCTGATTTAGAACAACGCTTCCTCAGCTCTCGTCCCCTAAAGCCCCTACTCTACTTGCGCTATATTGATGACATCTTCATCATCTGGACCCATGGAAAAGAAGCCCTTGAGGAATTCCACCATGATTTCAACAATTTCCATCCCACCATCAACCTCAGCCTGGTCCAGTCCACACAAGAGATCCACTTCCTGGACACTACAGTGCTAATAAACAATGGTCACATAAACACCACCCTATACCGGAAACCTACTGACCGCTATTCCTACCTGCATGCCTCCAGCTTTCACCCTGACCACACCACACGATCCATCGTCTACAGCCAAGCTCTGCGATACAACCGCATTTGCTCCAACCCCTCAGACAGAGACAAACACCTACAAGATCTCTGTCAAGCTTTCTTACAACTACAATACCCACCTGCAGAAGTAAAGAAACAGATTGATAGAGCCAGAAGAGTTCCCAGAAGTTACCTACTACAGGACAGGCCTAACAAAGAAAATAACAGAACGCCACTAGCCGTCACCTTCAGCCCCCAACTAAAACCCCTCCAACGCATTATTAAGGATCTACAACCTATCCTAAAGGATGACCCAACACTCTCACAAATCTTGGGAGACAGGCCAGTCCTTGCCTACAGACAGCCCCGCAACCTGAAGCAAATACTCACCAACAACCACATACCACACAACAGAACCACTAACCCAGGAACTTATCCTTGCAACAAAGCCCGTTGCCAACTGTGCCCACATATCTATTCAGGGGACACCATCACAGGGCCTAATAACATCAGCCACACTATCAGAGGCTCGTTCACCTGCACATCCACCAATGTGATATATGCCATCATGTGCCAGCAATGCCCCTCTGCCATGTACATTGGTCAAACTGGACAGTCTCTACGTAAAAGAATAAATGGACACAAATCAGATGTCAAGAATTATAACATTCATAAACCAGTCGGAGAACACTTCAATCTCTCTGGTCACGCAATCACAGACATGAAGGTCGCTATCTTAAAACAAAAAAACTACAAATCCAGACTCCAGCGAGAAACTGCTGAATTGGAATTCATTTGCAAATTGGATACTATTAATTTAGGCTTAAATAGAGACTTGGAGTGGCTAAGTCATTATGCAAGGTAGCCTGTTTCCTCTTGTTTTTTCCTACCCCCCCCCCCCCAGATGTTCTGGTTTAACTTGGATTTTAACTTGAAGAGTGGTCAGTTTGGATGAGCTATTACCAGCAGGAGAGTGAGTTTGTGTGTGTATGGGGGTGGGGGGGATGTGAGAACCTGGATTTATGCAGGAAATAGCCCAGCTTGATTGTCATGCACATTGTGTAAAGAGTTGTCACTTTGGATGGGCTATCACCAGCAGGAGAGTGAATTTGTGTGGGGGGGTGGAGGGTGAGAAAACCTGGATTTGTGCTGGAAATCACTTTAGATAAGCTATTACCAGCAGGACAGTGGGGTGGGAATAGGTATTGTTTCATATTCTCTGTGTATATATAAAGCCTGCTGCAGTTTCCACGATATGCATCTGAGGAAGTGAGCTGTAGCTCACGAAAGCTTATGCTCTAATAAATTGGTTAGTCTCTAAGGTGCCACAAGTCCTCCTTTTCTTTTTGAAAAATTAAACAGCTTCTTTCTGACCTTCTTGAGCAGTTGGCACCATCCAGGTTGTGGTAGCAGTGGCCTTTTTAACATTTTCCATCTCTGTTTCATCTGTGATGACTTCCAGGGCACCAAATTCATTCACTCTGAACTGAAAAAACAAAGAAAAATGGGGTGAAATTCTGAAAAAAAAAAAATTGACTGACACTCCCTTAAGGATTATTCTTCCATCCTTTTAGTTTCTTATAATGGTGCCCTTCATCGTATTATCTGAGTGCTCAGTGATACTGCTAATCCCCTAGCAACAGGAAAAGTGTATTTATTATGTCTCTAAAACACAATGCACATGGTGTTCTGTAAAAGTTAATTTAAGCATTTTTCTCCATGTATATACTCACACACACACCATTTACAAATACATACAGAATAGTATGTATCCTAAACAACAACAAAAAAATCAATAGCAAACATCTCAAGGTAAATTAACTTATTCTGCTTTTTTAGCTCTCCCTTCACTGGCAGTAAACCAGTGCTCTACCATGAAACATTTTTGTCAAAGGCCTGAAAGTGATCGAGAAAATACAAGTATTTCACAGAATATTGTAATTTCAGCACCAACCAAAAGCTGATTGTTTCTCCAATGCAAATTGCATGTAAGCAAACATCTCAAAGCAGTTTATGAACTGTCTAATTACCTACTATATGTAATATAACCATCAGCCAGGAACAAGGCTTAGCAATATCCCACACACTGTGCTTATACTAGATCACTGTGATTTATGTCCATCCCGCCTCCAGTAAGAAAGCATCCTCCAAATGCTTTATCAACTGCCATGCTAGCAGATGAGACTAATGTTCAGCTTTCCAGTTAATAAATAAGTCAGTACATCCAATGGGTTGCACAGGTGTAACTAAGGGCAGAATTTTGTTCATGATCTATTTTAGCTGAAAGGATGCAAGTCACCTAGAGCTCAATCACACCTTATACGTGCTGGTACTGTGTCCCAGAGGGATCTCCAGGACGAACTATGCCTCAGAATCCCCTCACAAAGCTCCCTGGCATGGAGAAGAGGCACACCCACTGCAGCACTCCTTTGGCTGAAGGAGTGGGAGGTGGAGGATACTTCCACCTATCCTTGCCACCCTGGCCTGATCTACCCCTCACATTCTTTAGTGTATTTTTGTGCCTCAGGAGACTCCAGAAGGGAATATTCAGCTCCTTGTATTGGGGCACCACATCAAGGGAGTCTAAATGGGGTTTTTCCACATTTAAAAGGGGACACCATCAAGATTAGTAGACCTAAATTTAACTTACTTTGTTTTACTCACATCTGTTTGCAAAGTCCATGTTACCCTAGCCCCCATCACAAAAAGAAAGATCTAATGCTTGACAGAGAAAAAAATGTCAACAGTCCAACAATTATGAGCAAGCCTTCAACAACATATGCAGTGCAAAAATTAACGTTTTGATTAAAAAAAAATCACTTTCAAAGTTTTCACAGGGTTAAACAACCATGAATAAAATATGACAGGTCACTAATTAGGAGCAAGCCAAAGCAGCAACGTCCAAAAGTTGCTAACATTTAAGAGCTCGTTAGTGACCTATCTGAACCAAACTGGTAGTACCAGACCAGTGGACAGGTACACAACACAAATAACACCACAGTTAACACTAGTTGGCAGTTTCAACAAAGGAGACCAGAACTAAATGGGGATGGAACCTGAATTACTGTCTCACCCCTAGAGGAGGTTCCTTCAGGTCAGAGCTAAGGTAAAGTGAAAGGGTTGTGAGAAAGTTTTCACCATCACTGCACATGCTATCCCTTTTCTGCAGATAAATCAAAACTTTGGCTCTCATGGCTGTCAAATCAACAACTTTCAAGAACACTTTAATGCCCCAACCCAGGAAAAAAACTTAAGAACACATTTAAATGCTTTGCTGAATGAGGGTCTAAATAAAGACTGATGAAACACTGTAAAAGCTTTTGAGCTGTTTGTCTGTCTGACTGATAGGTTCTTCTACAGTCCTCCTAACTGTAGGATATGAGCATATTTATTGTTTCCAGAAAAGGTATGTAATCAAAAAATTGCATTTGGAGAAATTCCAAACTCACATTTGCAGGAATTACATGTAAAACTGGCTACCATTTAACATGATCAATAAATCATAAAGTGGTGTAATCTATTAATGGAACCAATGTTAAATATGAAAACACTATTATCAAAGCCCACCAAATGGCAAGAAAATTAATTTTAAAAGGTATCTATTTAAAAAAATTCATATGAATCTATCTTGGATTAAGACCCTGATGCAGAACATGAATCAGAGGCAATCTGCCCAATCAATGGATTACATATTAGAGTATTTTAAATATGTCTTCTACACTTCTAAGGACATTCACCATTAGCCCACTGACCAGTCTGCCTAAAGATTGCTACATCTTACTAGTACCAGTGAAGATCAAATTAGTAAAGGGGTTACTATTGTTCTCCACTGGCTGCAGAAGTTACTTAAGAGCAGAGAGAGAAAAAGGGGGAAAACCTATAGTTAAAATACATTAAACAGAAAAAATAAAAAAGGTACAGTGACTTTCAAGCAACAAATGTTCAACTTCAAAAAGAAATCACAAAATAGAGCCAACAGTACCATCTACTGGGCAAGGTTAGGATAATGAGGTTATAGTAATATATATAATTGGTACAATACCACTGAAAATACATGTGGGAGTAATGGACCAAATATTCTGGCCTGACATCAATGTAATCGAGGACTAACTCAACCAATGACAATGGAATGAAACTGGTCTAACACAGATGTTAGTGAGATCAGAATCCACAGTATATATTGCTCCTCCTACATAAGAGGTAACTAAAGTTAAAGTAAATGAGAGCTATGCTGGCAACATGTCAGGAGAGACTACACCTAGAATGCAAAGGATTTCTGGCCTGAGAGCACTAGGGCTCATGCTTAAAGCGAATGAATGGGACTACTCACGTGCTCAAGGTTAAGCATGTGTTTAAATGTTTACAGGAGTGGTGCCCCAGTTTGAAGCATATTCCAGCAACTCTCCTCTTTTGTATGATGGCGCAACCCACAAACACCTTAGGTCCCACTATATTATAGAAAAATGTTATACCCAAAATGATTTGAAAGAATGTTATTTAGGCTGTAAAAGTTAGGAAATGCAAGAATTTGTTCATACATCCTTCTTTCTGCCTGTCTGTATGGATGCATTATGATTAAGGCTGCGTATCTGTCACTGACTTTCTGTGACCTCTGTGACTTCTGCAGCGGCTGGTGCTGGCTCAGTGGCTGCCCGAGCTGAGCAGTTTGGGTGTGTGGGAGGGGGCTCAGGCAGTGGGTTGGGGTGAAGGGCGGTTCTTACCTGGGGAGAGGGGGGCTCCCCGGCTCCCACCAGCATGTCCCTGCAGCTCCTAGGCAGAGTGGCCAGGGGGCTCCACATGCACCACCCCCACCCCTTCCAT
Source organism: Lepidochelys olivacea (assembly GCF_965140295.1). Lineage (NCBI taxonomy): Eukaryota > Metazoa > Chordata > Testudines > Cheloniidae > Lepidochelys > Lepidochelys olivacea. The sequence continues at coordinate 99,900,193 of NC_140413.1, read as the reverse complement.
TAGCTGCAGTTAGCGGACGATGGGAGCTGCAGAGCTGGCGCTTGTGGCGGGAGCAGCACGTGGAGTCCCCCTGGCCTCCCCTCCCCAAGGAGCTGCAGGGACACACCGGTTGGAGCCGGGTAGGGAGCCTGCCAGCCCCATCAACCCTCCCCCATTCCAGCACCAGCATGGGTCCTGGGTCAGGCGCTGCCGCCCCAGCACAGGTCCCAGGCTGCAGGCCGCCACCCCACGCTCTCCCACCAGCACCAACGATGCTTTCTGATTACTGCCCGTGACCTGTCCATGACTTTTACTAAAAATACCTGACACTAAAACGTAGCCTTAATTATGATACAGTCTTTAATTACATGATCACATACTACTTTTGCCACAGGACCCCTCCCTCATTCAGTGCACAGGACTGACAGTGCTCAGAAAATGAAAAGGAGTACTTGTGGCACCTTAGAGACTAACCAATTTATTTGAGCATAAGCTTTCGTGAGCTACAGCTCACTTCATTGGATGCATACTGTGGAAAGTGTAGAAGATCTTATTATATACACACAAAGCATGAAAAAATACCTCCTCCCACCCCACTCTCCTGCTGCTAATAGCTTATCCAAAGTGACCACTCTCCTTACATTGTGTATGATAATCAAGGTGGGCCATTTCCAGCACAAATCCAGGGTTTAACAAGAACGTCTGGGGGGGGGGGGCGGGGAGGGTAGGAAAAAACAAGGGGAAATAGGCTACCTTGCATAATGACTAAGCCACTCCCAGTCTCTATTCAAGCCTAAGTTAATTGGATTCAATTTGCAAATGAATTCCAATTCAGCAGTTTCTCGCTGGAGTCTGGATTTGAAGTTTTTTTGTTGTAAAATAGTGACTTTCATGTCTGTAATCGCATGACCAGAGAGATTGAAGTGTTCTCCGACTGGTTTATGAATGTTATAATTCTTGACATCTGATTTGTGTCCATTTACTCTTTTACGTAGAGACTGTCCAGTTTGACCAATGTACATGGCAGAGGGGCATTGCTGGCACATGATGGCATATATCACATTGGTGGATGTGCAGGTGTAGAAGATCTTATTATATACACACAAAGCACGAATACAGACTAACACGGCTGTTACTCTGAAACCTCTCAGAAAATGAGGCAGCAGTTTGATATTTTTATACTCATCCTCCAGTTAATGGTCCTTGCCTTATTTACTGCCTACTATCCAAAGCCTGCAATGAAAATGTATTTTTTATTTAAATAATAATAAAAAAAATGCCTATACAAAGGCTTCAGATGCTCTAACGATTAGTATTACAGGATAATGCATTAAAACAATCTTTTAGACAGGAATGCAACCATCCAGTCACCTACAAAAATATTTATTTATACCCCTTCATTGTTTTGGGAAGCATATCCTCAGCCATCTCCAAAACTCCGACCAAACAGGTGTCTTTTCCAATGTGCCCAGAAGATTCCCAAATCTGAGCTATTTTGTCCAATTGGGCGGTAGGGATGCAAATTCCAGAATCCCAGAGCCTTCACAGACTACTCTTTGCCAGTTGTCCTTTCTTTTATGATGAGGGGGATCCAATTCAAGTGCCCCTGCTGACATCCCAGAAACCAATAGGCAACCAGTGGCACAATCCAGAGCATTGGTGACATATAGTCCAATATGTCTCAATAAGCAAGCTGCAATTTCATTCTCCAAATGCCTGTAAGGTGTGGCCCCATGTGCAGTAATCTAACCTTGAGGTAACAAAGACATGGATAACCGTGACAAGGTCCACATCCTAAAGGGAAAGGTTGCACCTGCCTAAACAGACACATGTGGTAACAGGCTGACTGGTTTACCTCTAATATCATTGTTCAAGAGCAGCTATGGGTCCAGAATCAGCCCTAAATTGCAAACCCTGCTCACCAATGGCAGATGCACTCCTTCAATCAAAGGGACTGATATTATCTCCTCCATCTCAGTCCTGCAACCCCCCGTCATCATGCTTGGGTTGTCCCTCAGCCAGCTCACTCCCATCCAAGCCTTATCTCAACTATTCACATTTCTTCAGTCTTTTCAATCTTCTCCCTGGTATTTGAGGGGTCCATATACATTAATGAATTTATCTCCACTGTGAGATCAGACAGCATTATTATCCCCATTTTACAGACGGGGAAACTTGGGACAAAGATTTGCATGAGGCTACACACTGTGTCAGTGGCACAGCCAGGACTAGAACTTCAGGCCTCCTGACTCTCAACCCCTTGCTCTTTCTTCCAGAGCACAATCCCATAGTGCCAGAGGTGTTGTGCAGCCACAGCTCCCACTGACTTCAGTTACAATTGTTAGAGCTCAAGATTTCTGCCCACCAGGTCCTACATGTCTAACGTTCAGAACCCTCACTCAGCATCACATAGGAAGGCTGTGGTAGGAACAGGGGTAGGACTATACTTTCCTGTGTGGCATTCACCTGCCTTAACCAGAAGACCATTCTTTTTCTTCCTGCGGTTCCCCGCCTTGTTCCTTACAAACCTTCCACCATCTAAAGCAAATGAGATAGGGAAATAGCTCCCTTCAGTAAACAACTCTGATTCAGCCCCAAAGAACTATCCATTCAGTGCACTGAATGAGACTAGGGTCCCATGGAAAAACTACTATGTGATCATGTAATTAACGACTGTATCATAATGCATATACGACTGTATCATAATGCATATACATAAATGGGCTGAATTAAGATTTCACAGGTGTGGCAGAGCTCTGACCTTGTCCCTATGAGTCCTGTGTTTCCAGGCGGTTTATACTAACTTCAGAGGTTCACTGTGACCCTCCACGTAGCCCTTCTCTCTCTAGGGCCAGGTACAGTTTACTGAGCCCTTTTCATCATAAGCCAGCAAGGAGGTTGGTGAGAGAACTCCCACAGTCTCTGTTGTCCCTACGGGCTTATTCCAGAACAGTTTAGCCTCCTGTCCTGACAGAGGCCTGTCTTCCCCTCTCAGGAGGCGTTTCTGTAGTGGCCGGTTGGGGGGAACCCGGGCCCGCCCTCTACTCCGAGTTCCGGCCCTGGGACCCTAATAGCAGCAGCTGTTGGCAACCGACCCTTCACTGCCAGAATTGCTACATTTCCCTGGGCCACTTCCCCACAGCTCCCCTGCTTCTCTCTTAACACCTTCTTCACCTTTACCTTAGGGCTCTCTTCCCAGTGGCTTAAGTGTGTCTTCATTACCTAGGCCTTCAGCCGCACTTCCTCTCCTCTGGCTCCCTGGCTCTCCTTGGCCTGACTGGTGAGAGCCCTTCTATAGTATCAGAGGGGCCTTAATTAGAGTCAGGTATTCACATTAGCCTAACAGCTTCAACTGACTCTTTGCAGGCTAATTGGAGTCATGTGTCCACTCTAGCCTGGAGCAGCCCCTGCTCTGGTCAGCCAGGGAACAGAAAACTGCTTATCCAATGGCCACTATATCTGCCTTCTACTACTCTGCTGTACCCAACTGGCCTGGGTCACAGCAACCGAAATTCTGGCATCCTCCTAACTTTTGAGTGCTTGCTTTGCAACAAAATACAATTATTTTAATATAGAGAGTTTATTTCCTGTTTTTTAAAGGGAAATTGTAAAAACAAATTCTATTATGTACAGGTTTGAATCCTGAACCTCTGGTAATGGAGCACAGCTTGAGCTAAAGGACTAACTACATTAGCTGGCAGGAAAAGATTGTTATCCTGAGTGGGGAGAGACCAGGCCACATGCTGGGGCTGAAGGATGGCTGAGGGGAGACCATTCTGGCTTTCTCTCTCTCCCCTCTCCCTGAGGAAGTACAGGAAGCTCCTTTTCCATGTACTGCCCGCATGTTGTGGGGATAGACCACCAGGGCCCTGTGCAGAGTCGAGGGACGGAAGTTTTCAGCTGGGAAGGAGCCTGACCCAGCTCGCTCTTTCCCTCATTCCAAAGAGACTATCTGCTGTCAAGATTCCAAGCGCAGCGTGTGCTGCTCCTGCAGCAGCAGCATGATCCCTGCCTTAGTAACTGACCACAAAAGTTCTAATCTATCATGGCATGCTTTTAACATTTTGCAGACAATGCATGGGACAAAAGAGAAATTGTGATTTTCTAAATTTTATCTCTCTGTAAAACTTGTGTCTAATTTCATGGGACCAAAAAAAAAAAAAAAGTGGGGTGGGGAGGCACTTCTCTGGCCTGTAAGCCTAACTTCAATACCAGACAAATTAGTTGAAACTATAGTAAATAACAGAATTATCAGACACATAGATGCACAATATGTTCGGGAAGACTGAACATGGCTTCTGTAAAGGGAAGTCATGCCTCACCAATCTATTAGAAATCTTGGAGGGTGTCAACAAGAACGTGGACATGGTTGATCCAGTCAATACTGTGTACTTGGACTTTCAAAAAAACCTTTGATGATGTCCCTCACCAAACGCTTGAAAGAAAACTAAGCAGTCATGGGATAAGAAGGAAGGTCCTCTCATGGATCAGTAACTGGTTAAAAGACTGGAAACAAAGAATAGAAATAGTTAGTTAGTTTTCACAACAGAGAAAGGTAAATAGCAGTGTCCCCCAAGGATCTATAGTGGGACCTATGCTATTCAACATATTCATAAATTATCTGAAAAAGGGAGTGAACAGTGAGGTGGCAAAATTACTCACAAAAGTCAAGTCCAAAGCTGACTGCGGACAGTTACAAAGGGATCTCTCACTAAACTGTGTGACTGAGCAAGAAAATGGCAGATGAAATACAATGCTGATAAGTGCAAAGTAATGCACAATGGAAAAAATAATCTCAATTTTACATACAAAATGATGGGGTCTACATTAGCTGTTACCACTTAAGAAAGAAATTGTGGCTAGCTCTCTGAAAACTTCCACTCAATGTAAGGCAGCAGTCAAAAAAGGTAACAGAATATTAGGCACCATTAGGAAAGGGATAGATAATAAGGCAGTAAATATTATAATGCCATTATATAAATCCATGATATGCCAGCACCTTGCATACTGCATGCAATTCTGGTTGCGGCATCTAAAAAAAAATACATATATTAGAATTGGAAAAGGTAAAAAAAAAGGCAACAAAAATTATTAGGGGTCAGATCAGCCTCCATATGAGGAGAGATTAAAAAATGGGACTGTTAAACTTCGAGAAGAGACGATGGGGGTCACATGGTACCCAGGAGGAAAATAACTGCCAAGTCTGGAATCTCCTCATTCCCCACATATCAAATTCGCCTCTAATAATAACTTTCCTAGCAAACTGGCAATAAGGTTCTGTCATAGAAATTTAAATTAATCCCCTGGATAAACTTCAAACTGCTGAATATAGATTCCAATGAAAAAATGAGAGGCAACAAGAGCCCTAAGCCTGAATCACCTAAGCAGATGAAAGGGGAGACCCGAAGGCCACAGCAGAACCTAGCCCAGGATACTGCAGCACTGAAAGAAATATTCACAAGCCAACTGGACTCAATCTCAAATGATATTGGTGACCTCTCTATATGATGTGAAATCCCAAATGGCTCACTTAGAAAATGAGCTAAAAAAGACTGCCATTGAAGCTAATGCATTTAAAGCAACTGTCTCTTTAAAATTAAAACCAAACTGGAAGAAAAACAGGATGACTACAAAAAAAGACTTTGAAGGAACCTTCATCTATTGGCATTGCTTAGGGTCTAAAAGAGAAGGATATTATCAGTTTTCTTCAGAACCTAGTCCCCAACATATTTAAATTGGACCCTCAACTGCCCCATTAGATATTGAAAGGGCCTACTGAATGCCTGGTACTAAAAGACAGGAGTCTGTTTCAATGAAAACCTTTGAAAGAATAGCAGACAGCTGATAACAAAATGTTTTGTAAAAATCTACTGGAAAGTCATCCATCCAAGGGGCATTGCTGGAATTCATATTTTTAATAGCCTGTTCGATCTCATACGTTGAGAAAGTTTTGTCCATAAATAACACTTGTTCAGAAGATAGGGTATTAAAAGGCGGGCCTTCAGTGAAATGATCAAATTTATTAGTCAGATTGGATATCTGATTTATATAACGCTTGACAGAATTGCCTAAATATTATTTATATCTATTGGTTCAAGGATGGGACTCCCATCTTCTTGTAATAAGTAAGATATATTATTGTTGGCTAGTTCCATTTTAAGTCTTCTGGAAAGTAGTTTACCTACTTTATCTCCCCATTCATAATCTCTTTGTTTAACCCTACTGGGTATTAATTCAACTTGGCCGAGTAAGCATTCATTATATTTATATTTGGCGTTGATTAGATTTGACCTACGAGGTTTTTGTTATTTGGGTCAGTCTTGTGCACTCTCTCCAACTCATCTATTTTCTTGGCCAGAGTCTAGTAACTTGAGTCTCTCTCTCTCTCCCCTTTTGGAAGGCATACTTTATGCACTGACCCCTTATAGTAGCTTTCAGAGCATCCCAAAAGATGGCATCTGAGGTATGTGAGTGATCATTTCCTTGTATGAAATTAGAGTTGACTGACATGCAATGAAATTTTGCATTGTTTAGTAGCTTTCACCTAGAACAGTGGTTCTCAGCCTGTTTCTTTCTGAGCACCCCCCACAACATGCTATAAAAACTCCACAGTCTACCTGTGCCACAACAACTGATTTTCTGCATATAAAATCCACGGCTGGCATTATGAGGTAGGGGCTTCAGCTTTCTGCCCTGGGCCCCTGCGAGTCTAATGCTGGCCCTGCGTGGCAGAGCCCCTGAAACCTCCTCACCGCCTCCCAAGGCCCCTGTTGAGAACCACTGACCTAGAAGACGTTAATAAGGTGTAATCAGTGTCTATAGTAAGTAGAATTGGAGCATGATCTGAAATTAATATAGTATCAATAGTTGCTTCTAGGCATGCTGGAATCGGTTCTAAACACACAAGAAAAAAGTCAATTCTGGCGAAAAATGAATGTACCGTAGAGAAATATTTACACTCATGGTCCTTGGGGTGTCTCAGACTCCATATATCTTTTAAAACAATTCATTCATTAATAAGGAGGGTTGGCCTGTTGTGCTCTGAGAGCTGAGTCTCATGTAATTGGATTTGTACAGATGTCTATCTAGTGTAGTATTGCAATTGTTTCCCTGTTCGTGTAGGTAAGCAGCCACTACCAGGAAGGCTTTGGAGAATACTTGGAGGGACTGTAGACAGTCCAAAGGCTAGTACTCTGTATTGGTAATGATCAGTCCCCATGATGAATCTGAAGAACCGTCTGTGAGCAGGGTGTAGGATGTGAAAATAGACGTCTTGGAGGTCAAGGACTAAGAACCAGTCCCCCTGTTCCAGTGCTGGGATAACGGTTGATAGCGTAACGGTCTTGTAGCGTTGTAGTTTGATGAACTTGTTGAAGTTTTATTGGTCTCGGATTGGTCTCCACCTGCCAGATTTCTTTTGGGTCAGAAAATAATGGGAATAAAAACCCTTCCATCTGTGTTGGGATGGGACTGATTCTCTGGCTCCCAGCTGCAGAAGGTGCTTTATTTATTCTCATAGAAGGTTTTCATGAGAAGGGTCCCTGAAGAGGGACAGGGAGAAAGTTGGGTGAATGGGATCAATAGGAATGGGATGAAATATCCTTTGTTCATGATTTCTAGGACCTATTTCTCCAAAGTGATATGCCGCCAGGATGGACAGAAAGGGGCTGAGCAGTCGTCAAACTGGTGGGCTGATGAAGATGGTTGCAGTGACCGGAACAGGGGCAGACTTCTCAGGGCCTTGAACAAACCTTCAAAATTGTTTGGATGTGGGTGTGTGAAAGGTAGCCCCTTGAGGCATCAATTGTCTGAGCTTCATATGGAGCCTGTGTTGTCTTCATTGTGGGTCGTATTGTCAATGAGGAGTGAAAGGTGGAGGTAGGGACCTTGGGACAGGTTGGTATTTTCCCAGACATCTCTTTGGTGCTGGCGTATATACGCTGAGAGAGCAGAGAGTTCTTGAGAGTCCTTTAGGGAATGTAGGGAGAGTTGGTTTAATCTCCTCCAGATCTTTTTCCTGTTCTTCTACTGGTAGTGAATCAGCCTCTGGTGGTCAGGAGACAGAAGAGGATGGTGAGCGCGGATGTCTCCAGCTCTGTTCTTTGGAAGACTTTGGAAAATGTGCTCTGTATATAGCCCAGTATGGCCCGATGAAGGGATTGGTGCGTGGGGTTGCATCCATGGGGATCCATACCAGGGCCCTGATTCGGTCCCAGTTTCCAAGCAGCGAGGACATGCAGAGAATGCTTTTTGGGTACATCCCAAATATAAGGATGGGACGGAGTATTCCTCATCCTCTTCCTCACTGGGGAAGGGTGAGTAGTGCTGGAGAAGAGACGTGAGATGGAGAGCTCGTGTCGGAGTAGCAGCAACTCAGGCATGTCAGATACCATCAGATCTTTTGGGTAACTGAACTCCTGTGGAGGAGAGAGAAACTTCATTGCCACTGGCAGTTGAGTCGGTGCTGGGGTGAGGGGGACTGCATTCCCTGGAACAGCCAGCAGATCGAATAGGTTTACTCAGCGCCGAAGGCTAATCCAGTCCTGAGGGTCTCCTCGGTGCCAGTGTTCACATCAGTGCTGATGGCTTGCTTAGTGCTGCGAATTTGCTCGGTGCCGCTACAGATGTCCTACCAATAGAGATGTCAGTGTCGAAGCGCCTGAACTTGATTTGGCTGGGGCAGTCGGTACAGTTTTTGAATGTCCCGCACTGTGCTCCTCTGTGTCAAGAGACAGTGCAATCGCCTTTGGGCCTGCCCATTTAGGGTCCTTAGACCTCTCCTTAGCTCCGGTACCAAAGGTACTCAGACGATCACAGAAGCTATGTCTCACCCCTGAAAATGTTGAGGGTATTGAATTCACAGTGGATGGTGTTCTGCCAGACAGTTCCTTCGAGGGCAAGGTGGTGGCCCGTTTCTTCCCGTCTGCATGGGAAACAGGATTTTCTCTTGGAAGGATGCAGCGAGTGAGGGTCAGTTGATGATCTAGCTAAGCATGAGCACCGCGTGGGCAAAGTATCTGGACTGGGGTCCGAGGCTGGCCTCGAGGACCTCTCTGGGTTGGAAGGGCAGGAAGCGGAAAAATGTATTCTAAGCTAAGAACTAACGGGGAGGGAAGTACGAGGAATTTTTTTTTTTTTTTTAAGGGGAAGAGGACATTTAAAGGAAAGGAGTAACTATTCAGGTAAACAGGTCAGGGTACTATCTTAGGGCTCAGAGGATAGAAGGGGTCTGCTCCGGATTCTGTCCCAGACCAAAGATGGTTAAGAAGGAACCAAGGGCAGTTGGACCACTCAGCCTATAGATGCCACTCATGGCACAAGACAAGGAGGAGCACATGTGTAGTCCAATGGGCACTGCTACCAAAGATCACCGATCCTAGTTGCAAGGGGTGCTACCGCACCTATAGTGGAGCACTTGTATGGATGTTACTCAAAGAAGAATTTATAGGTGACTTAATCCTTAGCAATACCCTCTCAATCTCAGTCAAAGAAAAATGGGGGGAAAAAAAACTTACCCTTAGTATCTCAATAGAAACCTGGGAGGATATCTGGCTTACTGTGAAAGATACTTCAAGTTCTTCATCCTTGCAATTCTTCCAGAACAAGATATTAAACAGGTACTACTGGACTTTAGAACATTTGCTTAAGGCTACATTGGCAACACACAGCAAATGCTAGAGATGCAAATAGCCACACGCCAACGTTCTGCACATCCTCTATATCTATCAAAAACGTATGTGTTCTGGAACACCTTATTCTGGGCTGTCTCGAAAACTTAAGTGTTGCTATCTTTCCTTCTCCAAACTTATGTGTTTTATGGGTGCCAGATAAATCGGTATTACCAGTTAACATTAAGAAATAGATTGCAGTACTATTTTAGCAGCCAAAAGAGTTACTTTGAGAAAACAGAAATCTGCAATTCGTCCCTCATACACAGACTGGCTTAGTGAGCTCTCTACAATTGCATTAATGGAAAAAATGACCACTTGGAGAAAATACAAGTAGGGCCCTACCAAACTCATGGTCCATTTTGGTCAATTTCACAGTCATAGGATTTTAAACATTGTAAATTTAATGGATTTCAACTATTTTAATCTGAAATTTCATGGTATTGTAATTGTAGGGGTCCTGACAGGAGCTGGGGGGGGGGGGGGGTCGCAAGGTTATTGTAGGTTTGCGGTACTGCTACCCATACATCTGTGCTGCTGCTGGCAGTGGTGCTGCTTTCAGAGTTGGGCAGCTGGAGAGGGACAGCTGCTGGCTGGGAGCCCAGCTCTGAAGGCAGAACCACCAGCAGCAGCAGCGCAGAAGTAAGGATGGCATGGTCTGGTATTGCCACTCTTACTTCTGCACTGCTGCTCGGGGGCACTGCCTTCAGACCTGGGTGCTAGGCCAACAGCCACCACTCTCTGGCCACCCAGATCTGAAGGCAGCGCAGAAGTGAAGGTGGCAATACCGTACCCCCCCTGCAGCTCCCTTTTGGGTCAGGACCCCCAATTTGAGAAACACTGCTCCCCCCCAAAGAAATCTGTATAGTAGAGGGTAAAAGCACACAAAAGACCCAATTTCATGGGGGGAGACCAGATTTCACGGTCTGTGACGCGTTTTTCATGGTTGTGAATTTGGTAGGGCCCTAAATATGAGGATGTCAAATCACACATGAAACTATTACATACTTTTGCAATTTAGTACATATTAATGCCCAGTACACATAGGTTATATTCTCACTCATTTATCTATTTAGTCACCAATAACTGATGCCCTGTATGACCTCTATGGGTTCAGGATTCGTTTGTATTTTTTCCCTAGGTTTTGCAAATAATGAACATTGAATTTGTTATTTCCATTTCATGCATGTATTTATATGTTTTGTTTCATTATGTGTTTGTACTTTACATAAAAACTATAAAATAAAGTTTCCAAAAAAAGAAAAGAGATGACTAAGAGGGCATATGACAGAGGTCTAAGAAATCATGAATAGTATAGAGAAACTGAAGAGGGAAGTATTATTTACCCTTCATATAACACAAGAATTAGGGGTCTCACAATGAAATTAATAGGCAACAGGTTTAAAAACAAACAAAAGGAAGTATTTCTTCACACAACAGTCAACCTGTGGAACTCACTGCCCTGGGATGCTGTAAAGGCTAAAAGTACAAGTAGGTTAAAAAAAGAATAAGATAAATTCATGAAGGTCATTCATCAATGGCTAATAGGGATGCAACCCCCTGCTCCTGATGTCGCTAAACCTCCAACTGCAGAAACCTGGGACTGGATGACAGGGGATGGATCACTCCACACTTGCCCTGTTCTGTTCATTCCTTCTGACACATCTGGCATTGGCCACTGTCAGAAGACAGGATACTGGCTAGATGGACCATTGGTCTGACCCATTATGTTCTCATGTACTTCAGTATTCAAGGAGAACAGTTTTAATGATCATAAGCTCCACTTTGGCGGCACACACCCTACAGTCAGAGTTACCTCCTTTAAAACTTAGCTGGGAGTATCCCACATCACTCTAATTAACTGACCACACTCTAGTGTTTATGTCCTGTATAATTTTTCATTTGTTCTAATGGACTAACCCTTATATATTTTCAGGGTGATTTTTTTTTTTTTTTTTTAGTAAATACCACATTTATTTGTTCCTTTTTGTTTGGTTTAATTGCCATTTGTTAGCTGGACATAGTGACCTCAAGTAGTATCCCTGCAATATACCACAGTTCACTTTGGAAACACAACAGTTAAATAAAGAAACTTAAAGCACTCCATAAATCTTCAGTAACTCCAGCAGGAAGCAATTTTAAATTATTACAGCTTTTCCAATTGATAAAAGCACTTAAATCTTGAAGTGATGGTGTTTCTGTGTGCATTTAGCAAACGGTGATTTTTTTAAAAAAAGGTATTTATACATGCTCTTCACTTCAGAAGTTATCAGCTCTTCAACCCTGCCTAGCGCAGAGCAATTGGAAAGCATTGAAGCGTTTCAGATCTGCACATGCTACTTAGTCTACTGAAGAGAAGAGTTATAAACTTCAGCATTACACGCCGTGCGTCTAAAATACCAGAGTTCCAGTGTGTTTACTTCATTAAAACTATCTGTACTAAAATACAGTAGAAGGATCTTCGCTATATTACTCTCAAATCTTCCTTTTCAAATGTCAAACTACTTAACTACAATTTATAGTTTTCTCTGTTCTCTGAATAATCCTAATTATCTACATTTCTCGCATTTATACCTTTTATAATAATTATTTTTTGGCATTCATTTAGCACATTGCATGTTCAAAGCATTGTATAGATTTTAACTAACATTATATTTTGTGAGCTATGTGTATCAAAATATATTTCTGTATCATGTTCTGTCCAAAGATCTCAAAGTAGTTAACAAACAATAATTAAGCTTCACAACATCTCTGTGATGTTGTATTCTCACCATTTCATAAATGTAGAAACTGAGGCATGGATAAAAAGTCTGCTGCAGAGCTGGGAATAGAAGTCATAGCACCCAACTCCCATCCCTATATTTGAGTCAGAAGACCATGCTTCAGTTACTCAGGACAAAATGGTATCTCTTTCTGTGCTTTCAAAAATCTCTATTTCACAGTGAACAACAAGAGAATGTCTGTAATGAGTGCGGGACAAATACTGAGAAAAGTTATTTACAAACATTTCAGGAATTCTAATCACATTTCAATTTGACCACACTCAAGACTTTTTGAACATTTATATAAGCACTTTTTGTTCACTTGTATTCATGTAAATGCAATGGTTCGTGTAAAAATATGCTTGCTCCTGCAAGAACACGTATTTGTGCTAGAAGTGTGTGCCCTAACATCTTTTACTGGTGGGACTGGGTATGAATATAGTAGAGAAAGAGCAAGGACAGAAAATGATTTATTTTAAAAACAGACAAATGCATCATCCGATCAGAGAACTCAAATACCATATGACCTAGATGACCAAAAACAAAGCTCAAAGAGATACTGAATATTCAAAACAATACTCACAGTTTACGAACATTACACAAGAATATTTGAACAATTGTGAATAACCAACAAATCTGAAAGAGGCATGACATGCTCACAGACAATTTCCAAACAGATAAAAGGGTTAATTCAAACAACAAATTGTTTGCTGTGAATAGTTCTACTGTTATTTATTACTATTTTTTGTGGTAACCCCTAGCAGCCCCAATCTATGACTAATCTGTAAGGAATGTGAGCTCTAGTTTTGTGTTTTTTTCAACAAGAAATTTTCACAGGATTTTGCCATTATATTTCAATGTAAATATCTAGTGTTTTTAAACCCTTGCGGAATTAATCTGTTTTTCATTTATGAAGAATCATATTTCTGGTTTATCACTTTTACCACTTCACCCCCTTCTCTGAATCCCTCCACTGGGCTCCCTCTTTCCCACTGCGCAAGCCCAGACTACTTGTCTCCACTTTTAAGGTTGTACACTGACTATCCCCACTCTATGAACCTTTATGTTCTAGTCAGCTGGTGAGCCCTACCTTTGCTCTGCCAACATTATCAGTCCATCTGTCAACTTTTCCAGCGTATACTTTTATGCTTTCTGCCATGCAACCTATTATGTATGGGAGGAGCTCCCTCTTAAAAAAAAAAAAATCAAAAAACCAGAGTCCCTACAATATCTTCTTTCTTAAAAAACACCTGTGCTGTGATTCCTTTAAAACACAAAAGAACAGTTAGGCAGTTGGTAGGCTATGATCACTGCTAATATAGTGAACATATTGTAATCTTGTGCTCCCCTGCCCGTTTGCCATATCCACCTGTTCCCTTTCATTGTATAGTTAGATTGCAAGTTCTTTAGGGCAGGCACCATCTATTTATTGTATTCGTAGATTCCAAGGTCAGAAGGGACAACTGTAATCATCTAGTTTGACTTCTTGTATGACACAGGCCACACAACTTCCCAAAAATAATTACTGTTTGAAGTGGAGAAGGTTTTTTAAAAAAATCCCAATCTTGATTTAAAACTCAGAAAATGCAGAAATTAATCCATCCAAGATGAGCAACACAGGATTAAAGAAACTATAAGTTTCAGAAGGTGAATAGCTTTTATTTTTTCCTTTTACATTTTTTCCCCCATAGGAATAACAGAGACTTGGTGGGATAACTCACATGACTGGAGTACTGTCGTGGATGGTTATAAACTGTTCAGGAAGGACAGGCAGGGCAGAAAAGGTGGGGGAGTAGCACTGTATGTAAGGGAGCAGTATGACTGCTCAGAGCTCCGGTACGAAACTGCAGAAAAACCTGAGTGTCTCTGGATTAAGTTTAGAAGTGTGTGCAACAAGAGTGATGTAGTGGTGGGAGTCTGCTATAGACCACCGGACCAGGGGGATGAGGTAGATGAGGCTTTCTTCCGGCAGCTCACGGAAGCTACTAGATCGCATGCCCTGATTCTCATGGGTGACTTTAATTTTCCTGATATCTGCTGGGAGAGCAATACAGCGGTGCATAGACAATCCAGGAAGTTTTTGGAAAGCGTAGGGGACAATTTCCTGGCGCAAGTGCTAGAGGAGCCAACTAGAGGGGGCGCTTTTCTTGACCTGCTGCTCACAAACCGGGTAGAATTAGTGGGGGAAGCAAAAGTGGATGGGAATCTGGGAGGCAGTGACCATGAGTTGGTTGAGTTCAGGATCCTGACGCAGGGAAGAAAGGTAAGCAGCAGGATACGGACCCTGGACTTCAGGAAAGCAGACTTCGACTCCCTCAGGGAACGGATGGCCAGGATCCCCTGGGGGACTAACATGAAGGGGAAAGGAGTCCAGGAGAGCTGGCTGTATTTCAAGGAATCCCTGTTGAGGTTACAGGGACAAACCATCCCAATGAGTCGAAAGAATAGTAAATATGGCAGGCGACCAGCTTGGCTTAATGGTGAAATCCTAGCGGATCTTAAACATAAAAAAGAAGCTTACAAGAAGTGGAAGGTTGGACATATGACCAGGGAAGAGTATAAAAATATTGCTCGGGCATGTAGGAATGTTATCAGGAGGGCCAAATCGCACCTGGAGCTGCAGCTAGCCAGAGATGTCAAGAGTAACAAGAAGGGTTTCTTCAGGTATGTTGGCAACAAGAAGAAAGCCAAGGAATGTGTGGGCCCCTTACTGAATGAGGGAGGCAACCTAGTGACAGAGGATGTGGAAAAAGCTAATGTACTCAATGCTTTTTTTGCCTCTGTTTTCACTAACAAGGTCAGCTCCCAGACTGCTGCGCTGGGCATCACAAAATGGGGAAGAGATGGCCAGCCCTCTGTGGAGATAGAGGTGGTTAGGGACTATTTAGAAAAGCTGGACGTGCACAAGTCCATGGGGCCGGACGAGTTGCATCCGAGAGTGCTGAAGGAATTGGCGGCTGTGATTGCAGAGCCATTGGCCATTATCTTTGAAAACTCATGGCGAACGGGGGAAGTCCCGGATGACTGGAAAAAGGCTAATGTAGTGCCAATCTTTAAAAAAGGGAAGGAGGAGGATCTGGGGAACTACAGGCCAGTCAGCCTCACTTCAGTCCCTGGAAAAATCATGGAGCAGGTCCTCAAAGAATCAATCCTGAAGCACTTGCATGAGAGGAAAGTGATCAGGAACAGCCAGCATGGATTCACCAAGGGAAGGTCATGCCTGACTAATCTAATTGCCTTTTATGATGAGATTACTGGTTCTGTGGATGAAGGGAAAGCAGTAGATGTATTGTTTCTTGACTTTAGCAAAGTTTTTGACACGGTCTCCCACAGTATTCTTGTCAGGAAGTTAAGGAAGTATGGGCTGGATGAATGCACTACAAGGTGGGTAGAAAGCTGGCTAGATTGTCAGGCTCAACGGGTAGTGATCAATGGCTCCATATCTAGTTGGCAGCCGGTATCAAGTGGAGTACCCCAAGGGTCGGTCCTGGGGCCAGTTTTGTTCAATATCTTCATAAATGATCTGGAGGATGGTGTGGATTGCACTCTCGGCAAATTTGCGGATGATACTAAACTGGGAGGAGTGGTAGATACGCTGGAGGGGAGGGACAGAATACAGAAAGACCTAGACAAATTGGAGGATTGGGCCAAAAGAAATCTGATGAGGTTCAATAAGGATAAGTGCAGGGTCCTGCACTTAGGACGGAAGAACCCAATGCACAGCTACAGACTAGGGACCGAATGGCTAGGCAGCAGTTCTGCGGAAAAGGACCTAGGGGTGACAGTGGACGAGAAGCTGGATATGAGTCAGCAGTGTGCCCTTGTTGCCAAGAAGGCCAATGGCATTTTGGGATGTATAAGTAGGGGCATAGCGAGCAGATCGAGGGATGTGATCGTTCCCCTCTATTCGACATTGGTGAGGCCTCATCTGGAGTACTGTGTCCAGTTTTGGGCCCCACACTTCAAGAAGGATGTGGATAAATTGGAGAGAGTCCAGTGAAGGGCAACAAAAATGATTAGGGGACTGGAACACATGAGTTATGAGGAGAGACTGAGGGAGCTGGGATTGTTTAGCCTGCAGAAGAGAAGAATGAGGGGGGATTTGATAACTGCTTTCAACTACCTGAAAGGGGGTTCCAAAGAGGATGGCTCTAGACTGTTCTCAATGGTAGCAGATGACAGAACGAGGAGTAATGGTCTCAAGTTGCAGTGGGGGAGGTTTAGATTGGATATTAGGAAAAACTTTTTCACTAAGAGGGTGGTGAAACACTGGAATGCGTTACCTAGGGAGGTGGTAGAATCTCCTTCCTTAGAGGTTTTTAAGGTCAGGCTTGACAAAGCCCTGGCTGGGATGATTTAACTGGGAATTGGTCCTGCTTTGAGCAGGGGGTTGGACTAGATGACCTTCTGGGGTCCCTTCCAACCCTGATATTCTATGATTCTATGATTCTAACTGCAATAGTGGATAAGACCAATGGCCTTGTAGTAACCTGGCCAGCAAAAGAGGCATCAGTGTAAGGAACAAGACTTTGCAACAAGCAGCTATGGAATACCCAGCTTACCAGGAAAGTTTCTTCCTAACCATCACTACTTAGAGGCTGGTTTATGCCCTAAAGCATAAATGTTTATATTCCATCCAAAACTTGTTTTTAAATCCTTACTCTAATTCTAGATGTACTTGTTATCCACATAAACATCCAATCTGTTTGTGAAGTCTTCTAAACTCTTGGCCTCCATGAGATCATGTGACAATGCATTCCTCCAAGCTAATAGTGCACTCTGCGAAAATGTATTTTCTTTCATCAGTTTTACATTTTCTGCCTTTCATTTCAGTTTCATTTAACATTCCTTTGTTCTTATATTATGAGAATGGATTAATAGATTTACCTAATCTATCTTCTCTATTCCATTCAGTATTTTGTATACCTTTATTGTGTTCCCTCTTACTTGTCTCTTCTCTAAAGCCCAGATTCAGGAAAGCATATAAGCCATGCTTAAATCCAATTAAAGTCTAGGGAACTTAAGCATATGTTTAAATTTAAAGTTCATGCTTTCTTGAATAAGGATATACTTAAGCATATACTTAGTGCATACCTGACTTGGAACCTCAGGTATCAGACCCAATCTTTTCAATCACTCTTCACATGGAAGTTTTTCTATGCCTCTAATAATGTTGTTGCCCATTTTTGAGCCACTTCTGTTTCTGCCACAGTGGATAAAAAATCAATTATTTATTTTAAAACAATTAAAGCAGATTATTTTATTGAAATAGGATTTTTTAATTTAAATTCAATTAAATAACCTTATTTAAAATTAAATCTGAAATTAACAACCTATGTTAAGCCCTTTACTTACTACAATGTATTTAAATAATTTAAATTAAATACAAAAATAATATTAAGCAGTACATGTTTGCTGTCAAGTTTTAAAGAAAATCAAACCACCGACCACATGGAAATCACTGACTAAGCACCTGGAACTTAAGTTTGTTGAAGTGCTGAACCAGTTTTTGACAGCAAGACCCTTCTCTGCTGGTGCAGAGAGAATATTTTCTTCATTTCAGTTAATTTAACTAGTTCAGTTAAATGACTAGTTCATTCAAACTTAATACACCAGTTGGAAGTTAAAAAAACAAAACAAAACAAAAAAACACAGGAAAACACTTGTTTTCCTCTTCCAATCTACGAATAAAAACTAGGTGAAAGAGGGTAAATTCTACTAGTTCTAAAAACTTGAAGGACATGATAATCAGAAACAATCAGTTCAATTTACTAATTACAGGCAATACCTTCTTTGTTTAATAAATTAGTTAGTTTTAAATGCAAAACATGTTTTAATAAACTTTTTGATAAAAAATGTCTTCGGTATCTAGCATATTTAAGGTAGTTCTATTTAATAATTTTTAAAAGCTGTTTTTGTGCACTATTAAATTTGAATTTCCAATAAAAAATAAATGAATAATCTAGTAAACAGGAAATGCATCATTCACCATTTTCTAACATAAAAATATAAAAATTAAGAATCTGATTAAATATAAGGTAAACTATATAACTGCTTAAAAACGTGTACAGATGTAGTGCATCCTCCTGGTTAGCAGAAAGAAGCATCAAATTTAGTGTAAAGGCTATATTTAGTTGCCAATCGACATACTTTAATAGTTACCATCCAATGAAATCAACCTCTCTCTAGGAAAATAACTAAAAAGTACAAATGTAAGACTCAATTATACTCTATGATTTAAATCAAGGCTTCCTGCTTGCTGATTTAAATCATTATTAAGATTGGTGATCTAACTCACTGTCAAAGCAATCCACCCTCGTTTCTGCTCTCTCTTGTGTGAAATAAGGTGACTAGAGCTAATCACAGTACTCCAGCTAAGGGTATACCACTGATTTATATAATGGCATTGCAATATGTTCTGTCCATCCTATACCTTAGGCATTCCAAAATATTATTTTAATGTAATGTAGTCAAAAAGACATTTATAATATATTTATCCTAAATCTGAAACCCATTTCCCACTTTCTAGGGCACTTCATTCCAACAACACAATCTTAAAGCACCAGTGGACATACAGTTCTTTAACCCAGAGCCATTTATAAATGAATATCTGAGACCCTCTTTAAAAAATATACTATAAAAACACCTCACCAATGTCAGTCTGAGTGGAATTACGTAAAAAATTATATTTTCATTAATAAGAACTTTGTGAGAAAGGGTCTCCGATATAATAACCATATCTTTTGTTAAACAGCTGAAGGCCTTCTGCAAGCAGACTTGAAAGCCTAAAGAGAAAAACCAGAACTACTAGATATAAATGTATATTTGATTTTTTTTAAACTTTAGTATTTCAGAATATTTAAAATATTACTTATCATTACATCCTAGTAAACATGCAGTCATGATCTATACTTTGGAAGAGAGAAAACAAAAGTATTATTCAAATTTCTAAAATGTCCTAACAATCAGAAGCATTCATTTGATACCCCTACTGGGGTGAATTTCCCCATTTATGTGCATCTTTCGTACAACAGAATAGAGAAAGACATCGGCTACAACAACACTGCAAACAACAATAGATTTTGAATCGACAGTACCATTTTAAAGTTGATTGTTCAGCCTTAGATTTTGAGACTTACTGGCTTTTGGGCACTTGAACTCTGGCTTAGAGTTGTACTCCTGCTTATCCTGTGTATATGTGACAGGTGCCATTTTAACAGACACCAGGGATTAAACCAGGGACCTCTAGAGCTAAAAGCATGAGTTTCTACAGCTTCAGCTTAAATAGCCTTTAGCTGAGGGCTATAACAGACACTCATCCTCTGTGAACCAGGCAGAAAGAGGAACACAACACCCACCTAGCAATGGGTGACACATATTCCCCCTCTTCCCTATGCATTTATACAGTTTTTATTACAGTCTTTTAAAAACACCTGATATTATCTTACCTTCAGGTCACTTCCTGGCAGAGTACCTATGCCATCCTTCCAGTCCATAACACTAAATACATCAAACTCTTGGCCACTTGCACTTGAGGCAGATTCATTCATGATGCATGCACTGGAAAAAATAAATGAGAAAACATTTTCAGATAAAACCTAACTCCAAGTTGATGTTTCATTCATGGACATTTCTTCAAGCTCACTTTACACAATGAATATCAAATTGTCCTTCCACTCACATCCAGAGCACACGTAACTTGCTTTATCAAGGTACAGAAAATATGAGCTAATGCCACAAAAGTAAGGTGCCTATCTTTTGGAATCCTTTAAAAAAAAAAAACATTGGGGATAGGCTGGATAGAAGATAAATCAGAAAATTCAAATTGCACACAGGCTTACATGAGAAAATCATATTTTTATACATGGAGGAAGCAAGAAACAAATACAAGTATATATGTTAAGTACTGATTAAAAGAGCTAGCTTTTCTTTATAGCTGGTAATATGCTTAGGTGAGTTTCTTATCCAAGTCCAAATTAAACCTCGCTTCTAGAGTACAAAATAGTGTTTGCTGGCTGACGCAGAATAAAAGAAATCCTTCAAATATTCTTTACCCCAAGCATGAAGTTGCACATAATGTATATAATACTTTATGCAAACATCTTCTTAAATATATATTTATATACACACACACACGGAGAGTTGTTGTTTTACTAGATCTCCTTTTGCTTCATTGAAGCAAACCCAGAAGAAAAATGAGCTGTTTACCCTTACAAATAATGGATTTCAATGGCATTTGCTGCTGTAGAAGTCTCTCCTAAATCAGTTACACAAGCAGTAATAGTTATACAGCACTTGTCACTTTCCCCGGTTGTGATCGAATCCCCCTTGCAATCATGAAAGGGTCATCAGTTACACTGAACTGCAAAATCTCTAGCAGCCATTTGTCAAGAAAGGATATTAACTCTTCACCTTCCTCATATTCTTGTAAACCCAAGAATCTTCAAATTATGGGACTGCACTTGATTTTCTATTTGTTCAATGTGAAACCAGAGTAAACTATTCTTTTTCTTAAAGAAAAAAAAAAGACTTCTATAATCTACACATGTGAACTATTTGAAAAGCCAATTTAGTTTCTCTTTTGGTTCATGAACTGTCCATTAGCAGCTTACAGTTTTTTCAACTTTAGTTCCTATTCATATTTATTTACCAAATACTTTCTGAGACTAAAACTTAGCTTGCAGATTGCTTGCAAGCAGTTTGTTGCAAGTATTCAATATTTTAAATTCAAAATGTTGGTTTCAATTTGACATGTAAGTCACACAGTATTGTTTCTGTTCCACAAGTATTTGAGAATTACTCTTTGAATCAGGTTTCCGGTGGGAATGTTCCTGTTTAAAAGTTCAAAATCAATTTCCCAGAAATATTCACCAATATTTTCTTAAAATATGCTGTTTACAGAAACACTGCTCTAAGTGAATTAACTCACTTGTTCAGTCACAGAAAGCAGAGTTTGAGAAAGGGGGGTAAACACAGCAGAAGGGAATTTAGGATTTGTGAAAGTTTCTGAGTAAAAATTTGAGAATAAAAATGTTATTCTAAAGCTCTAACTCAAGGAACAGTATGCAACTAGATTAGGTAGTATGCTGTCTACCTTTCCCTTAGAAGCAGTCATTTCAAAATTTAGTCTTCATTTTTGTGTCCACGATTGTGATAGCCTTTACATTTCTGTAAGTTTTCCTCCCATTTTTAGCAGTAGTTCTCCCAGGGCCTGATTCTGCCACCTTTACCCACACTGAGTAATGCCGTATTTCATTAACAGTCCCACTAAAAAGGTACTACTCAATATGAGTAAGGGTATAGGACCTCAGTGAGACACCACCGTTATTGTACATGTGACAGCTGGGGTTCAGAGACTTGAGAGGCAGGCATCTGGGCCTAAAGAGAGTATTGTGACAAAACTTTACATACTTTGAGGAACAATCTTGAATTGGCAGGAAGATGAATTGGATGGTTTTTATCTCTAATGTCTATGATTAAATAGAATGAGCTTATAAAATGTGTTCTAGGTGCATGTACTATTCTTTTTTAATAAAAAAGTATAAATAAATCTACACCAGCCCAGTGTAAACTAAACAAATCCCAGACCTGCAAAAAAAAAAACAACCAAAAAAACAAAACAATTATAGTGAGAGGGATCTTCAGCTATCACCTAAGGTCAACATATATGAACTCCATCTGACCAAGAAAGGAAGTGAATTCCGAAACTAAGACCCACCAAGAATCCCCTCTCCAACTTGCAGATGTATAAATCTGGGCATGCTGCAGCTGATCTAAAATACAGTTGTAGGACCTAAAGAAAGAGGCAGTCTCTCGCGGAAACACATGATCCAAACCATAAAGAGCTAAGAATTTGGATTTATCTGGAAACAAACTGGAAGCCAATGTAGTTTTAAGATCACTGGTGTAATGTGCTCTGAGTAGCTTGGCTAAGCAAATGGTCAGCTGCATTCTGCATTAGCTGAAGTTTCCAAGTAATCTTAAAATATCCCCGTTTAGAGCACACGGCAGTAATCCAATCTGTAGGTTTATTTGTTATAGTGTAAGTGTTCTGATGGCTTAAGGCTGCAGAGGCATGCGTCTCCCACATTGCCCGATACCTCACCAGAGACGGTATCTTACTGAGGAGGGGAAGACAGGAGTTACAGCTGTCTCCCCAGCCTCTGCTGGTGCTGCTCTCAGCACTGAGAATGCTGTGTATTACTGTCATTTGAGAAGAACGAATTAGGAAGGAAAATAACCCTTACAACCTAATCTTTTTACACAAGATATATATTTTTAAGAGACAGAAGGGAATATTGACCACAAAGGAGTATATGTATGCGTTTCTTAAGCAGGCCATATACATATTAATTTGATTGTAGCTAACCATCTCTCCATTGTTGGCCTCAAGAAGTGATTAACATGTTTTCTAGACTCTACTGTTTAGCAAGGATAAAAAAAGGAAAAAAAAGGGGGGGGGAGGTTTCAGGGTGCAAACAACACTCATTAGTGTTTTTCCTTTTTTAATATTAACCCAACAGTCCAGGCACAATTTGTACTTTCAACCATGGGTACTCTCTTCCAGTCTTCAGGACAGTCCTCTCTCCATAGGCTGATACCACCATGGGACTGTTATATTGTGCTGACCAATAATAAGTTTAGCTGCCAAAGGCACCTGTATTCAACAAAATCTCTGCTTCCTGGCTTTCTGGGGTCTTGAATACAAAAATGATGAAAAATCTGAGACTGCTAGCTCTAAACGACTTCCTCTACTGGAGGTGGTAAGGAGAAAGAAACAGGCCAATGAAAGAAAGAAATTAAAGGAAAGGAAAGGATAAAAATCATATGCTGTATCTACATCTACAAAACACAAAATAATGAAGACTACCGTATATCTATAAACTCCCCATTTTCTTTTTATCCTTTAAAGTTCTGATTTGATGGTTCTTTGAATTGATAATACCTCATTTTGCAAATCATATATTGTGCTTTATGAAAATAGTAGTCATATAGAGAGTTAAGTTGTGGCCAAATAACGGAAGTATTGTGCCAAACCTTAACAGCAAGAGACAGTTCTATGTCCTAATCATTAGAGTACAGTAAGAGCTTTGAACATCTGACTTCTAAAAAGCCTAATACAAAGCCCATTGAAATCAATGGGAACCTTTCCATTGACTTCAATGGACTTTAGATTAGGACCTATGGCAACATCTGTCATATGCCTTAAAGAAATCACTTCTCTCCTTAGTTTTCTCATCTGTAAAACATAGTATTTTCAGATGTGTTGAGAGCATTAATTAATGTTTCTGCAGTGGTTTGAAGAGGCAAAGCACAGCTTAAATATTTTAATATGAGCTTTCTGTTTTATACATATTTAACATTTTTATTAAAACAAACAAGTTTCTGAAATAAGATTGCACACCTTCATTAGAAAAGCATTTATCTTTACCAACTGGAATCAATAAGGAATGCATGCATTACAGAACAGACACTTACAAAGAATAATAGAGTTAAAAAAATTAGACAGTGTCATCCGTTGTAAGCTTCTCTTCTTAAAGATTTCAAGCAAAGATATGGGAGGGATGTTTCACTTAAATGAGCAAGTATTTTAAAAAAAAAGTAATTGTAAGATTAGACATTGAATGCATCAAAAAATCAATGCTAATAGAAGCATTCATTATTTAAGTCAATGCTTGAAAAATTTTACCTGACATCTACCCAAATTCTGATAATCTAAGGCGTTATCTGTAAATTTGAAGAGAACTTGTATGTATAATTTTTAGCCAGAGAGTGGGCCCAATTCATTACAGAG
Source organism: Lepidochelys olivacea (assembly GCF_965140295.1). Classification (NCBI taxonomy): domain Eukaryota; kingdom Metazoa; phylum Chordata; order Testudines; family Cheloniidae; genus Lepidochelys; species Lepidochelys olivacea. The sequence continues at coordinate 99,875,990 of NC_140413.1, read as the reverse complement.
ATGCTCAGCAATGAAGACAGTGGATCTCAAAACTAGAGATATTACTACTGGGTCAACAGAACCTGCTTGTGTATCACTCTTTTCAGACACTTCCATACCACTATGATGTGTTTAGTATACGGGACCTAGGTAAGTAGATTAGACAGACAGACATGCATATGTCTGTGCTGTAAGGCATAAGAGTGAAAGTGTGTGGGTCAGATGGTGAAACAATGCATTAGGGCTCCCAACCTACTAATCTATAACCCCTATCCAATGGGAGCTGAAAGGCTATCCATTTTCTCTTATGGTACCAATGATGGACTCTTAAGTAGCAGCGGCTCTGTCCTTGAACTAAGTGAAAATTGTCAAGGGCTGCTGCTACTGCAGAGAAGAGAAGGCAACCTAGTATCACAGATAGGCTGAAAAATACCAGCACCTCCATGCCCCACAAAGCCACATGCAGGGAAAGTTACACGTTGCCACCTGCAAGAAGCCTCTTCTCAGACAACCCAGGCTCCTCTTTCTCTAGTCACAGATCTGTGTAAATTATCTTCCCATTGACAACAAATGCAGTGGGACTGCACTTGTTGGATTACTGGGCAGTAGAATTACCCATTCCTCATTGTAAAATTACTAGATTGGGTCCACAATCCCTTTAAGTGATCATTTAATTATTCTCTGTGGGAAACAGGTTGGGTATATTTCATACTCTTCCTCCCCCCACACTAACATTTTTCTTTCTTAACTTTTTTTCCTCGCTACTTACAGGGGTGCCATGAACTAGAAAAAAGTCACACTCCTGATTCTCTTTAAACTACTGTTGACACAAATACCAAATACAACTAAAGAAAAGATATTAGAAAAATATATTTCTCTTTTTACAGTTTGTTTTCTTTATGCATTTGACAGCATTTTGTGTACAGTAAGTTTCACTTTTCCCCATATCTAATCAGTCAGGTTCATGGAGGTCTTTAATTTAGCCGCTGGGAGATAAACTACTTAAATAAAATAAAAATAAAATAAAATGTGTGATTGTAAAACCATCAACACTGGCAGAGGGACCCAAGCACAGGTAATAATTTGAAACTTAATCTTTTTCAAACTGAGTAGCTTTTAGGGTGTATCCCTTTAATCTCAGTTCTATCCATTTTCTTATTTTAGTTGTTGCATCTTTCCTCTTTGCTGGATTCTCCAGCGACACTTCCAGACGGTTGTACCTCCCTCCCAGTAAGATAGTTTAAAGTCTTTCTCCATAAATAGTCTCTGGCTACATCTATACTAGAAAACCTGGCACCCATTTTTCAGCAACAGTGCACCTGCACAAGTGCTAGTAAAGGTATAAGATGTTTGCACCTGAGCCCCATCTCTGCTTGTGTTCTTACACCACTGCTAACACTAAAACTTCTGTACCACTGCTAGAGAATGGGTAACATTTTCTAATAGAAGCAGCCCTTGTTTAATATTCTTTTTAACTATCTATAGTTTAGAGCACCATAATAATACTCAGAAAACAGTTATGCCACCAATCTAAAAAAAGTCTATCACTGATATCTCTGATTTTGTTTACAGAGACCACATAAATGCAAAATTTTTCAAGTGAACCACTTGATCGGTTGTGTAATCTGTTATGGCCTATGCAGTCCTCAGTGGAGGCTTAATCTAATCGATAATATTTCTAAGTAAAGGAACTCTGATGTCCTGTTCTTTAGTTTCCCTTAATTATTTGAGCCAGATGGCCAAGATTTACCCTAACCTTCAGCCTACTTTTATTTGTTCCTTGGACTAAAAGTACTGGCTCTTCACAGCTCCTGACTGGATGTCTCTCTGGACAGAACTGTACTTCATGGAATCTTTCTGCTGTACTTCATCTCACTTACTTTGAAATATTCATTTTTAGGAAAAATAAGATCCCCATAGTTAATTTCACTGCATAGTGAGCCATTCTTTTTTTCTGCTCAGAGTGACCAGCTCCCATCTGCCACTGTCTTTAACACAGAATTCAAGTCTCTCCAGCTCTTAATATAGCCACTACATTATTGCATTTACAGACTTTTCTTTCTCTCAGACTTTGTGTCGTTCACAGCACATTTGCTCTTATGATCCGCAGATCTGCTCTTGAAGTACTCAACAAGCTACTACTACATATGCACAATCACTCTCTCTGTCTTTTGTAATCACCATATTGTACAGCCATTGATTTCTCAGTCCCCGCCTCCACACCATACACACTCCCCCATCCTAATTATAAGCAGCATAAAAAAAGATGAACGGTAAATAAAGTAACACAAAAAATAAAGTCACCTGTTCGATCAGCAACCCCTCTGCTCTCTCCACACACAACAGGTGAAACCCAATTAAACTCAACAAGTGCTTGGTCATTAAGAGGACACCAAACATTCACAATGTAGTCAAACAATTGTTTTTTTCTTACAAGCTCTTGGGACTTTTAAAAGCACCCTTCTAGATAAAGTGATTAAATGAAGCTGACCGCAAATGAAAGATACAACATTAACAGCAAATTAAATGTAAATGAACATTTCTTAACAAATATGTTTATTACACTATGGAATAGTCTCCCAAAGAGATGACAGATCTACCAGCACTTCATTTGCTTGATTCATTAAAAAAAAAAATTAGACTATACATAGCAGTTGTACATATACTACAGAGAATGCCAATTAACCCACACTGTCAGATTTTAAACAAAATGACCCAGCATCTTCAATCTCTAGTTTCTCTCCCATAGATGTTAATATTAAAGTCAGTGACACAAGCTATTGGGAATCAGATAATTTTCCTTTGTGAAGAATCACTCTCCTAAAGTGTACATTATGTTTAAAGTTGCTTAGAAATATTTTATTACTTTTGAATGTAGATTTTTTTTTGTAAAATCAATTTTTTTAAAACAAGGTGAATAGAAAACTTGGTGTTTCCGTTTTTATTTCAACACCCACTGTGGTATTGTTAGCCCTAAAAATATAGTGCCAATTCATGAGTAAAAACAAAAGTGAAAATGACCAGCTGTGGTCAATCTGAGTAAAATTGCAAAATTAAACTGCCTAAAAGTTAACAACTAGTTTTAAAACTCTCCAGTGTATTATATACATGGTGTTATTAGTAACAAAGACAATTTAAGAAAACAATGGTGACCTACCATATCAAAAGTTAAGCATTTTTCTGTGCCTACCCCGAGAATGATACCTTAAGGGGCCTAATTTTCAGGAACGGTTGAGAACTCACCCTCTGACAACCAGACCCCTTTATGGTAACAAGTGGGGAGGGGAGGAAGGGGAACAAAAAACCCACTAGTCACTTTTCAAAATGTAAGGCTAGAGTTGAATAGGAACAGTAGAAGAAACACCCTCTTAATTAGATATTTTTGCCTGAGCATTCCTTTGAGATTGATTTTCCTTTTAGATGTCAAGATTAGAGGTAACTACAAACTGCAGGCCAACTTTGCATTTTCCGCCCTAGGGTGGATACCTCAGTTCCACCAGCAGAGGTCCCTCCTTGGCCACTTTTGCGGCATTCTTTTGCTGCACTTGAAACTTTGAAGTACTGAACTCAGGTCCATATCTTCCCGAAAATAGGGCAGAAATCAAAAAGCTGAAAGTATTTGCATGCACCTTCCTGGCGTCCCCACGATTAACACTCCCACCGCAGCACAGGCTGCTGGAGGGTTTGCGCAACAACAGAGCGACGCGATTCTTAGTAAATAAACTCGGGCAAAGCCTACCCCGCGCTATTAAAGCGCCAGGGAATCAGCATGGGGCGGGGGCAGGCCGAAGGGAGCGCTCCTCGCTCAGCTGTCTGCCTGGCCGCAATGCCCCCCCGAGGGCGAGCGCAGGAGCGAGCGCGCCGTTGTCGGGGTAGGAACTGGGCGCAAAGCGCTCCTGAGGAAGTTGCATAACGAGAGAGGGACTCTGCTTGTGCACCGGGACCCTGTGATTCCCCACCCCCACCCCCTTTCTGCAGACGGGGCCGGGATCCGGGAAGTGAGGGTTGTCTTCCCTCACTCAACCTAAGCCAGAGGGAAACTTACCTTCTCCTCCCCCATCCCCACCCCCGAGGAGGAGGGCGAGTGCTCTCCGGCGGACTCGGGAGATTTGCTGGTGAACCCTCCTCGCTCGTGCTCAGCCAATCTCCAGAGTCCCCTGGAAGAGAAATTACCCTCCTTCCTAAGGGGAAGGTAAAGGCAGAGCTGCGGGAGGACTCTCCCTCCCCCAGGAGCCAGCTACTCTCCGCATCCCCAGCCTCCCGCCTTGGGGAGGCGCAGGCAGCGCCTTGCGAAAACTTTTCTCTCACGCTCTCGGGCGCGTCCGCTCCCACGATGGGCGGGGGGGGGAAGGGGGGGGAAATAAACTTGAGTCCGCCCCCTGCATGTCTGCTTCCCCCAGGCCGCCTAGCAAAGCTTATGCCCCCCGGCCCGCTCTGGGTCCCACGTTCATTCCCGTCGCTGGGGAGGGGGCGGGCGGACGCTTTGTGCGAGCGCTTTCCACCCCCACCCCAACTTGCTGCCTCATCACCCATTAGAGCAAGTGGCTGGTAGATATCCTGTTATTGTGCACACAGGCTGCAGGAAGCGCGGGGGGGGGGGGAGGAGGAGGAGGGAGAATCCCCCCTCCCAAAATATATAGGGTAAGCAATAATCCACAACTTGTGGAACTGCTGCCCCCCCCCATACTAGGCACACACATTTCTACACGTGTGTCAGCACGCGCGCGCGCGCACACACACACACATAAGCCGTCCTCCAGAAGCCCCCCCAGCACAACCCTACAGTCCCTAGAGTGACAGGAGCCAAGCCCCCCCCCCCATCAATCGCACACAGCCCCCTTGGAGAGCCAGGAGCCACCCCACTCCCCACCACGTCTACAGCAGAGAGAGAAGCTTCGCACACGCCACCGACAGGAATCAAACACGCTCCAGCCAGACTGCCCCCCACCCCCACCCCTTTCTTTAAAAAATTGCCAGGCGCTTCTTTTTTTTTGTACGTGTGTGTGCAAACTTTCCCCAAAATGGCGGAAATTGGGAGATGATATTTTAAATATCCCTCACACACACACACACAAAGTGCAGAAGCAGAAGAAAATGCAAACTCTCTCTGCCGTGCGCTGAACAGGCCTTTGCACAAGCGACACGCTGCACGTTCAACCGGTATATCCCGGCAGCCGCCACCTCTCGCTGCTTCAAGACCCGAAAACCGGGGTGTGAAAAAGCCCCCGTCGCCTGCCCATTGCCCCCTGGAGCCCTTACGCCTCTCTTCCCTTTGGGGTATCGGGAACAAAGAGCACAGGGTGGGCAGGGGAACCTGCCGATATGAACCCCGCACACACACACTCATGCATCCCCCCCCCCAAATCCCAGCCGCTGCACCCACGTTACATTGTTCCTAGCGACACGGCGGTGCCCCGTAAGTGTCATTAAATGGAGCCAACTGACAAGCTCATTGGTGGGGCAGGTCTGCAAAATGTTTCTCTCCTCCCTCCAACCCCCCCCCCCCCGCGTCCACATTTCCCAGCAGCTCCCTCCTCTCCCTAGTCCACCCTTCGTGTGTTTGGGAAGAAAAATAAATAAACACAAGGCACCTCTCTCGCTCTCTCTTTTGTTCCTCTTTCACACTCGCACACTTAGTATTTAGGGAGATACCCCAGTGACCCACCCGCTCTCCAGCCACTTGAGAGTCACTTGCCCACTTTCCCCTGCATTAAGTTCCATCCTTGCCGCCAGCGGTGGGGGTGCAGAAGCCCCCCACCCCCTTCTCCGCTTCCCCAGATATGTTTCGTAAGGGAGAGGAGGTGCGCCTCCCTTTATCTCTCACGCTCTCTCTAACTTTCATCTTCCCCTACGGCGGGGGGGGGGGAGGAGGATTAAAAACCATCACCAGCCGTTTGCATTGCACCGCCCTAACGGCGGGGTTACAGATTAGATCAGAACCAGCCGCTTCTTACCCCCCCAATCTCTCTTTCTCCGTCTCTCGAGTAGTCCTGACAAATATGGTCCAGGGCTGCGGGCACAAGTGAGCATGCGCCCGTGGAGCCAGGGCTGGGGAAAGGGGAAACTACTACTGCTGCCGCCGCCGCCGCCGCCGGGGTGTCTCATTCTTCCTCCGCGCGCTCTAGCTGCCGCTGCGCCTGAGCCTCCGGGAAGCGGCGGCAGCAGCAGCCCTAATCAGTGTTACCAAAAATACAGCTACAAACAACGGCTACAGCTTCGGTGCATCATCTCCGCTGATTTAATGCCGACGTTGAAGGAATAATAAGGAGAAAAATGCAGCAGTCGTTGACTATTTTTAGGTTTGGGGTTCCTTTAAATATTACTTTTCTTTATAGGGGGAGGATCTAATAGTAATAAGTCCCATCAGGTACTGTTAAATCTGTGCAGACAGTACTAGGAGTCTGGAAAGGATTTTATATATAGGAGTATGTCCCCCTATGAAAAAAAAACCCCACACAAAAACAACAACTATAGAACTAGGTGAAACATATTATGGGTACATGGCAATAATTAAGATCCTGATCTTGCAAGCTGCTCTACACAAGCAGACCTTTGCACTGGATAGTGAAGCTCCATATAGGTGTTGGGGGTCTTCCCTTACCTAGCTCAGCGCAGGATCAGTGCCTAATTTTGTGTTACATAAAAATATTGTTCATGCAATGCTAAAATCTTCAATAATAAAGGGACATATTTAACTTGAAATCTAATTAGTTTATAAGTTTAAAAAGTAATTTCAGGTATCACAGTTGCCTCATCCTCCTTGTCAATTTCTGAAAGTTCACTATCACAATATCCTATTTTTACCAATAACGCTCTCTCCCTTATTGCGGTACAAAAAGTCCACAAAGAAAGCTGACAATTGAAGGCCCCTAATCTGCTAGTGCAGACCCCTGCACCCAAATGGAGTCCCATTCAATGCAGCAGCACATGGGCACAAGGCCTAATTAACTACACAGGGGAAATGAAATTGACTGTACACAGAAGTGCTCTCAAATTTACAAAGTAAACAAACTGAAAAAAGAGAGAATAACAATTGTAGTTATAGCATCATAGGGGGTCTAACAATAAGTAGAATTTTTTCAGACCGAAGAATTACTTTTCCCTTTAACTTTGAAAAAAAAAAGTCATCAAAAGTGAATATTCAGCTTTCAATATTTTGTTATCCGTTATTCTTGTATATATAACATATATAACTCTTCAGACTTAGCGTCTTGTGTTTCCTTTTCCTCATCCTGCCAAAGATCCACTCAAAATTTCCATTGTTCTGTATTTGGAAATGCAAATAAAGTCAAATGCAGTACCAGGCCCAAGTGATCACACTTCATAATGAACAGGAATAAATATTTCAAGTGGATGATAAATATCAGCACTAAATATTAATAACAATAAATTAACACATGACAACAAATGCTCATCCATGAAGGTCAAGGATAACTAGCTAAAAGGTCTACACAAAAAACAAAAAATAATAAAAGGCCACCTTTATTATAAATAGCATTTATGATGTATGTATTGCAGTAGATACCTGGAGGCCCAATCAAGATTGAGACTCCATTGTGTCAATATACATTCATAACAATACATGGTCCCTGCCAGGAGAAGGAGATCTTACAATCTTGGGCCCCTGTTCAGCAAGATATTTATTTAAGAATATATGTAACTTGGGGCTACTCACGTGCTTTAAGTTATGCACATGTTTACGTATCTTGCTGAATAAGGGCCTTACTAAGGCTCCATCCTGCAATGACTTATACATTTGTTTAACTTTACTAGTATGGGTAGATCCACTGATGATAGTAAAGTCAAGCCCATGCACGTTTGCAGAATTGGGGCCTTAGTGTCGCACATCACAACTGTGTCATGGCTGACATTTCTTATAGCTGTTTAGATCAGATACTCTGCGTAGGCTGCAATGCCATTAATTAAACATGTAATAAGGAACTAATTACAGAAAACGTATTAGCTTAATTAGATAATTGACATACTTTAATACCATAGATTTGAACTATTACAGAGCACAGATCCAAAAGATACTAAAGAAAGAGAATATTTTTTACATTAACACAGTGAAGAATAAAGAGATGAAATCTATTCAGAAAATAATTTTCATAAATACTGAGTACTCATAACTAAGGCTAAGATTTGTCATGGTAATTTTTAGTAAAAGTCATGGACATGGCAATAAACAAAAATTCACGGAAGCCCGTGACCTGCCATGACTTTTACGAAAAATTGCCCTGGCAAAATGGGGAAGGAGAGAGGAGTCCAGCACCCACCTGCTGCTGCTCACAGAGGGTGGGAACTGTGGGACCCCTGCTGCCTGTGAAAGCATGGAGTTCCAGGACTGGCGACTGGGAGTTGCTGGGTCCCCACCCCAGCTTGGAACTCTGGGGGACCCCCCCACTGTTGCCCAGAGCTCTGTGGGCCACCTGCCACTTCACAGCCTGGAGCTCTGGAGGCCCCTGCCGCCTATGGTGGCTTGGAACTCCGGAGGCCACCTGTGGCAGCTCAGGCCTGTGGGGGGCCATGCTGTGGCTCAGAGCTCCGGCAACTTGGAGCTCCAGTCAGGTGCCTGAGAGCTGCAGGGCCCCCCACTGCCCACGGGGACTGAGAGCTTGGAGCTGCGGGTCCCCTGCAGCTGAGAGCTCTGACATCCCCGCTGGTTGACAGCTCCAGCCCCGCAATCTGAGGGCTGAAGCAGAAAATGTCACAGAGGTCTCTGAAAGTCACAGATTCCGTGCCCTCCGTGACATAATCATAGCCTTACCCATAACTCCAGCTGAAGTCACTGGGCCCAGTATTACTAAAATGTATGTAGGAAAATAGGTACCAAATAATTACATTTTTCTCTGATAATATTAAATTAGCTGGGTCCTACAGAAAATATCACATTTTAAAAGTGATAGAATTCTATACTATTTAAATCCATGTGTAGGTCATTCCACCTGTACTGATTATTTCTGTCTATCACTTTGGTTTTCCCTTGTATGTCATACCACAGTGGTGCATTTCTTTCTAAGTTGTGTAAGGAATATGCACAGTAAGGTACTCAACACATTTTATTTATCTTTGAAATATTTTGCCTCTTTTTCCTTTGAAGATTGCAAACAGAAAACTTCAGTAACATTTCTAAGAATTTCTGTTCTATTTTAATGTAACACTAGTATAAATATAGATTTCACTAGTTTTAAAAAGTGTGTTGATTCATGCTTAAACATTTCTCAAAATATTAATATTGGTAAGTTTGAAAGCTATGCATATAATTATTTTTTGATATGATAAAACAAACAAGTTGACTCAGGTCCAAATTCTGCCTTCATATACCTGCCTAGCTCCTATTTAATTCAATGGAAGCCATGAGAGTGCACCCATAGACAGAATTTGGCCATAAAGATCAAACAAGTTCAAAAAGGATGCAAATTTGAAGTTAGAACTGAAATCAAGTATTTAAACTTGGGCCTAAATGTTGCATCACAGAAAATAACTTGCCTCAGCAGTTTTTAGTATATGGCTGTTTGATCACAGAAAAAGAATCTGAGATTAACAAAGTTTCTTTTCTTCTCCTTTTATCTCTTCTTCCATCTTTCCTCCATTCCTATTCGGGCAATCCAACAAATTTACGATAACAAATAATGGGTTAGTTATATACAGTGAGTAAAAATATATTAATTATTTAAATGTGTTCTTTTAACATTATCATTTAATATAACACAAGTACTCCACTTGTACTCAGAATACAGAGAATGCTGAACACTTATTTCCTGAATACCTGCATGATGTTTAGAGTGATTTTGGGTGTATTGTTATTGACAGTGTTTGGAATAGCTAAATTTGGTTTCCCTGCACATATTTTGGATTCTAGCTGAATAGGTGTTTGTGTTGATGCTGTCGCCAAATACTGAGTATTTTTCTAAAGAGTACGTGCATGAACTTCTACTCACAAAGCTTACAAATCCCAAAGCTTAGTTTAAATATTATCCAAGATGATAAAAGAAGTCTGTATTACCGATTCAGGCTAGATACTAGAATTATGTCGTCATATAATGAGATGGGAGCTGTGCAAATATCTAAAGATAAATTGAAGAAAAAGAAATATGACCTAAATTTTCAAAAGTGACTTAGGGATTTTGGATGTCTCCATTTTTAGACACTCAACTTGAAATGTATTAAAGAGGGTCTGATTTTCAGAAAGTGCTGAGCCCCAGCCCTCTGAATATCAGGCCCCTTTATGGTCACTCAGGTATAGCTGTCAAGTTCTGTGCTGTTCCATATGTGATTTTCTCAGTAGTGAGTGTGGCTGATTTCCCCACATGGTACCCTCCCCCCACTCCCACTAGCTCTGGGGTGATGGGAAAAGGAACCTAGTAGGTGGGATTATGGACTCTCACTGGCAAAAACTGTCATACATGGAGATGGACAGAACTCCCAGCACACCTAAGGGAGCTGTCCTTCACTCCACCAAGGCAGGCCTGTAGCCAGGCAAAGAAAAGAGAATTCCAGAATACTACTTCCACTTCCAGAAGTTATTGCCTCCACCCTGCTTTACAAAAATTCAAATTCTGCCCTCTCCCTCAAAAAAAGCAAATGATGCTCCCACTAGCTTTCTGTGAAACCCTGCTGTTGCTATCTTTGTTTCTACTGGGCACTAGGAGCCCCTTGACCTGGGGCAGATGAGGACCATAGGCTCACACTCACTGCAGTCGGGATGAGCAACAGTGACCATGGGAGGAGATGGTACTTAAGGGAAGGGAGATGGTGCTGCAGAGGGTGAGACAACTGAGGTGAGCTGTCAGGGTAGCACGGCTCTGACAAGGGAGGTGGTGAGTTGCTATTGCCATGGGGGTGCCTTCAAAGACAGTGACAAGATGTGGGGAAGGAGGCACAAAGGCTTAGTCCCATCCCCAGAGAATAGACTGAGGTCTTGTGGGTAAGGGACTCACGACCCAGCTAGGCTGAGGATGGATTCTTCTCTCCCACCTGACTCAAAACTGGTAACGAAGGGCTGAATGCTGGGGCCTGTCTAGATAGTCAGAGCCCTAAGAAAGCCTCTTCCCAGTTGTCAGGAGTCCCCCTTGCCCATATTTGCCCTGCTAAGGAGAGGCTTTCACTGGGCCCAACCTATGAAGGTCAGGCCTGGAACTCAACTGGCCCAGTGTGGGAGCTTGCTGAGCAAAAGGCACTAGGACCATTCCCGTTCTGTTGGGCAGTGCTCCCTCAGCTTCATGGCCCCATGAGAATTAATATGGGACTGGGCTAGCCAGTCACCCCCAGAAGCCTGAAGGGAGGGTATTAAGGCCACTAGGTTGTTTTCCTTGCCACTAACCAAAAAACATATGCAGGTCCATCCAGAGAGAGCTGGAGCCAGCTATCAGAGGACTAGTGCAATGATAGGGGAAAGGAGCAACAGCAATGTGAGGTGGAGTACCTGGAAAAGGGACACATGGGAGAGGGATTGTGGGCAAAGCAAAAGGTGAGGCTGGGAGCTTGGACAAATGGAGTGGGTTTTAGGAGAGCCTGGATTAGTGGGGAGAGCTGAGGGGATCAGGCAGAGTCAAGTGAGGGATGGTCTAGGGAAGGTATGTGGGAAGAGGGTTGGTAACCCAGAGAAGGGTGAGATCTAAGGGAGCCCAGGAGGATTATGGGGCTTGGATTATGAAGTATTGGAAGTAGGTCTGGAAAAGTGGAAGGGTTGGGGAGCCTGGAGCAGGGGAGAGTTAGGGAGTGAGTGAGGACAAGCCTACTGCATTGGAATGGGTGGGAGAGAGGGGCAAAAAAAAAAACTGCCTGAGGAGAGAGGGGAGTCTGTATTCAGAGAGTCTGGAGCAGGGTGAATTGCAGATTTCAAAGGTAGGCTGTGGGCGGCTTGGTTCAAAGAGGTCTGCAGTGAGCAGCAGCTGTCTCAGGGGATCGGGGGAGAGCCCTCAGTGGACTCTCCAGCAATACTCCCTCCCATCATGCTCTTTTCACTGGTGGGAAGGGAGCAGGCACACAGGTAGTGCGTGGAAAAGCAACCACTCATCTCCCTGTCCCCTGACACCACTGAAATAAAGGGCCAGTATCTTTTCCCTTTAATTTGAGGCTTTCCCTCCAGCTGCATATGAGACATCTGTTATGTGGCAGAGCATGACATTGACAGATTTGCTCAAACTGGGCACTCAAAACTGAGTCACCTGAAAATCACTAGTCACTTTTGAAAATTTAGGGCTGTATTTTTAAATACATGAAAGGAAAGGCATTTTGATGAGGCAGCACAGGGGCAAACAGCATTCTCAAGGGCACAGCTGCATTAATAAGGGTTCCGTCCTGCAGTCCTTGTTCAGCAAAAATTCCCATTGACATTTGTGACAAATGCGGGGGTGCTCTTTAATAACTAATAATAGTGAATCTGGACCATATACGGCAATGGATATTTTACCTTAGGGGTCTGACAGAATAGCAGAGCCTATCTACAGAGGAAAAGAGGGAGAAGGTTCTCCATAATAGTCATCTAACCCTTTAAACTTAAAGGTCTTTAAGCAATAACAGCACAGGTAACCTTAATGGCTCTATCCCCTTCTCTCTGGGGAGCAATGAAACCAACTTGAACAGGGGGGTTAGATGGAGAGAACCAGTTTGAGAAACCCACAGACAAAGGAAGATCTGGGCCTGCTAGGAGAATGTGAATTGGTTCTGCTCCTATATTTTAAGAGGAAAACTATCTAACTTAGCTTGTAGCAAAGTGTAAGATTAGATGACACTAAGTATGAACATAGGCTGTTTGTTGTTTTTATATCCTTTTTCCCCTGGAATGCTTTGTTCCAATCATTAAATAAAAATATTTTGTTTTAAGGAGGCTGTTGGTAATTATATCACTGGTCACAAGTTCCCAAAGGGAGGAAATGCAAGTGCCCGAAAAACAGTTGGCCTGTAGGGTGATAAGTGTCTGGTATACATGAGGTGTTGTCCCCAGATCCCAGACTAAGAGTGGAAGAATCATGAGATCCCACCTCAAGATGAGTAAGGGCAAGAGGCTGAATACCTGAGGGAGTACTCAAAGAGACCAATAAAAGGGCCAACCTATAATCATGACAAAGTTGAATAAAGATTTGCTTGACATTAATAGGACTTTTCCCTCTGTAAGGACTGCAGAATTGGAATCACGACAAGAAAGGTATCCATTGGGACTATGAAATGTGTTTTTAATGAAAAATGAAGACAAAATATCCTCTGCTAGTTATTAAACCGAGCACCCAATATAGAACAACAGGAAGCACTTCCCCTTCTTGTTAACATTCTTCCAATGATGTCATGTCACATGCATACACAGAAATAACATTCCACTAGCTTCTGACAGGCAGTAAACAAAGAACCCTAGTGGGATATGTTTTCTCTGCCTCCTATATACTAACTATTCAGAATGGGTGAAAACTACATATAATTGTCACCAAGTCTGAGTCATCAGGTTTTGTGCAGGAAACTCTAAGAATTCTTTGGGCCAGAATAGTGACTGCTCCTCTGTATTTCCTGCAGTGGAATAGAGTAGACACACCAGGGATGAAATACTGGCTCTACTGAAGTCAATGAGAATTGTGTAATTGACTTCAGTGGGGTCAGGATTTCACTCTGGCCCTTTACTGGCAAGGAGGCTTTGCACTGACCTGCCACATAAGGATGAAATGTGGCCAAAATGTCATCTGGTATTTAGACTACGCTCATAGTGTGAATAGGGAACTTAAACATTAGACATTATCTTCCAGCATGGCAGCTTCAGTGAATTAATCTTACCACAGTAGTTGACCAACACATTCTAGTAGAGAATTCAGTCTCCTTTTACCACACCTATCAAAACAAAGCAGCCTTAGATGTATGATATTACTGTTTTCCCATAGAGATCAAGTTAGGGTACTACTATGTCCATGTTTTTAATGTACACATAATAGCCTGTTCCATTATGTTATGTTACTCTACCTTTACAGTTTACCATGAATGTAGTACCCAGTGACAACAAAACTGTTATGTACTAAGGGTGCTAGAGGAACTGAACCCTTGAAAAGATAGCTATTAAAGTAGAGGTTTTGGCAAATGGTCAGGGAACAGTTAGGATTGTAAGCACCCAGGAAGGTATGAAAGAGGGTTTAGATCTTTGGCATCCAAGAGGCAGTTAAGGCTTTTGGCACCAAGCATAGGATACATCTCTCCTTTCTTTTCCCTTATGGGCAGAAGTGGAAGTGACTTGTAGTTTTGGTGGGAACTTGAATATACTGGGAACACTGTGCACATGTCGCTTAATGTTATCCACATGAGCAGTCTCATTAAGTCAATATGACCACTCATGTGAGTAAAGTTAAGCACAAGTATGTGCTTGTGGGATTGAGGACTTAAGTTTCCAACCTAGCAATCTTCACCACAAACCAGACTCCATAACAGTGATGTTCTCTACCCATCCACAAGACTTCTGCCTTGACCGGCATAAGAATGAGGAAGCTCCAAACATCTGTTCAGGGAATAAGGAATATGAGCCAAATGTGCCTGAATGAGGAAGAAAAGTTTAAAATTATAGTGGGTTTAAATATATAAAAATGCTGAAATAATTTTTTCCAAGTCACAGGAAAAGGTTTGTTCCCCTCTATAGACTATAAGTCAAGTTTCAGCTCTGAACAGATTGTATTTTAACTGAGCTATATAAGCTCCCATAAAAAGAGGCCAGCCCACATCTATAGTGTCAGGATCACACTATAATAAAATGGCATTTCCCTAAATCAGAAGGTATCTATATACCTTTATATTTTAAAAAACCCATATAATATGAGATCTGTAATGTGGATCTTTGAAATTTGGCAGTTTACATGAGTAAGTGCCAGTGAACAGCCTTCACATCAACTTTTTGCTCTTTTGGTACAACGCCACACTACAAAACAGACTGATCTCCAGGTTTGAATATCATTAGCTGCATTTGCATTGGAAGAGGCCATGAAAGGGGATGTGGTTTGACCAAAAGTGGAAACCTAGAATAACAAAAGTACAATCTGAGTTAGCTCTGATCACAAGCTATTTCTCAAATAAGGTCTAATATTGCACAGTTTTATGTACATTATTATACATCAGGGCATAGCTCTAGAAGACACTTTTCTGCACACACCAGGAAATCTGCAGCTGGGGAAGTTACACCTGGGCAGACTGGCTGAGAATAAACGCACAGTCATGTTACATGCTCAGTTAAAATTTAAACTAGTAGGTGCACTTCTTGCTTTCTCCAAAGGAACTCTTGCCTCTACCCCTGTGCACTTTTCAAAGTCTGCAGGTGTCCTTAGCTAAGTCCCAGTTGTCATTATACATTACAACCAATTAAAGTTCCAGTTCACTGAAAAGCTGAAGGCTAGATACTGCCAGGTGGCAAAGTGGGAGTTGAGGGCATCCTGTGCTTCTTGGAAATCAGCAATAATTGTACCATGCAGGATCAGCCCCCAAATTAGCTTCACACACTTATGCAGTCTGTAGAAATGTAAAGACTATTACATATGCTCAGAAGCCAACTTACAAATGCTCATAACTCAGTCAAATCGGAACTAATTTCTCCCAGACTAAGGCCATGCCCTGAGTGATGACTGTTTCCGTGCCAATTTCTGCTTTTAAAACCTCAGTCACATTGGCTGTAGTGGTGTGGGTTAAAAAAAATGGCAAGAATTATTTTTTAATGGAAAAAGTATTTTTCTGCTCATTCTTTCCAAAGATAAATAGGTAAGTTATGAGTCACTGAAAAACAGGGTATTAGAATGTAATTTGTTATATAACCTTAACTATTGCACGTGCTGCCTTGCTTCCTCTCCAGCTATAATAGATTATAGTATACCAGCACATGCTTATTGAAACAGACACATATGCTCAGATCTTGGTTGACTAAAGAATCTATTGTAGATCTAACAGAACAAGTACTGCCTAGAAAGGGAAGTGCAAATTTCCCACATACTATCCAACCAATGTACCTTAATTGTGACTTAGAAAGACCACCCTGGAAGGGTAAGAGAGTAGCTGCATTTCATTGTCCATTCAATCCTTGGCATCTCAGCTGAACATCTGCCAACAAGAGTGCCAACCGGGGTAGTGATGTTTTCTGTAGTATGGATAACTGTTCTCAGAGGACTACACCAAGATGATAAGCTCATTTTATACAGGCAATATTGAAAAATCATCAAATAATACTTTTGCTCACTACTGACCTGGACTGGATTTGAACTAATAACCTATCATGGTTATCATTATAAGTGAACATTTTAACAGTTTGCACACTGTATCAGATTGAATTTTTGGGACACACTGGGCGAACAAGAGATGGTGGCTAAATGCTGACTTTTTAAAAAATGGCACCCCTCTTCCCTCCCCTCCACGACACAAGGATTTCATGTCAATCTAATTTAATCTAATCTAATTTCTAATGTCAATCCCTTGAATGATCCAGTTGCCTTACTCCCTATATATTTGTGAGAGTCAGCAACATTGTAATGGTCACACACAATCAGAGTGGAAGGGTAGTTAAAAAAATCATAGACAAAACATGATTGAGGGCAAATATTCAAAGCACCAAGTGATTGAGGAGTCTAAATCCCATTAGTCATTGCAATGTTGAGCATGGGAACACCTAAATACCTTTACAAATATGGGCCTAAGACACTTTGAAAAATGTGGCCATATATATATATAAAATCTCATGATTTTGGGGCCCAATCTCATGATTTCGGGGTCTGATTTATAATTTTGGAACTTTTGGGGTTGGAAATACTAGTTAACTGTTTTGAAGACTAAACCAAATGTGTATTTTTATTGTTGTGTTTTTCATAGAAGTTCATCTGGCAACTTATTTTGGATCATAAAGGACTATGGTATTTGACACTAAGGGTGGTATATAAAATAAAAAGAAAAGGAGTACTTGTGGCACCTTAGAGACTAACCAATTTATTTGAGCATAAGCTTTTCTTTTTGCGAATACAGACTAACACGGCTGTTACTCTGAAACATATAAAATAAAGTAATTGACTCAAAATCACAAGAATACAGATTTCAAACATTACAAAGTGATTATTTAGCATTCTCTATAAAATGTTTGCAATGAATAATATAC
This sequence comes from Lepidochelys olivacea, assembly GCF_965140295.1. NCBI lineage: Eukaryota > Metazoa > Chordata > Testudines > Cheloniidae > Lepidochelys > Lepidochelys olivacea. Next base: position 99,858,916 of record NC_140413.1, on the reverse strand, counting down.
ATTTTATATGCCTTTTCTATTAGTTCTGAAAGTTTTGTGAAGCCTTAATTGACAGATGTCTAAAAAAGGAAACATTTCAAAAAGTAAAACATAAGCTAAGTAAAAAGCCTGTTGAAAGATTCACTTTACCCTTCGGTGCTGGGACTAGGGCTGCTGGGGGTGCTGCAGCACTCCCTAACTTGAAGTGGTTTCCATCATATATAGGGTTTACAGTTTGGTTCAATGCCCCTCAGCGCCTCCACTGTACAAATTGTTCTAGCACCCCCATTACCAAAGTATAACTTTCATTCTGCCAATTTAAATTTTTAATTACAATTAGGCTTAGGTATGAGGCATGTAAAACATAGGACGAATTATTCTGCAGCAAAATCTTTTACCTTTATAAAGGGAATTCAGTTGCTTAAATTTAATAGTCTGCACTTTGGAAAAATTAGAAACCAGGAGTTCTAAAGGCAAAAAGGGTAAACACCATACAACAGGCTAGTCACAAAAATATGAAGATTAGTCTTATTACTGGATCCTGACAGATAGATATACTTTGAGACTCAGAACAGTTTAAAGAGATTTTCAAAATCAGTTAGTCCACAAAGTTAAAATTATTTTTATAAACTAATTAATAGAAATGTTTGTAATGACATTTTTAAAAAAATCAAAGGAAAAGGGGTTTACAATTTTGTTTAAACATTTCCTACCAGAACTGGATACAAAGCGAACATTACTGGGTGTGGAAAAAACCCTAAATAGATAAATAACACAGTTTAAGCTAAACGGAAAAACTAACCAGCCAGCATCAAAGCCAAGAAGTAAATCTATTTTTTTTCCAGATTTGTTAATGTGGTAATAAAAGTAAGGAGTATGGCTTTTATATTTAATATTGGTTATAGCTCAACTATATCCCTTTAAAAATACCCAGACACAAAAGTGAAGTTAGACGCTCTATGAACATGGAAAGGAGGTACTTACCAGCAACCAGTGTTTCTCACAACAAATTATCTCCTCAAAACTGAGACAGTTGTTCACAGTCCTTCAGTCCACAGAACCATCCAAGAGCATATTGTCACTGGAGATGGGGAAGAATATGATTCTTTTAAAGACTGCTCCTTTTGACCCTAGCCCTTGTAGCTCAGCTCATCTGCTAAGTAGTTCTCCTTCTGAGCCAAGTATATTCATGAAGAAAATCCTAGTTCTTGATACTCAAATTACACAAAATAAGTGCTTCCTGACAAAACAGAGAATTCCAGTTCCTCCTGTGGCAATCTAAATTGATGCTATGTTGACCATGAGGATTTGACCCACTTGGCCTCTTACCAGCAAGAAGAAAAACCAGGAGGTATTATTGCTCAGAGATCCAAAATATCCAAAATATAGGAAGCTTTGTTGGTCTTTTAGAAGAGCTTTCAGCCTATTCCTATTGTAATACGCTATAGTAGCTTGGGAAATGGAATCACACAATATATTTTATAGCAACATCCACTATATATGGGAGTTACAAACTGACCGAAGCATACAAATTATCTTATCCAGATGTATTGAAGCTGATTTGGAAGGTGAACATTATAGTACATCATGCCAGAACAGCTTGATAATTGGCAATCCTCACCCTCAAAGCTGCGGAACCATACGATGGTTCACCCATTTGATGAATTTGTGGACTCCTTGTCCAGAGGAGCTGAAATGGAAACTTCCCAACTTTGGCTCATCTTAAGCTGACTGCAAACACTACCAAAGAACTTGGAGTTGGGTGAGTGTCTAAATTAAAACAGACAGGACTGCAGCTTTATAATGTATATGTGTGAGCATAATATATAACAATCACATACATCCACCTCATAATGCTGCAGGTTGGTTCAAAGGTGGTCGTCAGGCCTCAATAATTCTGGGGAGATGGAAACACATTTGGAGGATTTGTGTGTGCATGTGTGTGGGTTACAGTCTTTTTATAAGTAACAAGCTTGAAGCTGCTCAAAGATTTGGAATCTTAGAAGTAGTTCCATTGGAGACAATAGTATGACTGGAAGCCTGGGAGTGGGGATAAGAGAGAGAGAGAGAGAGATCAGATACAGAACCAGGATATAGGGAACTGGGACTGGCTGGGCAAAGAGACTGAGGAGACAGAGCTGGGGAGGGAACTGGGAATGGCTCAACAAGGAGACTGGGACTGAGTGGGGGGGGAAGACTGGGGAGGATGGGGCAAAAGGGGTCAAGCTTGGAGATAACAGACAGAAGAGTCTGTGCCCACTGGAAAACACTCTTCTGCAGAGTTTGGAAGCGATTCCATAATTTTTGAGTCTCACATTCATTCTTCTGCTATAAGTAGGGCTGGCCAGAAAACAAGAATTCTGGTTTGTGAAAAACTGAGGTTTCAGAATTTGTTCATCAAAAAACCAGAGAGAGAGACACTCTCCCCCCACTCCAAGTGATTGAGAGCAGGGACTTGAATCTGGGTCTCACACACCCATGGTGAGTGCCCTAACCACTGAGCTATTGGCTATTCCTATGTGTCTGTCTCAAAAACAAAACAAAAATGAAAAAAAAAAAAACCCAGCTCTAGCTGTTAGTGAAAATCCATGAAACTCACTCACAAAGTATCATCCCCATTCCCTCATCCCCCTCTAGTGCTGATCCACTAGAGGACAGCAACCTACTATTGCTAACAGCTATATGCTTAGCTGAAGCATCAGAGGATCTAAAGATTCCAACCCAGCTGATGACCCACTAAAGTGTCAATATGATGCCATATGATGGAATTTCTGTGTTTTCAGTGCTTTTTTAAACACGGAAAGACTACATTAAAGGCTTGTCTACACTGCAGTTTTGTCAGCAAAAGTCTTGTCGACAATCAAAAAGCAGTAAAAGAAAATTAATATTGTATGTTCACACTGTGCTCCCTCTGTTGTGAGAGTGCATCCACACTTGGGGCACCAGCATCGACAGTGAGAGCAGTGCACTGTGGGTAGCTATCCTACAGTTCAGTGCACCACCTTCTGCCACTAGGTCTTGTGGGAAGGTGGAGTGGAAGGCAGTGCATCATGGAGCCAGGCTTAGCGTCCCATGATGCACTGCTTTCTGTTCCAGCATTCCAGGTGCTTCAGTCTCGGATTTGCAGCATTTTTCAAGGGCCTTCATTTGCTGTTTGCCCAGCCATCTGTGTGTGAAAGGATGGATCCCACACTGCTCTCCAATGCTCTGCTAGTTGTCAGTAACACATCGTGAATGGCAGTCCAGTTAATCATGAAGTGCCTAACTCAACAGGATTCACAGCTGCCTTAAGTGCTGTCTGACATGGATAGAAGCAACACGATTACTTTTGGCATTCACGGAACAGTTGCACACAGTGGCCTATTGCTTTTGGGCTTGGGAAACTAGCACTGAGTGGTGGCATCGCATTGTCATGCAGGTCTAGGATGATGAGCAGTGGCTACAGAATTTTCGGTTGAGGAAAACCACCTTCCTGGAACCGTATGCGGAGCTCATCCCAGCCCTGCAACACAAGGACACCCAAATAAGAGCTGCCCTCTTGGTGGAGAAGCACATGGTGATTGCAGTGTGGAAGCTGGTGAGCCCAGACTGCTACCAGTCAGTCACGAATCAGTTTGGAATTGGAAAGTCGACCACTGGGGCTCTGTTAATGCAAGTGTGCAGGGCCAGATACCAGGGCTATTAAAGAGGCACAATAGAAGAGAAATTCGATTCAGGAAGGTTTTGAGGCAATGCTTTGAAAATGAGAAGCAGTCATGTATATTACTATGCTTGGGACTGCGATGCTTAATGAAATCAAGGTTTTCTAGAAAGCACTTCTGATTTTTGTGGCCTAGGATTCTATGTATGCAAATGATTAAACTGCTTGTGAATGTGTTTCTGGCACCTGCTATCACAATTTGCAAGAAACAAATGAAGATTACTTATCATTCAGAAACTTTGCTTTTATTGCACAGAAAACAACACACACACTCGGTGAGAGAGGAGGCAGCAGGGGAGGGCTGACTTTCAGAGCTGTGCATAGGGCAAGCTATCATTTGAAAAGATGTCCATAGTGGTGGAGTGAATGGAAAAACGAGACGTCCCAGAAAGTGGAAAGGAATGCGCGGGTGGATTTTAAGAAGGGCATGGGAAAGAGTTCTGAATGTGCTGAAGGGGAAGGCGGGAATGCATCTGCTCAGTCAGGAGCGTTATGAGGGACTTCTGTATCTCAGTTTGCTCCTCCATAACTTTAATCATCCTCTCAGTAGCATCCTTAATGAAGTCCTCATTTTCTTTTCTGTCCTGCCTTTGGATTTCCCTCCACTCCATGCATTCCCTCTTTTCTGCTGCTGAGTATTGCAGCAGCTCCCGGAACTTGTCCTTCTTGCTCTGTCTTGGGCACTTTCTTATCTGGTGGAGGCACTCTGAAGGCCACATCTGCAGAAGCAAAAGGAGCAATACGCAGATGCATGATTGTTAAGTACATACACAACACTGAACCAGTATAGTAAACTACACCTCTAGTAACATGCCAATCACTTTCCCACTGACCATTGACAAGCACACATGTTGGCAAACACCCCAAGCATGGTGAGTTTACCCCGGGATGGGGGACATTGTGACAGAGTCACAGGTCCAATGCTCTTGAACTGCTCTGTATGAAGCCAGCCAGGACTCTGGGCAGCATGGCTCCCCTCAGGTCCCGCTGTCCAGCCTCCTCAACTATCGCCTTCCCAGTCTGACCTTGAAGCACTCAGCACCCCTATTCACACTTCCCCTTGGTGGGAGAAGCCAGAGGGCCCTGCGCCACAATTCCATAGTCATCAGTGCCTTGCAGCCAGTGCTGTAAAGCAGAAGGGTTTATTGGTTAACAGGAACACAGCGTAGCACAGAGCTTGGTAGCTAAGAAGTCAGTGACTTTCGACAGAATCCATCTTGGGGGAATGCTGGGCCAGACGGCCTGGATTTGCCCCTCTTCCAGTCCCTCACAGCAGACTGCACTGGATCCCCCGGCCTGGCCTCCGACATGCCCATTGCTCCTCCGGTCTTTTGTCCTGCTTCCTGGGCAAAAGGTGTCACCTGGTTGCATCCCCCTCCTGGGTCTCAGGTTACAAAGGGCATCGGCCATCTCCTACGTGCAGACCTCTGCACAGCCTCACCTTCCCTCAGGGCCTCAGCAAAAGTCAAACCCAATTCCCACTGCCTAGGCATTGGTGCAATACAAAGGGAAACTGAGGTACACACCATATTAGTGTAGGACAGTAAGACTCACATGTCACATAACAAGGTGAATAAAACCCCACTTTGTCACAATTATACATGGAGAGAAAAGCAATATGAAAGGTTCGTAGTGCAGTCAACTAGGGACAATAGTCTAAACTTTCACACCCTTTTCCACAGGCCAGGGTCATTGTAGCAGATATCTTACTCCTGAGAGTAAGCAAGGAAGCAAAGGTGCAGCTACTGCACGTTTCCAGCTTCTGACCCGCTCCCTATGCTGCTTTGATCCCTGAGCAAGTGATTTCAAAATGGCATGAGAAAGTTTCCTTCAATAGGAGAAGGAAAAGAGCAGCTCTGCCAAGGAACCTTGGGCAGAGGATTGCCGAGCACCTCCAGGAAAGTTTCCTAGAGATCTCTCTGGAGGATTTCCATGAAATCTTGGTGTACATCAATACCTTGTTTCACCGTACTGCTTAGCTGCACAGGACAACGTCCAGCACACAGAAACACAGCCAACCTTGTACATTTCTATGTCCTCAACCCACCTCCACACTTCACAAAGCAAAACCACTTACTGGGGGTGGGGGGGTCTCCTCTCTTGCTTCTTGCTTGCTGGAGTGCGACTGCCGAGACACCTCCAGAGTGGAGAACAGAGTGGATGGTCTCATGGTTACATCCACATCGTCGTCTAATGCCACCTCTTCATCAATGACTTCATCCTCTGGGTTAGATCTACTTTCCACCAGCTCCAACCCTGATGAAGTCTCCACCGGGCTCTTGGCAGTGTAGATGGGGTCACCACTGAGGATAGTGTCCAACTCTTTGTAGAAATGGCAGGACTTTGGCATGGCACCAGAGCGAAAGTTTGCTTCCCTTGCCTTCTGGTATGCTTGCCTCAACTCCTTGATCTGTGCACTGTGTGTCTTGATCATAGCCCTTTTCACACAGGCCTTGAGAAATCTGCCCGTAGGTATCAAACTTCCTACAGCTCAAGCGCAGCTGGGTCTGCTCAGCCTCGTCTCCCCAAATACTGAGCAGATCCGGCAGCTCTGCCCTGGTCTAAGCAGGAGAGCATCTGCTGCGTGGAGCTGCCATTGTCAGCTGGTAACATGAGATGTGAGCTCTCCATACTGAGTAAACAGGAAATGGAATTTCAAAAATTCCCAGGGCTTCAAAGGGGAGAGGCAGATGGTTGTTTACTTGGCTGCGGGGCAGCAGAGTTGGAGCTGTTGACCAAAGCGGTCAGGATGGGCATTGTGGGGCCACCTTCCAGAGGCCAATTAAAGAAATAAAATCAAGCGCAGTGTCTACAGTGGCACTTTGTCAACAAAACTTTTGCTCAAAAAGCCCTATGTCTCTTGCCGAAGTGGTTTTATTTTGTTGCCAAAACTGAAGAGTTTTGTTGCCAAAAGTGGCATTGCAGTGTGTACACCTCCACTGTTTTGCTGGCCAACAGCTGCCTTTTGCTGACCAAACTCTGCAGTGTAGACAAGGCCTAAAAGAACAATGTTAAGCTTGCAAAGTCAAGAATTTAAAAGTTAAAAAATGTCAGAATTAAGGTGCTTGTATGCATTAGCATACAGTCTTTAATTACACGATCATATACTTCCACCCTCATCCGCCCATAGGGCCCCTATTCCATTCGGTGTGCAAGGCTGACCAGCTCTGAGGATGAACCAAGGTTGCATAGTGAAGGAGACTGTTGTCTATCAGAACACGGCTTCATTTTGTTTACAGAAGTTGGAAGGATTGTAGGGAATGAGGCAGTAAATTACAGGAAGATGAAAGATGGTCTCATGGTTACATCAGTAGAACTGGATCGCATCCCTGACTTTGCCACAGAGTTCCTCTGTGATGCTCGGCAAGTCACTTACACTGAATTTTTCACAGGTGGTCTCTAATTTTGTCTTCCTCATCTTCTGGAGGCCTGGATCTGATATGAAAAAGTGTTGAGCACTTACAGCTGCAACTAAAGTTAATGAACACTGCGCTTTGAACTAGGACTGTCAAACGATTAAAAAAATTAATCGTGATTAATCCCACTGTTAAACAATAAAAGAATGCCATTTATTGAAATATATTTGGATGTTTTCTACATTTTCAAATATACTGATTTCAATTACAACACGGAATACAAAGTGTACAGTGCTCACGTTATATTTATTTCTGATTACAAGTATTTGCACTGTAAAAAAACAAAAGAAATAGTATTTTTCAATTCACCTCATACAATCTCTTTATCGTGCAATCTCTTTATCGTGAAAGTTGAATTTACAAATGTAGAATTATGTACAAAAAACTGCATTCAGAAATAAAACTGTAAAATTTTAGAGCCTGCAAGTCCTCTCAGTCCTACTTCTTGTTCAGCCAGTCGCTAAGACAAACAAGTTTTTTTACATTTGCAGGAGATATTGCTGCCCGCTTCTTGTTTACAATGTCACCTGAAAGTGAGAACAGGCATGCTCATGGCACTGTTGTAGCCGGCATCGCAAGATATGTACATGCCAGATGCGCTAAAGATTCATATGTCCCTTCATGCTTCAACCATCATTTCAGGGGACATGCGTCCATGCTGATGATGGGTTCAGCTCAATAGCAATCCAAAGTAGTGTGGACCGACGCATGTTCATTTTCATTATCTGAGTCAGATGCCATTGGCAGAAGGTTGGTTTCCTTTTTTGATGGTTCGGTTCTGTAGTTTCCGCATTGGAGTGTTGCTCTTTTAAGACTTCTGAAAGCACACTCCACAGTCTCAGATTTTGGAAGGCACTTTTGATTTGTCAACTCTGGGTCAAGTGGTGTAGCTATCTTTAGAAATCTCACATTGGTATTATGACACTGTATGGAATTTGGGGGACACTTTAGGATACTATGAATACCAATATTGTAAAATTGCAATGAGTTCTGACAGATAAGCCATGTAAGATATCTGCAAAAATGTTATGATTTGCCAAATATTATAATCTCATTTATATGTTTGTATCACTTTTGTATTATGAGTTATAGATACATATGTATGTCTGTATTTCAAAACTTGGACTGTGCTTCTGGCTGTGACCCCCAGACAGTTTGGGCATCAGCTCTGCCTAGCCTGCTTGATGGCCCATTAAGGACCATCGGCTATACAACTGACCCATTGAGAGAAGGCAGAGGATATACCTTATGACTCAGCAAGGCATGCATGGGCATGCCTATGGACAGAAAAGGCTTCCAAGCCATGTGCTGGGCAGCTTGTGTTGCATGGCAAAAGATTATAAAAGGCAGTTGCATCTTCTCCATTTTGTCTTCAATTCTTCTTCTTACCTCTGGAGGAACTTTGCTGCAAATTGAAGCTCTGAACAAAGGACTGAATGACCATCCAGCTGTGAATGTATTCCAGAGGGACATTTAAGCCAAACTCACCAATACCGCTAGGAATCTGATATATGGACTTTGGAGTCTTTGTATGTATGTGACTGTTTTAACCATTTAACATCTCTTCTTGTTCTTTCCCTTTTCTTTATAATAAACCTTTAGTTTTAGACACTAAAGGATTGGCTGGCAGCGTGGTATTTTGGGTAAGATCCAAACCCATACTGACCTAGTAATGTGGCTGACCCTTTGGGGTCAGAAGAACATTTTGTATATGTGAGCAGAGTTTTTCAAATAACTTCTCACTGTACTGGACCTATGTGCTGAGTGGGAGCCAGAGAACTGGAATGCAATAAAGGGGGATGCGTGATTTCTTTTTTGCTTCTTGATAACCAGCGTGGGGGGATCAGAAGCACAGTTTGTGACTGGTTGGGGAGTTTAACCCAGTGTTACCCATCAGTCGTGGGAGTATCTGCTCTCCCTTTTGGAGCCTGCCTTGACCTTGGCATGTCCAGTGAAGGCTGCCCCAGACACCCTCGGGTCACAGGTACCTTCTTTACGTTTTGTCAGATTTGCAGTGAAAGTTTTCGTAAAATGAACAACATGTGCTGGGTCATCATCTGAGACTGCTATAACATGAAATATTTGGCAGAATCTATGGGTAAAACAGAGAAGGGGACATACAAGGAGTTCAGTCACAAATTTAATTAACACATTTTTTAACGAGCATCATCATCATGAAAACATGTCCTCTGGAAAGGTGGCCAAAGCATGAAAGGGCATATGAATGTTTAGCATATCTAGCACGTAAATATCTTGTAATGCCAGCTACAAAAGTGTCACACAAACGCCTGTTCTCACTTTCTGGTGACATTGTAAATAGGAAGAGGGAAGCATTATCTCCTGTAAATGTAAATAAACTTGTTTGTCTTAGTGATTGGCTGAACAAGAAGTAGGACTGAGTGGACTTGTAGGCTCTGAAGTTTTGCATTGTTTTGTTTTTGAGTGCAGTTATGTAACAAATAAAAATCTACATTTTGAGTAGCAGTTTCACAGCAAAGAGATTGCACTACAGTACTTGTATGAGGTGAAACTGAAAATATTTTCTTTTATAATTTTTACAGTGCAAATATTTATAATCAAAAATATACACTTTGATTTCAATTACAACACAGAATACAATATATATGAAAATATAGAAAAACATCCAAAATATTTAATAAATTTCAATTGGTATTCTATTGTTTAACAGTGCAATTAAAATTGCAATTAATCGCAATTAATATTTTTAATCACAATTAATTTTTTGAGTTAATCATGAGAGTTAATTGTGATTAATCAATAGCCCTACTTTGAACACAAAGTTCTATATTGGGGTGGGCAAACTTTTTGGCCTGAGGGCCACATCACATTGGTGTTGCAAAACTGTATGGCGGGCAAGGTAGGGAAGGCTGTGAAAAAAGTTAATGTGTGGGAACCACTCAGATACTATAGTGATGAGTGCTATAGGAAAGCCCATTAATAATTCTGTCTTCAGACCAGGGCTTGAATAGTGTGCAGTAAATAAGGCATGAGCCACATATTGAGCAGTGAGGAGAAAACAAAATATTGAATAGCTGCTCAATAAGTGAGTACCATCCACTCTGTCAATTGAGTGCGGTAGGAGTTCTCTGGAAAACATAGTATGTGAGCATTTAATTAAAGACTATATCATAATGCGTATGCACAAAGGGGCCAAACTGAGGTTGCCTGGGCAATCTTAATTCTATTATTTGCTAAATTTGGTTGCTGGTCTTCACAATTTTGATAATGCTATTTTAATATGTTTTTGTGAGTTTAAGATACATATACACATTATATACAATTTAATTCAAACATCCAACTTGTAATCAGTTAAACATGTAAATCCACTAAAGAATAAATCCATAACATGCCTACTTTTCATTTTCCTCAGGTGGAAAATGGTGTCCCTCACTGACTTCAAGATAGATGAAACTGATAGATGCTTGTCTTATGTATAAGTCTTATTCTTTCAGTAACTACAAACCTAAAAATACAGTGCAATGTCAGATCTCTTTCAAAATAGACAAAATTTAAATTTCATTATTTCACAATACATTTAATGTTGAATAACTCAACAAACAATTCTTTTATGCATGGACAACTACAGTGATTTGTTTATTCTAGCTTGAACAGTCAGCTAAATCCTGGGGGGCTTCTTGCAGTTTTTTGGGTATCTGGTGATTCATTTAACACAGGGGATCAACTAGGTTCTTGGATTAAATGCAGAAGGAGAGAACAATGGTTCTAGAATGAAAAAACATTATATTAGCTTTTACTGAATAACCTGTGTAATTAGTTTTGTAACTAAAATAGAACTCTCCACTTTTGGACAGAAACCAAAGAATGATTTGGAGTTACAGTAAAATGACTTGTAGACAATCATTTTGGTGAAACAATGGTTTAAGTACTGCACATTCATTTCATTTTCAAGTTCAGGAAGACTAGACTTGAGTTCTTAGTTATACAACGGAGGTTTGCAAAGTAATAGCAAACAGCAATGTTTTCAGTCCAAAAGTGTGGGAGGGATTTCTTGTAGTACTGTGTAAAGACAAGGTTCTGAACAGTCTCTTAGATCTATTTAGTTGTCTAGGTTCGTATTACCTAGACACTCATTATCCACACTCATCTAAGTGCCTAACTGCATAACTTTCTGTCAACTCATGCTGTTTCCACTTTCATGCTGAAAAACTAGCTTACCCGGAGAAACATAAACAGGGCTGATTCTAAACTGCTAAAACTGCAGACACATAGGGCACATTAATGTTGGTGTGATATTTACGGGTCATGCTCTGACAACCTACTAATTTAAAGGAAATGGTCAAATCCACTGACAAGGGGATTGGAGGTAATAAAGCAGTATTTGGCTGTTTAGTGTAGATTTTTACTAAGACAGTAGCAACAGTGCTAAGAACCCAAACTAGCAAATGTTCTGTCCCTTCACTTTAAAGTATATCCAGTCTAGCACACTTACATACAATGGCACCTTCCATCAGAGAATCTCAAATAATTTCTCTCACATTAATGAACTAAGCCTCCCAACCCTCCTATGAAAAAGGAAGTATCATCCTCACTTTATTGATGATTAAACTGAGGCACAGAGGGTTTGAAACCTGCTCAATTTCACAAAGAGTCTGTGGCAGAACCAGAGGTAAAAACCCCAACTCACAACTCCCTGTTCTGTGCTTTAAACACAAGTCCATCCCCTCCCCTTCTAGGATGGTTGTCTAATAAGAAGTATATGGTGCTATACCAAATAACCATGTGAGTGTTACATTAAATGTGCACATACAGTTGTGTGATAATATCAAAATAAAGGCTATCAATCTCTCATTTAAAAAGTGACTACAATCTGCTTGGAATACTACCACAAAACACTGTAAAAACACTCTTGCAGACAGTAGTGTTTTGGACTACTGCCCTAGAAAAAACTTGACAATGGTTTGGCTGCTGGTGTGCTGAGACTGCTGCCTATCACATTGACCATTATTGCTTCATTGTTGTTCTCCCCCTTGTGTCTGTCTGTATCCAGCTGTTGTCCTTTGTCTTATACTTTGTCATAAATATAAAGGGAAGGGTAAACCCCTTTGAAATCCCTCCTGGCCAGGGGAAAGCTCCTCTCACCTGTAAAGGGTTAAGAAGCTAAAGGTAACCTCGCTGGCACCTGACCAAAATGACCAATGAGGAGACAAGATACTTTCAAAAGCTGGGAGGAGGGAGAGAAACAAAGGGTCTGTGTGTCTGTCTATATTCTGTCTTTGCCGGGGATAGACCAGGAATGGAGTCTTAGAACTTTTAGTAAGTAATCTAGTTAGGTATGTGTTAGATTATGATTTCTTTAAATGGCTGAGAAAAGAATTGTGCTGAATAGAATAACTATTTCTGTCTGTGTATCTTTTTTGTAACTTAAGGTTTTGCCTAGAGGGGTTCTCTATGTTTTTGAATCTAATTACCCTGTAAGATATCTACCATCCTGATTTTACAGGGGGAATTTCTTTATTTCTATTTACTTCTATTTTTTATTAAAAGTCTTCTTGTAAGAAACTGAATGCTTTTTCATTGTTCTCAGATCCAAGGGTTTGGGTCTGTGGTCACCTATGCAAATTGGTGAGGCTTTTTATCCAACATTTCCCAGGAAAGGGGGGGTGCAAGTGTTGGGAGGATTGTTCATTGTTCTTAAGATCCAAGGGTCTGGGTCTGTAGTCACCTAGGCAAATTGGTGAGGCTTTTTACCAAACCTTGTCCAGGAAGTGGGGTGCAAGGTTTTGGGAAGTATTTTGGGGGGAAAGACGCGTCCAAACAGCTCTTCCCCAGTAACCAGTATTAGTTTGGTGGTGGTAGCGGCCAATCCAAGGAGGACGGGTAGAATATTTTGTACCTTGGGGAAGTTTTGACCTAAGCTGGTAAAGATAAGCTTAGGAGGTTTTTCATGCAGGTCCCCACATCTGTACCCTAGAGTTCAGAGTGGGGGAGGAACCTTGACATACTTAGATTGTAATCTCTTTGGGGCAGGGATTGCTTTTTTGTTCTGTCTCTGTGCAGCGCATAGTGCAATGGGGCCTGATCAGTAATAGAAATGGCACAACAGTAATAGAAATGAATAGAACAGTGTAATATCTTTCTATAGGCGATTTTCTCTGACTAGGACAGCTCCTTGGACTGAAAACAACATCCTGAGAAATAATTTACTCTTGGACTCTATATACCTTCTGTTGCTTTTAAGAACGTTTTATTTTAAAAGAGCTTCCTGAAACTGAAAGAGAGAACTGGATGGGACACGTGGTATCCTTTCCACAGAAAAAGAGAGTTTATCAAGAGGGGTGACCTCTCCCAGATATGACGTTGGGATATTTCAGGGAAGAGAGCCACAACTATGACATAGATTTATGTTCCAGATTTTTGACCAGAAGATACTGGATACTTCAGTTTCAACATTATGATACACCTACCAGCTGCTGTGTTCCTTTATAACTAGTTGTGAAGAAGGCTTGGAAAGACTGACTTGTGCTTAAGGGAAAAAAAAATCCATCTAGCTTTCTTCCTTCTTAAACAAGCAGTTTTAATCTGTGCAGCAGGAAATGGGAGTTTGTTTTTCTCCTTTGAAACAATTATTTCCAAATGTGTGCAATAATCTATGGTGCAAAATACCTTGTAGCAGATCAGCTATTTCTGATTGCAAATATACAGGATCTTGTGTGGTAATGCTTGGCCAGTTGAACCCAGACCTGTATTTAGTATATGCTCTAGCAGGTTCATTTGCCCAAATATATCTGAGATCTGTATCAGGATGCCTTACTATTTCTCCCAAGACAAGCCCCCTGGACTGAGCTGTTGGCCCCATATTCTGGTCAATTCTTAACTTGTCAAGTCGCACCCCCAGGAGAAATTTTACCAGCACCAGGATCCCAATCTGCCCTCTGGTGACGCAGCATTGTGGCACAGAACCCACCAAGCCAAGGTGATGTGAAAAATCTATCCAAGGACAGAATGGTTTGACTTTGTTCCCACAACAAAAACTATAGAGCAGCTGTTGATCCTTTGCCTTCAGGAACTATTTAGTTCACCCCAGCATGCGTAGGGACTGTCCACTGATGCCCTGGATGCTCCATGTACAAATAACTCTTAGGTGAGAATCTGGCTGTCAAACTGAAGCCAATCAAAGATATTTCTGCCCTTAAATCCACAAGATAATGGCACCTCTTCCATTAATGTCATTGAACACAAACATGGTAAGCAAGATGTTAATTTTACAGAAAGAAAACCCTGGTCAATTCCCACCTTTCAGCGGTGGCCTCTGATTGTTTCCTGCTTGTGTTGTACAATTGCATACCTGGAGGCATAAACTAATACAGCTGATGCATACTCTCAATGTTTTTAAAATATGAGTGAATGAGAAGTAAGGTGCATAAACTGGAAAATATGGAGTTGTACAGATGTAACAACGATGTTAACAAGATCAGGATTAGGCTGATGCTTTTTTCACATGAGAATATGCACGAACACCTATCTCTAGGATCTTGTAATCACAAGATATTTTAATAATGCATCAGATGAAGTAAGCTGTAGCTCACGAAAGCTTATGCTCAAATAAATTGGTTAGTCTCTAAGGTGCCACAAGTACTCCTTTTCTTTTTGCAAATACAGACTAACACGGCTGTTACTCTGAAACCTGTCTCTCCTAAGCAACAGTGTCAGAGGAAAGGAAAGGACAACATAGTAAAGTCTTGTCTCTGGCAGATACTCTGTGTGGCTAGACCCCTCTGCCCAGGCAAAGTCCCCTGAAAACAGTGGAGACACAGGAGTCCATCTACATGGAGCAGCTTGATGGATTGGGCCCCACATGTATGTTAAATATGGTAGAATCTTTAAGCTTCTTTTCTCTTCGTCAATAGGAGCTGGGGCTGCTCAGCAACTGTGAAGAATGAGGCCAGTTACTTAGGCACCTTAATGTATTTTTTGGCACCTAACTCTTGCATTTTACTAAATCTTTTGAATTTAAAACAATTCAGTATAATAGACTTGACTTAAACAAGCAAACAGCAGCCGATGTGGTCTTCTGCCTCGTTATCTGACAGTGGATGATCTTACATAGGTGCTGCAGTACCCAAGCTCAATAGGCCATATTTTCCCTAGTGCAATTCCGCTGAACTGAGTGGAATTACACAAGGGATGAATTTGATGCAATATGTATACTTGGCAGCATAGCATATTCATAAATTCCTTTGTTATAGCTCACTATATACAATCAGCTTGCCATCTAGTGGCAGCTATTTTGAACACAAATCACAACTTGACACTATTAGCAGAAGCTGTTATTTTATATGACAACATGCATTTGAAAACATCTGAAGTTTGCAAAGACTTTAGCTACTATAGCAAAGCCATTTTATAGCCTTCAGAGCTTTTCATAATACATCATAAAGAAGGAAAAGATCAACCCTGTGTTTATTTATGCCGCATCCTCATGCCAGCTTTATGTATTCATATGGGGGAATTCCCTGACTCAGGCTAACTATCTGCTGTTAAAACATTTCAAACAGTTGCAATATTACTAATTGTACATAATGCTGGGCCATGCTTTGGATACAGTGTCTTTCATGAATGGAGGTGTGCCAAACTGAATCCACAAGAATCCATTCTTTCCCACCTAACTGAGAGCCACAAAAATTGATTCTGATCATTAGAGCCAATCATACTGCCTGATACTGGGCAAAATCATGTTCTGTTTACTCACATGGGTAGTTTCATTGACTGCAATAGCGACAGTTCTGATGGTTACAGGGAGTATTTTCTCCCGTCTGATGGTTTATATTAGATAGAGGCTATTAAAGGATTTGACACAATGGACTAGTGCTCACAGCACATTCACAGCTGAATTTTAGAGGGAAACACTGTGATCCAGCTTCTCTACCCTCCCAGCTCCTTTTAAGCTGCTCTGAAAAGGCAACGAAGCCAGAATCTGGTTGTGGCTGGCCAGCGGAGGACTCCTCTGGCAGAACCCAGAACATAAGCATAGATGGGTAAAGCATAGTACCTGCAGTTTTTCTCTATACCTTCAATTCTAGATGTACTTAAACCCAATTTTGGCCATTCTTTATGTAATTTGAGGAACCTATATTTATAGTACTTCTCTGACCTCCATTACTGTAGTATTTGAGAGCCTCACACTTTTTAATGTATTTATCCTCAGAATACCCCAGTGGAGACAGGGTAAGTGCTATTATTTCCATTTTAAAAATGGGGAACTGTGTCACTGACCAACCAAGTGCCAACATTGCACAGGTCTCCTGAGTCCCAGCTAGCATTAAAACCACTGAACCGTCCTTCCTCAAGATACATAATGTGTAGAGCACGTTTTTGTACACCAGTCTTCACAAATAGTCCCAAAGTCCTTCACAACAAGTTAAAACTATTAAAAGTAAAATCAAGCTTCAGTTTCTTTCATTCTAATTTTAAAAGAGTAAAAGGTATTTATTCTGCATGTTTAAATTCTACTGGGAGCCGATTCCATAATCATGGAGACTAAAGACTTGAAAGCCAATTGACGTCAATCAATACGAAAGACATGCCAAATAACTGGCTGTAGCTAAACTAAGCAAATAGATGAGAACAAAGGGTGACAAAAGGTCAGAGAGAAACACCAGTCCTCCAATATTAGAAGTTTCCGAAGTAGGCAGGGGAATCCTAAAATCACTTTGGACTCGAGCAGTATCATGGTTAAAAGGGTGGATTTAAGGAGGATTCAGGGAGCTGAGATATGTATTAAAGGATGTCATTGGATATCACACTTTGCAAAGCCAGGTAACAATGAATTCTGTCAAATAAGAAATGTACACAAGCATTTACAAAACTCATTTCTCTAAAATGAATTCCCTATTTTACAGATGAACATCAAAGGGTAAATCTGATGTCAGAGTAACAACAAGACATTGAGTCAAAGATTACTCATATGAGAGAATTTATCAAGTTTATGGGCTCAATAATACATCTTTTTTAAATGCAGTTATGGTCAGAAAGTGATTATGTAGCAAGTGCCACTGTCTTACTGAACTGCTCCCTTTTTGTATTCAGTGACTTATATCTATGTTAATAAAAAAATAAACAAACTTATTTTGTCATTACTTTCTGTTCCTGTTAGCTCGGGAGAGCCAACCCAGCTTTGAGAAAATGACTTCAATTCTTTTCTGGCCCATGCACCATCATTCAGATTGTTAACTAAAGTTCCAAGTGAAGGGCCAAATGGGTCAAGTCAGTGGGTTTGCGTATTTTAGTTAACAATTTAAATATATATATACACACATAAGCCCCTTTGTTTTCAGTTTTAAACTATTTTTACCTAAAAAATCCCAGGTTTTACAAAAAGTATTATTCGTTTCTCCCCCCAATTTGGTATCATTCAAATATATATATATATATATATATATATATATATATATATATATATTGTGGCAAAATACCTTGTTCGCCTCAGTAGGCTCAGTCCTTTTTAGCCTTGGAGACTCAGGTTTGGGGCAAGGTGAATCCTTATAGGTGGCACAGGGTTCTGTTGCTCGTCTCTTCAGTCAGTCCCTTGTACTTATTTTCCTTCCCTCCTGGGGAATGAGTGCAGCCTCCCTACTAGGAAGGTCTGGTGTCTTGCTGCAAACAGCCTACTGGCAGCTTCCCTGCTCCTCTCACTCCTTCACTCTCCCCCTCCTACCACCCAGGGGAGGGTTTAAAAAGGTCCCAAGTAGTTGGAGTCAGCTGAACCTAATTGATTCCCTAGCAACCCCTTTTCCAGGTGAACTTTATTGCCCTGTGGTTCTCTCTCCTCAGTGGATAGGGAGAGGCCTTTTAATCCCCTAGGACTAATTACTACCCCCCTTTTGTAGCTGTCTGTCCTGGGTTTACCACATATCGCCCGCCCCCGCTCAACACTACGAGGTTGGGCTACTTGGGTTGGCAAACAGTGCACTCTCGACAGGCCATCTGCATTGCCATGTTGGATTCCAAACCTATGTTGTACTCTGAAGTGGAAGGGTTGAAGCAACAGGAACCGTCTTGTCACTCTGGCATTTTTGTCTTTATTTTGGTGCATCCACTGCGGAGGGGCATGGTCCATGACAAGGGTAAACCTCCATCCCAGTAGATAGTAGTGGAGGCTTTCTACGGCCCATTTTACCGCTAGGCATTCTTTTTCAACAACGGCGTATTTCCGTTCCCTAGGCAGGAGTTTCCTACTGAGGAAGAGGACAGGGTGTTCGTCATCCCCGACCATTTGTGAAACTACGGCCCCCAATGCTACATCAGAGGCATCAGTTTGTAGGATAAACTCCTTCCCCCAGTCCGGGGCCACAAGTATGGGGTCATTGCAGAGGGCCGTCCGTAGATCTGAAAAAGCGTCTTCAGCCGCGGTCGTCCATCATACTATGTCTGGGCCCCGAGCTTTCATTAGGTCCGTTAATGGGCATGCCCTGGTGGCAAAGTGGGGAATGAACCATCTATAGCATCCCATTAGTCCCAGGAATGCCCTGACCTGTTTTTTTCGGAGTGGTCAGGGCCACTTCTGTATAGCTTCTAACTTGTTGAGTTGGGGCCTCCCCACGCCCCTCTCCACTATATACCCGAGGTATCTGGCTTCAGATAGCCCGAGCGAGCACTTGGAGGGCTTTACCGTCAGCCCCGCCTTCCTCAGGGTATCCAGCACTGCCTCCACCTCCTCCAAGTGTGTCTCCCAGTCGGGGCTATATATGATAACGTTGTCGAGATTGGCTGCCACGTACTTGCCATGTAGTCGCAACAGTTTGTCCATGAGCCTTTGGAAAGTAGTGGGCGCCCCATGCAACCCAAAGGGGAGGATGGTGTACTGATATAGTCTCTCTGGAGTTGCAAAGGCCATCTTCTCTTTGTCGGCCTTGGCCAGGGGGATCTGCCAATAGCCCTTGGTCAGGACAAGGGTAGACATAAACCGTGCTTTTCCCAATCTGTCAATTAGCTCATCTATACGGGGTATAGGGTATGCATCAAACTGGGACACCTCATTCAGCTTTTGGAAGTCGTTGCAGAACCTCACGCCGCCATCTGGCTTAGGCACTAAAACCACTGGACTTGACCATTGGCTACGAGATTCTTCAATGACTCCTAAGGCCAGCATTTTCTTGACCTCTGTCCTGATCTCCTCTCTTTTGGCCTCCGGGATCCGGTATGGCTTGACATTCATCTTCACTCCAGGCTCTGTGAGGATGTGATGGTGAACCTCAGTAGTCCTGCCTGGCTTTTCTGAGAACACATCCTGGTTGTGTTTAATCAGGCTGATCACTTCAGATTGTTGCTCCAGAGTCAACTCCAGGGATATTCCCACTTGGTCGGGCTGGTTGCTTTTAGGGGATGGTGCCCCTAGCGCAACCACATGCGCTTCTCTATCCTGCCATGGTTTCAGCAGGTTTATATGGTAGATCTGCTCCAGCTTCCAGTGACCCGGCTGTCGGACCTTATAGTTGACTTCTCCTATGGCTTCTATTATCTCATATGGCCCCTGCCACCTGGCCAGGAGCTTGCTCTCTGCCCTGGGTATGAGCACCATTACCCGGTCTCCCATCTGGAACTTCCGGGTCATTGCTTGGCAATTGTAGTTTGCCCATTGGGCCCCTTGGGCCTTCTCCAGGTGTTCACGCACAAGGGGGGCAAATTGGGCTATCCGGTCTTTCATTTGCAATACATGTTCAACGATGTTTCTCCCGGTGTTCGGCTGTTCTTCCCAGCCCTCTTTGGCCATGTCCAATATGCCCCTGGGGTGGCGACCATATAAGAGCTCGAATGGGGAGAATCCAGTGGAAGCTTGGGGACCCTCCCATACAGCAAATAGCAAGTAAGGCAGCAGGGCGTCCCAGCCTTTCCCGTTGTGACTAACCACTTTCCGTAGCATGTTCTTCTATGTTCTATTGAATTGTTCGACAAGACCATCAGTCTGGGGATGATAGACTGATGTCCTGAGGGTCCGTATATGGAGCATTGAAATTGGTCCTTCTTTAACTTAGACACAAAGGGGGTCCCTTGGTCCGTCAGGATCTCTTTAGGTATCCCTACTCTGGAAAAAATCCGGACTAATTCTTTGGCTATTATCTTGGACATGGTGTTCCGCAGGGTATGGCCTCGGGATATCAGGTGGCATAATCTAGTACTACCAGAATGTACTGATGACCCCAGGCTGACTTCTCCATTTGCCCTACTAGATCCATAACTATTGGCTCAAATGGGATTTCAATAATTGGTAGAAGTACCAAAGGGGCCCTTAGGTGTGATCGGGGCCCATGTAACTGACATTCTGGACAGGAGGTACAATATCGCCAGACAGCCGCATAAATGCCAGGCCAGAAAAACCTCTGCAGAATCTGATCAAGGGTCTTATCTACGCCTAGATGGCCCCCAAACAGATGGCTGTGGGCCAGATCCATCACGCCCCTCTGATGTTTCTGTGGGATCAAGAGTTGTTCTACGACTTGCTCTTGGACCTGGACTACTCTGTATAGCAGATCACCCTTAATCACATAATATGGCCCTGGGCCCTTGACTCTCCCCTCCACGGGGACCCCATTTACCTCAACTACTTCTTTATGAATGTTGCTGTATATTGGATCATTGGCCTGATCCTGACCAAAATTCCCAAGTGAGGTCCCCATTTGTCCAAACTCAAGGGGATCTACCTCTGTCTCCCCCTCGGGGAAAACCCCCAGGGAACAAGGTCCAGCTATTGGGTCGTTGATCTCCTGCCCCGCCCTGCTGAGCCACCTCTTTCCCCTACAAGCATAGATTTCTGCTACTGGGTCAAGATCCTTGTTTCCCTCCTTTTATCTGCCCTCCGTTCCCTCCGAGTCTTCCAGGGCTTTCCCGGCGGGGAGAACAAATCCTGGCCAAATTTGTGGAAGGCCGGGGGGTGGGGGGGGGGTTATCTATCTTGGCCACACCCTGGGTCCCAGGTTCATTATTTTCTTCCACCTTCTCCCCAGGGAGTAGGCTATCAAATCCCGAGAAGTCTCGTCCAGTAAGGACTGGGTAGGGGAGTTTCAAAAATACTCCCACCGTCACCTTAGTGGGGCTTCCGAGAACTTCTGTTTTTACGGGGATAGTCAGGTAGTAACTGACATCCCCATGTACACAGGATATTCCTGAGCGTTTGGCCCGGGATAGTTTGTCCTGCCCGACCAGCTTTCCCGAGACCAGTGTGATTGCACTTCCCGAGTCTACTAACGCGGTAGTCTCTATACCATTCATCTTAAGAGGTCTAGTGTATCTATGAGGGACAATTGCAACCCCTACTAGACTTATTAGATCACATGGTTCCCCTATATCTCCCAGCTCGCATTGCATGGGCTCTTCTAGATTTGGGCAGTGATATGCCCCAATTCGCCACATGCATAACATCAGTACCCTGCTCGGGGCAGCCCCCGATTTTTCAAGCTACTGGGCTTTATCCCCTGAGCCTTTCTTCCCCAGTCCTCAAGTCTCTCCGGGACCTCTGGCTGCTCTTCGGCTTCCTTCCTCCCCTCCATAGTCCAGCCTGGTGCTAGGGCTAACCGGGGCCTCAGCACAGAGACTTGTCTCCGATTCTGGTGCCTTCCTTCCCCAGTGGTCCGCGAAAGTTCTTGGGCTGCTAGGTGTCTCTCTATGAGGGCAACTAGTTCATCATAGGAGGAGGGATTGTTTTGCTGGACCCACCCCTGTATGTCCGGCGGCAACCCGCTCATGCACCTGTCCAACACGAGGATTTCCACTATCTTCTCCGGCCCATGGGTCTCGGGACGGAGCCACTTCCAGGCGAGGTGGATTAAATCAAATAGCTGGGACCTCGGCAGTTTGCTGTCCCAGTATTTCCACTCATGGAAGCGCTGGGTCCATATGACTGATGTCACACCTGATCTTGCCAGGATTTCCGCCTTCAGCTGGGGGTAATCCATAGCTGTCTCTGTGGTCATGTCAAAATAGGCCTTCTGGGGCTCCCCACACAGAAATGGAGCCAGGATACCTGCCCACTGGTCTTTGGGCCAGGCCTCCTGCAGTGCCGTCCTCTCGAAGGTGAGGAGATATGCCTATATATGGTCATCCATAGTCATCTTCTGTAAATAGTTGCTTGCTCGCAGCGGCCGGATCCCCTGGGGCCCGTGCGTCAGCATGGTCAAGGCTTTTAACTGGTTCACTACATCATTCAGGGTGGCTCGATCTTGGGCCGCCTGGTTCATCAGTAATTGGTTCATCTCCTGTTGGACGTGTACTGACTCTTGCTGGGCAAGCATCTGCACCCTGGTAGCCTCTTGTTGGGCCACAGTGGCCTGTACCAATGCCTTCACTACATCCTCCATTTTTTGTGTGTGTGTGATTTACCCTGCCCTGAGATGGTTTGCCACAGAGCCTTACTCACTCACCACATCCCACCTCTCACACCAAGTGTGGCAAAATACCTTGTTCGCCTCAGTAGGCTCAGTCCTTTTTAGCCTTGGAGACTCAGGTTTGGGGCAAGGTGAATCCTTATAGGTGGCACAGGGTCCTGCTACTGCTCTCCTCAGTCAGTCCCTTGTGCATGTTTTCCTTCTCTTCTGGGGAGTAAGTGCAGCCTCCCTACTGGGAAGGTCTGCTGTCTTGTTGCAAACAGCTTACTGGCAGCTTCACTGCTCCTCTCACTCCCTCACTCCTACCACCCAGGGGAGGGTTTAAAAAGGTCCCAAGTAGTTGGAGTCAGCTGAACCTAATTGATTCCCTAGCAACCCCTTTTCCAGCTGAACCTTATTGCCCTGTGGTTCTCTCTCCTCAGTGGATAGGAAGGGGCCTTTTGATCCCCTGGGACTAATTACTACCCCCCTTTTGTAGCTGTTTGTCCTGGGTTTACCACAATATATAATAAACAAACTTGTTTTATTAGGAAAATACAGTACATTGCATGAGATGTTTGTATATGCAAAGCTGCCTGTTGAAGTAAGGCTATGAATTAGTGTAGAAGATACACACAATAAACAAACAGGCATGCATGCAAGCTGTGAAGTGCATGCACATTTGAACATACTGTTGAATCTCACGCCCACCATATACACATTTCAAGCTGTTAGCAGATAATGGTTTAAAGATTTGACATACTAAAATGGGAAGAAAACAAAAATCTGCATCAGAATCCGTTTCAGAACTCAAGAAAATATTTGAAAGTTTAAAAAAAAAACAGGCGAAAAGGATGAAGTTGAGTGTATGCACTGCAAATGGTGTGGCATCTTATGGTATGTCTACACTACGAGATTAGGTCGAAGTTGTGTTTTTTAGAAATTGTTTTTATATAGTCAATTGTGTGTGTCCCCAAACAAAATGCTCTAAGTGCATTAACTCGGCAGAGTGCTTCCACAGTACCGAGGCTAGCGTCGACTTCCAGAGTGTTGCACTGTGGGTAGCTATCCCATAGTTCCTGCAGTCTCCGCTGCCCATTGGAATTCTGGGTTGAGATCCCAATGCCTGATGGGGCAAAAACATTGTCACAGGTGGTTCTGGGTACATATCGTCAGGCCCTCCCTCCCTCCCTCTGTGAAAGCAACAGCAGACAATCATTTTGTGCCATTTTTCCTGAGTTACCTGTGCAGATGCCATACCACGGCAAGCATGGAGCCCGCTCAGCTCACTGTCATCCTGCGTCTCCTGGGTGCTGGCAGACACGGTACTGCATTGCTACGCAGTAGCAGCTCACTGCCTTGTGGCAGCAGACGGCGCAATAGGCCTGATAACCATCGTCATCATGTCCGAGGTGCTCCTGGCCGCGTCGGTGAGGTTGGTCAGAAGCACCTGAGCAGACATGGGCGTAGAGACTGAAATAGGAGTGATGCGACCAGGTCATTCTCTTTAGTCCTGCTGGCAGTCCTATTGCACCATCTTCTGGCAAGCAGCCAGGAGATGAGGATGTCTAGCAGTCCTACTGTACCATCTGCTGCCAGCCAAAGATGTAAAAGATAGATGGAGTGGATCAAAGCAAGAAATACACCAGATTTGCTTTGTATTCATTTGCTCCCCCCTCCCTCTGTGAAATCAATGGCTGACAATCGTTTTAGTGAGGTCTGTCGGGGCACCTTGAAAAGTTTAATGGAGATTCAGTCCTGCCTGAAATACCAGGGGGAGGGATAGCTCAGTGGGTTGAGCACTGGCCTGCTAAACCCAGGGTTTTGAGCTCAATCCTTGAGGGGGCCATTCTGTGTGACATTTGTTTTTTTTTTCTCCTTGATGTAAAGCCACCCCCTTTGTCGATTTTAATTCCCTGTAAGCCAACCCTGTAAGCCATTTCATCAGTCGCTCCTCCCTCCATCAGAGCAACGGCAGACAATCATTCCACACCTTTTTTCTGTGCAGACGCCACACCATGGCAAGCATGGAGGCCGCTCAGATCACTTTGGCAATTAGGAGCACATTAAACACCACACGCATTATCCAGCAGTATATGCAGTACCAGAAGCTGGCAAAGCGAAACCGGGCGAGTAGGCGACATCAGCGCGGTGACAA
Organism: Lepidochelys olivacea; assembly: GCF_965140295.1. Lineage (NCBI taxonomy): Eukaryota > Metazoa > Chordata > Testudines > Cheloniidae > Lepidochelys > Lepidochelys olivacea. The sequence goes on along the minus strand of NC_140413.1, from coordinate 99,834,325 downwards.
GAGTGATGAGGACATGGACACAGACTTCTCTCAAAGCACAGGCCATGGCAATGTGGGCATCATGGTGCTAATGGGGCAGGTTCATGCTGTGGAACGCCGATGCTGGGCCCGGGAAACAAGCACAGACTGGTGGGACCGCATAGTGTTGCAGGTCTGGGACGATTCGCATGTGTAAGGGCACTTTCATGGAACTTTGTGACTTGCTTTCCCCTGCCCTGAGGCACAAGAATACCAAGACGAGAGCAGCCCTCACAGTTGAGAAGCGAGTGGCAATAGCCCTGTGGAAGCTTGCAACGCCAGACAACTACTGGTCAGTTGGGAATCAATTTGGAGTGGGCAAATCTATTGTGGGGGCTGCTGTGATGCAAGTAGCCAACACAATCAAAGATCTACTGATATCAACAGTAGTGACCCTGGGAAATGTGAAGGTCATAGTGGATGGCTTTGCTGCAATGGGATTCCCCAACTGTGGTGGGGCCATAGACGGAACCCATATCCCTATCTTGGTACAGGAGCACCAAGCCGGTGAGTACATAAACTGCAAGGGGTCCTTTTTAATATTGTTGCAAACACTGGTGGATCACAAGGGACGTTTCACCAACATCAATGTGGGGTGGCCGGGAAAGGTACATGGCGCTCGCATCTTCAGGAACTCTGGTCTGTTTCAAAAGCTGCAGGAAGGGACTTTATTCCCAGACTAGAAAATAACCGTTGGGGATGTTGAAATGCCTGTAGTTATCCTTGGGGACCCAGCCTACCCCTTAATGCCATGGCTCATGAAGCCGTACACAGGCAGCCTGGACAGTAGTCAGGAGCTGTTCAACTACAGGCTGAGCAAGTGCAGAATGGTGGTAGAATGTGCATTTGGACGTTTAAAGGCGCGCTGGCGCAGTTTACTGACTTGCTTAGACCTCAGCGAAACCAATATTCCCACTGTTATTACTGATTGCTGTTCACTCCACAATATCTGTGAGAGTAAGGGGGAGACTTTTGTGGTGGGGTGGGAGGTTGAGGCAAATCGCCTGGCCGCTGGTTACACGCAGCCAGACACCAGGGCGGTTAGAAGAGCACAGGAGGGCGTGGTACGCATCAGAGAAGCTTTGAAAACCAGTTTCATGACTGGCCAGGCTACAGTGTGAAAGTTCTCTTTGTTTCTCCTTGATGAACCTCCCCCTACTTGGTTCACTCTACTTCCCTGTAAGCTAACCAATCTCCCCTCCCCCATTCGATCACCGCTTGCAGAGGCAATAAAAGTCATTGTTGCTTCACATCCATGCATTCTTTATTAATTCATCACACAAATAAGGGGATAACTGCCAAGGTAGCCCAGGAGGGGTGGTGGAGGTGGGAAGGACAAGGCCACACAGCACTTTAAAAGTTTAAAACTTATTGAATGCCAGCCTTCTGTTGCTTGGGCAATCCTCTGGGGTGGAGTGGCTGGGTGGCCGGAGGCCCCCCACCGCGTTCTTGGGCATCAGGGTGTGGAGGCTATGGAACTTGGGGAGGAGGGCAGTTGGTTACACAGGGGCTGTAACGGCGGTCTGTGCTCCAGCTGCCTTTCCTGCAGCTCAGCCATACGCTGGAGCATTTTAGTTTGATCCTCCAGCAGCCTCAGCATTGAATCCTGCCTCCTCTCATCATGCTGCCGCCACCTTTCAGCTTCAGCCCTTTGTTCAGCCCGCCACCTCTCCTCCCGGTCATTTTGTGCTTTCGTGCACTCTGACATTGTCTGCCTCCACGCATTCGTCTGTGCTCTGTCAGTGTGGGAGGACAGCATGAGCTCAGAGAACATTTAATCACAAGTGTTTTTTTCACCTTCTAATCTTCACTAGCCTCAGGAAAGGAGAAGATCCTGTGATCCTTGAAACACATGCAGCTGGTGGAGAAAACAAAAGGGACAGTGGTATTTAAAAAGACACATTTTCTAGAACAATGGGTACATTCTTTCACAGTAAACCTTGCTGTTAACATTATATACAAAGCACATGTGCTTTCGTTCCAAGGTCGCATTTTGCCTCCCCCCACCACGTGGCTAGCCCCTCCCCCCTCCCCGTGGCTAACAGCGGGGAACATTTCTGTTCAGCCACAGGCAAACAGCCCAACAGGAACAGGCACCTCTGAATGTCCCCTGAAGAAAAGCACCCTATTTCAACCAGGTGACCATGAATGATATCACTCTCCTGAGGATAACACAGAGAGATAAAGAACGGATGTTGTTTGAATGCCAGCAAACATACGCTGCAATGCTTTGTTCTACAATGATTCCTGACTACGTGCTACTGGCCTGGCGTGGTAAAGTGTCCTACCATGGTGGACGGAATAAGGCTGCCCTCCCCAGAAACCTTTTGCAAAGGCTTTGGGAGTACATCCAGGAGAGCTTTATGGAGATGACCCTGGAGGATTTCCGCTCCATCCCCAGACACGTTAACAGACTTTTCCAATAGCTGTACTGGCCACGAATGCCATGGCAAATTAATCATTACACACACTTGCTTTTAAACCACGTATACTATTTAAAAAGGTACACTCACCAGAGGTCCCTTCTCCGCCTGGTGGGTCCGGGAGGAAGCCTTGGGTGGGTTCGGGGGGTATTGACTCCAGGTCCAGGGTGAGAAACAGTTCCTGGCTGTCAGGAAAACCGGTTTCTCAGCTTGCTTGCTGTGAGCTATCTACAACCTCATCATCATCATCTTCCTCATTCCCCAAACCTGCTTCTGTGTTGCCTCCCTCTCCATTAAAGGAGTCAAAGCACACGGTTGGGGTAGTGGTTGCTGAATCCCCTAAAATGGCATGCAGCTCATCATAGAAGTGGCATGTTTGGGGTTCTGACCCAAGCTCCTTAAGTTTCATGCAGCACTGCTTCGGATCCCTGTTATGGCCTCTGTCCTTCATGCCCTGGGAGATTTTGACAAATGTTTTGGCATTTCGAAAACTGGAACGGAGTTCTGATAGCACAGATTCCTCTCCCCATACAGCGATTAGATCCTGTTCCTCCCATTCGGTCCATGCTGGAGCTCTTTTGCGATTCTGGGACTCCATCATGGTCACCTCTGCTGATGAGCTCTGCATGGTCACCTCTGCTGATGAGCTCTGCACTCACCAGCCCAAACAGGAAGTGAAATTCAAAAGTTCGCGGGCCTTTTCCTGTCTACTTGGCCAGTGCATATGAGTTGAGAGTGCTGTCCAGAACGGTCACAATGGAGCACTCTGGGATAGCTCCCGGAGGCCAATACTGTCTAATTGTGTCCACAGTACCCCAAATTCGACCCAGCAAGGCCAATTTCAGCGCTAATCCCCTTATCGGGGGTGGAGTAAAGAAATCAATTTTAAGAGCCCTTCAAGTCGGAAAAAAGGGCTTCGTTGTGTGGACAGGTGCAGGGTTAAATCGATTTAACGCTGCTAAATTCGACCTCAACTCCTACTGTAGAGCAGGGCAAAGTTGACACTTGGGCTGACTAGATTAGAGAACATTTGGAGAGCAAATGACACTTAAGACTAAAACAAGAAGGTGAAAATAGAAACAAGCAAACATTGGAATGAGCATTTGTAAGGGCACGGCAGAAAGAGCAAGAGCAACACGATGTACTAAGTGAATTTGTACATACCCTCTACTTTTCAGGGCAGCTGTAGGCCTTGCTGCTGGTCCTTTGGGGGACTTTGTATTAAATTTCTATCCAGCTGCAAAATCGTTGCCAAATTCAATCAATCTGACCAAGAAATATTTTGAGGAGAATGATGTTGCTCTGACCAACAAAATTAAAGAGAGGTTGGCTGGAAATATAGTTAGTTATTTGGTTTTTTACGAATCACCAGATGTTCTCAACTGCCCCACCCTGGTGATTTTGTTTTCAATTTTTTTATTTTGTTGTGGAGAAGCCTGAACTCATTTAGGCAGATTTGGAGTTTGTAAAGTCAGCAAACAGTCAAACAGTTGCAGCTTGTGTCTGTAAAACTTTAAATGAATATGCAGTTACCTAGAAGGACATGGCAATAGTGAATTCCAAGTCAGCTTCTTACTGCACAAAGTCCACACAAGATGTAAAGCTGAATGAAAAACCTGAATTGCTTTGTTTGTCTTGCCCAGCTCACATGCTGCACCTTGCTGTCTCTCATGCACCAGGTGTTCCCCAAATGGCTGATTTTAAAAAGTTTATAATAGATGCTTGTGCAGTTTTCAAGCATTCAAGTAAAACAAAAAAACTCTTCTATGATGTTTGCAAAGAGATGGTTTAGTCTGTATTTGGCTGCACAGAGTGTTCAGAAGGCATGGGGTATCTTAGTGCAACTTTTAGATCACAAAGTTCAACAGTGGAAAAGCCTAAAAGCTGAAATCTCAAGCAACTATGCAAGAAATTAGGCAAAACCTTCGAACAAAACTCGAACTCCTGAGTGAAACACTTCAGCCACTACATGAAGCACAGAAGAAATTGGAATCCAATTCTTTAACAGATGGCACATTTTCTAATACAAAGGTATATGGCATCTGGCTAACAATATCTCTTCAAAACTTTCTCGCAAAAGTACATCTGGAGAGATTCCAGAAAAAAACAAATCTTTTCTCTGTGTTGCCAGTCACTGAGCAGGACAACTTACAGTCCTGGTCACTGCTGGGTGTATGCAGCCTCTTTTTGCTCATGGACCTGCTATTCTGGAACAATCACCCAGCTCAAATGCCAATCAACAATGAACAGCAAAAGGAAGATAGCATGAAAGGGAGAAATTATGTACTGTGCAATTTACTATGTGTCCTAAAAGCATAGAGTAAAAGATCTCAAGTAAGTTTACTTAAGTTCCTGCTTATGAGAACAAAGACAAAAACATTAAAGGGGGAAAATAAAGCATAATCTTCTACTTTTATTAACAAGTACACCATGGGTATTGGCAGTGCAAGCTTCCCCATATTGTCCTACCAATGTTCCTCAAAGCTCGAGTTGGTGGGACCACCTTGAAGAATAAAAAAGGAATTCCTGCCTGATCAACCTTGACTTCTATTTTTAGAGTGCCAAAAAGGGCGGTGATTATAGCAGTGTATTTTTGTGCCAAGACACCTGTGTACTATAAACTAGACTGAGTCCCCCAGACCATTTCACATAGCCTCTACAACTATCCTATGGTAGTAAATTCCACTCACTACCAACCTAGGATGGATTTGAACTGGCTACCTACAGGTTCAGGGCTCTCTATTTTATTTGTTTACTTTAAAATTCTGCCCACCACAGTTGTTATTGGGTGCATGTACAAATATTAAAAACAATATTAGTATTAACTAGCAAACTTTAACAGAAAATAGAACAAATATATTCCATTTTCACTCCCACCATGTTCCTACAGCCAGATTCTGGCTCTGCCAAACCAAGGAGAGAAGCAAACTTTGACAGAGAAACGGAGCAGGTGGCAACAGTTTTGCTACCTACATCTCTTCTCTTTTGTGAGCCAACTCTTGAAGCCCCTTCCTTATTTTTTCCTTAGTTCTTTCTCATAAAAAACTCCCACTGACACCCATGGGAGTTCTGTCTGAATAAAATAAGGACTTCAGAATTTGGGCCTATGATAATTGGTACGTTGGTTGGAATCTCAGCAGAAAGGCCAAATATTAAATTTTCTGACATGGATAATTAACTTGGGTTTAGGCACACAGGAGGGAACCAGTGTAGACAGTTTTCACTACTGCAACAGTACTCTATCCTCTCTCTGGATAAACGGAAGACTTCATTTTCAGTGCTTTTAATAATGTACCTTTCACAAACGACAAAATTTACTTCTACATTTGAACAAATAACTCCTATGACATTAGTTCTTCTGCCAACGTTTTCAAAGCCTTCATTTAAATAGTTCTGATAAAGTGTAATTCCAGCAGTGTCAGTAACCAACCAAACAAAAGATGCTGTTTTCTATTTTTCCTATCAAGCCAACTGAAGCTTTAAAAAATGCTATTTATTTGCAAGTTGTAAATGAAAAATTTATGATGACATTTATGAGTTAAGTTTGATTCTTTTAACTTCTTGGGTGCAGTAGAGATCATGAGGTATCCTCAATGGAAGCCAAATTGACAACTTTGTTTTGAGCCTGATAGCCACATCTTATTAACATAATTCATACTGTAACATGGAAGGCATCTGAAGGACTGAGGCAAGACCACATTGCCTAAAGCAGTCCAACAAAATTTTAATGCAGCCAGAGCCCTCACCCAACAGTGCCTGCCTCCCCTAGAGCTGGCCTCAGGCAGACCCACTCACCAAAGGAACACTTTGTTTCAGTTCTCATTCTCCTCGCCTCTTTCAAACTAGACTCACCTGCAACCCAGCTAGCTAGGCTGGGTGGGAGGAAAATATATTAAAATATGTTATATGAAGGTACAACCTGCCAACACTATAAAAAACCCCATAATTTTCTGTCTTGATCTGGGCACGTGCCCACCTTCATCGGCAAGCATAGGTCACAACCAAGAAGTCTGTGGACTGGGCTTGTTTTATAGGCTAAACTTTGGCCATCCCTGACAGTGATTCAATGTACAGATTGAACAAAATTTGATGATTATTCTTAAAACATGCATTTTCACCATGTTCCCTCAGCTGTCCTGCCAGAATCTGCCAATCACTGGAACAAAACCAGAAAATTAGCAGGTACTAAAATTTCCTTTTCAAGTTATATTCTGCTACTCTAGATGTGTAGGTGTAGAGCCTCCCTATCTGCAGATGGAGACAGCTGTACTTGTGTTCTGATGTTGCTATCCTTTATAACACTAGTAAATTTCCATCACAGAATCTGGATAATCTCCACATGGTTGAGCCTTGCTCATTTTTAGTGCCTCCATGTTATTGAATTTCTATATTTACAGATCTGTCCATTAGTTTAGATGTATTTAGTTTATTGACATTACCAAACAAATGCTCTTCTGGTCTTAACTCTGTATCTTAGGTTATATCTTGCTAGGGAGCTGCACGGCACAAAACATCCATTCACTTCAGTGAGATGTGTATGTAGTATGACTATAGGAATGGTTCCTTTAGTTATTGACTAGTTTTGTGATACCGTCAAACCAAACTACGAACAGTTGTGGGCTTATATGAAATAGTCATAAAACGTATAAACAATACGTCCGGACAGCAAGTTAAGAAGGTGTCAGGAATGAAGGCCTGCAGCTAAGCATGGGACTAGCTAGCTCACTCTCCAGGCAGATTAATGAACACAGGCCAGCTATATCAGAATTGCCTGATTGGCTGAGGGGAACCAGCAGCTCAGGCTTTCGGTCTCAGGGTTCGAGTGCAGGGCTGGTGATAGGGAGACCCAGGCCCACCCTGCTCCAGTGGATCACAGCCCAGAGACCTAGAAGTGACAGGTGAACCCATCGCAGGGTTGATGGGAAAACATGGGGTCACTGCCTCACCTCTCAGCACCACAACGGGACCAATGTCTCATTCTCCTAGGCTACCTCCTACCAGCATCTGGTAGGGCTGCTTTATGGCTGCAGAGACCTGATTTCCCAGTCTCTGTACTGAGCAACCTACTTTCCTCTCCCTCTGCAGGATTTTCCATCTCCTGGGGCAGCCGTTTGTCTACTCTCCAGGTTGGCTCAGGGCAGTCGTCACCTGCCACAGCCGGTCATGGGCTCCGCTGGCAGTTCTGCTCCCTGGGAGAGACGGCTGGCTCCAACTGAGTTGCAGGGCCCTGTTCTTATACCTACTGCCCCACCCCCACACTTCCTGCGAGGGGGGTGGCATGGAATTAGCTGAGCCCAGTAGGGTGATTTAACCCCCTTCTGTACTGGAATGAGGCCACTCTGCCTCATTATGGGGCCGAACTGAAAAATCTGAAAAAAAAGTTCAGTCTGAACCTAAATTGATTTTTCCCCACTTATTCTTGCTGAAACAAAACAATGTTTTTTCAGTTTTTTTATTTTTGTTTTTGGTCATTTGGAGTTTGTTTTTTTTACCTCCAAATTTTTTTTTAAAAGCTCAATTTCTAAACAAAAGGCTGTTCCGAAATGAAAATTCAATACGTTTCATTCTGAAACCACTGAAACGAGCCATTTCAACTTAAAAGAAAAATCCAATTTTTTTCAGCTGCAATTATTCACAAATTCAACTCAAATTTATGAATAGATTTGGTGATCCAAAATATGCATTACTATTCATCCAAAAAAAAAAAAAAAGAAGCCACCCATCTCTACTTTTTTCACTGTGAATAAACAAACATATTTAAGACACCTCATGGCAGACAAGACCTGGATTCTATGTGGACATATATGAAAATGCCATGGGATCTTCATAAGAGTCTTGGCGAAAATTTCCCTGTGGTGCAGCATTTTGCGTGCTACCTGGCTACAATCCTGTCAATGGCGGTGTCTGTATATAGTTTATTAAGCATTTTAGGCTCTTTTAGGATCAAAGGCATTCTATGAATACTTGGCTTTTCTGAGTCTACCTTAGGTTGCCACCTTACTAAAAACGTTGACATTTATGACACGGTGTAAAGTAAATTGAATTTAGGATTTTCAAAGAAGCCTAAGGAACTAGTCATCCAATTTCCATTACATTTCAATGAGAGTTGGGCACCTAGATCTCATCGGATAATTTGGAGCTGGTTGAATTGGTTCCTTGTGAAAAAAATTAGTCCATAAACCTAATGTTTTGTTCTGTTTGCAAACAGATTATTACAGACTAATTCATTATGATTTTTACTAATTAAATTTGCTATTTAATCCTACAGTTTATGTGAATTAATTCCAGGTTATTGCTTGTTTGCAACCTATTCCTGTAGGTCCAGAACAAGGTCTGGGCACTGTTTATATCCTCAAAATAGGCCTTAAAAGATGCATAGGTATTGTGTTGGTCTTTGGCACTGGGGGCAATTTCCCACAAAAACGTAACTATTTCCCTACAGTATTTACAATGTGAGATTATACATACCATGAGAGGTGCAATACACATGCAGGAACTCTGGTTTGTAGAGCATAGATTATGTTTTAAAATAAATAATTTTAATTTTGTCTCATAGAAATCCAAAAATGTTAATTCTCATTTCTCAGATTTTAATGATGGTAAAGAAATTCACTTAATAATCCATTCATTTTCGGCTTCTAGAACCATTGTGTTGTATCGCCTGATCCCTAAAAATATATATAGCTATGTTATACCAAGCTGTCATCTGTCAAAGTTGAAATCCAAATCCATTAAAGAACTGCTCAGTAACGGATGGATCTGCTAGAAAACCTGCTAAATTCCATACCACCCAAGCAACAAAATAAGATTCAGGAAAAAGAGAAAGGCAATATCACAAGACTAGCATTTCTTCACAAAACATAACATAACCATATCTGATTAAATATGAATTATAGCTGATGTAATACAATGTAGCTTTCAGAAAAGTGCTAACAAAGAACAAAAAGAATGTACCTTTCCAGATTGAAAGTAAATAGGAATATAAAATTAATTTTAAGGACTGTAAAACTAATTGGAGGTGAGAGACTTTAAAACTGCTATTAACTGTAATCAAAGAACACTGCATAGAGAATAGAAATTATCATTTGCTGCTTTCTATTTGCAGACTTGGTCAAGACATATTACAAGCATGTTTTGGTTGACCATCTCTACAAACAATATGAGGATTTAATGAGCTAGTAAGGATTTTCTGTTTGGGCCCCAGCAGCTTATAGTTAGCTCACAGATGGCTTGTGTCTTGGTTCAGTTTAATCCAATAAAGTTGCTTTACTCAGTCTTATACTGCACCTACAGGAGCACTTTTTGAGTGAAAAATAGCTTCTTTTTCCAGCTGACGTTGACATAAGGAATGTAACTGCATCACTTCCTTTTACTTATGATGTGTGCATGGCTCTTAAGATCAATCTTCCTGAGACCAAGGTAAAAATAACCAAGTTTGTATGCATTTTAGATCATTTTATAGTACTTATTGCATAATGCGGTTACAGCAGGTATTTAAAACAAAACAGTTGCCTTTGTTGTGACAGCATACTTTCCAGTTTTCAGTTTCTGAATAATCAAGTGAAAAGTGCACTACTACCTCCTTTTGGTGCTGATAGGGAATACTACAACATGCATCTGATACAGATGTAAAGAGGGCGTAGTTTGCTAGATATAATTCTTAGAAATGCCTAATAAAACCCTAAACTTGAGCTCTCCAATCTACCACCACAGGTTCTTCCATTCTTTCCTTAAATTGCATAAACATATAAATAAATAACTATGACTCACAATTTATTTGTGGGTTTTACTTTTAAAGAAAATGCATTTTGAATGGATGTTTTAGAAAGGGGGGAAATACATGGAACATTGGATTTTTGAGACTTTTTAACAACTATATTTAAATTCCAATGGCAAAATACTTTAAAAATGAAGCAGAATTTAATACTTCTGGAAATGTCCAAAGAACTTTAATTGTTGATGTCATTCTTTTAGTGGTGAATTCCTGGCATCTAAGTAAATGCATTTCTCTAGCCTACTTGAGCATAATCAAAGCAAAATAAGAGACTACTCCATTCCTGAAGCAGTAGCTAATGATATGTTGGAGACCAGAGGTGAAATCCTGGCCCCACTGAAGTCGCTGAGAGTTTTGTCACAAAATTCAGTAGGGTCAGAATTTAACCTAGGATATGTAAGGGTCAACAGGACATCAGCTCACACCTTTCCTCCAGAGCTGATATTTTCACTTAAGTCCATGTCTCCTCCCCCTGCAACACAGCTTTCATTACAGCACAACCTTGCATCTCAGCTGATAAGATATGCCATCCTAATTCAGCTGCTAACAAAGTTAGAGACCTCCATGAAATGCATATCTAATTAGTTAAGTGCAATGTAAACTACATCTACAAAATTGTACTAAAAATTATACTTTTGGGTTTTGGGTTTTTTTTTTTTAATTATTATTATTTTGTAGCCTGGTGGATTGACTTCCAGGGGAGGTGGTGAAGTCTCATAATATTACATTTAAGCAAAAGTTGGAGGATTATATGGAACTGACCAGATCATAAGAGATATTTAGCCAACTTTAATTTGGAAAAGGGCCACGGGAGGAGTGGAAGGTTATGCTTTCAGTCCCAGATTGTACAGGATGAAGACATTTTACTTGCTTGTTTCGTTGGCTGGTTGGGAGGGGATGAGATTATTTTTGACTTTATCTGGTACACAAAATTATAAAAGATTGACAAAAAAAATTCAACCTGTTTCAGACACGATGGCAGTGCATTTTGTCCTACTGCACGAGCACAAAAGTTTTTGAAGGGAAAGCTACATGTACCAGAATACATGCCTTATTTTGCTCTCCTTTCAGGAATTAGCAAAGAATCATAAAAATTTAAAACGGGGGGGTGGGGGGGGTGGAATGTTAGATTTATGTTGCCCATGATTCTGCCAATACAAGATTGTTCTCTTTATACTCTCTAGTGCTTTGGCACTCAAACATTCAAAGATTTCAAGGCCAAAAAGGATCATTAGATAATCTAGTCCAATCTCCTGTAGATCACAGGCCACAGCATTCCATCCACCTGTATTGAGCCTAATAAACTGTGTTTGACTAAGAGCATAACATGTTTGGCTAAACCATATCTTCCAGAAATGCACCCAGTACTGATGTGAAGACATCGAGATGGAGAATCTACCACTTCCCTTAGTAGTTTGTTCCAATGGTTAATCACCCTCCCTGTTAAAAATGTGCATCTTATTTCTAACTTGAATTTGTCTGGCTTCAGCTCCCAGACAAGAGCCCTGTAGTACCTGCTGGTTTTCCCCCCATGCATAATCAATTCACCTCTCTATCTTTTTTTTTGGTAACTAAACAGATTAAGCTTTTCAAATCTCTCACTGAAAGGCATTTTTTCCAGCCCTTGAATCATTTCTGTAATTCTGCTCTGTGCCTTTTCTAACAGCCTTTTAAAATTGTGGACACCAGAATGGATTCAGTATTCCAGTATTGGGCTCACCTAGGCCATATACAGAGGTAAAATCACCTCCCCTCTCCTCACTGCTCCTGCTTATACATCCAAATATCTCATTAGCCCTTTTTGCCACAGCATCATGCTGGGAGCTCATCTTCAGTTGTCTGCCCAGTACTACCCCTAAATTCTTTTCAGAGTGACTGCTTTCCTGTATACAATCCCCCATTCTGTAGGCATGATTTTCACTATGTGGAAGATCATTCAAAAAGATCTAGCAATAATTACCAAAGTAAATCAAGCTTTGGAAGTGGCTGGATTTTGCTGGAAAATAGCCTTTTTCAAAACTAAGAAATTATATTACAAACTTGACTTTTTCCTTTTTTTGGTTTTGGGTAAATATATTAGGAACATTTGAAAACATATTTAAAGTTTTTTTTTAAGAACAATCCAATGTTCTGCTCACCAAAATCCTATTTAGGGGAAATGAAAATATTCAGTAACTGATTTTAATAAAATTATTTCTGAACAATTTGATCAAAATAAAATGAGTCCCCTTTAATTTCCACAAAATGGAAACAACTTGACATTTCAAACTGTCTCATGAATTTTTATTTTTGACCAGCTTTGTTTCCTCCCATGACACTTAATTGTACTCCAAACAATTCCTGTCCCTCTTCATATATTAAGTATACAATTCTTATATCCCAATCATACACATTTAATTTTTACTCTTTCTTCAGAAGTCAGTTCCAGCCCTTAATTAATTTTTACTGCTGTTCTCTAAATTCCCTCCAGTTTGTTAATGTCTTTCTGGTATTGTGTTGCCTAGAATTATTTACATTGTTCTATGTGTGGTGTCATCAATGTCACACAGAAAGGGACTCACTTCTCTGGTCTCTGCTGCAACATGTCATCATATGCAGCCTGCAACCTATTTTTGCCATCCTGTTGCAGTGCAAGTTCATAGCCAATTCCTGAATACTATCACTTCTAGGTCTTTTTTTTTTTTTTTTGCATAGCTCCTTTGCCTGGAATTCTCACCCATTGATTATCTATGGTTGGAATTTTTCTCTATATCAATATGCATCTTTCCAATTTGAATCTCAGTTTATTTTGCTGCTCAAAGACCTGATCCAGAAAGCGACAGAGGCTTCCCAACTCCCACTGATGTCAGTTCAGTTCAGCTGATGTTAGGAATTGAGCGTGTTTGGCATTTTACAGAAGTGGTCAGCAACTTGCAGGATTAGGCCCCATACCTGTAACCTCTCTAGATGCTTTTGTATTGTTAATGTTCACACCTAGAATCATATACAAATATAATTAGTGAATGTGCTTCTTCCCCCACGCTGATCATAAAGGATGTTAAAAAAGACTAACACTCATCTTAGACATTCAATGGCCCCAGAGACTCCCAAATTACTTAAAATAGCATAAAATGTCTTGATAGGTTAGCAACTACCATTTAGATTGGCTGATCAGTTTTCTGTATTGTATGTATTGCTTAAGATGTACTCTTAAGGAACAAACTTCTACAACTTTCCACGAGTCAGATCATGAGGGCGCTGAAACCAAACAAACTATGATTCAGCTAAAGGTAGTAGAAAAAATATAACAGAAGAGCCCTCTTAATAAAATAAAGTGAGAAAGTATCATTTTCTTTGCAAGAAAAGAGGTATTTTCACTGAAGTGAAGGTGCAGAGCAGAATGTTGGATGTTACATGCCCAGGATTTATTAACAAAGGAAAGGATTTGTGCCTGTGTCATACATCTCTTTGAAAATGTACTCCTAAATCTTCCTTAGTCTAAGTCATCCCATACCTGTAAATAACCACATTAAATTCAATTAATCTATATAAACTACTATCAGAATTGACATTGTGACCTATTTACCTCTGCAGATTAACATTCTCTCTCTCTCCCTCCTCTGTACACACACACACACACACATATATCAATATCATCCAGCATATGGAGAACAAAAGCACTATATGAAATTAATACATATATATAATGAATATATTTTGATGAGATATGTTCTTTATCTATATAGAAGTTAAGAGCAAACATTTATATCAAGTAATTTTTAAGAAAGAAAATTCTCTAAGCCTCTGTAATTACAGTGTTATGAAAGGAAGAGTCTCTTGTTTATTGGTTATTGTTATGAATGTGTGAGAATCTAGCAGGAGTTCAAAAGTTCTAGCAAGACTTAAATAAAAGGAACTTGCATTCCCTTTCATCTCCTCACATATAGTAAATAAAAAAAGGAAACTATTTCCCCCTGCAGCCCTTCATTTCAAACCCTGTACAGCATACCATTAGTTTTTAAGCACTGGAACTGTACGAGACACAGATGAAGACATGGCTAGCTTCTGGCGCAGGGACTATCTAAAAGACAGGACTAGATGAGACTAAAACTCACCAGCAGACCTAGATGATGGAAATAACTTACACCAGTGTGGTAGTGTTTTAAATTGGGATCATGAATGTGCAACATTTATGGCATAATGCCAATACGGCTTAACATTTGTGGGCCTCATAGAAATGAGTTTTCAGAAACTGAACAACCACTTAGCTCAGAACACATTAGCCAACTGTTACCAAATATTTAATTCAGAGTTAAAAGTTAAATTTAAAAGAAATTCAAACATGTTAAGTTACTGAAATGCACTTCTAAAGCACCCAAACAACCCTAATTCTTCCCTCAGGAGATACCATGCAATAACCATGAAATTAGAAGTAGTGTATAGTAGTGTTTGCAGTTGCAGATTAGATTAAATTGAATTTAAAGACAGACTTTTGTTCAGGTTTTTCATTGTGTTGTCATTACAAGAGAGAGTTAAGGTTGTGTGTGTGTGTGTGTTTAACTGCATATTATGTCAAGCAAGGCTGGTCAAAAATTTCCCTCAAAAATTCCCCTCTGTGGAAAATTGGGTTTCTGACAAAATGGAAATTTTCATGTGAAATAACTGCTTTACTCAAAACTTTTTAATATTTGTTAGCAAACCCTGCAAACCAAACAAATGTCAGTTTTTGACAAAACATTGACATTTTCTGTGGGGAAAACATTTCTGACCAGCTCAAGTACCAAACTTGTGATTGTGGGTTTAAAAAACAAACAAAACAAAATAAAACAAACAACAAAGCTTTTAGTGCCAGATTTACTAGAATACACTGGCTGCTCTATGCCACTTTGGATCAGCACAAAGCAGCCAAAGCAAGTGGCTAGTTTTCCCCATCCCATGATCTCCACATTTTTCTGTGCACATTTTCTCTACCTCACCCTCGCTCCTGTCCTGCAAATTGCCCTTCACCCTATCCCCAAGTTTGCTTTGCCTGCCTTCTCTGTTGAATATATGTAGTACTTGCAGAAGAAGAATGTTCTTCTGCGAAGAATTCCACAAAGTACTGCCCTCTTTCAAACTTTTTGCCATCTCTATTGCTTTCAATGAGAGTAATGCTAAAGGCTAACAAGCAAAATTGGGCATCATCTCCTATAGTTCCCAGTAGGATTGAAGTCAATCTGCCCTCGGGATAGATGACAGCTCCTTGTAACAAAGATTAACATGATTATGCTGAGGACCTGATTTTCCATCACCTGGCACCTTGTGCAGTCACTTACCCCTATGCAAAGTGGGTGTAAAATGCTACCAGAATATTAGCAGTTTACAGTCACTTTTGCACAGGTGTAAATGGTTACCAAGGTGCAAAAGCAGTGAAGAATTAGGCCCAGAGCATAAACGCTGTGTCTTGCCTACCAATATAAAAATAATTACTGGAATTTACCAAGCTGCAAATGCCTTCAGCTCTGTACAAATTTTATACTAACAGCAAATACCAAGGTTGGCCTTACCGTGAGGTGAACTGAGGCGGCGGCCTCAAGTGCCAGACTGTGGGAGGGCACCACTAGGACCCAGAGAGTAGAAAATTGGGTCTGCTGCTGGTGCATATGTATTCTCTCTGCTCTAGATGCACAGAGATGGTGGAGTGCTGTGCTGGAGGAAGGAGGGCACAAGAGGCATAACAGGCAGGCAGGAGAAAAGGTGAGAGGCAATAACAGAAAGCAGCAGCAGCTACAGGGAGAAAGAGGAGGAGGAGCCTCTTATGTACCTCTCTAGCACCCCTAGGAGCCTGGACTGATTAACACCAGCTTCTCGGGGAGCTTCCTGTGGCTTCCCTGAACCAACCTGAGGAGAACAGGCAGTCAACTGAAGTAGTAGGAGCCAGATAGGCCCTTAAGATGCTGATATGTTCCCTCACTCAGGCCCTGCTACCAGCCTGCTTATTTGTCCCCTTCAATTGAGTGTTGAGAGCCACTATACCTGGCACAGAACACCAGTCATGAGTGAAAGAAGAAAACACCCCTCTGGGGCAGCATTCAGAAAAAGAAAGAAAGCAAAGGAAGCTTTTCTATCTAAGCAGGAAGGAGCTGTCCTGAGATACATAGACACAAATGTTCACGGCGAGCCTTCCGGCCCCAGTAAGGTTGTGAGTGGTGAGGAGATGCCTGATCTTCCAGTCAGTCAGAGTGCAGGTGACCTGGCAGCTACTGCAGCATCCGTATCTCCATCTCAAATGGATGTAACCATGCACATTACTATAGAAAAGTGTAGATCAGGGAAGAGTGTGGTGGAGGTGCAAGAAACAGCTGCTGCTGAGTTTAGTTCCTTAAGTCTAGATGATCCTGGACTGTGGACCCACATGAGCAGTAGCCTGAGGGACTTCCTTGTACTGCATGGGCCACAGCAAGTGAAAAACTTCATGTTCCACAAAGACAATGAAAATAGAAGTTACCATCCAACACATTACTGGCGTGAAATCCCCAATGGTGACAAAGTGGAGAGGCCATGGCTTATGTACACAAAAACCCAGAATGCTGGATACTGTTTTTGTTGCAAACTCTTCCAGTCTAATGTTCCAGCCACATCGGGTTCTACAGGAACAAAGGACGAGAAGAATCTGGCTAGAAATCTGGCATGCCATCAGAAGGCAGCAAATCACCAGAGAGCATTCCATAGGTGGAAAGAGCTTGAGATGAGACTAAGGTTAAAGGCCACCATAGATGATCAGCATCAAGAGAAAATTGCATCAAAGTCTCTTTACTGGCAAAATGTTCTGAAAAGGCTCATTGCCATTGTGAGTATGCTTGCTACCCAAAACCTAGCACTGTGTGGCACTTCAGATCAGCTGTATGTGCCAAACAATGGAAACTCCCTTAAAATTGTGGAGCTGATGGCTGAGTTTGATTCTGTACTCCAGGAGCATCTACAAAAGTCACCACCCAAGAAATGTACACACACCACTACCTTGGAAAAACAATTCAAAATGAGATCATACAGTTACTGGCAACAAAAGTCAAACAGAAGATTGTGGCAGATCTGAAGTCAGCAAGATATTACTCTGTTATTCTGGACTGCACACCTGACATCAGCCAAATGGAACAAATGACTTTAATGGTACGTTTTGTAACAACAGAACCTAGTGAAAATGTCCCTGCAATGGTGACTGTCAGAGAGCATTTTCTAGAATTTATTGACATTGATGATACTACAGGAGCTGGTATGACAAATGTGCTTCTTAAAAAGCTGGAAGATACGGGAATTGCGATAGCTGACATGAGAGGTCAGGGCTACGATAATGGTGCCAACATGAGAGCAAAGAACAGAGGAGTGCAGACATGGATCCGAGAGTTAAACCCTCGAGCTTTTTTTGTCCCATGCAGTTCTCATTCATTGAACTTGGTGTTAGTGATGCAGCATCAGCTTCTAGTGAGGCTGCTGAATTTTTTAATGTAATTCAAAGCATCTATGTATTTTTCTCTGCATCAACTCATCGATGGCAAATTTTGAAGCAACATCTGGGAACATCCTCTCTGACACTGAAACCACTGAGTGCCACACGATGGGAAAGTCGAGTGGAGGTGATAAAGCCTATCAAACACCAAATTGGGAAGATAGATGATGCCATAGTTGCCGTTATGGAGGATAATGCTATGACAGGAACTGTTCGTGGGAGAACAGTGGCAGAGGGAAATGGAATCACCAGAAACATACAGAACTTCAAATTTCTGTGTGCCTTAGTGTTGTGGCGTTCTGTGTTATTTCACATACTGTTTGAAATAAACGTGGTAAGCAAGAGACTCCAAGGTGTTGACTTTGGTATATCTGGAGCAATGGAACAACTGCCTGGGAGGCAGTGACCATGAGATGGTCGAGTTCAGGATCCTGACACAAGGAAGAAAGGAGAGCAGCAAAATACGGACCCTGGACTTCAGAAAAGCAGACTTTGACTCCCTCAGGGAACTGATGGGCAGAATCCCTTGGTAGAATAACATGAGGGGGAAAGGAGTCCAGGACAACTGGCTGTATTTTAAAGAATCCTTATTGAGGTTAGAGGAACAACCCATCCCGATGTGTAGAAAGAATAGTAAATATGGCAAGTGACCAGCTTGGCTGAACAGTGAAATCCTTGCTGATCTTAAACACAAAAAAGAAGCTTACAAGAAGTGGAAGATTGGACAAATGACCAGGGAAGAGTATAAAAATATTGCTCAGGAATGCAGGAGTGAAATCAGAAAGGCCAAATCACACTTGGAGTTGCAGCTAGCAAGAGATGTTAAGAGTAACAGGAAGGGTTTCTTAAGGTATGTTATCAACAAGAAGAAACTCAAGGAAAGTGTGGGCCCCTTACTGAATGAGGGAGGCAACCTAGTGACAGAGGATGTGGAAAAAGCTAATGTAGTCAATGCTTTTTTTGCCTCTGTCTTCATGAACAAGGTC
Organism: Lepidochelys olivacea; assembly: GCF_965140295.1. Classification (NCBI taxonomy): domain Eukaryota; kingdom Metazoa; phylum Chordata; order Testudines; family Cheloniidae; genus Lepidochelys; species Lepidochelys olivacea. The sequence goes on along the minus strand of NC_140413.1, from coordinate 99,815,659 downwards.
AGCTCCCAGACTACTGCACTGGGCAGCACAGCATGGGGAGGAGGTGACCAGCCCTCTGTGGAGAAAGAAGTGGTTCGGGACTATTTAGGAAAGCTGGACGAGCACAAGTCCATGGGACCGGATGCGCTGCATCCGAGAGTGCTAAAGGAGTTGGCGGATATGATTGCAGAGCCATTGGCCATTATCTTTGAAAACTCATGAGAATTGGGGGAGGTCCCAGAAGACTGGAAAAAGGCTAATGTAGTGCCCATCTTTAAAAAAGGGAAGGAGCAGGATCCGGGGAACTACAGGCCAGTCAGCCTCACCTCAGTCCCTGGAAAAATCATGGGGCAGGTCCTCAAGGAATCAATTCTGAAGCACACAGATGAGAGGAAAGTGATCAGGAACAGTCAGCATGGATTCACCAAGGGCAAGTCATGCCTGACTAGTCTAATTGCGTTCTATAACGAAATAACTGGCTCTGTGGATGAGGGGAAAGCAGTCGATGTATTATTCCTTGACTTTAGCAAAGCTTTTGATACGGTCTCCCGCAGTATTCTTGCCAGCAAGTTAAAGAAGTATGGGCTAGATGAATGGACTATAAGGTGGATTGAAAGCTGGCTAGATCATCGGGCTCAACGGGTAGTGATCAATGGCTCCATGTCTAGTTGGCAACCAGTATCAAGCGGAGTGCCCCAAGGGTCCTGGGGCTGGTTTTGTCCAATATCTTCATTAATGATCTGGAGGATGGGGTGGACTGCACCCTCACCAAGTTTGCAGATGACACTAAACTGGGAGGAGTGGTAGATACGATGGAGAGTAGGGATAGGATACAGGGGGACCTAGACAAATTAGAGGATTGGTCCAAAAGAAATCTGCTGAGGTTCAACAAGGACAAGTGCAGAGTCCTGCACTTAGGACGGAAGAATCCCATGCACCTCTACAGACTAGGGACCGAATGGCTAGGCAGCAGTTCTGCAGAGAAGGACCTAAGGGTTATGGTGAATGAGAAGCTGGATATGAGTCAACCATATGCCTTTGTTGCTAAGAAGGCTAACGGCATTTTGGGCTGTATAAGTAGGGGCATTGCCAGCAGATCAAGGGATGTGATCATTCCCCTCTATTCGACATTGGTGAGGCCTCATCTGGAGTACTGTGTCCAGTTTTGGGCCCCACACTACAAGAAAGATGTGGAAAAATTGGAAAGCATCCAGCAGAGGGCAACAAAAATGATTAGGGGACTGGAACACATGAGCTATGAGGAGCGGCTGAGGGAACTGGGATTGTTTAGTCTGCAGAAGAGAAGAATGAGGGGGGATTTGATAGCTGCTTCCAACTACCTGAAAGGGGGTTCCAAAGAGCATGGATCTAGACTGTTCTCAGTGGTATCAGATGACAGTACAAGGAATAATGGTCTCAAGTTGCAGTGGGGGAGGTTTAGGTTGGATATTAGGAAAAACTTTTTCACTAGGAGGGTGGTGAAGCACTGGAATGCGTTACCTAGGGAGGTGGTGGAATCTCCTTCCTTCGAAGTTTTTAAGGTCAGGCTTGATAAAGCCCTGGCTGGGATGATTTAGTTGGGGATTGGTCCTGCTATGAGAAGGGGGTTGGACCAGATGACCTCCTGAGGTTCCTTCCAACCCTGATATTCTATGATTCTAACTGGACAAAGCCAAGTCATACCTACAGTCTTACCAGTCAGATGAGGGATTTCAAAACGTTCTGTAGAGTGCACAGAATTTGGCAGAGGAACTTCACACTGAAGCTATTTTCCCACCGATTCAAGAATACAAGAGTCACTGAAGAAGAAGACATTTTGATTATGAGTCATGGGATAATCCCATAAGAGACTCCAAACAACAATTCAAAGTTGAATTCTTTAACCAGGTGCTAGATTGTGCAATACAGTCAATTGAAGAACATTTCATGCAGCTCAGGGAACACGGCACTATATTTGGGATGTTGTATGATATTCCCAAACTCCTCACTCTACCTGAAGAAGACCTATACCAGCAATGCAGGGCACTAGAAACAGTGTTGACACATGATGACATGCACGATATTGATAGTGATGAACTGAAAGCCCTTTCAAGATACATTTCAGCAGGATCAACTCCAAAGGCTATTCTGGAATATATGTGCACAAATAAGATGACCACCCTCTTTCCAAATGCTTTTGTTGCTCTGCGCATACTTCTAACACTTCCTGTAACAGTTGCCAGTGGAGAATGCAGCTTCTCCAAGCTGAAGTTAATAAAACCACATCTATGCTCCACAATGACACAGGAGAGGCTGTTCAGCTTTGCAATCATCTCAAGAGAGCATGAGCTGGCCCAGACTGTGGACCTTCAGCAGGAAGCAGTTCACATCTTTGCAACCAAGAAGGCATGGAAAGCACCACTTTGATTATTCAAACAGATAAAAATGCCAGTGTTTACCTTGCAGACAAGAAAAGTTATATTTGCTGTTCAGGCGTTTGAAAGTTAAGTGTTCCTTAACATTTTTGAACAAGGCATTTTAAGTTGTTAGTTCTCCTTTATTGGGGTAGGTAGCAGAGCAGTACCATGAGAGGAGAAGAACAGGAAGAAGGCAAAATTGAGACCTTTCAAAGTTTTGGCCCAAGTGAGGGGGCATGGGGGCGTCATTTGAGCTCCCCGCCTCAGGTGCCAAAATGTTGTGGGCTTGCCCTGGCAAATACCTAAATGAATGATGAACATGAGGAAAAGAGAAGGGTTAGTCACTATGGGAAGAGAAAGGTGCCCCTGTGTGAAGAAAGAAAGAGACAGGGAACTGTATAGTGTGCAGAGGCCAAGAAGGAATGTGCTGGGAAGGAGTTGAGGGGAGGTAATAGGATAAAGGAGATGAAAATGGAGGAGTTAAGGGAAAGAATAAAAGTAAAATGGGAGGGAACATGGGGATAAATCTGAAAGGGATCACGGAGTGAGAGGAAAGAAGATGCTGCTTTTTAAAGAAAGGGAAGGGAGGGACACAAACTCTAACCAGCATGAGAAAACATTAGACGGTATGGAAGTTGAGGGAGAGGACATGTATTTCCTGATTGTATTGCTCAAGAATGATCCTGCCCTCCAGACTGTGCTGTAAACATCTGGCGCTACTTTTTGCTTGCTGATTTTAAGTGTGCATTTAAAACTAATGCACACACCAAGGTTTCATGCATGCAAATCTCTGACTTTGCTATGAGCGTTCTACATATGTTTTTTTAAATATAGGGGTGAATGGATACCTCAGAGCACATCATACAAAATGACAGAACGACAGAAACCAAAGTGGACTCCAGTGGCCAGCATCTGTTATTACTATCAAAAGATATTAGCCTACAAAATACATTATACCTGCAGCAATTAATTCAGGGAAGTCTTGTGACCTGTGTTATGCAGGAGGTCAGATTAGATGATCGCAATGGTCCCTTCTGACCGTCGAATCTATGAACTATGATACTTTACATGTCTATAGCAGCTTTCACCAGAGGATCTTAAGACACTTTAAACACGTTAACAAATTAAGCCCCAGAACTCCGCTGTGATGTCATGTTACCTCAGTTTTACAGATGAGGATAGCGAGGAACACAGGCATTAGATGATGTACCCAAGGTGTCTCAGGAAGTCTGTAGCAAAGCATGGAATGGAATCCAACTGCCTTTTTTTTTTCTTCCAGATCTTTGCTTTGACCGTTAGATAAGGGTTGCTTTCTAAAACTTGGATTTTTTTTTTTTTTACAAATAGCCTCAATAAGGTTTTGAATTGTTTTATGTTATACAAATCATCTCTCTTAAAACTTTTATTTAAAAAGCAGTTTATATCCTTGTTGGTGAAACTATATAGTAGCATCATATGGAGCTCTAGACACAAAGACAGGGTAAAAGCTGTATGTTTTTCTATATGTATATTTGCATACACCTCATGATGGCAATTATAGGGAGGGCATTTCCTGGTGGTTAATAACTGGACTTGATTAAGCCTCTGGATCTTCTTCTTAGGTTCTCAACTCCTCCTACAGATCATTAACTGCCAGGAAACATGCTTTCCATTGGCCATTTTGATTACATAGGCCTCTAGCAGTTAATCTGCAGATACATAATAAGAAAGTAATTACACTGTATATTTCTTTTCAAAAATATTAAAAAATGGATAAAGTTTTAGGGGTTGGGTTATTTGAAAATACATTACAACAACATTGTGTCATTTACTCCAGGACTTTAAATAAAATGAGGTAAAAAATCTTACCGAAATATTTCTTTTCCCTTAAACATTAAAAATATATTTCCTAAACAGAAATCTAGCATTGCTTGCCTTGCACCCCACCTGACAAATGCAGACAAGGAAGTAGGTTTAATTTAATCTTTTCTTTACAGATTGTACTGCTGAACCTGTTGATATGTGTAGTAGTTTTCTACATTGTGTACTATGTGGTCCTAAGCATTTGTTTTGCAGCCTTCAGGTAAGAATTTCTAGCATTCATAATTAATATGATTGAACTTAAATGGGGCATTTCTGATTTACAACCTGGTGGAGCAGGGCAGGGAGCAGGGGGGTAGAAGTCTAGAATATGATCTCAGTTATACTGTAGGCACAGTTTTCAGCATCAGACACGCTTGAGTGCCTGAACTTCCATTTAGATGAACAAATTAGCACTTGGACACCCAAAAATTTGTTTAGCTGCCAGTTTGGCTCACAGTTTATTTTTGATCAAACTAGTTGACATACATATACTAACCGAAAACCTGAACACTAGGGGAAAGATAACATCTTTTTCCAAAAAAGATTTGTTGTGGCTGCCAGAAAGACTAGCTGTATTGCTTCAGAAAGTCATTAAGAGCACTGAGGATGTCAAATTGATATTGAATAACAGTATAGACACAGCACATGAAGAGTATTTATAGCAGAAATAAGACTATAGACACAGCGTGTAAAGGCAAGCCCGCGTCACACAGTGGCACCAAACCACGGACACTTGTGAACTCGTCTATCCCAGATTACTTGGTTTGGAATCTTGTTTAAAAGAGCTCATAGAGTAAGCTACATTGTGTAATGTAATTAACACATTAATTGTGATAACATATGAAAATGATTAACTTTATTTTTAAAATCTCCACAGGTTGGAAATGTTGGACGGTTGGGCACCTTTTGATTTTAAGACAAATCCCTCATGGATTAACCCAAATTACTTAGGTACCTTGATTTTGTTTCTTAGTTTTTGCAGAACTAAGAAAATAGACTCTTTGTAGACATAAACCCCAATTTCCCCCCACCCTCATGCACACGTACAAACTTTTTTTAAAACATTCTAATAATGCCTCTCCACTTAGCTTCAATATTTTAATGATATTTTAATTGTATTGAATTTTAAGTGTTTTTCTCATTTCTCCATAACTCTGCAACAGGGTCACTTTATAAATTAACATATTTCTTGTCCTCTCAGTAACCCATAGCCTTTCCCATGCTCTCTCCTTCCAAATTTACATCTCTCAATTGAAACCAATTGTTCTACCATGAAGAAGACATTTAATTTTCATGATAAAACTATTAATTATTCTGTGTAAGGTTACTGAATCTAATCTCTACTACAGTAAAGCTTCCTATCATCCATATTTGAACCAGCGTCCAATAGGGCTTCATAAATAATAAGTCAAATTCTTCAGTCACATAAACCTCTTATTGACATCAATGGCAATTTTGCCAGTGCAAGGAGTCAACACAAAGTAAGATAAGATTTCAGGATTTGGCTCTATGGCAGTTCAATGTACTAATGGAGAATAAAGTATAGTTTGAGTGAATACAAATCACAAGACATATTTATCCAAGCTCTTAAAAAAGTGACCCTTTCCAAAGCTATTACTGTCTCTCTGTAGGGGAAAAAAGAAGCATTTACATAAATTAAGCTTCAGCAGATTTGGAATCTGTTGCAAAGGAAAACCACGTCAGCTGGAATTAGAGCTGTTCAAATGTAAATTGTTTAGATCATAATCTTAAACACTTACAGGAATAGAAAGTGCAGGGATGCTTGTTCAGTGCCACTATTGATTTGATTTTAGATGTAAAAAAAGAACATTTCAATTAGATTAGCAGAAAAATGGGTTACTAGAAAAAATATAGATCCTACACAGTTTGAATTAGTGTGCATTTGCACAATGTCAATGTAAATACTGAATCTCAACATGACTGATAGGATTTGTATTTAAATTATAACATTATAGTTTATTACATGCCTTCATGTGCAGGGTGTTAAACAAGCTATATTGAAGACATATTAACCCATTTGTGCAATATAGTCTATCGGCCTGGACGCATTTTGGGCACTATGAGGTAAACCCTGAGCTAGAAAAATTTCATTGCTACCATGTTAGGCACATATGTGGTGGTCATCACAAGGGTGGATGTAGATGCCAGAAGTGGTGTGGTTTTTCTATATCACGTAATTTTAAAAGTAAATGTTATCAGCCATCCAATCTGAAAAAATCAATAAAATCACAAAAGGGGCCATAACTCGAAGAAACTGTTTAATTTTGACCAAAATTAGCAGTAAGCTTCTAAATACAATTGATAATGCAATGATGTACTCAAAATAGTACTATTTTGGAAAGCTTGGGAAATATCCCCAGACAATATATTTTATGCATTTTCCCATACATTTTTCCCTTTAGTTAAAGCAAAAGTCTGCAGTCACATGACAGTATGAGCTTGTTTATACCATGTTCTACATCAAAATAATTGTCATTATTTGTAGAATGGAATGATTTGAGAAAAGTTTTTCTATCTGCTATTTTTATGAAGTTATGCAGATAATAATAGCCTTACCCCCAATTATAAAAACATATATTTTTGATGTTATCCACTCAGCCGGAGACATAAGCAGAAAGCACACCTAGTATAATTGTAATAATCACTGAATACAATGACAATTCATGTAAGGGCTGTATAATGTCTTGTGTGACTATATTGTGTGAATAACAAAAGTATAACCAGGTACTCTTACGTAACACCTACGTGTAACTATGAGCTGCTGAATGTGTAATGCAACAGTGCTTCAAGCTATATTTACCCACAAAATAGTCACAGTACTTTGCAGATTGTTGAAACATTTCTACTTTCCCTTAGAATCTGCATCTGATGCGTTCAGTACTCTGTTGCCACACTTGTCACTGTCAGAGCTGCATTGGACCACACCAAACCCTCCTTGTGGCATTTGCCTTTCCCTGTTGCACAGGTACTCTCACAGCCATGCTGCACAAAGGTGAGGATGGCTTCTAGAACAGGGGGCAGCACCATTATCTTAGAAACAAGATGCCCAATGCTATCTATCATTTATCCGTTGCTGACAGGGAATACTTGAAGATACTGAACTGTTTGCATGACTACATACATGACTGATAATTTGCATGGCTGATAGTAGTTTCTCACTTGGTTTGTTCTTCTTAGCAAACAATTTATAGCACATGTTATCCAGAGATGCTTGCTTCTTACCACAGTACAATCAAGATACCAGTAAGACATAGGCTGCCTCTGTCTCTTCCTCTATCTGAGATGCACTGTTCCCAAGATGTTTCAGACCCTCCTTGAGCTCTATACTCAGCTGCTGTCTTCAGCCATCTCTTTCCCCCCCTGACACTGAAAGCAGAAAGAGAGTCACATTCACCGACAGCATGAATGTTTGGCAGAATAAGACTGCCAAAGTCTCTTCCCAGCTCCAAAGCCATTCTATGCGTGAAAATGAATCTCTTCTTTTGGCCAACACCAGTTTTGAAATAGAATTAATCAATCCCAAGAATAGATGGGCATGCAGATGCAACACTGGTGTCCAAGCTCCGCATTAGCACCCTATTTAATCCGAGTATTTGCTTTGCATGAGCAACGTACAAGAATACGCATGAATATGCTTCCTTGTCTTCTGCCTCGAGTTTTGGTATTGCAGAGTGGTTGCCAGGTGCTACTTTCACTGCTTATGCAATGTTGTGAAACCCACCAGCAAAATACACTTCATGACCAAGTGGAAATCTCTGATCACACTTCACAATCCAGTCCCCTGAATGAGAAAGTTTACAATGTTTGATTTGTTCTGTGGATTTGATATCATCTTCAAGCTTTGCTTTGGTAATGGTGTTAACACAGTGGAGTTCTGAACTTCTTGCATTTGGACATTCCCTCTGCAGGCTCTCTCACCAGATTTGATTGATTCTTCATTTGCATAAAATTGTCACCAAGAACAGCAGCGTATTGACATTTTAGTCCAAGGGTAACATTCAGCACCTGGTCAGACAGCTCCCCAAAAGTTTTGCACTTGGCAGTATCAGTGCACACCATCTGCAGCAGCATCATACCATCTATAATAGCTAATGTTGGCTCATCAGATGCTGATATCTCAACCACTGATTGATTTTTCTCTGACAGCGTGTTGCTCTTTTGGGTCTTTCATAGCGATCCATCCAAGCTAAAGATGGAAATGGGACAGGTGCCAGCTCACACTTCATCAAACCCTGGATATCAGCATCTCTGGACTGGGCAATAACTATCAGCTTGCTGAATATCTGACAACCAATTGTTTGTGCTTCTTTTGTTCAATTGTTTTGTTGATATTATCAAATGATTTGAGATTATGCCTTCTTAGGGGATCAAAGAGGTCTACCTCACCCCTTTGCACCCTACTGGTTACAAACTGCTTAACTTCTTGTGTGCCATTCTCTCTTATCATGCACAAACTTTCTGCAATTTCAGCTGGGGGCAGAGCAGACGTTGCACTTGCAATGCTCACAAGTGGCTATCTGTTGTCTGGCCTTGTTCCAGTCCAGGTTCAGTGCTAAAATAATTTGTCATTCTTTCAGTCACATTTTTTATATCTTGGACGGCAGAGTCATCTGTAGTCAAGCACTTTGTAGTAGCTTCTTTGTGGTAGCTTTCTCTGTTGCTGAAGGCTGCATTCTACCCATTTGTTCTTTCATAGTTGTTATAGCTGCTGTAAAATGTGCAGTCAGGTAATACTTGGTCAGAGCCTTCTCTTTTGTGCAAAGATGCTGATGCTTCCCACAGTCCTTGTTGAGAGCTTGCTTGATGGCCATGTTGTGCCGCACGCCACTGAAAGGTCTGGCAGTCCAGTATACTGCTCCCCATCTATCAAGTAGGGCATGAGCTATATCTGGCTTCTCCTCCGCCAGAAGTCTGACTCTACTACATTTACACAATGCCGTCTAGCATAAACCACATGACCACACTGGAACATGGTACAAACAAGCTCATACTATCATGAGTCCACAGACAAAAGGCAAAAAAGTAGGGGAAAATGCATACAAAATAATCTGGGGCTAAATATTTCCCCAAATTTCCAAAACAGTACTGTTTTGAGGACATGGTTGCATTATCAATTGTATTTAGAAGCTTTCTGCCACTTTTGGTAAAGAAAAAAAAATAGACTATTTTTCTCTGAGCTATGGCTCTTTTTCTGATTTTTTCAGATTCTGATAATGTTTAAACATTATGTGATATAGAAAAACTGCATCATTGACCACTATATATGTGCCTAACGTGGTAGCAATGAAATTTTTCTAGCTGGTAGGTACCTTAACTCACTTACAAGATCCCTTTTAAAATCTGACTGGGAGACTAATGGGTTAGTGCACTAGTCTCTTTTCTGTTTGGAAAGTATTTATCTGTTAGCAGAACGGTAAGAAAGAAACAAACTATAACAATAGCTGCCGAAGGTCTGGTGACACAGCGATAGAGAAGATTCAAATGTAGGACTGAGGTCACAAATGAAAGTGATCTTGCTCATCTTATGGCAGGCCCCATTTGTGCACATTACAAAATTGAGTTGTGACCAAAGAAAAGAGAAGCCCGAAGCTGAAAATGGAGGTTACATGTCAAGATTGAGGTGTTGGTGTTGGCACAATTTTAATGGGAAGCTTATACAGCACCTCCCTGCACTAAACTGGACTCAAATTAGTTACCCATTTTCATGAGCACTAAAATGACTAGTAAAATTTAAAGGGACACAATCAACTTGAAGTCTAGTCAATTAAAGAAAAAAAGTTCTAAAAAGAACTTCAGGCACTGCATTCACACAAGTGTTTCTGCCATGTTTTGGATATGTGGTTTTACAATCTCCTTTTCCTGATTTTTAATTTTTTTTCTCTCTCCCACATTGCTGTGTGAAAGATCTGCACAAACAACAGTGGAAACTAAAAAATGATTATATAAGGGAAAGAATGAAACTGACAATATACAAATGCACAAATTAAACTGAAAAAACACAGAAAAATATTTTTCTCTACTCTTTTTTTGTCATAGTAACCTTAACTGTTACTTGCAGTAATGGTAGGATAAACATTTGAAGTATGATTTTTTAGTTGACCGTGCCCTTTAAAAAGAAAAATAATGTATTATATTTTGAAAGATCCCTACCAACTACAAAGTAGATATTATGGCCCATTCTGTGGGGCTCTGGTCTTGCAAACACTTATGCATCTAAGTAGTCCCATTGACTTCAGTGGCACTAGTCACATTCTTAATATTAAGCACATGCATGAGGATATGGAGAATTAGGGCCTTAATTTACTTTAAGATTAAATTGTGGCGCTTTAAAAACACATTTCATTTTCCTAATCAATTTTGCTGTGGAACGATTACATTTATAAAATCCATCTCAGTGACTTCTTAAAAGACAGCTTTTTTATTTTATGGACAGTTAGGATACTAAAGTATATGTCTGTCCATTCAGTTCCTACTTAGGGATGTCTCCCTGTCGATCTGGCACATAACTGTGCTCATCGGCAGCAGACACTATCACATACAAAGTTGTGTTTTTAAAACAAACAAACCCAACATTACTAGCTTGCAATATAGATGATAGTCCTGTGCCATTTTAGCATGAAAACAAAGGCCCATTCAAGTTATCAAACCAACTTACAAATTGAAACCAGTGGACTGTACTTCATTTTTTGTTGTTGGTTAACTGAGAATTGGCCATAATGTTTCCTGCCTGCTCCTCCTCACCCCCCCAAAAGAAGCTTTGTAACAGAGACTTTTGATTAGTATTGAAATAGAGAACAATTCCCTTCTAGATCACTGCTTCACATTTAGACTGGGAACCTATTGGTCCCCTCCACTGCACTGGACAGGGAGGAATGCAAAAAACCCACACATAGGATAACCTGACACTCAGTATTCCTGTCCCTCTTCATTATAGCTTTCATTGTTTCCATTAAGGAGCCACTGGTTTTTAAGAACTACCATTGGCTTCAGTGGGGATCTCTCATCACAGATTGATGGCACAATATGGCCCATGTTGTTCCACACAAGGGAGTGGGGATACAGCTTAGTCATTAAAGAGAAGAACTTGTTGATCAGCTGCATATTTTTCACACCCATGACTGAGGTAGTTAAACTGACCTAATTTTTTGGGGTAGACCAGGCCACAGGTTAACCTCAGAAATCAAAACTACCTATTGCCATTAGTTACAAGGATGGGAACCACCCTTCCAAAACTCTGCTTGGAGTAAGTTCCCTGTTTTCTTTTATAGTTCTTCTGGTTTCACTGGAGATAACCTACTTTATTTGTGGACTGCTGTTTGCTCTGATTGTGGAAGAATGGGTTTGGGATTATGCTATAACAGTTACTGCTATTCATATTATCATAACTGCAGCTGGTAAGTGAGTATGTTATTAAACATATGTGCAGTACGGTAAATTGAATAGAGCTAGTCTAATACTATTGATCTAATTTTTTATTGGACTAATTTTGCCTTTTTTTCTTGAAGTTTCTCCCTTAAATTTTCATCTTTCTTGCATTCAAGCACCACGTGTAGATGAGTTACTGCCATTTAGAAATCTTATTACATTTTTGTTGCAACAACTTCCAAATGTTAAATTATCTTGCAGTGTATTTAGAGGTTTTATTGGTAACAGGGCAGCCAAGGAAAGAAGCCTGCCTGCCTGCCGTTTCAGCTTGGAGGGTGTGCACTGCTATAAAACCAAAAGAGTAATATTGCCCTCAGTGCCCTCTCCCTTTAAGGCTCAGACATAAATACCCTTGCCATAGTTCAATGTAATACTGAGGCTTGCCTCAGCCACGTCCAACACAAAAGGTCTAAGTTGTGGCTCATTTCAGCTAAATCCCAACAAGGAAAACAGAGCCTACGATCCACTCCAGCATCTTCACTTGTCACTTTCTCTCTCTTTCCTCTGAGGAAAGAGCTGTTTGCTGCAAATGAGGTTCATCTTGCTGGGAACACCTGCTGATCTACCCTTGCTCCTTAGCAGAGTGCAGGGATGGGGGATTGGGAGAGATGTTTAACCCCATCCTTGCCAGAGCCAATGTGGGGTCTCTTCATCCCATCACAGTGCTTTTATAGGGGATTCACCTACCCATCCTATTATATTTATCCTAGAAATTAGAAATAGGAAAGAAATATTAGATCTTCTGTCCCTCCCAGTGTACAATGGTTCCGGTTATTATTTGTGTGCTTTGTCCAGTTTGGTTTTAAATATCCCAGGGGATGGGACTTCACCATTTCCCATGAGATATTGTTCCAGAGATCAATGGACTTCACCTTATGATCAATTTCCTGATATACAGACTAAAAACCTTGACCCTGCAATGAGTTCCACTTGGAATACCTCCTTGCAAGATAGGGTATAATATTTCCTTTACTGGATTTCATCCCATCAGTCCAGTTTATATCCCTGTTAATCCTGCTAAATAATTTTTCTCCTTCCTTAGAAACAATTATTTTAAAGGAAAATTACAAAAACTCTGTACCATATAGGAGTTACCAAGGAGGATGGTTTCCATGGTTATCTTATGTATCTTATTCAGATCTTCTTTAAGAAAATAAAACAAAATAATGAGATTATTATTATTTATTTGTACTGCAGAAAGATAGGTGCTAAAGGAACTGTTACTGCAAAAACTGTTACAGCTGGTGATTTTAGATGCCTACCGAGTTTTGGGGCTGCTGAGTGGGGATTTTCTGAATCCTGATGGGGTCAGATTCTGGGATTTAAGCAAAGTGGCAGTTAGGCACCTAAATCCTTTTGTGAATCGAGCTGTAGGTGTTGCAACATTTACATCTCATTTGTGAATCTAGTTGGGGCTCTGTGACATCAGTTCCCACCGATGTGCTAGGTACTGTACAAAAATAAGAAAAGACAGTCTCTGCCTCAGAGTTTACATTTTAAGCCCTCAATCCTGCAAATAATTACACCTATATTTAACTTTCAATGGGACAGCTCACAGTAGTAAAGCTAATCAAGTAGGAAAGTGTTTGCAGGATCTCAGCTTACATTTCATTAGACTTTAAATTTAGATACAGTTACTAAGACTGTATATTTTTATTTTAGAAGACTCAGCTTTTCTTCATATGCAAAACAACCCTAAAATTATTTATGATGTAATGTTTTTCATTTTACAGTTATGTCTGAATTCCCTCTGATGTTGCACTGGTGGATGGCTTTAGGTACAGGTCAATTATTTAACTTTGAAATAATCACAAACTGTGGAGATTCATAGTATTTGTACTTATGAGTGGAATTGGGTGACATTTTTTGATCAAACCGGTTTTTGGCATAAAATGTAGATTCAATGACACAAACATTTGGTCAAAAAAACTCATGTCAAAATTAAACATTTTAATTTTTTCTAATGACTTTTCATTTAGAAAGTTCCTTTAGTATTTTCTAAATGAAAAATGTTTAAAAACACTCAAAATTTAAATTAAACTTTTTTTGACTTTTTGATTCACTGAAAATGTTGAAACATCCATTATTCATCCAGCTCCAGTTATGAGATTTCCCTCTCTGTCAAATGTATGGTATGGTATGTGATGGGGGACACCCCCATCCCAATCAGAAGAAGGCTAATGAATCCTCTGGGCTCAACCACTACCAAATAGGCCATTCTGCAGAGCCTGCTGTGGCTGGAGGAAGCAAGCTTAAGACGAAGCATCTCACAGGAAGGTATGGAAAGTGGTAACTAGGAGGAAAAAGCTGCCATGCCTCTTAAATAGCTGACTCTTGCTATAGCTCATGGCAGAGAGAGAAAGAGCTGACAAACCTCCCCCACTTACAAAGACTTACCAGACCAGGACAAGCTGATCACTGTGGGGCAGGAGTTGAAGATAAACCCTGACTGGGAGTCCAGCTGTGCCAGGCTGCCATATATAAATAAACCAGAGCTTTTTTAGGGAACTCAGAGACTGAATGTACCATTATGTGGGAGACCCCCACACTGGAGAACTCAGAAAGGGTGGAATAAATTTCCCGAGTAGGGAAAGGACTTTGGAAGGGAGAAGAGACCCTGAACCTGTCTGTGAGTGATCTCAGGGAAAGGCTCACCCTAACAGGTTCAAACAAGAAAAATGGTAACATGTGTGCTCTAAATAGTTGATACTATTTTTAAAAAGGACTCGGTCAAGTAGTTCAGACCTAACATTTGTCAAGCCTTGAAATTTATATTCTAGGGCCAAATCCTGCTCACCTTATGTACATTAATAAGTCACATGTATAGATCTATTGGACTGTACCAAACAGTATGAGGTCAACAGGACTGCAATTGTAAGGTGAGCCTGATTCAGATCCTGATTTATCCTGTTTCCATTGAAGTGAATGTCAAAACTCCAACTGACTTCAGTGTATGATTAGGGATCCCTGCCCTCTACGTGGGAATCCATTACTTTGAGATTTAGAAAAAATGTGGAAGTCAGTTCTTCAGGAGCAGTTAAGTATCCAGAGCTGTACTGAAACCCTCAGTGACAGCCAAAATCCTGGACCTGCAACTTGTTCTGCATAGGCAGACACCAGTGACCATACAGAGCCAGTTGAGGGATCAGGTCAGAAAGATAAGAATGAAAGGCCTCATTATTAGAAATGAAAGAGAAAAATCAATGTTGTTTTCATTTTGAAAACACAAAGTCACTGGCATGAGTAGTTTCACTTTCTTCTTTGTAATACCAGAGAAGTGTGAGAGTAACAAAACCTACTCTCTTTAAATATGGTTGCTTATAAAAATGGGATCAGTTTAAGTATTCTTGTAATGTTTATATGCCAGTATTAACATTAATACAGAATATTCTTACATTTGCTTTCAGGATCTGGCTTAATTTTGATGATTTGTGGAGGACAGGTCTTAGCATACTGCTTGTTCAAGGACAACTTCATTCACCCAGTCCTGGATGATTTTTGAAGAGCAAAAAATAGGTGTTTGAATCTGAGTCTATATTATTTCTATGATCTAATTTAAATTACTTAAAAAGTAAGATACACTGTCAAGATTATTAGTCTAATATTTAGCCTACTGTACCATTTATTTCTTACATCTGTTTACAAATTCCATGCAATTACTTTTAGCTGTTTGTGAGGGTATTTTCCCCTAAGCAAACATTCAAATATGCTCCCCTTTTCCTAAATACAAACCAACCAAAAAGTGAGAAAGAGATCAATGCCAGCAGCACAGCACTCGTGTACAACCCTACAGCAAAGCAATGTGCATGCAAGGAAGAGAGGAAAAAAATTGGTAAGCAAAGAGACATCCGTTTCAAGCTTCCAGGTTTTTTTGTAAATTATTAAATAAAATTTATTTTACTAAGTATATCTTGGGCTGGAGTCTGGCTCTCCATTAAGGCTTCTTTGTGCCATTTCAGTGGTACAAAGAAATTTCAAAACCATCTTCACTGGCTTCCTGGGTCTCCCTCACACAGGGAATTCCTGAATAGCGTAGGGCCAGTTTAGCCAGCTCTATACCACCACATATTGCAGTCCTCTTGCAGGACGTATATAAGATTACAAGGGACATAACCAGTGAGCAACAACCTCCAGCTGATCCCTGGCTTCCAGAGCAGTGCATGGGGAAGGCAAGCATAGAGAGTGGAATGTATGATTGAGCAGCCCTAAGGGTGTTCTAACTTGCACTGCTGATCCACTAAATGTTTAGTGGTGCTAGAATGGGGAAAGGCAAGGGTAGCTTACAGCCACTTTTGCACCCATCCCTTTCTCACTTCCTGAGTTGTGCCAGGTGCATGACCAATCCCTATGATCCAGGCTGTAGATTGTAATTATTTTAAAAACCACAATACTGCCTTGACATGAATCTTCATCTATTTACATATAATAGGCTTGATCCTACAATTCATGCTAAGCACGACTCCCAGTGAGCCAAATTCATCTTACATGCAACTTCGGTGACTTGAGTAGAGATATAGCAACAGTGATTTTGGCCTGAGTTTTGCCTAAGAAAGGGCAGCAAGACTAGACCATTGTAAATGCTCACATTTGCTTTAAGCAGAGGTTCTCAAACTGGGGGAGGCCCTCTTGGGGGGCCTGGAATGTATTCTGGGGGGGCATGAGACGCTTAAGGGGAAAAAAGAAACGTACTGCACACATTTTACCCACAGCACTGAATAACTAGCATAACTGATTCCTCCAGACGTATCAGGTCCTCAGATGGCGCTGTGCATTTTTACAGATTTTGGTTAGGCTTGCATAGCATTATACAAAGTCATTGCCATCTGCACGCTAATCCGTTTGCTACGACATGGTGTGCATATTTAATTGTAAGGATCAACCACAATCACAGTTTTGCTTTTGCTCTTATTACAGTGGATCATTGGCTCTGTTTGAATCAATGCCTTACTGTTTTTAATATTTAGTGAGAGCTGCATGTTGATTTTTTTTATCATATCTGTACTTGTATGGTGGGGGCGGGGTGTAAACTACAGACACCAAGGGGTGGGGGGGCACGATCAAACAAGTTTGAGAACCACAGCTTTAGAGTACTAAACCTTGTCTTGAAGTTTGAGTGTGCATACGGTAAGGGGGAAATTCCCAAATAAGATGTATTTAGCTTTTATGAATGACACACAAGTATATTTAGAGGCAAATCATATCTCAAAGTTTATAGCATTATACGCTCTAACAAACAAAACCAATATAGGATGACAGCAAATGAATGCCTATTAGGGGCCTGATCCAGTCTGAATAGACTTCCGTGAGATTTGGATTGAACCCCAGAACATTTTTAGAATGCCACATCTATATAAATATTAGAATCCAAGTAACTATGACCGATGTTGTATTTATGGAAGGTTTTTGCATTATTTGTTCCAGTTTAAAGCTGTATTAATACTTAGACAGGGAAGAAATACAAATTAATATAAAATAATCTATCTGCACTGGCTTTAACCTTGTCTTTACACAGTCTGTGTGTGGGCAGTGGAGCTATGTGGCACAGTGTATTAGTGGATTAGGATACAAATTAATCCATGGGTGGAACAAGTTTCTATTTTTAAACTGGCAGGCTTTCACTGTAAGAGTGCCACCCAGCTGCAGCTTTCAATAGGTTGTGCAAATTTTGTTTTCTATTTAAAACATCATCTCACATCAGCAGCAAGAAACAGTGCTGGTTTAAAGTGAAAAGTGGCCCAGCCACAGGATTTCCCTCAAGTGTGTTCAGCCAGGCCAGTGCTAAGAAAAGGATCAGATCAGAAAATCCATAAAGGATTAAACACTGTAGCTCTGCTATTGAAAACCATTGCAGTCTGCAGTATTTCAAAGAGTGAGCAGTGTGAAAAGCTATTTCATCTTGCTGCTTACGTATACATGATTTTTCATCACCAAAAATTATTAAACCATTTAAAGCATATGTGTATACGTTACATAGTAATAACCCTTAAGCTGCCATATTTAATAGATTGCAATTCATATAAAATGCTAATAATTCATGTGTGTGAGGTGGCAACGTTAAATGATGACATTCTGCCAATCTCCGCTACATCTGTTCCCACTTCCACAGTCACCCCGGCAGCACTGACAGCAGAGCTACCGGAGTAATAAGGAAAAATGTTCTAACAGTATCTCCGAGGGCACAATCTGGCTGGAAGAACTTTCATTATTGGTGGTGAAGAAGGGTGAGTCCATCATCATGCTGAGATCCCGAACTGAGGTTGCAGGAAAGGAAGTTTGAAGTTGTAAACTGAGTACATTTGGCATGGAAATCAATGGGATTAAACATGGAGCCTCACAATGTCATGTTCACAGAATCATTTTTAAGAGTAGAACTGACCTTAAAGATTTCTAAGGGAATTCCATCTCCTTCCACACAGTCCAGCTACCCACTGAGCGGGATCACGCCTTTCCCCAATTCAGGGACCCTCCCTTCCAATGGCTGGGTTCACTTCTTCTTCATGTGCTATAGTGGCCCGTCTATGAAGAAGAAAGTAAAGGAAACGTTATATTTGGACAGTTATTTTACCAGGATAGAAACACTGTCTTTGAATGGAGATTGTTTATAACTCTGAAATGTTCGAAACTCTGAACAAAACATTATGGTTATTCTTTCAAAAGTTTACAACTGAACAGTGACTTTATATAGCTTTGAAACTTTACTATGCAGAAGAAAAATGCTGCTTTTAACCATCTTTATTTAAATGAAAAGCACAGAAAGTTTCCTTACTTTGTCAAATATTTTTTTTTAAAAAAATTCCCATTATTATTTTAAATAGTTTACATTTAACACAGTAATGTGGGGGGAAGGAGGGGGGTCTCTGCTGGTGCCTGATTGCATACTTCCAGTTCCAAATGAGGTGTGTGGTTGACCAGTCAGTTTGTAATTCAGGTGTTAGTAACTCTGATGTTCTACTGTAATTCTAAACTATATTACACTTCAAAAACTAAAGGCAAGCAGTTAATTCTGGTCTTGGTTCTCTGGGACCAACCAACCAATCAGTAAAATAACATGCCACAGAATATAAACAATGAGATAAAGAATTTGATTTGGAATGTACTTGAGAAAATATCTAGATGGTGTTTAAACTCATAGTGGTAAGGGACTAGTTATTCAACAGTCAACCTGAACATCTCTGTCATATGCTAGATCATCAAATATCACTGCAGCTCTATATTTTGGACTGCAGCAAAGAGTCCAGATTTTAAAAAAGCTGGTCAGTGCCAATTTATCTGCAGTAACATCAATCTGTCTTCCTATAATGCATAATGCATGCATGAAACGATCAATCAGATACTGTACCAGTGTATCTGTAAAACAGTATGAATTGTACCAGATAATCAGCAATGAGTGGATAAGGCACTCAGGGAGTTTGCAGTCTCCTAAGCAGGCAATTCCTGCAGAAGACCATATGGCCCTCAGAATCTGATCTAGAAATAACAATGTTGACCAAGCAAACTTTGTTAAATGGAGAAAAGATGGTGATACATTATGCATATTATATACCTTAATCCAATGTGCATATAGTTACACCATAAAATTAGATCCTTATTACACTTTATAGATCCTTAAGGCTTTATCTCGATACTTTATACCTTCCAAAATGTGACTTAATTGTTATGTTTATTTCTTGGCTTAAGGCCCTATGCAATGACCCATCTGCTCAGGTAATGACTAATGCTTTAATCTCTCCATTTTGTCAGGTAATCACCGCCCCAGACAGTGTGCACTCTCTCATTAGATGTCATAGAGGATAAGAGTCTTAGCAATGACTGTAAAATTTGATGATGCAATTAATACATTGGTTACTGGCTTTAAACCTTTCAGTGCTAGATTGTGCCTTTAAAGGCACAGCTCTGAGTGGTGCAGAGTCACACTGTCCCAGGGGAGCCAAGGGAGGGATTGGACCTTTTGAGGGGCATGCAAGAGGAGGAGTGTCCCTCATTGCCACGCACCTACCCAAAGGCTAGTCACAACAATCTAACCCTTAGTTTTCCGTATGGATCAGGGAAATATATCCTTAAATTAACTAATTTGCCATCCTTTTTCAAAAAGACTTGGAGACAAAAGGTCTGGTTCTGCTCCCATTGGCTTTGTCTATGCTGCAGCTGGGAGGTGCGATTCCCAGGGCAGGGAGACAGACTTGGGCTAACTCAGCTCGAGCTAGTTCATTAAAAATAGCAGTGTAAACAGTATGGCACTGGCAGGGCTAGCCACCTGAATTTGGACCCTGGAGGTCAGGCAGGCTTGGACTCAGGTGGTTAGCCTGAGCCACCACCAGTGCCACAACGCTATTTTTAGCATGCTAGCTGGAGCAGAGCTGGCACAAGTCTGTCTATCCATGCTGGGAATCACACCTCCCCGCTGCTAATGTACGCATATGCATTGAGGTCAATGGCAAAGCTCCCATTAACTCCAACAGGAGGACAGTACACAAGGTTAGTTTATCTCTCTTTTCTTCTGTCAGTTATTCCACTGTCAGTCTTTTAGAAGCAACAATATGTCATTTAAATAAAACATGTATGTGAGGAAACAGACAAAATAATGTCTTCCCCATTTCATATCAAGGTCTATAGTTATGTGTGTGTCAAAATTACATCCAAATTGGAAGATCTATATCAAATCTCTCTAGTATATCGATTTCATCCACTTTCAAGATCCCTAAGAAATGTGGGCTCAGAAACACTTTTAAATAGGGGCTAAAATAATAAATATGAAACACATTTGCTTGGTAGATCATATGGCAGTAAATGAACATAAGAACGGCCATACTGGGTCAGACCAAGGGTCCACCTAGCTCAGTAACCTGTCTTCCAACAGTGGCCAATGCCAGGTGCCCCAGAGGGAATGAACAGAACAGGTAATCATCAAGTGATCCATCCTGTCGCCCATTCCCAGTTTCATGAACCTATCCTCCATGAACTTATTTACTTCTTTTTTGAACCCTGTTATAGTCTTGGCCTTCACAACATCCTCTGGCAAGGAGTTCCACAGGTTGACTGTGCAAAAATTGTAGCTACCTCCTATTGAAGGTAAAGAGAGAACTTAGTCCCGGGGTTGGCAATCTTCGGCACACGGCCCACCAGGGTAATCCGCTGGTGGTCAAATTATTTATGTATGTGAATTCAAAAGGAACAAAAAAAAAATCAGGTATGACCTGACTTATTGTTTATGACTATTTAAAATTAAGCCATCTTCTAAACTGTTAACATAACACTATCTTGTGTGTGTTTCTGAGGGATTTGGAGTTTTTTTAAATATAGCAGTAATGGTGAGAGAAGGAAAGGTGGCATCTAACAGCATGTGATGCATCTGTTTGGAAAGGGCAGATGAAAAAGGTGTTTAAGCTCTTTGAGGGCCCAAGAAGGAGAAGTTCAGAAGAAATCCTAGGCTGTGAACCAACTTGACTGTCTGAGGGCAGTTTCCCTCAGTCATGGAAGATGCTATAGTGGTGACTAGATCTTCAAACGATCTTACCTTTTCCACCAACATAATATCACTTGTGTTTTACTTCAGCTTAACTTCACCCATTTGCCTTTCATCCATTTGCCAATCTTTGCTAGGCACTGAGATGTTGGGCAATGGTACTATTATTGTCAGAAAGAGTGAAAGATAGAGCCCAGTAACATTGGAAGCCAGAATGCCTCAGTGGCTTCATTCAGATATTTAAGAGGCTGTCTTCAGTGACTCTACAGATGAGCAAGCAAGTAGCAGAGAAATTTCCCATCATCACTCTTTCCCAGGAAGGTTGAAGTCTGAAAGCAAGGATCTCAGCTAGCTCAGTTCTTTCTCAGTAAGCTACATCTTGGCCACTGAAGGCCACAAAACAATTTAGTAATGAGAACTGACATTATGGGCAAGAAATAATGCAATTAGCATGCCATTTCCATTCCATGTGCTGACAAGAAACCTGACTGGGGAGGGAGGCCAGGGTCATAGTGGTAGATAGATGTAGCTGGAGATGGCTTTTTGTTAGATTTTCAGTTAGCTCTCTCCCCCAAAGTGAAAATGAAAGACGAGAATGCATTGACTCACCCAATCAAGAAACCTCACCCCTTGTAAATATTTCTTTGCTTATCTCATGTTTTCTATGGATTTTCCCATTACATATAAACAGAAGTAAAAAGAGGAAAATACTAAATTGATCCTACATCCCATGCACAACCAAAATTTAAAGTGAAGTTAATGAGAGGTTTTGAGTGTACACGGATGGAGCCCTGTAACTATGTGTTAAGATATTGACATACACAGCCTCTCACAGTCACAGGATGAGCTATGCTTTAGACTTCTTTTAGTGCACCCTTCAGGTGACAGGCTTGGGTGGAACCCCATGGTACAACCCTTGGACTGGATCTCTGGGTTGCAGCTCCCAGGTGAACTGAGGTGCATCTGAAGCTAATGAAAAATAAAGATAATTTTCCTAATTTTCTACACATTCCAATACAATGTGCAGCAATACATTTCCTACCTCAAAGGTCCTGTCTTTAAATTCATAGATATATGCTTACTGAAATATGCTACTGCCTATTAAATACTTGTTAGTATTGTTTTTCTATTTATTCAAACTTCACTTGTCCCTTAGCAGACCAGAATTCTATCCCTAGATGTCCCAGACTTCCTTTGCAACATCGGACAAGGCACTAAAACTCTCTGGGCTTCAGTTTCTCCGTCTGTAAAATAGGAATAGTAATACTATTTTCCTACTTCATTGGGTTGTGGCAAGGTTTAATTCATTAGTGTTTGTGAGATGTTCAGATCCTCAAGTGATGAACACTAGACATGGCTATAAATCCAATTAGTTAAATATTTTGGTAGGCTACGTTGCCCAGGAGCTTTTAAGCATATCAATATTTGTCTTGATCAGGAAGTGTATTTTATTATCTGTGAAAATATTTGACAAAAGCAAGACATTTTCATTTTCTTTGAAGTTTTTCAAGTTAACAATTTCTCAGTTTTCAGTTGTCAAGAAGTGAAAAATTCTTGGGTTTTTTTGGGGTTTTTTTAAATGGAAACTCTAAAGACTGATGAAAATTGAATTTTTCTCACAAAAATTTCCACTTAGTCAAAAAGGCATTTTTCATTGAAAAATTCCTGCTCTAAAAGGGCAGGTGTGGTGGTGGCGAACACCTCACATTGTTGTATATATATTTTTAGAATTATATATCCCTAGTTAACATTAGTAGAATATTCCAGTTGCCCAGGTAACTATGTTATTTTAATGATCAGTAAAGAGTATCATTATGTAAAACATGATGTTAATTTCCAGCACTGAGAACTGATGTCTTGCTGTTACCTTGAGGCTGCACCTTTGTCCTTTGCAAAATGCCTTTTTCCCCCCTGAAGTTTCATTTTACATGTAAGTGTTAGATTGCTCTTTTCATATGGATTCTGCTTGCATCTCGTGAATTTAGCAAATGAAAGTGACAACTGACTACCAATAAAGAAACAGATTGACAAATGTGAAAAAAGAATCATTTATACAGAAATAGTTTAGAAAATACTGTGGTCCACATGCTTTTCATGGAATTACATCCATAAATACGCTATGTGAGATCCTTAGAAAGCCAGATTTATTAAAAAACACCATTGTCTTTTCAAAACAATTATTCCATTTTAACATTTGAAATATGTCCTTTATAATTAGCTTTCCTCAGTAATCTAAAGTATTGTGTGTTTTACAAGGCCAATTTGTAAAGAGACACTACAAATTGCCATTTAACTGCTGTCTACTTTTACTAAGAGATAACCTATTTGCCTATATCCTGTTATCCATAAAAATGCCATGATACAAACTGGATTTGAATCATTTTTCTATTGCATTAAAAATTGTCACTTTTTGAAGCTGCAGTAAAAACAGAACGTTGTGTACACTTATTAGTTTATGGTTTGCTTCTATTTTGAAGCCTGTTATCCCTATTAAAAACTCTTCAGAATGCAAAAAGTACCAAGACTAAATCCCACATAAACCATACAAGCTCATAATGACAACAACTGTTGCTACAGAACATAAGCCTCTTACAAATAATGCAAATTGCTTCAAGTTACAAAAAGCAACTCAGTTTTGCTATTGGAATCTGCTTCTACCTATTCTTTAGTGCTATGTCCATAGATTGTATTAAATAATGGATGTCAGTTTTCTAGAGGAACTGGATTTTTTTATGTGAGAGCAGGTGTTATGTTCAATACTTGTGATATCACATATACTCCCCCTAGATTTTCAAAAAGTTCTAACTACATGATCTCTTTTAAAGTTAGCAATGATATTATGAACCTCTTGTTCAATGGATCAATACCTTTGAAGGTTCTACTCCTCCTGTGAATGGAGCTCTTCAGAATCCCTTTCTGACCATGTGCAGCCACAGCTGTGACTGAGAAAGTCTTACTGGGTAGTAATTGAGGGTGCTTCTCCTGGTTCGCCTTTAGAACTTTTTCTGAATTGTTTACCCACATTTGTTTATATTAACCTCAGATTATCTGTCTGTTATATTGAACTTCCTCTTCAACAACTATATCATCTCTGTCTCTTCTGTTATGCTCATTTATGGACCACACAAGGAGAATCATAAGCAACACTCCAAAAATGTAGAAATTACAAAAACTACTACAGTTACATTAGATAAGTCAATAGATAAAAGTCAAAAGCTTCTTTTTTAAAGGATGTAAACTCATGGTTTTAGGGAATAAACTACTAAATAACAGGATTACAAACAAATCTCCCTTGTGGGCACATCATGCCATAATTATCCACTATGGGCTTCCATGTACCTTCTTCAGAAACGATTGGTACTTGCCATTGACATAGTGAAGATACTGGGATAAATGGACCAGTTGTAAGAGCTGGTTGAAAATTTCCCCAACATAAAAGTTTTCTACCAGAAAATGCAAATTCAATTATATCAATGTTTAGTGGGAATGGATCAATTTTGTCAAAATCTGATGAAAAATTATAGACGTGCTTAGTTTTTATAAGGTCAACATGTTTAATTTTGACTATTACGTTATAATATAAAATGCTTTGACCTTTCCAAAATGAAACATTTCAGTAAGGTTGCTTAGATATTTCCAAAACAATTTTTTTGTGAGGAGAAGGGGGATATTTGTTTTACAGGAAATTTTGAAATTTCAACTTTTTGTTCTAATTTTAGTTAGAAAGGACAGTTAAATGCCAGAATTTCCTGGGGAATGGAAATTTCAAGTTTCAACCAGCTGTACCAGCTGTCTAATCCAGTATGGCCACTCCTATATACCCCTGTATTTTGTGCACAGCAACTTTTTGTTATGATCATGTGATTTGTTAGGTTATGGATAATTCTTGTTCTATTTTTTAAAATATTAACGTTTTTGTGTTATACTTTTATTATGGGCAAAAGTAGCTACAAATAGTAATCCCATGGAGATTAGTTGTTGGATGCTAGCAAAAATAGTGAGTTTTGAGGGAGAATTTGAAGGAGCAGAGTGAGCTCATTAAGCACAAGAAAAGAAGCAGGCAGTGCTAGTCTGAAGAGAGAGAACAAAAGCAGGAGAAGAAATGTAAATGGATGAAGACAGCAAAGAGCATCAATATCAGCAGAGTAGGCAGAATGAGGGGCACATAGGTGGGACCAGTTAGAGACAAGAGCCGAGAAATACAGGAGGTACCGGCAGAGTTAGAAAGACCTTATCAGTTAAAACAAGAAGGCTGAATGTCGGAAGATAGGAGGACCATCACATAGAAACACTACAAACCATTGGTTTCAGAGTAACAGCCGTGTTAGTCTGTATGTGCAAAAAGAAAAGGAGTACTTTTGGCACCTTAGAGACTAACCAATTTATTTGAGCATAAGCTTTTGTGAGCTACAGTTCACTTCATCGGATGCATACAAACCATTGCAAATAAGTTATAATAAAAAGCTACAATTTTAGTTATATGTATTATTAATCTACTGATCCAGAAACAAAGCCCAATTCTGATGTTATTTATACAAGTATTTTAGTATTGCCAAAGATATGTGGGCAGCAAGAGATGGTTATTGCTGCATATAACAGACCACAAACTATAAGCTGAAATTCCCGTGGTTTTTTGGATAGTTCCAATGGGTTACCCCAGCAAAACTACAACACAGTGTACAGAATCTAAACCACTTCTAAAAAAGAAATGACAACTGTACCTGCTTTTAGCTACACTGTTCCAAATAATATTAAAAGTTTACCTGCATGAGATTACACATTTAAGTGTTTTCAAATAATGGTTCGTGGCCTTCTTGCTGATAAAGACTTGGATGATGTTATGGTTCTGGCTCTTTGTTTCTAGAAACTGAATTTCATTACAAGAATTAAAAAAAAAAGCATAAAATTCTTCCCTAATATTACTTGTGTACATTAGCAATTACTGTAGTTCACACAGAAATAATAAGCTATTATGGATGGGAGAAGAGGTGGTCCATGTAGTATGGAAGGACGTAAGCTATGGAATCATGAATCAGAAGGGGACGTGTGCATGAGAAAAAAAAACTCTCTTTTGTTAAAGAGTGATCAACACTAGAAAATGTTTGTGAACCTTTGCTACATATCTATCTCTGTATGTTAGGGTGACCAGATGTTCCAATTTTATAGGGACAGTCCTGATATTTGGGGATTTTTCTTATATAGTTGCCTATTACTCCCCACACTCTGTCCCGATTTTTCATACTTCCTATCTGGTCACCCTACTTTATGTTCTAATTATCAGAGGAGTTGGAAGTGACCCCTCTACTTGGCTGGTTGTTACAGTTACACATAATATATAGGGCTGTCAATTAATCAGTTAACTCATAGGATTAACTAAAAAAAATTAATTGCTATTAATCACACTGCTAAACAATAGAATGCCAATTGAAATGTAGGATATATTTTTGAATCTTTTTCTACATTTTCAAATATATTGATTTTAATTCCAACACAGAATACAAAGTGTACAGTGCTTACTTTATTTTTATTTATTGCAAATACTTGCACTGTAAAAATGAAAGAAAATAGTATCTCAGTTCACCTCATACAAGTACTCTAATGCAATCTCTTTATCGTGAAAAGAAAAGGAGTACTTGTGGCACCTTAGAGACTAACCAATTTATTTGAGCATGAGCTTTCGTGAGCTACAGCTCACTTCATCAAGTGAGCTGTAGCTCACGAAAGCTCATGCTCAAATAAATTGGTTAGTCTCTAAGGTGCCACAAGTACTCCTTTTCTTTTTGCAAATACAGACTAACACAGCTGTTACTCTGAAATTTATTGTGAAAGTGCAACTTACAAATGTAGATTTTTTGTAATATAACTGCACTCAAAAACAAAACAATGTAAAACTTTAGAGCCTACAAGTCCACTCAGTCCTACTTCTTGTTCAGCCAATCACTAAGACAAATAAGTTTGTTTACATTTTCAGGAGATAATGCTGCTAGCTTCTTATTTACAATGTCAACTGAAAGTGAAAACAGGCATTCACATGGCACTTTTGTAGGAGGCATTGCAAGGTGTTTATGTGCTGCATAGGCGGGGTGAAAGTAACATAAGGGGCTTACCAGTACGCAGGGCCAGGATCCTGAGCAAGTGGGGGGACCCTTGGACAGAAGGGGCAGGGCCCATGGCTCTGGCTGCGGTAGTGATGTCCAGGAGCCCCGTGCCCTTAAAATCACAGCCAGAGCCTGGCGGTGATTTAAAGGGCCCGGGACTCCAGCTGTTGCTGGTAGCCCAATTTAAAATTGCTGGCCTGGGGAAGCTACTCCCTGCCAATACAGTTGGCTGTGTACTGGCTTACATTCACCTCTGCAGATATGCTAAACATTTGTATGCCCCTTTTTGCTTTGGCCACCATTCCAGAGGACATGCTTCCATGCTGATGATGCTTGCTAAAAAAATAATGAGTTACTTAAATTTGTGACTGAACTTCTTGGGGACGAATTGTATTTCTCCTGCTCTGTGTTTTACCCGCATTCTGCCATATATTTCATGTTATAGCAGTCTCATATGATGACTCAGCACATGTTCTTTTTAAGAACACTTTCACTGCAGATTTGACAAAACTGAAAGAAAGTCCCAATGTGAGATTTCTAAAGATAGCGACAGCACTTGATCCAAGGTTTAAAAATCTGAAGTGTCTTCCAAAATTTGAGAGCAAGGTATGGAACATGCTTTCTGAAATCTTAAAAGAGCAACAGTCTGATGCGGAAACTACACAACCCAAACCACCAAAAAAGAAAATCAGCCTTCAGCTCGTGACATCTGACTTAGATGATGAACATGAACATGCGCTGATCCACACTGCTTTGGATTGTTATCAAGCAGAACCCGTCATCAGCATAGAAGCATGTCCCCTGGGATGGTGGTTGAAACACGAAGGGACTTGTGAATCTTTAGTGCATCTGGCATGTAAATATCTTGCGATGCTGGCTAAAACAGTGCCATGCAAACGCCTATTCTCACTTTCAGGAGATGTTGTAAACAAGAAGCAGGTAGTATTATCTCCTGCAAATGTAAACAAACTTGTTTGTGTGAGTGGACAAGAAGTAGGATTGAGTGGACTTGTAGGCTCTAACATTTTACATTTCAAAAATAAAACATGCGGTTTTTTTTTGGTATATAATTCTACTTTTGTAAGTTCAACTTTCATGATAAAGAGACTGCACTACAGTACTTGTATTAGGTGAATGAAAAATACTATTTCTTTTGTAAAGTCAAGCAATCTAAAGTTAGAAAATGCCAGATGGATGCCCATGCAACCTTAAATTTTCTTTGTGTGTATAGACTATGATGCACTCTTTAATTACATTACATACTATTTTTTCTATTTGGCCTGCCTCATTCAGTATACAGGATGCATAAGGAGTTAGAATTAAGATCCATGAACTACTATAAATCTGACATTTCCTAACTTTTGAGTGCTTTAAATTGATGTTCATAGATTTTATGACCAGAAGCGACCATTACAATACTTTAGGGCATAGAAATTCACCGTGTAATTCTTGCATCAAGCTCATGATGTCTGATTGAGCTGGAGTATGTATTTTATAAAGATGCCCAAGTCTTGACTGAAAGACTAAGTGATAGAAAATCCACCACATATTTATGCCAATTATTCCAATGGTTAAATAGCCTCATTGTAAAAAAAAAACAAAAAAACAAAACAAAACACACTTTATTTCTAGTTGAGTTTGTCCAGCTTCTGCTGCCTTTGGTTCTTGTTATGCCTTTATCCACTAAATTAAAGAGAGATTGCTACTATCACAAATCTCCTTCCAAAGGTACCTACAGATCATGATCAAGTCACCTCTTAACCTTCTCTTTGTTGAACTGAATAGATTGAACTTCTTTAGTCTCTCACTGTAGGACAGGTTTTCCAGTACTTGAATCATTCGTGAAGCTCTTTGCGGAACCCTTTTCAGTTTTTCCAAATCCTTTTAAAAGTGTGGGCACTGAAACTGGACACAGTATTCCAGGAACAGTTTCACTAATTCCATATACAGTAGTAACAATACTTTCCTACTTCTACTTGATATTCCCCGCTTATATATAATTTCAGATATTTTAACCTAGATATTATGCCTGTAATATCTATATCTATAGAGAGAGGGGAGGGAGGGATAGGGTAGGTGCGGTAATATCTTTTATTGGACCAACTTCTGTTAGAGAGAGAGACAAGCTTTGGCACTTACATAGAGCTCTTCTTCAGGTCTGGGAAAGATACCTTACATTTCTACTGCAAGTTGTGAGCATGCCACAACAGGTGGAGAATGAAAATCTTGACCTAATGTATAGTTTTAGCTACTGCAAAAGCTGTTATAGATAAACACCTATCCCATGAGGCACCCTATGGTGCAAAATATGAAGTGAAGTAGGCAACAAATACACCCAGCTTTCAGGGGCTTAAACTGGGATGTTTGGTTAGAAATCACTCCAGTCTCTCCTAGGCTTATTGCCTGACTCTGCAAATCTTATCTTCCCCTTTTTCCTGGTACAGGTGCCTGGCTTTTAATTTGAGGCATGAAAACAGAAAGACACTCAGAGGAGAGGAGAAAAGGGATGGAGGGTGTCTCCAAAAACAATCCGAAATGGACTTGTGGGGATTTCAGTCATGCCAGCGTAAGCTTTGCTCGTGTAAGGTGCCGTGCATTAATATTGTGTTCGACACATTTTAAATGAATGCGCAATCAAAGCGTTTCGATCCCTAACGGGATCTGAGCTGACTGAGTCAGCCAAAGCCCAGCGCCACCCCACAGGGTGTCTGCGGAGGAAATGGCGGGAGACTCGGGTGCTCATTGGGGTCCAATGGCTGCCCCCGGGGCGGAGAGGCGGTGCTGTAGGTCGAGGTGCAGCTCTGCGGGGGAGGGGGCCTGGCCGCAGCTCCTGCCACCCGCCCGCCTGGTGCCCGCAGCTCTGCAAGCCCCGCTCCTCCTCCGCCCTCCGGGTCCTGTCCGCGCAGCAGGGATGAGCGGCAGGCAGGGGCTCGGCGGCGCTAAGCCTGCAGGGCGGGTGAAAGCGCCAGAGGCAAAGCCGCCGCCGCCGCCCCCGTAGTGCCTGGTCCTGAGGGAGACAAAGGAGGAAGGCAGCAGCCAGGAGCGAGCCGCCTGGGGAGGAGGAGGAGGAGGAGGAGGAGTCCATTGGCAGCTTTGACCTTCTCTTGGTTCTGGGATTCCCGTGCCACAGGCTGAGACATTGGACTCCAGCAAGATGGTTACTGTGGTAACCAAGCTGGTGCATTACTTGCATCTAAGGTAAGAGAGGACACATTTGGCTCTGAGACACACACACCACCAAACATCCCTTGCCACCCACCCACACCTCCACTCTGCCTACACACACCCTTCCTACCAAATGCACCCAGTGCCCAGTTGCCACCACCAGCCACCCACTCTCTCCTGGGGCGATGGTTGAATGCAACCTGGGATAGATTCCCCTAAGTGGTACTAACTTTGCAAGTATAATGGTAACTGGTAGGTTATTTTCCGCATGCTGGGTTGTTCCTAAATAGAAAACAGGAGAGCAACTTTTGCAGCTGTCATCTCACTTGCTTCTAGTTTCGTGAAATAGAGGTGAAAAACCACAACCATTTTCCATGTCATATCCTGTAGTTGTGAAGGGCATTAATTTATAAAGGAGGAAAAATACAAATGATAGACTTAAATTGTTTTATTATATATATATATACACACAATACTATATTATTAGCTTATTGAAAACTCATTACAATAAATAGTTTAAGGGTTTTTTTAAAATGTGATAGCTATTGTTTTATATCAGAGGTCTGTAATCACCATAATAGTGTACTTGGCTAGCACCCTTCTAACTGAATGGATTAAATAAGCTTGCTTCAGTTCCCCCCACCCCCTTTTAAATATAGCCATGGAGAGATCACATTGCTGAGCCAATTTTTCTTAAAACTACTCCCTTTAGAATCTGAAATATGAATACAAATATTGTTGACTCCCATGGACAGAAAGCAAGGGTACAAATATACAAGGATGTATTGTGTGATCAGGTAAACAATTATATTGTAATAGTCAAAGATCAAAGGAATTACAAGACTCTTAAGGGAGCATATTCCTGATAAGAAATCCAGTTTCTAAAAGCAGTGACATTTATGGTGAAACATTTTCAAAACAGAAAATATGCATTAAAATGTTGGATTTAACTTAAATATTTTTTTAAAAATAAATCTTTAGAAGGAATAAATGAAAAAACACCACCCCCAACAAACAATTGAATGGCCAATGTGAGGTTTTTTTGTTGGTTATTTTTAAGCTGGATTTGTGAAATGTTGATATATAGATATCTTAAAATAAATTTTAAATATTAACAGTGATTTTATATATATTGTAAAGGCATATCATTCCACCAGAGACTTAACTTCATTTTCTTGGGAGGTGAAGTGATTAGAAAACATATACTTTGGATAACTTTATAAAACTGATCCTGCAAAGTTTCCTGTAAGGTGCTGGGCTTCTTCTGAGATGCTGAAAGTCCTCACTTCTCATTGAAGTCAGTGGCCCTAAATAACTACAATGAGCACTGTTCTCAAGAGAGAATTAATTGTCCATAACATGAGTTGCTTCTAATCTAACCCATTTTGATGCCACAAGAACTGTTTACGTAGAGAAGTTTAAAGGTGCTGAATAATTGCTGAAGCAACCTGATGTCACAAGAAAACATTAAGAGTACAACAAATTAATCCTCATAATGTTCCTTTGAAATAGGTATTATCCATATTTAACTGGAGCATATCAATACTGACAAAATCATGGACCTGAATATTTTCTAAGAATAGAATCGGAAGGTAAAGAGCACAATCTTACATGTAAACAGAAATTAGGGCACATATTTTCGAAGTTAGAAACACATTTTCGTTTTCAAAGTTAGAAACACACAATGTATGCACACTTTTGCATGCACACACTTTTGCCCAACAAATCAGGCAAACAAACGGCTGGTCTTGCCCATGCACACTCACGTTAGGCATTTAACTGGGAATGTGTATGCACAAATACATGATCCAAAAGTGTACTTTGCCTATTTGCCCAAATAATGAAGAGCACGCAAATGCATCTGTGCAGTTGCACAGGTCTAACTGAAAATCTGGCTCTGGTTTTGCCAAATCAGTACATAATAGAGGGACTGGGCAAGAATCACAGCTGTATGCTCCTGCTCCTCTACTATGTGTATTTGTGGGTCAGTAAAATTGTGAGATCTGCAGACCCATTCATTGTGCTCCAACCTCCACTATCGTGCCTCACTCGTCCACACTCCAGTGGAATGGAACACTATGGAGACCTGCTATATGGCTTCACAGTTAACCCACGTGGTCCTTCGGATCTCAGCTCGCATGCAATGTGGGCCTTCTGTAGTTTCTGGATTTATTATTATTATTAATTATTTGTATTACCATAGTCCTTAGGAGCCCTAGTGATGGATCGGGAGCTGTACAAACACAGAACAAAAAGATGGTCCCTTCCCTAACGAGCTTACAATCTAAGTAAGAAACGAGACAACAAATAGACAGACAGATGGGAGAGTACAAGGAAACCGGCAATGCTGGTCAGCATGATAGGCAGTGGTCTGAGCCTAACCGTTGTCTAGTTTTTTGTAGTCTTTAGTGAAAAAGATTTTTTTAAGAGGGATTTAAAGGAGCATAATGAGTTAGTTTTGTGAATGTTTATGGGGAGCTTCTCCCAAGCATGAGGGGCAGTATGACCAGAAGCACAAGGGGGCATTGGAGGCTAGCATTGTGGGCTGATTGGAGGTGGGAAACAGACATTTCCCTAGTAAATGAGAGATGGCAGTTAGGTAGGGAATGGGCCACAAAGGGCCTTGTAGATGAAGACAAGTACCTTATTTTTGATGGGATTGAGAAAAGGGAGCCAATGGAGGGATGCAAAGAGAGGGGAGACACGGTCAAAGCTACTGGTTAGGAAAAAAGATCTTTGCAGCAGCATTCTGAATGGGTCTGAGTGGGGAAGAGAAAACAATGCTGCACTCTTGGAGCAGTGGAGGGTGGCGATATCTGAAAGCAGGGAGACAAGTAAAGGTGTACTTTGAGTCAATGTACAGCAGAAGGTACAGCTCATACTTTGATTTATAACAGGTTAAGGAAGGCTACTCAAGCATCCCCAAGGGGCCTCCACGGATTACAGTCTAGACCTGGTTTGTAATCTGATTCTTTAACAAAGTTATGTAATCTTGTTGTTCCATCCACATAACAAAAGTGATAGGGACATCCATGTCCCAACCATGCCAGACAGTCATGAGCTGCCATGATTAAGCATTATAATTAGGGTCCTACCAAATTCATGGTCCATTTTGGTCAATTTCACAATCATAGGATTAAAAAATAATCAATCTTACATTTCATGATTTCAGCTATTTAAATCTGAAATTTCATGGTGTGGTAATTGTAGGGGTCCTGACCCAACAAGGAGTTGTGTGTGGGCGGGGAGGGGTTGCAAAGTTATTGTTTGTGGTACTGCTACCCTTACTTCTGCGCTGCTGCCTTCAGAGCTGGATGCCCAGCCAACAGTCACTGCTCACCAGCCACCCAGCTCTGAAGTCAGCACAGAAGCAAGGATGGCAATACCATGATCCCCCTAAAATAACCTTTGAGCCCCCCACCCCCAACAACTCCCTTATGGGTCAGGACCCCCAATTTGAGAAGTGCTAGTACCCAGTGAAATCTGTATAGTATAGGATAAAAGCACTGTTTGATGGGGGGATACCAGATTTCACAGCCTGTGACATGTTTTTCATGGCTGTGAATTTGGTAGGGCCCCAACTATAAGGTAGGTGGAGCCTCAGAGTCACCTGCAGCAGGGACCTGCCATGCACCCACATCCAACCAAAAAATTGCTTTGGGTGCATCCCCTTAATCTCCCAGTAAAGATTCGAGAAGAAACTTGCAACCCTAAAAGACACTAATTGTATAACAGACAAGAGTAAAAATAAACATTGATATTTTATTATCTAAATTTAGTTGAACAGTACTCCGTTTCAATAGTTTAGGCTCACTGTAAAATTGTGCTTATACTTGCTACAACTATCTAGTGTCTTATAAATGTAATAATAAACCCAGAATACAATAAAGCAAAGAGGAGACATGTACTGATAAAGTATCATTGGAAATTGAGAGAAAAAAAAGTCATTTATGAGCCATGATTTTAAAAAAAAAAACCCACAAAACCTTGAGTAGGTTTCTGCTTACTCAAAATTTGGGCAATATAATGTCTGTTTATATAAACCAGAATGCAGGTTTCTGGAATTGGATAGGCAGGGAATTAACAGAACAGGAAGCTAGGCTGGGGACTTGAGAATGGTTGGGCAATTGGTGTGCTGTGACCAATGCCTTGTGCTGATCAGCATAGTCTCATTTTTCTTCTGCTCCCCATCTATCTGTATTCAGCTGGTGAGTGTTGTCCTATACTTAGATGGTAAAAGCACATAACAAAAAGATGATCCCTTCCCCAAAAGGCTTATATTGTCTAGCACAGTGGGGTCTATGGCTGGGACTTGTAGGTGCTACTACAATGCAAGTAAACAGCAAACATTACACTGGCATTTCATTTGAAAGATGTTTGGATAGTGAGGACTTGGAGGACACGGATCCTATCCTGTAAGAT
The DNA here is from genome assembly GCF_965140295.1 of Lepidochelys olivacea. Taxonomy (NCBI): domain Eukaryota; kingdom Metazoa; phylum Chordata; order Testudines; family Cheloniidae; genus Lepidochelys; species Lepidochelys olivacea. The sequence goes on along the minus strand of NC_140413.1, from coordinate 99,780,848 downwards.
TTTAGCTACATAATTTGTGACAAGATAATCCTGTGTTATGGAAATAGCACAGACATCATGGATGATTGTCATATAGAGATCATATTCAGCAATTACTGAAAAATAGAATGAGGTTACCACCACAGAGGAACAATTACTGAAGAGAACTCTGAGCAGATTCTCATGTAAGGATGTTTGGATTTTTGCCTACCTGATTCACCTTTGAACTTTGCTGTAGTTAATATACTCAGAAATAGGGTCCTAAAGGTGGTAGCTGCAAAAACAGGATATTGCCTGATACAGTGACCTTTTCATTTTATTTCAGGAAGGATATTTTTGAGAACAAAACAAAACATACCTCTTTAACAGATAAGCAGGTCAGGTATGAATATTTGGTAGATACCAGACACAAACACCTACTTGGACTGATGACGTTATAGGCTCAAGTTCAATAAGAGGTGAATGGTAAAGTGCCTATTGAAATCAATGGTAAAACTAACATTGACTTCAGTGGGACATGATCAGACACTTGGGTCCTGATCCTCTAAGGTATTTAGGCACTTAACACCTATTGATTTCAATGGGATTTAGGTGCCTAAACACATTTTGGTATCTGGGCCATAATGTCTATTTTTAATTTGTGGTTAATCAGATTATTAATTATTAGGAAATGATTTTTTCTAACATCTTGTTACACCATGTTTTATAAAAGGAAATATTTAGGTTCTGTGCCATGTGATTTTTTTTATGAACCTTTATTAGAGAACAAAAAATTTCATATTTTAAATTCTTCAATTAAATATAAATCCTTCCCAACTCTAAATAAGGCCCATAGCTGACTGTGCTGTGAAAATTTGCTGTTTCGAAAAAAATAAAACTCAGCACAAGTCAGATGGTTTCATATATTTTCTTTTTTGTAATAATTATTTACAAAGAATATTTTGTACCATATGAAAATTAAATAAATCAAAACAGATGCACATGGATACTTGAGAACAAACAAAGGAGTCAGAAGCCCCAAATCACAACACCAAGAAATACTAAACAAACAGAAGACTACAAAGACATAATAAACCCAAAAAGACAAGACAGCATTCATGAAGAGAATGGCCACTGAATGCTACCAAAGATATACCTCCAGTATATCATATAAAGGACACTGTAAATTCATGAGAGCATGGTTGTGTGGGGTGCTATTTCTCTTTATTTTAGGAGGTTTTTAAAACTTATGAAGCTAAAGAAATAGGAAAACAACAAGATTGTGAAATACATTTAAATAGGAAGACTTCTTTTTTACAAAAGAAAGATAATGCTAGTATTTATTTTGCATTAATTGTATGTTTTGTTATAAAGTGGCTTAGAATTATTAGAAAGTGAATTTAGGAAATGCTGCAAGATTATATTGAAATAGCTAGTACTAAGGCCATGCCTTTTGTTGTGGAGTGGTCACAAGAGTGCCAGATTTTGTAGTTTCCCTTTATGTATATTTTTAGAAAAATGGGTCAGAATAAAATATACTTTTCTCTTCGTGCCATTAGTCAGGTCTTCCTTCATCCCTCAACCTTTGGCTCCAGTCCTGAATTCTTACACTCTCATAAAATTCTAGTTAAATTAGACAGGAGTTTTGCTTGAGCAACGACTGTAGGATGTGCTGCTTAGGGTAGATCATGATGTTATGAGCTAGCTCAGCATTGTGGTGCTTCCCTTCCAGAAATAACCCTCCCAGTCTCCCTGCTGCTCTTGCTAGGGAGTACATGGCAAGAGATCTTGGCATAGTGTATGTTCCCCAACTGACCTGCGTAACTATGCCATTGGTAATATTGCGGGGCTGGAGCCAAGGTTTCACCCACTTCCGCCATTCCCTCCCGTTCTGGCCCAACTGCACAAGTGGGGCATGTAGTAGCTCTGCAGAATGTGCTACCTCTGCACCCTGGAAGACCCAGTACAGCACACTGGTGTGAGGGAGTAAGGGGGAGCCTTAAGCCACCTTACTGCCTTGCACCGGCATGAAGGACGGGCCACATTCTGGCCCTTTCTAGAAAAAACTGAATTGTGTGAGCCTGATATGCAAACTTCACTCACATTAGTAGTCCTTTCTTGCTAGTATGAGGGTTTACAGGCCCTTAATTGCCTTGTTTGAGAAACTGTATGTGACCACAATTAATACACTGAATTGTAATGCCTGTGCACAAGGGGACATAGTTATGGCTACCTGTTAACTTCAAAAAGAAAAGGAGTACTTGTGGCACCTTAGAGACTAACCAATTTATTTGAGCATAAGCTTTCGTGAGCTACAGCTTATGCTCAAATAAATTGGTTAGTCTCTAAGGTGCCACAAGTACTCCTTTTCTTTTTGCGAATACAGACTAACACGGCTGTTACTCTGAAACCTGTTAACTTCAGAAGTTTTTACTATTGTCCATTTAATTTTACAACCTTAGAGTTCTTTAAATAGGTTTTTTTGCTTTTATTATAATTCTGTATTCTTCCCTGTGACACTATGAATCTGCCCAGCCATTTATTTGCTTTTCCAACTGAAGCTGCTGCACTGTGGTCAGTCATCTTTATTGAGCTATTCACAACTCCTCCATGTCTTTTTCTTCAGAGGATCCTGAGCACAAGAAGCAGCCCTTCACAAGCTCATAAGAGCTGAGGGACCAGGCGTTTAAGTTTAGATCTTGTCTACACATAGACTTGCATCCTTAGTTCAGTTTAAGTTTGACTTACTTTGGTTTAGCTTAAAACAGTTCCTTATCAACTTAAGCAAAATTAAAAAAAAAGCCTCTCAAACCAAAAGAGTTTTCACCCAGGAGGATGCACTCAATCCTTATTTAAATCCATATGTTTAACCAGTGCAACTCTCCATGTAGACAAAGCCCTAGTCAGTTTTTGCTAGTGTGAGTGCTGCTTTGGCTGCATGGTCACAATTCTACTGAAATTTGACCCAGGTACCCCTCTGTACCCAGACAAAGGGGTGGCAAGGACAATTTTCAGTGAATGGCATTGTGACCTGGTGCACAGGGTTGCAAAACCACTCAAATTTGGCCTGGCCACCCCTCCATTCAGACAGAGAGGAGACCAGGCCAAATGGTATCATGACCTGGCGCGTGGGGAATCTGTACCTGTACAGCAGAGCACTGGGGAGACTCCCAGGCAAAGGGAGATCCAGGGTCCCTGTAGGAGGTGGCGGGGGACGAACAGGAATTAGAACAGGGTCCCGCCCAAGGGAAGGGTAGGGACGGGAATTTACCCCCCACCCCTCCAAAAATATCTGAATTTGCACCAGTGACATAAAGAGGTCCAGCACTAGGGGAGCGGTGCCAGCCATGCAGTAAAAGCAATTGTTTCTAGAAAAGGGAGAAAACCTCAAACTGATTTAAGAAAACAAAAACAACAAAAACAACAAAAAAACACACACTACTTATGAAGACTACTGTGGGGTTAAGAATTCATTAAACATCTGCCTTGTGGTCAGCCTTGACAGGACAGGACAGGACGCAGCTCGCTGCTCTTCCTCTATTTGATTCTGTTTATTTGATGTCGCTTCCACAGTTGCGGTGCTTGTGGGAATTGTACTGGTGGCATCCCATGGCAGCGATGCTATGGGCAACACTGAGATTTCTGAGGCAGTCCTAAAGAGCTAAGAAATCTTTTAAAAGTGTGAGTACCAGACTAATGACCTCCCCCTCCAATGCCTCTCCCCTCAAGCTCACTCATCCCCATGCTCTGCAGGATCTTCTTGCAAGAGCTAGGGCATCTTCTCTCCCTTTTCTCATGGGCTAAAGAAAACGGAGCAGCAATATCTATTCCCATGATCCTTTCCTTTTTCTACCAAAAGCAGCCTGTTGGAGACATGGTGTGGCCTTACACTCATGACTAGGGTTAAGTGTCAATCTGTGTCTTAGGGCCACAACACGGGGGTAATTCTTACTTTAACTAAGACTTTTCAGTCTAACTACACTACCATGGTAAGTCTACCGGAGCCCTGTTCTACACTAGGGGGCGGGATTGATCTAAGTTACGCAACTTCAGCTAGTTAACAACATAGCTGAAGTCGACGTACTTAGATTGACTTACCGTGGTGTCTTCACCACAGTGAGTCAACTGCTGCCGCTCCCCCGTCAACTCTGCCTGCGCTTCTCACGGCGCTGGCGTACTGGAGTCAATGGGAGTGCACTCAGGGGGTTGATTTATCGTGTCTAGAGTAGACGCAATAAATCGATCCCCACTGGATCAATTGCTGCCCACTGATCTGGTGGGTAGTGAAGACATACCCTTAGTTACGCTACTCCTGCTACGTGAACAACATAGCTGGAGTCGATGCAGTAAGTCAACCTATGCTGCAGTGTCCACACCGTGCTGGGTTGCTGGGAAAGCATCTCCTTACCTTATGCCTCTCATTCCCTGTGGAGTATTGGAGAGCACTCTGCCGTCGATTTAGTGGATCTTCAACAGACCCACTAAATCTACCCCTGGTGCATCAATTGCAACAGCATCGATCTTGTGGTAATGCAGACATAGCCTAAATAAAACAAAACAACCAATCTCACTGTATCTTTTTGGAGTTGTAATAGTTCTGGCTTGATCGATGGTGCTGCCATAAGTACTTTTGACTTAAGAGGTGGCTGCAGTCTCAGGAAGTTTAGGCTCATTATTGCGAGGCATAAGCTGTCCATAATAGCTCCATTTTATCGTCCATTCTAGTGTGGATGAACAAAGAAAGTCATCTTGTCCTCTTGGCTATATTGAGAGTAGTATTGAATGAAATTTACTTTGATGCTTGATATGGCAATGACGTTTACAAAATTATTCATTGCCAAAAGAGCAGCATCTCTGAAATGAATGAGCATGCAAAAAAACAAAGTATTTCTGGAAAAGCTTTAACTCGAGTGAATGTACTTGAATGTCTGGAACAATATTTTTTGGCACAGAAATCACTGATGCTGCAAACAAACATTTAACTCTTGACTGTGGGAATCAAAGTTTAAAAGAGACATTCTACAGCCACTATTCATGAAATGATTTTTTTTATGCTTGATTTAAGTGGTACAGTTGGCACAGGAATAGCAGATCAAAACCCTCTTTGCTCTTGCAAAATATTTCACCAATGAAAACTTAGAGGGGGAATGGCTATTAGATTTTTGACTATCAGAAAAGTATGAAATTCGGTGGTCTTTTGGAGGAGCAGTTGAGAACAGTCACAACATCACTACTGTTGGAAAGTAATTCCCAGGACTTTTACAAATTAAAAAAGCCATACATACCTTTACTATATTGGACCTAAAATTAAAAAAAAGTATTTAGTAATGCTTCAGATATGGAATGGAACTTGTGACTAATAGGAGTTCCAACTACAATCTGCACTGCAGGATAGTTCAGGAGAGCAGGAAAGAGAACTGATAAGTCAATATTTCTATCAGCTAGGAGGGGAATAGGCTTTGGTGAAGGGGCTAAGATTTTCCCTGCATTAACAGCCCTTCCTCTGCCCATGTCCTTCAAAGTTACCTGAGGAAGAAGACTTATCTGGGCTGCCAAAAGTGGACTAGGGAAATGGCAGAGAGCTGTTGATTTCCCACCTACTCCAATGGGAATTTCTGTTCCATTTAAGTCATCTTTGTTCCCATCTGCTCTCCATGCCAGAGTGTTATGTGCGACCCTATATTTGGTATCTACCTTTAGCTGCAGATCAACATCCTCCCTAACTGCTGCTTTGTGCCTTTATGCCATTAAGTGCAATTAGAGCTAGCCTTAGGAACATACAAGCACACCAGGGTCAGAGAGAAAAGAACATGTTATCTGGGAATTAGAGACTCAGTATTGATTTGTAATTATGTAAGATGGAATGCTTTATAACTTCAATAACCTTTAAAGACTGCCATGTGTTACCATCCAAACTTAAAGAGTAAACTTGATTTGGAAAAAGCCTGCAGTGGCCAGTTAAGGGATCAATTTCTAATAAAACTTAAGGACTGGACTATGTGATAATCCTTTGATCTACCTACAGTATCAAGTTGGTCCTTGGCTTTCCTCTCCCCTCCCCCACCAATGGCATAGCAATACTCTTCTTTCTGTTAAACGATATTTTGTTTCACTGATAGCAATATTACACATAAGTGAACCACACTGTTAGCTGGGGCAAATTATAGAGATCAGTTGCTGAAAGGATCTAAATTATTATTTTAAAAAAAGTGAAGTTTTTTAGGATTATCTGTTCACATCAGTAAAGACATTTTAAACCAAAATCTACCTTTGTCAGATACAATGGTGACATGAACTAATTTAGTGCATGTCTTAAGGTTAGTTATTTAAAAAATCCCACAACACATGATCAATTGCTCTGAGATAATTAGTACACACAGTACTTAAGAGGATCCACAAAGACCCACTCTTACCTTCTAGAATGCAGGGTAAAAATGGCATGAGATCTGGTTGGAGAACAGGCAGGTCTTGAGAAAAATTGGCTTACAGTGCCGGGGTATTCGCTCCCCTCTTGAACCATACTCCTACTAGGCCAGGATAGCTTGTGCACACTTAACTTCACTCTCACGAATGCCAGTTTTCAGTTTACTTTGCATTTGTTCACTCAACAAGCAGAGCATACACTGTACAAGGTAAAGCCGTAAAGACAGTTAATTTGCTTAAAAGGAAATAATGTTGAACCATATATAATAGATTTAATGCAGTACTTTTGCACTAAGGAGTATTATGTTCTCTTTCAAAATGTGTCTTTAAACCCAGTGTGCAGATACCGATTAGACATGTTTTAGCTTAATGTTGCCATCCATCTGAAAGGCTTTTGAAAACAAAAATGGGCTGTCCTGTAAGCCATGCATGATATGTTTACTAAATGAACCATTACTTTATCTATAACACAGTTATCAGAATCTTAGTTAAGATTTTAGAAGCTGAGGCGAATGTCAGTTTTCTCTATGTTAGTCATTTGCAATGCAAGAAAAGTCTCCATTAATGCTCATGCACTAGCATTAAGATGACTAGAATTCTATAATCCCTCCTTTCCAACAGTTATTCACATTACCACTAGACAACTATCAACTGTTTCCTATTTAATTGAATGGGAAAACTGTAGGCAAATTGCTGCCTGCACCATGGTGAGCTGAGTGGCTGCTGCTGTATTTTGTATTTAATTAATTTGGGTCCTTATTACGGCAGAAATCAATTAAATGCATAGTCTTATGGCACACGATATATTCTTATTTCTTTTTGGCATCTACTTTAGTATGCATCCCCAGAACAGGATGTGGTTCTACACCAAAGCTTTCTTCAAGTTATACAAATTAAGAATAAGGCTGGCTGGCACAACAGAATCCAAAACAAGTCACAGGAGAGCTATAGACTACTAGTTCACATGGAAGATACAAAATAAGTCCTGAAGAAGAGGAAATGCATATCATATTGCTTAGTCATCTGCAGTTTTGACAGTGGTAGATGGTCATAGAGCCTCTGCAAGCCACAAAAGATGTGACATCCTGAATTGGAGCTGGAGAAGGAGACGGCACCTCTTTCTCTTCTGTACGTCTTCATGACATGAATTGATTATATTTGGTATTCAGTGTTGACTAGAGACCATCTGTTCTTAAAGAGAAAAAACATTTCTCCTGTAGAATAGTGCAGGGGATACAATTCTTGCTTTTGGAGGGGTTAGTGATGCCCTTTAATGCTGAATATAAAAAAAAAATTTACCTCCCTTCCTCCCATTATCTTCAGTTCATGGTGCTCAGATGAGTGACCACATAACTTCTGCCAATCCATTTATCCTTAACACAGAAAGGAACTGTTTTGTACATTTGATCTGGGGTCAAACAGGAAAAAGAATATACAGGTGACAAATCTTAGGCTCATGCAAAAAAAAAAAAAAATTCCAAAACCTGCCTTCCATGCACTTTTCACCTGCAGGGATTGGGTGTCATCACCTGAAGGCGGTGCAGGGTGCCCTCTGCACTGTGCTGTCACAGCCCCACTCACTCACTCCCATGGCAGCAAGGCTGCAGAAGGCTCCCTGTACTGCCGTAGGAGTCATTCAGCGGCAGGGTGGCCTCCCCCGTGGCCAAGGCCTTGTCGTCTTCCTCCTCCTTGCAGCCCTGGCTGGGTGTCTCCGATCTATTACCCAAAACTCCATGTTACCGCAATCCCTTCCTCGTCCCCCAGCATGAGATACTTGGAGGACAAGGAACGGATTCGGACAAAGCGGAGGTTTGTGGTATAGGTACAGTATACTCCCGTTTATCCAAAACCCTATTTTCGGAGACCAATAAAGCGAAGAAATAGTCCCAACTTGAATCCAGGTGATAGCCTTCTACCCTTGGCAATACCAGACTTGTTCAAGAGTAAGGGTAGGACCATAGTCTTGGATCGAACTAAGGATTCCAGAGCTTCAGACAGAGGAGGAGGAGGAAATTAATTGCGTGAGCTGCAGTGACTCTAGGCATTATGCCCATGATGGTCAGGAGCAAGCCTAATGACTTTGGAAAGGCTGCTTAGTTGTGGCTCTTAGACTCCCTCCCACTGAGGTACTCCTAACAGTTGCTGGGGACAACTGGGCCCAGGGCCGGCTCTAGGTTCTTTGCCGCCCCAAGCGAAAATTTTGCCGCCCCAAGCTCTGAGAGTGCAACTGCCCAAGCCAAAAAAAAAAAAAAAGTGGCCGGAATGCCGCCCCTGGAATTGTGCTACCCCAAGCACGTGCTTGCTTTGCTGGTGCCTAGAGCCGTCCTGACTGAGCCATAGCCATACCCTGCCAAGACAGGGTATTGATTGCATCTCTGCCAGCACACAGTGGCCCCCCTTTGGCCACTGTGTGCTGCCAGAAATGCAATCAATACCCTCTCTGCAATCAGGGAGTTCAGACAGACAGACCATGGCTATCTCCTAAGTGGAAGCATAAGGGGAGAAGAGGCTCCTTCTGCCCTCCTCTCCTTCCTACTGCACCTGTGCTGTGGCAGCCAGAATTTTGTCCTTTGTTTTCAAAAGAAATGCTGTGAGCAGCTGAATGAGTTAGTTGTTGCCACTTTCAGCAGAGAGGCCACGGATTGAATGGGCATGTAGATTGAACTTTCCACCCACTTGTAGATGGAAAATAGTTGCATTTTAGCGAGATTTTGGATGCACAGTGGTGACATTCATGCGAAAACTGTTAGCATAGCAAACCATTTGATACTGCAGTACTGTTTCAATATAAATTAATAGCTTGCTCCCAACAATGACTCTTAGCATAGATGCATGAACAGTTGGGGCAAAATGAAAAGGACCACAGAGCATAGCAGATAATAGGGTCAGTCACAGATTCTATGATATTGCAGAATGTAGAAACTGTTCTATGAGTCAAGCCACCATGTCTGAAATATGGTATGTTCTGTTATACTAAAAATCCATTAAATAAAACCACAGCCAATGTGTTTTTTAAACAGGTATTGTTTTTGTAAGAATTCCTAAGAGGGCTTTTTTGATTTGTGACATTTACCTTGATTTGGCATATAGGAAATATTTTATTTAACATGCTCCAATCCTAGTGACCAAAAAAAAAAAAAAAAAAAAAAATTCAATGGGAATAGGAGGATTGGGCTTCCCTCTGTGTGTATGTGTAATTTTTCAGAAGAATACAGAAACTGACCATCTACGTGGGTATTTTATAGTTAATTGTTTTGTCCCTTTTTAAGGTGCTCAATTTAATGTTCAAGGCATTTATATTTTACATTAGTAAAATGTATTTAAACAGTTGTATTCCTTGAACAAGTGTTCTATTAAGTGAACCCAAGTGACCAAATAGTCAGAAATTAATAGGGCATTGTATCACTAGATATCTGTTTGCCCATTAACAACTCTGACATTGACCTTTACAAACTGAGCAGAAAATATAGCAGTATTGCCTCACTGAAATGTGTTCAAATTTAAAAGCATATTTACTGTGCTAATACATAATTCACTGAAATTAAGGTAACACTGAAAACTCACTACGAGCTTAAATTTTTGGCTTGCAGTTTAAAGAAAAGCCTGTGGGCTGGAGATAAGTATGCCAACAATGTTAATTCTGTATTTAAAAAGTTGCAGCTACAGGGGATGTAGCTGTAAAACTGCTTTTACTCCTGCAAGGAAGGTCAAACTGAACATCATTTGAGAGAGAATCCCAGTTTGGGAGTCACTTTTAGGATCTTGCTCCTGGGGACAGTAGATTAAATGTGCTCACACTTAGGCTCTTTGCATGGGTGTTGCACTTCTGTATAATAAGAAAATTTATGATCAAAACATTTAAAAGGGTCACCCACATCAAGTTAATTTGACTATTTCTCAAATACAATAGGCAGTTTTTACTACAGGCTTAGATACTTGTAATTTGTTTATTCTTGTACACTTACTAGATCCTGATGACAATGAAAATAGTGTATGGCCTTGTTGACTTAGAACTAATTGTATCAATAGTCTATTTCCTCCAAGCTATGTTATGTTTTATTAATTTAGGGACCAATTCTGCAACTTGATTACAACTTACTCTGTGCTATTCAGGTCATTGTACTACTCCTTTCACTGTGGTATCTGGCATTGGTGCCACTGGCATAAGCAAGTGTCGTCAAATTAGGCCCTAAGTCAGCAATCATGACTGATATATTTTCTTTTCAACAATCAGCACAGTCTCTATTAGCTGGAATTGGGGGACAGGAAAACTAACTAGAAAAATGATCAGGCTGTAAAATCAGGTAGCCTATGTATACCAACAGTTTTTCCACTGTTACGCTGTGGTGTTGTCCTTAATTTGGAGTATGTTGGACAAGAACCGTTCACTGTGTATTTTGTAATAAGTGACTTTAAAAGAATCTGGCATACACAAACTAAAGCACAGACAATGCTACTCCTGAGTTTCTAAAGTTGTAGAATATATTCACAGGTGAAAGTGGGCCAGTACAGTGTACCAGTAAGAAGTGGCCACCCATACAGGCCTGTACGCAGCTGACATTAAAGTGCTGCTGTGGGGCCACTGGGGGGCAAAAGAGGCAGCTGCCCTGGGGCTGTCGATATAAAAGGGCCCAGGGCTCCCGGCTGCTGCCGCCATTACCGTGGCAGTGACCAGAGCCCAAGCCTTTTACATCACCACCAGAGCCCCGGGTGGCACGGGCCAGGCAGCAGAAGAGGGCTGGCTGGGGAGGGTGATCCCCAGCCACACCCCTTCTGCCCGAGGCCATGCCCCTTCTGGGGCACTGGTAAGAAATTTATATTACTTTCAGCCCTGAATACATTATATTGTACATTTTTGAGAACTATAAAGACTTTACAGTAATGCACACACAAGGGGGAGAGTTACATCTGAGCATGCAGACTACATTTAATCATTTATTGACTATTGGGTGCATAACTGTGCAACCTTAAGAGTCTCATAACAGTTTTTTGTTTGGAATACTTCTTAAATAATTGAGTGGTGGAATATCCAAGGACAATGGCCTGTTTGCAAGTATATAAAATAATTTTAAAGACTCTTGTTGGTTACTAGTTTTCATACAGTGCCATAAGTGAGTGTGGCACTTCAGGGATAAATAAAAAGAAAATGGCTCACAGTCTGTGGTTCTTAACAAAAACTCCAGTGAAACAAGCTGCAGTGATACCCGTTAAAATAAAAGCTTAATGGTCTGCAGGTCAGCCTTCAGCTCCCAGTAAAGTTAAGAGAGACTCCTATTGACTTCCAATGGAGATTTCATCCCACATCTGACCACAGTTAAACCTGTGCACCCCATTGTCCTCAGTGGCCCAAATGGGAAAAACATTGAACACACGATGTGCACAAAAATTTAGACTGGGATTTTCAAAAGGGGCTTAACTATCTTAAGGCCCCTTTAGGAAGTGCCATATTTCACCTTCTAGAAGAATTTCAGTTGTAATCAGAAGAATCAGGTTTATTGAACTAGCCTACATGTTATAAAAGTGATTTAAGGGTGGGGAATGTAAAGTATTTCCACAAGCAGAACATTTAACCCCTTGGAGGCAGGAATGCTCGGAGGAAGAATGTGACAGCATTCTAAGGTGTCAGAATCCCACTCACATGTCAGCACTTCAGAAATGATGTACCTGCTGCATGGGGCAACAACAGGGTTGCCCTTTTGCCTATGTAACAAGTACGTTAGGCAACATTCAAGAAATAAAAACTATTTTGCTTACATACTAAATATACACTTCTGCATAATGTTATATTACACATTATGCACAGTGCTGATTCCTTATGAAAATATCTTCCTATGATTATTCTAATGAAGTTCACTTTGCATAGATTAAGGTGTAGAACCTGAGGCTTCCACAAATAGACAATACTCAAGCTAGGGCTCTAAAAAGGAAGGGCTCTTCAGTGTCAAATCTGTTGTAATCATTTTTGACAGCAACTTAATTTGTAGTACGTCCTGAAGCAACTGAAAGTGAAAAGGCAGTAGGGATTGGGGGGGGGGGGGGAAGAGAGAGAAATGAATGGTTTTAGAAGGTCTCATTCCTCTCTCAACTATCTACAGATCCACACTGACAGGGAGATGAAGAGAGTCCCAGAGGCAGCACACAGGCACATGGACTCTGAGCTGGTGGCTCTGTGCCTCTGGCAGATCCCAAAGCTACAGGCTTTGATGCTGAAAGGTGGGATTTTCCAAAACACCTTGAGTGACTCAGGGCTGGTCTCCCTTTCAAGATTTACCAGCATAACTATACCAGTTGGGGGATGGGGGAAGTGATTTTTTTTTCCCCCACTGACATAGTTATGCCAGTTAAATTTATAGATACAGTTTTACAGGTATAAGAGTCTTATGCCGGTCTAGTTTATTTTGGTTCCTGAATTGGAATAAACTGTACCAGTGTAAACACCGTTATAATGGTATAACTGCATCTATACTGGGGTTGTTTTCTGATTTAACTACATTGGCATAGTTACAGGGGCAAAACTTTGAAGTGTAGACTAGTCCTTAGGAGCACAAATCCCATTGATTTTCAACAGGACTTGTGCTCCAAAGCAGGGGTGCTGGAACAATTTGTATAGTGGGGGTGCTGAAAGCCATTGAACCAAACTGTAAACCGTGTATATGATGGAAACCACTTCAAATCAGGGGGTGCTGCTGTAGCCCCTGTACTGCTTGTTCCAGCACCTATGCTCCTAAGTCATTTGTGTGCTTTAGAAAATCCCAACCCGAACTTTCAGTTTTTCCTCCAGGAGAGAAGATCGTAGCGGGAGCAAACCCTGATTCTCCCTCCCTTCAGTGGAAGAATTTGGGGAAAATTCAATGAGTGAATGAAACCTTGCAGAGTTTCATGCCCCTGCTCCTCTCCCACATGTGCTGCCTCTGGGACTATCTTCATCTCCCTGGCAGTGTGGAACCATGGATAGAAGAGAGAAGCTTGCCTTCTAAAGACATTCATATTCACCCCTGCCTCAATTCCTACTGCCTTTTTCCTTTCAGTTACTTTAGGGACTCACAGGGTTGATCTGAGCTATTTGCAGGATTGGTGCCATTTACCACAAATAGTTAAAAACACTGACATATCCAGTAAAAAATGTCAAAGGTTTTATGAGGCGAAACCCAGGAACATACTATGTGATTCATCTCATAAGCACACTTATGCCTCAAAAAAACCCAAACAAATATTGTCCCAAAGGAAAAGCTAGAAAGGCAAGAAGGTAACTGAGTGCACCATTTACTAAACACTGATGCCTACCACTCTCTTGTATCTGCTCTTAGACACTAATTCACTTTCACCAAATTCGTCAACTGCTTTGCTGTTTCAGCACTTAGCCCATCAAGCAAGCATATTTTTAGCATGTTCTAGAACCAGTCAGATGTGGATCAGAACATGCTAAAAACATGATAGATTGGTGTTGAGCTGGCTTGAAAGGAAATCCTGGGCCCACTGAAGTCAGTGGGTGTTTTATCCATTGACTTTAATGGGGCCAGGATTTCTGAGGTCTTTCAACAGCTGAGAAGGTTATAAAACAAGACAGTTGAATTAGGTTATTTCCACAACTTCCTATTTCAATGCAATGAACAGTAACAATCTTCCTTGCAAATATAGATTCTCACAATCTTCAAAAATACAGCAACTAATTTTTCAACAACCAGCTCTTGGAAAATGTAGCACTGAACTCATTGTACTCCAATAACTATTTGCATGCATGATAGACTGCTTGTTTTTAAAATCTTTACAGATACCATTTGCAAAAAAGTTAAAATATTTCCTCTGCTTAGTTGAGGAAATATCACAAATATTACGGTAGCATTAAACAAACAGAAGGCAACATTTTAAAAAAATTACTGTAAACTACAGCTAGTAGGTAGGCTGTGTAGACAGATGCATAAGTGAGCAAGAGACTTGTCACCATCTCTCTTGGACTTTAACCTTTAAACCAGGATACTGTAGTTTGCCCTCTTAAATCCAGATAATATGGTATTACCATATTGGTGGGGCCCCAACACAAAGCAATATCATTTTCATATGAATGGGACTGGATTACCCCATGAAATGCTTTGCTAACGTAATACAACATGATATTCATTAATGGCCGTTATAAATTGAGAAAGTCAGACTTGTAAAGCAGGGGCACTTCTGCTTGGTTGGAGCTTTGATATTTCAGCCAGCACATGGCAACCAAATTAAAGCTACAGTAAATTATTGCCTCCATATGTGTACTTTTGCAAAATGTTCCAAATCAAAACAAAATTAATAGCTGCCAGATTCTGTTGAGTTGATGGTTAAAGAGGCTGCAAGCAGACTTAACATCTACTTTCTAAATAATACATTCTACAAAAATCATAATACATCCTTACTTCGAGTCTTGCTCCAAGAAAATTTGAGCTTTAAATCAATGAGACTGCTGACTTCCTATCTGCACAGTTTTAACGACAGTCAACAGCAAAAGGAAAAAAAGGTAAAAATAAAACAATTTTCAAGCCCAGTCAAAAAATTCTGATGGTCAGAATTATTGCTGAATAGATGACATTCACTAGTTGAAATGGAAGCGCTCCTGTCACAAACTTTAACTTCCAGTAAATGGAAAACTCCTTGTTCAATTTAGCTTTCCCTTAGTAAAGTCTCACACCCCACATCCCTAGCACACACAAGCAAAAAAAAAAAAAAAAAAAAAAATGCACTGAACTAACTGATCTATTACTCCTACAGGCTGGGAAGGAAGAAGCAGATTGTTATTTCTATTTTTAAATATTGGCAGTGCAGGGATCTGGGTAAATACTGAGTTGGAGAAGAGTCTTAGTAGCCAGATTTTAGGGTCCTCTTTCAATTGGTTTCACAGGGCTTTATATTTAATTTAATTCACTCAGATACATATGTATAGAGATCCTCTGATGCATAGGAACAGTCTTCTCTCCCCAGGTGAAATCCTGGCTCTGTTGTGGTTGAAATCCAAGGCAAAATTCCCACTGACTTAAATGGGACCATAGTTCAACTTCCCTTCCCTACACTTGCCAAAGCATCAGTGTAGGTCCTCTGTACAGCACTGAAGAAAGTTGTAGGAGGGGGTGCTAACTACAGTTCCAGTCACTGCACCTGTCACAGAAAGATCTAATCCATTGGTTAGAGAGGATGTGTATTGTACTCCCAACTTGCTATTACTTGTGGTGGAATCAGCAGCACATGCTGGTGAGGGGTGTGCATGTGTTTCCTCCTCCAAAGTGGGGCAAAGAAGTGCATATTAGCATGTTGCAGTTGCTCACTCTTAGTCTTGCTTGCCAGTGAGAGCAGTAGTCTCTTATACTAAAGACTCAGCAGCATTCCATGCCCTCTGCTTAGCTCCCTCCTGGAAGGGTGGGTTTGCCCTTATATTGTGTGTGCATATAGACTGCAATATATACGCATGCAGATTAGTAAAATTTGTAACAAGTGTTTCATCTTTTCTGCTGTCTGTTTGCTGTACTCAGGGTTAGCAATATGTTCTTGTGTAAATATACGGTAGTGAGAGAGCCAGCAAATATTAAGCTACTACACTGACAGTCAAAATAAGTCTGACTAATGTCACAGAAACACTTTTTTGTGAAAATCTCAAGTAAACCCTATAAATAGTTCTCTCTGCAGAAACCACACAGTTTACATCTGATCTAGGTAAACTCTTTGAGTTACAAAAGAGTAACTGAATTTACTACATCCAGAATACCCAGCATTAATATGTTCTTGTGCCCTATATTTTTCTGTTCCTTCCTATACTATTATCACATTGCTTTCCTACCCTATCACAATAGGGTGGGCATTGTTGTAAGCAGAGCTGGGCAAGCTAGCCATAAACAAAAGTTTAATCTTTGACTGTTAACAGGATTATTTTTTAGAAATTTGCTACTTATTTAAAATTATTTGTGAATAATTTACATGGTTGTGTGTTAACCTGTAAATGCTTACACACAATTCACCATAGCTGTCACTTTGAGGATTCACAATTCATGCTGTGTGAGCGGTATGTTTTCAGCCCTGACTGGCTGATTCCCAAACCCCCAAAGAGCCATCTGAATAGGCCCATCATGATTTCTAGTGCAAATGGTTGCACAATTCTTCAGTGATTTTCCTTCCTATGAATATTCATTTGAAATAAATTTCACACAGATGAATGCTTGTGAAAAAGCAAATAAAAGGGGACTGTGACAGGGTTGGGACTCACCACCACAGCGCCTCCTGCTGTTTGCTCTGGGAATTAGCTCAACTCATGCAGAGTGCCCTCTGCCTATGGCGTCCCGTCCATCTCTTGCCCTAGATTGGCATCTCGACCCACGTTGCTCCCAGCTTGCGGCATCCTCTTCAGGACACTGCCCTCCGGCAGTGCCCACTGCTCCGGTCTCAACTCCTTCTGGGGGTTTGGTGTTATCAGCAGTCCTTCTCTTTGCCCCAGCCACAATGACCAACCACACCTCAAAGTCTAACCCCTTTTGGCAAGGGTCTGGTGCAGTCCGTGATGGCCACTCCAAACGGCCAGGTAGAAGTGCAAGGGGGAAGGGGGAAACCCAGGCCCACCCTCTACTCTGGGTCCCAACCCAGGGACGCTTTGGTAGCAGCCTTCCTGCCTGCCCTCCTTCTCTCTCTTTGTCCATCTCTCTGCCTGGGCCATTTCCCCTTCTGTCCCTTTGGACTGGCTAGGCCCTTTTTCTCAGGGCCCGCAGCCCAACAGGTACCGGGCGGAAGTTCCCTCCTGCTCACTGCACTGTCCCTGGTGCTAGTCTCCTCATGCAGAAGACAGACCTTCACCCTCTGAAGGCGTGAAAGAGACTGCCTGCTCCCTTCCAGGGCAGTCTTTATATAGGGCCTAGCCTAGCCCTGATTGGCTGGCTGTAGTACTGGCCCTGATTGGCTCTCTAACAGGCCCTCCCTGATTGTCTGCCACCTTGTGCAGCTGCTCTGGCCTGTTGTAGCCCAATCTGGCATGGGGGTGGGGCACCGCCCCACCACAGGGACAGATAGTATCAAATGAAAGTTCCAGTTTTTATTCTGATGAATGTTTGTGAATATTTTTGTTCAATATTTGACCAGTTCTAGCTACAAGAAACCGTACTAAGAATTCAACTCCAGAATAAAAAAAACAAGGTGCCATAAAGTTAGATACTTATAATCAAACATAACTGTAAAATTTGAGTGCTCAGTTGTGCTGTCAGAGCCAATTTATGCCCAAGGCATGGTAATGTTGTATACGTTACTTGGATTTCTTCATTTGATCATTTCTACAATCTGCAAGTGTAGCAAGAATGAGTATGGCAACTTGTCGGAAACCCAAGACTGGCAGCGATTTGGGGACTTCAACTCCCTAGGACACTAAGACCAGTAGTAGATCAGAGGAATACTTCTGAGCAATAGATATTATCCCATTAGGGCAATGTATCAGAGGCATAGCCATATGGTTTTTGTGGATACAGACTAACAAGGAGTCTGGTGGCACCTTAAAGACGAACAGATTTATTTGGGCATAAGCTTTCATGGGTAAAAACCCCCACATCTAAGTGTTTTTTTTTCTCCACAAAAGCTTATGCCTAAATAAATCTGTTTGTCTTTAAGGTGCCACCGGACTCCTCATTAGGGCAAAGATTCTCAAACTGTGGTCAGTGGACCAATGGTGGTCCATGCAATTGCTTCTCTTACAGTTTGAAGCATCTATTATCTTCACGCAACAACATTTCCAGATAGCTGTGTCCTAGTCCAGGACTCACTATTTTCATAGGCTTTTTCGACTGACTAAGCTTAAAAAAAACAAAACCCAAAAAACCGCCCCCCGCACCTTTCTATCTTGCCTGGCTGCTTCATGTTTTACATTAACAGGTGTTTCTCTGGTGTACATTCAGCTGTGGTTATATTTACAGGCAACAGCAAAATTGGAGGGGTAACAAAGAAAAGAGGACAGAACCAAACTGCAAAGTGACTTGGAGAGCATCTGAAATAATTGGTTGCTAACTCCTAGCCAGATGTAAATTGACAAAAACCATCCTGGCTCCCTCTCATACCTGATCATCCAAGACCACCCTGAGAACTAGCTGTATGCACAGGTTTCCTGTGAACCTGAATATTAACAAATGGCAGACACACATCTTTAATCAAAGCAGCAGATATCATCTGGATTTTTTCAGATAGCTTCTCCCTACCTACCATCATCATTTCCATCTGACTTGGTTAAAGCTGGAGCCAACTAACCCTCATCCAATTCCCACTGTAGCCACCAGACACTGGATACAGCATTCAGTTCACTGTCTAGATTGGCTGAGACACAGACTTGAGTTATCAGCATACTGAATACATCACAGCTTCTGCCTCACACTGACCCTGACAATGGTCCCATACACCCATTGTACAAGGGAGATAAAATAGAAGCCTCTGAAACCCCATGTGAGAGCATCCTCAGTGCAAGAAAGGAATTGCACAAAAGCCTTCCTCTGGGAATGCGCAGCAAGAAAGTATCTGAGCAATCTCCCCCACCTCAGCTGCAGTCTGCAGTCAAATCAACAACTCCTCATGGAGAACAGTATTTGAATGGACACCTGATCTGCATCCATCATTGGCCATTAATGTGACCAGTGCACTTTCCATGCCATACCCAGGTTAAAACCCAGACTTGACTGGGTTAAGATTAAAGGCAGTTGGATATTGAAAAGACAAGAATGATGATAAGAATGGTTTTAACAAAACTTGGAAGATTTAGTTTAGCGTTATAATTGGCCACATTTGTCAGGGCCACATGGTAGTTTCTTGGGCGTCCTTCAGAGAAGGCAGCAATCTGCCCACTGTAATGGAGGTATTGACAGTCAGCACTGAAAATGGGCCTAGCTCCCCAACACTGATTTTCACTAGCCAGAGGTGATCTGGGTCCAAAGCATAGGTTTTGTCATATAGTTTCTCCCCAAACTTCCTGTATCTCTGGTAGAGTCACTAACCAGAACTCAAGCACAGTAGATTTAGCATTTGTTCCTGAAGACATTACCCTGCCCTCATTAATACAGACAGTTCAATCCAAAACTGCATCATTTTATCCTCAATGTAACATGCACAAAAGGACAATACTTTGCACTTAGGGAGTGACTTTTAAAACAATTTAACAAGCATTAAATAGGCCTCAGACAGCTCTGTAATATACATATTAACCTCATTGTATAGATAGGTAAACTGAGGCAGGGCGCTGTTAGGTGGCTTGTACAAAGGTCACAAAAAGTAAATGACTGGTCTAGGAATGAAGCTAAGGACTACAGACTCCCAAATCCCATGCTTAGCCACTAGACTAACCACTTCTCCCAGACATATGTTGTAAAAAGCAGATAAATGAGTGCACTTTACTCACCATTGAAACTCAGCCACCTCTATGTTAAACACAGCAGCTACATATCAGCCAAAAGCAACAAATCAAACAAGAACCTCATCCAATCAAAAGTATAGGGGGATTTGTTTTAGATTAATTCATGTGTGTATTAGTCTTCATTTGGATAATCTCAAAAAATGCACCAATAACCAATTATTCATCATGAACTCATTGAAAAATAATAATTACCAAAGCAGCCAGTAGAGTGCACCACATGCATTTTAGAACAGTTTCCAGGAGGAAGGGGAACAGTGAAAAGTGTTGCTGGTTTCTTTTTTCTTAATTAATCTGCATAATTAAATTAATTATGTATTTGTATAAAAAGATTACAAATGGAGGGGAGGCTGGTTGGACTGTCGGTGAACCACAAAGTATTTGTTCTCTTGCACCATTTTGCTGCTGCTGCATCTGTCATATGCTGCTCACGAAAAATTCCCTGTGTATGGAGCTATCCTTGAGTACTGCTGAGCAACCCCAACACATCAATATAATGAAAGTTTAGAGTGTTCAGCACCTCTCAGGATCAGACCCTAAGAATGCACATAACATGCCAGCTACTGAACACGTGATCAGCTTCTCTGTGGACAAAGAGTGTGGTTTCATGCCCATATTTAATTCCGTTGCATAACTATGCTGATCTAAATCACTGCCTATACACCAGTACAGTATATCAATAGAGTCTTGATTATTCTGATTTTTATGTACCACATGTTGCACGTTCAGCTAAATTAAACTGTTGAATCTGCTTTGCTGTTTGCTGGCACAACAGAACCACACTAAGCATTCTATACAAGACCTCATCTATATTATTTCTGTTATTCATCTGCGGCTATAGAATAGTATTAACATATGTGGATCTTTACATAGAGTGGAATACCATATCAAGTGGTCAGTTTAATATAGGTTTGCATTCAGCATATACTACATGAGCAGCTTTTCATTTCATGCCTTCATCTGTTATTCGGAACCCACAAACACAAACTGGAAAAAGGAAAGGCTGCCACTGTTTTATATGAATGTGGATCAGGATGCAAGGGTGATGGGATGATTTCAGCTCAGTTTAAAATTGGTCTAGACTAGTTTAGACAAACACACACTGTCCAAGAGAAGAAAGTATTGGTAGGATCACAGAAACATAGGCCTGGAAGCAGAGGTGGATTAAGTTTTTGTGGGACCCTAGGACAAAGCAAGTGGGGGCCCCTCCTCACCCTACCCCTTCTGCTTGCAATCCCCATGCGCCCTGCACTCCTGCTGGGGAAATGGGATCAGTGCAGGGGCTTGCCCTCCTCCGCCCCCCCCCCGCCCTCCAGCACTCCTGCCACAGAGCTGGCTGTGAATGCGGGGGGCTTGCCCCACTCTCTGGCAGAAGTGCAAGGTGGGCAGACCAGGGCAAGCCCCTGCACCTCAACCCGGTTCCCTGACGGGCACGCCGGGTGGGTGGGTTGGGGCTCAAGGGTGCCCATTTTTCTGGGCCCCCCAATCGGCCAAGGTCCCTGGGCACGGACCCCATTGGCCCACTGGTTAATCCATCACTGCCTGGAAGGGACCTCAAGAGGTCATCTAGACCATTCCCTCAGGCTGAGGCAGAACTAAGTATACATAGACCGTCCCTGACATGCGTTTGTAAAACCTGTTCTTAAAAATCTTCAGTGACAGGGATTCTCAAGTACCAGATCATTAGAAATATACCTAGTGAGTCACTGAACAAACTTGTGATCTCATTGTAGTGTTGTGTTTGTGGTCCTGGGACATCTATATGTGTAGTCAGAGCGTCAACTAGAATAAATTGGTGTAGTGTCATAGAATTGAATTTGGAACCTGTTCCTGTTGACATGGCACCACAAGACAGGGTTGCTTAGTGGTTGGCTCTTTAAACTGGTGATGCTGCCATATCTGGAGAAGACAGACTCTGAAAATCATCCATAAGATGAATGTGGAAAAATCTGTACAATGAAAGTATTTTGGGGAAAAAAGGAAGGAAAAAAAGAATAAATTTCAGTTACATAGTGAACTGCTAATCATGTATAGTTCAAACTAATTTATACATATGCTCTGTAAAGATAGTAGTAAAGAATATTACTGTAGGTACAATTGCTGTGTAAAGATCTCACACCAAACACTTTATAATCGGTGTTTGGAACCTGAGTGATCTAACTGGGTAATGTAACTGTGTACAAGTAGTCATGTTTTACCAATGCACATCAAATGAGGCACTGTAATCTTTTAAAGTCTTGAGCTCTATAGAATGATAGAATATTAGGGTTGGAAGAGACCTCAGGAGGTCATCTAGTCCAATCCCCTGCTCAAAGCAGGACCAACACCAACTAAATCATCCCAGCCAGGGCTTTGTCAAGCTGGGCCTTAAAAACCTCTAAGGATGGAGATTCCACCACCTCCCTAGGTAACCCATTCCAGTGCTTCACCACCCTCCTAGTGAAATAGTGTTCCTAATATCCAAACTATACCTCCCGCACTGCAACTTGAGACCATTGCTTCTTGTTCCGTCATCTGCCACCACTGAGAACAGCCTAGCTCCATCCTCTTTGGGAACCCCCTTCAGGTAGTTGAAGGCTGCTATCAAATCCCCCCTCATGCTTCTCTTCTGCAAACTAAATAACCCCAGTTCCCTCAGCCTCTCCTTGTAAGTCATGTGCCCCAGCCCCCTAATCATTTTTGTTGCCCTCTGTTTGACTCTCTCCAATTTGTCCACATCCCTTTTGTAGTGGGGCACAATACTCCAGGCCTCACCAATGCCAAATATAGGGGAATAATCACTTCCCTGGATCTACTGGCAATGCTCCTACTAATGCAGCCCAATATGCCGTTGGCCTTCTTGGCAACAAGGGCACACTGCTGACTCATATCCAGCTTCTCATCCACTGTAATCCCCAGGTCCTTTTCTGCAGAACTGTGCTTAGTCAGTCAGTCCCCAGCCTGTAGTGGTGCATGGGATTCTTCCGTCCTAAGTGCAGGACTCTGCACTTGTCCTTGTTGAACCTCATCAGATTTCTTTTGGCCCAGTCCTCCAATTTGTCTAGGTCACTCTGGACCGTATCCCTACCCTCCAGTGTATCTACCTTTCCCCCCAGTTTTGTGTCATCTGTGAACTTGCAGAGGGTGGAATTCATCCCATCATCCAGATCATTAATAAAGATGTTGAACAAAACCGGCCCCAGGACTGACGCCTGGGGCACTCAGTTTGATACTGGCTGCCAGCTAGATATCGCGCCGTTGATTAGTACCTTTTTGAGTCCGACAATCTAGCCAGCTTTCTATCCACCTTATAGTCCTCATCCAATCCATACTACTTTAACTTCCTATCAAGAATACTGTGGGAGACCATATCAAACGCTTTGCTAAAGTCAAGATATATCACATCCACCGCTTTCCCCATATCCACAGAGCCAGTTATCTCATCATAGAAGGCAATCAGGTTGGTCAGGCATGACTTGCCCTGGTGAATCCATGTTGACTGTTCCTGATCACCTTCCTCTTCTCCAAGTGGATTCTTTGAGGACCTGTTCCATGATTTTGCCAGGGACTGAAGTGAAGCTGATCGGTTTGTAGTTCCCCAGGTTCTCTTTCTTCCCTTTTTAAAATATGGGCACTATATTTGCCTTTTCCCAATTGTCTGGGGCCTCCCCTGATCGCCACGAATTTTCAAAGATAATGGCCAATGGCTCTGCAATCACATCAGCCAACTCCCTCAGCACCCTTAGATGCATTAGATCTGGACCCATGGACTTGTGCATGTCCAGCTTTTCTAAATAGTCCTTAACCTGTTATTTCACCACTGAGGGCAGCTCACCTCCTCCCCATACTGTGTTGTCCGGTGCAGCAGTCTGGGAGCTGCCCTTGTCTGCGAAGACTGAGGCAAAAAAAAAAAAAAACGCATTGAGTACTTCAGCTTTTTCCACATCATCTATCACTATGTTGCCTCCCCTATTCAGTAAGGGTCCCACACTTTCCCTGACAACCTTCTTGTTGCTAACATACCTGTAGAAACCCTTCTTGTTACCCTTCACATCCCTTGCTAGCTGCAACTCCAATTGTGCCTAGGCCTTCCTGATTACACCCTTGCATGCTCTAGCAAAAGAGATTGATACAAGACAGCAAATCAGTAATATTTCTCAAGTAGCTGAAAGTCATATGTCTCAATCCTGCCCTCAAGTATACTTGATTGATAATACTGACTTGTGTGCCTTCTTTCAAATACATATTTCCATTCCTGGTAAGAACAGAAATATTTACTGCAAACTCAGTATTTACTGAGCACAGAATTTCTATTGGGAGAGAATACCTTACTTACATTAGTGGAGGAAAATGGTGGCATTCACATCAATGTACAACATAACCTGTATATATTTAGGGCCAGATTGGGTTCTTGGTTACTTCAATATAGATCTAGAGTAATTTCCTGAAGGAAGTGGAGTTACTCTGGATTTACATCAATGCAAAAGAATGGAATTTGATTCCATCAGACTGCCAAACACAGTGACCAAGTTTTTTTTTTTAAAATGCATCCCTAGCATTAAGCTCTTAAGACCACGAGAGCTGTTGTGTGCTCAGCACATTTGAAAAATCAAATCATTTATTGGGCCAATCTTATTTGTCTTGTTAAAGAGACTGAATTCTCCTCTTAAATATCTCTGCTAATTCTGTGTCAGCATTAATTCAACCACTGTCATTTATTAATGGAACTACTCTCTTTCTAATAACTTTTCCCCCTCCAATATATTTAATAAAGTTCTTATTCTCTATTTGGCTAGTATTAACACATTCTAAGTTTTTTGCCACCCCCATCTTTTCCCTGCATTCCTTAAACAGAGTGTGAGTATTCTTCTTTATCTGCCTTCTTCCTTTTCCATTTGCAGTACAATTTTCTTTGAACAGTCCCTAGTGTCACCACATTGGTTGCATCTTGTTCCTGTATTCTTCTTTTACAGAAGAAGCACAGTGCATTATGCCTTAATTATGGCATCTTTTAGGATGCTTACCAAACAAAAGGCATCTTACATTTTTATTCTTATAGCACCTAATCTGTATTCTGTTCAGGCAAATTGCTTTGAAATGCCTGAAGTAAACATACAATACAATGGGGGGAGATTTAAGTTGGATATTAGGAAAAAATTTTTCACTAGGAGGGTGGTGAAGCACTGGAATGCATTACCTAGGGAGGTGGTGGAATCTCCTTCCTTAGAAGTTTAAGGTCAGGCTTGACAAAGCCCTGGCTAGGATGATTTAATTGGGGATCAGTCCTGCTTTGAGTAGCAGGTTGGACTAGATGACCTCCTGAGGTCCCTTCCAACCCCGATATTCTATGATACTTTAAATATTTTTATTTAGTCGTTACAGGATGATTTGTAACCGAGTAAAATGTTTGGTATGCACGCATCCTGAAAATTTAAAAATCCACAAAGTCCTGAAGATCTTAGTATTTATATATGTTTTCAATATTAAAAAAGTGCAAAAGAACTTTCACTTAAAAACGGACTACTTAACAATTTCATGTGTATTAAAACAAAAAGATTAGTACGGGCAGTGATATTCATTAACAGGGCTATAGCTTCTGGTTTCACATTGGTGTAAAATTTGAGTAACTCCAATTGTCAGCTAAGTGTGACCAGAATCAGGACCCAAATTGTGCCATTAAGATAGAGCCCATAAGATATGGTGTGGAGCTGCATCAGGTCAAGGAGAGCACCAAGGAGGCATTTTCACAGCTCCAAGATATGCTCTGGCAGTACCCTTGCTACTATACTCCTCTAGAGCGTGAAGTTAACTTGCCCCTGCTGGTGGGAGTGTATAAGGTGGAACAGTGGGCCTGCTTCCTTCCCTCCCCATCTCCTTTGGGGTGCTGGGCATTCCTAGGGGAAATAAGGAGATAGCAGCCTCTACTCTCCCCTGTGGGCATGAGGTGCAGTTCTGCATGCTGCATCTGACTTAAGAATGAAAACAAACTTTCAAAGTGTTCAGAATAGACTGGTTTTATCCCTTCCCCCTTTTTCCTCAGAAATATTTATTGAAGTTATTTAACAAAATCTTTCCCGTAAGAATGGGGTTAAGAATATTTATTAAAATGTTGATAATTTAAATTGTAAAAGTCAAAGAATGAAAATTTTCACACATATTCATTTAAAAATGGCCATTTTTACACAAATTTCAGTTGAAAACATTTCAACCGGTTCGCTAGCCCTTGCACGGGCAGCATACGAGCATAGCCGTAGAAAGCATCTTACAAGAGCCCTCATCAGGGTCAGGCAGAATTGCCATTTCTCCTCTCCCTCCCCCCACAAACAAAAAACAAACTCTGCATAAATATCTACGGACCAGGCAGAAGATGGCCCTCAAAGATTGCATAGTGGAAAGGAACCTCTACAATTGCTGGCCCACAGATGCACAACTGAATTTCCTTGGGCAGCTTCTCCCACTTCTACAGGGATATTACCCCTTCCCCAGCAGTGAGAGAATATGCAGTCAGGTATTCTGTAGCCACTCCTACAAGGGAAAAACTGTTGAATGAAGTCCTGGTCCCACTGGCAAAAACCTCTCATTGGCTTTAACAGGGTCAGAATTTCACTCATTAACTCTGCCAGATCAATGGTTATAAGTAGCAACTGTGCTCAAGATGGGCTCTGAAGGACACATTCTATAAAGTGCTGCTGTCGCTGCCATGTTGGACCCAAGATATTACAGAAAGATGGGTGAGGTAATATTGTATTGGACCAACTTCTGTTTGAGAGAGAGGTTTCTGAAGCATGTGTTGATCTTGCTTAGTGACTCTCAGTATTCAACCATGAGGGCACATTCTCAGCTAGGGAACACTTTCAGAGTGGCCCTAGGTCAAAATTATTGAATCTCCATTTTGGAGATCAGCCAGGCAGAAAGATAAAGGGACTAACGATTGCCATATACAGTATGTTTATTTCAATGTGTGATCATTTAAATAAATGTAGGTACAGAACTCCATGCATTTGCATGCTAGCCAGCATCTTGTTTTGTGCACTGAACTCACTGGATATTAAACCACACAGACACACATGCATGTGCATAGCAGCTTTTATTTCTATGTGTAATCTTTGTTTATTTAAAAAAAGTAAAAGGAAACAGTCTAAAATTACAATATGCAGAAATCAAGAAATTCATTTATGGTACACAGAATAATTTAGATACAGAGGTTTATGGTGTAAGTACTTTTATAGATGTACAGAAAGGGACTCATTATGATTGTGAAAATCATAGCTTTGAATGCACTGGGACAGAACCTTTGCTTTGACTCCGATAGCCAACACAAACCAACTGGAAAGCCCATAGATCTGGACTCTTGAGAATTTATGGATGGTATGGGGAGGGGGGAACAGCACCTCCCCACCCAACCCTCCATGCAGGTGGTATGTCTATGAGAAAAAAGGCCTGACCAGGCACCCCCTGCATTCTGGCTACCCCAATTAGTGCCCGATTGTCAAAATGTTGCCTTGGAGCTATTGGCAGCTAGGTGCAAGTCTGAAAAGCCTCAGGGCTGCTCCATCACACTGGGGACAATGCGCCTGCCATTACTTCCCACTGCCAGTTACAACTATTTTTTCTAATAAAAACTCATGTGAAAAATGCTAACAAGGGAAATTGTCTATAGTGATTCAGTGACACAGACTGTGCACTAAGTGCTGTCTGGTGCATAAACCAATGGAAGAAAAATGTGTTTTTCTCCTCATCTTCTAGTTATAGCACTCTGAGGCTATCACTTGTAATAGGTAAAACATTTTCAGGCTGAAGTCTGATTTTTCAGTTGTCTGTATCCTTTTAATTCTAGACTAGTAATATTGTATTAAGGCTTTTTAAAGCCATCTTACATGGAAGGCTAGTGGAGATTGCTCTTATATACTCATTTTATGGAAATAAACTGATTCAGAACCTTTGATTTACAAATATTGCTATCCTATGGAAACAACTATTATTGTTACCCTCTTCCTCCCTCTCTCCCTTTTCCTACTAATTATTGTGAGAAACAAAGAGTTGTGCCCCGTCATAAGTTAACCCTGATCCTGCTACACCCCTACGTGTATATAACTATACTCACAAAAATAGTCAAGTTGAAGTCAGTGGGAGTCCTCACAGGAGTAAAGAAAAAAAGCATGCAGGATCAGGGCCTGAGATTGTAGAGCAGGAACGTTGTCAATTTTGGAGTTTCCACAGCACCTACCACAATGGGACCCAGATCCTGACTACCATCATATAAAATACCAAAAATAGAATGTAGTATTTTATATGTCCAGTGCTTATTTGCGGTGGAAGGGGGGGGAGGGGAGAAGTGAGAGACTGGCTTGATAGGCTGCCTGTAAGTTTCTTAATGGTTCAAAACTGACAAAAGAATTTGCTGTATTTTAGAAAGCTAAGCTGGGTAATCATTATGAGTACAGTCTGAGCTGGGAGATCTATATGAATCTGGTTATATCAGCTCTTCTCTGCTGTACTCCTGTTTGCCTTAGCTGTGTGTATTCTGGAAGTCCTGAATCCTCGCAGCAAGGGGTTAAGGATAGTGGCAACTCATGTTGCAGTGACCAGGGGGGATAAAAAAACCAAAACAAAAGCCATCTGAAAACAGGAATTGGAAAACAAAACTCTTTTCCTGGGACCTAATATTGTCTAGTGAATAAGTTTCTTTCTACACTTGTACTGACTAGTTGAATATACCCTATTTAAATGTTCAAGATTATAGTAAAACACTGCAAAGGAGCAAGAAATCGCCTTGTTTAACGATACTCATGAATCAGAGTCTAACTGGAGAGACAGGAAGCATTTCACATAATTAACTCCTCCCCTCCTTCCTCCTCTGTTTTGCAAACGCGGATCTTCAGAGGAGGAGCTGGGGGATGCTAATGAGCTGAGTTGCCAAGCGAGGCGCTGGCAGGAACTTCATTACCCTTCTTTGCCTTAGTATCTTGGCAAATTATGCTGCTACTCGCACCATGAACTGGCTGTCTGCTTCCCCAGGAGTGGTTTTAACAGCATACCACCCCAGCGGCAACAGTGCCGTGGCCGGGAGTAATGCGAAAGAGAGCGAAGAAACGTCCCCCTCAAGGTAAGGTGCAGTGCACGGGAAACTTCACCTGCTCAGGGAGACCGGCAATGCAGAGGCAGTCTCAGCTGGGGGAGACGCTGCTGCCGCTACCGCGCAACCTGTTGACGCAGGAATGCTGTCCTAGGCTTCAGTACAAAGGCTCGGGGGTGCAGCCTGTAGGTTACAGATCAGAGGAGCAGAGTTTGGAAAACGTCAGAAGTTGCTCTCTTGCAATGAGGCGCAGGGCATGGTTTGGAGACTTACTAACGTCTGGAACAGGTGCATTTTCAGGGACAGCACATGAGCTCCCACAGATTGGGAGTCTTTAATGCCTTTAGTGTACAGCAGGTAGAAACACACTTTCTGCCTGCAAAATTACTATTCTTAACTGGTAAACACGACAGGATGAAAACACAAACTGGTGGAGTCAAGCAGCAAAAAACTCCCCCCTCCCATTGGGCTTACCTGATCTTTGCTTTTGGATGCGGAGGGGGGTGGGTGGCGCGTGCTGCCCTTTCACTTGAGGTGTGGGTGGAGGAGAGACCTGCACAATCCATGTGTATGTATATTGCTACTGTTCATAAGAACAAGTTTGACTCCAACAAAACAGCTCCTCACTGGCACAAGGTGATGTGGTTATCTCGAGAGAGTGAGGGGAACATGTGGTGCAAATAGGCTCTGTGTACTTTGTTCTTTTTTTCCTCTGGCTGATTTTTTTTTTCTAATTACCTCATACTTGGTCAATTGTTTCCTGCTTCTGTGTGTGTGCTGGAAATAGTAAATATTCACTGCAGCTAAAGGCACTGAGTGGAAAACTTGCTTGTAAAGTGAAAAGGAGTACTTGTGGCACCTTAGAGACTAACCAATTTATTTGAGCATGAGCTTTCGTGAGCTACAACTCACTTCATTGGATGCATACCGTGGAAACTGCAGCAGACTTCATATATACACAGAGAATATGAAACAATACCTCCTCCCACCCCACTGTCCTGCTGGTAATAGCTTATCTAAAGTGATCATCAGGTTGGGCCATTTCCAGCACAAATCCAGGTTCTCATATCCCCCCACCCCCATTCACACACAAACTCACTCTCCTGCTGGTAATAGCTCATCCAAACTGACCACTCTCCAAGTTTAAATCCAAGTTAAACCAGAACATCTGGGGGGGGGGGGGGGAGGAAAAAACAAGAGGAAACAGGCTACCTTGCATAATAACTTAGCCACTCCCAGTCTCTATTTAAGCCTAAATTAATAGTATCCAATTTGCAAATGAATTCCAATTCAGCAGTTTCTCACTGGAGTCTGGATTTGAAGTTTTTTTGTTTTAAGATAGCGACCTTCATGTCTGTGATTGCGTGACCAGAGAGATTGAAGTGTTCTCCGACTGGTTTATGAATGTTATAATTCTTGACATCTGATTTGTGTCCATTTATTCTTTTACGTAGGGACTGTCCAGTTTGACCAATGTACATGGCAGAGGGGCATTGCTGGCACATGATGGCATATATCACATTGGTGGATGCGCAGGTGAACGAGCCTCTGATAGTGTGGCTGATGTTATTAGGCCCTGTGATGGTGTCCCCTGAATAGATATGTGGGCACAATTGGCAACGGGCTTTGTTGCAAGGATAAGTTCCTGGGTTAGTGGTTCTGTTGTGTGGTATGTGGTTGTTGGTGAGTATTTGCTTCAGGTTGCGGGGCTGTCTGTAGGCAAGGACTGGCCTGTCTCCCAAGATTTGTGAGAGTGTTGGGTCATCCTTAGGATAGGTTGTAGATCCTTAATAATGCGTTGGAGGGGTTTTAGTTGGGGGCTGAAGGTGACTGCTAGTGGCGTTCTGTTATTTTCTTTGTTAGGCCTGTCCTGTAGTAGGTAACTTCTGGGAACTCTTCTGGCTCTATCAATCTGTTTCTTTACTTCCGCAGGTGGGTATTGTAGTTGTAAGAAAGCTTGACAGATCTTGTAGGTGTTTGTCTCTGTCTGAGGGGTTGGAGCAAATGCGGTTGTATCGCAGAGCTTGGCTGTAGACGATGGATCGTGTGGTGTGGTCAGGGTGAAAGCTGGAGGCATGCAGGTAGGAATAGCGGTCAGTAGGTTTCCGGTATAGGGTGGTGTTTATGTGACCATTGTTTATTAGCACTGTAGTGTCCAGGAAGTGGATCTCTTGTGTGGACTGGACCAGGCTGAGGTTGGTGGTGGGATGGAAATGTGAATGCTATTTAACTCAGTTAGTACCTGCATGTGTATTACTTAAACACAGCAGCTACAGTTCTTTATGCACCTTTCCCTAGGCCCGGAGGCTGATGAGTGCTTTGCCTGTCCAATTTCCATGGATGCTAGTGGGAGGTGTAGATCAGGCCCTTCAAGTTAAGCATCGTACAACTCTTCATGGGGCCTTTATGTATATTATACTGCTCTGTTCTTTGTATGTGGTAAGTTAAAGGATGGTTCTGGTAAAGAGAAAAAATAATTTAGTATTCCCTGCTCCCCCAGCAAAATTGGTACATGAGAAAGGTGTCAGATTCACATACGGACTGAAGATCAGATTATTCCTAGAACAGGTTTTGCACAGGCAGCAGCATTGCGGACTTCTCATCGACCCCCACAAAGGTCATCTGTAGAGAGATCACCTGTGGGAATGAGTACTGTCTCCATGGCTCATTCTGATCATTTACTATTTCTCTGTTGAGGCAATCAACAAAAGTGCCAGCAGTGGTGGTGAGATTTATAATACTTAGAATATCAGAGTTGGAAGGGATGACTCTGGAGGTCATCTAGTCCAACCCCCTACCCAGAGCAGGACCAATCCCCAGCTAAATCATCCCAGCCAGGGCTTTGTCAAGCCTGACCTTAAAAACTTCTAAAGGAAGGGGATTCTATCACCTCCCTAGGTAATGCATTCCAGTATTTCACCACCCTCCTAGTAACAAATTTTTTCCTAATATCCAACCTAAAATCTCCCCCACTGCAACTTGAGACCATTACTCCTTGTCCTGTCATCTGCTATCACTGAGAATAGTCTAGATCCATCCTCTTCAGATCCACCTTTCAGGTAGTTGAAAGCAGCTATCAAATTCCCCCTCATTCTTCTCTTCCGTAGACTAAAGAAGCGCAGTTCCCTCAGCGTCTCCTCATAACTCATGTGCTCCAGCCCCCTAATCATTTTTGTTGCCCTTCGCTGGACTCTCTCCAATTTCTCCACATCCTTCTTGTAGTGTGGGGCCCAAAACTGGACACAGTACTCCAGATGAGGCCTCACCAATGTCGGATAGCGGGGAACGATCACATCCCTCGATCTGCTGGCAGTGTCCCTACTTATACACCCCAAAATGCCATTGGCCTTCTTGAGCTTGGCACTGTCTTACTATGTGCATGTGTAAGTAAATTTGTCTGCCTCAAAGATTCCAGTCTAAATAGACAAGGCAGATAAAGGGTGGGAGGAAGGAAGTACTAGGATCCTGATTTTATAGATAACTAAGAGGTGCAGTGACTTTTCAGTTCCTGGCTCTGCCACAGGCTCCTTGTATTGACCCTAGACATCAGAAATCTCAACTCCTTGTTTAGTGCTTTACCACAAGACCATCCCTCTTTTCATTATTGTGTTGCTAATTTCCCCAATAGGATATTAGGAGTTAGACTATCACCAGAGCTGTTTAGGTTTGAGATTGTTTGGATTGTTATTGAAAACCAACTGGTTTTATATAGACTAATGACAAGAGACTCCCACCACCCCTCTTCCTGTGTTAACATCTGCTCCTCTGCTTTCATTCCATTGATATTCATGGGTATAAACATGAGGACACTGCAAGGCTGGTACACTCCTGTAAACATGGAGATCCATGGACACAGTAATGCAGTCCTATTCTTACTTCTGAATGTGGCTAAGGGTTCTAGAACTAGTGAAAGCAGAGACAAGGGTACTGAAAGCACCACACTAGAGAGCTGAGACTCAAAAGGGAGGAAGTAGTGAAACCCCACCGCCATGTTGGGAGGGATCCTAATTTCTTATTTATCTAATGACATTTTTTCTAAGTTTGGCCCCCTCTCTCATTTTGCATTTATCAGGAGGACAGGATGAAAAACATTATCCTGCTCCCTAGAGAGAGAACTTTTGAAGGGGGAATGTTCAGCTAGAAGCTCTGCAAGGGTGGGCTGGAAGTTTGGTGCCTTACACCTGCAGTTGTTTCAAATGCACAAAGGCCCAGGGCCTTTGCTTTGTTGCTTGGGAACCTCTTCCCCATGGCAACACAGCTAATTCAGGAGGAGCATTCCCACATGGTCCCCACTAATTTGCAGCTACCCCTGAATACTCCCTTGAGTGGGAGGGTTCATTGTACAGAAGGAGTCACCATACAAGATAATGCTGATGGCAACAGCATTATTTTACATGGAGAATCCACATGGTATTGAGGTGTAAAGAGGGGCATTTAATGCGACTAGCAGTCATTCCCTAGTGCTTTTGTCGCTACCCCTGGAGCCTGACTTCCAACCAGGCTTCTGTGGGATAATGGAAATAAGGGGAACATGCTCTGGAATTCTTGATCCCTCTTTCTAGTTTGCCCTCAGTCTGAATGTACTTTATCTGGCTTTCTTCCAAGTGGATAATCCAGTCATTAGTGTTGCAGCACTGTTTGCATGAGCTTAAGTGACACTAAGACATAGCAGTAGTACATTTCTTTCTACATGTATAAGAAATCTTTACAGTTTAGGCATCTAGCACTTTCTCAAAATATATATTGTGGATGTGTTTGGAGTTTAGGGTTCCCTACCATTCAAAGTACTTAAACTAGGTGAGTAGACAGCTCAGACCAATATCAAAACAAATTGTTTACCCAGGCTGCTAATAACTTCAGTTTTAGGAATTTGTGACTAAATGTAGGGGAATGTGGAATGAAAAATGTGTCCACCTCCTGCCTTTGAAAAAAATCCTGGTACAAGAGCTGCTCAGCAAATCAGTGCACATAGGAATAATGTTAGTTTGCCCTCTCGTAACACCTTTGTCCTGAGGATCTCAAAGTGCATTGCAAACATTAGATGCTAGTCATATTGATACCAAAAGAATCATACTGTATTCTCTTATCAATGGTTGGTTATGCAGTCTGCTGCTCTGAGGATTTTGAGTCAAATGCACACCTATGGAAACTGCCAGCTACCAAGTATGTGTACCACTTTATAGCCCACTTACAGTCTTTTGTGGGGTTCATGTGATGTGTTGGCCTTCTGCATAGGGGTGACTCACCTTTTATGAGGACACATTACATACGCATGCTGGGAGACACTTATACATGTGAAAATCACCTAGCACAAGCTATGTAATGGTTTACAAGTTATACGTACACAAGTATTTTCATACCCTAACTTCTACATGATACAGTCAGATAGGTAGGTTAATGAAATAACCACCAGGGCATAATTTGGTTTAACTTTTGAAAGAGTTATGGGTCTCCTACTCACTGGTCATTTGGGCCAGATTTTCACATCCTTGTGCATATTGAATACTGCCTTGCTATGCAAGTATCCCCACTGGCATCAGTTGTGTGTATTAAGGTACTATTCAGTATGAGTGAGGCTTTAAGATAATATGTCCATATATGGATTTATGAGTTACATGTTAAATGGCCAGGCAAACTCTTTGCAAGTTGTACCTTTGCTTGCTGAAAAGCTGTGTGACAGCTTTGTCTTCAGTGCTGCTTCTAATTAGAGCTGGTTGGTAACTTTCCCAAAGGAAAATGACCTTTTCACAAAATTTAAAAATTTCCATGGAAAAATTTCAGTATGAATCCAGGGCTTCCCTCAATGTGTCTATTTCCATCCCTGCAAGGAGATGCAACAGGGCCACAGCAGTACCACTGATTCGCTCAACCTCCAAACACAGTAAAATGCTGCATAAGACATTGAAGCACCATCAGGGATTTATACAATTTATATTGGTGGAGCCTTTCCACCCATACTGGGTTCTTTCATAATCTGTTATTCTGCCAGAGGTGGAAGTCTCCCTGCATTTACCATAAGAGTTATTAAGTCTTGTAACCTCTTTCATTATGCTTCTATGGGGAGTTTTGTAGTATTTTACACATGCCATTTCACATGTGCTGCCTTGCACTACCTTTTCCCCATAGCAAAACAAAAGATCCAGTCCGTCTTGATGTAATAGACTTAACCATGGCAGTCTTGCATGTAGTGTCTGCAGAGCTGTACATGTAGATGTTTTTACTGCAGATAGGTAAAT
Organism: Lepidochelys olivacea; assembly: GCF_965140295.1. NCBI lineage: Eukaryota > Metazoa > Chordata > Testudines > Cheloniidae > Lepidochelys > Lepidochelys olivacea. Next base: position 99,745,789 of record NC_140413.1, on the reverse strand, counting down.
GCTGGCTTTTATTTGGATCTTCCTGCTCCACTAAACCACACCCAATTTGATGCTCATCTTACAAATTCATCTTGAACGGATGGACATGAGTGCTATTTAAACTGCTCAATTTAAGAATAGTTTTCACTTTTTTCCCCCCCTCCTACCCATGGGTCCTCACCTCACCTAATGCTTGAACCAAAGCACATTGAAGTCAACAGAGCAAGTGCCATTCACTTCAGTGGACTTTGGTAAATGAGGAGCAACAGTTGTAGTCAGTACAGTTACATCAGTGTCAGACGTGTGGGAGAGAATCAGGACTCCATGTATGTTATGCCCTTTTCTGTTTATATGGGGTCTAACAGACCTTTTAATTAAGAGGTCCATATTTTTACTTATTAGTACAGATAGAATGATTAGATGGATATGAAGTATAATATAGAAGATGTGCTGTTGAAAAAGTTGATTTTATTCAACAGCAGAGTGTAAGTAACAAATTCAGAAGAGGAAGATACAGAGGCCTGCTTTATATCTTAAAGCAAATATTAAAGTTAAGAAAATTATGTATGATGCATTAAAATTATATGTAATTATTTGAAACTAAATATACCTAGTTTCAGAGTAACAGCCGTGTTAGTCTGTATTCGCAAAAAGAAAAAGGAGTATTTGTGGCACCTTAGAGACTAACCAATTTATTAGAGCATAAGCTTTCGTGAGCTACAGCTCACTTCCTCAGATGCATATCATGGAAACTGCAGCAGGCTTTATATATACACAGAGAATATGAAACAATACCTCCTCCCACCCCACTGTCCTGCTGGTAATAGCTTATCTAAAGTGATCATCAGGTGGGCCATTTCCAGCTTAAATAAAGTCATTATGCAAGGTAGCCTGTTTCCTCTTGTTTTTTCCTACCCCCCCCCCCCCAGATGTTCTGGTTTAACTTGGATTTAAACTTGAAGAGTGGTCAGTTTGGATGAGCTATTACCAGCAGGAGAGTGAGTTTGTGTGTGTATGGGGGTGGGGGGGGGGGTGTGAGAAAACCTGGATTTGTGCAGGAAATAGCCCAACTTGATTACACAATGTGCATGACAATCAAGTTGGGCTATGCTATCCAAACTGACCACTCTTCAAGTTTAAATCCAAGTTAAACCAGAACATCGGGGGGGGGGGGGGGTAGGAAAAAACAAGAGGAAACAGGCTACCTTGCATAATGACTTAGCCACTCCCAGTCTCTATTTAAGCTGGAAATGGCCCATCTGATGATCACTTTAGATAAGCTATTACCAGCAGGACAGTGGGGTGGGAGTAGGTATTGTTTCATATTCTCTGTGTATATATAAAGCCTGCTGCAGTTTCCATGATATGCATCTGAGGAAGTGAGCTGTAGCTCACAAAAGCTTATGCTCAAATAAATTGGTTAGTCTCTAAGGTGCCACAAGTACTCCTTAAATATACCTAGAAGTCTTTTTGAAGCGCAGAATAGTTACACTTGGAGTCCCTGTTTTAAAATGAGTCCTAATGCCAATCTGCTGGCATTGCACTCGATAAGAATTTGCAAAACTGTTAAACTATTGTCACTGCCAATATTCTTCTTTGTATCATTGTTTAATAAAATGAGCTCTGACTAGACAAGTTGGAGCTGAAAGCTGTAAGGCTTTTAGACAAGCTATTTATAGATGCCCCAGAAACATCTGTAACTTGAACACCCTTCTCTGTAATTAATGTTTGCACTAGAGTTAATATGTACCTCATGTTTTTCTATGAATTAGAATACTACACGCTGAGCCCATAATTACAGTAACTCTGCTACATGAAAGTTCTTGCTGTGAATGATTCTGTAGCTTCCTGTTGTACATAGCTCATTGATTGTTAATGAACTTGATTGAGGAAAGTGATTCCACTATAGTATGATTTTGAACAAGATGACAGGCTACGTGATGAGTGCTTTTTTTTTTTTTTTTTTTTTTTTTTTTTTTATGAGCCCATCTCTGCCCAGGAATCTTGACCTTGGAATTATTAGAGAGTTTAAAAATCAAACCAAATGGAAAGTAGAAGTAAATATTTAAGAATCTAGATGTAAACCCCCCAGCAAAACCCAGTTTATTCTATAAAACACATTTAAACCATTTCACCATGTATATTTTTGGTAGAACAAGATTAATGTAGGTTGTGGCTATCCTGTTTAATAGCCATCCCCAATGAAGGGAGAAGACTGTGCAATGGAGTTCCTGTCTCTCCCTAACATACAACCTATGGAGTTCCAACCCTGTGAAGCTTCAAAAGATGGGACTCCTTGGAATCCCAGGGAGGAAAAACAGTGTTACCAAGCTAGCCACCCTCCACCACAACTTTCCACAGCCCATAGATCTGCATGACCAGGGGCCTGGCTTTTCTGTTCACAGGAGAAGAAAGAATCATAGACAGTAATAAGTCCAGTATTGTGCTCACAGCATATGGACAGAAGTTAGATGAAAATATCAAATACCCTTGCAGCAAGGTTGCGATGTAATGTTACTTCTAGTCTTAGAATCCAGACTACCTCACAGTAACCGAGAGAGAAAGAGAGCAGGCTGCTCCCTAAGGCACAGAGGTACAACTCTTCCCACCTTGTTCTACATTGGTTCTTCAGACTGCTGCTAGTCTTGCTAGATTGTACACTTTACCATGTAGTTAAGGGGGCTCTAAGTAGGCCTAGGAAAATCCTCCCCCTCCCAAATACACTCTTAAAGTGATAGCTTGCAATTTCAAAACAGTCCTTAATACATCACACTCAGGAAAGGACCTTTCCTTGGAGAGGGGCAGAATGCAAGGAAGGAAGGATAGATAGTCTTGCAGCTCAGGCACTGGCCTGGGACTCCAAAGAGCTGCATTCAGTTATGGGCTCGAGTCTTAAATATTTTATCTTTGTTTTAGTTCCTCATCTGTAAATGGGAACACTACTTTTTCGTCACCTTTTATTTGTTCAAATACAAAACCAAACTCTGATCTCTGGGGTGCAGTTTGTTCAGTGATTTATAGAAATGTGGCTTTCCTGGGAAATAAAAACATCAAGATTTTTTAGAGAGAGATCCAAGGACTTTTCCATGATAGGGCACTGCTACCTATGCTAACTTGGGATCAATGTCCGTTGTTCTCCAGCACTGCATTTTTTCAAATGGATGCAAGATTATTTACTATTCTTACAGCAACTTACCATTGTGAGAGTAAACAAAAATACAATTACAGAATAAAATTTTCCATCCTGCCGTATCCACAATAAAGAAAGAAGGCAATTATACCTCATGTTTAGAGGGAAGTTGGTTTGGGCTGTTCCTAATATGTTCATGAAGTTTGTTCAAAGCAGCTTGTACATGAGAAGGTATTACCTTTATATCACTGCCTCCTTTAAAACAAAAGCCACCACATTTATTATCCTGCCACCTGTTCTTGGCTCCAAGTTATGGGAGGGTAGATGCTATTTTTTGTTTTATTTGAATGTCAGTACAAAATTTGTCTGGCCTACCAGCATTCAGAACTCCGGTTCCTTTCTCCTGATTCTTAACACACTGACGTGGCCTTCACTCTCGAGCCAGAAAGATTGACTTGCTCAGGCCAAACTTCTCATTTAAAAATAGGAATCATAAGTAGATATTTTACAGGGATGTTGAGAGAATTATTTGACCTTTATAGCTCTTTTAGGCTTTAGCAAATGTTTAAATCTATTAATATTGATAGGATTAGCTGAGAACCATCTCTGTGTAAGAGTCAGGACATCATGGAAGTTTGTTTTGTTTGGAGATAATAAATTGAACATTATAACAGTTACCTTAAGTGTCCTGTTCTTCACAGAAAAATAGAAAGAGTGGCTTCAAAGTGTTTGGTTATAGGCCTACTCTAAAGGTATAGCATACTTTGGCATATTTTCCCCATTCCCTTGAGGACAAATATTGGAAGGGAGATAATACTAGATTATTTTCCTGACTATTTTTATATTATAAACATAATTAGCATGCTGAGTGCTTTTTAGACCTTGGCTACACTAGAAAGTAGTACCACCAAAAGTCCTATTAGCATAGTGTCACCGACAAAGCTATTTCAGTGGAGTGGGTTCACATTGCGTGCCAGCACAAGTGGCCGCTCTTTTGGAGTTGTGGGCATTTGGGGTCAAATTCCCCTCTCTCCCACTGTTCCATCCCCTAATCTACTGCTCTAGAGACATGTTTTTGAGCTCTGCCACAAACACGGATGCAGTACATCACTTTTCTCCATACAATTCTGTTATACTTGGAAAGCTGCAATGCTCAGTCAGCTGAGGATGAGTGAATATTGAATGCATTAGATTCACTGATACAGAACAACTGCACATGGTGGTGCGGGTTTGTTTTGGCTGCTCCTATGAGTACCAAGTAGTGGAACTGAACTGTGATGTAAGCCTAGGATGACCAGCAATGGACCCAGAATTTCCAGATGTGGAAGGGCACATTCCTCAAGTTGTGTGCTAAACTCAGCCCAGCACTGCAGGGCAACTATCTTAGTATTCCTGTCCTGACAGTGGAGAAAGGGTGGCAATAGCAATATGAAAGCATGCAACCCCATATTACTATCTGTCAGTGGTAGTCAGTCAATTTGGCACTGAAAAAGAGAGAAAAAAACAAAAACAAAAAAACATGGTGTGGGTAATCATTATTGAGGTGTGTAAGGCCATATCACAGGGGTCCACTCACCGCTAGGGATGCCTGCTCCCAGCTGCTCAGGAGATTAGCTGTTTCCAGGTGCAGTACCCGCCTCTGGCAGTCTCTTCACTTGTCTTCTCTGATGTTGCAGCCCCTCTGACTCCAGGAGCTGTGACCTCCTGTTTGCAGATTAGTCCTCCACCAAGGTCACTATGGTTCTCTCCTTCTGGGGTATCAAAGTCTCTTCAAGGCAAATTTTTTCAGGCAATTTACTGTCTGGTCTACAGTGGCTGGTAGGGGAACCTGGGCCCACCTTCTACTCCAGGTTCTAGATCAGGGGCCCTCTTATCAGAAGTCAAGGTTTGCCCTATTCTATACCTTGCTGCTTTGCCCCTGAGCTTTCCTACCTTTCTGGGTCTCCCCCATCTCAGGGATTACCAGCACAAACTCCCTCCTCTCAGGGAGTAACTGTAGGCTACCTAGCTCTGTAACCCCCAAACATGCCTCCTTTCTCCTAAGAAGTGACTACAGACTACCTCCTTACAGTTCCTCTCTATTCTCAGCTCCTGAGCTTTATACAGGCCCCTCCTCTTCCTGTTCAACTGAACCTCATGTATAATTACTTCACTGCTCCCTGGCTACTCCTCCAGGTGTAGCCTGGAGAATTAATTAGCCCAGCTAGCCACCTTAACCCCTTCAGGCCTTGTGTGGGTGGATACCCCATCATAAAGTGTATCCTACTGTACAAAGCACTATGGCTGGTCAGTGTGCAGGAAATAGATGGGTTCCATGGCATGGGCTTCCCAAATGATGCTGGGGCTTAGGTGGGACACATCTCCATACTATAGACCTCTGCATAGCTTGAGTTCATAATCAGAAAGGGGTGCTTCTCTGTTGTTACGCAGGCTGTGGTAGACCACTGTGGGCAATATACAGACATCAGAGTTGGGTGGTCAGAAGAAGTCCATGACACTTGGATTTTTAGAAATAGAGGACTTTTGACAAGACGAAATCTGGGACCTTCTCCCAGACCAACCAATTGACATTAATGGAGTTTCTATGCCATTTGTTGTTCTTGGTGATCCTGCCAACCCTTTACTTCCCTGGCTTATGAAGCCATATACCAGGCATCTGGACATAAGCATGGGAAGGTTCACTGTTGCCAGAGCCCGATGACTGTGGAGCGTGCATCTGGGGGATTGAAGGACAGCTGGAGATGCGTCCTGGCAAGGCTTGGTTTCAGCAAAGAAAAAATATCCCAATAGCTATTGCTGGATGCTGTGTAATATGTGCAACTCTACTGACAAGGGGGAGGAATGAGGAGTTCAGCAGACAGACTGTCCACAAGCAGCCTGATAGTAGGTTGGTTACTAGTACCACCGCAAGTACTGTGTGGGTGATGGAAGCTTTGAGAGCTTACCTCGACAGTGGGCAAAAGCCAGTGTCCCATTTACTTGGTACTCTGCTGGAACCTGTCTTTGGGCAATATTCATGATTTATTTTAATGGAAATTTTAGGAAGCAATCCTTGGTAATATCCATGAATTATGAGCTATAATATGCTTAATTATATTGTATAATGTGGAATGGAAGCCATGCAAATATGAATTCTTTTCTAACAATAGAGGCAGCACTGTAATGACAGGAAACATGATATTCAGCAGCATAGAACTGCTGAACATTGCTTGTTGTGCTTTAAACAATGCCTCACCAAAAGAATCAAACCACCAAAACCAGAACTATGTACAATGAAATGCAACATGCAGCTGTGCCCAGTCTGTATCACAGGATTAGTTGATAGTGTGGTCAATTAGTTTTTTCAAAGGTAGGTTAATATATAGAGATTTTGCACATCTTAGTTGATTTTGAACTTTACACCAGAGATTAGTTTTATGACATACATCAAAGTACATCATACATGTGAAGTGTAATCAGCTGTTTGTGATTTTAGTATATGAAATACTTGAGTATGTTCCCATTATCTTCACCCCAGCGCCATCCTTACTATGGAAAATAACAGGAAAAAGTCTGAACATGGTTAGCTTTTCTTCAAAAATGTTTAAGAATTTAATACTGAATTCATTCCTTCTTCCCCCTTCAGAGAAGGAGAATCATACTTGTATTAAAAGTTCAGTATTTACTGCTCATTGAGGAAAAATGAATATATATTTGAATTTCTGTGAATGTTAATCACATACAAGATCCCAAAATCACATGATTCTGCTCACACAGGGAAAAGCAGGAATTGCACATTCATGAAACTCCATTAACTTTAATGGGAGTTCAATGCTCTAAAATGTTCACATGAGCACTTTATATCTCCGATCTGAAACAAGAGTTTGACACTGTAGGCTGTTAAAATCTGTTGGATGGTGCTGCTTTTGGACTTTTCTCTAACTTCCAGCAAGATTGTCAGAGAGGAGTGGATAGTCCTCCTCTATTATGAGATGGAAAGGGCACACTGGGATATTTGCATTATCTGTTTTCTCCCAGTGCAGGAAAACACTTGAGGATTAGGGATGCTTTCTTGAATCCTTGTGTTTAAAGAAGTAGTAGTCACCACGTTGACAGAATTCCATGTATTTAAGACAGTAGTCTACACTGACTGTAAAAACTCACCAAATTGCTGCTAATCTTCAAAACAATAAAATATTTTTATTTATTTTAGTCTCGAAATTGCACCACCAGAAGCAGAAAAGTTCAGAATTACAGTGAATGCCTCCTGGTTTAATCGTAGTTCAGGAACTAAGATTTCAGCATTGTTTCTTACTGTGGTGTATGTGTGAAAAGAATAAGCAAGAACAGAATGTGCTGATTAAGATTAATCTTCTAGGTACATATATGTAAAAGAGTTAGTTAAGTGGCTGCATAATTAGCCAATCTGATAAAAAAAAGGTAGAGTGCTGATTCTGCAATCAGAGCCATGATGGAGCCCATACTGAGCCAATTGTAAGACTGGGCCCTAAAATATGATTCAGAACAAGCATGACTCTCCCCTTTATACCAGAGCTTTCAAATCATGCAGACTCAGTATGTATATTGATTTATAGTTCTACAGGAACCTAAGGCCACTTTGAGAAGCTAAAGGTGTTTATATTCTGAATAATTTTAAAACTACTAATTGTATTTGTGGCTTAATTGTTTTGTCCACTTACGTTGTTTTTGTTTGTTTGTTTTTTAAAAGGAGAGCTTTCAAAGCCAAATGTGAAGTTTGATTAGCTGGAGCCTGATTGGAGGCTCAGTGGCACATTTTGCAACCTCTTCCCCCTACAGAAGCCATATGTGTGGTATCAGGTTCCTTAGGCTTTCAGGAAAATGTGTTGAAGTAGGAGGAGCTGCTTTCTTTGGAGAGCCCCTCTGAAGGTGTACATAACTCATCAGATATGTTTAAAGCATTAACACTTGACAAGATATTAACTTAGTGTAACTTTAGTGCCCTCATGGCCACTATGGCGTCTGCGCTGCAGGCAGCTCTGGCCAAGAGAAGGCACACGCAGGAATGCAGCAGGAAAAATTCCTTCCACCCTAGGGGCACCTGTTCCAACCCCCCCAGAGTGAAAACATACACACACACTACAATGGGTATAACAAAGGGAGATATTTATTTACAGAGGGATGAGAGGAGAAAAATTGGGGGAGCACTAGAACAGGGTTGCATCCCAACCAAGGCCCCACAGGCCCAGTGGTAGCACAGTCTGAAAGGGCAGACACTGAGCAATGTGTCTGCACACAGAGTTCAGGAGTCCTGAGCAAAGTTCCAGTTCAGTGCTGAGTCTTGGGTGCTCCTGGTCATCTTCGGCGCCAGTGAACTTTCCCCAACAAACCCCTCCGGTGCCCTCTTCTGCCACTCTCTGCAAAGCCACACAGAGCGACCACCTCCCAACTTAACTAGCTACAGCCTCCCTCCTTATTCCCAGTGCAGAGTCACAAGCCCCAGTACTCACAGCCCCATGCAGCTTGGGGCAGCAGTGATACTGGGTCCAGCTCCAGCCTGTCCTTCTCAGGGGATTCCTGACCTGGGGTGTCCCAGGCTTCAACCAGTTTCTCTGCTACTTCTCTCTCTCTCCCTGGCTCCAGAGCCCCACCTGGAGTTTCCCTCCTTTTTCTTACTGCTCCCCTTCCCCCCAGGAAAAAGATTTAAAGGGGCCATGCTCTGTAAACCCCAAGGGGTTACATTAGTAATATTTGCACCCGCACAGTGGTATTTAGACAGGCACCAGGTGCATGGGCAATGGCATAGCTCTGACAGGGAAGCAGAATAGTGCAGAGGAGACAAGCTTTCTGGGCCTGGGAGTTCCCTTTTTTGTGGACCCCAGGATCCTTTATAGACTTCCAAGCCTTTCTTAGTGGAAGTTTTTAGGAAAATTCCCACAAGGTTAGTTTCATGGAGTTTCCTCACGTATCTTCCTCCCCCTTTGCCCCCAACTCTTCTTCCATGGCTAGTTCCATAGGAACATACAGTTTTAGCCATAAGTCCTTAAAGGTTTCAAATAATGATAGAATGTTTGACCAAGTAGATTACTTTGCTGAGTAATGCCTGGATATATAATAAAATAAAATGTGTTTGCTTTTATGTGTAAAATTTCTTACATATAGGGATACAGATCATCTCAGTGTGTGTAATACATTAGTCTTGTAGATTCATACATATCTTAATCCTCCTCTACAAGAGGAATTGACCTGCCTTAAAATAATTTTGTAATTTAATATGCTGAGGTCAAAGTGCAATTTGGTGTGTTGGGGACATAGTCAACACTTAGCTGCTGGCATAGGCCAGTGTTGACTGTAAGGTAGCAATTTTGATATAAATAACTTGCTAAATTATCATACTGTTGTATATTTTTTTCATAGCCCTTTGACCGATTACATTTTGGCAACTATTAAGTTTTTATTTAATTGATTTATTTATTTTTTGAAAGGAGGTTCTTTCTTTCAAAAAGCAAAAAAACAAAAACAAAAACAAAAAAAATCCATGGATAAAGTCCTGGACTCATTGAAATCAGTGGGAATTTGATTACTGTCTTCAGTGGAGTCAGGATACCACGTGATTATGTACATCAGATTATGATTACTGGTAATTTAGTTCTGCTTTAGCAAATGTCTATTTTTCTCAAAATGAAAGATCCAACTTTTGAGGTTGTTTGAGCCTCTCTCTAGATGTTTGTCCATGTTAATCTCTGGTTTTTCCTTATTCTTTGTTTCCTGTTCATTTTGTTCTGATTCACAGTTCCAAAGTAAGGATCAGGAAAAAAGGTCACTTTGTTAAACTGCAAGAACCACAGAAAATAAAATCAGATCTTTACAGTAAAGCTTTCTATATTTAGATCAAAAACTGTTTAAAAAGTTGACGTTGCAAATGTTGTTTCCATGGAGTCTAGCCAATACTCCAAAGTATTACACGTTCTTTGCAAAAATTCTGCATCTTAAGAAATCCAAATATTTGAATGTTTGAATATGAACAGTTAATGGAGCCAGCCAGTTCCTAAGTTTATTATTCACTATCCTCCCATTTTTTTTATAGTGTCCAATAAAACATTGCCATGTGAAATTTGCAAAGATATGCAAACATCAAAACAAATGCGGAGATTAAAATCCAGTTTCCTGTTCAAATAATTCATTTCCAATATACTTTAACACTAACGTACTATGGCATTACCTCCTAGAAAAATAACTAGAAGTTCAGGGTGTGTAGGACAACTATCTGAGGTTTGAGTAAAAATGAATTAGAAGTTTTTTTTAAAAAATAGACATCAGGTAAGTTTTCAAAGCACCATTAGTTTCAAGTCTCTTATAGTTTTTAACCAAACTTCTCAGAAACAAAAATTACCCTGGGATGAGACTTGCCTGGAAAACTTCATTAAGATCAGGTTCTTCTGGAAGGCATTAATGTGGGGCTTGAACCTTACCCACATGTTCTCTTATCCTTTATAATGCTGTGGAATTATTTTGCACCCGTTTTTTTACATAAACATTTTGGCTTGGTCCTGCTTTGAGCAGGGGATTGGACTAGATGACCTCCTGAGGTCTCTCCAACCCTAATATTCTATGATTCTGTAATGATGTATCCTTGCTATTATTTGCTAGAAATACATGCCCTTCATTTTGAATGAAAAACATATTTTTAAAGTTGTTACTGTATTGGTTATGAATATGAAATTTTGCATAGCTTTTAGACTTTGGTTTTGCTTTGCACCTCTGTAGTTTTAAAATATGCGTAGATTCTCCACTGAGCAAAGGAAGATAATCTTATGCTAATATTTTCTTGCAGTTTAAATATCTTAATATAGTGCAGTAACAGGATTTAAATTTAACTTGTCCCAGTCATAAAAGTTTAAGATGACTTTTAATGCATAATGTCATAGAATATCAAGGTTGGAAGGGACCTCAGGAGGTCATCTAGTCCAACCCCCTGCTCAAAGCAGGGCCAATCCCCAATTTTTGCCCCAGATCCCTAAATGGCCCCCTCAAGGATTGAGCTCCCAACCCTGGGTTTAGCAGGCTAATGCTCAAACCACTGAGCTATCCCTCCCCCCGTAGGCCATAACAACTGGTAGCTGAATGACAGTTTTCAGATCTTAACTTTTAACTATCTTATTTTGAGCCAGCATGAAAGAGCCTGACATGATACTTCATCGCCATCCCAAGCTGCTTCACCCATAGCCATTGTTGTTACTTTTATCAGGCAATGCCTTGCAGTAATGCATCTAATGTACTGTATAAGGTAGTTTTGCTCCATATACAGTAGTATTTATATGTGTTCTAGTGATTACATGCTCTGTTCAAATTGGAGCTGATCGTTTCCAAACTTCCCATTCAATACAAAGGTTACCTGCACTCTTGCTTCAGCCAACACCTTTAAAATAATTAAGAACACAGGCAAACATCCCCCATAAAATGATGACTTCCTCATCCTCTGGGATATGCAAACTTTGTTATAAACATTTGTGCTAAAGATTTTCACATAGCTCCCATTGAATTCCATGGGAGGTCATGTGCTGGGAACAGTTCCAGTGTAAGACTTTAAAGAAGTGGGCTCCAAAAACATGAACAAGCAGGAAAGAAATTCTAGTGATTCGGAGGGCCCATTTCAGTAAGGGTCAGCAGGGCAAATGGCAAAAACCTCTACATTAACACAGAGTTGAAATTGCCTGGTGGTATGTCTTCCCCTTGCAGAAGAATGTGTTAAGCAAAACTCAACCTTCTGAAAACCAGGATATGCACACGTAAGGTTGCCCATTCAACCTTGACTCTGCCGTCTTCCAGCAATGCCCCAATATGCCCATTAACACATACCTCTATTGTTCCAGCCCCACAGCTGCTGAAATGTACAAGCTCCTTGCCTCTTTTTACCACCCATTCACTCACCCACAGCATTCCATCTAACACTATTAAAAGACCCAAGCAAATTTCAAGAAAATGTGTGTTAGCATGCCATTTTAGAGCACTTGGAAGCATGGTCCTTTAAACAGGAAGTATAGAATGACAGTGAAGGGAAAGGGCTCCTCTACACATCCATCTGCAGCACAGGAGTTCTGAAAGGTGTGAAATGGCCCATTTATCTCAATGTGATGTTCTCAGCTGAAGGAAAACTCCCCATGGAGATGAATACAGCCTGAAACAATAGCTCTGAGCTGTGTCCATTTATCTCAGTGGGTCCCCCCCCCCAGTGCTTTACAGCCTGGGATATACATGAAGTACACCAGTTCTCAGCTCCCTACCCAAAATGGCTGGACTTCACCAGTGTTTGTCCAGGTTCCTTATTTTGGAGACTGAGTTATTCTTTATTCTTTGGGGTAGAATAGTTATTGTGGCAATTAAATATTCCCTGTATACAAAGAAACTCTGCTAAATTACAGTTAAGGTTGCAGAAGTGCATTTTCACTCAGTGCAAACAAGAAGAAAGGAAATTAGAGGGAAGATGATTCACCTGTATCCTACACCTAGATCATACCTAACATCAGTACCTGGAAAGATACTGGAGCAAATTATTAAACCATCAATTTGTAAGCACTTGGAGGATCATAGGGTTATAAGGAATAATCAGTATGGATTTGTCAAGAACAAATCATGCCAAACCAACTTAGTTTCCTTCTTTGATGGGGTGACTGACCTACTGGATTGACGGGAAGCGGTAGACATGATATACAGTATCTTGATTTTAGTAAGGCTTTTGACACAGTCCCGAATGATGTTCTCATAAAATAACTAGGGAAATGCGGTCTAGATGAAATTACTATAAAGTGGGTGCATTACAGGTTGGGAGACTGTACTCAAAGAGTAGGTATCAATGGTTTGCTGTCACACTGGGAGGACACATCTAGTGGGGTCCCATAGGGCTCAGTCCTGGGTCTGGTACTATTCAATATTTTCATTAATATATTGGATAATGGAGTAGAGAGTATGCTTATAAAATTTGCAGATGACACAGCTGGGAGGGGTTGCAAGAACTTTGGAGGATGGGTTTAAAACTCAAAATGACCTTCGAGAATTGGTCTGAATTCAGCAAGATGAAATTCAACAATGACAAGTGCAAAGTACTTCACTTGGGAAGGAAAAAAATCAAATGCACAACTACAAAATGGGGGAATAACTGTCTGACTGCTGAAAAGGATCTGGAGGTTATGGTGGACCACACACTGAATGGAGTTGTCAATGTGATGCAGCTGCAAAAAAGGCCAATGTGATTCTGGGGTTAACAACAGGAATGTTATATGTTAGATACAGGAGGTAACTGTCCTGCTGTGTTCGGCACTGGTGAGATCCTACTGGAGTAGGGTGTCCAATTCTGGGCACCACAATTTAGGAAGGATGTGGACAAATGGGGAAGACTCCAGAGGGAAGCAACACAAATGAGAAAAGGTTTAGAAAACCTGACCTTTGAGGAAAGGTTAAAAAAAACTGGGCATATTCAGTCTTGAGAAAGAGGTCTACATGGCAACCTGATAAGTCTTCCAATATGTTAAGGGCTGTTATAAAGAGGATGATGATCAATTGTTCTCCATGTCCACTGAAGGTAGGGCAAATAGTAATGGTCTTAATCTGAAGCAAGGGAGATGTAGGTTAGATATTAGGAAAAACTTTCTAACTGTAAGCGAAGTTAAGCTCTGGAATAGGTTTTCAGAGAGGGGTGTGGAGTCACTGTCATTGGAAGCTTTTAAAAATAAGTTGGACAAATAATTAAGGATTGTCTGGGTTTACTCAGTTTTGCCAGAGTGCAAGGGGCTGGACTTGATGACTTCAAGATCCCTTCCAGCCCTACATTTCTGTGATACTGCGAGGGATGAACTGAGAATGGAGTGTATCTTCCAATGAATACAGAAAGGGCTAAATTGTGCTAGGTAGGTTCTGAATACAGGCAGTGCAGTGCCATCTTGCCCAGACAGGGTGAAGGGAGAGACTTTCCCTTCTTCACCTGCCCCGCATTGTGTGCCTGTGCATGTCCTCCATCCTTTAGGTGCCTCCCCTTTACCCCCAATTCCCTTCTTCCTTTGGGATACTCTCCTTGTAGAATCCTTACCCACCCTTCACACCCAAACAGTGGGCCAGTCAGCATCTATCCCCTTTACCCCAATCTACAGGTTCCATTTACAACCTTAATTATGAGCTTTTCCCAGATACCTTACAACAAAACCTTCATATGAAATATAACATTGTAAAGACTGCTCAATGGCAGTCTCAGGCAGTTCACCCATTTACTGTCCCAGGTGCCACTCCCTCAGTGGCTGGCAGGGGAACCCAGGCCCACGCCTTACTCTGGGTTCTGGCTCAAAGACACTCTAAACAGCAGCTGAGGTGTGGTTCCCTCCTTCACCTTGCTGCCTTTCCCTGAGCTTCTTCCTTACCTCCTGGCCCTCCCCACTCCTCTGGGTTTGCCAGCCTCTCAGCACCCTGCTCCCAGGGAGTAACATAGGCTACTTGTCTGTCTCTATAGCCCCCAAACACAACTCCCTCTTCCCAGGGAGTGAATGGGGATTACCTCCCTTAAGACTCTTCAGAATGAAACATAGCTATTCCTAGGTTGGTCCTTGGGGGCAGAGGGCCTTTTCCAGTCCACTCCTGTGTTAGAAGTAATTAAGCAACCCAGAGGTTTTCCTAGTCTGGATCACTCTGTGATGTCTCTCTTTGGGGGCTTTGCACTGTCATCCTGCTATTGCTGAAGTGCTTTCTGCTCAGATCCTGCTAGCAAACTGTGGGCAGCAATTGGACCACAAGGCCCCCAGTCCCTGGCTGTATGTAGTTGCCTGTTACAGCAGCATAATCTCTTTGGGCCAAACATGTAATCAGAGCATAGTGATCTTTGGCACTTTCTTTGAAAAAACCTTCTTCAAGTTGCTGCCCTTTAAGAGCCTGGGTTGGCTTCTGGCTTCGTGTCGCTGACAGGCTCAGTCAGTTTCTCTTTACAAGATCTCTTGCTTCAAAGTCCTTGAAAGTCTCGGCTGCTTCCTACAAATTCTGCACAGACCTGTATTCCGGTACAGCATCGGGCAGTCACAGCCTGCTCTGCATGGGCCTCTCCATCCAGCTGCAGCCTGCACAGCTTCCTGCTCTGCAGGCAGCTCTCCAGCTCCTGTGACAGCATGTTTGTCCTTGTGGCTCTCCTTTGAACAATAAAAACACCTTCCGTAGCTGGGTCTCCTTGAACACTGTTTGGGAAGGCTCACAAAAGTTCATTTACAACTTAATCTGACTATTGCAATTATACTGTAACAACCTGGCTGCGTATGTGCACCAGTAACTTTCAGCCGGAACTGGAGCTAATAGTCTGTGCTGTAAGCCCTCTACTTAGAATAGCTAATGGAGAGTCTCCTTTAACTAAAAGCAGTAGGGCCGGTGCTGTTAGTGCACCAATTTTATACCACTATTGCTCTGAAGTTATGAGGGACCCTAGTGTAGCTTCATGGATGTTACCATGCTTGGCTAGATGGCCAGGGATTTTTAAAATATATCTTAAATTAACTGAACATTATTCACATGACTTTTTGACTGTGAGTAGAAGACTCATATTTTGAGGAGCTCTTAGGCTCTTTGACTGCTCAAAAGGAGTTAGGGACTTAACCTCCATTAAAATCAATGCAGGTTAGTAGTCTATATAGAATTTAGGACCCTTACTCCAGTTGGTCCAACAAAAGATATTACCTCACCTACCGTGTCTTTCTAATATCCCGGGACCAACACAGGTACAACAACACTGCCAATAATTATTTTGAGCATTTAGCCCTTTCTCTCAAGAAAGGGACAGTATTTGTAATTCCATTATCACCTCTAAACTTATTCTTTTATATTTGCAGAGCCAAGCTGCACGACATGTGCAGAGTTTGCACAGTACAGTGGTCACCCTTAGGTTTCATTCTATTCTTAGACATATTATCAGATCCAGGGGTTAGATCTCAGAAGATGGCAGAATTTTTCAAAACAGAAAATAACATGTTATGTGTGAGCACTCCAGGCTCATTTTCTCAAAAAGTGGAATAAAAGTTATGAATATTAAAGATATAGATTGAATGGTTTTTAGAAGGACTTTAATGGAAGAGAGAAAATATAGTAATCTCGAATGGGATCGTAATTCTATCAGTATTAGGACAAAGGATTAGAGAAACGTTGAGGAGGAGCGAGAGATGCTGTGGAGTGTGCAATCAAAGGATGGGGTTAATAGATACAATAGCTGGCAATTTGGTAAATGGATGCCAAAATAAGAGCAAAAAGTTGAAAGAAGGAGAGTGGAACAGGGTCAGCTGGTTACATTATTTTTCTTGTTTTCCTAACAGTGTGCAAAAGCATCTAAATGAGTTAGGAGCCTAAGTCAATTTTTTACCAATTACATGACCTCCAATTCACAAAGGTCATTTATTAGGGTCAGCCATGGTTTCCATCTATCTCCTTGTTCTCCTGGCAGGTTGCTGAAATGTTCCTGGGCATATCTAGAGACGTCTGTGACTCTACATGAATTCACATTTTAAGAACAGAAACCCTTTGTGAGCAGGGAGTTTCTGTACATTTGCATCCAACAGGAAAATATTTCCAAAGCCCATGAATTTTTCTGTTCAAATATTTCAAGAATGAAGGGAGATTAGAATGACATTTAGCATGAAATCCTGGTCGCTGTTATCAAATTGAAGGTAAAAAGAGAATTGATTTCTAAAAACAATTCTGAATGTTGCCAACTGTTGTAATTTTACTGCAAGTCTTGTGATATTTGGTGTTTTACTTCAAGGCCCAGCTCCTGGAGTCATGAGAATTTCATCTTGCATTTGAAAAAAGAAATCAAGTTTCTAGCCCTCCTGGTTGCAGAATTAAACTTAAAAACATGAACCAAGATCACTCTAAAGCAACAGGAACCAGAAGGCAAATAATATATATCCATATATTTTTAAACCTTATAGCTTAATCCAATCTCAGGATTTTTTGGGGGTAGGGGCTGGTTTATGGTTCTTGAATGTTTGGAACTGGCAACACTGAAAGCTCTATGGTTGAGATTCACCCTGTACATGCTTAGGGCTCCACAGAAGGCCTATTGTCCACTTATGTGCTACTAACGTGCTATTTTGGATACTATGTGTTTTGTATCAGCCAACTCACTGAGTAGAACTCTCTTGACCTCTCCAAATTTGCAGCTTTCAATAGACAACATTACGCAGGTCTACATGAACAGTCACTGTTCGGCAAGCTGGAGTATAAGTCCTTAGTGCCACAGACAGTACATGGCATGCTGGAGCATTATAGATTTACACCACAGTCTACTGAGCAGTATGCTTTCATGTAGACTTGCCTCTAATTTTTGGAGACTGGAAAAAGTGTCACCCTGGTAGACTAGCAACGTATCGTAGTGATGGCTGACATCTATTTTCCATTTTGTGATAAGATTAGTTTAGATGGTGGTGCGTGAACGGCAGGTCCTTTATAGCTTAAGGTTAAATTGTTTCACAACAGTTATGCCCTTGGTAATATTATACTATACATACAATCTGGGCTGCTTGATTATGGCTTCATATCTAGAAACCAACTTTCTAGCACTATCCATTAGAGAATTAGCTAAATATCTTCTCCTGTATCATTGCCACAAATGCTCTGTAGATTCCCTGGAAAATGGAGGGGGAGAGAAGCAGCATTCAAGTCTTGCAGAGCACTAATGAGGCATCTACTGGCACAGTGTAATTATACTAACAGACACACTAACTCTAAGCTTCTAAAAAACCCCAAGATCCCAGTTTGGCACATTTCTAGTTTAGTGTTTGAAAATTGTAAATGAATAATAGGAATTTATATTGTTCTTTTAATCTCCAAAGTATTTTTGAACCAGCATTGACAACTACTGATGGCATTTAGAAAACCCAAGGGTCTGGTCCTCCATTGCCTTGCACCTTGTGTAGTCATTTACAAAGCAAGTGCAAAGTGAGTGTAAAACTACTACACTGTTTCCAAAGATTTGAGAAGTGAACATTACTCTGCTTCTGATCTATGTTGTCCCACCCCCCCCACCCCCCGCCTTGTTACTTTTAAGCTGAAGGTGGACTTGGGCAAGCCTGAACTTGCAAGTGACTTTCACAATGCCAGCTCCCAAAAGGTCACAAAATACCTTTACAACAGCTGTAAAGTTGTGGGAGAAGGAGCCTAGGAGTAAGTTAACCAGAAATCTCTTTGTGACAGATATTGCAACCGCATGTAGTATCTTTGGGGCAACCCACGAAGTTTATGTGTCACGGTGGGCCAGTGATTGTATGAATGTCTATGGAATAGAAAACGATCAATGGTTACTACAGCTCCATCAGGAACTAAAATAGTGGGAAGTGATTACATTGAATCACTCACATTATAAATACCTCCAGAGAAGGACCACCCCTGGAAAGGTTTGCATATTCTGGTTCAGACTGGGTTTCCAGAGACTAGGAAGACAAAGGGCTTTTGGCATAAAAAGGCTACATTTAAACTGACTCAGGGCCTTCTTTCTGATCCAGCAAATGGACAGGACCTTCTGTGCAAGGGTCCCTACCCTTGTGGAAGGGTTGGAAAAACTTTGGCCTACCAGACTGTTGGGTGATCTCCAGTAAGCTTTTAGCACGAATATAGGAACTTCTGTTGTCTTTATATGTTGTCTCTGTCAAGCTTTTTGCGTTAAGAATCAAGGTGCTTGCTTAGAAAGAGCTGTGTGGTAACTTGTAACTAGGGTGGCCAGAACACCAGAGATCCAGATACTTCCAGCAGGGTGGCACTCTCTGCATAATGGTACCCTCCATGAGGTGTGAGCTATGGTGCATGCAAGTTCACACCAGCTAGGGAGGAGCAGCGTGCTCTGATACCAGACAAAACCATATCCAGTACCGGATAGGGACAAAGGTTACCAAAACAGGACTGTCTGGTGAAGAACCAGGTGAATGGCCTGCCTGCTTGTAACTGCTGGCAGTACACTGTTCATAGCCCTTGGAGAAAGAAAGCAGCGCACAGGTGCTGGCCTCTAGGTAGACTAATTTGCTGGGATATCACAGTGGAAGGCAGAAAGAAAGGGAGTACTTGTGGCACCTTAGAGACTAACCAATTTATTTGAGCATAAGCTTTCGTGAGCTACAGCTCACTTCATCGGATGCAAGTGAAAGGCAGGTTGCTGTGCAGCCTTAAAACTTCCCAGGTCAGAAGGGAATGGGATACCCTACCCAGAGACACAGGTAATGGCTGGAGATCTGGGAGCTCCTGGAATGGACCACAGAGAGGGGGATACAGTGCAGTTATCCTGAAACTGCTAATTTTTGTTGGTTTTGATCAACTAATTGTTACCTGGTATGTTCAAGTATGTCTGTTAGAAAGGACTGGGAAGAAGAACAGGGAAGTTGCAATCAGTAATGGAAAGAATAAGGTAAATAATGGAAAGGAATGCAAGGAAAGGTTACAATCACTGTAACGAATTACTAGGGTTAACAACAAAATGTAAACACAGTTTTGGTATAAGATCTCTCTAATGCTTTCCAGAGGTCATAAAGCATTTTAAGTGGGGCAAGAAATAGCATAGCATAGCATTATGCTGGATCCCAAATGCCCACAACCTGATTCTTAAACTAGCAATTACCCAGGGCATGCCTGCTGCTCACAAACACTGATGATATCAGCTTTTGTTTGCCAGGAGATTGAGATTCCAAATACCATACCAGAATCTTTAATATGTTGAGCCATTTATATAAAAAACCAAGACATTCCACAACTTCTTCATAAACTTCAATGTGGAAGTCTTACTGCTCCATTGTCTTATGAACAATAGCATCAGAACAGCCAGCTCAGACAGCTGCATGCTTGATAACTCTAGTAAGAGACTTGAAAAGACAATTAAAGTGATGACTGCATAATCTTCAACACTGTGTATAAGTACCAGAAAAAAATTCCTTAATTTCTAAACTTCACCCAGTTAGAAAAAGTGGTTCAGTGCATGAATCTTCTCCCTTCCACAGCAGTGTCTCTTCTCTTCCTTTTTTGAGCACTGAGGATTTCTTCAATTAACTCTTCCTCAGACTCAAGGTCATATGTTATCTTTATTACTGATCACATGGATTAAAGTTGTATCTAGACGTCCCAGCTGAGATCAGGGCACCATTGTGGTAGCCTCTGTGCAAACACACAAGAAGAACCTTTGTGTGTTTGTACAGCACCTAGCACAAATGGTGCCCTGGTTTCAGCTGGGCCTTCTAGATGCTACTCCCTAAACAGCTTACGGTCTAAATAGACAAGGCAAAGTGGGGAAGGCACAAAGCAAAGTGACCTGCGCAAGGGCACACAGCAGCTAGCATGGAATAGAACCTACATTTTCTGACTCCCCATCCAGTGTGCTATCCTAGACCACACTGCCTCCCTCCCCAAATCTTCATCATTCCTGGTTTTATTTAGAGTTGGAAAGTACTGGTTTATTGTTATATATAGACAATACCTCATCCTGACTGCTGATTTGATTGCTCAGTAAAAAGAATAACTTCAGAATGGAACAATGTATCTCCAAACATTTTTATGTTTATATAAATCTAGTTAAGGCAATTACAGCTTGACCTGTAGGTAAATTTAAATCACTTCCGTGAGTCACTTGCTGTATGTCGTAATTTCTGTATCAACAGAATAGCACTCTTAAAAGAGTGTCACTCAGTCTATTTATAAACCCAGAACTGAAATCTGTCATAAACATGCTACAGTTCTTACTCTTAACTATGAGTTTACTATAGGTCAAATCCTGATCCCCTAGAGCAGCATGGTCCAGTGGACTGGGACTGCAGAGACCTGGGATGTATTCCTGGCTCTGCCACTCTACTGGTGTATGAACTTTGGCAAAACACTTCACATCTCTGTGCCTCTGTTTCCACTCCCACTCTCCCCCCACACCCATCTGTCTATATAAAAAGATTCCAGGATTGTCACCCTGTGTCACTCTGAAGCCTAGAATGTCTGTAGAGTCAGTGTGACATGATGGAAGCAGCTACAAGCATAGCTGAGAGCTCTCTTTGTTCAGAATATCACCAGGTTGAATCATCACAGGGTTTCATGGTCTGTTACCATCCAATTTTTAAGTTCTCTGCCATTTTGACATTACAGATTACACCTGTGCAGTGTGTAGCTACAATAAGCCTGTATGTCATGCGAAGAGTCCTAGACTTGTGATATCAGAAGTAACTCAACCAATCATGCCCTTATTCTATGGCTAATTTGCATGCAATTTCATTGGCTGTTT
Organism: Lepidochelys olivacea; assembly: GCF_965140295.1. Lineage (NCBI taxonomy): Eukaryota > Metazoa > Chordata > Testudines > Cheloniidae > Lepidochelys > Lepidochelys olivacea. The sequence continues at coordinate 99,724,463 of NC_140413.1, read as the reverse complement.
GAGGGGGACTGCATAGATCATAGATTACTTGGCCTAATTCTCACACCTGTGTGCCCACACAACTCAACTCTCCCAGCACACATCCCATCCCCCCACAAAAATCAACCTACACCTACACAAAAGAACACAACCAGCACACACACTAACTCCAAACTTCCCTCTGAAGCCTAGAATGTCTTGAGTGAAGTGATGGAAACAGCTACAAGCATGGTGAGGGCTCTTTTTGTTCATAATATCACCAGAATCAGTCTTCCCTGGGATTTGCAGTCTTACCATCCAATTTTTAATCTCTCAGACATTTTTGGCTTTTTTACATACATAACTTTATGAATTACACATATGTAACAGCACAGGCTTTCAGCTACTAGTCAATGAAATCTTTGGGCCAGTGATTATCTCTCTCCATGTGCGTGCACAGTGCCTAATGAAATGGGACCCCTGTCTTGATGGGGCTGCTCCCATAATATAAACAAAAAACAGCATTGAAGTCAGTTGCAAAATTCCTATTGATTTCAAGGACGCCAGAATTTAGATGTCCAGTACAGGCATTTTATTACTTACATGCTGTAGATGGATTTAGTCACATTTAATTTTTCTGTCATGTTGTACAAGTTAGCAGACTGGCGGATAGAAGGATGGACCAGTGGTTTGGGCACTAATTTAGTACTTGAGTAGACCTGAGTTCAATAACCTGCTCTTCCAGAGACATTTTTGGGTGACGGGCAAATCACTTAGCCTTCTCTGTGCCTCAGTTCCCCATCTGTAAAATGGGGATAATTGCACAGCCCTTCCTCGCAGGGGTGTTGAAAGGATAATTACATTAAAGATTGTGAGATGTTCAGATACTACAGTAATAAGGGTCTTGTGAGACTCTTAGACAGATACTGGTGTGCTGTTGAGTTTATCTGAAAGGCTAGCACTGCTCAAGAGGACGGGAAGATGATGCATATACACAAATCTCAAAATCATTTGTTTTCTACATCTATGTCAATACCACTCAGGCACCATTTTGTAAAGGCCGGGATCATATCCAGAGACTTTGAATCATGTCAATTATGTTTCTGTGAAATTCTTGCATCAGGAAAGTTGCTAATTATTACAATCAAAATCATAGTTAATCATATTTGACACTTATCCTGTTTATTTACATAAAATTCACCTAGTTTTATAGATTGCATTATTGATATCTATATATATCTATGTCTCTCTTTATATATTTTAACACTATAAATTGTGTTTAAATGCTGATAGCTCATACTTTCTGGTTATAAAAGATTCAGTGGAATTTAAAGGGCCAGATACAGGATTGTAAAACTGACTAAATGCTGTCATAGAAAACAAACATGATTGGTGAATTTTTGCTTCATCTTTATCTCACTGATAAACAATTACTAAAGTAAATAAGTGTTCCATGAAACATTCAGTCTGGTATGAGCAATAATTAGAGCCTGATCCAAAGCCCAGTGGAAGTCAGTGGAAGAGTCATTGACTTCAATGGTTCCAGCTCTTACTGAGCCAGATTAACGGGTTTAAACCAATTTGTCCACTGAACTCAGGTCAAATTCAGAAATTAATTAGATAGCCTCCATTTCTGTACATCACAAAACCATCACATCATTTAATTCTCTGTTCAGGAGAGGTGCAGGACTGGAATAACAGATGTTTAAAGCCGGAGGGTACAGCATTGACAGATTCCCTGTGTCGGAAAAACTTGAAGAGACTACTGATTATTATGCGGAACATGCCTGCTTTACTGTTACCTCATCCTCCTGCCTTCTCTGTCCCCATTTGTGTTTCATTCATCTTGTCCTGTTTTTAAAGGGACAGTCCCATAATTAAGCCCTCCTGCAGGTGTCCCGACTTTTTCTTAAAAATGAGCAAATTGTCCTGTATTTTCTGTCTCTCCCTCATCATTACTGGCGGGTCCTGCTGCTGGCCAGATCCCAGCTTGCTAGCCACCTGGCCAGCAGGGGTGTGTGTGTGGGGGTCCAGTGGCCGATGATGGGGGTGGATGTGCAAGGTTGGTGGCAGGGCAGAGCTGCAGCGCATGGGGCTGAACCACTCCCCATGACGGTCTGTCAGCACAGCCCCCTCCCCGCATCCCGGTCTGGACGGCACTGGCTGCACACTGTGAGCTCTGAAGAGATGAGCTCTGCAAAGACACAGGCCAGGTCATCCCTTTCTCCACTCCTCCTGCCCTTCAGCTGGAAGCAGCTCCTGTCCCTGCCCTCCTGCACAGTGCCGAAAGGCTGCTGCTGGCCACATTCTGGTGTGAACCCTGGCTGAAATCTGGAGAGGGAGATACGTGACCCTGCGTGCCCCGCCTCGTGTTGCCTCAAGAAGATGCGGCACCAGGTACCAGGTGGGGTGGGTCTATCCCAGGGACCCAGCCAGGCATGGAGGGCGGAGAGCGCCAGGCAGGGAGGGTCGGTCAGTCATTCCCCACCCCTCACCCCCACCCCCATGTGAGAGAGGTGTATGGGAATGTGCGTGTGTGTGACATCTCCCCGTGTGTGTGTGTGGGGGGGGTAGGGATGTGTGTGAACCCTAAAGCCTTAAAGATAGGAAAGTAAATAAAAAGAATCTGCAGTATTTCTTTTTAACAGGGGTTCAGTCATCTTGATGTTAATTTGAACATTTGTACTGCATAGTTCTGATTGATTGCTGTTGAACTCGCTTGAATATGAGTAATTTTACCAGGTGTCCCGTATTCAGCATAGGGAAATATGGTCACCCTATTCATAAACCTTGATTACAGGCTCAGGGACTGTCTTCTTTTTGCTGTTTCTAGCAATCTTCTGTTTACTACAGCATTCTTGCCTGGAGTCCCTAGGCTTAACTGCAGTATTACCAGTAATATACTATACTACTACGATGACGCCAGTCTACATTTCCTGGTTCAGACATATGCTATTAGTCTGTTGCTTTTATGACCATTAAAGGTGCTGAGAGAGATGAAGTAGGTGAGGTAATATCTTCTATTGGCCCAACACTTCAAACATTAAAAGTACTTGCATTTATATGTAAATACCATTAAAAAACATCCTCAAGATCCTCATTTGGTAGCTAGTACTAGGAAACTAGGAAAAAAACTATTTCCTCCAACAACTTTCTCCTAAAAAACCCACAATGCCCTGTTTTATAAAGCGGAAAAAATAAAACCCAAGAAAAAATAAAAACCAAATCCTTCAGTGAGCTGAATGAAACATAGAAATCCAGTAATATGACACCTTTTTTATTAACTGGTAATTCTCAATTACCTAGCTAACACTCAGTGTTTGTGCTTTGAATTCTGTTGATGCTAGATATGAACTACGGAGAAGGAGATGATTAAGAAACACTCAGGAAGAGTTTGATTTCAGACCAGTGTAATTCAGGAGTAATTTCACTGAAGTCAATGGAGCTCAATCAGTTCAGAACAGCTGTGAGATCAAAATAAAGGCCTCAAGAATTTGAAGGAAAAAAAGCAGCTGTTATGAGTGTATAAGACACTGACTAATGTTAAGGGTCATATTTATCTTACAGGCTGAGAAAGGCAAGCAGCCAAATGCCAAAGGAAAAGCCTGAGATAATATTTACACCCATTTCTTCTCACTTTAGCGTTTAGCATAGTTAATGTTTAACAATGCCAGTCTGAATCATCTGAATCAGTTTTCTTTTCGTGTAAATTGTGGCCTCCTAATTGTATAGAGGGCATGGTGAATATTATTATTATTACAAGAAGTGGTTTTTTTCCCCTGTGTTCCCCCAAAGAGCATGGCAGTGCTTGTCCCCATATCCTTGATAGTTCAAATAAATGAATACTTCTCCAGTTGGTGGGGAAAGAAGATTAGCTCTGTTAATAGATTGCAATGCAAATGTGCGTAAGCATATAGAACAATTATTTTATAGCTGGTGTCAAATTTTGTCCTCAGATAAGCAGGCGAAAGTCTCACGGACTACAGTGGGCACTGTGCCCATTTATCAGAGGGCAGAACTGAGCCCACAGATTGTATAATTTTAGATATGGTTATCACACTGTTCCCAATCAAGTTCTTTGAAGAGCAAAATATTTATTGTGACTGAAAGTAGATGTTGCTAGGGTTTGAATGGAGATGACGGTTAAAACTGTCTATATTCTTTCCTCTAAGTGAAGTGGTACTCTAAATAGATCCCTTGTTTTAAGATTACTTGGAAGTGATGATATTTTCTAGGACTGACTGAATTTTTTTCTGATGGAAAATAGGATTTTCAACTAAATGAAAGTTTTCCTGAAAAGTGGCTGCTTTCCTCAAATTTCTTTTGATGGAAAACTGAACACCCAGATATTTTTGATGTTTTGGTAAATTTTTAGACATTTTCTGGATTTTATTTTATATTTACTTACTTACTTACAAACAGAATTATTGTTGTTTTCATAGAAATTTTCTGATGAAGAAACCTCCATTTTCCAACTAGCTCTACTGTTCTCATAGTCAGGGCCCTACCAAATTCATGGTCCATTTTGGTCAACTTCACTGTCATAGGATTTTTAAAATCATAAATTTCATGATTTCAGCTATTTAAATCTGAAACTTCATGGTGTTTTAATTGTAGGGATCCTGACTCAAAAAGGAATTGTGAGGGGTTCGCAAGGTTATTGTAGGGGGGATTACGAGACTGCTGCCCTTCCTTCTGTGCTGCTACTGGCGGTGCCGCTGCCTTCAGAGCTGGGCAGCTGGGGAAATAAGGATGGTGTGGGATGGTATTGCCACCCTTACTTACTGTGCTACTGTTGGCAGGGTGCTGCCTTCAGAGCTGGGCATCTGGCCAACAGCTGCCGCTCTCTGGCCACCCAGCTCTGAAGGCAGCACAGAAGTAAGGGTGGCAATACCGCAACCTCCTTAAAATAACCTTGTGACCCCCTCCCTGCAGCTCCCTTTTGGGTCAGGACTCCCAATTTGAGAAATGCTGGTCTTCCCTGTGAAATTTGCATAGTATAGGGTAAAAGCACACAGAAGACCCGATTTCACAGGGAGAGACCAGATTTCATGGTCCGTGACATGTTTTTCATGGCCGTGAATTTGGTAGGGCCCTACTCATAGTGGAATGAGCTTAGTGCTTATCCAGGTGTGTTGTAGTCTGATTGATTTTAAGAAAGCAGTCCTCCAGAATGCTTTGGGCAGCTTCCTGACCTTGGGCATTTGCTACATTTTGACAATTTTTTTCCATCATCATTTTTTGCCAGAAAAAAGCTTTGCTGTGAGTATCGAATGAAATATTCTAAACACGTCTCTGACTCCACCCTTGTATACTTGCAGATGAGATTGGATTTCTGCCACTGATTTTTTTCTTTTACATTAAAAATACTTTTCTTATTTGTGCGTCTTCACACTGGACACGCAGAGACCAGGATGCCTGGAACTGGTACAGAAATTTGTACCCCGTGCACAAAAGAACCCAGCTCCAAAGGGGATTCTTCTGAAGCGATGCAGGTAGAGGGGAATTTTGGAGGTATGATGAGGGAGACGGCAGGACAAGACCAGATGATCTGTGTCTAGGCAGCTCTATCAGCCATCCTTCTCTGGAGCCTGCAGCATAGCTTGTTTTCCATAGTTCTGTTTCTCATAGTTTCTGGCACAGTTTGACTGATGTTTCTGCCTATTGCTCATGTGATGAATGTAACTGACCCCAAGAATTACAGGGTGTTGACTGTATTTTTAATACATGGCAAAAGTTCCTGGAGCCGTGGACAGAGAGGCTTTAGCGTTTTGTATAAACCTCAATAAATATCAGATGCAGGATTGTCATTGGCAGTGTGAAGTTCCTATACAGGGGACTTTATTTGTTTTAACAGTACGGTGAACACTTGAAAATGTAGCAGAGGATTGCAGACTGCTACAAAATGTTCAGTAGGGCCAGAGTCACCTTAGACCCCCAATAAGCTTTCAGGTCTGATTCCTTTTATCTATTTCTTCTGCTCACAGTGCCCCCTGAAGGTTACCTGGGCTCTGTTGGCCCAGTAGGAGGAGTGAGTTCCGAAAGAGAAGGGCCGCCACTGAATGCTTAGTTAGCAGCCACAGATGGTTAAAACTAAGGGACTCTTAGCTCAAATATTACCCTCACCTGCTGCTGCAGTTTGAGGACAGAAACTGTGTTTAAGATGGATTCAAACCACTAAGGGCTTTAGAGATCAAAGCTAGCACCTTGAGCTATACCAGGAAGGAAACAGGAAGCCAGTGCAGTTGCTTATGAGCCCAGTATCTTCCCGATGCTGACCCTGCTAGGCAGGTGCACAGCTGCATCAGCTTTAGCTTCTGAGTGCTTTTCAAGTGTAGCCCCGTGAACATCTCATTATAGCAATAGATCAAGAAGTCACAAGAGGATGGATCACAATGGCAAGATCCAGACCCATGACAAAGGTCACAGATGTCTAACCAGACACATGAAAGGTGCATTTATAGGGATATCCTTTCCCCAAAATCCTCCAACTACCTGCTACTGAATCTACTCATTATAGCTATGAGACATCTGTGATCCTGGAGGTACATGTAACTGATCATAAACTAACAATGCATTGCAACAGCCTCAAGTTTAATACCGCTCTTTTTTTTGCCTTGCAGAAGTCAACCTCGGGACACTAATGTCCTGTACCTTGTGTGGACAGGTAGCAACTTGCAAACCCTTAAGCTCCCCGTCATGCAATTTCTTGCTCCAGCCAAAAGTATTCATCTTTACAGGCAGGCCAGTCAAATCACATTGCTTACCTCTAGTTCCTGAGCATTCAGTCCAAAGAGGGGAACAGAAGGGTAGTGGTGGGTATATTGGGTGGGGATTAATTGTCATTAATTAGTTTATACCTTGAGCATGGGAAGGGGAGGATAACACTTCTATAGTGAGTGCTTTTCATCCTCAAAAGTACTAAGGCTACGGAGGCAAAGTCCACAAATAGCCTGCATTTCTTATCAGACACTCAAGCACTTTCAAAAGCATAATTTGCAAAGGCACATATGGTATAAAAGAAATCATGAATTGGACACACATACTTGTAGGACTTCTAAAGTTGTTCTGAAACCCTTGTATAACCCAATTCATCTGTATTTCCTTCCTGAAATTGTGTATCAGTTTGTTGGCTGATTAGTGTATTCAACTGGCAGGAAGGATTACCTGTAACTTGAATGACATAGTAATGAACTTTGCACGTGTAGGATGAAATCTTTGCTGAAGTCAATAGGAGTTTTGCCATTGGCTTTATGGGGCCAGGATTTCACTCTTACTATTAAGCAAATATAGAGGTAGCAGCTCACTAAGTGTAACATTTTAGTCAGCTGTTTTCCCTTTCTCCTTTGCTACCACTTAAAATGTAAACGATTTCTGCACTTTCCAAAAATTGTTAATTATAGTTCTGAACAATTGTTTACTGGACTGTACCAAAATCTAGGACTGTACTAGCAAACTATATAGGAAGGGTGCGTTTAAAAGTAGTGAAGAAACAAACTAGAAAGAGACAAGAAACAAAAGCTAAATATGTTTCTTAGACTCATCATGAGGGCTACTTTTGCAAACTGTAACAACCTTAACTATAGTGGTGTTAACTCCCCCTGACCCCACGAAAACCACACACACTATCATTAAGATCATAGAAATTGTTCATAGCTTTAAACAATAAAGGAAGCAGGAAGGCAAAGGAAAAGCATGTGGATGAATGGCAAGGCAAAAGAGTTTATTCAAGCAAAAAATGCACCCTTCAAAAATTTTTCACCACAGATAGTGATCCTGAGGAAGATAGCTATCCCAAAGCTTGTCATTGAAGGTAATAAAGAAGAGGCACTGTCAGGGATTGAGGAGTTAAAGGAGACATACTTCCCAAGAACAAACTGATAATTCAGTGGGGGAGCAAGATCAAACCCTTAAAATCCAATCTCAGTGGAGCCAGGTGGTATCAATCAAGGAATACTGAAAGAATTAAAGAGAGTGGTTGAGCTGTTAAAAAAAGAAAAGAAATGTACTCTCCACTACAGTAATTAATTTTAATGAGGGTAGTCTCTATTGTACTGATAGATATTTTGAAAAAGATGCTTGGTTGATCTTGGAAATCACATATTTTGTGAACTTTAGTTCAATACCAGGTACATTAGTGGAAACCATAATTAAAGACGGTTATACAATAGACAGAAGAGCGTGATAGGATATTTACAAACAGCACAGCTACCGTAAAGGAAAATCATGCCTTTCTAAGCTATAATTGATGTGGACTTTTATAGAAGATATGACAAAGCTCATCAGAACCTATTAAGAAAGCAGTCATCCAGTGAGAAGCAAACTTTTGTCTTGATTAGAAACTTGTGAATAGATGGAAAACAGGGTAGGAATATATTGTCAATTTTCAACAGGGAAGGAGGTTAATGGTAAGGTATCCCACGGAATCGTACTAAGACTGTATTATTTAATATGTATTACTTATCTGAAAAATGAGGATCAGGAGGACAACAGAAGTGGTAAAATTTGCAAATGACCATTATTTAGGTCACCCAGAGAGAAGCCTGCAAGGAACTTAGAATATCAGGGCTGGAAGGGACCTCAGGAGGTCATCTAGTTCAACCCCCTACTTTTCAAAGCAGGACCAATCCCTAATTTTTGCCCCAGATCCCTAAATGGGGCCCCCTCAAGGATTGAACTCACAACCTTGGGTTTAGCAGGCTAATGCTGAAACCACTGAGCTATCACTCCCCCTTCAGAGGGCCCTCACTAAGCTAGCTGAGAGAACATTATGATGGCAGATGAAATTCAATATGGACAGTCCAGAACAGAATCAGGGGGAAATTTCTATCTACTGCATCAAGTCCTCAACTTTCTACAAACCCTTGGAGATATCCCATTCAAGTACTGACCCAGCCTGTTCCTATTTTATCTTTGAAGATCTGGCTTCATTACAGCATAAAGTGATTTGGCTGTTACATTCATTCTGAATGTGTTAATTGGAAATATTTGGATATTTCTCCCAATAAGGCAATGGGGGAAAAAAAAGCAGTTATGCTTTTGAAACTTCTTTTTTAAAATTTAAGTTTACATATGGGAGATAAAGTTCATGCTGCTCTCTTAATGCAATCAAAAAGCAGAGATTTACATATCCGGATGCTATCTAGCTGGCTCATTAGAGGCAAACAATACTTCCCACTGAACTCAGCTGCAGCCATTCAGAATGAACACGTTACTCCTATAATTCACAAAGCAAACTTCATGTTTTGAGAAGATAAACAACAGAAATTTAGTTCTTTGTAGCAGTGTTATTTTCAGCCAGGCCTTAAGCCAAAAATTTAGTTTTATATAATAGCAGAAATTTTACTACTTGAACATTTTTATGGAGAAACAGATGTTGCTTTGTGACAGAGAAACCCAGTCTGCAAAATGAGCAGCGTGTCTTGTATAACCCTTCCCCCCCCCAACACACTGCAGCTTTGTCAGAATGGGATATATTTATATAATAACTTGATTCTGTCCATTTTAGGGTTTGTCAAAACTGCAGGTTACTGTGCGGCAAGCCAGGGTGTGAATCTGCAGCGCACCAGGTTGCTGTGTGGCAACGTCCATGTGGACTCTGTTACTGCTCACAGGAAGTCCCAGAGTGTGGCTTAGCACTACTTGAAAATGTCCACATAGGACGTTACTGCATGGCAAGCTGGTGCTTGGCAAGCCCATAGTTTCTAACCACCTCATAATCTTTAATGTGTTTATCCTCAACACTGAGGTAGGAAAGTACTGTTATCCCCATTTTACAGGCAGATAACTGGGGCACAGAGAGACAGTGGACTCATCCTCACTGCAGCATTCGCTTGAATTATCTACGCTGGTTAACTCCTCTTGAGTTAGGCTAGTTCGAGTGTGAGTAACCACGCTGCAAAACGCCACTTGGGCTGCCCACAATGATTGGGACAGTGGCATAGAGTAGCGAAGTCCCAACTTCATTACTAGCTCCAGCATCAGCAGCACTCGCACTTTAACCCACATCCACGGATGGGCCAGCTCGCTCACAGTTTACAAAGCCACTTAACTTAAGCTAGTGATTTGTGTGTGCAGAGGGGAGTCAGGTTAGGGGCAACATTCGAGTTATGCCACAAGCTAACACTGCAAGGTCACGCTAAGTCTGTGGCAGAGCAGAGGCTTGAGCCCAGATCTCCAAAGTTCCAGACTAGCACACGAACTAACTAACTACCTACCAGTCCATCTTTCCTCTGTGATTGCAGATCCTTCAATAAAGTTGCTCAGGGTCTAGTTCAAAGGAAGTACTATGTTTACGGAAATAACTGTTCAGGACAGCAGATTAGCATGTTACTTGCATGGGAAAACCTGGCTTAGTGTACATTGTCAGTAGCAAAATTTATATTTTAGATTATTCACAAATTTCAACATGTATTAATGTGAAAACTCCCCTCCCTTTCGGCCAGAACAGTTGTATTAGGCCATGAACCTTGCCTCTTCTGAATGTTATTGAGGACAAGTAGTCAATATCTTCATCAGTAGGAGCTGTATAGGTAATACCTTATGCACAATTTGAATACCAAGCACTTCCTCATTTAATTATCAAGCAGCTTCTTTTTCAGCATAAATCACCCTTGGGAATTTGTTCATATTTTAGAAGTTTATCTTTAAATGCAGACACTCATGGACAGAGATGCAATTCATAATGGAGCTGGAGAAGAAATGATTGCTAGTTACTGGAAAAATATCTCCTGTTATTGAACATCAGTGGAGCTAAATTTGGGATATTGTTAAAACCAGTGAAACTTTTAATAAAACTCAGATTAATTTCAGAGAACATGGAATCCATTCTCTCCCCCACCCCCAATACTTGGACTCCATGAAAATGCTCTGGTGGGCTTCCAGATTTAGAGATGTGCATAGTGGAGATGTTAATTTAAAACATACCAGACAAAGTGTAATTAGTGACTTGTAGTGCATTTCAATGTTCAAGTTTGGTTTTATATCTTTGTCAGTTAATACTGACTATCTGTATTGATATCACTATATCTTGCACTCTGAATTATTTACTGAAGATTAATTTGTTTGTGTATTCTTATAGCCGCAGATCTGGCCAGTATACAATGAACCATGAGAACTCTAAGAAGTCCACAGAGAGGCCACAATTTGACCGCTCAAGTTCCCAGGATTCCGTGGATGAGTTGTCTATGGATGACTATTGGAAAGAACTTGAAAACATCCATGAAACCAGCGAAAATAATCATAAAGAGCAAGAAGTGGTTGTGGTGAAAGAGCCTGATGGTAACATTTTGATGAACGATTATTTTAGTGACCACTGATTTTGAGTACCCAGTTTTGAGACACCTTAGGATTCATTTTCAGAGGTGCTGAGGACCCAACAACTCCAAATGAATCAATAAGAGCTCCCCAGCACCTCTACAAATCAGGCCTTGGGTGCCTTAAATTGGACACCCAAAAATGAGGTACCCCAAATTTGTGGCTGCTTTAAAAAAAAAATCTGTCCTTAAAGAGTTATGCCAGAGTAGCTAAAATAAGTTTTATTTTCCTTAAAAGGTATTCCCAGATATTCTCTATTTTCAAATTATACTAGTTTAGGATTTATAGACAGATTATATTCTTGTGCTTAGGAAGAAAAGGATTTGTTAATACAATTAGTAATTACAATAGGTACGATAAAATTGCATAATGGGCATACAATCTCATGCTTCAGAACAGAAGCCAACCACTGACTACCTGGGTTTAGGAAGCAACAACTCCTACAGTTGTGACATGGTATAATCTGTTATGGGGGGTTTAGACCTTCCTGTGAAAAATCAGGTACCCGTCCCTGTCAGAGACAGGATTTTGGACGAGGTGAATCCAATATGGCAACCGCTGACTTTTCCGATAAAGATCCAAAGCCCTGAATACCAGAATGTAAAAGTAATCTAAATTTAAAGGAAGCATTTATTTTCAACAATATGGTGTGCGCTTCCCCCAAAGATACAAAATTGTTAGGAAACTCCCCCTCCCCCCAAATTCTGAAAATGGTAAATTAAAGTTTTGGGGTGGGATTTTCAAAGATGATCAATGAGTTAGTAGCACAAATCTCATAGGCTTTCAGGGGGCCTCGTGCTCATACTAGCCCCCATAGGCACTTTTACCTGAGGGTGGGATTTCAGAAGAAGGTAACAAACTACGCTACAGATTCCTTGTTTCTAGTCCTTACTCCAAATTCTGAACTTCCTGCTGGGGGAAAACTCCAAGTCAATGGGGAGTTTTGTCCAAGTAAGAAGTTCAGGCTATTGCCCCAATGCAGTAACAAATTTGTAATACAGACTCTACCGCTGTTCAGTGAGAGCTCTACTCTTTCACTTGTCCATGAATACAAAGATGCTCACCAGGGTTTAAGAGACAGTAGGCTACAATGAATATAAATATGAAAGATTATGTGCCAGATTAATCTCTCAGATAAACTGATGTTAATCCAGGGCTACTCCATTGATTTAACTGAGATGAGAATCCAGCTCTACATACTTAATGACCATTAAACACTTGAGGGCAACATCAAAGGTCAGTACAATCCACTCCACATCAGTACAGGGTTTGGTAGCAATTTTTAAACAAGCACGATTATGTAAAAATGTGTTTGAAGAGTACAGTTTATATTACACTCTTGGTCAATCACAATAATTAACAGATGCCTTCTGCCTTTCTGCAATGAATGGTCAATAAAAGATACATCATCAGCTAGAAACAACAAAGCAGTGATCATCTTACTGCATATCAGTACAGATTAGAGACGGCATCAGTATAGATAATTAAAAATTGCATTAAAATTGCCTATTAGATTGAATAAGCCCTGATCAAATTGAACTAGATCACACTAGTGAAAAGCTATAGGAATTAATGTACTAAAAAAACAACAAGGCACACAAATTTAAGTTAATGGTATAAAAAGATTGAGTACTAAACTATAAATAAAGTGGTTCTGATTAAAGGCTTTCAAGCTTCCTCCCACCCACCCCCTCCACTGGAATAGGGACAGCTGGCAGAGAAAGAGATCTTAACTGCTTAGTTAGAAGTTGAAACAGTGAAGAGCAGTAAGGATCACGTTTGTAAATGGCATATGAAGGATTAATCCATAGAAATTAATTAGCATGTTACAAGGTAGATGGTTATAAGTACCTCAGCAGAAGGTGCTATAGACTGTTCTAAACCACCTGTTGACTTGTCAAACTCTATCACAATCCACAGTAACATAATTTTTTTAGAGCGTTAATCACGTATTAACTGTTTAGACACCATAAGAGTCCCCTTAATATAATGTGTGACCATGCTAAGAATTGCACTCCACTTGCAGATACTCCTGGACCTTTTCCTGTAGGTTCACACAGACTACACGGTGTGGCTTTAACCCACTGTGCTCAGCTACAGAGCTCAGACCCAAAAATCTAGCATTCATGTCCTTTGATTTTTCTCTTCTCTCCTGGCACAGAGGGAGAATTGGAAGAAGAGTGGTTAAAGGAAGCTGGGCTGTCAAACCTTTTTAGTGAGAGCACAGGAGATTCCCTAGACAGCATGGTGTTTCTGTCCACATTGACGCGAACTCAGACAGCAGCAGTACAGAAGCGAGTGGAGACTGTCTCACAAACCCTGAGGAAAAAAAACAAGCCGTACCATGTTCCTGACGTCAGAGATATCTTCAGGCAACAAAGTGATTCAAAGGAAAAAGTAAGCTCCTTAGTGTGGTTTGGCTTTGTTCTACTTTGCTGAAACCCTGGCTGGCCTTTTCAGAAGGGTTCAGTACTGGCCTAACTCTGCTCCCTAAAGTCAATAGTAAAACTCCCACTGACTTCAGTGGCAGCAAAGTTAGGCCAATGCTGAATACATTTAGCATGTAGAGTGGAGTTTTCAAAAGCAAATATTAAACATAAAAAGGAAGAGCTATTCTTCCCTACACAGGAGTAAGCCACACATGGAAGAAGAAACTTGGATTCAGTATAGGGAGTTGCCTGGTAATTTTTCTGTTGTGTGGGTTGGGGTTTGACCTCTTTTCCCTTCCAGCCCCCCAAAGCAGCAGCTAGGCATTCAGCCGGGAGAAGATACTGATCTGATGGTGGCGCAGGGCCATCCACATGGAGGCCTTGTTCCTTGACATTCGCTTTGTGGCCACTTACCCTCATTTTTGTTCCTGAGCATTGCACTTCAAGTGGTGGCAGCGAGGTGGAGAAACTGAGACCAGTTGATTTCCTCCCACACTTGACCCATCCCTTCTAACACCGTGGAACTAAAATTCTCCAGAGGAAGTTTGTAAGCTACATGCTGCAGAGACAGAACTTCTCCTTCACCAAGATCTGGCTCCCTTCTGCATATGGATGGGGAGGGGAATATGGGACTTGGGACCGTTAATTCTGCAAAACATTCTGGGGCCCATTTTGTAGGAAACAGGTTATACCAAAGAGTGAAGTTGTGTTATACATTGTTATACCGTTAGATCGCAGAGGCGGGATAAAATGCAGTTTAGAGCAGTGTCATTTCACTCTTAACTGTGTTAATTCAGCATGAAAAAGGACATTCAGGTTCTTGTATTCAAGCCATAAATTATGCAGCACAAACGAGTACCTGTAATCTTGCAGCATGTACCAAAGAGAAGGTTCTAAACAGGAAAAAAAAGAAAAATCTTCCTACACTGTCCCTTCCATGCCACAAAACAGGAGTGAAGCCTCTCTGCTGCTGATACTCCAACCTAATACAGCCTCTGCCTATTTTCTGTATCCCTCCTCTACCAACAGGAAAGAGGTAGGACAGGAAAAAAGCTATCGAGTCATGGATCCTTCCCTGCCATCCTTCCCTGCCATGTCCCCAAAGAGCAGCTGTGTGACTGCACAGAGTCCTCTGGAGCTATGCTCTTTGTGCATTGGGATTGCATATACCCTGCAAAAGCTCCCCGCCTCCTGCTCTGCCCCGCCCCAGGCTGTGGAACAGCCGTAGATCTGGCGCTCTCTGCACTCACAGAGGTGGGAGTAGGATTTGCCTTTCAGGATCTAGGATTTTAAAACAAAATGAACCTGACTTGTTTTTCCACCAAAATTTTGCAGTTCACCCTTATTCTCCCCAAGTCTTGGGCTGTACAGAACTTATCTAAAATGCCAGGCAAGAGCCAGATCACTAAATATCTAGTTAACATTCTGGGCTGTGCAGGGAGTTAATGAAACTTTAATATGGAAATAAGAAACTGTCTGGACCATGCGTATGAGGATTTCCTGGCAAATACTGTATCCATAATAATCTTAGACATAAACAAGCAATGGAACTTCAGAAGTTTTGTTTGTTTATAAACGCAGGGCTGGATTGTAGTTGGTCCTGCAAGGCTGCACTATGGGAGCAAAAATGGCAGAAGTGGCCTTTGTCCTCCCTCCCTTCTTGTCCCTTTGTGGCGTGGACCAGCTATACAGTTGCTGGGAATGCAAGCAGTATGCACAGCTAACATCGCTAGCCTCCCCCGACAAGGACTGGGATGGCAGCAGGGCCAGATCTGTCTTGGACCCATCAAATCACAGGAGGGAGTGCATGCTACATTCTGCACCAGGGCGACAGGGCTTCTGCTGCAGCTTGTGCTTTTGGGCTGAGTCAATCAGAATTCCTCCTGGGAGCTCCCACCGAAATATTATAATAATAATAATACCTAGTTCCTATATAATGCTTTTCACCCGTACAACTCAAAGCACTTTACAAAGGAGGTCAGTGTCATATGCCTCTTTTACAGATAAAGAAACAGAGCCACTGTGAGGTTGAAGTGACTTGCACAAGGTCACACAGCAGGCCAGTGGCGGAGCCAGGAATTGACCTCAGCTCTCCTGAGTCCCAGTTCTGTGGTTATATTACATATAATCTCCCCCTCTACAGCCCCGCCAGCGCAGACTGTGGCTTTAATTCACATTTTAGCCTTTCCCATTCATTTTGCATATTATGGTGGAGCTGTAGTGACATCTGAACTAAGTTTGTGTCTAATTGTGTTTTTGGTCAAGGGACTTAATTTCCTATGTCCCATGTCTGTGATTAAGAGGCTCTTATCAAACACCCCAGTCCCACAACTGACAGTGCATGGGTGGACTGCTACACCCCCAGGGAGTTCCATTGACTTCAGAGGGGCTCTCCTTGGTTGCAAGTCTACCACTCACAAGATCAGGGCCAAAGGAGTTGCTTACATTCTGTTGTTTGGTGTAATAAGCTATTGGTATTTGAGCTTAGAGATGACTTGGTTTCTCTTTGCTTTTTTAGGTCTCTGATGAGAGTGAGCCCTCATCTGTGACAGCAAGAGAGAATAAAAATGAAGCTCAAGATGAAGTGAAAGATGGTAATGCTGAGCAGCTCCTCTGCTCTTTTTTTCTGTTCCATAGTGTCTTAGCTTCACGGCATACTGAAGAACAGGTCCACATTTTCAGTAACATTTCAGAGAAAAAAAGCCACTGGATAAACTGTATGAATATAGCTGTGGACCACATCTTTCCAAGTTTGTAACATTTTAAAATGCATTTATAGATGGTGTCCTTTGAAAAGTCTGGTAAATCTTGTGATAATTTTACAGCAGAATGCTTTGATAAAGGTCCGCACCAATGGCTCATTCTTAGCTCTTCATTTTTATCCCTTTGGTTGTCTCTCTTCTGCACTTTCAACACAAGAAACAAGAGCTGTGGAAAAGCTCATCAGTAAATATGAGAGAGCAAGAGCAAAAGAAGTAAGAAAAATGTAAGGATTTGCTATATATTTAGGGCTCAAAGTGAGAGAAAATATCAGTGTTTAATTAGTTGACTATATTCATGGAGAGAACAGAAAGTAGGGGGAGTTCTTTGCCTTTAGGGGTAGGTTCTGCCGTGCCCTATCCAGTTGAACAACAGGGTGAGGTACAGAGAGGGCATAAAGACCAGCCCACATAGGGGCAGGGCCTAATTGCAGCCCTTTGATGAAATCTTGGCCTTCCTAAAATCAATGGCAAAACTCCCACTGATTTCAGTGAATCCAGATTTCACCCCTTGTGCTTGACAGTAGCTCTCCAGCCCCCTGTAGTAAGGGGTTGTGGCTGGTTTGCATCTCCTATGTCTCCTGGAGCTCCTGTTGGGGCTATGCAGCTGCTCACCACTTGCAACAGTACTCTGAACCATAAAGGTACAATCAAGTCGTAGTTCCAGCCACTCAAGTCCTGAATTTGGCCTAAATACTTCTATTATTTTTCTAGAGACTTACTCTTTCCTTTAAAAAAAACCCGACAAGTGACTGGAGGGCATCTAGATATTATACTGGACACTTTGTAGATACATATACAGGAAGACTGATTAACCACCTCCAAATTTTAGAATGTGTATCCAAAGTATTTTGGAGAAATAGCTAACAGAGGGTTAAAAACAGGAAAGATGAATAACAAAACATACACAATGTAAAAAGAGAGGAGAAGGAGAGAGAGGTAGAAATGAGCCCCCCACAGTTCTTGTGTTTCCAGAAGCATTATTAATCTTACCCTTTCCTGCTTTCAGCAAACCTTTCAGTGGTAAGAACTGTGAACAAGTGGGAGAGCTGCCAAAATGCTGGGTCAGCACAAGGGAAGGAAGAGAAGCCTGGTGCTTGTGTCAATAAACTACACTAAAATTTGGAGCTGGAAAATTACCAAGCAATTATTGCAGAGTTTTATCACATCTGGTGATTTTTTTCCAGTGGCCTGATGAACCCTTTAGAAATGGGAAATTCTGAAAGGCAAATTCCATATGTTAGCTCTCCCTAGCGCAGATTGCGATGGGCAAGGCAAATGTAGCCTACTTACATCCTAATACACTTCTGCTTTTGCCAGCATGCTAAAGTGGGCTCTGCTCTTGAGATTAGAACAAGAAGAAAATCAGTTCATTTTTGCAGGAAAGCCATCCAACTTGAGCTGCATTAAAATCTGCTGCACCTGTTTCAGGACTGTCATGATCCCTTTCTTCTAGAATAATGAGCTAATTGGTGTAATGTAAACAGTGATTGGCTTTAAAGGCAATAAATAAACATTGTCGGAGTTTCAAAGACACCAAATACCTATGAAATCTAAATCCAGAGGCATTATTGTAAAGTTAAAATGCTTTTACCAGTTTTACCTGAAAAATGCACTAGTATCATTTGTTATAATAGATTTTTACTTTTTTTAGAAATTTAAATCATAGTGATGCCTCTGTTTTCTACATTCCATATTTTTAAACTTGTTAATGGCTGTGAAATCTATGGTTTGTCATATTCTGAAAGTGATGATTGCTCCTAGTTAGGTGTCTGAAGCGTCCATTTCTCAAGAGCATCTGACTGAAGTGCCAAATTGAGGATGGTGATGCTATAATAATACCTCGCTTTTTTTTATCAGCAGATCTCAAAGTGTTTTACAGAAATGTTCATAGGATCTCTAGCCCCATTTTACAGAAGGGGAAATGAGACAAGATCAGTAGCAGATCCGGGACTAGAACTGAGGTCTCTTGAGTCCCATGGTCTGTCCACTAGGCCACACTGCCTACTACT
The DNA here is from genome assembly GCF_965140295.1 of Lepidochelys olivacea. Lineage (NCBI taxonomy): Eukaryota > Metazoa > Chordata > Testudines > Cheloniidae > Lepidochelys > Lepidochelys olivacea. Next base: position 99,705,989 of record NC_140413.1, on the reverse strand, counting down.
GTTATTGATAATTATACTGAAAATTCCATGGAGCATGTGAACTCAGATTCCTTGAGCCTGTTCCCGTCCCTTTTTTTCTTCTACCCTAACCTAAACTCTTCCTTGGTTGAACAGATGTCAGCAAACTCAGGAAATAATGTGAAAGGTTCCCCATTGTTCACATTTTTTGTTCTTTCCTGACTGGCCCAATCCAGGGGGGACAGTTCAGTCTAGTCAATTAGTCCTAGTATGTTTAGTATCCATGGGGAGGTTCATTTATTTGGATTTCTTGAAACCTCTATCTCCATGGCTTGTGTGTGTATATCTACAAAACAAAAATAAAATCCAAAGGACACTCATTGAGCTGCCAAACATCATTTGCCAGGCTACCTGCTATATGCCTAACAGAAATTACAATAATCTCACAGATTTAACCATCCACAACCCTCACTCCTTTATCAAAATCCCCCCAAAAAAATCACAGCATGCCCTGAAGGTAAATAGATGCAGTGCTCTTTAGATGATCATGTAAAGGAGCTCAGGTAAGAGTTAAGGATAGTGAGAACATGTGCTGCTTCCTCAGGAAAAGATATTCTAAGAAAAAAACATAAACAAACTGAGAACTCATCACTCAGAGTAGCAACAGCCAAGACAAAATGACTAATGTAGGGCTGCAGCTGGTTATCTCTTCCAGATTCAAAGGGCCAGCTTCCAGGGTAAGCATGCTGAGTAAGATGCTTTTAGAAGGGTAAACCCAAAGCATAATGAGCAGGCAGTTAGAAAACAGAGGTCGCTAAGGGACTTTCATCTAAGACCTAGAGGGACTAGAGCTTAGTTGAAAGACACTCTGAAATTTCCAGGATTGGGGCCAGATCCTCAGCTGGTGTAAATTGGCAAAGCTCCAATGATTTTAGTAAAACTGTGCTCATAAATAGCTTTTGGAAATATGGCCTTGGAGTGTCTCGTGCCTGATCCAACACTCACTGACAGATATCCATTGGCTTTAAAGGGAGTTAGACTGAGTCCGAAGCAAGCTGGGCATGTCTTTCTCTTGTTTTCTGATTATGCAGTATGGTTATAACAAATTCCCACATGCCTTGTGGACATCAGTTGACTCCTTTGCTTGAAGTTTACCATCACTTAGCCAAAAGAAACCTACAGGCGCTTTTCCTGCCACTATCCCATCACCAACTTCTACCTTTCTTTCCTGGGTGACTCTTAGCCTGAGAACCCGCCCCCCCCGCCCCGAGTATGACTGCATCACTAGCACACAGGGGTAGAGATGCTACGTGGATGTAACCTATACAGGTTAAAAACAACTTCCCCTGGAAACTAATATGCAGACAGCGCAGACTGTGGACCAGTGGCGTAGCGTGCTCCCTCTGGGCCCGTTCATGGTTGCCCTGCAAGCCCGCTGTGTCAACACAAAGGGGCTACAAAGCAACCCCCAGGGTATATTCCCAGGTGAAGAATGCCCCACTCCACAGGTGCCCCTTGGGCAGGAGGTGTTTCAGGGCAGGCAAGAGGTGGGGCATGGATTGGGGTAGGAGGGGCATGCTCCTGTGCCCCACCTATTTCCTGGCTTCTTTAAAGTTCACAGAGACCATTAAAACTGGGGCAAAATTCATGGCAGGCTTCAGGGTGAAACTGGCCTTGAGGACCCCAAAATCATGGCGATGCAAGCCACCTCCTTCAGGCTCTGCACCAGCCCTAGCCTCAGGGTAAGAGGGGGATTCAGCCCTCTGTGAAGCATGTCCACTGTGAGACACTTGAGGCCAGCAGCATTTATAAATTCTTCCTGGCTGGCCCCAGGAATGCGGATGTCAGTCAGGAAAGAATGAGGCATGGTTGGGAGTGGGAGAGAATGGTTCTCCTTAAATGGAGACTGCCCCGTACATCTGTCCAGGAAGGAGCATGGATGCCCACAAAATGCCCTAGTGATTCCCAGAAGTTCCTAATCCCCCTTTCAGCACTGAGGTGGAAGAGGGGGAATGATGGAAATGTGAAAGATGTTTGTTTGCTAGTTTCAGCTTAATGCACACATTAGTACAACATTTGTTTCCCTAACTTTTCATAAATATAGTCTACTGTATTTGAGCCTGTTCTGCTCCCACAGGAGACTGTGGCAAAGCTCCCATTGTCTTCAGTGGAATCAGGATCATAGAGTATCAGGGTTGGAAGGGACCTCAGGAGGTCATCTAGTCCAACCCCCTGCTCAAAGCAGGACCAATCCCCAACATTCAGGCTCCAAACATTCCGTGTAGTAGTTTTCCTATTCCAAATTGAGAGAAAAATCACCCCAAACCCAAAATACGGTCTATTTCTGCCTCAGTTACATAAGTCATTGAAGTCAGTGGCAGTAGTACCCTTGTAACTGAAGGAAAAATTGAATCTCGTTAAAGGTAACTTAAAGGAAAAAATGGAGCTGTGTCCTTATTTGCTTCTTTATGGTGTATAAATAAGGCCTGAAACATTTTTTCAAAAGTTTTTCTTCCTGCTTTTTTTTTTTTAATGTTAGAAATAAATGACTGTGCCACGTGGAAGACTCTCTGTTTGGAGAGCTAGTGAAACAATGACAATCTAAAACAGTCTGTTAGTTTGTGGGTACAAATTCAGTGACCAATTAGCATTTTGGAGGAAGAACATATTAATTAAAGATTAAATCGCTCTACCCCTCCAATAAACACGTGAAGCCTAACATTTACGTAAGTCATAGTGTACAGTATACATCCTCTGGGACATCCATTATGTTCTCCAGGAAAGACCAGACTTAACCTTTCTGATGTTCCCAGGATTTTTTTTTAAACACAAGCCTTCTTTATACATCACAGGGAAGCAAAATGACAGTGCAGGCCCAGTTTTAAAACACACCTTTTGCACGTCCCCTTTAATATCCAGTATTTACTTTTTTTTTTTTTTTGGTATCACACTCACATTTCTGTCATATGAAACTCTGACCACAACTGGTAAATTGACAACCCAGCACATCTACTTCCTCTTACAGCTGTTTCCTAGTTAATAAACACAAAGCAATAGGATCAGGACTGCACAAACATTAAACCCCAAATACGAACAGCAGCATTTCCACATGTCTTTGAAGCTTTTATATCATTACAAAGACATCAATACCCAAAAAACAAAAACAAAAACCAAACAAACCCAAAACTTCCATCTAAACAGAGGGCTGAAACAGGAACTACTGTATTACTGTTTGCTAACAACAGTTCTGTTCCAAGCTGATATTGGGCAAAAGATGCATGGATCAGACAAGACACATTAACCACAACATCCTGATAAAAATAATAATAGAGAAATAAGAACCCTATTTCCCCTTTTACCATTTAAAAAATCAGTTTAAATGTATTAAACACCGGGGCCAAATATATCTGTGGTGTAATCCAACTGAATTCAGTAGACTTGATGCAGAGCTGAATTTGGCCCTAGAAGTTTTGCGATTCTAAGACATTTGATATCGCTTTGCTGAATTCAGCAGCTCCAGTTTCAGCTTCAGCTTGATCCTTCACATCTGCTCAGTGAAGCCTTTGAGGTTCTAACACAGCTCAGGCTGAAGCTACTCTGAAGAGAGAAACTGGTCAAATATATATATTTTACAACTATTTTATTCTACTTCTCAAAGCTTTACACTCAGTTGTGAGTAGAATAAAAGCATACTGCCTCCCCCCCAATCAAAACCGTTCCTCTCTTTGGAGCTGCTTCAGTCCCTGCTGAATGGACCTCAGAGTCCTAACTGAGTGCTAGACATTATGGCTTACTCTGAAACTGATGCTGCTGATTTCACAGCTTGAAGATCTTAAGGCCAGCCCTTCCATGTGAAGAACTCCAAGAGTATGGCCCTGGCTGGGGCAGTTTGCATGGAATAGTTTCAGCTCCAAGCTCTCCACAAATAGTTTTACTTTAAAATATAGACTTTTCAAACCAGTATGGGCCACTTTTTTAAAATAAAATAAAACGTTTTATTTTGTAATTTATTCTTTCCCACACTGTTTGGGTTTGTAATGTTGGGAGACAGCAGCACTGCTTAAACCCTTCTCTGGGCTGGGGGGAGCAGAGAATAGCTGGAGTGCAGCACCATTTCAGTTGCACCTTCTCCCTTATCCAGCCTATCCCCACCATAGCCCTTACACTAGGGTCAGTGAGCATGAGGTGGTACAGAGAAGTTGCTCAAGGTGAGGCTATTTCCTAGGGGGCCATGTCTTGCCCCTTTTGGAGTAAGGAATTCAGAGACATCTGAGAATTGGCACCCCTAAGTTTCCCACAATGGTGAAAATAAAGCCATCTGTTGGATGTTTCATTACACAACAGCTAGTCTGTACAAACACATGCTCTTATTATGGTTTCCCTCATCCTTCTGTCCCACTTCCCATTCCATTGTTTTTCACACTCACTTGCAGCATCTTGTCTTTAAACAGATTGTGAGCTTTTGGGGGCAGGGACCAGAGGGTGACATCCTAGCCCATTGAAGTCACTGAGAATTTTGCCTTTGATGTCAGTGGAGCCAGGGTGTCTTCCAGCATGCTTGTACAGAACCTCTCACAATGGGACCAAAATCCTGATGGGGAGCTTTGTGGGGATACCAGGTTACAAGTAACAATGATGCTGGTGGTGGTGATGGTGTCAGAATGCTCACCCAGTCAGAGCCATTGACTGACTGGGTTCTCTTTGGTACTTTGTGATAAGATAAATTGTTTTGTGTATTGACTGGAATTTTTCTTTTGCAGAATAGAATATTTAAAATTATTTTTCCCCCTGAAAACACTTTGCACCCTTCTCTTGTCTCCTGATACCAGTGACACATTGGGAATGAAAAACACCTGGTAATTACCTATAAAAGCAGGCTGTTTCTGGGTTAAATGGTAAAAGAACTGCCTCTATTTAAAAAACAAAACAAAAAATGAATTATTATTCTAAATCATTTGTTCAGTGCCCAGTTCCTTCTTGAGGGCAACAAGGAAAGAGAAGTGGTGCCACCATTACGTGCTCCCACTCTTCTCTGCCCAGCTTTTTTTCACGGAAGCGTCTCCGTAGTGGCTTTGAGAGATTCAGGCTCTACACGATGGGAAGGGGATAAGAATGTCAGGACTCAGTCACGCTTTATTGGATTCCCACACCTGCACCCCCATCCCACACACCAGTTTCAGACCTGCAGGACAAAGAACTGGTGTTCAGGGTTGCCCCGTGAAGCATGGCCGCTGAAGGAGTTGTGCAGTTAATGGTTGCAGGGCACGAGAGGAAGAGAGGAGGATGGGAAGCAGATCTGAGGCAAGGGACTTCTGTGCAGAAGCTGCTTGGTTCTGGCAGATCCCAGGAATCTCTGGTTTATTTGGGATAGAATGATAGAATGTTTTGCCTTTTCCATGAGGGATAAGGAGGAGGTAAATTCTGCCTCTTGGCAGAATTATTCCAGTGCAACTCCATGAGATGAAAATTCTCGGCTGACATAGCTCCAGTCATTGGAGTTACACAGCAGAGATTTTGCCCCAAGAGTTTCCACCCCCTGCACAGGATTAACATGTCTGGAGTCCTAAATATTTACTTTCATGCAAACCAGAGGAGGAGAGAGGCAATATTTGAAAGTGCTGATGACTTTTTTCCCCCCCCTTCTGTTTTCAGATTCGGACTTCAGCCTCGGTATCAGTGAAAAGACCAGCCTGCTTGAGGATGTGCCAGTTTCTGAAACGGATATCAATTTAGAGATTTCATTTGCAGAGCAGGCAGCCAATCTCAAAGACAGCTCAATAGGCAAAATGTGCAAAGGCAAAGAGGACGATACGCTACTTCCTGTAGGTGTTTCTCATTCATTGCTGTAGTCATTTCATAAACTTTATTTTAGCCTTTTTGACATTGTTTCTGTGATATTGGTTGGAACAAGAAGATTCAGAATGCTATAGCTTTATTTTTTTCAGGCCCCTAGAGATCCTTCTCTCATTGGATTGGGTCCCTTCTGTGTGTGTGTTATAGGAGAGTAGTATTCGGCCCTTAATAAGTGTGGAAATCTTATGCCTACTATTTGCCAGTACCTTTTCAACGCTGTACCTTATCTTAAAGAAATTGAGGACTAGTAATGCTTAAAAATTAGGACTTCAGCCTGACATGGTCTGCTCAGTAATAGTTATTTTCATTGCAGTTCAGAAAACTCAGGTTATATTTATTGGGGTAGACCTTCAGCTAGATGTTAATGGAACTCTGACAATGTCCACCAGCTGAGGATCTTCACCATTTAGTGTTGGCCCTAGTTCCTTGCTCACTACACTAATAGGGGTGAGGTGCCTTGCATCACTTAATAGAGACCTCTTTTGTTGGTTAAAGAGCATTGATGGACTCCAGCAGAAGTTTCATGTGGCCCACTGAGGTGAAAGGGTGAGAATGAAGAATGGGTTGATCTTTACACTTGTAATAGAGATGTACAGTTTGGGGATGGGTCCCTTTTCAATAGATACGTTGATCATTTCTGGGTTTCACATTTTCTATGCTTAATCATACTGCTTATGGCACCTGCTAAGGTGCCCAGCACATAACACATGAGCATGTATAAAAATGAGGCATTTTAATCCTTCGGAAAATATTTAATTTTTGTTATAACAAAAAGTCAAGGAATATTTCCAAAATGTGAGGATTTGTTTCTCCCTAGTTCCACATTCCCATCTGTCAACTGATGAGTCTTATTCTTAATAAGGGTAAATCAATACTAATAGCCTTAGAATTTCACAAACGTTAGAAACATGCACTCACACACACTACAAATTAACCATTTTTAAAAAAATAGCAATTTTTTTTTGTCATACACTGTGTGCAAACATGTCTGAGTAAACTCAGTGCTTGGAATAATAATGTTTCAATTTTCTTCAAACACTCAATTTAGATAAGCACACAAACATTTCTGCCAGTAATAATTACTGAACATTCCCTTAGTTTTAATACAATAAACCTGCTTTGAAAAATGTTTGACTCACACTTCAGTAATGCAGAAAAAATCAGGAATGGAAACTGTGGCCTGGCTTATGAGAAGTCTTTGATTCAATTGTAGAAGAGTCACACATTCAAAGAGCAATTTACTGGAGTTTTACTTATTGACTGTCTACATACTGAAGTGGCTATGGCCTTTTTCATAACCTTAGGGATGAACAATCCTAAGGCAGCGAAACATTTCAGAAAAGGAGTGATCTGACTATTGATATGTGTGATCTGTAAAGACCTTCCCTCCCTTACCCAAAATATTCACATGGTCTTATATATTGATTTGAAAAAAGAAGCGTATAAAGTGTGTTAATTAAATCCCAAGCAGGAAGCTGGTTACATCCACCAATCATAAATAAGGGCTGGCTCAGCAGCCACGCAGAGTTTTCAACCCCAAATTCAGCTATATGTCAGCCAACTGAGACTAGAGGACCGTGAAGGTATCAAGGGCCCTTTCCAGCAGAAAGAACTCCATGCCTAGCTTTTGAGTAATCTTCCTGCTCAGTTCTTGGTCTGTTATACTTTAAAAGAGATGCATCCAGCCCTTATCTGCTAGAGTTAGACTTCCTGTATCACAGGAAGCAGCAGTAAAGTCAAATAAGCTCTTATGGGCAGGGCTCATCTTTTTTTTCTGTGTTTGTACCATGTCTAGCTCAATGGGCCTTGCTCCGTGACTGGGGTCCAAGGTGGTATGGTAATACAAATAGTAAATAATGAGGGAGGGAACAACAGTGAGCCCCCTATTACTAATTTTTTATGTGGCACCCAAGAATGAGTGAGGTGTAAGAGAACATGTAAGAGAACAGGTTCCTGCCCCAGAGAGCTTATCGTCTGTGACCCTGATCCTACAGTCAACTGCATCTAGGCAGACTTCTGCATTTACTCGAAGCCCCAGTGAAACTGGAACCTAAATAGACAACATAAAAAAGGGAGAACAGAAAGAGATACCACCCAGAAGTGCATACTAATCAAATGATCTGCGCTAGACAGGGTTCCATCCATCACAGATTTGCTCTTTGCAATCAGATATGGTCGTTGCAGTGTATAGGTTTTTCCACGCAAGCTTTGAATATGCAAGAAGCATGGGGAATTTACACGCTGCAGATAGCCTGCTTTTTAAACTATAAAAGAAAAGGAGTACTTGTGGCACCTTAGAGACTAGTCTCTAAGGTGCCACAAGTACTCCTTTTCTTTTTGCGAATACAGACTAACACGGCTGTTACTCTGAAACCTTTTTAAACTATGTCACTCTCCTGTGGCACCCAATTGTAGCAATGTGTTTCGTTACAAAAGTGGAGCCACAGTAGCAGAATGGCCTTTATACTTGTCACTTTTCTTTGTCCTTCAATGTGTTGAGATTGTTTATTTGCCATGATGCAAATCCTATGTTCTAGAATTTCAGATTGCCAAAGGACAAAACGGGTACCACAAAGATTGGTGATCTGGCTCCTCAGGACATGAAGAAAGTCTATTCATTAGCACTGATTGAGCTAACTGCACTGTATGACTTACTGGGGACAGAATTCAAGCAACAGAAGGCCATAAAAATCAAAACGAAAGGTGAGTAGTACAGTTATAAATTCTTTAGAAACAAATGGGTTTGGGTGGGGTTGTTTTTAAACAATCCCAAAAGGAGAGATGTACATTAGCTGGTAATGTCGCCCCTGATTCAGCATTACACTGTAGCCAGGGAGCTCTTGACTCTCTCCACATTTAAACAGCCTCATGCACATCAACTGTTCCAGCTAAGGAGGATTTTAGGGCTAAAATCCTCTGGCAACTAACTTTAGCAGGCCAGGCATTCTAGGCCAGGCACTGGGCAGATGTCTTAGGGAGCAGGGGAAAGGAATCCTTCTGGTAGTACTATAGTATGATGGAAGCGTTGCTTCAGAGCCTTTCAGAGATTCATAGTTTCAGAGCTTCCAAGGTGAGAAGGGACCGTTAGATCACGTAGGCTGACTTCCTGCATCACACAGGCCATAGAATACCATTGTAATTCCTTCTGTTGTGAGCCCAATAACTTGTGTTTGGCTTGACAAAAGCAATTCTCCAGCCCTCTCTGTTCCATAGTCCCTAAAGCAGCCCCTTTTCATGAGGATGGGAGGATTTGCTTAAGAGTAGATACTTCCTCATCACCCTTATCCTGTTCTATTGCATTGTGCTGAGCTCTGTATAAGGCACAAAACGTGCCATCCTATATGGTCCCTCCACATTCAGCCTGCACCTCTTGCCCACGGTAATAATTTGCCATCTTTCTTCCTGTAGTAACTTATATTGATGTGCCCTAACAGATCCTGCATTTCCTCAGATCGCAACCTCTTTTAGGTATTTGCAGATCTGTGCTTTTCTGTGTTGTGTGTTGGAATGGTTTCATACACACTAGGGGGCAGGGGAGGGGGTCTGTTAAGGCAGTTCTTGTAGAAAGTCACTGTGGCATCAAGGCACTGGAGCCTATGTATGATTCTGACTCCTTTTCAAAAACTAGAAATACGTGGAAACCTATTTCAAGTTGCAAGAGGTTTTCAGTGTTTTGGTAGTTGTCTGCTTTTCTGACCTTCTGCTAACTGTTTTACAAGAGCTCGAAATGTATTACCAGTTAATCACAAACCCACTTTGGGCAAAGCCCTGTTGTCAAGGTTCAGTGGATGTGACAGTGAAATAGCTCCCTTTAAATAATTGAAAGCAACAGAGAGCATTGAGAGACATACAGCAGGATACAATTGATTCCTCTGAATACACTTTTCACTTTACAGTAGCAGAAAATAACTTTTTAAATGCAAAAGCATACACACAACCATCTTTGTGACCTTGATTCCTAAATGAATTTCCACCCTGCAGAAGTGCCTGTGCTACAACCAGTAGAAAATGGTGTGCAAACAAAATACCTTTTTCTCTTGATTTTTTTTATTGTGTATTTAAATAGGCCTTCTTACCAAACCAATGTAGTTTTAATTTAACATTATCTCTGGCATGTTTTTGAAATGACTGCCAGCAGGGAAAACAAGTAAATTGGCTAAAATAGTTTGTCCTGCACCCAAACCAAAAAGATGAACTTGATTTAGGGGCCCCACAACAGTGTGGGAAAGAGGCAACAGAATGTCACCCTGCCTCCCAGGAAATGGAGTGGCTTGACAGTTGCTATTCCCACGTCAAGGGTACAGGACCCTCTGTGGGGATGTCTATACTGCATGTGGGACCAAGCCCCTCAGCCTGGGCCCACAGACTCATGCTAAGGGGGCTTGCACCAGTGTGCTAAAATAACAGTGTAGATGTTGCTTTGATGCTGTGACTCAAAGCCTGAGCCCGAGCTCCAGCCCCAGCCCAAGTTGCCATATGAAAGCAAAGTCTACATAGCTATTTTTAGCATGCTAGAACAAGTCTGTGGACCTAGGCTGGGAGGTTTGCTCCCAGATGCAGTGTAGACATACCCTATAGCTTCTCTGTGTCTCTCCTCTCTCACCTGCAATGTAATTTGCCCAGAGCATCCATGCGATAGTGGGAGGATGCAGGAAGTCCATGCATTTTTTTCACACCTCTGCAGCATCTTCATATTCCCACCTCATGCAGCATGGTTTGGCCACTGGATACATGCAGTAGTGGATCCACTAGCCATTTCCCTTTGCGTTTGGGTGGTTTGAGATGCTGGAGATGCTTTTTGCTCTGCTGCAAAAAGGGAGGGGTGAAACCTCTGCATGGGCTTTCTGTAGCCTGCACCTCCTCCCTCACCACAGCAGACCCACATGGGTTCTGCTATCTAGTAGCTCAGTGAGCATGCACAGGAAGGATTGTGCGTGTGTGACTGTGTGTGTGAGTGTGTGTGTGTAGTTGTGAGTGCACGTATTTTACAGACAATGGCCTGTTTTCAATATACTTGTTAAATAAGGCACACTCTAAAGAAACTCCTTATAGCAGGGCAGGGCAAATTTTTTGGCCTGAGGGCCGTATCGGGTTTCTGAAATTGTATGAAGGGCCAGTTAGGGGAGGCTGTGCCTCCTCAGACAACCAGGCATGGCCCGGCCCCTGCCCCCATCCGACCCCCCTGCTTCTCAGCCCCTGACGGCCCCCCCGGGACTCCTGCCCCATCCAACCCACCCTGTTCCCTGACAGCCCCCTGAGGACTTCTGCCCCACCCCCACCCCCCTTCCCTCTGTTCCCCTGACTGCCCCCCGCCACCCCATCCAACCCCACCCACTCCTTCCTGACTGCCCCCTGGGACCCATGCCCCATCCAACCACCCCTTCTCCCTGACCGCCCCCGGATCCCCTGCCCCCCTATCCAACCCCCCTCTCCTTCCTGACTGCCCCCCCGGACCCCTGCCTCATCCACCCCTCTGCTCCCTGGCCCCTGACTGCCCCCAGAACCCCCACCCCTGCCTGCCCCCTGCTGCCTCATCCAACCCCCCCCCTTACTGCCCCCCCGGGACCCCTGCCCCCATTCAACCCCGCTGTTCCCCGCCCTCTGACCGCCCAACCCCTATCCACACCCCAGCCCCTGACCACCCCCTGAACTCCCCTGCCCTCTATCCAACCCCCCCTGCTCACTGCCCCCTTACCGCGCTGCCTGGAGCACCGGTGGCTGGTGGCGCAGCTGCACCAGGACAGGCAGCCGCGCAGCACAGAGCACCGGATCAGGCCACGGCTCTGCAGCTGTGCTGCCCCAGGAGCTCCAGCCCCGCCACCCAGAGCATTGCGCCTGTGGCGCAGTAAGCTGAGGCTGCGGGAGTGGGGCTGGGCTAGCCTCCCGGGCCATGTTTCAGAGCAGCAGCCGTGTTAGTCTGTATTCGCAAAAAGAAAAGGAGTACTAGGGGCACCTCAGAGACTAACCAATTTATCTGAGCATAAGCTTTTGTGAGCTACAGCTCACTTCATCGGATGCATACAGTGGAAAATACAATCTCCTCACTGTATTTTCCACTGAATGCATCTGATGAAGTGAGCTGTAGCTCACAAAAGCTTATGCTCAGATAAATTGGTTAGTCTCTGAGGTGCCACTAGTACTCCTTTCCTCCCGGGCCAGGAGTTCGGGGCCGGGCAGGATGGTCCCGTGGGCCGGATGTGGCCCGAGGACCATAGTTTGCCCACCTCTGCCTTATGGTGGCTCATTTGACACTTATTGTTGACATTAGAGGTGATATCATGGTTCTATATTCACACCTAAAACCACTAAAAACCGCCTTCACTAAACAACGATACTGCACCAGAGAAGTAGATATATACCATATGATAGAATGGGCAACCCAAATGCCTGGGAGAACCTGCATCAGTACAGAAAAAAACCTCCACACGAGAACCCATACAGGGTGTCATCAAACAATTGCAACCTATATTTGATGGGAACCACATCCTGAAAGAAATTTTCCTGAACCCCCTCTTCTGGTCTTCAAACAATCCCCGAGCCTTGCCCAGCTCATTATCAGAAGCAAGCTCCTCACAGACCAGGACACACCAACTCAAAGTGAAACCAGATGCTGTGAGAACAACAGATACAAAACCTGCAGACATATCTCCACTGCTATGATGATCAATACCCCCCACAACACACTTTTTGAGATCCATGTGATTATAGTGCATCTCGAAAAAGGCATGTTTTTATATGAAGATTAAAGCCAAGTCTTGTTCCATATTCTTTGTAAGCCCTGGTTAAAAATGGCCATTATCTCATCTCATCTATTTTTACATTGCTGTATGGGCCTATATGTTTATGATAGGACTGCTCTGCCTTAGATAAATATTAATCAGAGTGAATGGTGTTTGAGAGAGGTACACTGGCAAATTATTGAATCTTAAAGATTGGTGTGTTGGAATTACTACACATAAGAACATAAGAATGGCTCTACTGGGTCAGACCAAAGGTCCATCTAAGCCCAGTATCCTGTCTGCCAACAGTGGCCAATGCCAGGTGCCCCGGAGGGAATGAACAGAACAGGTAATCGTCAAGTGATCCATCCCCTGCCACCCATTCCCAGCTTCTGGCAAACACAGCCTTTTACAACCTGTGGTGTACCTCATCCAGGGTATCAAATGCCCCAACAACAACTACGAGGGTAAAACCAGGTAATCACTATGCTTTTGAATGAACTTACACAGGAAAATGATAAAAAAACAAAGACACCCTATCACCCGGGGGTGAACACTGTTCCCAAAGCAGTCACTCCGTAGCTGACTTCTCAGTCCTAGTTCTCAAAGGAAACCCGCACAACACCTTCAAAAAGATGTCCCTGAGAACTTAAATTCATAACTTTGCTAGACTCTAAAAACCATGGACTTAACAGAGACACTGGTTTTATGGCTTATTACAACAATTTGCAACACACCCTACTATTTGCTAGCTCTTAATTGCTTGTTTCATTTTAAATCGTCTTCTACAGCATGTGTGAACCCCTTATGCTTAACCATCTTTCTCACCTTGTATTTAGGCTGGGAAATGCTGATTATCTTCTTCCAACCTGAGGAAGACATCTGTGAAGCTTAAATGCTTGTTTCTTCCACCAACAGAAGTTGGTCCAATAAAAGATATTACCTCACCTACCTTGTACCACTGTTCTATACACAGTTCCAGAAAAACGACCATTAACCTTATCCCAGCAGAGTAGTTACAAGACACAAATCTTTAAGGTTCAATAATTTGCCAGTGTACCTCTCTCAGAAACCATTCACTTCTGATTAGTATTTATCTAAGGCAAAGCACTCTTACCATAAAAATATAAGACCATATAGTAATGTAAAGTTAGATAATATGATGTAATGGCCATTTTTTAACCAGGGCTTACAACGAGCATGGAACAAGACTTGGCTTTAATTTTCATATAAAAAAATTCCTTTTTTGAGATGCACTGTCAACCAATTTACACTATAGGATGCAAAAAAGCACAATGAATGCTAACTAGCTCTTCTTTCAAAACACAGAGGGAGAACTGTTTAGAGTAAAAGTGGATTATAATTACATCTATTTCATTTTAGCAGCCAAATTCTTGGGAAGCTTACTCAGGCCATTTGCATCTAAACTTGTATTGAGTGATAAAGATCTGCATCTCTGGGTCATCAACACCACAGTTTTCCACAAATCAGAATCATGCAGATGGTTCATTTATGCATTTTCCTTCACTGTACTTGCAGAATGTGTGGATGGCAATTTGAAGGTAAAACAGAGGACTCCTCATTTATGGGTGAAGGAGGAGATGAACGAGTGCTTTGCTTTTAGCCAAGTGCTTTGTTTAATCATCCTCTGAATTACTTGATTGATGAAGACATTCAGATATGCTGAAGAGAAGGCCAATGGCTCTGAATGTATTGAATGGGCTTATCTCTTTGAAAATGTGTTTTGTGCCACTTATCTCATGTATTGGAGCAGATGTGGATAGTGTCTCTATTTTTTTTCTTTGTGTAGACTCTGGTCTTTTTGGTGTCCCACTGTCAGTTTTGCTGGAACAGGATCAGAAGAAAGTACCAGGCACCAGGATACCACTGATCTTTCACAAAGTGAGTAGGCATGAACAAGTCCGTTTGTTACAAACCTACTGGATTCCAGAAGTGATAGCATTTGTCCTGGATTCATATGCTCACTATAATCAAGTTTTTACAGTGACATACTATCTCTGTACTGTGAACCTCAAATGTAGCATTCAACTCCATTAGAAGGGACTTGTAGCTTTTATTAAGGGCGGTGCTTTGTACTATTAGTGCACTAAATTGGATAAATGGCCTTTGTACAGTTCTCTACTCCACTAACTTACTTTAGTGGAGTTAGTGAAATAGAGAATACAATTCAGCAACTAATTATAAGTTGTTTACATTAGAAGTATTGTGAATTGCCATTGGCATGCTCCAGTGCTAGAGCAGAGTAATTAATTAGGACATCTAGTGAATTATTATTAGAAAAATACATTACTAAAGTGTATTAACTCAGCCATGATTTGGTCAGGGTTTACTAGTAAGCCCGTGAAACCAGATGTCCAAAGTCTAACACCATTCCAGGCCAAATTCTGTTTAGCAGGAGTTGTAGAAATGAAATCATAGGAGAATAGGCCGTTATTTTTCAAGACAAATCATTGAAGTTCTGGAGAGGCCTTTTAGAGGTTTTTGAGAGCTTTTTTATTATTTTCTCCCACCAAATCAAAAGGAAACTTCTAGTTATTTCCTATCCCTCTCTAGGCACTACTGCTACATCATTCGTGCCAGAAATGACATTTTAGGGACTATAAAAACCCAAACCAAACCAAAACACACTTCTGAAGAACAATTTTTTTACCTTTGATGTGGACAAGATTGTACCAAATGGACAGTAATAAAAAAAGAAAAAGAAAGTCCCCACATCCTCCAAATAGGTCTTCACCCTACTCCACTACAAATGACATATACTGGTCACTACACTATATCATCAATATATTCAGTATAGTTTTTCAGGAAGAAAGTTCTACATAAACATTTCTAGCAAATACACTTAATTTATTTGCTGTGTGATCTCATCTTGATTATAATATTTTTTTGTTTAAATGGGGAAATATGTGAATGGATTTTCCATTTCTCCCTTCTCATTTCTGCATCACATCCACTACTGGACTTGGGGGTTCATAACAAATTAAGAGAGAACATTTTCAGGCATTTTAAAACGTTGGTTGCACATCACTGAAACAAACCAATTCAACAGGAAGATTTTTTTAAAATAGGCATCAATTTTGTAAAAATTGTAAAAAGCCCACTGAAAGGCTTCTGACTCCTAGCCATCACCTCCCCTGAGTGGAATCCTGCATCTCACTCCCCTCTGACCGCAGATACAAGGCTGCACCGCTCCCTGACCTATACTGTGATACCCCAGCAAGCCAGACTGCCTAACAGGCCAGCACCTCCCCTTTGTTTTCTCTCCAAGAGCTATGCCCAGTGTATTGCCCGTAGTTACAAGTTAAGTTACTGCACAGATCCTTCTAAGCAACCACATTTATTCTTATGGTAAAAGCGTTACAGAGAAAACATTAAAACAATAAAACATGCTGGAAAGCTTACCAGAGGTCACCCCAACTCCAACCTTAAACACCCACAACTAGGTTTCCTCCATGGTTATGACTTCATCCATCTTACATCCAGAACCAGAACAGAGGCTGGGCAGATGAACCATTTCTTTATACAGCTCAGGCCTTGGGTCCTGGCCTTATGTAACAGGTAATAGGTAGACAGTGACCTTCTCCTCAGGCATAGCTTCAACAGGCTGGGTTTTTGCATAATAGGAGTTGGAGAATTTGCATTAACCTCTCCCTAGGGATTTCCCAGGAAATCCACTTCATATTTATTGTCCAAAAAGTCCATACTTGTCAGACACATTTTCAGTATTGTCTTCTGAACTCTTAGGTATCACATCTATCACATCTCCCCCCTAGTGAGGTTACATATAATCCCAGCCCAAAATAATACATAAACTTAACACAAGAAGGTCTTCCAAGAATCTTGCAGGAAATTGCCATATCAGTCACATACATGATATATAGTATAAATCTTTTACAGTGATTGTTCTAGTTCATCTAAGCCATGCATAGGATTAGCAATTCATTTGAGTCTGTTATGAGTCCATCAGTATTAGTAAACCTGAAGCCTTTTCAGTGATTGCAAGCTCTTAGATCTTCCTTGGTAAAGTGGTAAATGACAGTGTACATGGAAGTTAATATAGAGTCTTTCGTACTACAGTAAATAGTTTTTATTAGTGCAGATTTTTAGTGTGATAAGCAATTGGTGGTTTACTTTTGAAATCTGAATAATTCCCTATCTCTGTAGAAAGTGTTGACTTTACATTTTCCCTTTTAAAAAAATGCTTAATAGTGTACATGAAAAATAAAGGAGCAGTATCAGGTGTTCCTTGTAGGACACATATAATTATATCCATGATAATCCACTTTGCAATCATTTGTATTCAAAAACAGATTTCACTGTTCTATATTTATCTCCCAGTAACGTTTTAATTCGCACGTTGGCTTCATGCAGCTTGGTTCTGTTTATTGACAGCTGATTTCTCAGATAGAAGAGGCAAGATTGGATACAGAAGGACTTCTTCGAATACCAGGAGTAGCAGCAAGAGTAAAGGTAAAATATTGCATGGACTCAAAACCCTGAAAGTCTCGACTCATTTGCTGTTTTTACTTTTGTCTTGTTAACACTTTTATAATGGCAAGATTGGCAATGAAATCTTAATAAAACTACATACAAACCGATTTGATTTAAACTAGCCAAGGAGATGGTATTTTGATCCAGATTACATTTGGGGAAGAGGTCAGGAGGTCAGGTTTGAGGCTGAATCAAAGCTAAGGTTCAGATTCTGCTGTACCAAAATCTCATGAATTGTTCTCACAAGATTTCCAACCTCTTTGTCTGCACCTGAACCAGGTGAGCCCCCTGAGCCAGATGACTAGTGGGCTGCTATGTAGGCTGTATGCCACTGGAGGATAATATTCCCTGGCCTAATTAGGTCATCTTAAGGGCGAGATTCAACTTGTAGAATAGCACTACACAGCCAAATTGCATAGAGAATCTCTCCCATTATCTCTACAAATAGCATTACTAACTGCTCAGGTCACTATTCACAGTCTCTGTTCACATTACAGAGTGACTACCGACTACACACAAACCATAACTCAGTATTTGCTTTAATGCAGAAAACCAAATACATGGTATGATTTACACCAAGATGTGGCCTGTTATAAGAATGGTATAAAGAAACCTTAAATTCTAAACAGAAAGAACATTTAAATGGATTCAGCTGCCTCAAGATATCTGCCAGCCTCTGTCATGTAGAACTTTGTCCAACAGCTGCTTCATTAGAAACAACTGAAGGAAAAGGATATTATGGAAACTGACTTTGTTGATTTACCAGTAACTAAGATGCTTCATGACTTTGCTTAATACTTAGTTTCCACTTTCCAACAGTTTCACATTTTGGGGGTGATTTTGTTTGTTTTTTATTTTGTTTAATCCGGGGAGTGTTTCCAGATAAGAGATCATTCACTAAGTAACTGCAAAAATAATGAGGATCAAACATGTGGAAGAATTTCTCCTTTGAATGAACCTATTGCTTTTGTAAAACAATGAGCATGATCAATGTTTTACACAAACAGTAGAGAATTTAACAGAAAATAGTACTCTGTGGTTTCTTTGAAATTTTATTATCCTCTAGAAATCAATAGAGAATTATAGAATAGTTTTAGAATTCTATCGGCTGGTACAGAAAATCTCCAGTAAGGAAATAATGGTGTGGGTTGGTGCTTCCTTTTAAATTCTATAGCAATTTTCCTTTAGGGTGGACAGTTTAAATTTCATCTGTTATGCAGCACATTTGCCTGTCTGCTAAAACGCAATCTTTTTATATACATGTATAGTCCCTCCCCCAGGGTGTGGCTGAAGTGCTTCCCTTTTCCTGGTGCTTGTTATAACCCACATCTGGAATGGCTTCTCCTCTCTCCTGGATTGGTCGGGTCCTGGATTCTTTTTCTTGGTGCCCAGGTGCCTCCAGGTCTCCTAAGCCATCCAGTAGTCCAAGAAATTAATGGAGTGAAATCTGAAGCAGGAGGCACAAATCTGGAACAGCAGCTCTGTGATATGCTCCCACTCCTTCTGATCCCCCCGAAGACTCTCCAGTATGGTTGTCAAAGGGTCTTGATGACTAAAGCAGCCTTCCCACTTAGAACCACGCAGTTATATCTGCATAAGACAATGCTGAAGCAGTCAGTGTTACTAGATGCTGCTTACTCTCCATGCTGTAGAACCCAATCCCCAGCTCAAAACAAGGGCAGGTTTAAGCTCCAAAACTAGTGAAAACTCCCATGGGAGCCATTCAGTCGGGACTTGAACATCTGTGCACATGCCTCATGATTGGTTGGAGATTCTCCACAGATGTCAGGCCATCCACAGGTTTGGATATTTCCTTGTGCTGCAAGAGGAAGAGGGGGCCAACTTTGCCTCAGCAGAAGGTATCGGTAGGAGACTCTTTGAGTCTCAACTTGCATAATTATCTGGCTCTTATCAGGCTCTTTCCTGAACAAAGTATTATATGACCTGAGGAAGGACTGCAGGATTTGGCCCTATGGGTATGCCAGTGCCCTGGGAACAGCTATGTTGTCTGGTGCCTATTAGCATTTGGTTTTAGCTGCACACTTCTAATACTTCTGGTCCAGAGTTTATCTTTTTGTAGCAAAGTAGCAATAGCAGGTGGTGCTTGAATGATAATTTCAGATGTCTTTTTTTCAAAGGGTGGAAAGGATGCTATATGGGAAATGCACAAATCTTCCACCAGCATGAATAAAACTCCGCATTGAAGGTACTTTCTGTTCTGCTATCTTTCAGAGTCTTTGCCAAGAACTGGAAGCAAAGTTTTATGAAGGGACTTTCAACTGGGAAAGTGTAAAGCAACATGATGCAGCAAGTCTTTTAAAACTCTTCATCCGAGAACTGCCTCAGCCACTGCTCACTGTGGAATATCTCAAAGCTTTCCAGCATGTGCAGAGTAAGCAGCGTCCCTTCTGGGTCTCAGATTTACAGAGGCGACACCACAAACAGCAGCGTCTTAAACACAGAGAAGGGAGTTATCTCAACAAATACACCTTTGCTGTGAAACCGTTTTCACGAACAATATGTGAGCCTGAACAGTACATTAAATAGTAACAGGATTAATTCTGTCTAGAAAAGATTGGCTGTTGCTGATTGGCTGGTGTTCAAATGAGACATTTTTCGCAGAACATTCATTTATTAGCACACATGGGAAAGAAAACACTCAGATTTATATAATAGTATTTGGGAAACACTAGGTGAATTATAAGGCATTATCTGCTAGCTTGAGCTAGAATTCGAGTTTTGCCCCAAAACTGACTCCCGTCCATGCACAGAATTCTCTAGCTTTAGTTAAGTGGTGCTTTATGCTAGAGCTAGCTGGCTTGTCCAGGAGATGTGGGTTGATGCTCAAGTGCTGCTGACACCTGAGCTAGGAATGCAGTGGGGATGCAGTAGCTCGAATAGCAACTTGCCATCTGCTGAGCCAATAAATCGGTGTAGCACAAGTGTTTTTCAGTGTGGTTGCTCGTCACTGGAACTAGGCTAGCTTGATTGGGGTAACTCAAGCTCTCTGTTTCAATGAAACAAGCCCTAAAAAACTACAGTTAAGGTAGTAGCAGTTTATAAATGATCATTCTCTTTAAATAAGCAACAGGGAGGAAGTTACAGTTCAGCAGGAAATCAACCAGAAGATAAAATATGCTGCTTCTGCTAATATTTGGAGGATAGTTGGTATCTATTTGCCAGAAAAAAAATCAGAGCTGTTGATTGCCATCAGTTCCCCAATAATCGGCCAGTTACTGTGAGAATCTACTCTAATGTAGCCTATTGACTAATAAAGCAGCAATCTGGGCAAGAACACACATCAGTTGCTTTAAAAAGAGAGTGTGTGATACTGATTTTGCAATTCCTTAGAAGTCCAGCAGGCGTGGGGAGCCCCTCTTTTATTAAATCCTCCAGCCAATGCAGGAGGGATTCTGACAGGTTTCAGATGAATCCATTTCCTGTTGTCCAGGACCAGAAGAACTGGTCACTTTTGGAGGAAGCCATTAGGAGGATCCCAAAGGGTCGAGAGAGCAAGAGAGAGACACACACACACATGATATCTTTTCACATGTCACAGGAAAGTGGCCCAGATTGCAGAGCACACATGACACAAAAGTCATGAGGGGGTAAGGATAAGGGTTTAAGCTACCTTTGTGCACCCCTTATTCTGCAGACAGTGAGCTATAGGCCAGTTCCTAGTTGAAACTTAGAGTTGCCCCTGGGATGCTTTAACTTGTGTGGGCTGCCACTACCCCTTGGGGGGCTGTTCCAACAACCAGGAATTGCTGGGAACTAAGAAAGCTCATGCTCAAATAAATTGGTTAGTCTCTAAGGTGCCACAAGTCCTCCTTTTCTTTTTAAGAAGGCACTGTCCATGTCCTTGTTCCACTAGCCATGCTGGCAGCCAGGAGAGGGTCATATAGGAGCTCTATGATGGCTCTACCACATCCAAGGAATCCTCACATGATTAGATTAGGTCCACAACATATAAGTCTGTTTTATGCCAAGGATGATGGTGCAAAATAGACTAGAGGATCATTTGTTTGCGTAACTATTTATTTTAAATTTGCCTGTCTGTTCTGCAGGTTCATGTACAATCAAATAAGCGCAATTGTTACAGAATAGGAACATCATCATGACAGTTATCAACACCATCGCAATACTGCTATTATCACTACTGTTATCACTGCTGGGTCACTGCTGCAACTGCTGTTGCTCATCAACATTACGTAGAAAATCTATGAACAGGATAAACTTGACATTTTACAAGAAAATTTAACTTAAAATCATGCTTTTTTTGGAGGAAAAAAGTAAAACTTTTAAAGAAATGAGATGTATATGCTTCCTTGGCAGATCTTCCAACTAAGAAGCATCAACTGCAAGCATTGAATCTTCTGGTACTACTCCTACCTGAAGCAAACAGAGACACTTTGAAGGTTAGATTGGTTATTCACTTTTTAAAAACAAAGTATGCATTAGAAAAGTGAGCTTATTTTTTATGTATCTATTGTGAAAAGTTCAAGTACCTTTTAACATTTTAACTAACTGGTTGTTACTTTTTTCATATTTGCAGTAACTTAAGACAGAGAATAAAATTTTCAAAAGTGTGTAAGTGACTCAGAAATCTAAGTTTCATTTTCACAAGTGACTTGAGCACTTAGGAGTCCAAGGTTATGTCTACACTGCCGTCCCAGACGTGATTGCAGCTTGGGTGAACATACCTGCGCTAGCTTTACCCTAGCAAGCAAGGCCAAGAATCGCAGTGTAGATGCTGTGGTGCAGGCTTCAGCAATGCAAGTAGGTAGCCACTGCCCTTGGTTGGCTTGTAGACGTCACACTGAAGTTCATCTGCATCTATACAACTATTTTTGGTCACGCTAACGTGGGTATGTCTATCTGAGGTGTAATCGCACCTCAGATTGCAGTGAAGGCATACCTTTCGTCTCACTGAAATTCTGCGGGACTTAGAGTCCTAAAGTGCCCGAGTCACTTTTGAAAATGAGACTTGCGCTCTTAAATCAATTAGGTGTTACAATCTAAATACCTTTAAAAATCTGGGCCTTAAGTACTTCTGAAAATTTTACCAGAGATTCTAATAATAATAATCTTGTAATGAACCACCTCTCCTTCAAACTTCCTAATCACAATCCCAATTCAGTACCTTTTCTGCAGCAGCTGTTGCTGGTTTACATGGCAAAAACTATTTTAGAATATCATAGAGATAAAAAGGAAATAAACTCACTTGAATGTGATGGGTGGGGTTGTTTGACTATATCCCAATTTTTTATCTGTACTGTTTATGTTCCCCTTCTGTGAATTAGGATTTCCCCTGGATACCAACTGCCCCCATTGCTCTAAACCTTCCAGATCACTTTGCTGTTTGGTTCTGTTTTCCTCTGCGAAGCTTTGGTTTTGGTGACTGTTGAGATTGCACCAGACAAAGAAAAATTTTAGAAGAGCTGTATATGGTGCAGAGTTGCTTGGATAGGTGTTTTTTTTCAATCTAGTTTGACAAAAAACCACTGGAAATGCACAGAGGCTGGGCTAGAAATAGCTGAAAGTGTCATTGCTTAGAGACTGACAGGTGCTTTGTCCCTGAGACAGAAGCAGTTCCACTGACTACCTGTGGTTCACAGAGCACTGCTCTACTCCTCTGTGGTCTGCATGACTGGAGTAAATAAAGATGGGTTTCAGCACAGCTTCGGGTCCCAGAGCCCAGGCACCAGACTGAGCCCAAATGTCTACACTGCAGTTAAACAGCCCCCTAGCCCGAGCCCCATGAACCTAAGTCAGCTGGCACAGGCCAGCGGCCTGTGTCTAATTGCAGTGTAGACATAGCCTTAGATCCCTTTGAAAATTTTACCCCAAAGCTAAGGTAGAATGAAGAATGATTTACTTCTTCACACTCTCAGCTCTAAGTCAGGGTTTGACCTCATCAGTAAACACATCTGCACTTTCCATCGTTTGCTTTTTTTTTTATAAACTTTTTTTTTAACAAGAACATAAAAAGCCTTTTCAAAGAATACATAACATGAAGCTTCACTCCATATGATTTTTTCACGTGCAGAACTTGCCTTCAAGTGCTTCTTTCGTTTCAGATACTGCTTGAATTCCTCCAAAGGGTAATTGATCATCGAGATAAAAATAAAATGACACTAAATAATGTTGCAATGGTGATGGCTCCAAACCTCTTCACGTTTCATGGGTTAGGCTCAAAGACTATTGAACAAAGCGAGTTTGTTATGGCTGCTGGAACAGCAAACGTCATGCGTTTTATGATTAAGTACCAAAAACTTCTTTGGACAGTAAGTTTGTTCTTTAAAAAAATATGCATTTTTACAAAATCACAATCAAATCATCATTGCTTTCAAAGAACAAGGAGGCATCTGAACCCCTACCAGTGATGCAGGGGTGAGATTGACATGCTGGAGGGGGGGAGGGGAAGGGAGAGGCAGCAAAGGGCACAGCTGGGCCCTAACTGATGGGTAATTCTCAGTGAAGTTACACCAATGGTAAAACCATTGTAGATGAGAGCAAAATTAGATTTTTTCAGTCTTACTATTAATGTGAGATATAGACTATATCTATGTAGAATACCTGATCTCAAAGATAAGTCTTCTGGGATGCCTGTGTATAGTCTATAACAATGACCTATCTCATGAGTAGTTTTCTTTTTTCAACCTCAAGATCTTTGTCTCCTGTTTTGAAATTTATTTCTGTATAGGGCGTGTCATTGTCCTTTGAGAAAATTAGTTGTGTCATGACAGTCCCCATGAAAGACCTACAAGCAGGATGTAGCTCATCCCTGTGAAATTTGGGGCTTTGTTTTCCACTAGCTACCTTAAACAATCTCCAGTCTCCTCCAACTGTCTCACACTTACAGAATTATTATGGGGCAAAATCTGTAATACAGATTCCTTGTTTAATATTTTTTGATTCAGGGAAGTAGAAACACTATGTGAGGGCCCAGTTCTGCCACTCATACTCATGTTGAGACCTTACTCCTTAAATAGCCCCACTAATTTCAACTCTAGCAGATCCCAAATGTGGGGTCAAGGCCTTAGATTGTTTATGAGTGTTTGTTACTGGAAATAAATATTAGCTTTTGCAAGTCCCATCTGACAGCATGTCTCTTAGAAAGTTTTGGTAGGTGTGTAGTATTTCAAGGAAGTTATATGTGTGTTAATAATTAAGATGTATATTCTTTCAGATTCCTAAATTTATTGTCAACCAAGTGAGAAAACAAAACACTGCATGTCAGAAGAAGGAGAAAAAGGACAAAGCTATGAAGAAACTGCTGAAAAAGATGGCTTATGACAAGGAAAAACATGAAAAGCAAGACAAGAGCCCCAATGATGTAAGAAATAGGCTCTTGTCAAATCAGAGTTATTGGGCCAAATTCTCCTTTTACTTAGAATGAAGTGAATTGATTTACCTAGATATAACTGAGAGGTGACTTTCAATTCTTGGGAGTCCAACTAGACACACCTTAAAGGGACCTGCTTTTCAGAAAGTGCTAGGCACCCATCCTGTGAAAATCAGGTGTTTTTTCAGTTTGGATACTCAAAAAAACAAGCACACAAAATCACTGGACACTTCTGAAAAGCTCATCCTGAAGTATTGTCTTCTTCTTTGTGTTTATATATCCTAATAACATTTAACATGTGTTCATAATTATCTTTTAGCGAATAGTACAAACACTCAATTGAACACTGTTAAACTTCCCAAAGTATATATTATGATTGTTGCTGAATATGCACAGAATTGATTGCATTTCCAGGTAGAATATACCTTTTCTGCTGCTCTTTGAATTTTCTGGGTACATTGTCGTGGTTCCAGCACAATGTTAATTGATGGTGAACCATAGAGGAGTGCAGTGGAAGGCCACCACCAAAAGCATAAACTCTATGCACCACATTCTTCTTTATAATAATTTCATTATATGAAGCTACACTCAGCAACTCTATGTAGTGCATATTATTCAGTTCTTGACACTACCAGGTCAGATGGTAGTCATGTTGGAATGTGATCACAACTGACTTACAGCCAATAACAAGAGCAGTGAAAAACCTGTCAGGCACTGTAATACTATATCTGGGTGGGGAAAGGAAAGGGATTTTTTAAATCTAGTAGACTTAAAACTTTAAAACAGGGATGAAGACAAATTGTCAAGTTGTTAGGTAACTGAATATAAAGTAGAACCTGTAGAAGAAAACAACTCTTATAAAACTACTGTCATAGAATCATAGAAGATTAGGTTTGGAAGAGACCTCAGGAGGTCATCTAATCCAACCTCCTGCTCAAAGCAGGACCAACCCCAACTAAATCATCCCAACCAGGGCTTTGTCAAGCTGGGCCTTAAAATCCTCTAAGGATGGAGATTCCACCACCTCCCTAGGTAACCCATTCCAGTACTTCACCACTCTCCTAGTGAAATAGAGTTTCCTAATATCCAACCTAGACCTCCCCCAATGCTCTTTGTTCTGTCATCTGCCATCACTGAGAACAGCCGAGCTCCACCGTCTTGGGAACCCCCCTTCAGGTAGTTGAAGGCTGCTATCAAATCCGCCACTCACTCTTCTCTTCTGCAGACTAAACAAGCGCAGTTCCCTTAGTCTCTCCTCTTATGTCATGTACCCCAACCCCCTGATCATTTTTGTTGCCCTGCGCTGGACTCTCTCCAATTTGTCCACATCCTTTCTATAGTGGGGGCCCCAAAACTGGATGCAATACTCCAGATGTGGCTTCACCAGTGCTGAATAGAGGGGAATAATCACTTCCCTTGATCTGCTGGCAATGCTCCTACTAATGCAGCCTAATATGCATTAGCCCTCATGGCAACAAGGGCACACTGCTGGCTCATATCCAGCCTCTCGTCCACTGTAATCCCCAGGTCCTTTTCTGCAGAACTGCTTCTTAGCCAGTCGGTCCCCAGCCTGTAGCAGTTCATGGATTCTTTTGTCCTAAGTGCAGGACTCTGCACTTGTCCTTGTTGAGCCATCAGATTTCTTTTGGCTCAATCCTCCAATTTGTCTAGGTCAATCTGGACCCTATCCCTACCCTCCAGTGTATTTAATTCTCCCCCCAGCTTAGTGTCATCTGTGAACTTGCTGAGGGTGCAATCCATCCCATCATCCAGATAATTAATAAAGATGTGGAACAAAACCAGCCCCAGGACTGACCCCTGGGGCACTCCGCTTGATTCCGGCTGCCAACTAGACATCAAGCCGTTGATCACTGCCTGTTGAGCCCGACAATCTAGCCAGCTTTCTATCCATCTTATAGTCCATTCATCCAATCCATACTTTTTTAACTTGCTGGTAAGAATACTGTGGGAGATGGTATCAAAAGCTTTGCTAAAGTCAAGATATATCATGTCCACTGCTTTCCCCATATCCACAGAGCCAGTTATCTCATCATAGAAGGCAATCAGGTTGGTCTGCCCTTGGTGAATGACTTGCCCTTGGTGAATCCATGTTGACTGTTCCTGATCACCTTCCTCTCCTCCAAATGCTTCAAAATGGTTTCCCTGAGGACATGCTCCATGATTTTTCCAGGGACTGAGGTGAAGCTGACCGGTCTGTAGTTCCCTGGTTCACCTTCTTCCCTTTTTTAAAGATGGGCACTATATTTTCCTTTTTCCAATCGTCCAGGACCACTCCTGATCACCACGAGTTTTCAAAGATAATGGCCAATGGCTCTGCAATCACATCAGCCAATTCCCTCAGCACTCTCGGATGCATTAGATCTGGACCCATGGACTTGTGCATGTCCAGCTTTTCTAAATAGTCCTTAACCTGTTCTTTCACCACTGAAGGCTGCTCACCTCCTCCCCATACTGGGTTGCCCACGACAGCAGTGTGGGAGCTGACCTTGTCTGTGAAGACCGAGGCAAAAAAAGCATTGAGTACTTCAGCTTTTTCCACATCATCTGTTACTAGGTTGCCTCCCCCATTCATTAAGGGTCTCACACTTTCCCTGATGTTTTTCTTGTTGCTAACATACCTGTAAAAATCCTTTTTGTTACCCTTCACATTTCTTGCTAGCTGCAACTCCAGTTGTGTTTTGGTCTTCCTGATTACACCCCTGCATGCTCGAGCAATATTTTTATACTTCTCCCTACTCATCTGTCCAAGTTTCCACTGCCTTAATATTCCATCCCATTGTATTCCCAGATACAGAGTACAATTTGGCTTCATATTCATTACAGCACCATCTTCATTAAGCAACCAATTTTTGTCAGTCCCAGAAGTGATTGCTAAGGATAGATTTCAATGTAACAGCCACTCAGCATAAACACATTATGATTTTAAATTGCATGTGGTTTTTGGAGAATTTTTTTCCTGTTGGTCTGTAAAAATTGGATCTGCTAATTGGATTGTCAATCTTAATGTGGGGTGTTTACTCAAACACACCTGTTGCATCATTATTTCCAATTAGTTAAATATAACTTACTTTTTAGTTTATTTACCAGTAAAATCTACTTTATTAAATTTAATGCATCTGAAAGAGATCCTCTGAAGGCAAGAGGTATTTTAAACACACAACCAAGTAACACCAAATATGTGATTCCCTTGTATCATAATGAATAAAAATTGGGCTTGGATGACTATGAACAGATCATCTTCTTTAGCAGAGGTCATATTCCAGATTTCAGTGAGCTAGAGACATCTCGTGGAAGGCTGTAAAACTGCACTGGCCTGAATTGTCTGATTTCCTATTTCATTTGTAGCTGTGGGCAAGCTTTGATACATAAGGACTACAGTTTTCTAATGTAAGCAAGTTTATCAAGGCCATTAGGCCAAAAATTAGACCTGTCAACTGTTTGATTTATGCCACATGTGTATGTTGCAACATCCCTCTGATCTTCCTGTCTGTTTTGTTCTTTTGTCTTGGGTAACAGGATTTCTGAAATGTATTAGTTTTCTCGCAGCACACTGTAGCATAGGATTCATGTGTATACCAGTTCCCTATTTTCTCACAGGAATAGAACAGGCAGGCAAACTGGAGAGAGGCTGAAAAGAATTACACATAAAAATCCATGATCTTGTACAAAATCACAACCCTGGGGGTTTGTTGCAAGGTGATGTAACGGAGAAGTATATACTTTTCCAAGAAAACAACCCCTAATTTGTGTAATTTAGAGATTTTTTAAGGCCAGGAAAAGTTGAAGTACACATGTGACATTTAAAGGTAGGTGAAATAACTTGCCAGTTAAACTTAGATGTCCACTTCTTCACAGAATTAAAAAACTGATGGTGTATTTGCAAG
The DNA here is from genome assembly GCF_965140295.1 of Lepidochelys olivacea. Lineage (NCBI taxonomy): Eukaryota > Metazoa > Chordata > Testudines > Cheloniidae > Lepidochelys > Lepidochelys olivacea. The sequence goes on along the minus strand of NC_140413.1, from coordinate 99,677,694 downwards.
TCAGCCATAATTTAGGAAGTAGAAATATATCAGTAACTAGTTATATTGGGATATTAAAGTCCTCTCCATACAGTCACCCCAAGAATACCTATCTGAAGAATGGTCATTGTGCGACATTCTTTGCAAAAGTGTTACCTCTAGAGATGGTTGCTCTGGGATCAGTGTTGTAGCACTAACAAATCAGCATTTCAAAGTCCTATATAGAATGGCTCAGAAGTGGCATTTGGGGGGCATAGTATTTGACTGTATTTCTGCCATTAGGCAAAACCTTAGTCTTGATCCTGCAAACAAGTGGATCAGTGCAGACCCTTGTATACAATGAACTCCATTCAGGTAAAAGACTCTGTAACATTGCATCTGTATTACAAGATGGGGGCTAGGGTTTTCAACATTTCTTACCCATATTCAGAGGGCTGATGCAGGATTTGAAACATCTCTGACCAGAACACAATTTCAAAACAGACTGATTCCTCAGACAGTACTCAACCTTCCTTCCAAATACACACGCAAACAGTGTATCTGTTTCCATCTATCTATCTTTTAAAATGGAGATAGCCAAACATTAACATGTAATTCCTTCACACTGATCATTTAAAATGGGAAGATTAATGGCATATAGATTCTTTGAAAACAGTTCAGTACAATTAGGATGTTGGCACCTCAAGGAATGTTGCCATCATCTGCTGCAATACAGAAACTGCAGCAGAATATAGTGAAGTAGTTAAATCAAACAATATTTTTAGATCTTTTTTATTTTTAACTGATGTAATTTGGTGGCACACCAAACATCTGTCTCTCACCCCCTGCCCCTCCCAGGCCATTTAAGAATTAGGACTGAGGTTTCATGTAACGGATCATAACCCAGCTTTAAATATGCTTGTATTATTTCAAGCATCGGCTTTAAGTCTGAAAAGGCTCTATATAGGGTTACTGAAAAATCTAATTTCAGTTTATTTCATAAATCCTTTTTACCTGTAGAAGGCATTCCATAATATTTGATGCAGGGAAGCACAGTATTCATATTTGGGTATCTTATATTATTCAGACTTGTGATTGTAATGTATAGCTCCTGATTACAAGAAGGCATTTCATGTAGTGATACGTCTGGACTTGTTCTTTAGAATACTGAAATAACTGAGATAACTGTAGAATATTGAGATTTCAGGATTCTCAGGAGCACATCTTTAATTGTCCATCTGTTTCCTTGTTTGCAGCATTAGACTTCCAAATAAATGGGGCTAATGTCTACACAATTTACATACCAGGCAGTCCCACAGAAGTCAGTGTGTGGGTTATAAGTTAACCCTATAATTTTAAAATTACCTTAATATGTGCAGGATAGTTTCTAAATGGCAGTAGTGGCTTTTTTATCTAAGTGGCTTTTTTAATCTATGGCCTGCATGTGGTGGATTATCTTCACCTTTCTGCAGAGCATATGCCCTATGCACCATTTAAGTTCCACTCTCAGAATAGGGGCTAAGCAGGACTTAAGTGTTAGACAGGCTTTGCTTTAAGAATGACTACTTCTTATAAGCTCCTGAGGGTTATTTGCTTTCCAAAACATCCATATTTACAGCTGTGTGGGCCAGATCCATGGCTCTGGTTAAGTCTCCTTACTGTTATGGTGCAAGGACCAAGCTGGACTTGAAATCTGCTTTAGTCAGACAACTGGGGGCTTCCTCGAGGTAGGAAAACCCTTAGATGGCATAACCAGTTTTATGTCACTCACTATCCAATCCTTCTTGGCATACGGGCCATTACAGGGCAGAGAGGGATCATGTCACAGGCAGGACAGAGCAGTCCTTGGCTGCATAATGGTCCAACGTAATTTAGCTGTATGCAGTGTTGTTGTAGCGGTGTCAATCCTAGGATATTAGAGACAAGGTGAGTGAGGTAGTAGATTTTATTGTACCAACTTCTGTCTCTCTTACCGATAGAAGTTGGTCCAATAAAAGATGTTGCCTCTCCCACCATGTCACTCAAGGTAACTTGTAGTGGCCAGTTTATCCCATGATGAACCTCAGAGATGGGGAAAGAGAAAGATATCTTAAAGCCACTTTTGCCTTCCCTCTTTTCTATCAGCTGCATTGAACATGGGCTAGGTGCAGCTGAGGATCGCTCTCTCTACAGGTAGGGTATCCTGAATGTAGGTGTGGTTGAACATGAACTCCTCCAAGAAATTTAGGTGTTGAAGATGATGATAGGTGCATTTTCCTTAGCTATGAAACAAGTTTTCCATTTGACCTATGACCTTGATGTCACAATATTGTGGAAATTCTTAACACACTTGTTCCCACTCACACAATCAAGCCAAACAGTTTTCACACACATCCATCATATGCCCGATGAGCAAACAAATTAATCACTATGTAATCCAACTGAATACGAAAATGAAGGCTGATTTAAATTTACTGTGCAGAACACAATGAAAGGCTATTCAGGATAATAGCCTTTCCACCCTCAGAAGATTGCTCCCTTGTTGACAGTGAATATGTTCATAACAGTTTTGAAGACAGGCAAGAGCTATTTAAGCAAGAGCTAGTTAACTTTGTGTATACAGTTTGACAGATACTTATAGTCATGATCACTGCTAGTAGTCTCTTGCAAACTCTTGATCCACCAGTTGTAAATTCTTTAGACATGACTAGGTGTTCAATCCAGCAGTTCAATTCTGAGAGTTGTAACATACATGAAAAGACTGTGAAAGTAGCTGGGGTACAGCTTAAGCTGTGATTGTTCTTAGTCCATTGGTTTAAGATCAGACTTATTTTATCACTGCAGAGCTCAGCACTGTGGTGCAATTAATAGTCTGATGACATTTGTACTCAGTAACCTATGGGTCTGATTCTGATCTTATTTATACTGGTTCTACACCACTCTAACTCTACTGATTTCAATGGAGTTGCTCCAGATTCACATCTGTGTACATGAATATTTCTAGGCTTAATTCTATAACCTCTGTACCTCTGATATTATTCACTGATAATGAATAACAAACATTCAGCTTTACAATCACAGTGTTTAGAAAAAAAAGAGAATTACCTCTCAGAACTCCTCATACTTCTTTGCAGTAACCCTGACACAAACTTCTTTTAACATCAAAACAAGGACATTTGGAACCAGGCAAATGGTAGTTTATGTGTACAGAAAAATTATCTAAATTCTCTAAGAACAGAAATTAGGACTGACTATATAAATAAATTATGCCTTCTTTTAATGCCAAATGTCAGTATTGTATATTGCATAGAAAAAGCAATCTTTTTTCTGCACTGATATAAATTTGATATTCATCACCATGGGATTTATGGATTGAAATAAAATATATCCATTATGTAGTCAAAAGTGCATGCTGACTAGCTGAACAAAGTCTTGAGAACAAGAAAGGGAGGTTAAAAGCTGCACAAATGATTTGTGAGTGTCTATATATGAAAGGGAAAAGATTTTGTTAAAAAAATCAATTGAACAAATTATACAGATCTGTGAATACATTTGTAAAATCTTTTGTGAAATTCAGGTTAAAGGAAACTGGAAATTTTTGCCTGGCACTAGCGCATACAACATCTCCTTTCTGAATCTGGTTCATGTATTACTATATCAAACACACAAGCTTCATAACATGCTGAAATTGTCTCTTAATATAGCAATAATCGTTACTGTTATCATTCATAACATCTATGGAAAATAATTAAACATTACTGTTCTTTTGTTATAAAGTTCTCTATTGGCATTAAAAAGAGATTTGAGGGTCTGATGTAATTTAGTAAATTACAACGTAGTTAACATTTTTCTGCAATGATGTAGACAGTAGTTAAGCATACTTACAGAGCATTGTACTAAATTACTTATTGCATGCAGTATTTGGAGAAACTCATCAAAGCCAGCTGCTAGCAGCTTTGTTCCAATTTCATTATTGCTTCGCAGGCTGATGTTCCTCAGGGAGTGATACGGGTGCAAGCGCCTCGTCTTTCGAAAGTTTCCATGGCAATACAGCTGACGGAAGAACTAAAAGCCAGTGATATAGTAGCCAGGTTTCTCAGCCAGAAGAGGTACAAATCCCTTTTTGTTTTACTAACATTTCAGAATAAGTGACTTTTAGTATTTCGTATCACAAAAAAAGTTTTAAAATAGTTTGACAAAAGAGCAGATATGGTTAACAATTAAAGTGAGTTCAGTGACCAGTGAATTTAGCCTGTTCAAATAAATGTTTGATGAACTAATGATTTGGATTGTTCCAAGAAGCACTTCTAATGCTCCTTACAGCCTAAATCCTTACATATTGAGGCCTTCAGGAATATGCCAAAGTGTAGTATGTTGGTAGAGAATTAATTGCTGTTTTGTCAGCTGGGTTAGGAATGGCATCCATGGAACACAGTAAGTTTTTATATCTTCCTGTGGAGAATTTAGCGGGGAACTCTAAGAAAAGAAGTCTAAGAGAAAAAGGAATGGGGAAAGAGAAGATAAACCCTTCAGGAAAAAACATTAATTCATATCCATATATACATAGATCTATGAGAGAGAGATACACACAGATGTAAATCAATATCTATATTTGGGCCTAATCCAAATTCCACTGAAGTCATTGGAAACTTAAATGGACTTTAACATCATTAACTTAGGTGGACTTTGGATCCTACTGTGTGTGTGTGTGTGTGTGTGTGTGTGTGTGTGTGTGTGTGAGTGCGAGGGAGGTAATGCAAAGTAACTTTTCAGTTTCTACATCATTTATCTAGTTATTAATGATGATGCAGTAGCATTCCATTCTTCTTAAGATTAAGAATTTATTCTTATCTAAATTCCTTTTTTTAAAGGGGCTTATGATTTTGGCAAAACATTCTTTTCAGCTGCAAGTTGGCACACCTCATCGCAATCAGATGAGGATTTTATTGGTTTTGGAAAAAATTATGTTTGCCCCCCATTTAGTTACAGAAAAATAAGAAGGAAAATAAGAGCATGATTATGCCTTCCCCTACACATTCAGAGATATGAAATGTATGATGGGAGAATTCGTTTTTGCAGCAACAGTAAAAAAAAAAAAAAAAAATTCAGAGCAGAGCCAAAGAGCACAAAGTCAGGCTGCCACCAACTGTCAATAAAAAGATTAATCTTTTCTAAAAGTCTCAGTTCCTTAAAGTCTGATTTATTTTTCTTCTTTATAATTTACTATGCAGAATTACTCTTGTTTGCATTATCATACTGGTGTGATAGTCTTTTTCCTTTGTGTGTGTGTAGAGATGGGTAAAATAGAAATGTATAGATAATTTCTATGCATTGTCAGTTTCCTTAACTACCATCACATTTCCCAGGCACATTTAAGTGGTTTGATTGCAAGCTATTTGGTGGGATAGCTAATCATTTTGTTTTGTTCCTAACAGTGGAGTTGTCCAAGCTCTCAAGAAAGAAGAGGTATTTTTATATGAAATTGGAGGAAATATTGGTAAGGATGTTTTCTCAACAGATTCCCTTGCTGAAATGAGATTGCTTGGGCCTAACTTTGCCCTCAGTTACATCCACATGATCCCTATTGACTTCGCTGTGGGTGCATGTATGTGTGAATGAGGCAAAAGTTTGGCTGATAAAGTTTAGAATTAATTATGGGCTTGATTCATTCATTCCATGGGTTCACCAGTAGCTGCATGTTCATCCAGAGCCACCTGGTACAGCTTAAAAGATGGGCAGTGTTGGAAGGAGAGGGAGTAGGGGCCAGAATATTCACATCCAGAGGGTTCGTTTATTCAACACAGGCACCCTCTGCTGGCTTGGGTTCTATGGAACCCTGTCTAGGCTCCCACATGCAAGAATGTCTGGGGAAAGATCTTTTGTGCCCCAGGGTTGCATGAGCAAGGGTGCACATTGCATCACAGTCCTCGTTCACAGATGAATCAAGCCCCAAGTGGATAGTAAGAGGCAGGTCAAAAGCATGTAATAATCTATATCATGGATATCTGCTAAGTTGGCATTCCTGTTAGTATTTATTTGTGATGATTTGCATTTCTAAAATGTCCATCATCATTATATGAATGTTTTTACCCACAAGTTTATATACAAGGCATGTCTCCACCAGAAACTCTCCATCCATTCTTCCTTTTTCATAACTTCCTACTTGAAGGGCCCGACTCTCAGTGCCCCCCCCCGTCCCCCGCCACATGTCACATATATTAGTATTACAGACACGAAGAAGTGAAGTCTGTAACTCACCCTAAAGATGGCCTCTGTCCAAGCCACAGTAGAAGCAGATTCCACCGTTTTATGCCACCTAAAGAGAACGTTCTGTCCCAGCCGCTACAAGTTATACCCTGGACAGAAGAGTCGTTACTGACGGCAGCTTCCGCGCCAGTGTGAGGTGAGAGTGGTGGTCACTGAAGGAAGGAGCTCACCTCATTCAGGGCTTCGTAGATGAGGGCCAGAACCTGGAATTGGACCCAGAGCAGCACAGGCAACTAGTGCAAAGTTGGTCCGTCCTGTTCAGCAGTTAGGCCACTGAACACCTGACAAACTGTAATACCTGGGCAGCCTTCCTAGTATTTACCAGGTGCGCCTTATAATGGCAGTCCAGTCTGAAGGTGACGATAGCATGGCTCTCTTCTGGCAGGAAAGCTTACCATCGATTCCTGCCCAGTCATAGAGGAGGAAAAGTGGTTTTGAACATGGTTGCTATCTGGGTGTCTAGCAACAGACAAGAGTCCAAAAGCTTTGAGTGTGGAGAAGGGATGAGATCATGGTCACAGACTTTTGCATTTCTCTGAAGTGCTGTCTCCTGCCAACTGGCATCACTTCTGTTTTGCCTGGGATGAGCCTGAATCAGCTGCTTTTTATCCATGTCCCTAGTTTACTCCGATAAGGCGTCAGGGAGACTTTAGTGAGAAGGAAGGACAGAGCTGGTGTCATCAACATATAGGTGGCACCATAGCCCATAGCATCTTATAATCTCCCCTATAAGGAGAGAGAGATTGTCATAGCTTCTCCTAATTATTTATTTTTAAAAATAAGAAATATTTAAGCACACTGAACAGTAAAACGGTCCTTATCTTCATGCTTACTGTTTGAGCTTCCCTTACAACCTCCACTCCCGTGTTCCACATCAAACACAGGGGAAGTCACTGTCAATAGGAAAGATTCTCTGGCCTTCCCGTGATGCAAGTTTCCCAGCTCTGAATAACAGGCTATTAAAACAAGACAGTGGCTTAGTATAATTAATGCCAGAACACCATTTTGAATGTACTAGAATTTTTCTTTAATGAACGAAAAGGTGTTTCTTTCTAAAGTCTACACTGAGAATCACTCTCTAACCACAAATTTTTAATGGGCTGAGCGAATTAAAAAATCATTCATGAACTAGACAACATGAACTAGATTTACTTTGTTTTTTCTCTTAACTGTGGCCTGTTAAGTTTACCAAAATTTATAACTTTAAGCAAAACTTTAATACTTTTGTACTCTCTGCAGATGCTAACCTATTTTTTCTCTACCATGTTACTGCTTTAAAAATAGCTTAAACATTTACACCAAAACCAAAATCATTACAATATCAGCTTTTATTTACAATATGTTATAGACATGCTTCAGTTTTTCTAATACAGCATTGTAAGGGCAACTAGTCACAAAGGTTTTTATTCTGTGCCTAATGCCTGATTAAAAAATAATATTCATTTATATCAAATGACTGCACAGGTTCTCCATGTCTCTCTGCACAGATTCTCTGTATCTGTTAAGTAAGAATGTCTTCGCAGTTCCATAAGGCTGTTTTTAGGAGAGGAGCATTTGTTTATTTCACAGCAATATTAATATCATAGAAAAAGGCTTATAATTGACTTCAGTGGAACTGAGACCTATTTATTACTACGTCAGGTATATTGTGGTAGTATATAATGTATGTACATAAATAAAACTGGGTTGATTTGCATGTATGTTTGTAATGAAAGTATATAATCTGAGTATGCATATTTTGTAATACTGGGAAGCTCTGTGGGAGTGGGGCTGTGTGTGTGTGTGAGAGAGAGAAATGTTTATTGCTAATTTATATCTGGTTGCTTATTAGAAACTGGTTTATTGAATAGACCCTCTACTTGAAATGTAGTTACTCTATGTGCTTGTTAAAGTGAAGATGTGGCAAGCTGGAGATTTTCTGCAAGCTTGTTATGGCATTTGGTGGAATGCTGGAAGCCTCCTGAGTAATCCTCCTCTTTGCTAATAAACCTTTTTGATAATTGCATTTTATCACTCCCTATGTTTCCTACTTCTAATTACTGTAGCAGTTACTGTGGGGCTGGTGAAGAGAAGCTTCCTGACTTTAAGCTGCTGGGCAAGCAGACAGGCTGACTCTCTTTTCATTTGTTGTGTCCGGGCTCTTCTGCTCTTGGCTGTCATTTTCTTCATGACACAGCAAACTCATGCAGAGATTGCACAAAAGAGGAAAGAACCAACAGCTCACTATCAAATGCAGCAACATGACCAATATATTTAATTATTGATTGTCACTGCTGAGTCTTTCCTCCTTCATGTATATTCTGTGCAGGGCTGGTAGCATCAGCAGGTTGCCTGACACTATCCATTATAAGACCCTGTTTTCAGTTGCTTATAGCTTTGCCAAACTTTAAAAGTTCGGGCTGAAATGTTCCATGCTGTGTGTCTGCCACAGGCTGATTTTTGGGGGGTGGGGGGGGGTGGGGAGGACGTGGGCAGGAGGCAAAGAGAGGGAGGAGAAATTTCATCCTAAATGGATAGGCTATTTCTGAGAACAACGTTACAGAAAACTGCCTACGTTAACCTTTTCTTTGAGAAGCTCTTGTGCCTTCATGTTTGAAGTGGGGATTTGAAGTTTGGCAGGAGGGCAGCCTTTGTGTCAGGTACGCAGTGGTGGAATTAATGACTGTATCATAATGCGTGTGCACGGGGGGCTGAATTAAAGTTGCTCATGCAACCTTAATTCTGGCATTTCCTAACTTTTGAATGCTTGACTTTGCAACCTTAATAATATTCTTTCAGCGTAGTTTGCATATATAATATGTGTATATATAGCAGATGATTCCTTGAAGAACTTGGGCACATAGAAGACTACAACTCAAACAAGGCGACATATTCATGGTTCTACCTTTACTAATATTGACTTGCTGCCTTTCTAATCATTGCAGTACTCTTACGTTCATTTATGCTTAAATTATTATTTTCGTAACAGCTACTAGACATTAGACTAGGATAAAATATCAGCAGAAGTTAAACTGCTTTTCTCTCCATGATTTGACCTATCACAACACAGCTGTGCACACTGGATACGAAGGAACTGTTAACAAGATCAAGACTGGTAAGAGCTGGGAGTGGGAAGGTGCACAGCTTTCTTGGTCAAAAGCCCCACCTCTTGAACTCCCCTCCAAAGGAATTGAAAATGACCATAAATATAACAGCCTTCAGATCTAAATGGAAAACGCAGCCTTTTGACTTATCCCCAATAGCATCAAATCCTCAGGTGGTATAAATCAGCATAGATCCACTGACGTCAATGGAATACCTCAATTTACATCATCCGAAGGATCTGACCTAATTATGGACAAGATAATTAAAGAATCCCACTAAGTACAGCCCCCATGAGTCAGGGTGAAAAATAAGAGAGTAATTCTTGATGTCACTTTTCCTCTGCTTTGTTAGATACCATGGTGATGGGCACAGTATAAAAATCTAAATAGACTGGAATAGTTCTATGAATGTTGAAAGTAAATTCCCTTTTTTTAGGTGTACTAAATCTAATCACACATCTCTTTTTGTTAGGAGAACGCTGCCTTGATGATGATACCTACATGAAGGACCTGTACCAACTCAACCCAAATGCTGAGTGGGTTATAAAGTCCAAGCATAGTTAAACTCATAACAAATTACAAAAGAAAAATCTGTGGACTGGACTTCGTAATACTGTGTATTCTAAAAGGACAGGATATTGTTTTATCATTCAAATGCATTGTACTATTAAAGGAATATTGTCAAGCTTATTAAATCACTTACAAGTGGTTTCCACTAAGTTGGCAACATTTACCACTGTCACCATGCAGCAATATCTGAGATATTAGCTTTCCCCGCTATGCATACTTAGACTAAGCAGTGATTGCATGGTAACTGAAGTTAAATGTTGACTTTTCAGTGACAACCATTGTATCTTGATAATGGTTCCATCTGGCAGGTCTTATGTTCACATCTATAATCTTATTGTGCGAGGGAGATCTATATTGTCTTTCTTTATATATGTGTTTTTCATAGCGCCTAGCATGGTGGGGAACCCAACCCTAACCGGGGCTTCTGAGTGCTACAGTAATATAGATATTAAATAAAAAGAATGATTCCAGAGACATAAAGTTTCCTCAATCACTGTGAGATTCAAAGTAGAAAAACTGTAATGTAATATATCCTGTCTCCGTCTTAATAAGTGTGCCCCAATTTTTTCCTTCCGGGGTACATTTTGATGAAAATTGGGAGCTAGTGAGTTTTTTTGTGAAAACTTCTATTTCTGCCCAGCATTCCTGCTAGACAAACTAAGTTGCACACTCTTTTATATTATTGATCTAGTGGTTTGCTTGTATTCTTGATGGTAAAGAATTTTTAAATGGGACCACATGTCAAGGTGAGTCCATTTGAAAGCCTACAATCCTAAGTAGTGTCCTTTGTAATGTTGGAATATTAGCATCCAGTGTGAAGGCACTGAGCTGTTTTAGTGGTGCCATACAGGGACATTGTGAACTGCTTTGGATTTTCTTAGACCATCTGACAGATTTCAAAACATTTTGCGAACTGCCAAAAACTGCCAAATTACTTACAAATTGCAGAACACAAACATTCAGGATAAATAAAACAACTGTGGCAAGTAACTGGTCTGAAATTCACATTTAGCAAACTACCAAACCCCTCCTCCCCCCTTAGAGCATGTCTTCACTACAGAGTTAACCCAGGCTCTTATTTGATGTTGCTGCTAAACTGGCTCCTGACCACATACAAAACCCTCTTACCCAACTATAGTGGTGCTTTATACCTGGGCTAGCTGGCCTATCCTGGGGTATAAGCTAAAGCCCAAGTTCTGCTTTCACTTGGGCTGGTAACCTGCCCACTTGGTAATGAGGATGAAGGCTAAACCACTTGAGAGCTGATAGTCCTTCAGTGCTGTCCCACAATTTTCCCCATGTCCCCAGAAGGACAAACAAGTCCCAAAAGTCACCGGGTGAAGAAACATGGGATATGCCCTTTAGCGTCACACACACGTGAGTGCAGCCCCAGTGGAGACCCAGTAACTTGAGTGTGGCTTTGCAGTGTGGCTACTCACCTGAGCTAGATCAATGCTGGTGCCACTCAGTTGATCTAACTCTGAAGCGAAAACACACCCTCTGCACCAAATTTTCCCTTTGGACACATTGATTTCATTGAGTTCAAAGGGAGTCTTGTGTACATATCCAGGGGAAGAATCAGGCCTTTTGGACCTGATCAAACCCAATGACGTCAAAGGGAATCTTTTCAACGAGCTTTGGATCAGGCTCTCACACTGTATTATTCACAAGTGAACTTAAAATTACACGGTTGGAACTGTTGCATCTGCAACATAGATATGCAATAGTGTATAACTGTAAAGGTTATAGAATGTGTTCTTTATAGAAAGAGTTTTGTGCACATCTGCTGGTTAGTTATTCCATTTAGGTGAGACACACAACATATGAACAATTTATGTTTGTGTGCTTTTGGTATTCTTTTGTTTTTATTTTTAATCAAAACAGCAGAGAATATTGCAATGGGGCAGGAAGAATTGTTCCCAGGGATTCTATAACACAAGTCATCTTGTGGATAGAACAAAGACTATACTGTAAATACAAGGAAGGGAGTAAGAAACAAAAAAATGCTTGAGCAAATATTTATGAGTCTAGAATGTAATAAATATAAGGCAATTTAGATGTGTAATACAGCAAACTGTGTGTTCATAATACTTTAGCTATAGTTCTTTAAAAAACAGCTTTCATGTTACTGGAACTCTAGATATTATTTTAATCAGGAACAAAGTACTGATGAGAAGAATAGCTGTAAAATTTCACCCTGGTGGCTACGATAATTTAAATAACTTTGTTGCAGGTTTAGTGCCATTACCTTTTTTTTTAATTTAAAAATAATTTTTATAATCAAATGTTTTTTTCTTAATTCTCTTATTTTAATTATTATGCTATAGAAATGTACACAAAAGCAATGCTGACTAGTTGTTGAATAAACTTTTTGTTTTGAATGCCTCACTTCATAATCCATTACGGGTAGTCTATAGCTTTATGTATAAAAGAGATGTTTCAGATGAAAACTGGTTTACTTGGTATTTTTTCTTCTTATGAACACACTTAGTGTTTTACTGTATTCCATATTTCCTTATGTGTTACTTTTATGTGCCCTGTAATAGGCCACACAGCCTTGGAGGTTTGAATGCCCAATTGGATAACAGCCAAAGAAGGGACCTCGGTTTAAACAGGAAGATTATTTATTTATTGGGGTGCTCCATCTTAGTACTATAGTGCAGTCTTGGTGTGGGTTTTGACCCACCAAACTACAATATATACTTACAGTGTATATGTAACGAAGCAGGCACCTCCAGCATTTCCTCTAAATACAATTCAAGACTTAACTGTAAAATGTAGCCAGGGCATAAGTGAAGACCAAAGAGCATGGGGGTGAGCTGATAAAATCCCTTTGTAATGAAAAGACCGTATTGGCATGATTGGTCAGCCAAAGTAATTTGGTAGTTGCCCTTCACTTGACTGAATCTGGCGATATACTGCAGTGCATCACCCAGATGAAAGGTTACTTCATCTAACCCTAGCATAAAATAGGTGACATGAATGAGACTTCCAGAATGCAATCGTCTTCCAGAATAATCGTTTCATGAAAGCACCACAGTGGGGGAGCAAGAGAACTGACCTACTTTTAGAAGATTTCCCACACCAGAAGATATGAAGTTCATACTTGGCACTTGTAGCATTTATTTGCTGTAAACTCAACGGGTGGGAAAGGGGGAGAGGATGTTTGTTTCATGTTAGAAATGGGTCCAAACTGGAACTCCAAATCCAAACACCTCCACACTCTGTGGAGTTTTGAAATATGGATCTGAATTTTGCAGGTTGAGCTCATCTCTGCTTTAAATCCATTGATGATGGAGAAATTTCATTTAGCCTGTTCAACCAAAGCTCATTCTGGTGCTTCCTAATTTAACCACACTCAAATAGTTTTTGAACAACAATAAGAGATCTGGATATAATTTCCTTAACATTCACACCATTAGTGCAGAGCTAGTTGAATTGGTGTCAGGAGTAGATTATAGACTAAAGCCTGGTGAAATTCATCAGGGCCTCCTACTTCGAGGGTCCTCTTTGCCCCAAAGTTCTATTCCAGGAGCCTTCTGAATTGTTTTATCCAGCTATTTACCCCCTTCCCACAGATACACCACAACCTTTACGTTAAAAGTTTCAGAGTAGCAGCCGTGTTAGTCTGCATTCGCAAAAAGAAAAGGAGCACTTGTGGCACCTTAGAGACTAACCAATTTATTTGAGCATAAGCTTTCGTGAGCTACAGCTCACTGCATCGGATGCATAAAGTGGAAAGTACAGACTTTAGTACTTTACAGTACTTTAGTACTGTACTTTCCACTTTATGCATCCGATGAAGTGAGCTGTAGCTCACGAAAGCTTATGCTCAAATAAATTGGTTAGTCTCTAAGGTGCCACAAGTACTCCTTTTCTTTTTACGTTAAAAGTGTGTCTCAAAGAATCATCACTTTAAAACTCTCCAGAAACCTCAGGCCAGCTCAGCATATTAAAATTGCAGGTTTCAGCAGGGGAAAGGTGAGGGTCAGAGAGAAGAGAAGCAGCCTGACGGTGGGAGGGAGCTGTGATTCTGCGGTGGAGGGAGGAGCTGCTTGCTTTAGAAGAGACTTTCCTGCTACCAAGCAGACCTTAGACGTTAGCTACAACACCAGTTAGCCAGGGTGAGTTTTAAAAACCTGGGTGCATCTCAGCCAAATCAGGACTACTAGCACCTATGGCGGTAGCCATCTCTCTATGGGTCAATGTCTGCCTACCCAGCCAAATGACTAAATAAGCACAAGCAGGAGAAAGCCAGGGGCCTCATTTCTCCAACATCCTGCTAAGTCCGCCTCAAACATCAGCCAGGATAATCCAGCTCCCCCGGCCCATCCTCTAAACATACATATACACGCGCCAGCCAGGGGAGACCTCTGACAGGCAGGAGAGAGCCACCACCTCAAAACTCCATGCCCCACTGATCTGCACCCCAGGGTCAGAGGCTGCAGGATGACCCACCTACCACAACAATAGCTGATGTGTGGAACTGATAGTAGGGAGGGCAACCATGTAGATGAGTTTTCATGAGGAAGTTGGGAAACGTGGGAGGCTGTGTGTGCAGGTGGAAGGGTTAATGACATAGCATGTGTGGAAAGCATGATATATTTTGGGAAGTTGGGAGAGGAGTGATAGTAACACCATGCAACTCATATAAGGAAGTGTATTTTACCAGGTGAATATCAAGTGTATTGGCTTCTAAGTTGGAAAATGTTAGGAAGCCTCTTGTTAAAATTTTGGCAGCATATAAATGGTTTTAAGATGACCATCTGATAAAGGAACAAAGCTGCTAGCAGAATACACCTCCAGCCTATCAAAACTTAAAATGCAGTAGAAAACTAACCAGCTAAAAGAAAAGATGTGCTAAATGAATTTATTTACTTTGTGCCAAACCTAAATATATGTAAGCACCAAACCTCTACTACACCTCAATTTTTGGAGTGAAGCAATCCTTCAAAAGAATAAAGTTTATATGCTCTTAATGTCCAATAATATTTATAAGTAAATATGTATACAGCATAGTGCTTAAAATGATGCAAAGCACTGTGCAAAGTTGTACTCATAAAACCCCTCTAAAACAGCTAAATTGCTATCATCCCCATTTTACAGTTGGGAAACTGTGTTTCAGTGACTTGCCCTAGGGCCAAAAGGGAGGTAACCAATCAGGAAACCACAGAAAGCAATTCAATAGGGCTCTCCAGCAATTTATGTAAAAAATCCAGTAGAATTTAATACACTATTGCCAACCCCAAAAGTTCAAAACTCATGAGCCAGACACCCTCCTCCGCACCAAAATAATGAGATTTTTGTTAAAGACTATAGTGTGATTTTTTGTGTGTGGCCTGTCTTCATTTTTGAGCTCCTGCCCATCCGCTGTGTGGCTGTGAGAGAGAGAGACAGTTAGTGTTGCCAGCTCTCCCAAATTTATTGATTAAGAGGATTCCAGCCCACACTGCAAGAGTTCTTGCTGGCTACTTGATTGTGTGGAGCTTCCAGCTGCTCACCAAACCCCAGAATTCTCATTTATTCTGTGTCCTTCCAACCCCATATCTGCCTGTCCCCCTGCCCAACTTTTAATTATGAACCTCACAGCCCCTCTCCCAACTCAGTTCTGTCCTTCCTAGCCCCATCTCTGCTCCCCGTGCAGCTCCTGAGGTCTTTTCACTATGAGCATCTGAGGCTACGGGGGCTTCTCCCTTCCATCCTGTGAGGGTGATGGTGGCTTCTCCCTCTGCCTCCTCTACCCCAAAAAAATCTTCTCAGCTCCTGGAGTAGGGTGACCGATGACAAGAACAAAATATCGAGACACATGGGGGGCAGCCACAGGCTCACCCCCGCCCACCAGGGCCGGCTCTAGGTTTTTTGACCCCTCAAGCAAAATATCGGGACAAATGGCATCCCAACTGTACATTGGTCGGGACGCGGGACAAACAACTAAATATCGGGACAGTCCTGATTTTATCGGGACGTCTGGTCACCCTATCCTGGTGAGGTGGGGGGGGGGGACATGAGGAGAGGTGTGCCTGCCCCCAGATACAGCCCTGATTAGGGAAGGCAGCCAGTCAGAGGGGATTTCCCCAGTCTAGACTGAAATTCAGAAAAGATGCATAGATTCCAGGGGCATTGGGGTTATCTAGGCTGAGCTCCTGTACAACACAGGCCAGAGAACTTCCCCAAAATAATTACTACAACACATCTCTTTAAAAAACATTCATCCTTGTTTAAAAATGGTCAGTGATGGAGAATCTACCAAGACCCTTGGTAAATTGCACCACTGGTTAATTACTCTCACTGTCAAAAATTTACGCCTTATTTCCAGTCTGAATTTGTCTAGCTTCAACTTCCAGCCCTTGTATCAAGTTATACCTTTGTCTGCTAGATTGAAGAGCTCATTATTAAACATTTTTCAACCAGGTACGTATTTACAGACTGTAATTGTTGCCCCCTAATCTTCTCTTTGTTAAGCTAAATAGATTGAATCCGTGAGTCTATGTCTATAAGGCCTTTAATCACTTTCGTGGGTCTTCTCTGAATCCTCTTAATTTATCAACATCCTTCTTGAATTGTGGGTGCCAGAACTGGACACAGTATTCTAGCAGCTGTTGCATAAGTGCCAAATACAGAGGTCAAATAACTTCTCTGCTCCTGCTTGAGATTCCCCTGTCTATGCACCCAAGGATCACATTAGCCCTTTTGACCACAGCATCACATTGGCAGCTCATGTTCTGCTGATTATCTACTGCAACCCCATAAGCTTTTGCAGAGTCACTGCTTTCCAGTGATAGAGTCCCCCATCCTCTACGTATGATCAAGATTCTTTGTTTCTAGATGTATACATTTACATTTAGCCATATTAAAATGGCTATTGTTTGCTTGAGCCCAATTTACCAGGCGATCCAGATCAGTCTGAATCAGTGACCTGTCCTCTTCATTTTTTACCACTTTCACAATTTTTGTGTTATCTGCAAACTTCAGCAGTGACGATTTTTTGTTTTCTTCCAGGTCATTAATAAAAATATTAAATGGCCCTGGGCCAAGAACAAAAGGCAGACTCCACTAGAGACACATCTGTTTGATGATGATTCCCTGTATACAGTTACAGGGAGACATATCCGTTAGTCAATTTTTAAATCTATTTAATGTGTGCCTTGTTAATTTTATACAATTCTAGTTTTTAATGAAAATGTCATGTGGTACCAAATCAAATGCCCCACAGATGTCTAGGCATATTATATCAACACTGTTACCATTATCAACCAAACTTGTAATTTCATCAAAAAAAGGCACCAAGTTAGTTTGTCAGGATCTATTTTCCATAAAACCATGTTGATTGGCATTCATTATATGACTGTCATTTAATTCTTTATTAATCAAGTTGTGTATCAGCTGCTCAATTAGCTTGCCTAGGTTCAAGGTCAGACTGACAGACCTATAATTACCTGGGTCATCCCATTTCCCCTTTTTAAATATTGGCACAACACTAGCTTTCTTCCAGACTTCCCTGGTGTTCCAAGACTTACGGGGAAAAAATCAGCATTAACAGTCCAGCAAGCACCTTAGCCAGCTCTTTTAAAACTCTTGGATGCAAATTATCTGGATCTGCTGATTTAAAAATGTTTAACTTTAGTAGCAGCTGTTTATCAGCCTCCTAAAATACTAGTAGAATGGAAAACGTGCTATCATAGGATATGACTACATGATCTGTTTTTTTCCTCCAAATATATAACTGAAATGTTCATTGAACACATCTGCCTATTCTGCATTATTATTGATAATTCTACCATTTCAAGATAGTAATGAACCAATATGATTGGAGGGTATGGGACTTCTCCTGTAGGGAGAGCCTGACTCCAGCCCTGGTGAAAAATCACATCACTGGCATAACTGGGAGAGTTGGCAACACTGCAAAAAGTGGCATGACAACCTTTCTATAGAGTTTTTAATTTATTCTATAGAAAGCTATTTTAGGAATATAATTTGCTATTCCAATTTGCTGGCTCAAAAAAGCTATAGAAAGGTTGTGATTACTTTCCATAATAATGGTAAAGCACAGTGAGACTCTGATCTTCTGGGTATTACTGTAATACAAATAAATAGTATTATCACTGAGAAGACCCCGGTTCCAGTCCTGTATTCAGTCTACTAGATAAAACTACCTCTCTGCCAGACCAAGCTATGTCTACAAGGCCCCAGTCCTGTAGAGGCCTGTTGACTTCAACACAGCTCAGTGTAGGCACAATAGTCTGCTCACATTGTAAATTTCAAGATCGGGGCCTTAGTTATGAAGTTAATTCTGTGTTTTTATCCCATGGGCTTTCTTGTGTCTAAAGAACAGTGAAACTACTATTGGGTTCTTACACCAGTACCAGTATATGTTTGCTGTCTATTATAATTCATTGCCTCATTTGGGGAAATGGCATAGCAGATTAGTGTTAAAATACGCACATCTTTATTTTCCTGTCTGAATGATGTCGTGTTTCTATAAAATCTCTGTAAACTACCGTAGGCAATAAAATGTTGGGGGGGTTTGTTGATTTTTTTTAACTTGAGTGTGACTTTCCATAAATGCACTTTCTGATTTCTTCTTTTCTATATGCTTGCAGTTTCCTTTCTTTTTATGTAAGGTCTCTCCCTATCAACCCAATAGGTGGCAGTATTGCTCAGACATTTTCTTCTTCAGTGTCTCAGTACATCAGTGGACAGGAATGGGAGAAGTTCTTTTATTCATGGTATAAAATCTTGGCACATATGGCTAAAGTGGGCATAGATATTGGCTACATGCAAGAGAAACACTTAATGAATACAAAGAGCACGAAATAGGCCAGCTGGCTGGTGAACCCCCTGTCATCCTCAACACATAGATCAGGGACAGTTGCAATTGAATTTTTGGAGAGGATTGGAATTTGCAGAGTTATTCATTACTATAACTACATACTGGGTCTGTGCTTTCATTCACAGTTCTTAACAACTCTTCAAGCTCTCGGTCAACTTGTACTTTTATATTGGACAACGTGGTATTGTCCTGTCATTTATTCCCATAAATTGTTGGCACTGAAAAGGGTAAAACTGAAACTTTCATTGCTATAAATCTTTGTATAGCAGAATCTCTCGAGTTCACACTGGGACACTCATTGCTGATTACCAGCTACTGCAAATGAATGGCCTGATCCAATGTGGCCCAGAGCAGGCATCACTAGCAGTGGAGGGCACATGCAGAACCTCTCAGGAGACTTTCCGTACATCACACAATTTGTGCTTTATGTTTGCTAATGCTTTATAGTACAGTAAATTAGTAAATGTAGGCAGTATATTAATAATACAAGACATCTCTGCCTCTGTCTGATTAACCTCTGCTGGTAAATGGTGAAATCACATGACAGTTTAGTTGGAGGGGATTGGGGGTGGCTGTACATTTGAAATAATTGAGTTTGCAAACAAGGAGATGGGATGCAAGTGGAGTTCTACTCTACTTATTAAGGGGTAGTACTGCGCTGGGGACTGCTCTGTCCCAAGAGAATTCTTTTGGACTGCCTACGAGCACAGAGGCTACATGTCTACTGCTACTACCATTTGTGGGACCCATGCCCAGCTCTGGTGAGTGGTGGATGGTGTATGCAGGATGCAGCAATGGATCTGCCTGCCTCCTCCTCACCACTTGTAGGCACTGTGCTATCCCTGAGGGATAGGGAAGGAGAAGCCCTTGCACTCCCCAGAACCTAGAGACTGCAATACTATCTGCCCATTGCAAGAGTCTTCACGTTGCACTCCCCGTCAGTATCCAGCCCAAGCTAATGATCCAACCAGAGGCCAACATTTGGTGATGAATCCTGGTCGCATGCCACCTTAGGTGCCTTGTGCATACGCTAAGAAGAGCTGCGCAATGGTGGCCCTTTAACAAGAATCTGTCGTTGTGCTTTGCTGAGGAACATTTGTCTTAAGGAGGGCTCAGTTCAGTCTAGCTAAGCTTTTATCAACTTATGTAAGCATCTCACTGCGGCAAACCAGAGCATTTCATTCAGTTCCAATGAACAAAGCCCAGCAAAATAAGGCAAACTCATTAAAAAAAAAAAAGACTGATACTTCTACAAAATTAATCTTGCAGGGTGCTTGTCTCAATAAGAGCAAAAATAAAATGATTCTGTTAACTTGGGCAGAGATCATCTCCTATGCTTCTCTAACTAGTGACCAGATACTCACTCCCTGGTTCAGCTGCTGTGTACTGCTGAGGCAGAGCAAAGTAGCTGGACAACTGCCAAAGGACCTAATTCTTCTTCTTCAGCATGTGCCCAATTTAAAGCACACAGGTATTCTAATTTAAGCCTAGTGGTACTACCTATGTTTAAAGTTATGGCTGTACTTAAGTACCTGGCTGAATTAAGGCCCTAAATGGGTAGCTGAACATTCCTCTTGCACAGGAGAAATCCTCAAGGGGGGGCTAAACTGACAACAAAGTAAGAAAAAGCACAAGCTGCACACTTCTAAGGGATGCAGCACACAACTCAGAGCCCAAGGGGAAGAGTGTGCTAAAGCAGCTTTAAACCACCTCTGTGATCTCATGATCCTAGACTGCTCTGAAGCTTAGAGAGGCCTCCCTGCATAATGTAGACAACCTTGGGGGCTTGGCTATGTTCCAGCAGCCTTCCCTAGGGATGTCCTATAGCTTGGGATGATGCCTAGAATCTCTTATGGCCCTGTCCCAACACAAACCCTATGCCAGGGCCTGCACTGGGTAATTCCTCCTTCACCCAGAACTGGGGCTTTTAGCGCCCTTTACACCACCCCTGCCCTTTTACAAGTCCCCCATGTGTCTAGGGAGTAGCGCTGGAGCAAGTGTTACTCAACCAAATATTCCCCCGTTTCCTATCCCAGATACCCTCCCAGCACAGCAGTCCCCTTCTCTGGCTCTGTCAAACCTTTGGCCAGGTGACATCCATGTGGGATTTAGCTGGAATCCAAAAGTTAAAGAATTAATGCTGCAAAGTGAAAGTTTGTTTAAAATGCATGGCCTTGAAAAAGCAGCATCTAGTTGGGCTTGATAAGGATGATTATGACTTTCTCAAGCCATTATACTGTAGTCCTGACAAAAATCTATGTAGCTACTTTTAACATAATGAGGCCTCTATGAACCAAAAAAGATTGGGAATCTCTCCCCTTCTGACTTAGCAATGAAATAACAGCCAGTGGTGATGTGGGTAAGAGATCAAATACATTTTGCAATTCAAGAAAAGGCTTCTTAAAGGTTTGTTTTTGTTGGATTATTTTTTGTGGCAAAACTCAATTGCCTCTCAGGATGTTCACCTTGTCCCACCAAGAAGGTTTAGTTCTCTTAGTGGACCTCTGCTGGGGAGATCTTTTGTTCCACTTGTGCCCTGGCTACATGGGAAATGGAGACACAGAGCAGGCAACATATAAAAGAGTTATTTTTAAAGGTCTAACTAGAAGAAGAAAATCTTGACTCACCAAATAGCAATGATGCACATGCTTCAGAATGCCAGCATCCTCACGAAGCTGCTTACAATATGTGACGCTCAGCCAAACGCCTGTTTCTAGCTGAGAAATCAGGCCGGAAATCTCAGTGGGCCAAGTGACCCCTCTGCCCATGGCAAGGTCTGGGTAAACAAATTTCATATCAGGAGAAGTTGCAAAGAAGAATTCTCACACACCTCACAGGATTTTAACTTGCCCCTGTGGAGGGGTCTACAAACCAAACCCTCAAGCTCAGTTGAGAGTGAATCAACCCTTACATATTTTCATGCAGCTTTTGAGTATGTTTTAGTTCTAACCTCCAAGGGTCCACAGTCCACTTTTTTTATCTATCCCCACCCATGACGCCATTTGGAGAAGGAGCAATCACCAACTGGATTCTGGGGTTCAGAGGTCACCTGCCCAAATGGCCATGGGTGTCAGGTTCCTGCTTCGCTAGAAGGCTTTTCTGGAGACTGCTCAATATAGGTCACTGCCCCCCAATCCATTGGGTGCTAATAGGAAACAGGATCATGAGAAACATTCCCACACTCAATGCCAGTTAACTCCCACAATGAGAAGAGACTGAGAGGCACCCCGTAATCCCTAGTTTGGGAGCTAGGAAGTTTTACAAGTTCACTAGCAACCACACACTAGGGAGCATGATGTGTCCATAGTTGCTAGGGAACATTATGTGCTTTCTAAAAGGCCTCTGCTCATCGAGGAACCCAGCTAGCAACAGGGGCAGGAGTGTTTGTTTAGTCCCGTAGTTGATGAGAGAGGCAGGCCTCAGCCGCCTCCTTGAAGACACTGACAGCTTGGGCTATAGTGGTCCATAATGAAGATGCCCAATAAAATTTGCTGCAGAGATGCCTCCATGCTCCGAAGAGCAGGAAGTGTCAATTTTAACCCCTAATGGACCTGGAAGGAAGGCAGGTCACTGAAGACGCCAGCGGTAAGTTGCAGTTGTCCTGTTGCTGGTTGACAGAGGGCTTATATGGAAAAGTTCATGTGCCTCAGTACATAGGAGGTTTACAAACGTGAGAAACTTTGAGCCTGGTTCTTTCTTGAGGGAAACCGAGGAAGGAGCATCTGTATCTCAGGTGTTTTGTGCTAAGGACGGGCAAACCATCCTGGATGAAAAAAATCACTGATCAGATATTTAGATCAGAGTACAATCATTCTGGAGGGTTTGAAGAGGTTTGGATAAGGACCTGCTTGTTACGTCCCAATAGCCTGCTCTTGCCCTCCTGATAGAGTCCAGTTAAGGAGAGGAAAAGGTTTTGAATAAATTTTAAACATTGACATCAATCTTCACCCAAAATTCAGTTCAAACCTGGACATTTCCAAGGGGCATTTGTCCCTTCTGCAAGATCCTTCTTGTCTTCTCCTCCCACCAATGCTGCTCCAGGGGGGCTTTTACCTCCCCCGTCCCCCCAAAAAACAGCCTTCCATTATTCTCTCTTCCTTGCCAGTGCTCTCACCATGCTCCTCCTGTAGTAGCCTCCCTCTCCAGCTTTGGTAGCTCTGGTTGGTTTACGCGGATCATTAAAGGATGTGATGTCACATACATAAAAACCACTGATTTGTTTTCATAGCCCTTTCTTGTTGCATGCATTGCAGGGGGCTTACAGTTCTAGTATTGATTTGGCTGAAGCTTGTCCTATCTGCTTAAGAAATACTGCTTTCAAGAGAGGCCTGGTGGGCTCAGGACCATGCCATCACACAAGCAGTTGAGGCATGGAACCCACCCCTGCCTGCTTCCCCCAAGTGACCCCATGACATAAGGTGCTACTCCAACATTAACTTTATATATTTTTATGTTTTACAAGTAACATAAGGTACATTACGTTGTCCCTAATACATGGATTACAACACAGTTAACACCCTGCAAGCCGTGTTTTAGAGTGCTGTACATTATGTTAATTGTAAAACACAGCAATGCATAAAATTCTGCAGTAACGTTGTCAGTGCAGCTTTCCATAAAACACATGCTGTTGAGATTTTCTATTCACACATAACATTTTCTCTCCGGTAAGTGTGATGTCCCCAAACACACAGTCACATCTCCCTGTCAGCTGTGCCTGTGAGGCTGAAAGATAATGGCAAACCACCTCCATTAGCCAGGCTCCTTGTTCAGTTAGACTCCAGCCCACCAAAACTCTTAAGCACATGCATAAGTTTAAGTACCCGAGTAGTCCCGCTGAGATCAGTTAACAAGGGACCCTTGGTCTTGGCAGGTTAGTGCCACTGAGGTTGCTGTATCAGATTATAGTATGGTACACTTGGATGAACCAGGGAAGTGGGTATGGCACTTTCTGTCCTTGCATCACAGAGCGACAAACCAGCTTTTTCAAATTTCTGTGCTTAATTTTAGGCACCTAACTAAGCGTGTGTCTACAGTTCGGCTGAGAGGTGTGATTCCCAGCCGGGCTAGAGAGACTTGCGGGCAGAGCAACTTACGCTAGGTCCGCTGCAGCGAGCAGACTAACCATAGCAGTGTGGCTGCAGAGGTGTGTCCTGGGGTCACTGCCGCGGCTCAGACCCAGGGGGTTGGGCAGGCTTGGATTTGTGCAGCTAGCCCAAGGTGCTGCCCGTGCCACAATGTCCACACTGCAGTGTAGACATACCCACAGTGACCTGATTTTCAGCGGTGCCACACACCTGCATCTTCCAGTGAAGTACTCACCCTGTTGCAGGACTGAGCCAAAAGGTCCCAGAGACAGCTTTGAAGCAAGGGCTACTCTTGTTTTTCTTCTTGTGCTCATTTTGTAGTTTAACAATAACCCTGCTTTAGGGTTTTATTCACAGCTGAAGCCTCCTTGAACTCTACCCCGTATCTCAAATCACACACGCTCAACGCAGTGCCCCAGTGGCACCCAGTACAGGATCAAAAAGCAAACCAACCAACCATCAGCACCTCAAAAAACAAAAACAAAACTAACATCGCCACCCAACCTGCATGTTTGGCCATTTGTTTTTCAGACAAAGTGTCGACAGTAGAACAGCAGTGCCAACATTTCTGCTGAGCTCTTTGCTTCCAGTGGTTCTTTCACTGGGTGCTTCAGGCTTTGGCACTCAAAGGCCACTCTCGGCAGTTCCTTTGCCCGATCTGTCTCCTCAAGGCCTGTATCTCATGCATGTGCTCATTCCTCTGTCCAATGTCAATTTGATCATTATTAATACAATTACCACCAAAAAAATTCTTGAGCTGCTGGAATGCAATTTTTTCCTTCCTAACTGGATTTTTATTAATTATTATTATTATTATGATTCTGTTGGTTATTTTGTTTTTTTCTTTGGCTGGCTTTCCTTATGCTCCCTCTTCATGTCGTCCCTCCTACAGATCCCTTCCCTTTTCCCCTTTGGTTTCCTCTCAGTAAGTCAGTCTGATTTATGTGCTGTTTCAGTGCCACAGTAATGTGCAAGGCACTTATTCGATACTAAAGTACAGAGAGAGACACTAGAGCTGACGAAAGGCTGACGTCTGTAGTTTTTTTTTGTCGCTCAGGATTCTGAAGACACTGAACATATTAGCCTTCCACAATCTGCAGCCCTTTGGCAGCTCCATGCCTTTATACTTAGTCTTTTCTTTCTCTTAAATAGTAATCCAAGGACCTGCACAGAAAGTGTTGAGCAACAGCTATAATTATCCGTCCTTTCTTGGTCCATGTGTTCACTTTGCTTTGCACAAACATTCCTCTTATGCCACTCAATGTTTCAAATGCAAAAAAACCCCAGGGACAAATGATCTTTTCTTAGGCTGCTAATTTATTTCTCCTCCAACTGTCTATAGCACTTCTAAGTATTTACTCAGTTCTGAGAACATTTCATTGGAGCTTTTGCCTATTTTTGGACTCGTCGCATTTAATTGGTCCCTGCCAGTGCACCTGCTGTCTACACTAAGGTGGGGAGAAAAAGCATATATCAGAGGTAATAGCAACCTGTAGCATCATGCACAGATATTAGTTTCTCCATAGTTAAGGCCGCTGCCAGAGCGTTATAATAAGCCCTATTTTTAGTCACTGAGACGTGTAGGCTTTGAAAAGTTGGGCTAGCCAGAATAAATGTAGCATTTTTCAGAAGACTGAGGAGGTCAAAGAAAATTGGTGAAACGGTTTTTGAGTTACAGGTGATTGCAAATTTACCCTGATTTGAAATTTTAATACGTATCCCATGTTTGTGTCCTTCCAACTCAGAAATGCCTTGTTAGTATTCCCCTTCAGACTATCCACATCATGTAGCTAAATCTCCTTGAAAACCTATGTGCAGGTAAAGGAGAATATTCCAGTGCTGAAAGGATAATGTAAATTAAGCAAAATTATTAAACTTAATTGTAATAATTATAGGGGAACAGTTGGCGCTCTGATGGCTGATTGAACCTTAAAGAGAACATTATGGACCAGATTTTCAAAACAACTCAGCATGTTGTATGCTGTGTTCCTTTGACCTCGGGCCATAATTGTCACTCTGGGAACTGGTGGGCACTGAGGTCTTTTGAAAATCTGACCCCGAGACTGTAAGAGAAAGTTTGCTTGGTTTTTGTTTGTTTTGTTTTGCTCAAGTAGGAGAGGTCTATAATTTTGGAGCTTAAGGAGCAAGCAGGGCTTGAATCCTTTCATTGGAAGTTTGAATGGTTTATCTAACAACTGTTTGTGTTTGTATAAATAGATTTGTTCCCAAATGTGGCACCCAAATGTTTTATTTTTCCCTGCAGAGTTTGAAGGAAATTCCAATTATGTTTGAATTACTGGTAATTAAAAAATTAGTCTGAATATGGAGCCACTCGGTAGCACCTCCATAAGAAAGGGTGTCATCCACTTTCTATGATAAGCTTTATATTCACTCCCCATATAACTCGAAAAAAGTGTTTTCCTAATTAATTTCATAGTACTGGAGGGCTTTTTGGGTGGGGCTAGGGTGGGGGAAATCTGAAGGCAACTGGTCAAACCATTTTTAAATATGGATGCTTAAAAATTACCCATTTAACGTTTTTTTACTTTAAGTGCCTAACTATTTTGGGTACTTGTGTCTAAAAATACAGCTGCATCTTCAGACTTCATATACAGTGAAATACTATTACAACCTCGCTAATTTTTATTTGTATTTATTTACTTTTGTAAAAAATCGTATTTATACAAATCAGTTTTATCATTTGGTATGAAAATGTGCACTTTATAAACTCTTCATGGCCCAATGTGTGGTGTATATGCAGATCAATGAGAAGCATAGGACCTGGGGAAGGACCCAAGGAACCCACATTGTAAAATGTAATCCTGATGATTTAGACAAAGGATATTGATGAGCTTCTGTTTCCCCTGTCTCACAAGAACAAGGGAAGACTCAGTGAAATTGAAAGGTGTCAGATTTAAAACTGATAAAAGGAAACACTTGTTCACTCAACATGAAATTAGATTGTGGAACTCATTGCCACAGGATGTCATTGAGACCAAGACTTTAGCAAGATTATTTATGGATAACAATAATGTCCACAGTTATACCAGTTAATGCTGTCACAGGATGAAATGGCCCTTTAAGGGGCTTGGGACTAAGCCTTACCTACGCCAGGTTTAGCCCACCTCACCAGGTGGAGAAAATAAGTACAAGGGTCATGTGACATAGAACCAGGCCCTGCACTGAGAGACAATCAGGAAGGCTGCTTTAAGGACATGTATTGCTTTGAACTTTGTTTATAAATCATACTCCTAAAAGGGTGGATTACAGTGTGAAGTTTGATTAAATGAGAGGAAGAGCAAACAGGCAGCGGTAAGGCCCTGCTATACTAACAAAGAGTTTTAAAAGGGATTTAGACGGGATGTAGTCATAGAAAGGGAACTCTGATGCAGGTTGCAGACCTTGGAACTGTCAGCTTTCCTCTCTAAAGCAGCTCATGTGCCATGATCAGCTGATTCAACGATGCACTCAAAAGGGACGAGGAGCTATTAAGATGTAATACAGCTTAGAATTTCCCTCCCAAATATTGCGTTTGCTCAGTGACATGTTAAGCGTGGCTACCATGTTTGCTGATGTCTGCCAATTTTGAACCTTTATAGTCATTTCAGCTGCTTGGTTGAAAAAGCAAATTTTATTCAAACATTTGCAATTCATTCACAAAGGGATTTGCCATTTCTTTCAAGAGATAAAAGCAGCCTTAGTGTTTGATTCTGCCTCTCAGATGCACCAAGCTGCAGCAGGGAACACAACAGATGTGCAGTTCTGCTCTGTGTTAATATGGAACTTCACATCTGATTCCTCTGTGCACCCTACTGAAGATTTACCATGAAAGGCCTCGTGGAAAGAATGCTGGTAGGGCATTCTTGGGGTGACATTCAGCTAAATTCTTTAGGTTCAAAAATAAATTCCAAGCCAAAGCTGTTGAGAAGGTTATACAGTGCTTAAAGTGAGAAGAACAATGTTCACGAAACTTAGGCAATACTTTACTGCAGGTCTGTATGTGAGATTAGCACCCAGAGAATAGAGTAGACAGCTTATAGTATTAATACAGTAGTAGTATTTTATCCAAGGTACTACTATGGCCCCCACTTCTGCAGTATCTGATCAAATCACAATTTTTAATATATTCATGCTCACAAAACCCCTGTAAGGTAAGGAAGTGCTATTATCCCCATTTGTGTGGGAGGTGCTGGAGTCAGGGTTGTGGGGGGGTGGGGGGCGTGCAGGGATCAGGGCAGAGGGCTGGGAGTGTGTGAGGGGGTGCATGGGTCAGGGCAGAGGGCTGGGTGTGTGTGAGGGGGTGCAGGGGTCAGGGCAGAGGGCTGGGTGTGTGTGAGGGGGTGCAGGGCAGAGGGCTGGGAGTGTGGGCTAGGGTCATGGGGGTGTTCCCAGCCCCCTGCCTAGAGTGGCTCACGGCATGGGGCTGGAGGGGATATGCCCTGATTCCACCCCCCTTCCCCAAGGCCCCGTCCCCACCTCTTCTCCGCCTCCTCTTATCCCCCTCCCTCACAAGGGCCATCAGCTGATCAGCGAAAGGGAAGGAGCAGAGGAGGGGCAGGAACACAGCATGCTGGGGGAAGAGATATGGGGGGGAAACTTGCCTGCCCTGCAGCAGCAGCCGGCAGGACCAAGCTTCTTCACCCTGCCCCCACGGGGAGGGCGGAGAAGAGCGGACCGGGGCGGGCAGGATTTTTAATGGCACGCTGCTGCCTGCTGGGGTCCCGGCCTGGGTTTGGCAGCGGGCTGAGCGGGGCCAGCGGCTAGGACCCGGCAGGCAGCAGCATGCCATTAAAAATCGGCTCGCGTGCCGTCTTTGTCACGCGTGCCCTAGGTTGCCGACCCCTGCCCTAGAACCTACAGTTTGAGGCTCCCTAGGTGCAACACAAACATATCAAAAAGACCATCAGTAAAGCCATTTGAATGAATAGTCATGAAAGCTAGGAGTACATCACATGCTAGAAATCACCTAGTGTCAGCACTACAGGAGCCAACTGCAGGGCAATACACTGGACAAGCTCATCTTACATATTAAGGCAGAACTTCGGCTGGCTAATTTTGGGTTTCCAACTCAGCACGCCTGAAAGGTGGCTGATTTTCTGAAGACAGGTGATCAACAAGTTCTTAAAATCAACCCCCATTCACGTGGCTCAAGCTGAGGAGTCTCAAAAAAGGCAGCCAAAATCTGCACTCATTTTTGAAAATCTCAGCCTAATCATACACGCGTCAATAAAACTGGCACAAAAAGGTATGTGTAAGCTAATTCAGTGAGACAGCAAAATAAAAAGTACAATCACAATCAACAAGGTTTTTTCCTGAAAGGTTAGTGTTGTCTGTATAAGAACAAAGTAAAGTAAGTTAACATAACCAGAAAGTAGGCAGAAAAACTCTCCCAGCTTGTGGTTCAGCCCACTCCTATATGCCATGGGTACAGAACCCTACCTTACCGACCAAGCACTCTTTTAACCCAGCCCTGAGCATCTGTGCAAGCAAAGGGAGGAAGCTGAGGTGGACTTAATCCCTTGTTCACTAGGGCCTCCGCACTCTGTCACAGCATCGTATCAGGCAGGTGCTATATTGTAGCGGTGCCAACATTCCCATATCCCACTTTCCAACTTCCAAGGTTTAAAAAGTTTGGAGAGTCCACATGTCAGAGGCAGGATATCCTTCCCCCTCCAAAAGAGCTGCAGAGAGTTTGACTATGAAACAGAGAACGTTCTAGAAATAGCTGGGAGCTAGAGAAAGAAAATAGTCCACTTACTGCAGGTGAGCCAGAAAGTTGCCAGAATTGTGCCCTCCTACACACATCAGTGCTAACCTGGGTTCCTAAGCCTCCTAATAAAGAAAGAGGCATTGTGACAAGCGTAACATGTACCACAGATAAAATAATTACTTCTCACCGTCAGCCTGCATTACTTTGGACAAATCCTTAAAACAATACAGTGAGATTGAATAGAGTGCCTGATAGGGAACTGCGAGAAAGCAATTTAGAAATGCAATAATAAAATGGATGGTAGCAGCTGAAGTCTATTCACAGTGAATTACCTTAAATATATTTGCCATTTCTGATTTCTTTCTTCTAATTACATACTTGCCTCAAAGGGATAGTTGTTCCTCTGTCAGCTCATTCAAATTAGGTTGGCAGACAACATACCACATTGTTATTTAGGTGAGTAAAGAATCCAGGTGCAATAAAATAAAATAAAAAAAGGAAGAAAGAAATAAGACTGACTAAGCAGCAAAATGAAAAGAAGCACATCAGCACTGTAAGGCTGCCACCTCTCCTTATAAATCTCTCCTTATAACCGCTGGTACCTTAGACAGATTCCTCATGCAGTTGCTCACTAACGCATGAAGAGAGTAATATCGGTTGCCAACTTGCTATTATAACATATGAAAAGATACTGGAGACTTGTAAGTAACAGTAAACACTTTACTGAGCTTGTTGCTGAGAACTGTACAGATCAGCATTGCTAACTTGCCTGCCTGGCTCCAAGTGTAAGCAATCTGCTTCTGCTGATAAAGCTCACTACATAATTATTCCCTCCTCCCCCATACAACACCATGGGTAACTTTGGTCCCTACTCCAAAGTTCCTATTATCAGTATATCTCCCTCTTTTTTAAAAAAAACTAGATACATACAATTTAATTAAATTTCAACTTTTTACTTAATTGTATGAA
Source organism: Lepidochelys olivacea (assembly GCF_965140295.1). Lineage (NCBI taxonomy): Eukaryota > Metazoa > Chordata > Testudines > Cheloniidae > Lepidochelys > Lepidochelys olivacea. The sequence continues at coordinate 99,647,244 of NC_140413.1, read as the reverse complement.
CTGAATTTAGCATTCAGAATTCTAATCTGAATCCTTAAAGAATCTTAAACAATTAGTTTCTGTATCAAGCAGGGTGTTTTTTTTAAACCAGTCTACCTTTAGCAATAGTAACAGGAGTATCAGTGTCCTATTGTTTTTTTCTTTTCAGTATTCAATCTGACCACTAGAGACGCAATAGATTCAACAAAAAGAACAGGAGTACTTGTGGCACCTTAGAGACTAACATGCATCTGATGAAGTGAGCTGTAGCTCCCGGAAGCTTATGCTCAAGTAAATTAGTTAGTCTCTAAGGTTCCACAAGTCCTCCTTTTCTTTTTGCAGATACAGACTAACACGGCTGCTACTCTGAAACCTGTCAATAGAGTCAGTAGACTGGTCTGGTATTGCTTATATTTCTGAGCTTGATCTTGACACAGTTTGTGTTTTTTTCCATATTTTCATTCTCCTCCCACACAATTCCTTTAGTGCTCATCAAATCCTTTCTGTTTCTGCTAAAGACATCTCCTTCTTCTGACTCAGGATAAGATCTTGGAGCAGTGTGGTGTTTCTCGGGAATAAGAGCCACAAACTTCTCTCTGAGATTTTCTGGTATGATTCTGTCATTTCTGAAGACAAGTCCACCTTCCACACTTAGTTCCTCTTTATAGGACCAATAAGCATGGACATCTTCTGGTAGTTCAGGTCTCTTGTCCAGCCATCCTTGCAAAATAGTTTTTCTTAAGGTTTGCAGGCCATTAGTTGTAGCTGCTTGCCAGTCCTTCAATTTCTGTTCTGAAACAGGCAAATAAGACATCATGAGTTGTATTGTGACATTAGCTTCCTATGAATCTATTCCTTTCACCATGAAATATGTATATGCCGGATAAAGCATCAGCAACTGGTTACTCTTTCCCTGGTTCCAATGTCTATTTGATGTTTCTGGAGTCTTAGCAATCATCTTTGAATTCTTGGTGGAGCACTGCACAAATATCTTCTGAAACTGGCACAGCCAAATACTATTGCCAATATTTCTTCTTCTATTTGGTCATAGTTCTATAGCGTAGTTGTCAGTGCTTTAGAGCAGGGGTCTTAAGGCCAAGGAGTTATTTGCTACAGCCTGCCAAGCTCCCCTCCCCCACCTCCCCCCCACCAGCCCTCCACGTCCCTGCTCCTCTGCCTACCTCCAGGCGCTTCCCACCACCAAACAACTGTTTGGCAGCATTTAGTGCTTTCCAGGAGGGAGGGGGAGGAGTGGGGAGCTGCGTGCTATGGGGAGGAGGTGGAGAAGAGGCGGGGTAGGGGCGGGGATTTGGGGAAGAGGTTGGAATAGGGGCAGGGAGGGGGCGGAGTTGGGATGGGGACTTTGGGGAAGGGGTTAGCATGGGCCTCATGGAAGGGGTGGAATGGGGGTGGGACCAGGGGCGTGGGGATGGCTTTTGTACCTTTATATGAAAAGGTGTCAGTGATGTGGCCTTCGGGCCAATGTACTAGTCCTCATGTGGCCCTCGTGGTGATTTGAGTTTGAGGTCCCTGCTTTAGAGGCATAAGCAACAGGAGCCCTGTTTTGCAGCAATATAACCCCTAATGGAACTTGCATCCACTGACACAGTAACTGGTTCTTTGACATGAAAGTATTTCAGCACTGGGTGCTGGTGTAAGCAATACTTTCAAGTGTTCGTATGCCACCTCATTCATTGCCATCCAGGCAAACTTGACATTTTTTCCCAACAGTTGTCTTAAAGGAGTTACTACTGTTGACATATGTGGGCTAAATTTCCCACAGTATGTAACCATTCCAAGAAATCTTTGTAATTCAGATTTGCAATCATCAGTGTGATCATTTCAATTACTGCCACAAGTTTTGACTTGTCAAGTTTTAGACCTTTTTTTGTCCAGTTAAAGCCCCAAGTATTTTATCTCTACCCGAGCCTCATTTGCTCTTGTTCAGCTACCGGTTCTTTTCATGACACCTGTCCAGCCTTTAATCATGTTCTCGTCTGATATTTCCCCACACCAGTATATCATCTATGCAGAGGTGAAAGTAAGTCAGTTCGCTCCGGTACAGCGGTCGGCTTTCCGAGAGGGCAATTTAAAGCCCCGGGGGTAGCGGCGGCGGGGCTGTGGCAGGGATTTAAAGGGCCCCGGAGCTCCAGATCCTGCTACCCCCACCCAGAGCCCTTTAAATCCTGGCTGGAGCCCTGCTGCCAAAGCCCTGGGGTAGCGGCGGCGGGGGTCTGGTGGGGATTTAAATCGCCCCCGAGCCCCAGGGCTCCCAGCCGCCTCTGCAGCTGGTAGCTCGGGGGTGATTTAAAGGGCCCCAAGCTCCCAGCCGCCACTACTGCCTGGCCCTTTAAATCAAGATTTAAAGGGCCCGGGGATTTAAGGCCCTGCCTCTTCTGGTTGAGGCCACGCCCCCTGCTCAGGACTCCAGCATACCGGTAAGTCCTCTAACTTACTTTCACCCCTGCATCTATGTAATATTCAACAACTTCCAGACCTTCAAATATCTGTTGGATCCCAAAATCCACTACGAGCATTGAAGGCAGCGAAAACTGTAGCTTTTGCTAATTTGTTGATTACTCCTTCTACTGTAGGCAATTGAAAATGTTCCCTTAGTATTGTTTATTCATATCTCTTGGATCCAAGCATATTCTTATTTCATCTCAACCTGCTTTATCTACAGCTACTATAGAACTGACCCACTTTGTAGTTTCTTTCACTTTTTTTATTACTTGTAACTCTCCCATATGGTGCGATTATTTTTCTACTTTGTCCCTTAATCCACTGGAACTTTATGGAGGTGCATGAATTACAAGTGTGCTTTCCTGGCAAGCACCCTAAACCTTCAAATGCATACTTGTATTCTTTAAATATATCCCAGTCTCCTTCTGGTTCTTCCTTTACAACAATGATTCTTTTCACTAAGTTGAAACTTGTCACGGCCTGTAAGGCGAGTATGGCTTGCGAGTCAGATTCTACCACCTGAAATTCCAGCAATGCTTTCTTATCCTGATATTCACAGTCCAAGCTGCATTTACCACATACTTGCAGTTTCCCCCAAGTAGGTTATCAGCTGGATATTTGACCTGCAAATTGGTTCATTCCTTAAAGCAGTATGTAAAGCAGAATGTAACTTTATGGATATCAGCTTGGCCTGTGACCCCGAATGAATTTTAAAACTCAGAGTTTTGTGATTTTTAATAAACCATTCCACTCGTGCTTGGGAGGCTCAGTACTCAACATACTGAGGAACAGATTTTATGAGTGCTCATCTGCTTCTGTGCGGGTAAACATCTGTTTGCCTTGGGACTTTTGCTTTCCAGAGTTGCATATTTTGGCAAAATGATTCTGTTTGCCATATCTTCAGCATTCTTGCTTATATGTAGGACAGTTCCCTATAGCAGTTCCCTATAAGAGGCCACATTTATAACAGTTGTTAATGGTCTCTGATTGCTTCCCCCCCCCACCACTTGATTGCAGGTTTTTATTAGAAGCAGGACATATCTGGGTGCTTACTAATGGCGGGGTTACCTTGCAGTAATGTGTGTAACCTTTGGTTTATGTGTTCCCATTTAGCAATTTAAAAATAAGGAATAAAACAAAACTGAATTCTTTAAGGTTTGAGCCACCAGAGAGGTTACAGATAATTTATTTTAGTGGAGAACTCTGAAAGACACAATAAGTGATAACATTTTAAACTTTATTTAATATAAAATAAATAGTTAAGCACTATAATCATACGTTGCCTTGATACTCACATTCTAAGGTGGAACAATGCATTCAGTGTGATCAATCCCTGCATGAGAATGGATATAATTCTTTCTCCCATGGTACTTTGATGGTGGATGGTGAACCTATCTAAAATCAGCATAGTATACTTTTCGTAATCAATTAAAATAACACCTCATAATTAATTTGCATTATATCTACCTTTTTACCATCATTAAATATTTTTTACTTTCTCATGGGCTATTTAACATTAAGCATCACCTTAATTAACATCTGCATAACTGCCATACCAGTAACTATCAGTATAGATAGCATTTTCCAAAACAATCACATTTTATCTAAAACCCTTGAAAAACAGTTAGGACCAAAACAAGTTAGGGTTTGTTCCCTAACTTTTCTTCAACTTTCCTCTGAATTGTCTGATTTCCCTTTACTCATATTTTGGGAAACATAATCCCAATTAGTCATACAAAATGATGGAGGTCTAAATTAGCTGTTTCTACTCAAGAAAGAGATCTTGGAGACACTGTGGCTTGTTCGCTGAAAACATCTTCTCAATGTGCCGTGGCAGTCAAAAAATTAACAGAATGTTAGGAACCATTAGGGAAGAGACAGATAATAAAACAGAAAATATCATAATGCCACTATATAAATCCATGATAATCCCACATCTTGAGTACTGTGTTCAGTTCTCGTCACCTCAACTCAAAAAAGATGTATTGGGACTGGAAAAAATATAGAGAAGGGCAACAAAAATGATTAGGTGTATGGAACAGCTTCCATATGAGGAGAGATATAAAAGATTAGGACTGGTCAGCTTAGAAAAGAGACAGTTAAGAAGGGATATGATAGAGGTCTATACAAGCATTAATGGTGTAGAGAACGTGAATAAGAAAGCGTTATTTACCCCTTCATGTAACACAAGAACCAGGGGTCACCCAATGAAATTAATAGGCAGCAGGTTTAAAACAAACATAGGGAAGCACTTCTTTATACAACGTACAGTCAACTTGTGAAGGCCAAACCTTTAACTGGGTTAAAAAAAGAGTTAGATAAGTTCATGGGGGAGAGGTCCATCAATGGCTATTAGCTAAGATGGTCAGGGATGCAACCCCATACTTGGGGTGTCCGTAGATCTCATACTGCCAGATTCTGGGACTGGACAACAGGGGATGGATCACTCAAAAACTGCTGTTTTGTTAATTCTCTCACCGGCCACTGTGGGAAGACAGGATATTGGGCTAGATGGACCATTGGTCTGACCCAGTATGGCTTACTTGACTATTGTTAAGCCTATTTTTAAGAAATAGATTTTTTGAGCCTACTTACATGTCAACACATTTTTAGATAAACATAAGCAAGCCTAATCTCTATAGGCTACATGTGTGCAGATGTTTTTCTGGTTCACCCAACCCTTTCAATTGTTTTGCAGTCATTTCATCTGCACAACATATGAATAGAGTACATTCAAGGGTTAAACTGGGCTCTCTTGAGAACCTGGCTCACACTGAGTCTGACACAATACCACACAGGATGGGGTCTTTAATGAGAGATTCACACAGTTCTCCAGATTTGCAAATCATTGTATTCCCCGTTTAAAACAGTCACATATTGGTCTATACTTTCCGAATCTTTCTGACTTCTGGTGAAAAACGTGTGCCTAATATAAGTGACTTCTTTGCAGTGCACAGTATGCCTCAAACTTATTCTTTAAGACCTGTGTTTTTTCCTTTATCTGCTGCATCATCCAGTTGAAAAGTTTTAAATGTCTCCTGCTTCTTTACTGCCACATGGAGGAATAATGCTGGTAGTAGCTGTTCATTATCTTTGTCTGTATCGTCCCCCCTGCCCTGCCACAATGCTGTACAGCTCAGAATGCTTGCTTCCACATTTTCCAGTTTTCTGCTGCATTTTCTTCAGACACTCACTTTTCCGGAGGCTTTAATAGGTCCATTTTTTTCAAGTTTGTCCTCTTACATTTAGTTTTGTTCTGACACCATGTAATCGCTGTTGCCAACCTTTATTATAATGTAAGCAAAGATACTGGAGACTTTTTAAATAACAGTAAACACTTTACCTGTTGCTGAGCACTGTGATAGGTATTGCTGACTTGCCTGCCTAGTTTCATATGAAAGCAATGTGCTTCTGTTTATAAGGCTCCCAACATAACCGTTCCCCACAAACAACACTTTGGTTCCTATTTCAGAGTTCCTACTATCATTACAAAGAGACCGATTGTGTCTAGATCACTGTTATAGTTGACTTTTCCATGCTCTTGCCTCTTCCATGCCATTCAGTAGGCTCCAAGACATGGCAAGGAAGTGAGTGAAGAATAATGAATGTGGAAAGGATCAGATTTTATAGTCTGAAATTTCACGAACAATAACCAGGTCAGGAAGAGATAGATGGACACCATATGACAGCATGACACATGGCTTGAAAGTAGGCTGGTCAAAATTTTTCAGTTGAAACTATTTTTTGATGGAAAATTGGGTTTTTGTTAAAACAATTACATCCTAAGTGGAGCAGAGGATCAAATCCAAGAGGTGAATATAGCTGGACTGCTTGGTAATAGTGACCATAATATCATTAAATTTAATATCCCTGTGCTGGGAAAAACACCACAGTGGCCCAACACTGTAGCATTTAATTTCAGAAAGGGGAACTACACAAAAATGAGGAGGGTAGTTAAACAAACAAAAAAAAAAAGGGTACGGCACCAAAAGTAAAATCCCTACAAGCTGCATGGAAACTTTTAAAAGCCACCATAATAGAGGCTCAACTTAAACGTATACCCCAAATTAAAAAACACAGTAAGAGAACCAAAAGAGAGTCACTAAACAACAAAGTAAGAGAAGCAGTGAGAGGCAAAAAGGCATCCTTTAAAAAGTGGAAGTAAAATCCTGATAAGGAAAATAGAAAGGAGCATAAACTCTGGCAAATGAAGTGTAAAAATATAATTAGGAAGGCCAAAAAAGAATTTGAAGAACAGCTAGCCAAAGACTCAAAAAGTAATAGCAAACATTTTTTTCAGTACATCAGAAGCAGGAAGCCTGCTAAACAACCAGTGGGGCCACTGGACGATCAAGATGCTAAAGAAGCGTTCAAGGACAATAAGGCCATTGCAGAGAAACTAAATTAATTCTTTGCATAGGTCTTCAACGTTGAGGATGTGAGGGAGATTCCCAAACCTGAGCCGTTCTTTTTAGGTGACAAATCTGAGGAACTGTCCCAGATTGAGGTGTGATTAGAGGAGGTTTTGGAACAAATGGATAAATTAAACAGTAATAAGTCACCAGGACCAGATGGTATTCACCCAAGAGTTCTGAAAGAACTCAAATGTGAAATTATAGGACTACTAACTGTAGTCTGTAAACTACCATTTAAATCAGCCTCTGTACCAAATGATTGGAGGATAGCTAATGTGACACCAATATTTAAAAAGGGTTCCAGAGGTGACCATGGCAATTACAGGCCGGTAAACCTGACGTCAGTACCAGGCAAACTGGTTGAAACTATAGTAAAGAACAAAATTGTCAGACGCACAGATGAACATAATTTGTTGGAGAAGAGTCAACATGGTTTTTGTAAAGGGAAACCATGCCTCACCAATCTACTAGAATTCCTTGGGGGCGAGGGGCTCAACAAGCATGTGGACAAGGGGATCCAGTGGATATAGTGTATTTAAATTTTCAGAAAGCCCTTTGACAAAGTCCCTCACCAAAGGCTCTTAAGCAAAGTAAACTGTCACGGGATAAGAGGGAAAGGTCCTCTCATGGATTGGTAACTGGTTAAAAGATAGGAAACAAATGGTAGGAATAAATGGTCAGTTTTCAGAATGGAGAGAGGTAAATAATGGCGTCCCCCAGGGGTCTGTACTAGGACCAGTCCTATTCAACATATTCCTAAATGAGTTGGAAAAAGGGGTAAATAGTGAGGTGGCAAAATTTGCAGATGGTACAAAAGTACTCAAGATAGTTAAGTCCCAGGCAGACTGCAAAGAGCTACAAACGGATCTCTCAAAACTGGGTGAGTGGGCAACAAAATGGCAGCTGAAATTCAATGTTGACAATTGCAAAGTAATGCACATTGGAAAACATAATCCCAACTATACATATAAAATGATGGGGTCTAAATTAGCTGTTACCGCTCAAAAAAGAGATTTAGAATCATTGTGGATAGTTCTCTGAAAATATCCACTCAATGTGCAGCAGCAGTCAAAAAAGGGAACAGAATGTTAGGAATCATTAGGGATAGATAATAAGACAGAAAATATCATATTGCCTCTATATAAATCCATGGTACAGCCAGATCTTGAATAGTGTGTGCAGATGTGGTCGCCCCATCTCAAAAAAGATATATTAGAATTGGAAAAGGTTCAGAAAAGGACAACAAAAATGATTAGGAGTATGGAACAGCTGCCACATGAGGAAAGATTAATAAGACTGACTTTTCAGCTTGGAAAAAAGATGACTAAGGGGGGATATAATAGAGGTCTGTAAAATCATGACTGGTGTGGAGAAAGTAAATAAGGAAGTGTTATTTACCCCTCATAACACAAGAACTAGGGGTCACCAAATGAAATTAATAAGCATCAGGTTTAAAACACACTGAAGGAATCATTTTTTTACACAATGCACAGTCAACCTGTGGAACTCCTTACCAAAGGATGTTGTGAAGGCGAGGACTATAACAAGGCTCAAAAAAGAAATAGATAAGTTCATGGAGCGTATGTCCATCAATGGCTATTAGCCAGGATGGGGAGCAATGATGTCCCTAGCCTCTGTTTGCCAGATGCTGGGAATGGGCAACAGGGAATGGATCACTTGATGATTACCTGTTCTGTTCATTCCCTCTGGGATACCTGGCATTGTCCACTGGTGGAAGATAGGATATTGGGCTAGATGGCCCTTTGGTCTGACCCAGTATGGCCATGCTTATGTTCTTTTGATTTTTTTAAATGAAAAGGCTCTGCTTTAAATGAAATGTAATGAGGTTTTTGTTAAAAAAAAAATTGAGTCAGAAATGCTGCTATTGTGCCTTCAGGGAGTTTTTGTTTGGCTGTCTCCTGCCCTCATTTTATTCTGTCAGCTGGGTTCCCACGCTGGACTAGATCTCCAATGATGTACCATGACTATGCACTCTGATGATGCACTGTGATGTCATGGGGAAAGGGCAGACTGTGGTGCATCGTGGAGATGTAGTCCTGCCACAGAGCCCAACCCATATATGACAATGGGGACATATAGCAGCTGAATGAAAACTTCCACAAGGCACCATGGTGGAACTTCTGAATAGAAATTTTTTATTTTAGGCAAAAATCTTCAGTTTTTGACCAAAAGTTTTCAATTTTTTGATTTTTTTCTTTTTGCTAAAAAGTTGAAAATCTCAGTGGAAAATTCAAACGAAAATGAATTTTTTTCACAGAAATTTCTATAGAAAACACCTAGGGCTGTGAAGCGATTAAAAAAAATAATCATGATTAATTTTGCAATTAAAGAATAATAGAATACTATATATTTAAATATTTTTGGATGTTTTCTACATTTTCAAATATATTTATTTCAGTTACCACACAGAATACAAAGTGTACAGTGCTCACTTTATATTATTATTTTTATTACAAATATTTGCATAGTAAAAAACAAAAGAAATAGTATTTTTCCATTCACCTAATGCAAGTACTGTAGTGCAATCTCTTTATCATGAAAGTTGAACTTACAAATATAGAATTATGTACAAACCTAACTGCACTCAAAAATAAAACAATGAAAAACTTTAGCGCCTACAAGTCCACTCAGGCCTACTTCTTGTTCAGCCAGTCGCTCAGACAAATAAGTTTGTTTACATTTGCAGGAGATAATGCTGCCCGCTTCTTGTTTACAATGTCTCCTGAAAGTGAGAACAGGTGTTTGCATGGCACTGTTGTGGTAGCTGGCGTCACAAGATATTTACGTGCCAGATGCGCTAAAGGTTCATATGTCCCTTCATGCTTCAACCACCATTCCAGAGGACATGTGTCCATGCTGATGACGGGTTCTGCTCGATAATGGTCCAAAGCAGTGTGGACTGACACATGTTCATTTTCATCATCTGAGTCAGATACCACCAGCAGAAGGTTGAGTTTTTTTTTGGTGTTTCAGTTCTGTAGTTTCCGCATCAGAGTGTTGCTCTTTTAAGATTTCTGAAAACATGCGCCAAACCTCATCCCTCTCAGATTTTGGAAGGCACTTCAGATTCTTAAACCTTGGGTTGAGTGCTGTAGCTATCTTTAGAAATCTCACATGGATACCTTTTTAGCATTTGGAAAATCTGCAGTGAAAGTATTTTTAAAACGAACAACATCTGCTGGGTCATCATCTGAGATTGCTATAACATGAAATATATGGCAGAATGCGGGTAAAACGGAGCAGGAGGCATACAATTCTCCCCCCAAGGAGTTCAGTCAAAAATTTAATTAACACTTTTTTTTAACAAGTGTCGTTAGCATCAAAGCATGCCCTCTGGCATGGTGGCTGAAGCATGAAGGGGCATACGAATGTTTAGCATATCTGGCATGTAAATACCTTGCAATGCCAGCTACAAAAATGCCATGAAAACGCCTGTTCTCACTTTCAGATGACGTTGTAAATAAGAAGCAGGTACCATTATGACCTGTAAAAGTAAACAAAATTGTTTGTCTTAATGATTGGCTGAACAAGAAGTAGGACTGAGTGGACTTGTAGGCTCTAAAGTTTTACATTGTTTTGTTTTTGAGTGCATCTAGTTTTTGCACATAATTCTACATCTGTAAGCTCAACTTTCATGATAAAGAGATAGCTTTATATTATTTGCATTAGGTGAACTGAAAAATACTATTTCTTTTGTTTTTTACTATGCAAATATTTGTAACAAAAATAATAATATAAAGTGAGCACTGTGCACTTTGTATTCTGTGTTCTAATTGAAATCAATATATTTGAAAATTTAGAAAAATAACCAAAATATTTAATAAATTTCAATTGGTATTCTATTGTTTAACAGTGCAATTAAAAGTGTCATTAATCACAATTAATTATTTTAATCGTGATTAATTTTTTTGAGTTAATTGCCTGAGTTAACTGCGATTAATTGATAGCCCTAAAAACAACCCAATTTGGACCAGCTCTGCTTGTGACTAAGATGAGAAAAGTGAAACCAACTAGTTTATTTTCATTGTCTATTCTTAGAAGGAAACAGTATAAATAATTAAAATTAAATTATATGAAAACAAACCCTTTAATTTTAATAATCTAAAGGAAGATTTGCAGTAGCACCATTGTGACTTGGGTGCTAATGCTCATTAGCTTTCAGTGGGAGATAGATGCCGAATTGCCCAATATGCCTTTGAAAACCTTCTCCTCATGCAGGCAAGGAACCTTGCTTGTTTTTGTTTTATAGTTGACCTATGTCTTTTTAACACTTTTTGTGACTCTAGAAATGACATAAATGCTTCTTGCAGTGTATTCAGGCACATCTATAGGAAAAACATCCACTCCTATCTATTTATAGCAGCATCCCTCCTTTCACCTCCTGATCATTCTGCAGTAAGCCATCTGTCTGTTTCTCAGCCGCATTAATTTCCAGCCCACAAACAAAATGTCTTTTTTCCACTGGACAAAGCTGCACATCCACACTGGAACATAAGGAATCACAAATGTTTCTTTCCATTTCTTGAATCCTGTATGTGAAATAACAAGAATGGGTTGGGGGAGATGGAGAAAGATATATTTTTCACCTACAAAACCATTTTCACTTCATACAGAATTTTCAGTGTGGGAAAAAGACCAGGCGGTCCTGTTGAAGTGACCTCTGTTCTCTGTCTCTAAACAGCTTTTGCTCTGAATACATAAAGATGTGGGGAAGGATGGGGAACATATTATTTCTATGGAATTGGTGTTATTTTTCCCTATCCAGTTACATCTGCATGCCTGGATTCATTACAGTGTTCAGTTTCATCCGTCTAAGCATTAATCTTAGTCACACATATGGCCAATAAAACCTTTGCACAGCACCATCCAACATCAGCATATATTGTTTCTTTATATATAAACAATACATGTATACATATTACATGTGTAAAAGTCACTAAATATTTGGAAATTCATTTACCAACCAAGACTCATGCTCAGAGTCCTGAGCAAGTGTTTTCCATGCTGTAACTCAACTGACACGTGTCATTTGTTGGCAAGGGCAACACAGGACTCTGAACTTCGGTCACGGAAGGTTAGCTAAGCAGGAAGTGATTTTCAAATCTATTAATGTAAATTGTAAATGTATATTTACAGAACATCATGTTTGCAATTCCAGGGTTTTTATTAAACTAACAGAAGTTTTTATAAGTCACTTTCAAAATAATTATAACTGCTGAAATTAAAATGGGACATACAAATAGTGAATAGAGGAAGTTTGGAATACCTCCCATTTCTGCTCAGTACAAGGGTTCCGGGCAATGCCTGCTTCCCTGTGCTGATTGGCTGTTTGCTCCAGCACTTTCACCCTGCAACCCCCGAATCTTGTCATCTGAACTTCACTCCACTTGCCCACCATGCTCCCTTCCCTCAGATGCCTCATCCCTTCAATGTCCTGCCCCCTCACATCCTTCATCTTTCTACTTAGCGTATCCTTTCCTCACTAAATCCCTCCCAAAGGATTTCAATGACAAACACACATATATTATGGCACTGACATGAAATTTCCAGACCATCACTCTGCTAATTCTCGTTGTATGTTCTGGCTTTTCCACCTACCCTTGATCTGTCTTGTCTATTTAGATTGTAAGCTCTTTGGGGCAGGGACTATCTGTTATTCTGTGTTTGTACTGTGCCTAGCACAAGGGCCCCATTCTCAGTTGGTCCCTAGGAACATACAAGGAGAATTAGCAGAGTGACGGGAAAAATCTTGAATTGGATCAATCTAGACCTTCCTAATAGTTTCCTTCTAATTGCTGTCACATTCTGGGGTGCAATCCAGATCAGTCAGGGGTTGTGTCAATGCTGCCCCATGACCTTGGGTGCCTCCCAATGCTTTGCTGTTGTAGCTCCCAACCAGGCCCACTCAAAAACAGCGAAGCATCATGCAGGTCACATGCTGAGTGTCTGTATATAGCCGCAGTCCTGGTCCAGTTACTCTGGCACCAGCAACCTGTCAGCAACACACCAGCCACACTGTGGCCTCCACCAGACTTGGTTACTTCTCACAGGATGACCCCAAAACACTCCCAGTCCTGAATTTTCCTGAAACCATGTGCTCCGCACTGTCTAGCCCTCTCCTGGACAGTTCTGATATTAAAGGTCCATTGCCCGTATAAAGGGTCAATATTCAACCATTTCCTACTTTAACTGGAGTTACCAAACAACTCAGTTTAAACACAACACTGGGTTAGTTTAGAGTAAAAATAGAACAGATTTATTTAACTACAAAGAAAAAAGTTTTAAGTGAGTACAAGTGTAATGTACTAAAGTCAATAATAGTTACAAGAGAAATAAAGAAAGCACACTTCCTAGGAGCTAAAACTTAACAAGCTAGGCTTGGCTCAAGGTAAAATCCTTGCCACATGTTCCCAGCAACAGGGCTGACCAAATTATCAAGTCAGCATCCCTCCCAAAGTCAAAGGGGTGGTTCCTTTTTCTTTTTAGATGAAAGAGAGAGAGAGAGAAAACTTGGGGTGGTTTTGCCCCTCACTCTTATAGCCCAGTCATCCTTTGAAATGCGTTTTCCTGAGGGTTACCCTAGATAAAGCTCATTCCAGGAAAGAGACAGAGTCTAGTGGTGAAAGAGGTTGCATGTTGTTGCTTGCTAAAGTGCAGATAGGATCTGTTCCTGCTCTGTCTCTGTTGCCACAGAATAATCATTTGATAGGTGATTACCTATCAACTTTGATGACACCTGGCTAGGGGCGTCAGTTGTCCTTTGTCTTTGGGAAACCAATTTAGCCCCTCCCCAGACTTGTCTTGTGAACACATTTTAGTCATTATTTCAGTGTTGCATTTCATACAGTGGTGACTCCACAGTTAGGGTTGCATTCCAGAATGGGCGTAAACTAGGGCATACATTTCTGTTTCTCTTTAAAAGTAGGTGGCCAAATGCTGTGCAATTTCACACAATGCAATTTCTGGTTCTCTCCATAATCTTTGAATAGAAAGTTTTTGAATTTGGCTCAATTTTTTCCCTACTTTTCATTATTAACAATGATACCTAACTCTTTATAAGGGAGGTCAGTGCTCTTTATAATGCTCTTTATAAGGGAGGTCAGTATCATTATCTCCATTTTATAGACGGGGAAACTGAGGCAGTGAGGCACAACACGACTCACACAGGTTCACACAGCAGTTCAGTGGAAGAAGTAGGAACAGAACCCGGGTTTTCTGAGTCCCACTGTAGTGCTGTAGCCACTAAACCATACTATTTCCACAGATAACTCTTTAAAAACACATCTTTCTATATGAAATATGGTCGAGGTGGCTCCTGGGTAGATCTGCTGCAAAGGGTAATTTATAGCCAGCCACATTATAACAAAGTTTATGTGCTTTCAAACCTCACTAACGGGAGCTAGGGATGCACAAACTTGATTGACGGGAGGAGGGGGGAGTTGGGCACACAGACATTTGATTGGATGGTGGGGCTGGGTACTCATAACTCTTACTGGTTAGTGAGGGATGGAGATACACACAAAATCCTCTTTAGCAGGAGCTATACTTCTTGCTCAGATTTGAACCTATAACAGAGAAGGATTCATGGGCAGATGCTAACGGATGAAATAATCTTAGCGGCTATACTTCTACTTCCCCACAGTCCATCCCACATTTAACAGCAGAGCCAATTAAGCATTCCTAAACCCTGTGAAATTAATACCCAAAAATCTATTGTTACTTGCCTTTATTCACTGTATTCCATGCCTGCACCTGACTCAAACTCAGGAAAGCAAGGAGAAACGAAGCCATCTAGCGGTAAGTACCAATTTCACATTCATCTGTAGGCTTATGTCTTACCATTATAACAATGACCATTCACCACAGACTATGCACTGCTATCTGTATTTGAGTTACACAGGCGTGTTCTAGAGCTCTCAACTTTCCAACTCCCCTTTTAACCACAACCCTTTAGCTAACTACCTTCTCCCAAAACAACCAACTACTACTACTGTTGGGGGAAAAGGATGTGCAGAAGGATGAAGGAAGGGGGGAGTTAAGATTGCAATGCGTGGCCCGTGGTGGCTGGTAGTTGAGGTATGGTAAGGTACATTTGTGGGTGGAGGCGAAGAGAATATATAATGTTAGGTGGCTTACCTCTTCATTTCCTTGCTTCTGTGGGTTTGTGTAAGGCATGTTGGTTGTAGCAACCCTAACTGCTTCACACCAAAGTTTGTGTATTAATAGCATAATGAATGTGTTAATATTTGTAAATCACTTTAAAGATTAAAAACTTTTTATAAATGCTAAGTTTTTTTCATTTTCTTAGTCATATAATAACACTCCCTGGTTGTTTCAGAAATTAAAGTGTGCTAGGTTAAAGCTTTAATAGCCCTACCGATTTACTCAGTTTATTTCTCACACATGTTGTAGTAATTGTTTTTTACCAATCTTTAGAATCAATTTTCTCCTCATGGTAGCTAGGCACTTAAAATCACCTACTTTCAAACTGAAACCAAGAATGAACTTAAGCAGCTGCTAAACCAAACAAAAGCATCTTGCATCATGTCCTCAAGATGTGAGTGTTAATCATGAGATTCCTTCATGGAGCAGCCCTGCTATACTGCTGTTAAGTCCAATGCAGCTAAACAGCTATGGTTTATAAGTTTATTATGACCATATTACCATTAACCATATGAATGGGCTTGTAGCTTGGAATACTTTTAAATTAACTGTGTTTGGTCCAATTGGTGAAAAGTACAAAACATTTATTCCCTTTCTAGTGCTTTATCTTGCCTTTATCACTGTATTCAAAATACAACCCAACTGATATAACATTAATCATACTATTAAAATGTTTGGGGGCTAAATACTGGTCCCTCTGAAGTTGATAGCAAAACTCCCATTAATTTCAATGGGATCAGGATTTTGGCCCTTAGTAAGGATAGAGTGTGAGCAGCTTTAATATATTCTTGACAGAGGCAGACCTATTTGTTTTTAAATAAATTGTTTTTAAATCACTCTAACATTGCAAAGCAATGTCCTTTTTCAAGCATTGAGACAGCGATTAGCTAAATGCGCCTAAACCAAATTATACTTCCACAAAAAGCTTGTAATGGTATAAGTGGGCCCATCATTTTATTACCTTCCACATAAGTGGAAACCATTTAATAGATAGCTGAGATCTTTAAGAATGGCTTTGGCTGCATTAGCAGAGATTTTTAAAAGTATTTTCTCCACTTGTTCCATACCATTAGACTGGAAAACAAGCTTTTGGTTGCTCTACTTGATAAGGCTGTGTATCCTAATGTGCTCCCTTTAAATAAGTTTATAGAGACCTTGGCAGAGCAAATGATATTTAGTGAGCAACATGGGTGATTAGCTGGAGCCGTGCATGGGTCCTGAACCAACTATTCCACCATCAGGAAGCATTTGATTCTTTAAATGACTTGTGGACTTCCAAGGGTAATGGGTCTGTTTTTTGAGCTTGTGGACATGCATTTGATTTAGTCAATTTGGGTCCCTGCATTTAAGCTAATTACAGTTAGGGCTCCAGCAGTGTGAGGTAAATTGGTTCACATGCACATAAAAAAAGGTTCTTGCTATGGGCACATTTGCACAGGCAAACTGTTATATGGAGCTGATGTTGTACAGAGTACCTTGCATCTGGTAAATGGTAAAAAGATTGTAAAATTATCCCGTGGCCCTTTAGGGTTTTTTTCAGTGAATTTGCATTTGACCAGTTACAAAACCAAAAATACTCTTGTTTTTTTTACTTGAACCTAGTTCACAACATATAGTTTGGAATTACTTAAATTAGAGAAACAGTGTAAGAAAGAATGTTACAATTCATTGCTAGGCCATAACTACCCAGACATATCTAAGAGAACTTAAACTTCTACCGCCCTTTCTCCCACCATGTTTCACGACATTCTCTCCTACTGGAAGTAGAGCTTCTGACAAGGTGGAGTGGACAAGGGGTTGGGGTTGGGAGAAATTTTTAGGAAAAGGCATAAGCAACAGGGGATGCTCTACTTGATAAGGCTGTGTACCCCCCCCCCCCAGAAAATAAAAATACATTCTGCCAGAGAGGTGCTGCAATTACACCTGTCTCTGCTGTGGCGCCAGAAGAGAAGGCAACCGACTCATGGGCCAGAGTACCCAGCCGCAGAGAGGGAGGGGGCAGAGGCTGCATTCCTCACAGTGCCATGCCCACACTGGGGTCAGGTGAGGAGGCACGGGTTATG
This sequence comes from Lepidochelys olivacea, assembly GCF_965140295.1. NCBI lineage: Eukaryota > Metazoa > Chordata > Testudines > Cheloniidae > Lepidochelys > Lepidochelys olivacea. The sequence goes on along the minus strand of NC_140413.1, from coordinate 99,630,140 downwards.
GGGGGGGGACACACAGAGCAGGGCACACAGGGCTGCTGGGGGGAGGGTCACACAGCCTGGGGTTCAGAAAAGGGAGTGTGGGGGGAACAGACTGGGGCCGGGGCACAGGAGCTAGTGGGGTGACAGCATTGATCCAGGAGCTGAAGGGAATCAGGGTGCAGGGCCACATGGGGATGGGATGGAGGGAAAAGGGGGGAGTCATTACCCCTGACTCCCACCAACCTTTGTACTGCTTCTGAAGAATGCAGGAAATATGTTTTTGTGTTGTAATTTAAATGAATTATTCAAAGTTCTGTATTAATATGCCTAGTAAGGTATCTGTCATAAACATTTCCTGACTCTTTTTTATTATCTGTATTGTTACAGACATAGTTGCTGACAGGTATTTTGAAATAAATTACCAAACTAATTGGTGTGATTATACTGTATTATTTTGACAAATAAAAGATGCAGAAGTTTTCAGAATTTTAAACAATTGTGCACAGAATTTTTATTTTTTGGCACAGAATTCCCACAGGAGTATTACCTGCTGTGTACACAGTCAGAGTCAAGGAGGGTAAGTAACTACTGCATAGATCATGTCATATGACCAAAAATGCACTGGAAAACACAATATTGATTTTTAAAATTTTTTTCTACAGAAATTTTAATCAACACTTTTGTTGTTTCAAAATCGATTACTTTCAAGCTTTTGAAAAAAAAAAATCTCACCCATATGACTACATTGGCCAATTGCAATCATAAATTGAAAACAACAGCAAAAGAACAAACTAGAACACATGACATACAAGATCCAACAATGATGTCAGGTAACACCTAGCTAAAGTTTTCATCAAAGTTTCCTTAAAAGACATCAACCAGTCAAAAACTGAAAATGATTTAATGAAAAGTTTCCTCTTCTGAAATAGGTCTCTTTTTTTAACTCAGTGGAAAACTTTTTTATTCCAAAAATTTCCACCCGTTTGACTGCTCCTTGTAGTAGCAGTTACACCGTTGCCATAAAGTGCTATGGTTTTGAAGGGCAGCATGCCTCCTGCCAGCTATCCTCTGTGAGCAAAATTAAAGCTCCCATCCAGTACTCACAAGTGTAAAGTAAAACATGTGTTTTACTGGACCAGGGCTTTTATGTGCATGTGGGCTTGATTCTTCAATGTGCTGCGCCTTCTTGTCTTAACGTACATTTGGGGGCCTGTGCACAGGTGCTGGAACTCGGGTTGTTGGGGATGCTGCCATACGCCCTGGCTTGAAGTAGTGATAACAACCCAAATAAATAGCTTCCGCCATCAGCACCCCCCACTATAAAAATTGCTCCAGCACCAGTAGGCCTGAGTGCTCAGCATCTTGCAGCATCCAGTCTTGGTGATGTGGGCAGCATGAATGTTAAGTGGATCATGTACTCCACCTTGCCCCTGGCTTCATTTCCAGTAATTTTTCTCCCATCAGTGCAGTATGTCTCAGGGCAATAGATTAGTCCCTTCCTTTGTGAAAACAACTAGAGGAATCCTTTCCTGTAGCAATGGGGCCTTCAAACCCCAGATTCTCTACAGAGCAAGAACTTTTCCTGGATATTCCTGCCTCTTTTCTGGTGTAAAAAGTGGTCACAAATAGGGTTAAATCAAACTTGAGGAGACAAGTGCTGGTAGTTTAGAGTACCTCATATAGAGAGTGCCTGTGTCCTGGGCCCTTTGGAAAGGGATCAAGATGAAACATGCTATCCTTATGCATCTTTGAAAAGGACCATACTAAAATCTAGGCGAAATGGTTGTATTTCAGGATCTTATCCTGTGTGGTACTGAGTAGCCCATTGAAAAAGGTGCTGCACACTCTCAATTGTCAGTTAAGTCACTAACGTCAGCGGGAGCTGAAGTGCTCATCATCTTCCAAGGTGGCAGGCCTGCGGCCTGTATTTGATTGTGTTCATTAAAACCAGTAATGTACACCACCGTGATGAACACTGCCTTGTCTACAAATGTGCTTAAAAAGCAGAAATTATTGCCTGAGCTAATCCACAAGATTTAAACAGGTCATCTTGCAAATGATGTTTAAACAAGCAGACCCTAAATTTATTATGTCCCTTGATCATTTCTTTGCTTTATAGAGCTTGCAGATTTGCAACTAATGGCACAGTTTAAAAAACATTAACTTTGGGTACAACTGCAATATCTGAGAAACTACTAGCCTGGCTTCCCCCGAGTCCAATCAAGAAGAAAGTTTTTATCAATGGCATGAGATGTAACACTGTGCAAGCTAGTGGTGATAGCCATCTCTGACAGTACATAAGGTTTTGCTTTTTTTTAATCATTCACACACAGACCTGGGGAGCTGCTCTGCAATCTCAATGTGGGAACCAGTTTGGTTCCTGGCTTCCTGAGTCAGTGGGGAGCGGGAGTGCCATGGAGACAGTACTCACAGCTCTTGGAGAAGGAGTCCCTCACATTGTGCTGAAGTGATTCCTCTGTCCCTTTGAAGAAAAAGCTCCTATCTGGTGGGTAAATGAATAAAAAAGACTTTGATGGCATCTTTGATTTCAATGCAAGAATGTGTTTCTTCTGCTGAAGATTCCCCTTTCCGCCCCAGCTATAAGAGTTGGGTCTCTGCAAGGCAGGGCATTTGGTAAGAGAAACTAAGAGGGGAAATATGTGGCGAACTTCCCCTAAAGGGAAGAAGGGACTTTAACATAAACAAAAACAAACAAACAAACAAAAAAAGAGTGACATGAAGGGAAGTCTCTGGAACAAGGGGGACAGAGGTGGTAGTAGTAATAAAGGACTAGGACTGTCAATTAATCACAGCTAACCCAAGTGATTAACTCAGAACAAATGAACTTAATTAAAAAATTAATCACAGTTTTAATCATGCTGTTAAACAATAAAAATACCAATTTACGTTTATTATAAATATTTTGGGATGTTTTTCTACATTTTCAAATACATTTATGTCAATTTCAGCACAGAATACAAAGTGTACAGTGCTCACTTTTTATTGACAGGTTTCAGAGTAACAGCCGTGTTAGTCTGTATTCGCAAAAAGAAAAGGAGTACTTGTGGCACCTTAGAGACTAACCAATTTATTTGAGCATAAGCTTTCATGAGCTACAGCTCACTTCATCGGATGCATACTGTGGAAAGTATAGAAGATCTTTTTATACACACAAAGCATGAAAAAATGGGTGTTTACCACTACAAAAGGTTTTCTCTCCCCCCACCGCACTCTCCTGCTGGTAATCGCTTATCTAAAGTGATCACTCTCCTTACAATGTGTATGATAATCAAGGTGGGCCATTTCCAGCACAAATCCAGGGTTTAACAAGAACATCTGGGGGGGGGGTTAGGAAAAAACAAGGGGAAATAGGTTACCTTGCATAATGACTTAGCCACTCCCAGTCTCTATTCAAGCCTAAGTTAATTGTATCCAATTTGCAAAAGAATTCCAATTCAACAGTCTCTCGCTGGAGTCTGGTTTTGAAGTTCTTTTGTTGTAATATCGCAACTTTCATGTCTGTAACCACGTGACCGGAGAGATTGAAGTGTTCTCCGACTGGTTTATGAATGTTATAATTCTTGACATCTGATTTGTGTCCATTTATTCTTTTATGTAGAGACTGTCCAGTTTGACCAATGTACATGGCAGAGGGGCATTGCTGGCACATGATGGCATATATCACATTGGTGGATGCGCAGGTGAACGAGCCTCTGATAGTGTGGCTGATGTTATTAGGCCCTGTGATGGTGTCCCCTGAATAGATATGTGGGCACAGTTGGCAACGGGCTTTGTTGCAAGGATAGGTTCCTGGGTTAGTGGTTCTGTTGTGTGGTATGTGGTTGCTGGTGAGTATTTGCTTCAGGTTGGGGGGCTGTCTGTAGGCAAGGACTGGCCTGTCTCCCAAGATTTGTGAGAGTGTTGGGTCATCCTTCAGGATAGGTTGTAGATCCTTAATAATGCGTTGGAGGGGTTTTAGTTGGGGGCTGAAGGTGACGGCTAGTGGCGTTCTGTTATTTTCTTTGTTAGGCCTGTTCTGTAGTAGGTGACTTCTGGGAACTCTTCTGGCTCTATCAGTCTGTTTCTTCACTTCCGCAGGTGGGTATTGTAGTTGTAAGAATGCTTGATAGAGATCTTGTAGGTGTTTGTCTCTGTCTGAGGGGTTGGAGCAAATGCGGTTGTATCGCAGAGCTTGGCTGTAGACAGTGGATCGTGTGGTGTGGTCAGGGTGAAAGCTGGAGGCATATAGGTAGGAATAGCGGTCAGTAGGTTTCCGGTATAGGGTGGTGTGTATGTGACCATCGTTTATTAGCACTGTAGTGTCCAGTAAGTGGATCTCTTGTGTGGACTGGACCAGGCTGAGGTTGATGGTGGGATGGAAATTGTTGAAATCATGGTGGAATTCCTCAAGGGCTTCTTTTCCATGGGTCCAGATGATGAAGATGTCATCAATATAGCGCAGGTAGAGTATAGGCATTAGGGGACGAGAGCTGAGGAAGCGTTGTTCTAAGTCAGCCATAAAAATGTTGGCATACTGTGGGGCCATGCGGGTACCCATAGCAGTGCCGCTGATTTGAAGGTATACATTGTCCCCAAATGTAAAATAGTTATGGGTAAGGACAAAGTCACAAAGTTCAGCCACCAGGTTAGCCTTGACATTATCAGGGATAGTGTTCTTGACGGCTTGTAGTCCATCTTTGTGTGGAATGTTGGTGTAGAGGGCTTCTACATCCATAGTGGCCAGGATGGTGTTATCAGGAAGATCACCGATGGATTGTAGTTTCCTCAGGAAGTCAGTGGTGTCTCGAAGGTAACTGGGAGTGCTGGTAGCGTAGGGCCTGAGGAGGGAGTCTACATAGCCAGACAATCCTGCTGTCAGGGTGCCAATGCCTGAGATGATGGGGCGCCCAGGATTTCCAGGTTTATGGATCTTGGGTAGTAGATAGAATATCCCAGGTCGGGGTTCCAGGGGTGTGTCTGTGTGGATTTGATCTTGTGCTTTTTCAGGGAGTTTCTTGAGCAAATGGTGTAGTTTCTTTTGGTAACCCTCAGTGGGATCAGAGGGTAATGGCTTGTAGAAAGTGGTGTTGGAGAGCTGCCAAGCAGCCTCTTGTTCATATTCTTACCTATTCATGATGACAACAGCACCTCCTTTGTCAGCCTTTTTGATTATGATGTCAGAGTTGTTTCTGAGTCTGTGGATGGCATTGTGTTCTGCACGGCTGAGGTTGTGGGGCAAGTGATGTTGCTTTTCCACAATTTCAGCCCGTGCATGTCGGCGGAAGCACTCTATGTAGAAGTCCAGTCTGCTGTCTCGACCTTCAGGAGGAGTCCACCTAGAATCCTTCTTTTTGTAGTGCTGGTAGGGAGGTCTCTGTGGGTTAGTATGTTGTTCAGAGGTGTGTTGGAAATATTCCTTGAGTCGGAGATGTCGAAAATAGGATTCTAGGTCACCACAGAACTGTATCATGTTCGTGGGGCTGGAGGGGCAGAAGGAGAGGCCCCGAGACAGGACAGCTGCTTCTGCTGGGCTAAGAGTATAGTTGGACAGGTTAACAATATTGCTGGGTGGGTTGAGGGAACCATGGCTGTGGCCCCTTGTGGCATTTCCCCTTGTTTTTTCCTACCCCCGCCCCCCAGACGTTCTTGTTAAACCCTGGATTTGTGCTGGAAATGGCCCACCTTGATTATCATACACATTGTAAGGAGAGTGATCACTTTAGATTACCAGCAGGAGAGTGGGGTGGGGGGGAGAGAAAACCTTTTGTAGTGGTAAACACCCATTTTTTCATGCTTTGTGTGTATAAAAAGATCTTCTATACTTTCCACAGTATGCATCCGATGAAGTGAGCTGTAGCTCACGAAAGCTTATGCTCACTTTATATTATTATTTTTGGTTACAAATATTTGCACTGTAAAAAAGATAAACAAAACAAATAGTATTTTTCAATTCACCTCATACAAGTACTGTAGTGTAGTCTCTTTACTGTGAAAGTACAATTTACAAATGTAGAATTATTATTTTTACATAACTGCACTCAAAACCAAAATAATGTCAAACTTTAGAGCCTACAAGACTGAGTGGTCTTACTACTTCTCCTTCCTTCTTCTTATTCAGCCAATCTCTAAGACAAATAAGTTTGTTTACATTTACGGGAGATAATGCTGCCAGCTTCTTATTATAATGTCACCAGAAAGTGAGAGCGGGCGTTCGCCTGGCACTGTTGTAGCTGGCGTCGCAAGGTATTTCCGTGCCAAATATGTTAAACATTCGTATGCCCCGTCATACTTCGACTGGTAGATTGCACTTTTGTTTATGTTCTTTACAGTGCAAATATTTGTAATCAATAATAATAATATAAAGTGAGCACTGCACACTTTGTATTCTGCATTGTAATTGAAATCAATATATTTGAAAATGTACCAAAACATCCAAAAAGTTTTATAATACATTTAAATTGGTATTCTATTATTTTTATCAGTGCGATTAAAATTGTGATTAATCATGATTAATTTTTTAAATAGTTTGACAGCCCTAATAAGGGCCTGTTAGGGATGAGATAAATCCCCTGTTCCTGCAACTGGATCCATGTGGGTGCAACTTTGCACCTGTGTGGAGTCCCAGGATGAGATGTTCCACTGGTGTAAACTGGCATAGCACCGCTGAGGTCAATGCAGTTACACCAGCTTACACTGGTTAAGAATCAGGCTCCCAGAGTTTGGCTATTTAAGGGACTTATATGGCCACCGTTACTGTAATATCTGAACACCTCACAATCTCTAATGTATTTATCGTCACACCACCTCTGTGAGGTGCTACAGGGAGGCCAAGAGTCAGGTTGACAAAGGTAGTTAGGTGCCTAAAGATGAACTTAGGGTCTTAGTGGGATTTCAGAAGTACCTAAGCAGGTCAGCTCCCCAACGCTCATTGAAATCCCTGGAATTTAATTCACGTAGGCACTTCTGAAATCCCACTTGGCACCATCTACATCAAACTGTTGCTCCAAATGTCTTGCCTAAAGTCATTCAAGATGTCCACAGTGGAACAAGGAATTGAACATGAGGTCTCCTGGGACCCAGGTTAGTACCCAAACCACTAGCCTGTCCTGCAGCTCTACTTGGAGCTAATCTATCTATGTGGAGCTGATTGAAGAATTGAGGCCTTAGACTGTATGAGTCCTGCCCACTTCGTATTTTAGCCCAGAATCATAATGAAAAGAACATTAGGAAATAAAACAACTGTAGAGTCTTAACATCCTGGAGTCAGAGTCTGAGTCTCTTCTCTGGAAACCATTGTCAATTTTCCTGCCAATGCCAGCTAGAGGTACAGGAGGTGCCAGAATAACTTCTGAATAAAAGGGAGATGTGAGGCAATTTACTCCGCTTTATGGAATATTTTATACTACTGTACATCATATAAGTTAAAAACCTTGAAACCACAGATATCTACTTTCATTATTATTACAGCATTAATAAACACTGCAAACAAGTCTTAATAAAGACAGAAAAGCAGAAAGGACCATTTTAATTTGCATCCAAACAAATATCCCACTGGAAAAAAGGCAAAAAAGAAAAGTGGAGGAATCAAGTGCTAGAAAAGTGGTGCCATGTGCTCAAGAAAATAACTCTGCAGCCAAGGGAAAACTGTGAAGCTGTGTTATGTTGAGCTATGTGCAGTGCAGCCGTAGCTGTATCGGTCCCAGGATCTCAGAGAGACTAGGTGGGTGAGGGAATATCTTTTATTGGACCAACTTCTGTTGGTGAGAGAGACACGCTTTCGAGTTTACACAGAGCTCTTCCTCCGGTCTGGGAAAGGAACTCCCAGAGTCACAGCAACATTCAAAGTGGAACAGATTGTTTAGCGTAAGTAGTTAGCACATATTCTGAGGGACCATTCAAGGTACAGCGTTGAGATGTAATTCTGCAGTTGGTTTCCTTGGAACATAAAAAATACTTATAGGGGAAACTGATGGCAGGAGATTTCTCCCTAGGATTTTATTTCTTTGCTGAAAGTACACATTTTAGTTTTGGATGCATCATTTAGTTTATACTGGCTCCTGCACCAATTATGAAACATAGGATGTTTGCCTTTTGGTGTTTGAATAGAAATAGCATACCATATATATATATATACTCTGTGCCAAAAGGTGAACTAGTGTCATATTTTGCAGCATTTCAGCCATTTGAGGAAACGCTTTGTATTCTCCAATATGAATTACAATAGGGCAGTAATATATAGGCTGAATAATTCTGTCTTGTTTCAACAGCTGCTAAAGCACAGGAATATAGCATGAAACATTGTTAGCAGCTACTTAAAGATTTTTTTTAAAGGTCTGCACACTTGTGCTTACTTATGATTCATGAAGGAGGCAGAAAAGATTCCCTCCATATATAGACATATCAGAAATTCAGATCTTTTCTATCCTGGGTGACTGGAGAACGGTAGGTTTATAACATCAGAGATACCATGCAAATGATATCTGATTAGTTGACAAGGGAATTGATTATTTATTCTGTTTAAAGCCCTCCTTTTTGGTTTGCTTTTTCTTAAACTCAAACTTTTCAGAAATGGCTGGAAGAAAAACTATCTGAATGTTAAAATTTCAACACCACTGACTAGAGCTGGTAAGGAAAAGTACTTCATTTCCCATTACTTTTTTGTTAATGAAAATGTTTCATTTGCTGGATTTTTTAAATTTTTGCAAAATATGTTTAAGTTTTAATCAAAACCCCAGGCACCTGAAAACTGATTTTATTTTTGTTTTAAAAAAAAACCCATTTCTTTGTTTTCAGAAGTTTGATTTTCAATGAAAACCTGACAATTTTTGTCAAAAATGAAAAATTTCTGTCTCACCACGAAACACTTTTTTATCAAAAATCAAAACATTTTGGGGAAATATTGTCAACCAGCGCTATCCCTATCTCTCCATTTAAGAAATGAGGCATCTCACGATTGATCACTGACATCAGCCAGGCATCCTTTCAGTAAAATGAGGGAAAACGAGACTTGATGTTCCTGATATTTCTAAGCTAAAAAAACAGGCAAAAAGAAAAAAAAAGTTGTGTGTCTTTAAATGTACCTTTTAGGTCTTCTCTCAGTGTAATAAAGGAACAGAAATACAAAGCCCAGCACAAACCTATTTTCCCTATTGTATGCCATCTGCAAAGCACTGAATGTACAATTTGGCTCTTAGAAATTTGAAGGAATGTAAGTATGAAAATATATGAATACAAAGAGTTTCTTCAGATGTCTGAAGTGCTGCAATATACGGAAATATTTTTAGTTTTATTGGATACAAAAAGAAAATAAGGCTATTTTTTTCATGGACAGCAGGGAGCGTTGGATTCAGAAGGGATGCAAAATTAGGGCCACCCTAAAAACATGCTGCACAAGTTTCCAAAGCTACCACATTTCCATACTCTAAGGATTTAAGTTCAATATAGTCTTTGTAACAACGCACAAACTAAATAATCACACAGCATTGCCCCCAACCAGCAATGCTAAATGATCTTTGAACGGAACCAGTCCATTAATCCAAAGCAGAGTTTTCTGTTAAAAGCGTTTTTTAAAAATGGGGCGTGGCCAAAACAAAATGGATTTTTGAAATGTTAACACACTTTTTTATATAAAGAGCATTCACACAGAAACACACGCACACACACGTCTCTCTATACTATACAGTCCCACTTATGAAAAACTATGGTGAACAATGCAATTTCAAACTACAGAAGAACAGCACAAAAGGTTAGAGTAATTTACTGCTTTATTCAGTTAAAGAAAGAAGAAATGAATGATTACTAATTTAATCTTCTTTTGGGAGCTACCTTGAAATAGAACCATTTAAATATAATCACAGACAGAACTCAAAATACTTGCACAAGGACATTTTATTATAAATGTACTGTAAGTAATGTATTTTTTTTTTAAAATGGAGGCACTTAAAACAATCAGAGGCATGTCAAAGTTGAATGACAGTGCTAGTTTCCAAAATGTTAGTTTGCAGGGCATGATAGAGGCTGAACTCCCTTCAGCTCCAAGGCTTTGCTGAAGCTAATCTCCTGAGATTTAGCAGTGCCTTTGGTGAGCTTCAGCAAGCGAATGCATCCTTTAAAACGGATATTTGTGGTCAGGCCAAACTGGTTCAGACCATCTGAAAAAACAAAACAAAACAAAAACTAATGTTGTTACCTCATTTTTCTTCTTCAAATCTCTTCTCCCACATGCATTCCCAAATATATATTCTTCACAATTTACTTGCTGCACTCTGTTCTGTAGCAGGAGAGTGGTTAAACCTCTAAGCACATTTGATAAATGCTCGATTTGGTGGCAACTATCTAATCGGTCTCTTTCTTCATCCACAATGTGCCACTGGCAAAATCAGAATGCATTTAAATCTTCCATTTAAATCACACAACTCAGTTCAGGTGATGTTCATGACATTAAATAAAACAGCCTTCAAACTTCCTGAGAGGTTCAAATGGCATTTTTTTCTACAGTAATAACAAATGGTATGCAGCAGGCAAATAATGGTTCTGTGTATCTGCAACTTGTAGTCTGTTTACATGTGGTAGAAAGGGTTTATCAGCATGAGCCTGGGATGGGTGCATTTACTCACAAGTAGCAAAGTTGTCAGGGCGACTTCTGCATCCCCAAAAGGCACATACTGTCTATTCTGTATGTGCTGCAGGTATCACAGAGAGGCTACCCTAGCAACGTTATGGAGAGACTATTTTTGGATTATATTTTGTATCTTTGTGTCTGTAAAGGCAAGGGCTTTAGCTACTCTGAGTCCAACGATACTGGGCTCGAATAGAGCCATAAAAACACTGAAAATGACCCCTAATAGCTTTTACATGCCTAAAAATGTCACAACTATAAAGTCTGCCATCTTGGGAACCCAGAAGGCTAGAAGTGAGTGCTAATCCCATTGGGAAGCTGAGACTCTCCTCTTCACAATTGTTTGAAGTTCCCAGCCTTGTTTCTCATCTGTCTTCTGAGTGAAGCAGCGGCCACAGGGAGCCAGTTGGGCTGCCTAGCCTTAGTGCAAGACAGGGCTTCACAGGGACATTACAACATCAGTGGAGGATTGAGCACAGCTGAGCTCTGTTTCACTACAAACCCTCCCGTACCCCAAAACTCTGACCCCTCCTTCTTCTTACACGGGGGATGTGTGTGTGTGTGGCGCGGCAGGGCAGGGAGGGAGACAGTTGTTGGTGCAGGAGGCAATGAGAGTTGACCTCAACAACTTTCCACTGGTGGAAAATTCCCCTGCCCAAGGGAATTCTCCACTAGCCAATTTCAGATGATTTAATGACGCATAAAGCAACCTCAGTGGACTGTTGAATCTGGATCCCATGATAATGGACGTTAAATTTGTGACATATGTACACACTGAAAAGCTGCCACTGGTCTTGGACTGAATCTTGTCTGTTCTGTGCCTCAGGTGAGGATAAATTGGGACAATTCCACATTTGGAGGAAGACAAAACATTTCTCTGGCAGGCTGAACAAAAAGAGGCAGGTGCGCGAGACAGTTGAGGTGTTTGGAATGTTAGAATAAACCCCGCGGGAAATGGATTAATCAACAGAAGGAGGAGAGATGGTCAAAGGTGCATGATACATTATTTATCGCATGGATCCACAATTTAGCATGCAGCTTTAACTCAGTTCATGGGTATCATTCCAACGCAAGTGGTGTGGATTTGTTTTATACAGACTGCTGTGTTACACCTGATTGCACTTCTTTTGCCTAAATGCAGCTCATAACTCATTATGCATGCCCCTGGAAACTTTCCTTTAGTGCCAGTTCTTAAATTAGAGTCTAAGGATTGCTGTAAAAACAGCCTCTGATGGCCAGAAGCTGGGAATGGGTGACAGGGGATGGATGACTTGACAATTACCTGTTCTGTTCATTCCCTCTGAGGCACCTGGCACTGGCCACTGTCAGAAGACAGGATACTGGGCTAAGTGGACCTTTGATCTGACCCAGTATGGCTGTTCTTATGTAAAAATACCACAACACCGGGAACACCTTTATGGCACAACATTCATTCCAAATTCGGCCAGCGTGGCAGAGCCTGGCTTTCTCTTACATATCAAACAATACAGGAAAAACATCAGAAAACATTTGGAGAGACTGAAAGCTAAGTGTTACTGGATACATTGTATTGCATCAATTAGAATGGAGAAAAAATGCAAAGAAAATAATTCAGAGCTCAGTGCAATGCTCCTGGACATCAATGAGAGGCCTTCTATTGACTTCAATGGACACTGCAATAGGCACCCTTATCTGGTGTTTAGTTCTCTCTGTTCACAAGCTAGTATAAAACAGCACTAGGAGTGCTACAAAATTAGTAAAAAAAACCCAATACTATGAGCATTTTACAAATTTCAGACATTTGATTTTCAAGATTAAATTATTCCTCAAATAATTCTTGGTCTATTTGTTTGTTTGTGAACAGTTAGTTGTGAATATTCACTATCAGCAGAGTAAGTATAAAGGCCTCTTGTAGCGTTTACCTCATCTCTGGATCCTTTCACCCATGCTAGAAATAACTTTTCTGGGGCTCATTAAAATACCTCTGAAGAGTAATGTTTGTTTTGCCTTTAAAAATAAACCAGATTGCACCAAATGGGAAATATTTGCAAAACAGTCCTGAGGGAGGACAGCTCGTTCCCCACATCCCCTAAATCAACGTTCACAGGCTGAGCTCTGTGCTATATGATTAATACACTCAGCCTACCTTTTTTTCCATGTAAACATTTTTGGCAGTTCAGGTTTGTCAAATGCTGTTGCTGTTGCCTTGGCTATGAAAAAGTGTTTTTGTTGAAATGTGAAAAGAAAGGCGGAGAGTCTTTTTGCTCCTCTCTGCAAATGCACACACTCCCTCGGCTAGAGGGTTTATGATAGGTTCAAGGGAAAAAGAACTAGAGGCTTTCTTAGCTGAAATATTGGCAGTGCATGACTGAAATTCAGTGCTGCAGAGCTCCTGTTATTCAAAGGCACAAGAATGAAATCTAGATAACTGTACTGTAGAGAAGTTTGGATATTCACAACCATACTATCGCCATTGATATTAGTGTGTGAAACTGAACTATATTTAAGACATTGGCAACGCATCATTACTAGAGAGTGTGACTAATGCCCTGTTTGTGTGTTGGACACTCACCAGGATATCCTCCAACAAAGACAGGATCATTAGTGTCCGCAGAACTGGAGACTCCATTTGGGCTGCTCCCATCCACCTGATTCCCATCCACAGTCAATTCTAAGCGGTGCTTGATCTTGTTTGCAGTAACCTTGTGCCACTGACCATCACACAAGCTGCCTGGTTTGTCAGGCTCGTAGATGGCAGAGAATCTGCCTGCACCATTATCCACATGGAACATCAGCTAGAGAATGTATCATGAAAGAGCAGGGAAAAGGACTAGTTATCAAAATAATAATTATCCAGAACATGGTGCTCTAGTTTTCATCAAATCTGTTCTTCCCAAAAGCTACGTATAGATTTAGAATAAATGTAGAGTTGAACATGAAGTGTCTTCTTATTACATTTCTAAATCAACACAAGACAGCTTAGCTCCATTGTGTTTATTTCCATCACCAGAATTTAATAACTATGACTCTGATCCTGCATCCAGTTCTGTGTGGGTGGATCCTTGCACCCATAAAGAATCCCACAAAAGTCAACAGAGCTCACTTGTGTAGATCCATGTGTAGCACTGGGGCCTAGGTTAGCAGGAATGTGCAAAGCTGTGGGCATGGTTTGCCACATTTCTGTTGTGAAACTGTATAAGGACAAAAAAAAAGTAGGTTTTGTGTGGGTCTTATACAAAACAGAGCTATTTACTTTTATGTGCAGCTGAGTGGTTGATTAAACTATGTACCAAAATTGAGTTACACATACAAGGGACTGATATTCATGACATGACAGACACAGTGCCCCCAACTTTGCACACTCCTGCTAACATAGGCCCAATGCTGTAACGCAGGAAACACAGCAGTGTTGCAGAATAACATGTTAGGATATTTTAGCAAAACTAGACGTGTCAGACAAATTTGGAAGGGGAAAGACTGACTGGCATATAGGGGGCTATGATCTTGACTGAGATGACTTGACATTAAATCAGAGTTTAAACTTGTTCATACAGTTTAAAACACACAAATGCACTACAGACATCCAGAAATGTATCTGATGATGCCCTCACTGCAAAATGCCTTCACTCACTTTTTCATCTACCAGCTCGATGCCGAGTCCATCCATTTTTTGGCTGCTGATTCCCAGCAGAACACCATCCATTCGAGTAGTACGGAATTCAAACTCCACTAGTAGGTCTGTTCCCACTTTATATGTTCCAACTGGGGAGTGGAAAACATACAGTGATACATTTAGAAAAAGAGCTACAGTATTATTTAGTCCAACTGAAATCGAGTGTAAAATAGTAGCTCATGGTACCAGTTCATAATATGAGATCTTGCTAAAAATACACAAGATCAAACACCAGGCATAATGTTTAAACATGCTGAATGGGATTCTGAAAAGTGCTCAGAGTCAGAGCTGGCCTAACTCTGCTTCCACGGAAGTCGATGGGGCTTAGGCAATGCTGATTGCCTTTGAAAATCCCACTTGCTATAATGGTCTTTTAGCACTAGTAAAATTGTAGTTTATTACCTGTTTTGGCAAAGCCTGTTCCATCAAAGAATGTTCCTTTCTCTGCATTGGTAAAGCATTTGCCAACATTGAAGCTGGAGGTTGGATTATCCAGGTCAACAGAAGCCTCTGTCATCTTAAAATTTCTGATGCAACCATCAATGCTGTAAGTAACCTTGGTGCAATGTTCAAACAGAGAATGTTGTAATGAAAAACAAGCAGAAATGCTGGTATGGAAAGGCTCAATTATGGCATCAGAAAGTATCCCTTCTTTTGATTCTGTGTTTTGCTGCTGGATGTGTGGAGCTGAATGAGTCTTGAACTTTACATGGCTAATCCACAATATCTGATTAAAATAAGAATCTAATCTCCATCACACTACCGACTAATTAGGTTGCTTTTCTGAAATTCTAGGGATCAGATCTCACAAAATGGAGTTATATCTCTTTGGCTTAATGGAAGGGGCATAAAATAATGCACTGCATAATGAAACATAGAAAATTGCAGAGGTAATGCAGAAATGTAATGGCCCATACTTTACTTCTGTAATTGAATAGAGTCCGTACTTTCTAGTTAAGCCAGTGGACAAAGGCATGGAGATAACTTGTAACATTACTACATTTTTTGTTTATCATTCCATTGAGTGGCTAATCTTACATATTAAAGCTGTGCTTATATTGGGCCACATCCTTCTAAATGTGGTACTCCTGCTTAAGTGAATGGAAGTTTTACATAAATACTTAAGGCATCATATGGCCCTCCATATAAACTTATCTATTACAATTGTATAATTGTAGCTAAGATATTATTTGCAGGCTTTTCTTGCATCTTTATCAGTGTTTTACAATTTAATAAGGCTTCACTATGAGAGCTAGGTATTATTATTATATTATTATTATTACTAGTATGCTGCTCGTTGGATGACCTATAAAGGAAGAAGCAGCAGGGATTGCACTGAGTCTGTGTAGCTGGTGTGACGTATTAGCACTTTTCCCCCCTCCCGTCTCAGATAATGTCTCTTTCCTTTGATGCTGGATGCTGTGCAGAGCAGCATTTCCTCTCTCTTCCCTGAAGGAGGCCTGGGAGTCCACCCACCTACTGGACAACTGGTGCTGGCAGAGGTTGGGGAGAGGAAGCTCAGGAGCATGGAGGGCCTACAGGCTCTAAAGAAAGCCCTTGGCCCAGTGGTGCTGGAACAGGGGGTGCTGCCACACCCCTTGAAGTAGTAATAACAAACACCAAATACATGGTTTCTATCATCAGCACCCCCACTATAAAAATTGTTCCAGCTCTGCCTTGGCTGATGCTGGAGTGTAATAATATTGGGAAAATGAATGGTAAATGTCAAACACACACTTCAAAGGACAAAAGTGCGCACACACGCATACATTTGGTGTGAGGGGGAAGGAGAGAATGAGAAAAAACACAAACACACAGAGATTGTGGGGAAAGGAGAAGGAGGCAGACATTGAGGAAGGAAGAGAGGTACACACACACATTGGGAGAAATCTTGCTCTCAGTAATACCCATGTAAGTCTCTTAAGACCACTGATTTCAATGGAATTTCTAAAACCTTTCCAGTTTTATTTGTATTTTCTTTGCACAATCTTTTATATAAGAAATCCTTATTCACTGGGGAATTGTAAGGGTCCAGGACTGTAAAGCTTTTCCCTCTCCCCACAGTAATGACTATGGGCCAGTTTCAATTCTTTGTACTGACTGTATTCTAACCCAGGTCCTTCCAACTACTTAAAGAAGAATTGGATAGGCCCTTTTATCCATTTGCCTTTATATTTTGGAAGAGAAATGTAAATGGTGATACCGGCCAACACATATTTAAAGACTGTGAAATAGCTTATTAAACTTTCTTCCTTACTGGACCGATTCTTCGAGTTGTATAGTTAATGGGCAATCCTCCGACATACAGCATCCCCACAACATCCAAGATATCGGCCTTCTTGGGGCTGGTGGTCCTGTTTGCAACACCATCTACTAAAAGGATTCCTTCTTGCTTGGTTCGAAATATTTTTACCTAGAAATAAGACATAAATATAGCACATTAGTGAGAGGTTTCTGGTACCAGACAACCCTGGAGCAAAGGATGCTTTTCAAAGTGCAACTTCAGATTTCCACCTTAAGTCAAATAAAACTTCCTCTATGTAAAGAATAAGGCAGACAATATTATTCCTACTTATTATTTGTATTGCTGTAGTGCCTAGAACACCACCCCCATGGACCAGAACACCACAGTTCTATGTGTTGCACAACCACAGAACTAAATTTTTAATTCAAATATGCCAGGAAGCATCATGAGTTTTAGTACTAGAATTACTAAAAGTACAGGGGATGCCATTTGCAAACTCAGTGTTTGCCTCACTAAAGTGATAGCAGTTCTGCTCCATCTCTTCTTCTATCTATAGAAAGATCCCATGCTAACTGCAAGCATTTGGGATGGTAAATGTTGACTTTTTAATGGCATCCACTGTAAAGGTTTATTACAGCACATATTTAAGAACTATATCCCATGACTGAGTTTCTTGTTCCTTTAGCTTATACTTGCTACAGATCATAGTTCAGGATGGAGTACATGTAACACACACGGGCTTAATAAGATTCCTATTCAGACAAATAGGACGTGTCTCATATGGAGGAACAACAATTGCTGAGGAGTTGTTCAAGCTTTGCCCATAACTACTGCTAAACCACTCTCTCCAAAGATATATATTAGAGTCCCCAGTGACTTCTGCAGCAGTGCTTCTGTGTATTAAGAGGACTAAATGTCTTGTACAGTATACGTGCTAGCTAAACTAAGGTAACATTTTTAAAGCGCCCTGGTGATGATAATGATGCTAGTGACCCTCGATTTCAAGGACAACGTTGACAATCATAGTTTGTACTAATGGGCCTTCACGTGACTCCATAGACCAATTTGGGAAGAACATTTACCACACTGGGCACAGAGCCATTTGCCTAGTTGTGGTGATTGAGTTGCACTTTGTTTGTGTGCTTCAAGCTGCTCAACTTGATTCTTCTCAAAGTCCTGGATGCCCACCCTTACCGTGCGGTGCCATGCAATACGATCAACTACCAGTAGCTCAAAGGTCAAGTCAGAATTTTTTTTTCCTCACATGTTGTTTCAGGGTGTCTTTGAAGTAATTCATCTGCTGTCCATGTTTACAATTGCTGGAGCTTAATTTGGAATATGACGGGTTTAGATAAACGGGTCTCAGGCATACAAATTACATGGGCAGTCTACCTCATTTGGGTGCAGATCGAATGAGTCTTGAAGCTGACTGAACCAGATGTCAGGATCCCAACAAGGGCAGTGAGGACCAAGGGTCAGAGAAGGGGCAAATTTGACACTGGGAACAATGGAGGAATTCGGAGTCAAGTTCCAGGCCAGGTCAAGTTCAAAGGTCAGAGTCTGAGTCAGGTTTCAGGGGCTAAGTCAGGAGATGAAGTCCAAGTCAAGCCAAGGTCAAAGCCAGGAGTTCAGGATCAAGGAGCAGAAATGGTTGTGGCAGCTACAGAAGATCTGGGCTGTTGCCTAGACTCTTCCTGGAACATCCCTTAGGTCTGTATAGAATGGAGAGCCAATTAGGAGCCATGAGGCTGCTGCCTATCAGACCCCTTGATGCAGGACTTGTCCACAGTATGTCATGGGGTCATGGAGCTCAAGTAGGTTACATCTGTTACTGGGTGGCAACATGGCAATGTCCCCAGCCTGGCAGGCCTGGGTTCTACACACAGGAGATCTAACACCAGCTTTTTCCAGGACTTCCATGTTGAAATCATGGTCCTGCCCTTTGATGTCAAGCAATTGTCATAGGTGTTGCAAGTGGAAACTGTGAAGTTTTTTATTATGCTCTTGATAACAGGTCTATGGTTTGGACCCATAGAGCAATGTCATGAGGCAACAGCATTATAGGCTTTGACTTTTGTTTGTAGACAGATTCCACATTGCTTCCAGATTTGGTGATGGAGACAACCATATGCAGCGCTGGCTTACTTGATTCATACATCCACTTTGTGGTTGATTGTCGCTTCGTTGTTCAACGTGCTACTACTTTAAATAACCTGTTTGAGAGCTTGGTGTCTGGTGACTATTGATGGGTCTTGGTAACGTTGTTGAGGAGATGATTGGTACGTTCATTTTTATTTGGATGATGGTGAGGTCAAAGTTACAAGCTGCTGTAGCAAAGCAATTTGTAAGATCTTGTAGAGCTGCTTCAGAGTGCGTCTGCCGGGCAAAATCATGTGGTGCATTGGTACAATTTAATAGTTAGCCTATTAAAATATTAAAAAGTGTTTCCTTGGTTCCTTTAACATTCCCTCTCCTTGTTCAGTTAAGGAGCACATCAGTCACAGAGGATTCTGTGGCACATCTACAGTAGGAAGTACTGAAAACTGACAGGAGGGTGGCTGGGAAGAAAGGAACTGAAAATTGGTGGTAGTGCTCTTTGGGGTGAATTTGGGATACAGCTCTAAACTGGGTGGGAGTGTGATCTGGCCGGTAGCAAAGGAATTGGGTACGGAGTAGCTGAAGTACCCAGAAATATTATTACAGGGAGCCTGAAAAAGCTGAAGGATAAGTTGGGTAATAGCAGTATGGTGGGGTTGGGCCATAAGACTGAGATTTGGTGATCAAGGGCAATGCTAATACAATATAGTGTAATAATGAGTATCAAACCAGACCTAAGATAAGGATGGAGAAAACTCTAGGTCAGCTTCTCAAGCTTTTTCCATGTGGGATGCCAAAACAGTTGAAGTTTGCTGCAGTGACTCAGTCACTAAATCATTTGCATTCACATCCTAACATCCTTCGCGGGGCACAGCAAGAATTGGATTGGGTTGAGGTGGAGAGAGGGCATGTTCTATTGGGTGAGCGGCTGGTGTTGGGGATGTTGGTGCTGCCTGGGTGCTACCTGGGGTTTACAACTGGATGTGGATGCTGCTGGTGGGGTGTTGAGTGCTGGGAGGTACAGTAAGGTGGAAGTGGCGGGGTGCTGCTAGAAGGGAAAGGGGGTGCTTCCTCTTTACTCCTGTCCCCACCTTCACTCTGCCTTGTTCCAGTGAAGTGCTGCTTAAACCTGGTGAGGGGCTGACTGAATGCTGTGAGCAGCAGGGCCATATGGGTCCTTACCGCCTTTCACCCTCAGCCTTGCTAGAACAGAATGTGATGCAGGCAGCAGGACACAGAGGTAGGAAGGCAAATGGGAGGAGTGCCCACAGGACAGGGCAGAAAGGCAGGACACTAGTAGGAGGGAGCCGTATTTCTCCTTCCCTCCCCTTAGCTAGCTTCCTTTGGGTCCTAGCAGAGGTGGCAGAAGCACATCTTGAATTGAAGCCGGGGAGGTGGACGGATAGCAGAGGGAGTCATCACATCCTGGCTCCATCACATCCTTGTCCCCTGGCTGGATTCTGGGTGTTGTGGTTGCTGCTCCAGTCCCTCTGGGTCCCACTCTAGCCTTAGCCCCCTCTGCATGTGTGCACAATTACTGCCTCCCTATCAGTGAAAGTGTGCCCTACCCCTGCCCACCGCGGGGGAGGGAGGTGCTGGCCAGAACTTGATTGGCTCTCAGCTCCCAAACTATCAGCCAATGGGGAGGCAATAACTGGAGCTGGGCGGCGTGGGGCAGAGTCGAAGTGGAGAAGTGGGGAAGTGGAGCCAAGTGTGGGGTGGAAACATAGTTCACCTGCTGCAATATTTCCATTGTGGTGGCACTAGCCTCCACTGCTCCTCTGGTTCTGATGACCGTGGGTCCTCCTGTTCACCAGGGCTTGGCAATTTTGCCATGACTAACCTTGGGTGCTTCAACCCCTCTAGGGTTGGTTCCAACTTTTCTGTCCAAACTGTTTTCAGAGGGAATATTGGGTTGTTGAGTCAATGAAATTTTTCTTGAACAGTGTATGCTTTCGGCAGAAAATGCTGGGTTTTTGCTCAAACGTGTTTGGCTGAAAACAGAAAGATTCGGGATCAAAAGGTAGCTGTAGGGCCTCAGGAGAGTTGTAGTTTGCTCCTCATGTCCCCAAGTTTTTCTACAGGCCGAGATTCCCCGCTGGACTATATCTCCCCTAACGTACCCAGGGCCAGGGACTCCATGTTGCACTCCTTCTTCACCAGAAGGGGAGATCTGTAATGCATTATGGGAGCTGTAATCCAGTTGGGGTCCCAGCCCATAAAGAACAATGGGGGCCGGAGGATCAAAATACCACTCCTGTGGGGCTCTACAACTCTCATTGTTGGCTGAAATCTTTCAGTTTTGCATTTTCACTGAAAACTCAAAATTTCCCATGGAAACTTTAAATGAAAACAAAATATTTTTTGATTTTGTCAGATATTTCCACCAGGGAAAACTATCTTTGGACCAGCCCTAAAGCCCTGCTGTAGACCAGGGTCTAGAGTACTGTGAGCCATGATTAAGGTGAAATGCTATTAGGGATATTCTGGTTTAGTGACAGGTTTTAATTTACTCTAGTTTGTGTTGTGATTAGCAGAACAGATCTGTCAAATTTAGTAAATCCCCCTGACAGTTCTCTGTGTACCTAGTGACTTATAATGCATTTGTTACCTCTCTTCAGCAGATACTATATTGATGGTTGTGATATATTTCCTACCCGTTATCCAGAAGCCAAGTGCATTTTATATTCATAAGTGTTTCCTTTCCTAAAGCTCACAAACATTGCAAACATGTCTGTGAATATCATATTTGCTCCACAATGAGTTGAGGTAACAGTGCAAACAAAAGTGACTTCACTTGATTTTTTTTTTAAAGTTCTTTGGTCTTTTAACTGTGTCACATTTCAGCCACAGTGATACCTCAAAAGACTGTTAGCCCTAATGTGTCGTCTCATCGAGTGTGAAACCCAACAAACAAGTCACCTGGGCCCCATTACTTAGATAACGTAGACAGATGAGGAGAACATTATAATCTTCTCTGGGTTTCCCAGCTACATATACTGTATATTCTAATGTGACCCAAAATATGACTTTACCTACAGGACACATTTTCAAATATCGGCACCTAGCAGAATATGAACCTGTGTAAACATAATTACAATTACATGTTTGCATCTGAAAGCAAAAATTCTCCAAGCACAACTTAGGTGCCAGTATCTAAAAATTCAGCTCATGTAGATTTCAAGCAGATCTCCTGAACAAGTCAAGGATTTCTCTAGCACTTCTAAGCATCCCACTGCATTGAATACCTTGTGCCACTGGCCATCATTGATTTTGTTTGGAATCATTGTTTTGGTGTCCCCACTTCCCAGGTCATAGCTGAAGTAAGGCAGTCCATTCTTTATCTGAACAGTGGCAAAATCAGCATGGTTGATCCGGGCCATATAAAAAAGCAAGCCAGATTCAGCCTCTGTTCGGACTTCAAATTCAATTGTGAGCCTGAAAAGCAAACACAGAACCAAAGAATTTTTTTTCTCAAAATCAAATGGAGGAAAAATTAATTCTCTCTCTCTCCCCCTCCTCCCTTCCTTCCTTTCAGAAAAATGAATTTTTAAGAGGCCAGATACCAGTGCTTTTGTTTGTCCATCAAAACTTAAACATCATTCAGACCTGAGAGCTTCATTTTATTTGTTAGTCCAACGCCTATTGTGGAGATGTATATTATTTAATACAGCAACCCTGCTGATGACCCATGTAGGTGTCCAAAGTGATGCTATATAATGGAGTTTCTGTCTTTTCACCATGGTTTTTTTTTTAACTAAGAAATTACACACAAAAAACTATTTTAAAATAACATTACATTTACTAAGTCAAGCACTCAAAATTAGGAAATGTCAGAATTAAGGTTGCCTGTGCAATCAAAGGAAGGTGAACAAGACTAGGAAGGTGAACAAAATTCACTAGTTTCACTTGAAGCAATTATTAATTGTCACACTCTTTCACTGCAAAGGTGAGCAATGAACCAGGTATTGCTTCACAATCTCTGGTCCAATAGCTAGGACCAGTGTGTAGCTATAACTTTCAGAAGGAGTAATTCCATTAATTCTTCTGTGAGGGCGTGTAGCTTGGCGGTGTTCCTGATGTTGCAACAGGTAACCTTGCTGGCTGATTTTAATCATGAGACAAGAAGAGAAAAGAGGAAAAGGGACCTGCTCATTACAAGAAAAATAATTTGGTTTGTGAATCAGTGAACTTCACTTTCCTCCCCATGTGCAATTTATTAATTCTGTTGCATGAACTGGCTAAACTGGTTCTTGGCAATCGATATCATTCAACTGCACTATGCTCTTGTTTGAACAAAACCCAAACAAATAAAACATTACTCTTGATTGTGTTATTTATGGACCAAGATACCAAACTTTGAAAAGGACCACACCTGGCCTCTAAAACTGAGAACACTTTTGTGCACATAACCTTTTTCACAGGCCAGTTTTGTATGTCCCGAACTTTGATTCTCTCTCCCTCCTCCCAGGCCTCCCCAAATTTATTTGGGCACGCTACTTAGGCAGACTAATCATAACCCAGTTTTCATGCCTGAATGCTATTTGTGTGCACTAAACTAGTGTTTTTGTATGTACAAAACTGGGCCACAGAAAATTGCACTCAAGAATGTGCCTAAACGTTTTGAGAATACGATCCAGAGTGTTTTGCTTGTCAGTCATCCACATAAGACCTCACTTTTATTACTTCATCACAAAAATCAGATGGTGTACCTGTTCTTCACTTTGGTATCATCAAATGCAGCCGCAATATGGCTGTTCCTTGAAAGACCAAATTGTTTGCCACCCTCCAAAATAGCTGGCTCTATATCAGCAGCACAAGAGTCCTGCAAAATATAAATCATGTCATTGATTGAGCATATGAATTTATTATGTGCTTTACAGCAGTATAAAGCATACATCCGAAAATATAAAAAACCTCTTCTATAGTCTCCTAGGGATGCTAGTAATATTTTTCAAGAAGAACTTCTCATTCTGAACCTCATCTGTCCAAGTGCTAAAGTCCCTTCATTTACCCTGGAGCACTTTAGAATATGTTCTTTATTACAGGTATTGGCTCTGCAACTTCCCAGTGTCTTTTGTCTCTCCATGTAAAATAAAGTTAGCAGGCAATATAATGAAGATTTATTTTAAAAGCAGAGTTCCTTTTGACTTATGTACTGCTTTTTCATCATCAGGGTATGCTCACCAGATCTTTAAATGATTTCTGGACAGCTCAGTGCATCCTTAAATGTAGCTCACTGACACTTATACTTTAAGGTGCTGTCTTATAGAGCCTAAGCAGGACTGAAATCTTAAAGGGACACTATCAACTTGAAATCTAGCCAATCCTTAAAAAAAATAGAAGTAATTGCAGGTGCTACACCTGCCACTGAGTCCCCATGCCATTTTTTTGTTTGTTATACAATCAGGTTTCTTTCTCTGTCTTTCAAAATGTTTTCTCTCTCCCTCTTTCCCCTCCTCCCAGCCCCCTGTTGCTGTTTGAAAGACCCACACAAATATCAGGGAAACTGACTAGTTAATACAGAGGAAAACCAGGTACTATACACTTTGTGGTATCAAATGCACAAACATGACAAACCAAAGAAATAAAGAAAAATGCTGTTTTTTCCCCAGCTATAGTGGTCTCTTTCAGCTACATTACTCTTAGGTGTTACTTGTAACAATAGAAGGTAAAACATTTTTAGAAGTGTGATTTTTTTTTTTTTTTACTGTGTCCCTTAGAACCTTGATCATATAGCCACGGTCTAGCACTGTTCAATTGAAAGGGCCACAATAATTATTATCTCCCCCAATACTCCACTTTGGGGTATAGTGTGAAGAAGTTTCTCAGAGGATCTAAAACAGCACGATCTCAGGACAATAATACCACAGGAAAAAACAGACTTTGGTAACTCTATTTTTAAGCACTGTGTTTAACACTTCTGGATTGGCCACAGCCTCTGTCTGAGCCCTGATTCAGCAGGGGCCCTCAAAGTACAATGTGCTGTCTTGCTTGCCAAAGTGTTCTTTCTGTGAAGTATTTTCAAGATGTCATGCGTGATTCCCCAGGAAACAGGAAATTTCTATTGCAAAGAGGAAATTCCCCTCTCTGTAATTTCCCTCTTCAGTAATGTGATAGTTTGTCTTTCACAAGTCACAAAGAAATCCTCACAACAGTTGAGAACTTTTTAAAAAACATTTTCCACAAAACCTACTAGTCTGTTCTGATTGTGACAACCCTCCATGTACAGTAGAAGAGCACGCGCTGTGACAAGTACACACCAATGTGCAATTAAAAGAAAAAAAGGGAGAAAGATGTTACTCAACAGCACAAAACAAATGAGTGATGAATGTGAGATGATAGTCTTTCAGTGATTAACAAAAGGATAAAGGTGAGGTAATTGCAGGATAATACTCCTCTAATGCTGGCTAATGTCCAAAGCTGTTTTAACCGTTACAGTCTTAGCCTGACAGTTTAACAACTGGTAATGGTACTGTATATATAATATATCCACCATCGGTTGTTTAAACTTGGAGATAAATTAAAGTCTGGAATTGGCAGATGGATGAAGAATGAAAAAAAATGGACCTAAAGTGGACATTTCAATGGCACACTGGTGCATGTTACAATGTTAAGGGGGCAAAGTCTGCCCTTGGTTGTCTGTTTCTGGCCTCCAATGATTTCAGTTAGGGAAAAATTTGGTTGTCAGATGTCAAATATTACTAAACTATCTTAATTGTTGCTACTTTCAGTAAGCACTGATGCTTGGGCTCAATAGGAGGACTGGTTGGGTAAGGAATTAATGGTCAGTGCCACAAATGTTGCTGGGGGGTTGGTAATAGGTTAATACACCTATTCATTTATTTTGTCATTATATTGGTCTTTTATTCATCTATCCCTTAAAAACAAAGCTTAAAAATAGTCATTTGTATGGAGGTGGAAGTGTCAGTGAGAAAAAATTGTAAAAGAGAACTGTTCTAGAAAATTCAGGCTTTATTCACAAGCCTATCTCCACACTCATTTCAACAAAGGTCAGCCTGACTTTATCTCTGACAGTCTGACTTTACCTCTTTCACAAGTATGTGAGTTAAAAGCATGCATTATCAGACCAACTTGGAGTTTCCTGGCTCTGTATTTTGTATCATAGCCTTAAGGTGTCCCACATTTAAGCCCAACCAGTTAATAAACCCTAACATCACCTGGGAGCCTCAAAACTGAACCATTTTATTAATTACTTTAACTTCACTATTCCCTATATGACAGGAAACAGATCAGCAGAAACCATTGTATATCACAGAAAACTGATAACCTTAGTGGAGCTGTCTGAGCAAATAGGAACTTCACTGTTCAACTATCTCACACATTCCTCTACAAATGATGCTGCATTAGCACTCACAAGAAAAGTAGTTTGTTAGCAAAGGAAGAAGGCAGCACCACAATTCACCCAACAATGTTAAATAGAACAACTGGGGACCATTTGGGAAAATGCTGGAAGATACCGTGATGATGTCAAAGTAAGCTGTAATGCTGGCACTCTTCACTTCAGTGACAAACAAGTCCTGAGAAGCAGTAAATAATATGAGGCCGAAGCAGCAGTTACCAAGGCATTGTTCTCCAGCAAGACACATTTTAGCAATCCTAGCAGAAGACAGCAGCAAACAGGCGACCACTGTATTTCTAAACTACCTGACTATCCTTTGTCCTGTCTTCTTTTTTTTTAATACAACTTCTTCATTAAGGGTTCAACTCACTGCTGTGGAGATGGAGAGCACATGAGTACTTAAGTCGTATGAATAGGGTGGGATTTAAGTATAGCAAAGTCTTGTTTGGGCCCCCTGCATGTGGGTGAATTTCTGTGCTGAATGGATTTGCACATAAGATTCTTCCAGAATGACTCTCAGGCAATAAATTACCGAATCATAAATGATGTATCCGCTGTTTTGATATAAACCATGGTTATGCTCTTTGTTGCAGGTGCAAATACCGAGCAATAGAGCTGAGTGAAATTTTTCAATACAAATTTTTTGGCAAAAAATACAGATTCAGCAACACTGAAACATTTGGCGAAGTCACGTAGATTTCACCAAATTGTGTTAGCCCCCCCGCCAACATTTTTTTTAAAAACCACAACACTTAAAAAAATTCTGAAAACAATTCAAATGCTTTATTTCAACATTTTCAAAATGAAACATTTTGATTTTTTGGTTCAAAATTATTTTTCATTTTAAAATTTTCTTTAGCTTTATCTAAATGATTTAAAGTGTTCAAAATCGAAACACAGTGTTTTGTGTGCAACCTAAAATTATTTTTTGATTTGCTGAAAATTTTTAATAAATTTGTATGAGTCAGCCCAAAATGATTTTTTTCCACCAATTTTCCAGAATTACCAGTAAACCGAAAAATCCATTATTTGCCCAGTTCTACTGAGCAGGATTTAGGTAAAAATAAATAAATAAATAAATATAAGAAAGCTAGATTACTTAAGGTGCTTTTGAATGTGCAGAATTCGAAAACACTTTTATTTTTCAAAAGAGAAACTTCAGGGGTGTTGGTACATGTGAATTTTTCACACATTTTTATTCAGATTGTCACTTTGGGCAATCTATGTGGATTACACAATTCACCATGGTTCCATGTACCTCATGTGTAAATTCCATCTCTTTATTAAACAACAACATTAAACAATAACAATTATTGTAAATAATGTTAAACATTTAACTAATGTTAACTAATATTTATTCCTCTTAATTTTGCCCTTGAAAAATGGCTAGTATAAATACACACGTATTCAGACACTGGAAAGAGTCTCTCAGATTTATAGACAGAAGTCAGCCAAGCAACGGAAACAAAATAAATAAACAAAGAAAGAAACAAACCCTTCTCTCAAACAGCCTGACTTTCTCTCTTTTATGAGAGTGGGAGAGTGGCAAAATGGATTATCACCTTTATCTTGGAGTTTCTTCGCTCTGTATATTTGTGTCATAGACTCAGTGTTTTCGAACTGTATAATTTTTTTTATTGAAAATGGAAACATATCAGTTTCATCATGTTACAATTTCGCCATCTT